>NC_091692.1:86720000-87932500 GCF_041296265.1 Equus caballus | reverse complement strand
TTGGTTTTAGATTTCACATCCAGACCACAAGTTGGGTTTCAAATTACGAAGGAACGCCTCCCACACCCCACGACCTCCATTATGATATTACCCGTGTGCTCTGTGATTTACTTGTTGGCATTCCACATCAGTTTCTCCCTCTGGACGGTGGGCTCCTCAGATGCGTGAACATTAATCTATTTATCTTGGTATCTTTTGTGCAGAAGAGCTCCAGGCAGAAAAGGTGCTCAATCAGTATCTTTTGAAAGAATGAATATGTGAATTAAGATTCAAGAAAAAAGATAACACACAAAGATGAAAGGAAGGAGAAGGGAAACATGGCGTGGAGTCCCTAACGTGTGTGGGGCTCTGAGGCATTTTACAGCATCTGGCCTCCTCCTAGGAGACCTCTCTCTCCTGCAGAAGCTAAATAGCTAAAAGCTTCTATTTCAGACATGCCTGCAGCTAACACAGGTCGATCCAACCAGATGCGCTTGGATGAGATTTGAGAAGTAGACAGAGCTTACTAGTCCCTTTTTCATGGAGGCCTTTTTTTCCCCCTCCAGACTCATCTTTCACCACTCTTTTCCCTCCTTGTCTTCACTCTAGCCATCCTGAATTTTTTTCTTATCCTATTGTCCTATGTGCCTCGATCTCCCTTGATTCTTTGCTGGGAACTTTGCTCTCCCTATTATTTCCTTCCTTGCTAATTCCTACTACCTCTTCATAACTTAGCTCACATGCCACTTCCTCCAGGCAGCCTTCAGATACTCCCACAGTTTGGGTTAGGTGCCTTGCTATGGTAAGAATTCTAAAGATGCTCCCAAGATTTCCATCCCCTAGTTAGTCAATCAAACGCTAATCTAGGTGCTGCTGGGAAGGAATATTACAGATATAATTAAAATCTCATGTTAGTTGACTTTAAAAAGAGGAGACTTTCCAGGTTGGCCTAATCTAACAACGTGTGTCCTTAAAATCGGAGAACTTTCTTTCTTTGGTGACAGAAGAGAAGGCAAAAGGGAAACTCAAAAAGAGATTCCAAGACTCCAAGTGCCATTTCTGGTTTGAAGATGTAGAGAGGCACGTGAGAAAGAATGGGAGTGGCTTCCAGGGGCAGAGAATCCCCCATGACAGCCAGCAAGGAAAGGGAAACCTCAGTCCTAACCCCACGTGGAACTGAATTCTACTGTCAGCTTGAATGAGCTCAAAACACATTCTCACCCCAGCAACCCTCCAGATAAGAGCCTTGCCTGGCTGACACCCTGCTTTTGGCCTTGTGAGACCCTGAGCAAAGAACCTAGAGGAGCTACTCAGACTTGTGACCTAAAAAACTGTGAGATTTTACCTGCTGTTTTAAGACACTAAATTTGCGGTAAATTTGATACACAGCAATAGAAAACGGATATCCTTGCTCTGTGTTCCCTTGGCACTCTCATGTCTCCTTATTACCACAGTGACGTAGTAGTGGCTTATTAAATTATGTCTCCAAGTAGATTGTGAGCTCTCCTAGGGCGTGGTCATGCTGAGCTTTCTCCTTGCATTTTCCAACGCCAAGGACAGTGCCAAAAACACAGAAAGCACTAAATGAGCGTCTGTTAAAGGGGTAAGCGGGTTTCCACAAAGAGAGGCTGAAATGAAGATCTATCAGGACTAATGCCCCCGGGCCTCAGTAGAATGCTGGTGGGGTGCCATTTTGTGGAAGTCTTCTCCAGTCTATCAACCCAAGAAACATGGCTGTCTTACCAACTGGGTATCTGAATAACTGAAGGAGCTTACTGCTGACTTTTCTGTGAGCATGTGAGGCTCTGCTGCTTTTCTTTTCCTTGACCTAAATTGTTTCTTTTTCCTGGGAGACTATTCAATGATTCTCATTGGATAACTGGAAAGCCGAAACTTTTCAACCCCCATGTGATACCTTCAAGGAACCACCCTAACCTTGGTAGTGTGTACCAAGTTTTGCAACAAATGCATTCTAGTTGTTCACAGAATTCTCCCCGAACCCGTCAATATTGTCTGATCTTGATCTCAAGCCATGTTAGTCAGGTTGCAAGCAGACTTGGGTAAAATGAGAATTTATAGCTGCCTGCACCTGGAATGTCTAGGGTTCAGGAATGTGAATTCAGGAATGGTTGCATCTAGGGGCTCAGATGGGATTATCATGGATTTGTGTCTCCTATCATATCTTTGTTCAGCTTTCCTCCATGTGTTGGTTTCATTCTCCAGGTGGCTGTCTTCACATGGCAGGAAACGGGAGCCACTGACAGTTGGTTCTAGGACTGTAAGATCATTACAGCTCACCATTCTCAAGGAAAAGTGGAGTGCTTACTTTTTATTTTTTCTTTTGCAATGGTCCTAAATAAAATCTTAGAAAATTCTCTATCCTACTTTGGCTCATGGAGCCCATTTCTATGCCACTGTCCCATCAGCCTGGGTCACCTGGCCACTTAGGTGAGATGATGCCAGAGGGAATTACCAGATGAAGATGGAAGTGATAGCAGATGGGCACAAACGATGGTGAGTGTCCCAATCCACAGTCTTCCTTCTTGACCACCACTGGTCACTAACTATTCTATTATGTCCACTAAGTCATTCTCACCCTATCGTTTTGGTCATTGCACATTCGTGCCCTCCTTGCTTGTGACTTCAGACATTCTGACCACCCGCTTCTCTCCATTCAGCACAATGCCTTTGTGGAAATCCCTGTCTTATCTTCTGATACCTCAACTCTCTGGGTAGCCCCTCCTAGGTTGTTCTTACCTCCTGTGCAAGACCCAGGCAAACACAGATTTCTTGAACAACCGGGATTGCAGATGTGGCCAATTAATTAAAAAGATTCAGGTAAAGGATGTAATGTTTAGAAGAGCAAATGTTACTAATTTACCTTGAGAAGAGAAAATGATAAACTCTGCTCTTTTTACAACCCTAGGGATGCTAATTGGCAATCCAAAGCTAATTTTCTGATGTCTGTTTTCTTTCCTGGAGAAAAACGAATGAGTTGAAAAGGATAGGTATGTTCTTGCAGAGGAGCTGGTTAAGGAGGGAGATGTGGGTTGAGGAGATGTAAGAGAAAGGGGTTGGAGGTGGACAGAAGGTTTTCAGAGAGCTGAAGGAATCTTACCTACCTGGAAAAGAAGCAGGCCTTCTCGGTGATATTCAGGGCTGCAAATTGCAGCTCTACACCAGGAAGCCATTTTTAGCCACCTGAGCGCTCTAATGGGTATATAAGGTGGCTCAGGAAGTAGCAAACTCTTTATTTTTAGAGGTATTCAAGCAGGGGCTAGGTGTCCGCCCATCAGGGATGCTGTAGAGAGGAACGTTACTGTGCGTGAAAGTGGTGAATTTCAAAATTCCTTGAAAATAGAGATTTGAAAGTCAACCTGTTCCCTTACAAAGTGGAGGGCAATTAGAATCCATGACTTACTCCTGGGAATGAGTTAGAGGATCATAGAACCCTTAATCTGTAGTCATGACCTCATGGGACAGAGCTGAGAGTTATAATTTCCATGACTACCAAGAACAATATAAATTCCTCATTTTGTGATATGAGTTTAACAGCTTTCAGAAATTTCCTGCTATTGTTCTGGAATTTCTCCTGTTAAGAACATCTATTCCATTTAAGACTTGGGCCCATTATAGAGCTGGGCACCCACAAACCATGGGTCTTGGAAGGTAACACTCTTACCTGACTTGACTTAAACTTCCTAATCTGCCTCTTAGGAAGATGAATAAATGTCCTCTAAGGTTTGCTCCAGTTCTGAGAATTCCTACAGATCCACCATTCCATAAACACACAGAAGGTGTTTATACAAGTAAAACATGGCGTGAACACTGTCTGAGGCAGCAAGCCTGGGTGCGTGATTGACATTGAGGGATCCTGCATAGACAGAGACAGGTAGTGCTGCAGCAATGGGTTCCAAGTGTTACTATTGGGGCAAGAGATGAAAATGGGAGATAAATAAATTCATGCTCTTTTATAAGAGAATGTCCATGTTCTTCTATGGACTTACTGTCTGCCTAGTGACTAGTTAAGTATCTAGTCCGTACTGGGCATGCAATGAGTGTATGCTGAATTGAATACTATTGAATCTACCCATTGCTCTAAGCCAAACCAAATGACTCATGATTCCCAGAGCATGGTATGCATTTTTTTGTACGTCCTGTGATTTCTGTGCTTCCCTGTGATTCCGATTTGGGTTTTTGGCAACCGAAAGTCTTTAAAGCCAGCCTGGGTCAAAGGGGGATAGCAGGAGGATGTCAAAGGGAGGAAACAATGTACCATTGGGCCACACAGACTTGGGAATTGGAAAGTTAGACACAGATATTTCTGCCTCCTGTCAGGGTCATACGGTTCCACATTTCTGTTTATCCCCATGGTATTGTTCCATTCTCCTGCTTCTGTCATTGTGCATCGTTCTCTGCTGGGTCAAATACTGTAGGCAGGAATGTAGCATAACAGTTCCAAGAATGCGAGACTCATAATCTTCCCTTCAAACCTGTGAACCCTGGCCTGCTGCTCCACTTCTCCAGCCTCCTGTATCTTGAGCTGTAATTTGAAGACAATACCAATGAGGGAGTGTCGTAAAGAAAAGCAATACCACGAGTTCAACGTTTGGTCAGCAGCCAGACGCTGGTTTCTTGAGCAAGAGGATTTCTATTGTAGGGAAGGAGGGCACAAAGAGAGCAGGAGTCAGAAAGGGCAAGAAATGGGCCCATAAAACAACCAGGCACAGCACTATTGGATTCAAAGAATTTCAATATGGAGAAGACCTTTGAAGTCACACAAGGAAGTCTTGAAGCTCCAGCACGTTCCCTTCTTCCTCTATGTGAAAGCTTTTCTCTTCATCTCATAAATGAAAAAAGAGCAGTGCCTGCACCACAGGAATACACGTAGGAGTTTTGTTTCTAAACACCCCTCACTGCAGGTGTGAGAGCTAGTCACATTTTTATTACTGCTGGGTTTAATCCTGTCACTGGTGCTGACACATGAGTCACTCTACTCGTCCTGGGAGTGCCATAGGGCAATGGATTGACAGAGGCAAAGAGGCCAGTCCTGCCTTGTTTTTATTTTCCTGATGAAGCCAGAACATTGCGAGCACATAGGGACAGCTGGGATGCTGATGGATTTTTCTGTGTAGGCAGGTAGACAAACGGAGCTGCCTGGACCTTCTGAGTATCTAACAGGAAACCTCTGTGCTCCCTTCAAAGATGGTTGCCTACAGTCCTGCTTGGCTTGCCTCTATCAGCATGAGCAAATGTTTACTGAACACTTCTGTGGACCAGACACTGTCCTAGGGCTTTCATTTAATCCTAACAGTAGCCCTCTGAATTAAGCACTAATATTTCCATATTATGTAAAAAATAAACATCAGAGATAAGTGACCTCACTGAGGTCATACTGCCAGGCAGTGGGGCAGCTGGGATAAAAGTCAGATCTGTTTATCTCCTTCCTCTTCAACAGGCAGTGTTTCCAAACTACTAAGTAATCACTTTCGTCTACAACTGCATCTAACCTTCCTATCAGTACTGTCAGGTAGCTATTTCAAGGAAATTGAAGCTCAGAGAGGTTAATTACATTACCCAAAGTCCCAGATTTCTGGACTCCTGCATTTTTTCATCTTATATTTAATAAATACCCCCGTGTTGTATTGCATGGGGTTCTGGGTCACAGCTGTGATGACACGTACATGTTCTCACCTTCACGGAGCTACATCCTATTAAGGAAGTAGGTAAATTCTGTCACACAATAATCAGTTATGCTGTAGGAAGTGACATAAAGGGAAAGTACATGGTGTTTTGACGTCAGAATGAGGGGAGTGTTAGGGAAGGGCTCCTTGAAGAAGTGACATGTAAACTGAGCCACAGTTAGGAAGGGAGAAAGCAGGAGTTGTGGACTGAATGTATCTCCCTAAAATTCATGTGTTGACGCCCTAACCCCTAATGTGATCCTATTTTAAGGTCGGGACTTTAGGAGGTAATTAGGGCTGGATGAGGTCATAATGGGGGCCCCAAAGATGGGGTTAGTGACTTTATAAGAAGAGGAAGAAAGATTGGGACCCTCTGTCTCTGTCATGTGAGGACATAACAAGAGGTGGTCATCTTCAAGCCAGGAACTGGACGTGCTGGCACCTTGATCTTGGACTTCCAGCTTCCAGAACTGTGAGAAATAAATATCTGCTGTTTAAGCCACCTAGGCTATGGTGTTTGTTATAGCAGCTTGAGCAGACTAATACAGCAGGACTCAAACCCAATTCGAGGAAGCCACAGGCTCTGTTTCTTCTGCATGGTGCATTCTCCCAGCAGGTGAAGTAAGAAATATTAGCAATGCACAGTTCTCTGAGTCACTCAAACGTTCTGCATGGGCCTGCACAGATCTTCCTGGAGCAGGTTAAGAACATGTCCAGGGAGAGTTATTTGCTTTCACTGGGGAGAAAGCAATGGACATGTAGCCATTAACTGAAATGTTTCTGGACATTAAGTCAATTTCCAGGGGAAATGGAATCTGGATGAACTGGCACCTCTTAGTGTATCTGACGTTAACTTCTCTTTCATGGTTCTCAATACAATTTCACCAGTAAAAATTGTTTCTCAGTGGAAATATGCCATTACCAGATAAATGAAACCCCTTTGGCCTTGAGGGTGGGGGATAAGAAAGGGAGAAAGGCCAGAAGATACTTTTCTAGTGTGAACGGCTTTTTATAGACTCCCAGAATGCTAGAGCTGGAAGGGACCTTAGATTCAGCTAAGTCCTGTCGTTTCATCTGGTAAGTGTGGAAATGGAGGCCAAGAGAAGGGAAGTAACCAGTTCAAAGGAAACTCTCTCTGGTGGCAGAGGTAGAAAGATAACCTTGGCCTGTCCATCTTGAAAACAGAGACCGTGCTAGGTATTTCAAGTATAACATGGTTTAATAAAGGGAATTAATGGCATATAAAATCATTGAAAGGACCAAAGGAGAAAAGGTTAGGAAAAGCTGCTGACACTCAGTTTTCCTGCTGGCTGTCAAATAACCTGGAACTGCAGGAAACTGCCACCGATGATTTAGTTGCTTTCAACACTGAGGCAAGCGACGTGTAGCAGAAAGCCTGAGGATTTTTGTAGTGTCTCATCTGCTGAAGCCCGTGTGTAAACTTGGACAATGCAGGGAAGGAATAATATGGCTGTGGCTTCTCTTACACCTCCCCAGCCTCTACTGGCAGAATCTAAAGAATAACCCCAGTGGCAGAGAAATCTGGGAAATACAGCTCCCAGGCTTCCAGCCCTGTGAATAGGAGAAAGCTTAGGAGGGAGTAGAAATGGGGTTGGATTGATAACAGACTTTCCAGCATAGCAGGTCTACTGAATTCTCTCCCTACTTTCTTCTATTAGCCTGCCCTTCTTTCCTCCCATCTGCTTTCCTCTTTCCTTCCCTTCCAGGAGATGTTCTGAGCCATGCAGGGACTGTTGTCTGTTTCAGTTAAAACCTAGCTTGGGGAGAATGCTAGAGGTTTGGCTTGAACAATAGCGTGCATTTGATGGGGGAAGGGCCCTCCCAAATATTTACCAACAGGTGAAATTTATTTTAAAGGAAATCTGGGCATGTTTAGAAATCAACTAGCAAAAGTCAAACAGTGTGATAGGAAAAGGGGCAAGATGCAGTAATGGGTCAAGGCAGAGACTGTAGGTATAGACAGATGTGAAGTCTACTTTTGACTTTCTTCCTCATAGGTGTTAGACGCCAAGCATCTGATTTAACCTCTCTATGTGTTAGTGGTAGGAGTAATGAAAGTATTAATCTTGGAGGGTTCTCAGAATTGTATGAAATAATACATATTGCAAAATGCTTAGCACATGATGAAAACTTATTAGTGGTCCTAATATTATTTTCTATCTTAGTATGGGCTGCTATAACAAAACACTAAAGTCTGGATGCTTAAACAGCAAAGATTTATATCCCACGCTTCTGGAGGCTGGGAAGTGCAAGATGAAGGAGCCTCAGCTTCCGTGTCTGGTCAGAGCTCTCATTCTGGTTTGCAGCGTCCTCACTTTGCAGTGTCTCTTGCTGTGTCCACATGGCAGAGAGAGCAAGAGCTCTGGTCACTTCATCTTCTCATAAAGATGCCACTACCATCATTGGGCTCTACCTTCACCACCTCATCCAAACCTAATTGTCTCCCCAATACCATAACTTGGGGGATTAGGGCTTCAACATACAAATTTATGGGGGCAGGAACATTCAGTCCACAGCGTTATAATTATTTTAAATGATTAGTAGTGACTAATGTTGGAGGAGCAAAAGCTAGGACTCAGTTGCAAAGATCAGAATCCACTCTAGCTTGTATTAGCAGACATGGATCAATTACAACATATTCAATGGCTTCCAGAATCATTAGAGAGGCTGAAGAAGCCTAATCTCAGTTGAGCTCTCAGGAGCACCTTAGAGCACCGGGTCACCTCAGAAACTACTGCTTCTTTTCTTATCTGAAACCCTCCTCCTGAATTAGGAAGCTGCTATTCCAGCAGTTGCTTCCAGAACCACTTGCCTCTGTCATAAATAGGATGCCAGAAGACCAGGAAGACATAGGCTAAATTGGCAAGCTGCTTGTACAGATACAAGCTTGAGGCTCGTGCTGCCCCTGCATCATCAAGAAGCCACCAGAAAAAAATCGGACCTGTCCACAATGATGATTGCCCACTGAAAGAGAAGAAAAATGGCCTCCACCTCACTTCCACCTTCCAAATCTCAGACAAGTGCATCTAACACAATCACATCAAGTACTCCAGCTGTACAGGAGTCTGGATGACATAGTATTCAGCTTTCCAGACTCTGCAACCCATGAAGGCACTCCAAAAGGATGTTGAGCGCCATTCCACCATACTAATCACTAGGAAACCAAATTTTCTTACTTCTCATGTTTTCATGGGAAGGATCTTGCTTAGAGAAACATTCTTGGCCACTCTCTCCATCCATTACTTCTTGCCCACGGGAGCAGATGTGAAGTACTCAATCCCGAGCTTGGCTCAGCCCGTTCTGATTTCCTCTTTGGGTTCTGCTGACCACCAGCGAGGACACATTCTTTTCTTCTGGCTGTGCGGTCATCTTAGCCTGAAGGCCTCGCCCCTGTGCAGGGTGGCCTGCAACGGTCCAGTTGTGATGAGACTGGGTGAATAAGTCTCTCATTCGGGGGACAAGGTTAGCAGGCTCACTTGCCTACAGAGCTAAGCTGTGTTCTCTAGACAGCTTTATCATGAATGAAGCTCGAATCTTGACTTGCCTGAATCCTGTGTCTCTTCTTTAATAGATTCCAAACTTAGGCAGTATATAGTGGGTGTTGTATATTGACCCGTTAAAATCCCACTGTGTAATCAGAGCTTGAGTAAATTTACAAAATAAATAGAAATGGCAAACAAAGAATGATCACTCTCAGAAGCATTAAACTCTAGTTTAAAAAATACAGAGAAGAATTTTCACCTAACAAATTAAAAAAGAAGTTAGCACTCAGTATTTGTGATAATGTAGGTGTATACTGTTGGAGGAGGTCGTTGAGAGGATACTATGGTCGGTTGACCCTCAAGCTGGACTAGGGCAATGGGAGGCTCCTCCCCACCTCCCCTGTCCTTGGAATGTATGTTCTGCCCACCGTTCCCACAGTGGGAGCCGATTCAAGGACACATCCTTGAGAGAGTAAGGTTTGTTGAGACCATGTGGGCTGTGGATGTGACTGAACCCCGTGAAGGCCTCTACATCAACTTTTAAGGTGCTGGTGGGTGGGTGTGAAGATCTATTCAGCTTGCAGCTGCCCAAGACAAGCCTCATATGTAAGTTCCCTTGCTTATGAAGCCTGCCACCTACCAACTGGAGTGGTGTGCCTCTTTCTTCCATCTCTCCTTGCCCTCCGTGTATGGGGTCTGGTTTCAGACTTCACTTGGGAAGCTCTAAAGGTTGCAAACCAACATATACCAACATCATACACAGTTGATGGGTCTGTAAGTTGATATATTTGGGGAGAGAAATTTTTTGATATGTATCAAAGCCACAGAGTTTAACCCAGCCATCCTATATCTAAGCACTTCTCCTGAAGGAAAAGAAAACCAGAGTTATCCATTTCAGTGTTATTTGTGAGAACAAAAAGTTAGGATTGCTTCATAGGGCATTTATTAAATAATGGCCTTACATGGAATGCATGCTGCCAGTGAAAAATGCCTCAGTATATAAATATTTGAGGTCAGCTGGAAATAGTCATGACATAGTATTAAGTGAAAAAGATAGTAACACAGTGTGTTTAAAATTACCTTAATTTTACAAAAGTATCTATCTAGGAAAAATGCTGCTATGCCATCTATACTTTCCAAGTTTTCTACAATGAATAAGAGGACTAGGGCAAAAGGGATGAGAGAATGAAAGGTACCTGAAATTCTTGGGTTGGGGTAGCTGTCTCTTTCCACCGCTTTCTACTCTGCTTCTGGTTTTGGATACAATTGCAGTTCATGAGAAGAGATTTCATTCTCTTGATGCTCTGTTTTATAACTAGAAATTATGATTATTTTATCATTTATTACACAAACAATATTGTGGTCACATTAACAAAAATGAAAACCTTCATTGACTGTACTGCCCTCCCTTCCCCCAATAAGGCAGCTTCCTTTCATCCCCCATCTCTGCCTGTTCTAATCCCTATGCATACAGTATTTGTTTGTGTAACAATGTATCCTTATAACAATGTTCCCATAACATGGACACAGTTTTCTATTTTTCTTTTAGGTATTTTTATAGTCAACACATTTTCCCTGTTGCTGCAGGGTCCATTCATCTGCTTCTGCATCAGAAAGAAAAGGAGCTTGAGAGTGCACGAAAATTTCTGGATCCTTTGGGCACTTCCTTGCAGCCTTTGGCAGCACTGGCAAGTATGGATGCTGCAAGGCCAGCTCTGACACAGCTGCCAATAACCTGAGCCTGGCTGAGAGAGAGCTCTTGATTAAGGTGGTACTAATGCAAGGTTGGGTTGGTCACCATCTTCAGTGTTGTTTCATTGCTGAACAGGCTCTGTTCTGTTTCTGTCAGGCTCTGATGTTTTCCAGAATGTGGCTCGGACATTGAGGATGTGATCCTTGGTTTTGCCTTACATGCATGGGTGCTAAAGAGTGGAAAGGGAACCAGGATGCCTTCAGGTCCTCCCATGTCCCAGGCCCTGTGCTAAGCACCAAAGATAGATCATTTCCTATAACCTCCTAATATGCCAGGGCAGTAGAGTGCAGAGTTAAGAGGAGATTTGGGCACCAGGCAGTCTCGTGTTCCAGTTTCATTTCTGTCACTTACTGCTGTGATGTGGTTTAGACTGTGATTCCTTGCTGTGGCTGAGACTCAGCCTTCTTAACGCACAACAGGGATAACAACAGTGCCTACCTCTTAGGGTTGTTGTGAGGATCAAATGAGATAAGGTGTAGAGCATGCAAACCTGTGCCTGAACCATAGCCCGAGCCTGATGCATGTTAATTACAATATCGCTATTATAAGGTGCAACCCAGAGAACTTGAGTAACTTATGTTTATGAAGATGGTCAATCAGGTTCTCTTCATTGACGATATATTCAACTCCTTATTTGGACCTTTAAATCAAGAGGAAAGAACTCAGTTGTCCAATGGTGGCCATTGGCCAGGCAACAGACTGGTCGCTGACAGGGAATACAGCTAAGTAACCCTGCTAAACCCTTGCTCAGTGGTTCTCAAACTTGGATGAATATTTGAATCAGCTGGGGAAGGACTTGGCCACTCAATGTCCAGATCCACCTCAAACCAATTAAGTCAGCATTTTTGAGGAAGCGAGAACCAGGCATCAGTGTTTTAAAGTTCCCCAGGAGAATTCCGTAGGAAGGCAAGTTGGAGTTGACCAGGTCACTCATTCACAGGATGGTGGTCAATGGAGGGAAAAGGAAAAGGAGAGCAATGTACTCTCACTCAGTGTCATTGTACAACTAGCTTGCTTATAAATGTTTGTGATGGAAGCCTTTATTATCAGCGGGTGAAGTGATGTTTTAAGTGATTGATCAACAGCTTTTTATGTAGTTTTATGCATTGATGTGAGCATCATGCATTGGCTGTATATACTGACTTTGCTCAAAAAAGTAGATACATATTTATACTTGGCAAAATAAATAATCTTTTATATTTCACACTATTTTCCAACTGAATTTTTATAGTCTTATTAAAAAAGTCAAACTCATGATCAAAAATGATATGAACGACCAAGATTTATTAAGCGTTTCCTTTGTGTGATGTGATATATATGTGAAGTCCTTTACATATGCCAATTGTATTAGTCTGCTTGTGCTGCCATAACAGAAGACCATAGACGGGGGGCTTAAAACAGAAATTTATTTTCTCACAGCTCTGGAGGCTGGAGCTCCAAGATCAAGGCTCCAGTGTGGTCAAGTTCTGGTGAGGGCTCTCTTTCTGGCTTGCAGACAGCTGCCTTCTTGTCGTGTCCTCACATGGCCTATTGCATCGTGGAAAGAGAGAGAAATATCTTTCTTCTTATTCTTATAGGGTCACCCATCCTATTGGATTCAGACACTACTCTTATGACTTCGTTTAACCTTTATGACCTCCTGAAAGCCCTATCTCCAAATACAGTCACATTAGGAGTTAGGACTTCAATGTATGAATTTTGGAGGACACGATTGAGTCCCTAGCACCAGTTTTATCTTTTTCTGCCAACCTGTGAGTTATTTAAAGTTTTTGGATGAGTAAACAGACCCAGAGAAGTTAAGTAACATGACCAAAGTCACACAGCCAGTAAATGACACAGCTGGGTTTAGAATCCAGGACTGACCTCCAAGTCCATATGTTCATCACTGTGTCCACAATCTTTGCTCACATTTATTCCGAAATGTGCTCTCCTTTTGCCATTGTGAATCCCACTTGTTTGGCATTTAATTTTTCTACAAATTCCTTATAGGAAATCAGCAAAAGAGACAAATGACAGCCATCTTTTTAATTCTTGTCACCTCTATGTGTTCTAAATTGGATACCCAGTGATAGTGTATTCAGACCTGAGGATGCTCACAATCTAGAGGAAGAGACAGACCCATAAACTGACAGGGATCATCGAGGGTGCAAACAGCTCTGACGGGATGGTCCTGCGCTGTGATGGAGCTCAAATACGGCCTCCCCTCTGAATGAGGATAGTGTGCTGGGAGACTAACGAGATGACGAAGCCTCCATTTTATTTCAGACAAGAAGGTAGGTGGAGAGCGGGCAGGGCAGAAGGCATTCCAGGTGGAAGTAATACACATACGAAGGCAAGCTGCAAGGTCTTTCACACAGATGTGACGGAAGGCGGGCGTCAGGGAGGGACTGTGCCTTAGGCATCCAAACTGATTCCCCTGACAAGTCTCACTGAGGCTGGGGGCCTTGAATGTTATTCAGCCACATGGGCATTAACAACAACAACAACAGTAATAATAGATAATATTCATAGAGTATTTACATATCGAAATATTCTCCACATTTTCTTTCTTAATTCTCACAACAATTTTCATGGGATAGGTTCTCTTATTATACCCACTTTACGTTGGACTTAAGTGAGCCAGAGAGCATTAGAAAGTTTTCCTCAGAAGCCTTCCCCAGCTGAAAATGGTAAATGCAAATGTGGCTTTGTTTGTTTTCCAATGGGGGTCATTACTTCTGGGATATATATATAAGAATTTGGAATTACCAAATGCCCACATTCAATGCTGTGAAATTATTGTCATAGGCAGCAAATGAGTGCTCACATGTAGGCATGCCGTGTATTTATTTATAGGCTCTTTCATTCCCGCAAGGATCTGAGGGTGCTATGATTCTGCATTAGGCCACACTGACCAGCAAATGGATCTGAGCTAGGAGTGCTGGGGGCAGGGGGTGGGGTGCGGTGGGAAATCAGGCTTTTTAAATGTAGCTGCTGCAACATTTTTTCCCTTTTCTCCACTTTCCAGCATAATCTTTTGCAAAAAAAGACAAAGATAAAGATTCGCTCTTAAAAGTAGAAGAATCAACAGATGTCATGGATATTTTTAAACCAATTACTGAGGCATTCCTGCAGAAGCAGGCGCATCAAATATAGATGTGGCTTCCTGCACCAAATTTGATTTATTTCTGAAATCATTCCTTCATCACAGCTTGAGCTGCATTCCGATGTGTTCCGAACAAGCCGATGAGCAATCAGGGCATTCCTGGTTGTTAGCAACCCTGCAGACGATTTACAAGGCATATTATCGCTATCGGCTTTACTAACAATTACTGCAGAGCGCTGTTTTCCCACCAAGGGCCAGAAGCAGGGAGGACTGCTCAGACCCTCCTACGTGACTAGTTAAGTAAGTAAGCATCTCCTTCTGGCCCTCTCACCTTCTTGCAGTTCTCACCCAGAGCAGGTCTTAATGGAAATGAACACATTAGGGCAATGGACACAGCTTGCAGCTTTGAGGAGGTTACAACCCATAGCACCTGTGTCTCCCAGTGGAATACTGTGTAATAATACCTCCCTGCCTTGGGGCAGGGCCCAGTGTTCTTGCGTGATAGAGACGATCCATTAAGAAGGACAGGTGTGCTGTCTAACTCATTAACCAATAATCATTGCGCCCCTAATTTGTGCTAGGTCCAGTGGACATAATTGTAAACCAGATAAGACAAGGTCACTGCCCTCCTAGAATTTTCCAAGAAAATACCATTCAAGAAAGAATTACAAATGCAGTGATTATGATGAAAAGATATTGTTTACCTTCCTCCCTTTCTGCGTTTAATTCGATGATTCTCAAAGTGTGGTCCCCAGATCACCAGCAGCAGCCTCATCTGGGAACTTGTTAGAAATGCACATTCTCAAGCTCTGCCTATGACCTGCTGACTCAGAAATTCTGAGGGTCGTATCCAACAACTGGTGTGTTCACAAGCCCTCCTGGTGGTCCTGATGCATGCTCAAGTTTGAGAACCACTATTTTAACCCAATCAAGTATAAATGCATGGTAGCTGAATGAGGATCAAAGAAATACGTTTTCATAGAGCCAAGAAAATGCTCAGTAAGTCCCACAGTACGAGCTTCATAGTAAACTGTTGGAGAATGTGGTCTTGAGGCCAGAGTAAGCTATCTGTTTCTTCTCCATATCCAAACTTTGGAGCCTGCCTGGGGGGAAAGGCAGGTCTTCCAATTCAGCTAACTCCCAGCCGGCTGCACACAGCATTACTGAAATGCCTTATAAACTCAGCAGTACGGGAAATTTCAAGCCTTCGCTGTGCACCCAAAGGAAGACCTGAGCAGGTGGGCTCACCCCAGGAGAGTGAAAATAGAGGGCGCACCCTTCTTAAAACCCTGAGTCAGGCAGTGAAAGAGCACCAGAAACCATCCACATATTTAAATAGTAACTTCTAACACATTGATCCTGCCTCTCGGTGAAACACGGATGGTGCTCAGATGCTCATCAATTAGATTAGTTACTCCTCGTGGGGAGTTGGAGGAGAGGGGTGGATGTGAAGCAACTGGAACAAAGAGGCTTGAGACTCCTCCACTTTCTGGCAGGAGGAGAGCAGAAGTCTTACCCAGTGGAAATAAGGGATGGGCTAAGGATCATGGCTTCTCCTAAAAAGGGGAAAACAGAAGACGCCACTTCTAAAAGAGAGGGAGAGGGCAAGGTGTTCTAGGGGGGAGTAAGGTCAGGAACCTTCTGGGGCCACAGAGAAGACACTCAGTTTTGATTGATTTGACCGTATTATTGCCCACCAATTGCAATCTTTCAATTTTTCATTCTTTCTGACTTTTCTCTATTTCTCTACCTTTGTTCTCCCAGCTCCTTTCTCTGTTTCTCATAATTTCTTTTCCCTGAACCATTGTCCTTATGCCAGGCAACTGTTCCTGACGGAGGCTTACATAACTTTGAAACATGGGGTCATTCCATCAGAACCGTTTCAGAACATAGGGCTATGGATGTGTCTCTGCTTGGGAGGAGGGAGTGATTATGGGGAGATGGCTGCTACATGCACAGGCCAGTGAAAGCCTTGAAAATTAATCAGCGACATGCTGAGGAGGTTTGCTAAAATGTCCAGGAGTTGGCATTGAATCTCCTCGGGGGACTGTCACGGGAATAGATGAGAAATGGGGAAAGTGCACCTACCTTGTGAGGACGGAGAGGCAGGCTCACCACCTACAGGATTCTGAAAGTGAGGTCAGCACACGTGAACAGTCACAGAAAAGTGGCAGATACCCCAGGATGCCTCCAAGGTGAAACCATAACGCTCTCAGGACTGGAGGAAAAGTCTTTGTCACCTTCTGTATGAGGAATGCTACTTCCTGCTCATGGCTTCAGCTACCGTCCATGCACCAGTGTGCCCTATATCCACAGCACAAACCTATCTCAAGAGCTCAAGAGCTGCTTACTCAGAGACATCCTGTTCCAAACTGGGCTCATCACCTTTACTCCTGATCACCTCTTCTGTTTCCTATTGCAAGTAGATACAACGCAATGGGATAAATGCTAGACAGGTAAACAAAACAGAAACTCATGTAAGTCCATTCACACACCCTGTAGCCCCACTTTATCTATGCAGTTAGACGCTAGAGTTCTATCAGGTGGTGCAAAATATGGTGTTCCTCTTTCCCCACTTGAGTTCATTATCAGTTGATAAATGAGACGAAATAGGCAGCATATGGAGAAACAGAACATCTCTTTATGAATGATAAAGATTAGGTTGGAAGATGCTGCTTAGTTAATAGCCAAAAAGAGCTTGCTATTTCTTCCAGCCTAGGCCTTGGAAGAGCTCATCCATGGAAAAATTTGAGAGTTCAAAGGAGACACTTACCCACCTCTCTGCTTCCCACTGGTTCAAGTAGAGATAGAAGGAGAGACCAAATGACTGATGCCTACTGCCTTTGATACATTACCTCCAGCCTCTTTAGATGTTAGACCAATGGACTTGTCCACCAACCATGCAACTCACTCCATCACTGTGGGGAGGAGCAGAGACAGAAGGCTAGGATGGTTTAGGCATAATCTTCCATAGAGAAGAATGTTTTAAGAGAAGTTTTTCCACAACAGCAACCACAGTGCTCTCATTCTCCTTCATCTGCTCTGCTCTGCTCTTCTCTAAACTGAATGGTACAAAATGAGGATGAGAATTCAAACAAGAAACCAAACAGTTATGAGAGCCTAGAGTAGGGAATAATTAATTTGACCTGAGGGTTTGGAGAAAGGTTTCACAGAAACGGTGATGGATGAGGTGGGTCTTGGAAGATGAGGTGGTGTTTACTAGAAAGAGAAAGAAAGCATCCTTGGCAGAAGGATGGTAGGTGCAGAAGTGTGGTGGTGGAATAGTTAGTCTTGTTTGGGGAATAGAAAAATGTGCAGTGTGTCTTGAACACAGGGAAATCGGGGGAGGGGGATTTTCTTATTGGATAAAGTGCCGAGAGAGGTATGTTTGGGAGGAAGAATGACCAAGGACAGGCAGCGTCCTCCAGGCATCATCCTGGCAGAGACAAGAATTTGGGTCTTGGCAGAAAGTGTTCTTGCTGACGTGAGAATTTGTTTCCCTGACTGTCATTCTGCCCTGAGGCTGGTTACCACATCTGGGTCCCTGGCTTCCGCTACTTGGGGGTGGAGAGCCGTGTTCTTTTACAGAGCATCATGGCAATTCAGAGAGGCTGGGGGAGAGAGGTTACTCGAAACCCTCCATGGGCACTTATTTTCTAAAGAGATGGGCAAAACACCAGAGCAGAAATGGGGATCTTTGGAACCGTAGAAACACTCAAGTTTCATCTCTTAGGGTCAAAGGAGTGAGTGGCTTTATTTTTTCCAGAAATTCTTCATAAAAGTCACTTTGCAAGGTCTGGGGTGCTGGATGTGCCACACTGAGGGCATTTGTGTTTTGCCTTGAAAGAGAAAAGTCTGCCGTCACCTCCCTTTTGTTTTCAGGAATGGGATTTTTCTGGTGTTGTGAGCATAGTGCTGGGTCATTTTCTCCCAGGAAGGACCTCTTTTTTTTTTTTTTTAATTTTCAGAGGTGGTGGGAGATAGAAATTTCCACAAAAGAATCAGGAAGATGTGAGAAGTAGGATGTGCATGTCCCTGTTCTTTACTGCTGAGGTGGCAATGCTGACTTGGAGGAAAATAAAATACGTACCCCAAATGTACCAGGTATAATACCAGGCACTTTAAGCACTTTTTTTAATCCTAAGAAATAGAACATTATTAGTCCCATTATACAGATGAGAAAAGTGAGCACAGGACTATTTAGTTTATGACGCCAAGATTTGTGCTTTCCCCAAAGCACCATACTTGAACATTGGGCCAGAACTTAGGTTCCATCTTAATTTCTCTTTCTTCTCTTCCTAAATCCAATTTCTGCATTTCTTCTGTCGCTCTGAGCCAGTGACTAGCGCTTTTCTTGTCCTTGGCGTACCTGGGGGAAAATATACAAGATATGACTTTAAAAAAGTGAGACGTGTTTGTCCAACATCCAGAGGATTGGTGTTCCATGACAAGTTCTAACTCACACCATCTATAGCCCTATTACAACATTTCCAGAACTTTCCTTAGAAATTGTTGTTTAGTATATGAGCCCCATCAGAAGCATCACCACGTTAAAGGTAAAACTTCTCTTTGATGTTTATATTTAAAATTGTAAATTAATATATGCTCCTTAAAGATAAGTTTTTTAAAAAGTGAAAATTAAAAGAAGACAAAAGTAACACAACCAGAGGCGCTCACAACTAGAATATCTAACTATGTACCAGGGGCTTTGGGGAGAAGAAGAAAAAAAAAAAAGAAGTTTGGCAACAGATGTTAGCTCAGCTGCCAATCTTTCTTTTTTAAAAGAAAAGAAGATCAAAGTGAAAGTTCTTCAAATTTCTATTAACCAGCACAGTAATATCTGGGATTTTTCTTTTCCAGGTTTTATAGTTAAACCATTTTTGAACCAAGACGTTCAAATTCTGACTCCTTCATCTGCAAGCTGCACCCATAAAGAAGTAATGTAACTTCTCCAAGCCTCAGTTTCCTGCAAGTCCTGTGGTTGGCATGAAGAGGAAATGAAATACTGTATGGAAAGTGTCTGGCAAAGACCGTATTAATTGGTCTTGAATAAATAGTAGCCATCAGCACTGCCATCCAACTAATGTGCACCCAGTTGATGGTGAACATTATTCGCTGGATGGAATTGGGAGTGGCTCATGTATGAAACTGGTAGAGTTTATGAAACCAGTTTGGATGAGCTTTGCAGTTCATAAGAAGGTTGAAAAGAGAGTCACTGTGTTTGCTGGAATCGCAAACTGATTCCACATGATATGCTCTTTGTCTTCCCAGAGTCTTTTCATTTAGGGTTTTTGATGTTTAAAAATAATCAGTTAACCACAATGTAAGCCCCCTGGGTAGGGATCTTGTCTTTTTGACTCATTGCTTGTATTGCCAGCATCTAGAACAATACCTGGCACACAGTGCTTTCTCAGTATTTGTTGCTGAGTAAATAGGCACTCAACAATTTTCTAAAGGGATACGCTCTGTGCCAAGATGGCGCTTTCCATCTATTTACTTATTCATAGACATTTATTACATGTGTACCATGTTCCTGGCATTATAACACATCACTGTTGAGGACAGATATGTATTGGTCATAGATTCTGCCCTTCAGGAGCCTCTGGGCTGAGAAGAAAGACAGATAAATTCCAAGGGAGAAAAGGTAAGTGAAGAGAGTGGTACTTAGATAATGTTATGGGAGTTTCCAGGAGGAAGGCATCACTTTTAGCTGATGGATTCAGAGTGGCAATGACATTTGAACAGACTCTTGGAAGATACCTATATGCTTGTTTACTCAGTCAACTTAGGAAAATAACCAGCCATTAAGTGGATAAACAAGTTAGATTTTAAAAAAATACAAGTAATAGTAACTGAATTAACCAGTTCTCTCATTTAACTGACTAATTTGTTCAATCAAACTAATGATCTTGTTTGGGTACCAGTGCTCCCACATGTATTTCTGTGGCAAATGAGAAATTAGCCAGGCCCAGCACTTGCCTCAACTCTCCACACTGAGAGTTCTCACTTCAACAATTCATTAAAACCCTGCGTTCTGTGCCAAGATCTCCCTCGCTTCCTTTCCCCCTCTCTCCTTCATTAAAACAGAGCGATTATGCAATCCTCTTCCTCTGCCCAGGGCTCATTCTAAAAATGTCCTTCTGCAAATGCCGCCACTGCTGCTGATTGGCACCAGGAGACAGCGGGAGACGGCAGGAGCAGGCAAGAGCTCTTTTCCCGAGTCTAGTTTGGCAAAATGCTTTGCCTGGGATGGGCCATGGGTCTCCCAGCCTCAATCACATGGACAAGCAGGAGTCAAAGAAGGAGGAGACAGAAGGCAGCGAGGGGAAGGGGAAGTGACAGTTGAATGGTTGGCTCAATAAATCATGGACTATTAGAGCTCCCAAGGAGCTTTGCCATAATGTGGTCTGATGTGTTCGTGGTGCAGATGAAGAAATTGAGGTTCCCAAACAGTGGCCAGACCTGCTCAAGAACAGGCAGCTGGCAGTGAGAACATGGCTGTTGGCACCAAGCTTTCTTTTCCCCATCCCCCTGTGTCCTAATTCCTGAGTGGAGAGGTGGGAGATGAACAGGCACCTGAGGGAGGCCCATGGCCAGTCTGTTCACGGGTGGGAACTCTCTCTACCCAGCTGCCTCCTGGCTGATGGAATGGACCTACAGTGTTCAGAGCCCAGAAGCAAATGCCATAGGGAGGCTGGGAGGATTCTGGCTTTTGCCTTTGAGAAACTAGCTCATGACAAAGAAAGGGTGTGTGTAAAGGAGTGAGGGGGCCTGAATGAGGCAGCTGTTCAATGGCACAAAGGAAAATGTGAAGGAGCCCGCTCCCACCAGTGACAGTAGTCACCATCTTGAAGTTCCTGTGCCTAAACTCAACGTGACCCACACTGTGTTGATGTTCACCAAACTAAACTAGCAAAACAACCGCTCAAACTCCAGCCTCCCCCGAAATGCTCTAAATCCATTTCTTCTCCCAACTAACCCAAACCCCATTCAAACTTCTAACCTACAACCTCCCAGAAACCCACAATTCACACACAAAACAAAACAAATTTGAGGAGTTGTCTACAGTCTGGTGATGGCAAGCTCTCTTCTCTTTGTCCTGAGCGTGAGGGCCGTTCATGCCAGAGGTCTCTCTCTTCCCGCCTCACTTCGTCTTTTGTGGGCTCCTGGGAAAGACAAGGATGGGTCACTCTCTTGACTTCTCTGGGGCTGCAGGAGACCAGCAGGGGCTCGCTCAGTCCCTCTGCCAGCCTAGGCCTGCTCCATTCAGGTTCAGTGAGGAGGTCAACTCTGGAGACACACTTCTTTTCTTGGGTGCCCACTTGGGGAGTGAGCACAAGTGTCTGGAAGGGAGCACAGGTCCCTCTGAGATCTTTCCCTGTTTTCTCCCCTGTCTATGTTCTGTTGTAAATCCCTTCCTCACCCTTGGTGCCACCTCCAGACATGGGAGGGGGTGGTGCTAACTCCAGATGTGGGAGGGGGATAGGATAAGGAAATCTTTTCCCAAGATTCTATCGGCATCTAACTCTGTTACAGCTTCTCTAATACCTTTCTTCTTGTCCAGTTATATTTTTTTCCATCAAGTTGTGGCAGGCAAGGAAAATTTTTTTAGCTCATACTCTTTCACAGAATAATAGCAGCTGTCATTGATAGGGTGCTTACTATGCACTAGGCACTGTTCCAAATGTTTTATATATTTCAGATGATACTCACAATTTTCCGAGGGAAGTGCTCTTGTTATTACACAGCTGAAATCTGAGAAAATCGAGGTTAAGTAACTTGCCCACGAGCCAGGTAAGCGGCAGAGCCAGTATTTGAAGCCAGGCCATCTAAGCACAAAAAGCAGGCTCCAAACAAACTCTATGTCTTTCTGTTTTAGTCCTGCATTGTGGTTCTTTAAAACTCAGAAGCCAAGAATTTGACATCCTGGGCTTTTCCCATGACGATTTCCCCACGTATTGTGCTCTGAATGGTGGAGGTTATGGAACACAAGGTATATGTGGAAGCTGGGGTGGCAAAAGGCATCAATTACTCTTTGCATATTGTCTAGCGACTTTATACATCATAAATATTTTGAGAAAGTTAATTTGAAAAGCATGATAAGGTAAGACCATTATTCTATGGAGAGACAGGTCCCTACCAGGTCAGGTTGGGCCACACGAATTATTTGTGTCTGGCTACTTCTTTGCTCCTAATGCGGCAGCTGGGTCGAGGCAGGGACACTGAAGCAGGACTGGACAGATCAAGGAAGTACAAGGCTCATGGCCCATGTACCTCCCCTCTCTAATCTTTTGTACCTGGCGGACAATGCTAATCAATCATGGCCATGTTTTCTGGTAAATCCACATGCAGCCTCAGACTTTTTCTCAATCCTCTGCTAATAAAGCAACTTCTACTTGCAGAGTAGAGTTGGCATATAGGACAAAATCCATTTACTATGGCTAAATTAAAAATAACACGAGGGACACAAGCATAGAACAGCACAAAACTAGGTAATCTGGATGGCAAAATTTGGCACGCTGTCTGAAACTCTGAGGCCTCAACTCGTCCCTGCCCTATGCCTCTGCTTTGTGATGGAGACAGTCTGAACACGTAATCCTGGAGCACAGTTCAGACTTCTGACTCCTCGAAATCCAGTACAAGAAAGCCCAAGACCTCCCAAGAAAAGGGCATTGCTTCTCTTCTCCACTTTAGAACACTGTTCTCCTACCCAACCCCACCTCAGTGGAGACCTCAAGTGTGCCGATACCCCTGGGCTACAGAAGAGTGACCATCATCCCAGTGAAAGACAGAAAACAGGACCAGAGGAGGGTATTTCAATAAAGCAGAACTACATGCAGCAAAGTTACCACATAATCCTGACTCACGTTATACAAGGCTTACTATGTCCTGGGCACTCTTCTAAGTACATTGCGTGTAACGTGTTTCGATACTTACAGCAATCCTATTGCGGATGGTTGTATTATTACTACAGAAGGGAGACTGAGGCACAGAGAGGTAATATAACTTGTCATAGGTTATACAGAAAGTAAGTGCCAATAGAACCTGGGCACTGAGCGATACTGCTCTCATATTACCACTTATTAGCCTTAGAAAAAGAATGACAGAAAGCCCCAGCTGCGATGATAGCTCATTTCATAGTAAAGCTGCCTTAGGAATGGAAGACCTATTCTTTTCTACCTCACCACATATCTGCGCTTATGCTTGAGTTTTGAAAGAAAGACTTGATATTAGGGTGGGGGGAAGGAAGGATATGTTAATAAAGTACCTGCTATATGCCAGGGACCATGTTATTTGCCTCCACATATAGTCTCTCATATTTCTTCCTCCAAGCCCCCTCTATTATCCTCGTCTCACATGTGATTGCTGGAAGGGAAATTGGCTCTTCAAAGGCTGCACAGCTAGACGGTGGTGAAGTTAGAATTCAAACCCACTCAGTCTGCCTTTGGACTCTGAGTTTTCCCACTCCACTCTAGGAAGTTAAAGAAGAACATCCTTCTCCAAAGGAGAAAAAGGAAGTTGATTTGGTAGTATGGAACTCTGGTGCTCCGCCTTTTGAAGGACCCCTCTAATTTCCAGTCTTGAAGATCTAGCATCATCTCCTAGATTTGCTAGGACTTGGGAAGGGATAGCAGGAGGCAGGTGGAGACCTTGTGAAATCTTAGCTAGCTTTAGCAGAAACCAATAATTGCTATGATCCTAGACTATTCTCTCTCGTCCATGACCTAAGTCAAGGTTTTGCTAGAAGGCAATTAAATGTTCCAATTTGAAATAAGTTACACTTAAGGGGAGAGAAAGAAATAACAAAGTGTGGAAACACAAACTCAAGATGATCCTTCAGTTTGAGCTGCTTTCTGCAACTGCAAAGGAGATCAGTGTTCACTACTTATTTTGTTGAGAAGTGAATAATGGCTTCTTAGAGGCTCTGAAGTTCTATCATTGCCAGAGCTACAATTTAGTGGTTTATTAAGAAGAAACACAAGTGCTGTTTGGGGAGAAAGTCCATGTCCCGCAGCCCGTCTTGACTTACCTTGTCTTTAAGAACTTCTTTCCTTCAGGGAAGTCTCTGGTTTCTGGTTGGGAAGATCTCAACATCTTCCCTCTAACTACCAGGCCCACTGAGGGGCTGCCTGACATCTGGCCTCTCATTCTCAGCACTGTTGAAAATTGGATTCTCCAGTTCTCCGACTTCCCTTGACTTTATTGATCCCAGTTCCTCAAAGCTTCCAGCTCATAGATAGTGGTATTTGTGAGAACAAAACCATAGAGGTCATAGAAGGTCACTTTATTTTCTGTTCATCCATCCATGCATGCATTCATCATAAAGCTCTACTGGGTGCCTACCCTGTGCAAGCTGGAGCAACAAAAAACTCAAAGTTTAAAGGCCTGCGGTTGCAAGAAGCTCGAGCTGTTTGAGGAACAGAAAGGAGACAGTATGTTGGAAGGTGGGGAACAAGGAGAATACCGGAAAGAGAGGCAGGAGCCACCAAGGTATGGATTATGGATTTTGATCTAATTACAATAGAATGTCATTGTAAAGTTCTAAACAGAAGGATGCTCTGAGCTGATTTTAAGAAGACCACTCTAGCTTCTTTCGAAGAGTGGATTACAGGGGCAAGCATATCAACAGAGAGGCTAGTTAGCTAGTTAGACGGGCATTGCAATAGCCCAGGTGAGATGATGGCTTGGACTAGGGGGCCGCTGTGGAGTTTGAAATAAGTGATTATATTTAGGATAATTTGTAGGTAGAGCTAACAGAGCTTGCTGATGGGCCAGGGGTGGCTAGGCAAAGACAGAAGGAAGGATAGGAGATATTTGGCTCGAGTAACTGAGTAACTGCTGGTGCTATTGCCTGAGAATGGGCAAGCTGGAGTTTGGCTGAGATGAGAGAATCTAAGATCCTTCCAGTTTTAACTGTCCTTGACTCTCAATAGTAGCCAAAGCAGGTGCAATTCTGGCCCCCAGCCTACCCAGACTGCATTTTAGGCTGTTATTTGATAGGCAGCTGCAGCAGTCACAGGAAGAGAGCCTGAGCTTGCATGAGGCCCTGCTGAGTGCAAAGAGCGCAGGACCTTGGCATCTGGGCCAAGTTTTGGAGCAGACTTGCTGAGCCAGCACAGGCAGAAGCAGTGACACTTCTCCAGAACCACATCTCACATTGTGTCCTTTGCTGCCTGAAGGTAGGGATTAATTAGGAGATGTCAAGAGGCACCTTTAATGCTGTGGAAAAATCTAGGCTGGAGAGACCATCACCATTTTTGTCACTTCCATTCATGCAGTGGTGTTAGGGTTCACTGTGCATTTTCACGTACACCATCCCATTTGCTTCTCACTATGACCTAGAAGAAGTAGGTTCAGTTGTCCCCATTTTATAGGTGGAGGAACTCTTCATGAAATTACAGAACACACCTAAAAATAGTCAGAGGCTTATGAAGAAGTAGAAAGACCAAGGGAGTGAGGATAGAGGTGAGTTCCTTTTTTTTTTTGAAGTTGAGTGTAGGCAGTGGAAAGAGGGCTAATATGTGCTTTTAAATTTTTGGGAGAGGCAAATGCTAGCAAATATATTTGGGACCAAATGGATGGAAAGAAAGACCCGGCTCATCCCCAAATGCCTGATAAAATAGTTATGTCTCCATGCCTTTGCATGTTTGTCTGCCCCAGCTCTAAAGGTCTTCTCCTTTGTCTATTTTGAGAATGCCTCCTTTAAAATCTAGCTCAGATATTAGAGCTGACAGGTGCTAGGGTAATTTTCTTATTTCAAAGTCCTTTTCTTTCAGAAATTCCCCTTCCCAGAAAAAGCAGGTTTATGATGTCAAATTTTTACCATTTCAACCTCCATAGCTATAACAAATTGAAGCTGAGATGGATACTTGACCCAGGGAGAATAAATTTATTCTCTATCCAGTGAAAAATATCTCTCTGGAGAGTTTGAACTGAGAGGACCCAGAGACTGTAATCCATGGATGATGGACTTTAGAGATGCACAGTCATATCGAGGTAGAGCCAGAGTGAGCGTATGGTGAGTCAAAGCCTGTCTCAACTGATGTGATTATGAAGATCAGAAACCAGGAGTAAGTAAATGAAGTCATTTATTCAAGTACATTTATTTAGTGTCCAAATTCCACAGATTGGCTCATTCAACATCCACCCTAACCCCTTTCTAGCATGCCTTCCTGTTCTAAATGGGCTAGGAAGGTAACCAATTTACTTTTGGACTCCCTTGCAGCCCAGGTTCTGCATTTGACCTAGCTTCTGTTAAGCGAATGAAATAGGTTAGAGACTTGGAAGAAGAAAGTGAGCCATGTAAGGGTCAGGCAGACACAGGGAGATGGCATCTTTTGGCACACGTGGTGGAGGGGTATTTGGTAATCCAGGATCTGAGGACTGACTTACCTTTACCTTGTGGTCTCTAGCATCATAAATATGGAGTGGTAGGCAGCTGAGATATCGGGGTCTCCAATGGAAAAATCCTTCATTTTTTCTGGCATAGTTGTTCCTGTTAGAATATATCAATGCGTAGGTCCTAGGACTTCTATAACCTACTTCACGCCCATAGTAAGTTATTTTCTGCTTTAACTAGATTAAGTGAATCCTATTCTTTTCAACCAAGCACCCTCACCCCTTCAAGAATTAGTACTAGGCATGATTGCAATCAAGAGACCTTCACAGAAAAGGGCATCTGGGATTGCTAGGAATCTGACCAGGTTGGGTCTGAGGGCAGTGAAGATATGGTTAGTACTAGATGATGGAACATGGTAGTCAACTGTGCTCAGTGCCAAAACAGGTAGTGAAATTACCCTGTGTGATGTAATCTCAAATGAAGCGCCTTTTAAAGAAAAATCTTTGTTAGACTTAGCGGCTGATGCTGTGTAGATGACATTGTATGACCCCACTACAAAAAGCGTGTTTCATGGACCATCAGCAACAGCATTACCTGGGAACTTGTTAGAAATGCAAAATCTCAGGACCTGCATCTCAGCTATTGGGTCAGAGCCTGCATTTTAATAAGATCCACAGTGTTTCATGCGAAAGAACGGTGGATTCGATACTTTACACTATGCTGTAGACTTTAAAGAAAAAATAACTGACAAGATCAAACAGGGATGGAGTCTAAAGATTATACAACTTAGGCTGGTCTTTTTTAAAAAAAAAGTATATTAAATTAGGTATGCAAATTTATGTATATTTAGAAGGAGCACAAGCCTTCCAGGAACCCAGAAGCTTAAATTTCATTAGCATCACAAAAAGCTGCCTCTGGCTCGAAGTTTTAAATTTTGTCTTCAGGGACTTTCTGTGGTGGCTCCAAAAAAACCATTCTATTGCTTTTGTTCCCAGGGCTGATGTAAGCGAAGAGGCTGATCCTGTGGGCTGTGCTCGTACCACTGAGACTGAATCAACAGCACTGATTGAGAACAAGCGAAAATTTGATAATGAAATTGGCCATGGTGAGAGTATTTACACCACAGAAACTGGCAAATGCTACAATCCCCACTCCACTATCCAGCTCCTTCCTCAGTTGTTAAATATTTACCACCAAACCACCGTCTTCCCATTAGGCTGTAGATTTTTGAGGGCAGGCTCTGAGTTTTATCCATTTCTGTACCCTGGTACTTAAAGATCTAGTAGGGACGATATTGTGATGACTGAAACAATGTATGAGTGGGTTCCTTCCTTCTTTCAGCCTTTGCTATAACCCCAATATGAATAAAATGACTGGTATTTTAGAGAGCTCTTGGTCAAACGAATAACAAGCTGTAGTGCAACAAAAGCTATGAGAGCAGCAGGCATGGGGGACCAAGGAGGGATATACGGGAGAATCAGGCCACCTAACCTTGAGGAATGAGCTGGGGGAGGCTTTCTGCAAACATGATGCTTGAGGAGAGCCATGGAAGCTAATTTGGAGCCAGCTCTGCTGACCAGCAATCATTCCATGCAGGAGGTCACTACATGCAAAAGGCACGCAAGTCAGAGAGGATGTGGCCTCTTTGGAAACCTGTGAAGTAACTCAGCACCCCTAGGGCATTAGACGGGCAGTGGAGAGTGGCCTTCTGCAGGACAATGTGGCCTCCTGGCGCAAACAATATCCCACGAATACTTCTCTCTCTCTTCTAATTGATTAAGCTGAGGGCCAGATAATTTAAATTCAGTATTCAAAGCCAGGACGGCAGACTTCAAGTTCTAGCATGCTATATTCTGCTTCGCAGTAGACCAGTTCATTCAATTCTGCTGGCACATTAGAAGCACTTGGGGAAACTTTAAAAAGTACCAATGTCCAGGCCCCACCCACAGAGGTTCTGATTTAATCAGTTTGAGGTAGGACCTGGGCACTGGCATTTAAAAAAGTCATCTCCCCATATTTGAGAACACCAGACTAAAAGTAAAACCAAATAAAGACTGAACATAATCTTCATGCCAAAAGAAGAAATTGTACATTCCAAAATAGTCCCTGGGTCATGGCAGGGAAGTTGGGAATACGTGTAACAATCTCTGGTTGACCATTTTTGGCCTAAAGGAACAGACATTTCCAGGAAGACTTTTTCATGAGGGACAAAACTCTTGAATCTAAAACTTGGAATATCAGGCACTGCTAAATAAATGGGTTAAAGATGGCCCTGGTGTGTTGGCCCCTTTGTTGTGGTTTACTTCTTCACAGAAGCTAGGGCTATTAATTCAAAGCCTGCTGGCACCAAATTCAAATTCTTACACATCCATTTGATTTAAATATAGCCCAAAGAAACATATTGTCAGCCATCAAGAGTCTGCGTGGTTTGCTTACCCCATGAAATGCACCCAACGTCTCTAGCCATAAATAAGCAACCCTGTGTCTATGAAAGACCTAAACCACTGCTGCCCATCAGCACTCTGACCCAGAGACTCCTCACCTTGCTGCTGAACAACCTCACTCAGACACTTAAGTCCTTTCTCCAGATTCCCTCACCCCAGGTGTCCCCTCATCGTCTTTCCCCTTTGGGTGGTGACCCGGTGCCAGCTGTCTCTGGAAGGTCTCCCGCTGTGAGGGACGTCCCCTCTCAGGCAAACCTAAGTGCTGCCCAGTAGAGCTTGTTGTGTAAGACTGTCATCTCATGGTCCCGCCTTTTCCTTGATCAGCCTCCAAATCCTTGAACTCACCACAGGCACATGTGTGGATGGAGCAGAATTAGCTGAACGTGTACTTGTCATTGGTAAGGTCTATATCATCACCCTCTAAGGGGAGTGAGGGCTGTGATGAAGCTGTGGCCATCCCCATTATTATGGCTTTGACTGAGCATGAAGAATTCAGATACTACCATTGGCAACCCAACCCTGAAAAGGAGGAAGATGGAGACTAACCTGCAAAGAGTATGCTGATGGGGAACCCTGTATGACTTGACTCTGCAGTACTGTAGCTTTATACAAAATTGGAAACAATCTAAATGTTCAATAACATGAAAGAAGAAAATGGAACACAGTCTTTGCCCAAGAGTTGGTGTCAAAAAATTATGTTTAACTGTAAAAATTTGGAAATAATCAGTATCTGACAACAGGGAGATGGTTCTATATATTAGAGCGCATTTGATGTTTATGAAAAGTATAGAAACTTGGGAACCTGATTAGGCTATAACGTTGAGGGATAAAAGCAGGTTACAGGAGTAAATTTTCAGTGTGATCTCAATGATGCAAAGCATTTAAAAATCCAAGACTTGAAATAAATGTAGCAATAGATGGTTGCCTCAGGGTAGGGATTGAGGAGGAGAACAGGACATGGTTGATTTTTTTTTCTTATTATTATTCCTTTTTTTTTTTTTGTCGTTTACAAATTTTGGTGGTTGAGCATGTTTTAGTTTTACAATAGAAAATAAGCTTTGATTACCTTGGTATGGACTAAACATACCTGCTCTGCCCTATATTTTTACTTTTTTTGTGAAGGGCAAATGCAATGACACCTGAGGAAGTGCTTTGTGCCCTGGCAAGTGCCATGAAAATATGACAGACTCACATCTGTAGCTTTGCTCAATTTCCCTACAGTTTTGGCAGGAATATCTAAAAATACATACTTGTCATGACTGTAGTCCTATTTTCGCTGGTTCCCTTGTTTGGGGCTTTTTTTATGCTTGTTTTGATATTTGTTTTTGTTGTGAGGAAAGGAAGTAGTATTCGTTTTAAATGAAAACACAGCTTAATATTGAGGTATGATTGACAAGTAAAAAGCTGCACATATTTAGTGTATACAGCTGGATGAATTTGGGGATAAGTATATACCCATGAAACTATTTGACATCTTTTTCTCCTCAAGTATGGTCATGATCTAATGGCCTAAATACTTCCTTTAAAAAATGCCTCCTTACTGCTCCTCTTCTTGTTTTGTCCTTTTTCCTTCTGCCTTTGCCTCTTCCTCAGTATTTGTCATCAACAAGTTAAATGAAATTATTTGGCACCTACCCTGTGCAGAAAACGTGAGTAGTAAGTGACTAACACATCGTCCCTGCCTTCTGGAATGTTCAGCTGAGTGGGAGAGACATAGTCTTGAAGAGGGGAACCCACGGTCGCTGTTGGCCAGCTCTGTATTGGGCCTAGGTTACACTTCACTCTTCACCAGAGCTCTCTCAGGTATTATTATTAAACTAATAACAGATGAGTAGCCGAATTTACTTGTTGAAGGTCACCAATCTAGAAAACAGAGGTGCTGGGATTCCAAATGTGTTATTTACCTATCACAGAGCATCAACTCAAATGAGCTTAAATAATTGAGAAGTCTAGTGCCGTCTCACCTGATTTGGACTCTTGCTGGTAAATTCAAGTCACGCAGCACGATGCTACAAAGCCTCAAATCATCAGCATCCAATCAAATTCTACAGGAAGGCTATTTTCCCAGTCGCCCGACAGGTGGTCTCCGATCTTCCCTGGTAAGTAGCAGGAGTCAGTGGATCAGGAGATACCTTCGCTTTATTCCCACTTGAGGCCTTTGCCTCTCCAGGGAACTCATGATCTGCAATTTCAATGAACAGAAACTCTGGCTCAGCAATGTGGAGGGAGGGCTCCCTTCCCTTTCCCTTATTCACTTCCTTTCCTCTTGCTTTCCATGAAAGTCAAGTCTTATACATAGGATATCCTGCTTCCTTTTGTCATTTACTTCATTGTACCATTTCATGACAATTAGATTCATTGTTCAAAGGCTTCATTTTTCTGGGGAAAGGAGAGTCCGTCTACTCAATCAGCTTTACTCTAGATACTTTAGACTAATGGAGCATCTTGTGACCCTTTTTGGAATCTGCTTTGTATCCAGCCTTTGTGTTTCATCACAGGCCTTGATGATCAGTCCTTATTCTTGGTACGGCTTTTAATTTCCTGAAACTACCTGGTCAACACATGATTTCCCATATCTGCTCTTTCCCACTTACATAGATAGAGAAGAATACATATCTATTATATATATCTATAATATCTATGTCTACACCCATGTCTCTATCTCTACATCTATATTTCTCTATCTCCATATCTATCATCTATTTATCTATTTTCTATTTGAAGTAGAACACCTAAAGACATGTCAAGTTCCATACTTCATAGAGAGATATGGAGTTCATAGAGGGAAGAGAAAGCTATATATGTCAATACCTAAGAGTACATCTAATTGTGGTCTCATGTTTTAGGATTCTAATAAGATAATTTGCTTGCTCCTTCATCTCTTTTCTTTGTTTCTCTGACTATCCTCACTTTCCAGCTACTGGAAAATCCCATTTCATAAACTTCCAGCTCTGTAACCGGAAAAGCTAAGCCCCTTTTCTTCCAGTTTCAAACCAAACAGTCCTAAGGGATGATTCTGATTAGCTTCGCTCAGGTTACACGCTTACCCCTGGACCACAAACTGTGGTCAGGTGAGCTGGGTCCTATGCTTGGCTGGCCCAAGGTCAGGTGTCTTCCCTCCTAGCCTCCCTGTTGCCAGGGAGACAGAGTATTTTAATTGGAATTACAATACTGGAAGGCTGGGAGAGCAATATGCTCAAGGAAGCAGGGCTACTGAAACTGGGACAAAACCAATTGTTATCCAAAGTAACAAAATTGAGTTTGTCGTTTGATTCCAGTGCATAAGCATACTGTGCTTCATCTCACTGCAACTCCTGCTCTCAAAAGGAGAGGGCCTAAGGGGGAGCTATTAATGGAAAGCAAGGTAAACATTCCTCTGCTTCCTAAGAGATTTGAAATTCAGTTTTTCACTTACATGCTCTTTAACTCTAAAACAATGTCACTTCACTATAAAGTGGAGAGTTGAATTAATTAATGGTCTATATGATTTCTTTTAAATTTGTTGAACCAAGATTTTACAGGTTTGGGGGAAGGTATAAGGTTTTTCTATGTTGCTCAAAGGTGTGATTTCATGTACTTTTCTAGAGGTCATACCATTGGCATCATTCCTTAACATTTTAGTACCGATGCCTGGGGCTTCAATGTCCTCACCTTTGTGCGCTGATGAGATGCTTTGGGCTGCCAGAAATGCTCTTCCTCAGGCCGCCATAAGAAGAGAGACTGCTGTAAAGATTCCTGAAGGTTGGAATTTTGTTGACCTTGGATGCTGCAAGGAACCACTTGGATGCTGGGACTGCTGTTTTCTTTCTCATGAATTGGATAGTTTCTCTCTAGGCACCTCATTTCTCTCCGTGTCTCTGCTCCATTCTCTTCACATTTGTGGCTGGCCAATCCTCTTAAGAGCCTCCACCACAGAGTCCAGAGGGGCCTCCTACAAAGGCTTCACTAATTATTCTCTCCCTCCTTCAGTCCTTTTCTCCAGGCTCCCTCAAGGATCACAGACCAACTTACTTATAGGATTTCTTGGGTCAAATTTCCTTCTTGGTTCAATCCAAAGACTGTCCTTAACAAAGACTGGTAGTGTTGAGTGCCTGAGCAGGGACTTGCCGGCAGCCAGTATTTTGAACCAGAAGAGGCCAGCACCTTGAGAGCTGCCTTGAGTACATCAAAATAGAGATAAAGCAGGAGTCCTGGGACATACCCTGCAGATCAGAGATATGTACAGCATAAAGGAGGAACTTGGACGAGTTCAAAAAGGAGGAGCCTCTGCCTCGTATGTAATTACTTAGGTTTCTTGGTAAGAGTGGAGGAATACATGTCATTTTTGTAACTCTACCCTTCCTCATTTTTTATTTCTTGCTTGGCTCCTTCTTCCTATGGAAAGGCACTATAAATGCTTATGGGTAAGCAGCAGACACCAAAGTTACAGAGAAACAAAATTGACCAAATTCCTGTGCAACAACCTTACAATTTAAAGCAACTCTAGAATTTGCTGATGGGATTTGTGCTCTTCCCTTTGTAGATGGTGGCTCAGAAAGGAGAACTGGCCTACCCAAGGTCACAGTCAATTAGTGGCAAAGCTGTGAGTTAAACCCAGGTCTGCTGACTCTTTGGGGTCCTCAGTACCTCATATGGGCATATTTGGAGGGTTGGATGGCAGCACATGAGGGAAGAATCTTGACTTGAGCCATATGCATTTGGCAGACTCTCTGGTCTTCTCTGTTGACTCAGATCTGGGACAAGTTTCCTCTTGTTCTCTCAATGTTGACTTGGGCCAGCTGTGGGTCCCCACTGTGAGGTGATCATGTGGAGCAGGTGGGCCAAGCATTTTCATTTCATAGGCCATTAGCTCTTGGCACAGTAGCTTTTTTTTTATTTCCTTGGCCTCCCAGGTCTTCCGTCACCTGCTAGGTTGGTGGAGGAGGCTACGGTCTGGGAATCTGGTGCATAGAGCCATTTAATGGGGCTGGTTGAAAACTTTCCACCAGCTGCTGAGAATCTCACCCAGACACCACTCTGTCCTGGTTTTGATCTTGTTCCTTCCTACAAGCCCTAGTTCACGTACTGCTCTTCAAGGTAAGAAAGACAGAGGTAGACCAAGGGATAGAAAGGGAGACAGAGTTGGAGAAGTATAAGGAGACAATGAGAGATAGAATCTGTGAAACATAGAAACTGCGCAAGATGAGAGAGGATAGTCAGAGGGACCAGAAAGGCAGGGAGGAAAACAGAACAATTCAGCGGTAAAGGGAAAGGAAAAAGAGCTATAGATGGGTGAAATGGAGAAGATGATGCCATAGAATAGAATTTAGAGATTCTAACTGTACCCTCTCACAGTGTCAATAAGGAGATAAATTTCCCCAATGTCACCCTGAGCTAAGTCCCAGAGCCAGTACCAGAATATCTAGTTCTTTCTCTGGAAAGCATTTATTTCTTTGCAACCAAAGATGCCCAGTAAATATTTATTGAGTAAATAAATGAGAGCTGAGATGGTTAAGGGATTCCACCCACGTCAAATGAGCCGTGCTTAAAATTGGTAATAGTTAGTCTGGAGAAGAGAAGTTTCCGGAGAACATAACCCGTGACTTCAAATATTTGAAGGGCTGCCATTTGGAATAATGACTAGATTTGATGTATTTGTGCTTTAGGGATCAACCAGGACCAGTGGGTGAAAGCTACAGATAGATGGATTTGGGATCGATATAAATAGTCTACACATTCAGAGAAGCACAGTCCTCATATCTGGAGCTTTGTAAGAAACATCTGAACAGCCAGTTGGCAGGAATTAAAGCATCAATGTGCAGTGAAGGCAATGGTTCTCTCCATGCCTTGTCTCTGTACTTGCGATGTTTTCTTTTGTTGGGTAATTTATACCTTATTCTGAAGACTCCTAATCAGTGACTGTCCATGGATGGGAGGAAGGCCATCCATATGTCCCCTGAAACTTGATATGGAGTGTGTGTGTGTGTGTGTGTGTGTGTGTGTGTGTGCGTTTATCTGCAGTCAACGCCACACCACTACAGCTTCCTTCCTTGAACAGTTCTGGGTGGACTTTACCAACGCGAGGGACTTGGGGAAGATTTGGAAAACAGAAGTAAAAAGTTGGATATTGTTTTCTGGAAGTTGTGGAGCCCAGATTTGGGGGCTTTGCATACCTCCGAGTGAGCTCCCACTTCATAGTGGCTAAAAATGCAGATTCCTGAGCCCCACTCAGTATCTATTAAATCAGAATCTTAAAGTGTGAGATTCACTTGGAAGGGAAAAGTCAAGATCCAGAGTAGAAATTCTATTCTTGAGAACTTCAGTATTTGGGGTGTGGGAGCAAAGGCCACTCAGGAGTGACATGGAGAACACTGATGAACACTGGATACCGGGTGACTTCTGACGTTGACTAAGTCAGTACTGACAATAATCTGCCAGAGAGCCTTGCTGTGAGGCCTGGGTTTGAATCCTAAATTCTCCATTTACTGTCTTTGTAAATTTTGGCAGATTCCTTAACTTCTCTGATCGTTTTTACTCTGTAAAGTGGGGACAATAGTGTCAATCTCACAGGATGCTTCCCCCTTCCTTTATTCCTCCATCAAACATTTATTGAGCACTTATTATGTGCCAGGCCTTTTGGTCTAAATTATAGGTACCATTGCCTTTTCCTTTGACCTATTGCAGGATGGTTTTAAAGGTCAAATGTAACAACATTTGTGTGTTTCCAAATCCACGGTTATTCAAAATGGTGAGCATTGCAGCTTGTTCATCACATTTTCACATCCTGTGTTCTTCTAGGAATAGGTCCTACACCCCTAAACTCAGGACTGGGTGCCTGATTCAGGCTTAGCCCATCTGTAGGTCCCATTCTGTTGGATATAGTGATGGGATTAGGGGTGGGAAGGTGACCCAAGCAAGGCCAATCAGATGTTGTCTCCGGGGTTGTTAAGTGGACGTTGGGAGAAAGATATCTCCATACTCTTGGAGTTGCCAAGCTGGGAAGAAAGAAGTCTGGGGATGCTGGTGCCATATTATCACCACAGGGAGAAAGCTGGACTGTAGAATGTGTTGGAAGGAAAATCCTTTTCTCTAGTCCTCTGTTGCCATGAGGAAGAAATTTCCCCTAAACATATTCTTGACCTTTCTCCACCCTTTTCTCACTCTGCCCCAGGGAAGCTGGACTGAGTCATGTGACTGGAAGGGGGGAAGAGTAACTGGGCAAAAGAAACCCTCCATTGAGGATAATGTTTAACTCAGACACAGTTTCTTAAACAGTGTTTGCTAATAAAAATTGATATAAAACTTCTGGAGGGCAATTTGAATCTAAAAGAATGACGTATTTTCAAAACAAAATAATTTTAATTCTAGAAATTTGTGTCCTCAAAACAAACTTATATGTGTGCAAAATGACTCTAAAATATTCAAAGAATTCCAAAATTAAATCTTGTACACTATTGGAGGTCTCATTTGATAGTTATCTCAGTTTCTCCCTTGCTTTATTATGTATAAATTTCAATGTCTTAATGCTTGTAAGCTCCATCTTCGATAATTGCTATTTCCCAATCCTTTCAAATATGGAAGTTTTTGGCACGCTATTTCTTAATAAGTTGGTTGAATAGCGTGAGTTTATTTTGAACAAAATGCAACTAAAATTTAAAGGTCTTTCAAGCAGTATAAAATCAAGCTGATAACAGAAACAAAGAAAGAAATATTCTGCTGAATTATTTTCCCTGTATATCCAATAAAGCTCATGACAAAAAAACCCCTGTATTTTCGTCACTCTCCCTGTGTGTATGTTAATCTTTTTAATTAAAAAAGAAACCTTGAAAAAAATTGCGAGTTTTTTTCTTGTTTTTGAAATGTTTAAAAAGTAAAATTGAATTGAAAAAAATGCATTCTTTAGAAAAACTGATTAAAGTACATGATTATATATGAAAATATTCACTCTATGTTAATTTTCAATAGATAATAGAGAAGTTATTTTAATGGACATGGGCATCAATTATTTTTTATTTTTATAAAATTACTTTTTGAAAATGAGTTTTCCAATAGAATCATTTTATGTCTAACATTTTTCATTAAAAATAAATATTTCAAAGCAATTAAAAAAAACCCAGAACCCTTCATTGAGCTCTGCTCCTCCAGGGGCAGAGTGGGGAGGCTGGCCCTCCCTCCTTTCCTGCCCTTCTTCCTTTAGAAGTTGGCTGCACACAGGAGACAAAAAGCCATGTTGCCCTTTCCTGCACTGTCTTGCCTGAGTGAGTAATCTGCCTAATTTTAACATTCACAGTCTCGTTTGCCTTTCATGCTAAGCAACATCCTCCCACCTAGAATTTCTCTGTAATAAAGGAAATATTTGGGTCTCTCATAGGACAAGTTTTTGTTTGTTTTAATTCTTCATTTGTTCAGAATCCTAGAGAAGAAAGAAAGTTACCATTACTTGGGAGTACCCATCAGAGACTCTTGTGGAATGAAGGTATGCAGCAGCGAATAGAAATGAGACAATGAAGAGAGAAAGAAAGTCATGCAAATCATCTCCAAAGCTCTTGTTCTTGAGACTCATTCTTGTATTTTACCAGCTACCTGAGTATCCTTCCCAGCTATGTCAGTTCATGTGTTTCCATTTCACTTTCCCTAGTCTGAGATGAGTTTGTGTCAATAGAAACCAAACAGTCCTAAAACAGTTAGTTGCTTTTCCCTCTAGAAATAATGTCTGCTATAGCTCCAGATTGGGTGGATGACTGCCATGAGGTTAGTCTTCCGAGAAAGGGCTCAGAGAACCTGGCTTTGGGGAGCACAGGAGATGAAGAGTGTCTCAAAGTCAGATTGGTTGAGGTCTGGCCAAAGGAACGGTGTTGGAAGACAATTCTCCATGTCTCTCACATTACTTCACATCTTGTGAAAGAGGCACTGCCTGTCTTTGTTCTAAACTATCTTTTTTGGTCGAAAGTAGTTTTAAAAAATATTTTTATTTATGATTTTATTGATTTTTACAAATAATTGATATAGCTATGTAATATTTACAATGCTGCAAAAATGTGAGATTATGAGAATATTGATCTCATAGTTGATAAAATACAAATACTGATGAATCTTAAAAAGAAGCTCATTAATATAAATGGTTATAAATGTTAGGTGTTAAATTTGTGAATTTTGCTGAGTTAAAGTCATATGTCTTTCGCAGGGCAATCATCACAAATTCTGTTTGATGTTTAAAATGAGAGAGATAAATAGCCAAGTATGTAGTAAATAAAAACCTGTCTAGTAATCTCCCCAAGATGTATCTATGCTTGAGCTACTTTTTGTCGATTGTCTTATAGGAATCTTAGTAGACTCATATTTCCGTCCCTTCCTCATAACTTCTCAAGGAAACTTAGCATCCTGTAGCTTCTGCTTAGAACAAAATCCTAAAAGGCTGTTGTTCCATAAGGATCGTCAAGAATGTCCTCTGTTCATGAAGCTTCCTTCTAAAACTCTCATATTGAGGTTCAAGTAAGCTCTTGGGGTCAACCCAAGTCTCATCTGCTCTTTGCATTGCCCACAACTTGGGGTTCAAGGTACCACACACAATGCCTTATGTTCACCAGCTTCAGTTTATAAAGACTCTGTGGCTTCTGAAGTTTTGTCCTGCAGTCTAGTTCCTGTGAGAAGAAGTTTAACTGCTCCAATTTATTTAGGCCCATTCTATACTTTAGCTCTGGAGAAACTTGGTTTAGTTTCTTCACATGGAGTCCATTGAAGCTTGGTTTGCACTCATAGTCAATGTCAAGTTGTTTCAGGATGAACTCTTCATCAGTGTCCAAACATCCAAAAGTAGTAACCCAGTTGCAGAATCACAACTCATTTGGGTGTATTTTTATGAAGAGGAAGGCCACTGAACAACTCCTTTTCACTTGGCTTTTCTTTTTCATAAAGCCAATAGTCTGGATGTAACATGGGAGTCATCTTGGGAAGTCCCAGGTAGACTTTTGTAGAATGTTTTTACAAAAGCTTTGTGAATTTTGACATTCTTTTCTTGATGCTCTGGCAATAAGACTGTGTGTCCTCCAGCTTCTAGACAAAATTGAACATTTCCAGCACCTTTCATAAGAACTCTGCAGTGCCCACTTCCTGGCCACCACTGATCTTATAACTGTCTCCATAGTTTTACCTTTTCCAGAATGTCACATAATGGGAATCATATAGTAAGTAGCCTTTTCAGACTGGTTTATTTCACTCAGCAATATGCATTTAAGATTCCTCCATGTCTTTTCACATCTTGGTAGCTAATTTCTTTTTGTCACTGAGTTAGATTCAATTGTATGGATATACCACTGTTTATCCATTCACCTATTGAAAGACATCTTGGTTGCTTCCAAATTTTGGCAATTATGAACAAAAAAGCTATAGGCATTTATACGCAGGATTTTGTGTGGGCATGTTTTCATCTCATGTGGGTAAATACCAACAAGTGTGATTCTTGCATCATATGGTATGAATATATTTAATTTTGTTAGAAATTGCCAAAATATCTTCCAAAGTAGCTATACCATTTTGCATTCCCACAAGCAATGAATGAGAGTTCCTGTTGCTCCACATCCTTGTCAACATTTGATGTCAGTGTTTTGGCTTTTAGCTATCTTAGTAGGTGTGTACCGGTTTCTCACTGTTGTTCTAATTTGCAATTTCCTCATGAAATATGATGTTTAGCATCTCTTCATATGCTTATTTTCCATCTGTATATCTCTTTTGATGAGGCATCTGTTCAGATCTTTTGCCTATATTTTAATTTTTTTTCTTATTATTGAGTTTTAAGAATTCTTCTTGTATTTTAGATACCAGTCCTTAATCAGACATGTGTTATGCAAATATTTTCCTACTTTGTGCTTGTCTTTGCATTCTCTTAATAATGTCTGTCTCAGAGCAGAAGTTTTTAATTTTAATGAAGTCAAGTTATCAGTATTTTCTTTCATGGATCATGGTTTTGGTTTCTAAAAGTTTTGTGAGTTTCTACGTTATTTTCTTGATTCTCTGGCAACAAGACTGTTTCTAAAAAGTTTTTGCCAAACCCAAAGTCATCTAATTTTCCTCTCTGTCATCTTCTAGGAGTTTTACAGTACTGTGTTTTACATTTAGTTTTATTGTAAGTTAAGTATTGTGAAAGATGTAAGGTCTGTGTCTAGATTAATTTTCTTTTGCATGCAGATGTCCAGTTATTCCAGCACCATTTGTTGAAAAGACTATTCTTTCTCCATTGAGTTACTTTTGCTCTTTATCAACGGTGGGTTGGTTAAGTTTGTATAGATCTATTTCTGGCTTCTCTATTCTGTTTCATTGATCTGTCTATTCACCAATACCACACTATCTTGATTACTGTAGCTTCTGCTTCTGGACTTCAGCTCCAGTAAGCTGTGAGTTGTATCTCCCTGTCTCTCCAATTCTGGAGGCTGAAGTGTGCCCTGTGACCTCAATTTTCTGATGAATCTAAGAATAGTTACTAATTTTCAGTCTCTTCATTTTTTTCCTGTGGTGAGGACTGGAGTGATGATTTCCAAGTTCTTTACATATCATACTGGAAATTAGAAGTATGGAGTATCTTTTATCGGATGCCTGTATAGCAAACATCCTATGGAGAAGATGGAGATGGTGTCTCCTTTAGAAGCAAAGATAAGGTTTGTTTACAGCTTTGAGAGATAGTAATAGTGTCTCCTTCCAGAGCAAGGATAGGCAGGCTTACTGTCCTGGTTCCCTAGTTCAGGGCTCCCCTCTTGTAGCACAATGCATTGCAGGTGCAAGTTCCACCTGGCTCTCTTTTTGTTGTGTACTGGAGACTATGGCTTGAGATTGGCCCAAGAAGATTCTGATACTCTGGGCTACTGCCGTTACTGTGGTAATAAAGTCCTTGGTCTTTGACCCAGGGGTCTCATGTCTTCTATCAGCATCAATGGATCTGTCAGGCTAACTTTTCTATTTGTAAATAGGGTAAAATCTCGGAGCCTTCACAGTTACTGACAATTGGTCTCACATATTTACCAGAAAATAATGGAAAAGTGGAAAAAATTAATTAAATTTCCAGAAATTTACTTGTTAATAACTATTTCTGATACTTCCATCTCTGTCTAAAAATTCTCTTTCTATGGTAATTGTAAGAAGAGTTGATTACATGTTCAGCTGGAGACTCTTATTTGATGGTCTGTGATGGATGGCGAAAGATGCTGTTCTTTTTCCTTTCATCCCATGCACAGTGTCAGTTTCCAATACTGACTAGCTGATAGACGCTAGGCATCGTGTTGAAGGCTTTCGTATACATGATAGAATTCCCTCAGTAAACATTATGGAGTCCCCATGGCGTGCTGTGGAAGAACAAAGAAAATAGGACAGAGGTTGGAGGCTGGCAAGCCACACGTTGTATTTGTCCTGTAGATTTTTTCCCCTGGGCTACAGAGCGTTTTAAAAAACATGAGCCAGTCTTTAAAAACAAAGCAATTTTACATGAAAATATGGACGTCCAATTTTTTTTTTGAGTTGGAATCTCTGGCAGAGTTGCATATTCCCAGATGGTAGCAATTGGCTGTTGTTGGGTATGGCTGTCCCATCTACTCTCAATTTCAGTGTCACAGTGTCACCACCACATTCTATTGTTCCCCAGCACTTAGGTTGAGTGTCAGTCACCACTTGTCATTACACATATATGGTTGATTTTATCAAAGAGAACTGTTTCTATATACCCATGTCTCCAGGAAAAGTAGGAAAATGAAAGACAATATGAGGGCCACATGATTTTAAAAAACATATCTAAGACACTGACTGACTTAAGGTACCTGCCTGGCTCCAACATTTGAATTTCTCCTTGTTGAAATAGAAACTATGATTCCTGCCCTCTGAAACTTAGAATGGAGCAAAAGATAGAATTTGACCCCCAATTTTCTTTTTATTAGTTGTCTGTTTCTCAAAAGAAACCAACAGGATGAAGGCCAAGTTCTTCAGCAGGAGGTGCCTCATCTCTCACATGCCTGCTGCTCCAGCCCCTGCTCCTGCTGAGTTCCGTCTCGGATTTCAAGTTCTGGCAAAATTGAGCTGCTTATGCGGTTCCCTTCATCCATAATGCCTTAACCTTTCTTGAATGATACTTACTCATCCTTTAAGGTTCAACAGAGGTGGTACCACCTTGGGGGAAACTCTGACTCTGCCCTTCTTTTAACTGTTTCCAGTCTGATTTAGAAGATCTCACCTTTCTACTCCCCTTGGAGTGGGAGTTATCTATCTGAAAGGAAATTTGTTACATGGACAAGGAAAGGCATCAAGGCTAGTTGGTAGAAAAAATTAATTAAATTCGTCTGTTTAAGGAAAGATTGTGTGAAGTAGCCAAACCTTGGAAGGGGAGAGGCAAAACAAGGAGAGAAAAAGGCAGAACTGTGGATGCTTTACATTCTTTTTAATGGTAAGAGTGAGAATAGTCAAGATCACAGTGGGATCAGAAAAAGAAGAGGTAAGATTCCCCATTACAGCTGTATTTCCCATGTCATTATTTCACTCCCTCTTGTCCTGACTATAAGAAGTGCACCTCGTGTAATGATACTATATGAGAAACGACAACAACATCAACAAACACCTGCAAATGAGCTGATAATTCAAGATGGAGATGCCAGTGGTCCAGCTAGGATTCTCTTGGCAGAAGGTCTGGGGAGGATTTTGGAAAGTTTGTAGACCTAGATTGAGATCATAAAGAAGAGACAATGACTTATGGTATCAAAGGATTAACTTGATCCCCAACTCTTCAGAGGGAAATAAAGAGAAGGAGAGAGGGAGAAATAGACATCTTGAAATACCGCAGATCTGTTGCTCTTAACCAAGATTCTGGTTAGATTCAATGTTAAAGAATAACTCACACAGCTATATATCCAAACTGTCTTAGTCTTTGCATTGGCCTCATTGCTTGGAAGGAAATGCCAGTACTCAATGGTCTCCAACGCTTGATCATTCTCCTTACACTTTGTTTCAGAGGTCAGGGTCAGCAAGGCAGCCTTTTATGTGGATTCCTCCGCCCACCCATGTCATCACTGCAGAGGGTAGGGCCTGCCCAGAAAGGGGGAAGGATAGAGGTCTTCCTCCTAGGGGACTCTGACACTTTACTGCACAGATAGAAACCTCTAAGTAAGTGGTTAAGTGGGGATGGAAAGAGAAAAAATAACGTCTATAAGGGATCAAATTGAAAAATATGTTTTAAAATTAATTTTGAAAAAATAATTTATTCTTTGGCTCATTAAAGAAATTGAGGAGACTTACTTTTTTTACATAGAAGTGAAAAAAATATATATATATAGTGCTTTGGAGTTGGTAAAGCACTTTCATACGTTTGATTTTTATAAAAACCCTGTGAGAAAGGCATTATTTTACAAGTTGAGAGAGAAAATAAGGTAAAGATAACGTGACCCGCTCCTACTGTGCTTCTTTTGTCAGCTCTTTCTCCTTTTTTTAGTTTCATAAAAGCAATTACAAATCCTCTCTATTCATCTCAAACCTTTGACTCCTCCATTTTCCCTTTCACACTCAACAGATGGTCTTGTCTTCGCCTATAGGAGGAATTAGTGGATATCACAGAGAGATCTTGAACTTCTTGCCACCAAACCTGAAAGTTTCCGTTGTCTGTGCCTCCTTACTTCCTGGCACTGTGGCCTTGGGAAGGACTTTGACTCTCCTGTGCTCAGTTTCTTCACCTGTAATGTGTGGGCTATAATAGCAGCAACTTTGTGGTGTTATTGTGATCAGATTAATTGCTCCAGATAAACTCATTTGTCATTAAGTGCTCACTTATATTGTATGCTAACTATTCTTTTTGAAGGTATGATTTGTATGTGGTATAGTGGACAAAATGTAACTGTCAAATCTGATTAATTCTGACAATGTATATAACCATCATCCACATCAAGATAAAAAATATTTTAATCACTATAAAAAGATCATTTGTGCCTCTTTCTAGTCAATTCCCCTGTGCCCCCACCAACACACCCCCTTCCCATCCCTAACTGGCCCTAAATCTCCTTTAGGCAACTGCCATTCTGATTTCTATCACCATAGATTGTTTTATCTGTTCTTGAATTTCATTTAAGTAGAATCTTACGATGCGCACTCTTTCGTGTTTCGTTTCTTTTGCTCAACATAATCTTTGTCAGATTCATCCATACTGTTGCATGTAGCAGTGGTTCATCCTTTTTAAGTGCTGAGTAGTATTCCTTTGTATGAGTAACCAAAGTTAATTTATTCATTCTGGGATGGATGTTTAGGTTGTTTTTAGGTTTTGGCTATTATGAATAATGTGGTTGTGAACATTCTTGAACAAGTCTTTTTTTGACCATATTAATTCATTTGAGTGTGTACATTGAAGAAGAATTGCTGGAAAGAAGGTAAGTGTCTTAGTCAGTTCAGGCTGCTATAACAAAGCACTACAGACTGGTACTTTGAAAGAAAAAATTTACTTCTCACAGTTCTAGAGGCTGGAAGTGCCAGCAGGTTGGGTTCTGGTGAGAGCCCTCTTCCAAATTGCAGATGTCCAACTTCTCTTTGTGTCCTCACATGGCAGAAGGGATGGAGGAGCTCTCTGGGTTCTCTTTTATGAGGACATTAATCTCATTCATGATGGCTCCACTCTCATGCCCTAATCACTTCCCAAAGTCCCCATCTCTAAATGCCATCCCATTGGGGATTAGGTTTCAATGTATGAATTTTGGAGGGATACAGACATCCAGTCTATAGCAGTAGGTGTACGTTTCACTTCGTTAGAAATGTCCAAACAGCTTTCCAACGTGGTTGTACCTCAGTAAGCTTTGGACACTGATATCCTCCCCCTTCCTTTGTCCATTCTCTCCTCTAACAGGGGAGAAAATGTCCCTCCCTTATCTAGCCATTCATGGCCCCCAAATACTTTGCCTCCCAAATTCCTTGGGACTTCACTTTTCCCAAAAATATACACTCTCTTGCCTGCATCCCCAATTTTACCCTTTTCTGACTCCTATCATTAGCGTTTAAACACGTTGAAGTCTTTCTCCTTTAAAAAAGTTAATAAGCCAACCTCCTTCCATTCACACCCTTCTACACCCTTCCAGCTTCTCCTCTGTCCTGTCTCTCTTCTCTCCTTTGCTGTCTATGGGACTTGACATCCCATTGGGTGTGAGGAAGTTGGGCAGCCAGATCTCTTGAAACAATTGTCTGTATTTGCTGTGTCTGCTTCTTCCTCCCTTTATCACTACTCAAGCCACTCTGATCTGCTTTTACCTTTTGCTACTTCTCCAGAAATTCCCTTTCCACGGTTACCAGTGACTCTTGTATGTACCAAGTCTTGATCTTTTATCAACATTTGATGCCAGTGACCATCCTTCTCCTGTTTTTTTGATATCTTGTTTTCTTCCCACCATACTCTTTCTTCTTCTTCTTCTTCTTTTTTCACTCCCCTCTCTTCCACCTGTCTATAAGTTAAACACTGCTCTGCCCAAGTTCTGTTTTGGGCTCTTTTCTCCTTTCACTGGGAGAGCTCCTCCTTGCTGCTGACGCCATGTCTCCAGCTACCCCCATCCCCTGAGTACCAGATACATAGCTATAATTGCTGATTACACATCTCCAGATGCTGTTTCACAGGCATCCAAACCTAAGCATGTGCAATATTGAACATAGTGATTATGCATGAAGATTCGGGGGAATCAAGTTGCCCAGAGTTGAACTCCAGCTCCCTCCCTTACTGTTTCACCACAGGCAAGTGACCAACAGCATAATGATGAAATCATATGCCCTGATACCATATTTCCAAGGTTCAAATCTCAGATCTACCCATTTGTCATGATTTACTAGACTAAAGCACTTGTCATGCTTCCTTATAATTTCATATTCAATTAGTTTCCTAGCCACTTTGTTAGAAACAAAGATCTGTGAGGGCAGGGATCATGTCTCCTTTACCGTTATATTCGCAGGGTTAAGCATAGTACCTCACGCATAGTTCACATGAAAATACACCTGGATGGTAGAAAGGCTAGATGAATGAGTAAATGAATTGGGCTGGCTGCAGTGGACATACTGTGGAGAAATGAGATAGTTGACCCTTCTGTATTGACTTGACTGTTAATGAACATACAGCCACATTGATAGATTATTGTTAGTCACTTGAATTATTTCCAAGTTTCCACTAATATTGAATTGGCTGATAGCAGCACCTTTCTCCAGCATTGAAACATTTTCTTTTTTCCCTTCTTTTTTTGGTATAGTGTCGCTAGGGTGGAATACCCCAGCCAAAAATTCTAGAGTAATTTCAATCTCTTGTTATATAATCTAAAACTTTTATCACAAGAGATTGGCTCATTTTCCCATGGACGTTTGGATATTTCTCTCTAACGAAGCACTGACCTAGAAGAGCCATAGCCACTTCCTTCAAGAACATGAAGATTTATGTACAGGACCCTGAGAATCTTTTTGCCCTTGCTGGATCCAAGAATAAATAAAAGACCTTAAATTAAAGTGGTGGCATCCCTTTTGAAAAAGAGGAATATTGGGTTGACTGTAAAGGAAATAAAATATTTGATTTGTAATTTGAGATCCCTAGAGAGCTTAAATAATGTAAGAGGGGATTTTCAGCCATTCTTCTCTGTAAAAAAGGGAGCTGAACATGATGCATTTTTAAGGTCTCTAAGAGACTGGTAAAATAATGATAATGACTTTAATTTACTATCACTTATTATGTTCCAGGCACTGTGTTAAGTGCTTTTCATACACTATTTTATTTAATCCTCACAAAATGCATATGAAGTCGAGTATTATCTCCATTTTTATTTTATTTCTTTCGTTATTTATTTAATTGAGATTCATAATAGTTTACATCATTGTGAAATTTCAGTTGTACATTTTTTCTTGTCTGTCACCACATACGTGCTCACCTTCACCCCCTGTGCCCACCCTGCCACTTTTTTAATAGATGGGCACACGGAGGCACAGAGAGTTTGAGTAACTTCCCAGGTTCAGTCTGTTAGTAAATGAATTGGGATTAGAATTCAGATCTGGTTAAGTCTAAAGCCATTGCTCTAGTACCCACAGGCCCATCAATAAAGAGATCACTGCTATAATCAGATAACACCTACAGTTAGGTTAACTTGCCTTAAGTTACATGTAATTATATGAATATTTGTTGTTTCATCATAAGAAACAGAGCTCTGTATAGGACAGCAAGGATGTAAGATGCCAACTTCCTCTCCCCTGAAGGAGGGGTGTTGGAGGAGACCTCAGACCATTGTGACTCCTCTTTGCAATCCCCTATTTGCCTCTTCCAATGGGAAGAGGAGCGATTTACCTGAGTTGTCAGTGTCAGTAATCATTGAGATACATTTTCACCATAGGATGGGGTCACTGCTCTGAAAGCCACTGTCTATCTGTCCACAATCCACTGGGGGACATTTGTCAGCCATCTTTACCCATTTGGCTAAGTGACTTCATGTAGGCTTTGCAGACCCTGCCCTCTCCATCTCCCTCTCCTCAGGGACATATGAGCACGTGGGAACCAAAATTTGGATTATGGGTGGAGAGTAGGAAGTATCTCTTCAGCCATGGGCCTACATCTCTTTCTCCAATCCATCTTTTACCAAAACTTTGCATTTTGAGTTCTGGGCATTTGCATGGCCAGCAATGACATTTCGTAGAACAGTAAAATTCCATTTGGCTATAGATGGTTGTATGTGTGCTCTCTCAACATAGAACCCTGGAGAAATGGGGTGAATGGTAGATCTTAGGCATCAGAACCACACCCTGTTCCCTTAATATTCCTGGAAGATTAGTTGTACTTCGGTGTTTACAGCTTACTTGTCAGCTCCCAATTTAAAAATCATTAACTCAAGCATTAGAAGGAACATTGAAGATAGTTCACCCCATATTTCCTATTTTATTAGATGTGGAGATGTGCCTAAGACCACACACTGGCAAAGCTGGGACCAGGTCATAGGCCTTCCAACTCAAATTCAGGATTCTTCCTCTCAAATTTAGCCTTCTCAAGATCTCTGATCCCAAGAGCGTCAATGCCTGTCACTTCCCTATCTTCCTCATGTCTCTAGTCTGAAGTCCACTCTGAGCGTGAAAGCAGAAAGAATCATTGAAAAGCGTCTTGCGCGACACCCTCATTTCATCAATCAAACATGTATGGTTCTTGCACTATGCTAGGAACTGTTCTAAGCACATCACAAATGCTAATTTCTTTAATTCTCAAATAAACTTCATGCAGTAGTCTTTTGTATTATTTTCGTTTTACCATTGAGGAAACTGATGTACAGAGAAGTTGAGTGATTTGCTCAAGATCACAGAGCTGCTAAGTGCCAGAGTCAGGATTTGAACTCGGAGACATTGTGACACCAGAGTCCCTGAGATAGATCACTACACTGTGCTGCTCTTAATTTATAAATTAGGAAACAGGTGCTCAGGTCGGGGAGGTGGCTTCCGGGACCCTTTGGTGAATTCGGGGAAGAGCAGAACTCTGATCCCCTGGTCCAGAGCTCTTTGCTTGACACCATGCAGGCCTTCTCAGGTTATTTTCTCCAATTGTTGTTTTTACTCTTTAAATTCCAAATAGGATTCAACTACCAGGAAACTCATTTTTCAATGTCTCGCCTTTATTTATGTTTTCAGGGAAGGAAAGTTAAAAAGAAAGTCAGCAGTCTGGAAAATGAAACATTCTGCCCTTGCCTCCTGAACACGACCAGGCCAAGCCGTAACTCAAATCACTCTTTGTTCTGCTTGGTCATAAATCCCTCCAAACTGAGTTGGTGTTAAAATTAATGGGAGAACAGGGTCTGTTCTTAAACCACAGTGAACCAACCAATCTGACCACTGGAAAAGCCTCCTTCCCTTTATTTCTGATGCTGACTGAGGGGGGCACGATTTATTTCCACTAAAGGCTCCTCACATCACGCCCCTTGCTCCAGTACATAATAGGTTGTTTGGTCTTCCTCATTTTTTGCATCTTCCTGATGTTGTGGGCCGTGCAGAAAAGGGCATCCTGCCTGTGATGGAGCCCAGACTTGGAGGCCAAAGGCCCAGGCCCTCCCCTGGCTCTGCCACTAACTTACTGTGTAACCAGAGCTGAGGGATTCATCACCTGCAGCCTTGGTTTTCTCATTCATAAAACCAGAAGTATAGCACCGCAGCCGCATTTCTGGGCACTAGGGAGCATATTCTTGGAATACCTGTTTTGGCTTTTTAAAGGTATGACTCCGGTCCTACTATTTCCATAACCTAGGGACTCAAGGCCAATCCATGCTCTGTCTCACCATTGGACCACAGCATACATAAGCCTGATGAAGTGTCTTAGCTGAAACTACTATGTAATACGGTGGTGGGTTGAAGTATGGTTTCCTAGGGCTGTTGTAACAGATGACCACAACACCAGAAATTTAGTCTAAAGTCTAAAGTCTAAAATCAAGACATTGGGAGGGCTATGTTCTCTCTGAAGGCCCTAGGGGTGGAACCTTCCTTCCCTCTTCCCAGGTTCTGGTAGGTGCCAGCAATCTTTAGCATTCCTTAGCTTGGAGACACATCACTCCAATGTCTTTTTCCATTGTCACAAGGCTTTGTCTCTGAGTGTCTTTTTGGTGTCTTTGTGTCCAAATTTCCCTCTCTTGTAGGGACACCAGTCATTGGAATAGAGCCTGTCTTACTCCAGTATGAGCCCATCTTAATTTTTTTTACATCTGCAAAGACCCTATTTATTTCCAAATAAGGTCACACTCACAAACACCGGGATTAAGACTTTAACGTGTCTTTTTCAGGTGACACAGTTCAGCCCACAATAGATGAGAACCCAGCACCCCTGCTCCAATATTTGTGTCAAGCCAGGAGGGATGGAGGAGATGATGCAGAAACTAAAACAAAAATGTTAGGAGCTATTTTTGGCTGAAAAACAATCATGATTAATAATAAGATAACTGATATTTACACAGTGCTTCTGATGAGTGTTTTTAGGCATTCTTTTTTCTTTTGACCTTTGCATAAACATAATAAGGTCAGTAAGGCAGGTATGATTATATCCATTTTATCGAAGAAGAAGTTTAGATACATAGATTTATTACAGACATCTTCCAAGCACGCTTATGTGTGGAGCTACTGGTGGGGAGAGTTGGAATGAGACTAGAGATAAGAGCTGAGGGAAAATATACAAAATGACATAAGAGAGGGTCCTTGCATGGACTAATAAGAGTGTGGCAAGACCTGAAGACTCTGATGACCCCAATTCTCTGATCTTGAGCGCTAACCTCCCAAATAAACCAAGCAACATTCTGAGACTCAGGGTGATTTATCTAAAGTCAACTAACTAATAAGTAACAAAACCAGATTATGATCTAAAATTCCTATTTTAACACCTAGAGTTCTGCAATTCGAATATGAATCAATGACAAAACCAAACTAGCTCTGCAAATATTTCTTTTACGAGATGCAATTTTCAGATAATTAGATTGGTCTTTATTTGAGGACTCATCACTTTATAGCCACCCCAATAAGCCACACATCTGCTTGAAATGCAGCTGGACTCTTAGTCTGTGGAAGCAGATCCCCGGGGCTATGTAATTATCCAACCACCCAATGAGGTCAAGGGCAGTGCTGCTGCCACTGCACTTTTGCTTGCAAAGAGCTTGTGAGGTTTTAGAGACAAGCCTCTTGTGTCTGGGGGATGCTGATTCTCAGCCATTGCCATCTGCATCTCTCCTGTATAGAGGCCTGTGCAGAAAAAATGAGACTGCTATCATAGAAAGACCTGTTTGCAAAGTTGACCCAGGTTGGCGTCTTGGAACGTGGTTGGTAAATAGTTCTTGTGCCTAAATGGTTTGTACAATTTGGTTTATACTGAACACCTGCTTTCTTTCTGGGAGTCTGGAATTTTGATATGAACTAGGTAGAGGGTGCCTGCGTGACCATCTCCCAATCCAAACTTTGGGTGCTGAATCTCTAATGAGCTCCCCCGGAAGATAACATTTCACATGTGTTGTCACAACTTGTTCCTGGAGAAATTAAGCATGTCCTGTGTGACTCCACTGGGAAAACACTCTTGGAAGCTTGCATCTGATTTCCTCCAGTCTTTGCCCCATGCACTTTTTCCTTGTGCCGATTTTGCTTTGCCTCGTTTCACTGTAATAAATCTTTAGTCATGAGCACAACTATTTGCTGAGTCTTGCGAGTCCTTTCAACCAATCACTGAACCTAGGGTATCCTGGAACCCTACACATGTCCTTCCATCCCCAGACCCTCTCATGCCTATGGGAGTTTCTTCTCTCCTCCCCCCACCCAGTGCTCTATCTTTCTGGAAGATCTTTGTGGAAAAGATGACTCAGGCTGGAATTCCATCACTACAGACACTAGCTTGTTAGCTCTTCTAGCTAATGATGCATCCAGAGCTTTGTTATTTTGTCATGTGCTTTCTTTTTTATGATCTAATGCAGGGAATGTCTTTCTGAGGAAAAAGAAACTGCTCTTTGATTTTGGCTTTACTTTGGCTGAGAAGACAAATCTGAAAACACTTTGGTGAACAAAATTATTTGAGAAACAACATGTTATATGTATATATACACACACATATATACATATGTATATACATACATATTTACATATATTTAACTATCTAGATCTGTATCTACATTTATTTCTCTCCCCTCTGTTATGCTTACCACCATCTCTACATTCAGGGCCATCACCTGTACCAACAAACTAACTCCATCATCAGCATTTGATTCTCACAGTGACCACCATCACACACACCTTCCTCACACGCAATCTCTTCCACAACAGTCACCACCTCCATCCTCACAATTGATAGCATTACCATTGACACAGTCAGTACCAACTCCATGTCCACCATAAGCCCCACCATGACCACTGGTGCCAACACCTCAGTTAAGTTCCATCTTCTATTCTCCTATTTCATTGTCACCCTGACCTCCACCACTTCACCACTGGGCTGGGTCAGCAGCCGTTCTATAGTACAGTTCTTGCCACATCGTTATTGCTCAATCAATTGATGATTATTTAATCATTGAATAGGCACTACCACCTTTACTAACAAAGTCACCACCATGACATCTATCAAAAAAATCCAGTTAAATAATAACAGCCTTTTTATGCTCAGAAAAAATCCAAATGCTTTATGGTGATGAGAACTGGGCAAATTCTTCTATATAACAGTAGTGGCAGGCTAGTCTCCAGTAATTGGTGGAGGAATGGAAAAGTACAGGAGGAAGGAAGAAATTAACAGCTTCTCTCAGAATAGAAATCAGGCCCAATAACAGTGCAGTGTCCCTAAGCTTGGACATCAAAGGCATTGGTCAGGAGTGTTTTGAAAATCTCACAGCAGCTGGCAGAGAATTTAAATCAACCCCTTTTTATTTCTCATACCCTGTTTAGTTTTCATAAAAACCAACATTTGTGCAGGAAATTTTAGCACTGTTGTTATTAAAAGGTATTTTAGCCAGCAGAATGAGAAATAGAAGTCTTAGTGGGAATGTCTGGAGCGAGGCAATTTCTGACTAATATATATTTGTCAGGCAAATAAGATGTCCTGGCTCTAGTTTTCTCACTACCTGGACTTGGCCCCCTTTAGAATCGGAGGCTCTTTGTTGCCCTGAGATAGAGTAGAGCAGATCTGGCTTAAAGAATCTAGGAAATTTTCACTCTCTCTCAATGTGCCTGGAAAATGGGATTCAGCCTTGCTTAGCTCAAGGAAGAGAGAATTTATAAAGAGTCTTATGCTGGTGAAGCCCTTTTCCATGGGACACAGTTCACACAGATCGGTTTTTCCCATTCTCCTGCATCCCATGAAAAGGCAGGTGTGGTGCTCTCGGGAGAGATGAGAGGAGAGGAGACAGCTGCACATGTGGTCACTGCTCCAAGTTCAGAGATGTTTGTTTCCAGGGGCTCTCACCTGGATTTTTACCTGCTCCTCTAAACTCTGGGAACCTCAGCCTTAGCCCAGGGCCTGGTGAGTTTCCACGTGGGCCCAGGTTCCAAAGACATCAAAAGGATCCATCCTGCACGTTCAACTGAGAGGCCAGCCTGACACATGATTAAAGGCAGGGTGACAGAGGGCTTGGACTGTGCCTCACCCTAGAGGACAAAGCGGGAAGAAATACCAGCTCCACTCCTCCTGCTCCCCATCCCCCATCCCCTTTCCCAGATGGCCCATGATAGCTCCCTGACTTCTCTCTGTGATATCTGCTTTAGGCCTCCCGACACTAATGAGCACAGCCATGATGACAAAGCAGGAGGGACACAGCCATAAGAAGTCTGCCCTCAATTGCTTCCCTTCTTCTGCTTCCTCTTCCCAAGCAACTGAGCCTCTTTGACTCCCCCATCTGTGTCTTAGGGGTCCACAGGATGGAGTTCCAAATCTCAAGCCAGATTCTGGGGCTCAGATCTTATGCTTCTGTCTTTGCATCTTGCTTTGACCTTGAGTATCATTCCTTGTGTTTGAGTCTTCTCCCTTGGCACCAAGATCCAGCCCCATCCAATCTTGTCTTTCAATTCAGTTCCTTCAGTTACTCATTTCTGCTGTTGTTTCTGGATTGTTGCCTTGATAATCATCCTGTACCCACCCCTCTGGAACTGGAGCTTGTCCTGCCCTTGTTTCTATACTGAGAGACCGTGGTCCATTTATCAAGCATGTATTATTTCCACTCTGTGGGGGGCATTCTGCAAGGTACTGGAATAAAAAGAATGATAAAATGCATCCCCTGCCCTCATGGAGCACCCAGTCTATTGGGAGAGGCTCACCCGTAAACAGATAATTGCTGTAGTCTCACAGAGTTGTGTGCAGGGAGCCTTGGAGTGAGGTTGAGTTGACGAAGCGCTTCTTGGAAGAGATGACACCAAACTGTGTTTTGGAGCATGGATAAGAGTTAACCAGGTGAGCTAAGGGTAGGAGGTGCATTCTATGCAGATGGAAGAGAATGGGCAAAGGTGCAGAGCATGAAAGAGTGTGGGTTTTGGAGGACCGGAAGCTGTTTGATGGTGTTTGAGGGTAAAGAGCATACAGGAGAGGCTGGGGAGAGATGGGAGAGCTAAGCAGGGCTTCAGTTATGGAGGACCTAGGGCACCCGGCTAGGGAACTGTGGCTGTATCTTGTGGGCAGAGAGGAGCCTAGTAAAATCTGTACTTTTGAAACCCATCTCAGATCGTGTCACTTTTCTCTTCAAACCCCTCAATGGCACCCCATCTCCTACCACAGTCCCAGCTACAGTCCTGGACCTTATTTCACAACCCTCAGTCCTTGATTCATTCCGGAGCCTCACAGGCCATCATTGCTGCTGCTGAAGACCTCATGCACACTTCCCTCCCACAGGTCGGCACTTATTCTCTCTGGGCCTGCATCACTCCCTCATTTCGTTTGGGTCTGTGCTCAAATATCAAGTAACCAGACACGCTTTCTCCTGACATTGCTATTAGTCAGCATCTAGAGAGGAAAAGATGGCTCATTTCAGGAGGAAAACAGAAAGAGTGTTAATGAAGGGACACTTTACAGTTGTGTGGGTAAGACTGAGGAGGCCAACATGGGGTGGCACAGACCACAGGCCTATCACCAGTGTGCCACCTGTGGTCTCTGATCCTACTTTAAATCCTGGGACCTGCCTGCCTGACTGGCGCTTGTGTCACGTTGTCCCTCCAGGTGCTGGCCCCCTCCAGGGGCTGGGTCAAGTTCCAGGTTGCAGATCCTGCCAGGTTGCAGGTACATGACAAGATCCAGACTTACAACTTAGTATAATTTGAGGGTATTCAAACATACCTATGCTAGTCAGCTTGGGCTGCCAAACGAAGTGCCACAGACTGGGTGGTTTAAACGAGAGAAATTTATTTCTTTGCAGTTCTGGAGGCTGGAAGTCCAAGATCAGGGTGCTGACAAGGTTGGCTTTTTCTGATATCTTTCTCCTCGGGTTGTAGATGATCATCTTCCACCCGTGTCTTCACACGGCCTTCCCTCTATAGGTGTCTGTGTCCTAATCTCCTTTTCTTGTAAGGGCACTAGTCCTATTGAATTAGGGTCCACCCGTCTGACCTCATTTTACTTTAATTACCTCTTTATAGACTCTATCTCCAAATACAGTCACATTTCTGAAGTACTGGGTATTAGGACTTCAACATATGACTTTTAGCGGGGGGACACAATTCAGCCCATAACATACCTTTGCGTCATCTCTCCCTCTGCCCTCTGCCTGTCATGGAGTCTGAAGCTCCACCATTAGAGCCTTACCTTTTGGTTCTGAAGACTTTCTATTCTCAAGAGGGAACTATTATGCCTAAATTCCTTGGGAAAAGTGGTATCTTAAGGATTTATCAGTTGACACTATCAGGTATACTCTCAGCAGAGAACCCGCACACTGAGATGAGAATGCTATCATGATGGGGGAAGGAATCCTCAAGGGGAGTGGAATTAATCCAGGGACTAATTGATATCACAGCTTTGCCTGGGACTGGTTCTCCCTGGAGGTATCCTGGCCCTGGATTCCATTGGTCCATTGGATATGCCCTTGTTCTTGGACAAGTTTGATTCCTCCTAGATATCCCTTAAACCTCTCACCCAACTGTATCCTTATGTTCCATCCTGGACCAGGCATAGAGTCTGTCTCACCTGAGCCATTGCACTAGCTCCTGTCTAGTCTCTGCCTCTAGTCTTTTTTTTTTTTGGTGAGGAAGATTGGCCCTGAGCTAACATCTGTGCCAATCTTCCTCTATTTTGTATGTGAGACACCACGACAGCATGGCTTAACGAGAAGTGTGTAGGTCTGCACCTAGGATCCAAACCCATTAACCCCAGGCCACCAAAGTGGAGCGTGTGAACTTAACCACTATGCCACCAGTCTGACCCCATCTGCCTCCAGTCTTTTTTCTCCTTAAATAAATCTTTGAAGTACTATATTGGAAGTACTAATCTGCCACACTACTCCCTCAAAATCCTTCTGTGGTTTTCCTTCCCTGAACACTTCCTAGCACAGTATCAACCCCATCAACAACATGGTTCTTGCCTCCATCTCCAGCTCTGTCTCCTCACTCATTTCCCCCATCTCTCTCCTCCATCTTCATTCTATCTGGACTGAATTCTCTTCTTCCCAGAATCTGAATTTTGCAATTATAATTTGGCTCATAGTCCTGATACTCTGTATCCTAATCAAGACTTATTTATGCTTTAAGAGGAAAAAATAATCAAGCAAGAAAACAAACAAATCAATGACCAAACAAAGAACTGTTGGCAAGAGTCTGAAGATAAAAAAATTCTTTGGATGCTCACCAATAAATTGGAATAGAGAAATTTTGAGAGACATCCTCAGTTGACCCCCATGATAAGGACAAACGCCACTACGGACACTATTCCTACTTACCATCAACTTACTCTACCTGTTTTCCAAACCTTACCCCATTAATTCCTGTAATGATCCTGCTGTAACTAGTCACTGATAAAGAAATGGGGCCACAACTGGTACATGCTAGAGTCAGGATTCAAAAGAATGCAGGAGTGCCCAGCGCTCAAGGCCATGCTCGTTCTTCCACACCCCATTGCCTCACAGAACCATCTCCATGCTCTGGAGACGTACATTTAGTATTGAGGCACATGCCAGGGGCCTGCATCCTCCTATTTTTAAGATGACCAGAACAGCTCCACAGAAAGAGAATGTGGGACCCTCTCATTTCATCAGCTGTAAAATGGGAGGAGCATAGGCTAAGAGTCAGAAGACCTGGGTCAAGTCTTTGCTGCCCAGAGTTTTGCTTTCACTGGGATTATAGTTTCCTCAGTCAGCTTCTCACCACCTGGCCTCTCAAAAATTACTAAAGCTCTCCAGTTTCCCAAAATAGCTTGATTTTTCAGTTTCACTGTTTTTTTCCACAAAGGAACTTGGATGAAATTCCCCAGCACCAGGCCTTGGGGCATCTAGGGACACCAGCAGTGCTTCTGCAAGGGCGTTTTTCGTTCACCAAGCTCCCAGCAGGCACATCTAACTTTGGGTCCTCTTCTGCCTTAGGCATCAACATTTCTTGCTATTCTGGGGCATTCCCACACAGGCCTAGTGTATTGGGTGGTCTTTGTTTCTCTTGATTTAGTGCCTGAAATACCTGTGTCTCAGAGACCTTACCTACTGCACCAAGGTCTTCACCACCATTTTCCAGAGCAGGTCTTAGGGATAAAATGGGTACCCTGAGGTCTCCACTGAAACTCCTGAATTTGTGGATCAACCATGCATATTTAAGCATCCTCTCTGTTACCCAGGATTCTGCCATTCCAAGTGAGTCTGCAGGAGGATGGTGCCAGCCACCCATACTTCCAAATCCAGAGAAATCCTACTCTGGAGAGTAGGAACCAGAAGCATTGAGACGGCTGTTAGAAATGTTCTCTATTACGCTTGGGACACAGCACCTAGGTTCTCACATCCATCACATGCATCTCTCAGTACCAGCCTGAAGGAGTTAACTTAGAATTCCTGCAGGGGAGAGTAAACAAGACGATTACAGGGCTGAAGGGACTGATTCACAAAGAAAAAGTAAAAGTGAATTGTGCTGAGTTTGGCTGAGCAGCCACATTGGCTTGGGGTGGTCAGGGGAAAGTTGTCCATAAATTCAGTGATGCAAATTCTGACTGGGAGAGTGTCTCCCACAGTGTGGGATCAGTAGCAACGGTGTGACTGTGCCATTAGACAGGGAAAGCTTCCCAGGACAATAGGACCAAATGCCAGAAATAGAGGACTTGGTTTATTGATAATACTATAATTTATTAGGTTTCTACCATATGTCACACGCTTTATATACATGATCTCATTTGGTCCTTGAAATAACTACATGTTACTGTTTCCATTTTAAAGTTGAAAAAATAGAGGGTCAGGGAAATTTACCAAAGTTTATGTACCTAAGAATTAGCAGTCTTGGTTTTTGACTCTAAAACATGTTTCCTTTCTTTTCCTCCCTCTCACTCTTCCTCCTTCCCTCCCTTTCTCCTCCCTTTTGCTCCCTTCACCATGCCACACTGTCTCTGGTGTTGGCTTGTCAAGAGAAGATGTTTTAGGAGACATTAGAGCACTCTGGCTCCTAGGTGCCCAAGACATTAGTTTAAGAGCCCAGGTGTGATAGACAGTTGTCCTGAATGCTCAGGCCCCATCTCTCTCTCTTGCATCATCTCACACCCTCATGGGCACCTGTACTTTTGAGTCCCGATGTGGCTACCAAACCAAAACTTTCATCTTTCCCTTGGCTTATCTCTTCGTGATTCCAGGACTTTCCACATGCTGACTCCTCCACCAGGATGCATTAGTTGGGCAGTATGCTTAGCTCCCTTTTAAAAAAAAGACTAAAAAATAAAGTTTTCACACAACAGACATTTATTTTTCTCTTATGAAACAGACAGAAGTGAGTGGTCTCAAGCTGGGGGGTCAGCCATGCTTCACAAGGACACCAGATTCCAGGGCTCTTCCATCATATTGCTCTGCCAGTTTCCAGCTGTTGTCCTTGCTGCGTGGTTGAAACTGGCTCCTCCTCCTTATCCACTTCCAGTTCAAGCGGTTTCGTTTTTAAGGAGATGACTGGAAGATACATTCATCAGTTGAGCTCACATCTTATTGTCACGTGGGCACACCTAGTTTCAAGGGAGATGGGGAATGTAGATTGCCAGGCAGCCACATTCCCGGCTAAAACCCAGGAGGTTCCACCACCAAGAGGAAGACAAGGAGAATGGTCACGGGGCAAGGAGAGGTGGTGTACCTGGGAGAATCTCTTGCGTTACAATTGTCTTCTTCCATCTCTCTCACTTGCTGTCCATCCTGCTGAGATATCACTTTGATGACATGACGCTTTCTCTGACCACCCCTTATGTCCCTACATGGCTCTGTTTCTAGCATTTTCCAACCTGCCTCAGAGCTCCCTTGTTTATTGCCTCCCTCTCTGTCTACACTGTGAACATTTTGAGAATAGAGATCTCGCCTTATTCATCTTTATGTTTCTATTCCCCTCTCAGTCCCTGGCTACCGTAGGTGGTCAATAGGTTTATATGAGAGAGAATGAATAATTTACACTTAGCTGAGGAACATCATTAAACAGGATACTACTGCAGGATTTCAAATGAAAGGATGTAGTTCAATTGGACTTTTGATAATAACAGCTCACATTCAGATAATGCTTAAATGGTTACTAGGCAATATCCTCCAAGTAGTATTTCATTTTGCTCCTTATCCTTACACCAAACAGCGAGACCAACAGAGCATTTAATATTGCTGCCAACCTGCAGCTCAAGAAACTAAGGCTTGGAAAGTGTGAGGTTAATGTAGGCCACTCAACCAAGAAGTGGTGGGGCCTAGACTGGAACCCGGATTTTTCTCATTCTAAATCCAGTATTCTTTATCATCGAGGGTCACTTTCTTATTACATGCATGGGACACCAAGGCCCAGAGAGTTTACGTGATCTAAGTAAGGCCAAAGGGCTGGAGCTCAGCTTCCCAGAGCAGTGTTTCTGATTCCGGTGAGGCAGTATTCATAGATATAGACTCCAATGAAAGAGCTCTGGATTCAAGACCATTAGCTTTATAGGATAAGTGTAAATCGTCTGAGCCTAAATTTCCTTTCCTATAAAGTAAGGATAATAATATTCCCAAGTTATTGTGAAGATTAAATGAGACGTGACTAAAGTGCTGTGGCATACAGAGTGCACTCAATGAACTGTTAGCTATCATTAACATTATTAGTAGTTTTCTGAGAGCTGGAATCCAATTTTGAGTCTCTTCAAAGTAGTAATAATTCCTTTTCATAGAGCACCTACTATGAGCCAGGCATTTGATATGCCCATTATAACAGCCTATCCATGGGTATGCTTGGTAGATAGGTCGTGATTCCTGCAACACCCACAGTTCCTGATGAAGAAATTGATCCTTGAGCAAGAAGGACTGAGTTCCGAACCCTGTGTCCTTTTCCTGACTACAGTGGAGATGATGGGAGCTAGGCATGCTAATCAGATTCTCTTTCTCAGAAGTTTACACTGGAAAATTCAGAGAGAACCAGCAGTTGTTTATGGAAGAAAGGGAAGATGTGACACTCAGGCAAGTAGAAACCAAATGCAGCTGACATGTTATTGTGCCCCTTGTGTGAAGAGCCATGAGCTCCTGCTCTGGGAGGGACCACGGCCGCCTAGACCCTGGTGGATTAGGTTGAATGGAGCTTCCATGGATTCTGAACGGCCTTTTCATTCTGGTCTTAAAGGGGCTCTGGGATTCACACTTATCCTTGGCTTCCTGTAGAAAGCTGCTTCCTCTAACCCATTTTTCTAAGCTTCTCTTTACATGAGGCAAACTGAAGACATCTTCCTTATTTTTAATTAAGAGACAAACACAAGCAGCCAGTATTACTTTTTGCAGACAAGGGAAAGTGAGATTTATGGAGGTCAGTCATTGTCCTAAGGCCATAAAACCAGCTAGAGGCTGAGCTGGGACTCAACCCAAGGGTTTCCTGGCATCATGGTCTATTCTCTTCTAATTGTACCATCAAACCAACACTTGTTGAGTATCCCTGGATTACATGAAGTCAACATTTTATTTTTTTTTGGTGAATTTTTAAAATGATAGAAATTATTTCTCCATTAACTGACAGGATATGAAATCAGATATGTGCGGGATAAGCTTTTATGTAAGAGAAGCGCAGGGATGTCTCCTGTGTGTTTTGAAGATGGACTTGCCCTTTCAAATATAGAAGCTGAGAAAGCATCATCAATTTTAGCACATTTTGTTTGGAGAATCCTCCAAAACTCGTGGAGCATAGAGGTGCTTTGCCAGGGTTGTTGGGACCTGACTCCTGCAGAAATGATTGATAGGTAGGTGGTTACACATGAAATCCCTTTGATGATGGCAGCATGTGGTCAATTTTTAGAGATTTCATTTCTTGAAGAAATTGCCTAGTAATTTCTATGGTAATAATTTTGATGAACAACCACAATAAAAATGAAGGGAAATCAGAGTTTAGTCCGAGAGTAATAATATCAGTGAAAGCATAGCATCATTGGGGGTAAATCGAGGTGTCTTCTCATATTGATTGGGAATGATAGGGTGTCATCTTCACTGTGCTTAAGAGAGAAGGTTTGGATTGGAACTGCCTAGAACTGAGTCTCAGTTTTGCCACTTAACTGCACGACAGATAGAAAATTGTTTAACTTCTCTAAACTTCAGTTTCCTCATAAATAAAATGAGGATAATAGCAGTACCTTCTAGGTGATGAAAATAAAGTGCTTAGCCCAGTGTGCCTAGCACAGAGTATTATATATACCTCTATTCAAGTTGTTTTATCTTTGGTATTTTTTATATTATTTCTTCATAAATGCAAATCTCTGAAAATTATACCAAAACAAGCCATCTGGGAAATCTCTCACCGGCTGTTCTTCTCTTACAGTTTCTTCTCATTTCTCTCTCCCTCTCTCTCCATACTCTTTACCCTTTCTTCTTCTTCCCCTTGCCTCTATGTTCTATTCAACTGCTTCAAATTTCCCAGGAGTCATCATTCCTTAGTGTGAAAAATGGTCAAGACCATGGTCAGCAGCATTCTGCTCTGGCCTCTTGATTTAGTCTTTTATTCTATGGCCAACTTGTAAATTAGCTTAAGGCCTCCATGATTTGGAAATAAGAACTTAAGATTGCCTCCAAGAATTGAACTGGGAAATCAATATGTAATTAACGAGAGGAAACATATGTAAAGCCATTTTACAGGGACAGAATGTCTATCAGCCAAAAGATCTGGACTGTAATGTAACAAAGCATTAGTAAAACATCAAAGGGACAATATGTTGTGTAACTGAAACTTTGTACACTTTAGCCATCACCTCTCCATTTCCCCCTCCCTTCAGCCCCTGGAAATCATCATTCTACTCTGCTTGTATGAGTTTGACTGTTAAAAAAAAGAGAGACAGTAACAGTATGTCTCAAAAACATAGTTGTTCAGCTACTCAAGGCCTAGAAAAGGGAGAATTAAGGAAGATGCTGCAGGCGTTGCCCATCCAAACCCTGATCAGAGGAGAGAGAGGCGTGATCCCAGAATTCTTTCTGCTTATATAAAAATACAAGGATTTATCTTTATTGTGAAGAGAAATACAAGGGGATTTTATTTAATGCCATTAACCATTCACTTGTATAAAAATTTTCTTGAAATGATTCCTTGTTCCTCAGGCAATGTTATTTGACTTTGCATGTAGCTTGTTTATGGAAGGAAAATGCATCATCCCCTAAGCATTTATAATTTTCATAGTAAGTTAATGTGTTAATATACTCATATTAGCGTTTGAGGAGAGAGGAAGTGCACATTCTCCACTGAGAGTGATGGTGAGAGGGACCATTTACTTCTGGCCCTTGGTTCATGGGCTTGCATACTCCAACTGTAGGAGAGGGCAGTCATTGGTTCACTGCATGCACCATATTCAGAGGACAGCATCTAAACCACACATGGTGTTGTTCCTCAGACTGGGCCTTAGCTAAGCATCCAGTATGTTGTGTTTTCTTTGCAGAGGCCAGACAAATAAATCGAATGGGATGTAATAGTCACGAGCTTTTCTGGATTTTTCAAGTCTTTGGAAGCTTGTGCAGTCTCTGCAGTTCCTCTGGGCATGTGCTATTCCTTCTGAGGCACCATCTTGGCAGGGAAGGGGGTAGTTTCAGGATCTTCCACTTGGACATTTATACCATAATGGGTCATAAAGATGAGGGGACTGTCATGAGAGTTCTACCAGCTGCTGAGTACATGTATCCCAGTTATATACTTGGGACTCAAGGAAATAACAACGTGGATCCATTTGACCAAAATTTCATGCATCGCCCAGCCTCCCATCACCTATGCCACCTCATGAAGCATGTTGACATTTGGGCCTGGTATCAGTTTCTGGATATATATGTTGTCTAATAGTTATGGATATTCTTTCCTCAAAGCACGGTTAAACTGACAAATGGCCGCAGGTCCCCTTAGGTAAGGGGTTGGGGAAAATGTACTTAACATACATGTGGTAAAGTTGTGGAATCTTCCTCAAAGAGACTCAGCTTCCCACTTCTGTCAACGGGCTCTGTGTCTGTGAACTAACTTAGATCTAGAAATTGGTTGAGGGGCTGCAATTTTTCATTTTGGGAGCCGTTGTTAATGTTTGCTTCACCAAGTCTTGATTTTTCTGCTTATATGTGTATATGTAAATTGATAACATGGTAGTCAGCACCCCGTCTGCTTGCCTTGTAGGAGCACCATGACTCTTACAGGTCAAGGCATCCTGAAAGCCACTCCAGCCTTTCTTCCCATTATGGTAATTATACCACTTTGCCTGCAAGCATTAAGTGCTGCCTCTTGGCCTCTCTCCCTCTGGGCTCCCTTCACCCCTATGGTTGTTAGGGAACTCAGTTCCATGGCAGCAGCCCCCATGGGCAACTGTGACCTCCAGAAGACAGCCACTACTAAGTGCATTTCTTACCTCCTTAATGAAGGAAGTGGACTCTAGATTCTTAAGGAATAGACTCAGACATGGCCTTGCAGGCTTTATGCAATAACTTCATTCTAGCATCTCTGCCTTTCTCAGCCTTCTCATCTTGTCTTCAATACTAAGTCATGGATGTTGTGGCTTCTCCATGTCATTTACTAGATGCCATCATCAAGTTCATGCTTTAAGATGCTGCCCCATCAAAGTATTATTACTTATTTCTAGCACTCTTCTGAAACATTAAAAATTTTGAGAAGTAGGTGAGGGCTCCCAAGCCAATATTTTTTCTATCCTGTCTTGTATTCCGCCCCCACCCCCCGTCCCACCGAGTGGGTACGACTGCTACGAATGCTCCTTGTATTGGCCAGGATCTTGCAGATACATATTAAGGAGTTACTGCAATTTTTTTGGTATGTAGGGAATTTTTTCCCAGAAGGAATGAGGATCTTAGCAAAGGTGATTGTATTGTCTGGGAGGCGGGAGCCTTCCTTGGGAAAAGAAGAGGCAGGTGAGGGAATCTGAGGAGCTGCATAAAATTTCTGGGAGACACATTTGACGTGTCCTGTGTTTTTCCCCAATACAAGGCACACATCATTTAGGCTACCCAAATGAGAGAATATATCCTTAAGCATGACAAAAGGTAGAAGATGACAGTTAAACACAACAAAAATTTGTTTTTCATTGCAGTTTCATGTATGATGAAAGTATAACATCTTTAGGGATTTGAAGCAACTTGATCCAAATCTCCTTTAAATTGCACAAATTGTTATTGTTCTAGATTATTCTATGTCATTGATGCAAACTTGTAGGTATCTTCTGGGTTGCCATTTTTCCAAGGAGATCTTTTTTTTCCACCACCAGCAGTGGGTCCAGGCTTAGTAGGTGTTGAAGCTTATGCAATATTGGGGTCATTCTTTGTATTAGCCAGGGTTCTCCAGAGAAACAGAACCAGTAGGAATCCTATTAGGGAGGATGATCTTCTTTACTGAAAACATCCTCACAGACACACCAAGAAATAATGTATTACTAGCTTCTTGGCACCCCTTAGCACAGTTAAGTTGGCACATAAAACTAACCATCACATTCTTTAAGGAAAAGAAAAATCAATTGTAAATGCAAAATCAGGTACAGGGTCTTGGAATGAGCCTTCCACATGAGGGGCCCTAAAGCTTTAACTTCATCAGCTTCATAGTTAATCTGCTTCTGCTCTCATTGTTACGGAAGAGCATACCTCTCAGGTTCTTGGTACAGTACCAAAATCTATGTATTTTGTGTATGTGGCTGACAGTATGTTAAAATATGGAACAACTCCATCTTCACAGTTTGAATATTTAAATACATAATATTCAATCCTGGTACTATAATAACATTGCTGAAGAACTGTTTTTCAGTGAAAGGGATTTGTAATACAACTGGCAAGTGTTTGGAGACAGTTTCCTGGACTCTGATGTAACTTATTTCAAAACTTGAAAAGTTGGGTTGTTGTTCAAATGGAAACCTGTTTATTGGTTCATGTCTTAGTGTCTCCTGACTTATGCAACTTAATATTCTTGTTTAGAGGATTGGGAGTCTTTATTTTAGGTTCAGGCAAGCTTGATCTAAACCTTCTATTCTAGTTTTCTATTGCTTGGGCAACTTGTGATGGTTTTAATTACAAAAATCACCCAAATCTTTGCTGTTTGGAGACTGTTTTCTAATTGTGTTGGACTTCAATATCACAACAAATATTCTTGTACCTTCTTCCTCTTCAACATCTCATTGGTTACCAAGTGATCTAGACTGTTTAATGAAAACCGTTATGGACTTGGCATCACTGGGACTGAGGCACTGGCCATTTCCTCCATGGCTGTATGACTTTGGGATATGAGAGAACTTGATAAAGGTAAGGCTCTATGCTCTGCTTGCTCCACATCACTCACCAGTCCTGTGTCTCTCTGCAAGGCGGGAATCACTTTCTCATATGGGGTTGCTGAGGTTGTCAAGCAGCAACTCCAGACTGTCCATGCTCAAGTGGGAGCCACAAGCACACCCGCAATTTCCAGGATCCCCCATGGCAGTCCAAACTGGAGATGGCACCAGACTCAAGCATCCATTATCTTCATTACTTCTGCCATGTCCACCCCTGCTGTGGTTATGGACCCTTCTGTTGTGGGGCTTGATTCCCTGGTTCTTCTTTGATCCAGTTTTACTACTCGTTTACCAGGTGGTATCACAAAAAGCTTTCAGACCATAGCCAGGAATCGCATTCTGTCCTCAAATGGTCATCAAATGATTCATTGACTAAAATGTTGAGGGGCTGTGATTGTGTCATTCCATCACCAAGAATTAACCACCAAGCGTAAACGTTAGCAGGCAGTAACATGTATGTCATTCTTACTGTCTGGATCTCGGAGATGGTAGGCTGTTCAGTTTGTATGAATGAGTGGTAGGCTGAGAACTCACATCTAGGTCTTCCGATTTCAACGCTCATCCATTTTCATTGTTCTAAAACATCTCCTGCTGTTTAAAAGGACTTTGGAAGACATGAGTGGTAGGTGCTGTGGATATCTGGAGTAGGGAGGAGATTTTTTTTGGCTGGCAGGATTAGAGACTTTCCTAGCAGACTGAGTGAGATTCTGCTACCTGGTCATAGAAGGCAAAGGAAAGAGTTTTGGCCTTTGGTCATTTGCTAGTTAGGTTAAAGCCCGGGGATCCCCAACCTGTCATTCCAAAATGATACAGCCTTTTGCTTGGAAACACTTGCAGCTGACAGTGCTCCCATTTCTGTTCATAACTTCACAAATCCCAATTTGGCAAAGGCAAATATATTACTACGTTTTGATTATAGTGGAATTAGTGTGGGAGGTGGCAAATGGCTTCTTTATTATTTCGGTGACAGTCCTGAGGGGGAGCTAGGAAATATATCACTTCATATACTTTGATTTATGTGAAATTTCAGATGTCTTCATACATCCCTAATATTTTGATCCAAATGACACTTTCGTTTGGAGTCATTTGATTCTGTGTCGAGGGAGTAAGGACGAAGGAGGACAAGCTAGTATTCTGCAAGACGTTACCTTTCATGGGCAGAGTCAGAGTCAGATAGGAGAGGAGACCCATGTGCTGGGAGATTCCTTGCAGGGTCACCACGCACTAGCTCGGAGATACATCAAACGAGTCCCTTCACCTTCAACCTTTGATCTCCCACAGCAGGAACCTGACGCTTGCTCCTGTTTTTATTATGCTGGTACACTGCTATTTTTCAGATAAAGAGATATAGGTATGTTTGCTGGTGACTATGTTATTTCAGTATTTAAACAAAAGAAGTCCCGGAATTTGGATTATTTATGTCTTGAGACATAACCAAAGAGCTATATCCGACATTAAAAGTTGAAGCAAACGAAAGCACATTTGTTTAGGAAGCATTCTGGCCACCTCCCTCCCCACTTTAAGCCCTCTTGAGGCATCTTATTGTCATTCGAATTCTCATTTCCTGGGTTCTCAGTGATTTTGAGGTTGTTTTCAGTTCTTTTTAGTCCTTTGTATTTCCCTGGGAGCCAGCTCTGCCCCATCTAGCAAATCTTAATGGGGTTATTTTAAATGAGAGAGAGGTGAGGCTCTGTTAAGGAAGATAGGAGGAGGGGACATGGGGAATTAGAGGAAGAAAGCAGAGAGGAGAGAAGGAGTTTCTGAACAGGTGTAATTCCAGCCCTTTCTTTGGAGCCCGACCACCTCCTTCTTCTGGGGCTTCGTTCACCCTGTTCCCATCACTTGTTTTCCTCCGGGGCTGTGTCTCCACCCTCCCCTAGGATGATTTATTTCAACCAAAACCCACTTCCGCTCATCCTACCTGGAGATTCTCAAGCCCCAAATCCACAGCATCCTTAGCCTGGAGCTTGGCCTTCTCTCAGCCTCTGAGGACAAAATTCAGCAGATGATGGCAGCCACATCTTACTTTTTAATGGAATACTGGTAAATGCATTAAATATGTACTACTCTATCTACCCACGATCTCAGGTAATCTTTACAAAACTTCTCTGTAAGTCTTGTATTATCACCCATCCTTTCACGGATGTGGCAACTGCTACTCAGAGGGATTAAAGGCACTAACTAGGGGTCCCATAGCCAGCAAGTGTCAGGACTAGACTGGAACTCAGTCTTGTGCCTCCCCAAAGCCTCTGTCTTTGTGCTGCGCTATGTGGAGTCGACTTACCTTTGCCTCATGACAGATGGGGAGGGATGGCAGAACTCTTCTCCTTCTCTCCAAGGTCCCTGCTTCTCCTGAACACAATGGAAACTTCTCCAGACACTTCTGCCTTTTCAGGAAAGTGCTGGCAGAAGGTGTTTCTACTCCTCTCAGCATTTCTTACAGAGTATGAGGCTCCTTACAGAGGGGGAAACCTTGAGGAGGAGATAAGGTCCACATAATATTTGTTTCAGGTTGGGAAGAGTTGAACTGCGGAGAAGAAGTCAGTAGATTTCATGGGCAAACTTACACATGGGGGTCTTGGCGAGGCGCCCTTGAATAATGATGTGAACTCTCTTGTTCATTTTGCATGCAGAAACAACGCCAGGCAAGTTGCTAAGAACCAGATGTTCTGGAGTAAATAAATCAACAGTTTCCTTTTTGGTTGGGAAGGAGCCTAATATAAATGTGCAAGTGAGAAAGCCACATTAATCTTTACAAGTACCTGCCCTTTCTCAAGTAATTGTACCCTCTCTGTGTCTTAACTCCTGTGTCTGCAAAATAGACACAATTATTCTTATCTTTACAAATTGCACCAGGCTTGGCAAAGATATATGGGGAAAATATATGAGAAAGAGTCCGATAGCCTTAGGAAGGAGGATAGCTTGTAACTCCAAGGTATTTACATTATTAATTTTATTTAAAAATTAAAAATGGATTAGGAAGGCTGCAAAGGCATTTTCTTGCTTTAAGCTGTTAGAAGGTTCCAGCTGAATGGACTCATCCAAGGTTTTCTTCAAATGAGCAGGATTAAGCTTTTATTTTTGTCACTCTGGATGGTTGCTTGGCCCTGCACAATTCTTAAAACCTCATTGTGATTCATTTCAACTCTCAAAACTTAGGCTGAATGCATTTTAGTAGTGAAGCAGACGGGATTGACATTTTGCTCAAGATTGTATGAGACTGGTTTTGAAACGTGGAAAACAGGGGTGGAGGCTAATTTGGTTGGGATTTGATGCCTATGGCAGTACAGTCAACAGTTTGCATCTTTTAGCAAACAACGTCTTCCTAGAAAATAAGGAAATTATAAGCTGAAGCCTTGCTTGTTCTAAATATATAGAAACATAACTTTAGATATACTTTTCGTGTTCATTTTCAATGTGAATGATGGTAAAGAGCATGAACAGTAAGTTGATGGGCTGTCAGCTTTCTGTGGACCAGCTGTTTGGACCTGCACAGATTGCTTTATTCCTCAACTTCAGGTTCTGCATTTGTGAAATGGAGTTATTCACACCCCACCTCCACTAGGCTTTCATGGAGTATAGCAGGAACTCTTCAGTGCCTTCTTAATATCTATTTTCATTTTTTTTTATGGCTAAGAAACTCACTTATTTGTTGGAAGCAGCAAGTACCCAGCTAGCTACCCACACTTTCACAGCCTCCCACCTGCTAGGGTTAGCAAATGGGACCAAGCTGGAGTTCTACTAAGGGTCTCTGGAGTAGCTTTTAATTTCCTGATAAAAGGGGGTAGAGAGGACTGGTGTATCTTTCCTTCCTTCTTTCTGCTTTGAATGTGGAAGTGTTGCGTGGAGCTGTGGCAGCCATATTGCAAGCATGAGAACAAATCTAAGGATGGCAGAGCGTAAAGATAGCACACTACAGGGTCCAAATGGGACCAATAAAGAGTAGGAGTAAAGTTAGAAATTTCCCACCTATGAAATGGGAGAAAAGTAAATCTCATCTGTATAAGCCACTCTTAGTTGGCTTATACATGTACCTGAATGTATTCCTTACTGATAAAGAGAGTAAACAACATAACAGTCATAACTTGCATAGCATGAAGCTTGGTATACTGTGGAACTTCATTAAATTTTACTTCTGCCTCCTTGTGTTACCCAGTGAGTACTTTGAGCAAGGTAGGATTAATTAATATTCCTTCCTTTTAATTAGCTTAACAAGTATTAAACATCAAGGGTGCGCTAGACATTTTGTGAAATGCCAGAAATACAAAGATGAAAGAGACTGAGCTTTTGCCACTTGAGGCATTAAGAATCTCCATGGGAAGAAAATTAACTAAAATCTGGGCAATGAATACTACTGTGGAAAAATGTATATGATGCTTTAGGAGCATGGGATAGAAAACTGATTGTCAATAAATGCAAGACATACACAAAAGGGAAAGAGATATCTTCCACCCCAGGAGTATGTGGCCATTGGAAAGTCCACATAGAGAGGTTACTGTAGTTGCTCATGTTTTAGCGTTGAGTAGTACAAGAATTTTGACTTAGATCCCCAAAATATAACAATAACAACATTGGCTAACATTTATGGATCATTTCCTTGGTGTCTGGCACTCAGCACGTATTATCTCATTTAGTACTCACAACAACTCTCCCAGCCATTATTACTTCTCATTTTATAGATAAAGAAACTGAGACTTAGTGAAGTTAAGTGACTTGCCCGAAGCCACATAAGTGGTATAAAAAATGCAGCTAGGATTAGAATCATGCTGATCTGACTCTATACTCTGTGCATGGTATCAGTGACTCTATACTCTCTGTACACGGTGTTCCATGAAATACCTTGGCAGTATCTGTGGCCGAGTCCTTTGGTCCCCAAGCTGTACTTATGATTAAATTTTTGATATTATGATTCTTCTGGTAAGGGGCTGCTTTCTGATCTGGTGTCTGCAAACCCTGCCTGTGCAAAGTATATTAAGTGGAGGCTGACAACTTATTTCAATTTGTTCTATTCTGGCCTGTTTGTTTTTATGCCTCCAAGATACTAGTCACCTCATGGAAAAATGGAATCCCAGGGGTGCTAGAGTTAGGAGCGAAGTCAGAGAAGGATGAAAAAGCTTCCAGAATTTTGTTATCGTGGTGGTTTTGGGGGAGGTTTGAATCAGAGAAGACTTCAGGAAAGAGATGGCATTTGAGCTTCGTTTAATTGGATTGGTTTATATTAATATTGCTTTGGGCTAGGCACCAAATCTAGCGTGGTAATTCAAGGTCTGGCTTTGAAAAGCTATTTCATGTGTCATGGAGTCATGTGGGATAAGCTGGTTGAGTCTGAAGAATGAATCATACCGGAAATCCTTTGTAAAACTGGAGAGTTGTAAAGGAGGAGCTGAAGATGCAATATTCTTGGGCTTCCATCCAATATTTGCAGTGTTCTTATCTACAGCGCTCTTTGTACAATGAGTTTCAACTCCATGTGCATGTATAGTACTCTATCATTTGTAAAAACTGTACACCCAGTATTATTTGAACATATCAAGAAGCACGTGAATTAGATAGGGATTGCTGTATCTATTGTATTGTTGAGACAACTGAGGCTCTAAGAGGTAAAAGGACTTGCCCACGGCCACCCAGCTAGCAAATGGACTGAGATGGAGTTTGTGAACTTCAGGTCCAGTGTCTTTTGTGGGAAACCATGATGTTTTCCTGACTGGAGTAGAGGAACCCAGACCCAACTGTGTCTCTTGAGGCAGAGGTACACGACTCCTTCACCTCCATCCTCGTTAAACCGGAATCTAGGAGAAATCCAGAAGAGGTGATGAGGAGGGGCCAGGTTAGTCATGCACAAGATCCGAAGAAGCTGGTGAGAGTGGGCATAGACAGCAAGCAGGGGATAGGGTCTGAAAGGTGAGAGCATGTGAAGAAAAGCCAGAGGGCACCAGCAGCCCAGATCGTGAGCTCTGGTCCTAGAGCAGCAGCTTCTTTTGCGCTGTGTAGGCTCTGGCAGCAGGCAGTTCTGGGCTCAGGTTCATTCGGTGCCGATTAATCGAATGCCAGGCACGTGGTATGCACAAGAAAATATAGTGCACATAGTGAGCAAGACAAGTTGCCTGCCCTTGAGGAGCTTGCTGTCTAGTAAGAGAGACAGTTAAATAGGTACATACAATCCAGTGTGTGAGGGAGGCATGCAGGATGCTAAAGTTGCTTACACGAGCGGCATTAGCTCAGAACTGGAAGGTTTAAAATCAGGAAAGGCTTCCTGAGAGAGACAGCACTTAAAATGAGATCTCACGAATGGACAGGAGCTAGCCAGGAGAAAAGCAGAGGGTGAGGGATGGGCGAAGAAAAATAGGCTTGCAGAGGCTGGTCACGTCCTCTTTCAGCAAGGATTCCTCACCACCCTCCTTCCCCGCTTTGTCCCCACACCCTGCCCCCGACATTTCTGCAGCTTAGTGGAAATGTGTCCTCTATGGGGGTCTCCATCTCCTTTATCTGAGCATCCTCGGGCAGATTGGAGAAAGAGCTTCTTTCCTTTTAGCGCTGAAGACTTTGTACATACCAAGACAACAACAATATCTTCTGGTGTTGTACATTTTGCGTATGTATCCAAGGGATCGGTGAGGGAGGACTGAAATGATATTAATTCCTATTCTTAAAAAACTCCAGAGAACCTGACATTTGAGGGCTGTGTCCCACTTCGAGTGAGAGGAGCAGTGACTTACTACAGAGTGATTATTCTGTGCTCTGGGATGAATTCCTGGATGGCTCTCTTGGTTACCTTAGTGAGATACAGGTGTAAAGTTATATGGGACATCTTTGATGGCTTGGCCAAGTTACCCTTCTCAATCCACTTTGGTCTGAAGAGCTCTAAGGTTCTGGGGGTGAGGTGGCAAATTTGCATAGGAACTGAGTAGCTTCCTGAGGGGAAAGGCACTAAGGTTCCCTAAAACTTTCCTTTTTGACATTCAGCCAACAGATCTTACTTGATAGCTAGGGAGGCTCTCCATAGATGTCTGTTTAGGAGGAAATCACCAAGGTGAAAGGGAACTTGGTATCAGTGCCCTGGGCCCGTGATGCTCTCAGGGGGAGAGCTGGTCCTAGCACAGCGTGGAATTGGGGTTTGATGTCAGTGCTGTGCTGGTAAATGTTCAACCACTGGCTCTTGAAAAAAGGCATGCATATATAAATGTACACAGTTCATTATAAGTTTTATTGACATAAAAGATTCATAGCACACATTTTACAAATAACAATAAAACATACGCTACTCTTTATAATTCTATGTAGCTAGTTGATTCTCAGAGAATGTTTTTGGTCAATTTTTGCTAGGTAACTTGTGTTGCAATTTGTGAATGAGTATAGTTTCAACATGAACAGTTAGCTGATATTTTCATTTATGTTAACGAGTAAGATGAAAGCGCAATAACTAAAGCAATGATGAGAATATTTCTTTCCTGAATCAGAGGCTAGTTTTTGAATACCGGAGGAATATTTCCTCAATTTTTGGGCAATGGCTACAGACGTGACACATGTTTAAGTTTAATTTTCATTATTATTTTCTCCACCACTTTCTTAAGTCTAGACAACCAACAAAACAATGAGTCAAACCCTGGTTGACAGGGCCTGCCAATTTCCGAGGTGTAAATACCCCCACCACGACTGATTCAAGCTACTAATGTGATGTAACCAAACGCAGCGTTGGTAAGAGATACACAGTAGCTCGCCGTTATGGGTACTTCCATCCTATAGACACAATAGGCACAAACAACTTCGAGAGATGTATAGACAGTAAGATGTATCAAAATAATTAGAAAGTGATGCATTTTCGGTTTTTTAAACCTTTGATTTAGTATAATTTATTGAATTATAAGTTTATATCATTTGATTTTTAATAATGGCTGTCTTTAACAATAGGCTTGAAAATTCCTGAATATTCAACAATCAGTTCTCACAGGTCAATACAGCTGGCTGCAGCACGCCACTGCTGGAAGCCCCTCTTGGTCAGCCTCCCTGGGCATGGTCGCTGTGCTTTTTAATAGTGGCCAAGCAATAGAAAGCAGAACAGCCTTCAGAGCCTGTGTGAGTTTTCCTTAGGGCGAACAGTTTGTCCCAGTCTGCACAGAAAGCCCTACATCCTAAGCACATCCTCAGTCCAGGAAAACTAACCTATCCTTCACCCTTTGCTTGGCGTAAATCCTTTATGGGCTTTGTAAAAACTCCCGGGATGAGAATGAATTCACACAAACACTGGTGTTTGAAGGGCAGGCCTGCTATGGAGGAGGAGGGCAGCCCCAGCTAAATGTCACATGGTGGTGGGCAGAGCTCTCTCCCTCCTCCCCTCAGTATACACGCCCTGAAAAAGCACCATCACACCAGCCAAGGTCTTCCTGCTCTCCAGGAAGAAGGATGGCTTCTGCCTTGAAAATCATCTGTCTACAGCAACCCCAAGTAGCAGCAACAGAAGCAAAGGCAACAGAAATTTTGGTCCCCTTAGCGTATTTGGAAATAGAACCAGTTCTTACTTAGTGAATAAGCCTTAAGATTCCTGGACAATGCAGGGGAAGGGACATTCATTTGTTTTCTAGGGCTGCAATAATGAAGTACCAAAATTGAGCACTTGAACAACGGAAATTTATTGTCTCACAGTTCTGGATTCCAGAAGTCTGAAGTCAAGGTGTCAACAAGTCCAACAAGGTGTCCCATGAGGAAAAGATCTGTTCCAGGTCCCTCTCCTGGCTTCTGGCAGTTCCTTGGCTTGTGGCAGCAAAACTTCAATCTTCACGTGTTCTGCCTGCATGTGTGTCTGTCTCCAAAGTTCCCCTTTTTATAAGGACATTCGCCATATTGCCTTAGGGCCCACCCTAATGACCTCATTGTACTTGATTACCTCTGCAAAGACCCTCTTTCCAAATAAGGTCACATTTGGAGGTACTGGGGGTTAGGACTTCAACATAAGAATTTTTAGGGGTCACAAGCCAACCTATAACAGAAGGCAATCCCAAGAAATATAATGGGACTTCTGCTAATCTGGGCCTGAGTGGGAGTGAGAGATTAATTTGAAAATTTCAACTGAGATGTCATGTCTACAATAAGCCTTCCATGACTCCCTCCCTTCCCAACGTTAGGTTAAGCATCCTCCTGTGCAGCCCCAAGTTTATTGTACTGTCCTGCTTGTTATATTGTACTAGAATCTCTCGACACCTCTGTCCCCCTTGCCAGACTGTAAGCTCTGCAAGGGCAGGAAGTCCTACTGTTTACTGCCCTGTAGACGATGCTTGAAACAGAGGAGTTCTCAATAAACACATGTTGAATGCATGGAATATCTTTTTAATCCCTGTCATAGACCCTGTTGGTCCCTGTCTCTTATTCCTTCAGCACTTAACATTTCCAGTTGCCAATTCTTGCTGCTCCTGAAGGCTCTCTCTGGCCTCCTGAGCAGGGCAGGCTGGATCTGCCAACACATAGCACCCTCTGGGTATAGCCCTCAGCCAAAGGCTGAGGAGACAAAGTGGATAAACACCTTGGGTGGTCTAAGTCCAAAGCATGTGTAGGTTGTCTCCCAAGGTGCCCCAATGGCCTTTGGTTCCAGTTGCCCACAGTGGTAATTTGGTGCACGTTTGACTCGCTTCCTTCTCTTCCTTGTCTCTGCTATTTCTCTCGCACTTGGTGCAATACCTGCAAGGTGCTCAAAAGAGGTACCAATGTATTCCTCAAAGTCCTCGAGGGAGGAGCCTCAGAGATTATCCCAGGAGGATTAGGGGCCATGCTCCTCCCCAATTCTTCCCCCGAGTCAACATAAGCAGATGCACATTTGTCTGACGTATAAATTGAGTATTGGGTTTCTGCACAGAATTCAGTTAGACAAGATATTCTACTACTGAGAAATGTGAACACATTTCCAATCTTAAAGAGAAGCCAAGGCTCTAAGAAGAGGAAAGGATTTTTCTGTTATTCAATTCTTTAATGGCAGGGCCAGGAATAGAATTCAGCTGCCACTGGGACCTCCTTCCGAGTGGGAGAAGTCTTCTTATACATGTGTGGTGTGCATCTGTTTTTTGTCCACCTAACATACATTCCCCTTCCCTGGAAAAGCACCTCAATTTTCCTTAGGGAAGCCACCACTCTCTTACAGAACTACATGTGAATTCTATTGTCTTATCTCATCCCAAGCTACTGGGTGAGATGCCCAGCATTGAGCAATAAGTAAGTGTATCTCATCTTGCACAGTATACAGTTCAAGATGAGCATACGACCCAAGTCAGTTCAATTAGAGTTGATCCTGAATCCTTTACAGGAGTGATGCTCCTGTATGACTATGAGTATGGAGGCCTAGAGTCGTTGGGAACTCCAAAAGAAAATATTCCTGAGAATGGAACCAAAATAGAGGAAGATGGAGAAGACAAATGTAGCAAGGGAGATAGTTTGGTGACATTGTTTGGCCCCTGGATCTAACAATGCCTGAAGACATATTAACTCTCTAGTTTTGTTACATGAGCCAAAAAATTACTTTTTTGTTTCCCCCATCCCAATTTGAGTTGTGTTGCTCTTACTTTTGACCCAAGGAGACCTAACTAATACATTATGCCTCCTTCCAAAAGGAGAACCCTTGAGCATTTGGTTAAGAAACTTGGACTTTGTAGAAACACAGCTTTCAATGATGTATTGTTTATCATTGTATCTTGAATGCCAAGTCCATTGCCTACCATTTTGTAGGCCCTGATCAAGCACTTGGTGTTTAAAAGCCTGAATCTCTTGTTTTTTTTAATTCAGGCAGGCCCACCTTGTTTTTCACGATTAGTGAGCATTCTAGTTCCTGAATTCAATCAATCTAATTTTCTCTTTTGCCTAGGACCTTACATTGGCGGACTAAACACTTTTAAAAAGGCCTCTTGGGATTCCCAACACGGTCTCAGGTCAAACACATCCAGTACGTTGGTCACGGTAATGCAAAGGACGGAGCTCCTTCCCATCTGTAGTGAATTTATCAGTTCCCAGTGCTCCCAATTTGCTTCTACCTGAAGTTTTGTTTCCCTTCCCTAGGAGCCTTCAGGAGCAGACAGGGATTATTTTTGGCTCAGACCCATTTTGTCAAGCTCACTGCCATCTCCAATTCACAGGCTGGCACAGGTGGGGGGCTACTGAAGCCTCATGCCCAGTGGGCAGCTATTCTGGGATGTTTGTGCTTGACATTCATGAGGGCTTCCTGAATGACTCACTCCCCGGTTGAGCCCCCATCATGCGGGGCCAGTGTGGCTCAGCAGCCTGTTTTTATGTCCCTAATCAAAGAGAACATCCCCAAATCTTGCAGTCAGCCACTCAGACTGGATTGGGAAGAAATTGTGGGCCGCTAAATTTAACCACAGCCACTTTAGGAAATGAGATGCTGGGAGAGTTTAAGAATGCAAACTGGGGATATTCTTCTTTTTTTTTTTCCTTCACTCTCTCTCTTTTATTTTCTTCGGACGTTTGACTTGACTGAGTTAAATCCTGGCTGAACTATTCCTTATTAGCTGTGTGATCTTGGGAAAGTTACTTTACCACTCTGAGCCCTAGCCCCCTGCCCACTTCTATCAAATGGCAATAATAAAATCCATTTGGTAGGGCTTTTTTGAGGATTAGAAATAATTCACTTATTTAAAGGGTCTGATACAGTGCCTGGTGTCTTGTTGATAACCATGTCATTTTTGCTTTCCCTTACATTTTCAGTATCCAGCGCAGGGCCTACCACCTACGAGGTGCTCATGAAGCACCAAGGGGATAAATGAATAGGAGAAAAAGACAATGAATGAACAAATGTTGACATCATAGTCCTTGTCCTTTCTCTTCTGCCCTACTTTAGCCCTTTCAGTAAGCTAGATGATCCATATCAATGCATACTGAGGATGCTGGACAGTCTCCCATCCCAGCAAACACACAGAGTCCATCCTGACACCTCCCATGTCAACCTCTAACTGCCCCATCCGCCTTCTCTACCAACATCCAGGCTGACCTAAAGCACTCTGGGCTCCGACCATTTCCCCGTGGGCTCGCAGCTCTCAGGACCGTTTTGTACATGCCCCTTGGCTCACCCTGACCCTCCTAAGACTTGACTCTGATGGACTTTCTGTCTCAGTCCCCTCTGTGTGAAGAAGTTCCCATTGCCGTCCTGGGGTGGCCCCAGGGGCTCAGCTCTCACTCTCCCTTCAGGTAAGGAAGGGGAACTCCCTCTGAACCACACGCGTTGCAGCCTTCACTCCAGGATGCTCTGCTGGCTATCAATGCTCTCTCTGATGAGCTTCCACCTTCTTGCTCAGATCTCCTTCACAACGTCCTTTTTGTTCCAGACACTCAGCTCCAATCACTGCTCCCTAAGCACCCATTGCTGGGCACATAGTGAATTGCATGGAGGGGTCTGCTGTTATTATAACATATAATTATTAATCATATCAACTTTCTTCAAAATCCACTTTTATGTTCTTCCAGATTTCATTTTTTTATTTCCTAAAGGTACAGCTCAAAGCCCACTTGAGTTGTTATCAAAAACAAGCTACAAGAATAACACCAAAACGACAAGAATGCTCATAGCCAGCTTGTACAGAGCATTGACAGTGGGCCAGGCTCGGTGTTAAGCGCTTTTCATGCACTAACTCACTTGATTGTCAGAGCAACCCAATGAGCTATGCCCTCTTGTCTCCTCATTGGACAGATCGGTAAACTGAGGTTTAGAGAGGTTAAGAAGGGCTGTACCATCATAAGGTGCAGGACCAGAGTGTGAATCCACCAAAACCTGACCTTTTAGACTTCAGATTTCTCATCTCTGACATAAACATATTTTCCTCTTAAGTTTGGGGAAAAGATGAACTAAGATAATACCTGTAAGGCACTTCGCAGAGTGTCTGCCGCATGGCAGCATCAGACAGATGTTGGTGAAGGTGATGATGATGACGATGGTGAAGAATGCTCATCTGAAGCCCACATGCCCTCTTTGGATGATTCACTAGCCTCTCAGTCTAAAAGTCCTGTGAACTTTATTATATTGTTGCTTAATTTTTTCTGTATTTATATTTTGTCTCCCCAGAAGGGCTGTACACTCCTTCATGGCAAAGAACACAGCCCAGGTCTTAAATTCTGTTCCTCGTGGACCTCAGTTTCCCTCTCTGGAACAACAGGGTTGCTGTTTCTCAAAGTCCCTTTGAAATATATATGACATCCTCTGATTCCATAAATGTCATTTGTTCTGGCCTTCCTTACAGCCCATTACACTCCACTTTGCACACAGCAGTCACTCAATAAATATGTACTGAATTACGAACATCCAGAGGTGAAATCTCAGGTACAGGGGAGGTTCTTTAATCCTGACTTGGGAGAAGGAGGAGGAAAAGATGTGATTGAGTTTGAAGACGCATTACCTTCGATGTCTAGAGCTCTCAGCTGAGAGAATTGAAAACGGGGCCTTTACAGCAGGTGGAAATGGGATGAGCTATGAAAAATCAGGAAATTGCTTTCCCAAAGGGGCATCTGGCTTTCACTCTCCTCTGTTTTCAGTCAGTTCTGCAAATGTAGCCGCCATTAGGTCTTACAGGTCCTGTTGGCTGGCTTTTGCTGAGAGGGAGGGAAGGGATGAGAGAGAGAAAGTGAGTTAAATTTAGCAAGTGAGCTGGCACATGGCTCCAGGCAGAGATCGCAGGCGGCAGCTACTTACTTAGCCTCCCTCTGGGATAGGAATAAAGTTTTCCTGAAAACAGAGGAAAAGGGAAGGAGGAGAAGTGATATGTTGTGACAGAAGCGCCAGCTTCCTCTTTTCACTCCCTCTCTTAATTGAGACTTGCAGGCAGCTTCAATCGACAACTGTTCAATAAGAGTTTATTGAGTGCCAGCCATGAGCCAAGTCCCACATTAGACTGTGGGATGCAGAAATGAACAGCACACAGCGCTTGCTTGTATGAATCACCATTTGATAAGCCAGACATACACATGAGCAACCATCAGAATATACCGTGATGTGTCATATGATGGAGTTATGGGCAAGGAGGGCTAGCGTCAACAAACATAAGCAGCTCCGCCTGATGCAGGGATGTTGAAGGCTGAGAGGAAGCCTCACTAGGAGAGGAAACATCTAAATTGGTTCTTGAAGGATCAGTGGGAGTTTTGGGACTGGAAGTGGTGTGCAAAGCATTACCAGCAGAGCTAACAGCATGTGCGAAAGCATGGAGATGGGAAAGGCCACAGCAAGTTGTCAACTAACTTTTAATCAATTAAATTTAGTCGATTTAATTAATCGTCAATTAATTAATAGTGAACTATCTGGCGATGTGAGCTTTCTACTCCTCAGAGAAGCTGTGTTATTGGAATAAAGGTTCTCTTGTGCTCCTGTGTTTGCTCATTTGCTTTCATTTGTCTTCCTTTTACTTCTCAGAGATCATCTTGCAGCTAATTGTCATCGCTCCTGCTTACAGCTCTGTGAAGTCAGAGAATGTGGCTGTTTTGCTCAGGTTTGTATTCTGTACCCAGCACAGTGCAGTGCACCTCAGTAAATACTTCTCGAATGGAGGCAGAGAGAGAACGAAATCCCCCAAAAGGAGGTCAAACAGAGGAAAAAATACAACAGAGAAAAAAACTGTTAATGGCCAAGAAATTCCAAAAGAAGTTTCTGCGAGAAGAAACCAGGGCCTTTATGTCACTGAAATCTCCTCCTAGACTCCTACCCCAACTCCATGCACCCTGGTCTGTCTTTTTAAAGGCCTAAAGGGTTTTTGGTTTTGACCCAAAAGTACACTTCTCATCTCAGGTGGCATAGTCATGGAAGATGACCAGAGAGCTCCATCAGGATGAGGGACATGCCTCTTAGTCTGTTGACCACGCATCTTAATTTCTCAGCACTTAGGTTTCTTAAAAACTGACTCCAGCAATGGAGGTAATTGGAATTTATGACAGTTGCTTAGTCCAAATAAACAAGGGCATCCTTCACTGCACGGGAAGAATTGACAAATAGAATTTCAGAAACCGTGGAAGGTCATGGAGGGAACTATCTTTTGCCAAGAAGGGTCATTGGAAAACTCCTCCACTGCAGTCATTTAGGCAGCCGCTCTGTTGGGCTTGGCCTTTAAAGAAACAAACCCATTGAGAGCTAAATTGATCTTAAGCCCAAACCACTTCCTTCAATTTTCCTTTGTATGAGATAAGCTATATAATTATCGATAACGATGAGTGTCCAAATATTTGTTTAAAGAGCAATTTAAAGTCTCTGATTTATATTCATGAGTTTTTAAGTAGCTGCATAGTTCCTGTGTACTTTTTTCCTCTTAGCATAATGTATAATTGGAGTTTTAATGCAGATTGAAGAGATATTTTTCCAATTTTGTCTGGAATGCTGTCTTCTTCTCTCCAAAAATAACAATTATTCTCCGTTGGACTTTGTGAGGGGGATAGAAGGGAGAGGATCTGGGTTTCTGACCTTGCTTTTGTATGATGTCACTGTCTGATCCAAGGCAAGTTTCCTAACATATGTGCTGCAGCTGTGTTACAGGGGACATAGTTATCGACATCCTAGACCCTGAGGTAGCTGGGCAGTACCTGGCACAACTGGAATTCCTAAGCCAGTTGACTCTGGGTAGGTCACTTCATTCTTGACTCTAGAGTGCCCTATATATACTGCCATGTTTTTAGTGTACTCTAACATGTATAAGATTGAGAAACACTGCCAAGGACCTCATTTATCTTCTTATCAGAAGAAATCTCATTGGATGTCCTGGTGTGGACTTTTTAGTAATTGAGGAGGACATTGAAGTGCTTGGAAGATGGGGGGAAGCATGCATGTGTGTATGTGTACACACACATGTATACACACATATACATGTTTGCTATTTCAAGCTCCTAATATGGCCTTTTGAGAAGTTGGTCATTGAAACCAGGGAAATTGACTTGGTTCTAGGTCCAAAGAATTATCATGGCAGTAACTCAGGAAAAGATACAGTACAGCAATGTCTCATTCTCCTAACTTCTGTGGCAGAGACTATCAAGATGGTCACCAAATCAGTCCCTTTTATTCCTGCACATACAAGTGGACTAAATTTCTGAATCTCCCTTACAGTTAGGGAGGTTGTGAGAGAACTTACTTATGATCAAAGGAATAGAAGGAAGTGATACATGCCACTTTCATGTCTGGCTATAAAATAAATGCAATTCTTTACATTCTTTCAGCTGCTTGCAGGGCCAAGTCCTAAGAGGATAATGTAGCTTGAGTCCCTGAATTGCTGTGTAAAGGAGAGACTTTCTCCTAACCCCGCAGCCCTGCTTCAGTAGACTGTGAGATGAGCAAGAAGTGCATTTTGCTTGTGTTAAGACACAGATTTTGTGTGTTGTTAATGCAACTGCTTTTTGGGTAATCTTGGCTCCTGATGTCTCTCACCTACAGCAAAGTCAACCAGTGTTTCAAGTGGCAATAGCCAATCCCGGCATGTCCCTGATGTCTGAAGTTTGGCCAACACTGCTGATCTCACTACCTCCTCCTTTTTCTTATTCTGGAACAAAAAGAATCTTCTAACTTCAAGACAAAATTATTATGTCTTTTCCCCTTGATGAACAAAAACTACATCCATTATCTTGCATATATTTCATCACACTATTTTACATTTTCTTAAAAATAAGCAGACAATAAAGGCCATATATGAAAAGACCATAGCTAACATCATACTCAATGATGAAGTGTGAAAACTTTTCTCTAAGATCAATAACAAGACAAGATGCCCACTATCACCACTTGCATTTATTGCCAGAGCAGTTAGGCAAGAAAAAGAAATAAAAGGAATCCAAATTGGAAAGGAAGAAGTAAAATGATCTCTTTTCACAGATGACATGATCCTCTATGTAGAACATTCTAAAGTTTCCATAAAAGAACTATTAGAACTAATAAACTAAATTCAGCAAAGTTGCAGGATATAAAATTAACATACAAAAATCAGTTGTTCTTCTGTACACCAACATTGAACAATCTGAAAAGGAAGTTAAGAAAACAATCCCATTTACAATAGCACCAAAAATAATAAAATACTTAGGAATAAACTTAACCAAAGAGGTGAAAGACTCGTGCACTGAAAACTACAAAACATTGTTGAAAGAAATTAAAGAAGACATAAATGAATGGAAGGACATCCTGTGTTTATGGATTAGAACATTTAATACTGTTAAAACGTCCATACTACTCAAAGCAACCTAAAGATTCAATGCAAGCTCATGGATACGAGAACCAACTGGTGGTTGCCAGAGGTGAGTGGTGTGGGTGGGTCAAATGGGAGAAGAGAGTCAAAAGGTAAAAACTTTCAGTTATAAAATGAATAAGTCATGGGGGTGTAATGTACATCATTGTGCTATAGTTAATAATAATGTATTGCATATTTGAAAGTTGCTAAGAAAGTAGATCTTAAAAGTCCTCATCATAAGAAAAAAATTTATAAAGACAATGCAATCACTATAAAAATCTCAATGGCATTTATTACAAAAACAGAAAAAAGCAATCCTAAAATGCATAAAGATACCTGCACCCCTATGTTCATTGCAGAATTATTCACAATAGACAAGACTTGGAAGCAACCTAGGTGCCCATCAATGAGTGCCACAATCAAGATAATTAACATATCCATCAACTCACAGAGTTAGTTTGACGATTTTTTATGTGTGTGGTGAGAACACCTAAGATCAAGTCTTTTAAACTTGAAAACACAAATGCATAAAGATGCACTCACCCCTGCGTTCATTGCAGCGTTATTCACAATAGCCATGACTTGGAAGCAACCTAGGTGCCCATCAAGGGATGGAATGGATAAAGAAGATGTGGTATGTATACATAATGGAATACTACTCAGCCATAAGAAATGATGAAGTCCAGCCATTTGTGACAACATGGATGGAACTTGAGGGTATTATGTCAAGTGAAATAAGTCAGAGGGAGAAAGGCAAATACCGTATGATCTCACTCATAAGTAGAAGATAAAAACAATGGCAAACAAACACGTAGCAACAGAGATTGGATTAGTGATTACCATGGGGGAAGTGGGGAGGGCAAAAGAAGGGATTAGGCATACGTGTGGTGACAGATTATAATTAGTTTTTGGGTGGTGAATATGATGTAATCTACACAGCATTCGAAATATATTACAACGTACATCTGAAAGCTATATAATGTTATAATCCAATGTTACTGCAATAAAAATTTTAAAAAAAGATCAACTCTTTTATCTTGTTTTCCTGTGTTTCTTTTCCTGTGTGCTTTAGCCTACCCATTTAATACTGCAATTTCTTATGCTGGGTTTCTTAGATTTTTCCTTATTTATGTTTTGTGAATCTGCTCTGTTTTTTAGTTTAGTGGCTACCCTGAAGTTTGTATTTAGAATCTCGTATATAATATAGTCTATTCTCTGGTGGTCTCTTACTTACTTGGCCTATACTGATTTAGACCCTTTGCTCTTCCCCTCCTAAATAATTATTTTCACTTCTTATTCCATCTTATGTTATGAATTTGTAGTTACAGTGATAAGATCGTCCTTGCTTTGGAAGTTTCCTTACCTTTACCCTAATGCTATAGTTGAATATTTGCTCTCCTGTTCTGGTTCTATCCATTGGTCTCCCTAGTCTGTGGTTTGTGACCCCTTTCTCCCTTTTTTCTTTTTTTAGGTATAAGAGCCTTCTTGAGGATTTCTTGTAGTGGAGGGCTTTTAGTTACAAATTCCCTTAACTTTTGTTTGTCTGGAAAATATTTAATTTCTCCCTCATACCTGAAGGAAATTCTTGCTGGATAGGGTATTCTTGGCTGAAGATTTTTATCTTTTAAAGCTTTGAATACGTCACTCCATTCTCTCCTAGCTTATAAGGTTTCTGTAGAGAAATCCGCTGAAAGTCTGATAGGAGCTCCTTTGTAGGTTATTCTCTTCTCTTTTCTTGCTTCCCTGAGTATTCTTTCTTTATCTTTCCTTCTTGCCATTTGTACTACTATGTGCCTTGCAGTAGGTCTTTTTACATTGACAAATCTAGGAGATCTGAAAGTTTCCTCTACACACATTTCTCCGTCAATCCCTAGATTTGGGAAGTTCTCTTCTATAATTTCATTAAGAAAGATCAACTCTTTTAGTAGATTTGAAGTATAAAGATTTTTGAAACCATCCTTAAAAATCCAGGTGTCCCTCTTATTTTGTAAACTGGTAACCTAAGCCACTAAACTAATTCATAGTTAACATTTTTTCCTAATTGTGGTTGCATCAGAAAAGTTTTTCTCTAGAATATCCAAAACAAAGCATGGGGAATTTCTTTTTCTTCTTTCTGGAAATTTACATTAGTCTTTATTAGTATTATCTGTAAAAGCACTTTAGAACATGCTTTTGCTCCATGAGATTTTAAGAGATTTATAATCTGATTCATTCTTGTTTTGTGTTAGAAATGTTAATCTGGTTTAAATATTTATAGCGTGCCCATGTAATAATGGCTACTTTTTATAGTCAATTTATAAGTTTTACAAGACATGGGCAGAAAGATAAGAACAGGAGGAAAAAGAAGGAGCCAGCTGCTGTCAGATATGGAGAGTCACAGCCACAGGTGGGTTCTGAGGGAGAGCGTAGGAGTGTCTACAAGCATCACCCCTGAGCCATCTATGACCCTGAAGGTGAGATAGAGACAGTTACAGGATTTATAGTTGACAGAGTAGTGCTGGTGTCTATTAGAAAAGGATTGTTTCTCTCCTATCATTGGAAATGAGGCATTTCACCTTTCTTAAAACCACTTTGAAATTCCCCAGGGACAGCTGGTTCTTTTTTCTTTATTGACTAGGATTGGACAATTACATTTCTAGAGACACTTTTGTTTATAACATTAACAAGTGTCCTTGTCTAAGTGGGAAGCAGGGTGTTAATGCTTCTTATGGGTTAACTAAACTTTGAGTTATTTTCAAGGTCTTAATCAACCTTTCCTGACTGTGTTTTGGCAGGAGCTGGCCCCAAGAAAAGATGGACTAATTGATAGAGGTCAGTGAGGCCTGGAATGCAAGTCTGAGTTCTTCAATCAACTTTGCTTCCTCCATCCCAGAACTTGGAAAGTCTTTTTGGGAGGCAACTTTAGAATCCAAAGTTTTGCGATCTTCCCCACAACATTTAAATGATTACAGAAACTTGGATATTCAGGATTTTGCTTTCTTTTTGTTTCAGACATTTATTAAATGATCAGTCTTGTTCAATCTCAAAAGTTCCCCAAAATGAACCACTGGGATATCAAATTGTTCTTGGTGAAATTATGCCAGTTAGAAAAACATGTACATGGGTAATAATCGTGATGCAAGAACACGAAAGACACAGAGTTTAGCCTGGAAGTTGCTTAGATTTAGGGCCTGTGATAAATGCAAAAATGCTATCTTGTGTATCTGGAATTTGGACAAAGGCCAACTATGACCAATCGTGGGCCCAGGGGCCCAAAGATCCAGGCAGACTAATTTAAAGAAAGCAGTTCTAATCAGAAGGACTAGCAAAGTCAGGGTGAGGCAAGTCTTTGTGAGGTTTTGACAAAATGACCCAAAGCAGAGTTTGTCCTACGAATGCCAGTCTAACGAGACCTTTTGAAGTCATGAGCTCTTGGGACCAGATTAAGGATAAATTTACAGAGTCTACATCTATCCTCTCTCTACAGACTTTCTCTTAAAGATTAAAAATGTTTAAAATATTAGACAAACAGAAAGGTAATAGGTGTTGGTGTTACACACCAAATTTTGTGGAGGAACAATATAATCTGATCAAAATGAAAAAGTCCTTGAGACCTTATGTAAACATAGCGTTGACGGTTTCAGGAAATATTTGGAGCACAGATTCAGCATGGAAATTGCCTTGCTGCTGCAAGGAAAGTGGCCTTGAGCATGCGGAGTGTCCAGGGGTCTCACACAAGCGCACTATTGTGGAGGATTTGTTCTGTGGTGACAGGCTTCTTGGTGGAGCTTTGTTGATACCTCCAGGTTAGCTGATAATCTTTGACCCATGGCCGAGAGGAACACATCTGAAATAAAAACTTAGATATTTTTTAGCATCCCAGGGGAACTCTGGGAGCATCTCAGCAAGGGGAAGTTGGGAGGGGCTTCTTATAGGATTCGGGCATGTGTTGGATGATTTCTGGGGAGGGCCTAGGGAAGCAAGTTTTGGGTTGAATGCTTTCAAGTTGGTGTGTAAATATTGTAGTAATTTTTTATCTAGTGATTCAGCCAGCTTGGGCTGCCATAACAAAATATCACAGACTAGGTGGCTTAAATGACAGAAGTTTGTTTTCTCACAGTTATGAAGGCTGGAAGTCTGTGATCAGGGTGCTACCTTGGACATAATGAAGGCCGTCTTCTTGACTCACAGATGGCCACCTTCTCACTCTGCTCTCACGAGAGAGAGAGAGAGAGAGAGAGAGAGAGAGAGAGAAAAGAGGGAGAGCCAGCACTCTCTGGTGTGTCTTTCTACAAGGGTTCACCATGGGTACCCCACTCTCATGACCTTATCTAAACCCAACTACCTCCCAAAGGCCCTATCTTCAAATACCAACCCGTTGGGGGTTACGCTTCAACATATATGCACTTTGGGAGGACATAATTCAGTCCATAGCCTGTAGGAAGGAGGAAGATTAAAGCACATTGGAGTGGTTGTGGTAAGATGTAGCAATTAATCAGAGTAACAGGATATCGCTCAGAAGAGGGGAGGTTTATAGTCATTTCTGTAGTGACAGAGTGGCATTGTCTAAGTTTTGCTCCATACACGGTCATGGAGAGGGCTTGTCTATGTCTTGCTCTGAACATTGTTTCTCTCGGGAACATTACAGTCTGGTTATCAGAAAGTCTTTTTCTTAGTAGATTAGAAACATCTCTGTGGCTATTTACTGTTTTTAATTGTCTTCATTCCTTTTTATGTCTTTGATGACTAAAAAGAATATGTGTTTTATTATTTCGTTTGATTTCAAGGTCATACTTTTTTGGGAAAAATACAACTTAACTTTTACCTTTATAAAAATAATACATATACGTTACAGAAAAATCAGAAAATATGGGAAAGCCTCACAGTTCTATCTTGTAGAGATAAACCATGTTCCCATGTTTGTTTCCTTTCTGCCTTTTTATTGTAAGGAAATTCACATTTGTTTTCATAGTATGGATCATCCTATATATACAAATTTGTGTTCTGAATTTTTTGACAAAAAATTTCAAAGCACATAATCTTAGAGTGTAGGAGGCTCTGAAGGTAGAAAGTTTGTGAGCCAATGATTTTGCCTAAACTTTAGTTTATTCATTTAAAAATAGAAATAAAACCACTAATACTGTATTATCCAAAATTGTTGTGTGAGTTGTATATTAATGTGTAAATATGCTTTATGAAGAATAATATGTTTCATTTTTTAAAAGTGATATAATTCCTGTAACAGAGATTGGAAGAAAGAGACTGGAAGATTTTGGAGAATTCGCGTTTGTAAACTGATTGAGACAGAATAATAAATGACGTTTAAGTTTGCTTTTACAAATAAGTACTCCAAACCCTCCAGCCTTCCAGCCCCGGGAGGCAGACAGTCAACCAATCTGTCATCTAAATGGAGCTGTTCTCTTTCCCAGTCCTGAGGAATGATTTTTTTCAAGCCTTGGATGAATGGTTGAACTCTATTTGCTAGATGAGAGCTAGTGTCCAGTCTGTTGAGGAGGAACTTGTACCTTTCTCCAATGGCAAAGCTAATGGATGTCAAAGTTGACAGGGCAGGCAGAATGTGCCAAAAGAAAGGTACAGGATGAAGCAGGGAGGGACCCTTTCCAACTTGGTAGGTGGTGTAGTAACTGAAGCAAGTGGGTTATTTTCAACTTCCAGGGGAAAACTTCAGAGGCTTAAATAAACTAGTGCAGTGGACAAAAGGATTCAGATGAGAGTGAGCTGGAAATATTATATTTTATTCACCTTGTTATTTCCAGAGCCTAGCATAACGCCTGGCACATCAATAATTGCTTACTGAATAGGTACATGAAGTAATGAATAAATGAATGACTGCATGAATGATGTTTAGGATAGAACTGGCACAAAAGACATAGCCTCATTATACATCGAGTGCCTGTACTGTGCCAGATACTATGCTAATGCTATAGAGACATGATCCCCTTTAATGCCCAGAGCATTTTTGTGAGGATTGATATTATTATCCCCTTTTGTGGACGAGACAACTGAGGTTGAAACATTCTCTCTTAGCCCCTTTCACAGGCATGTGGTAACATATTTTACGGGAGAAGATTTTGCAAAGAATAAACTACTATCTACTTAAGTACAATTAATTGGCATTGCCTGAGCCAGAATAAACTTAAAACACAGGTATAACCAAAGTAGTTCATTGTGAATAGATTAAACTTAATTCACCCTTATTTAATGCCTATCTTGTGCTTATTGCAGGACTGGATATTTTCATTTTGAATCACAGTTTCACCACTTTGTCACCACAGATAGATCACCCAATCTTCTTCATTAAGCTAAAATTTATTGAAGAGCCTATGGCATCACAGTCAATTTGCAAATGTTGCCTTATTTAATTGATAAAACAAAGTTATCCAAAAGGAGTGGTTAGGCAACAAACCTAAGGACTCATGATATAGTGTTGGGCAAGATCAACCTGGAATTTAGATCTTTTTGCCTTTAAAATTTTATTATTAATTATTACACAATTCTCCCTCACTATAAAGTAAAATAGACAGTGGTCACCATCTGCACACTTGTGAAGTTCTAGGCACAGCGCTTGACTCTCTTCGTAGATAGTCCGAAATTATGAGAACACTGCTGGTTATCCACATTTTACAGAGGAGGGATCAGAGTGCCAAAGAAGCAAAACCATGTTTCAGGGCCACCCAGCTGGCAGAGTTTGAATTTATATTTCTAAACAACACTACAGACCAAATGTATCTAACAGACATATACAGAACCTTCCACCCAATAACAGAAGAATACATATTCTTTTTAAACACACATACGACATTCCCCAGGATAGATCATACGTTATAAAACAAGTCTCATTTAAGGTGATTGAAATCATACAAAGTAGCTTTCCCAGCCACAGTGGAATGAAACTAGAAATCAACAGCAAAAGGAAAACTGGGAAAGTCACCAATATGTGGAAATTAAACAACACACTCATGAACAACCAACGGGTCAAGGAAGAAGTAAAAAAGGAATTGAGAAAAGATCTTGAGACAAATGAAAATGAAAACGACATACCAAAACTGATGGAACACAGCAAAATCAGTTCTAAGAGGGAATTTCATCGCAATAAACAACTGCATTAAAAAAAAAAAAGAAAGATCTCAAATAAACAGCCTAAACTTACACCTCAGGGAACTAGAAAAAGAAGAATCAACTAAGCCCAAAGTTAGCAGAAGGTAGAGATAATACAGGTTAGAGGAGAAATAAAATATGGACTAGAAAAACAATAGGAAAAAACCAATAAAGCTAAGAGTTGGTTTTTGAAAAAAATAAACAAAAATGACAAACCTTTAGCTAGACTAACTAAGGAAAAAAGAGAGAGGACCCAATGGTTTCCAAATGGTGGCGTTTGAAACCCTAGGAGTCCTGTATGAGTTGTTCATATTTAATGCCCTGCTTCTGAGTCTCCGCTAGCGATGATGGTCCCAGATTAATCTTTGGGTGACTGAAACAGGGTGGGCATTTGACTCAAGGACAGTCAATCCAGGTGACTTATGAGAAAGTCTAAGTGCTAGGGGTGGGGAGGAGAGGTGGGGCAGAATCTAACAACGAGGAAATGAGATTTGCTAGGCTAATCAGTTTTTTATTTGGAATTTGAGAAAATGTGGGGAGAATCAGTCGGTCAGCAGAAGTGTAATAAAAGGCCGAAAGGAAAGTATGGGTCAAGAGCCCAGCAGAGAGACATCGAAGGCAGAGCAGTAGAAGGGAGACTCACGAGCTCCTGCTGATAACAAGGCAGAGAAGGCTCAGTGGTTCCCGAATGCCCCTGAAACATCTGCCTTCCTGTCTCTTTACAATAAACTCCAGTTTCTTGAGGTAACATGTGTGAGTTTTGGTCCTTGCAATCAAGAGTCAAAATTACATACATGGTAAAGTATTATCTTTATGAAGTCTTACAATGTGCAGTTCAAATCCGATGGAAATTTCCTTTTTGTGTTCTGCAGTTGAAAGACAAGTAGGAAAGCTGTAGATATCAAGAAATATCTTCCTGTTTGTCACAAGATCAAGGTGGCTGGGATTGTGGGAACAGCTGCCCTGGAAAGTCACCTGGACCCAAAGTAGATTTTGTATAGGAGAAAAGACTCTGCTGTCTCAAGCCAGTGAGATTTAGGGGGTTGTTTTTCACAGCAGCATGCTCTATCACATCCTGCTAATATAGTTATTTAGGCTGCTGTGGTTGTTGCTAGTAACAGAAACAGACTCTGGCCATTATAAGCAAAATATATTACAGTTATTATATATAAAATTATATATATTATAAGAAAATGTAAATTTGTTGGAAGAATATAGGGTATCTAACAGAATCACGAGGAAAGCTGAACACCAGGCTTCTGAAAGAGGGTCCTGGTCATCCCCGATGATCGCAGCCATCAAATAATGGGTGATATGAATCGATTCTGGCCACTTTCTCTCCATTTTGCTGTGCTTAAAATTTAGATTCCCAGGGGAGAATGTTAGATTGACTTGATTAGGGGTCACCTTTCCACCCTTTGGCCAGAGGAAAGCAGGACATCTTGATAGGCAGTTTCACTAAAATTGTGTGCAATGGGGAGAGATAATTCCCCAAAGGAAAATCCGAGCGCCATTACAAGCAGACAAACAAACAAACAAGGAACAAACAAACAAGCAAACGAAAAATCCTAGAGAGAAAACAACAGAAGCCCACCATGCAGTTTCTGTTTCATGCAAACTATTGCTCCGTCTCCCAGTTTTGCTTCTGCCTGCACCCTCTGGATTGGCATTTGTGCTTGCTTGTCCTGATGTTGGATCCTTGACCTTCCTTGACTGGCATTGCTTCTGCCTCAGCTATGAGGATCCTGGAAGGTAGAGGATGGAACCCCTCATACAATCATTTGATCTCCTTCTAGCCTAGCCAGCTCCTCTCACCTTCCCCTTAAAGGTGATAGGAGTGTGAAATTGTACAAGACTAGACAGCTCAGGGCAGTTTGGGGGGCATAAATATGCACTGGCATGCTCCATCGGCAAGGAGCCCGGCCATTGCTGTGGGCTCCGGGCTTGAAGAATCTTTATCATCCTGAGGATCAATTAACAAACACATGGAATTAGGATTTCCAGCCACATAATGATGCTACCCAGAAAAAACATCCCCAAATAATTAAAATGAAAAATTAGTCTGTTTGTATATTTGACAACTGGCTAAGTGCAAGGTTCATTAGGAAGTTAGAAAATTGTTGCCTCTCTGCTTTCCAAGTTGGGGTCTATTTAAGTGCTATAGTGATTTTTGAGATGATTTTTCTATCTGAATGTCCCCCCGCCCCCACCGCCTTAGGCATATGGTTAACTCCTCTCCAGAAGTTGTTGGCAAGTTTTCTTGTGTTGCAGGTGCATTTGCAATGCCCATTTAGAGCAATTGAGAAGTGGGAGTTTTGAGAAAGGGAAAACACAGATGGATCAAATGAAACCATTTTCTCCAGACCTGTGGATCTCAGGCCTGGCCACACATTGGAATCACCTGGAGGTTTAAAAAACTGCATTGACGCTGAGTTCCACCCTGGATCAAATGAGCTAGAACTTTTAGGTATAAGGACAGGCATGAGTATGTTTTAAAAGCTCCACAGGTGATTCCAATGTACAGCAGGGTTAAGAAACACTGACCTAAAATCAACAGGAGCCTGGCAAGGATAATGCCCTTGGGAATCAACTAAGATCAACTCCCCGTGCATAAAGGAGTCTTTTGGATGCTATCAAGACTTTGAATAGTATGAGCCAGGGTCATCAGTAGTTATTAGTGGATGCCACCTCTCCTCCCAAAGAGACAGATTCATCACAGAGAAAAGAAGAGGAACAGAACAACATTTATTAAACTGTTATGGGGTGCCTGGCACCATATTACGTGCCTTTACACATGTTATTTGCACTGAGAATTTTGGCTCTGATTTGCCCATGAAAGACAGAGGAAGGGAGATAATTCCTCTTCACAGCAGGCAAATGAGCTAAGACTGGCAATTTCCTTCCAGCACTTTGAGTCTGGGGTAAGTGACATAAGAAGCAGGAGAAGTTTAAAGTTTATTTCTATAGCAGTGGCTGCTGAGAACAGAGTGGCAAGGGATGGGGTACCAGCTTCACCGGGAAGAGCCAGCGGCAGCAGCCCCCTCCCCACTGCTCGTGTGCAGAAGGACCCGGGTGCTTATTCTCATCTCTCAACCTGTCATGGGTCCTGCCTGTCTTCTGAGCCACATTCTCTAGCCTTCCTTTTGATTCTGTGGGACCTAGATATTCTTCCCCAAAATTCCTTTTCTGCCTTTATCTGAGATAGTTTCCCTTTTCTTACATATATATTTTTACATTGAAGAATCTTGGCTAACATATTATCTTATGTATAATAGTAGCAACAATAATCATGCAAATATTTTGTAGGTGTTTGTTGGTTAAAACATACTTTTATATACTTACAATAGGTCTATGATATATATATATATATATATATCAGAAAATGCATATAAACTATTTACCACTTTACACCCACTTGGAGGGCTAGAATAAAAAAAACAGACAATAACAAGTGATGGTGAGGATGTGGAGAAATTGGAACTCTCATACATTGTTGGTGAAAATGCAAAATGGTGAAGCCACTTTGGAAAACAGTTTGGCAGTACCTCAAAAGAATTGAAAACCTATGTCCATATAAAAATTTTTACACAAATATTCATAGCAATATTATTCATAATAGCCAAAAAGTGGATACAACCCAAATATGCATCAAATGATGAATGAATAAACAATATTTGGTGTATCCATACAGTGGAATTTACTCAGCCGTAAAAAGGAATGAAGTTCTGAAACGTGAGGGAACACTGGAAGCATCATGCTAAGTGAAAGCAGCCAGACACAAAAGGCCACATGTTATCTGATTGTATTTCTATGAAACATCCAGAATCAGCAAATCTATAGAGTCGGAAGGTAGATTAGTCATTTTTAGAGGCTGAAGGGCGGCAGATGAGGGAATGACTGCTAACGGGTATGGGATTTCTTTTTGCGATAAGGAAAATGTTCTAAATTTATATGGTGGTGATCATTACACGTCTCAATGGATATTCTAAAAACCACGGAATGGTACAATTTAAAAACATGAATTTTATGGTATGTTAATTATATCCCCATAAAGCCGATACATAAAAAAAGAAAGCACATATAAAGGAGTTATACCATATGCACAATTAACGTATTGGAATTCATTTACATATTCTTGACCAAAAAATAGCAAAAAAGGCATTTTTTATACCACTTGGCTCTAAAATATGAACTGTTTTTCTGGTACTCAATCAAATAAATCGTGAACTGTTTAGTATTGGAGGAAAAATTGGCTCTGTATAAAGAAATGATACAGTATCACAAAGTTGTGTATAAGATACTCTGCAGGTGGTTTACGAGGTTTTCAAGGGTAATTTTGTTTTTTGTCTTATGCATAGACTGCAGAAACTAACCACTACAGTGTGTTAATATTTTACATTTTAAAGATGAGGAGATTGTAGTTCATGGAGTATATATAAAGTGTTGAGGGTAATAGCACCGGGGAGTAGAAGAATCTGAATTTTTAATCTTAAACTTCTGAACTCCAAATCCTATGGCTTTGCTTTCTACCATATGGCCTCTCTTAAAAGGGTATATTTTATATTACAAACTAAATAGTCACCAGTTTCAGTAGAATTCTGTGAGCATTCAGTCATTTATCCATCCATCCATCCATCCATCCACTCATCCATCCACCCATTCATCCATCCACTCAGTTATCAATTCATCCACGCATCCATCCATCCAGTCATGAACAAATGCTTGTTGCGCAATAATTCTGTGCTATGAATGTAGTTGTGCAAGGGCCGTGCATACTCTCAAGGAACTCATGGTCTAGTGGAGGTACTTAAGCCATAATCATACCACCAAACCACATTTGGCATATAAATTAGTCTTAGTTGATATTGATTGCTAAAAGCAATGGAATTTTTTATGTGGGTGAGTGGCAGTCACACCGGTTTTCCTTAGCAATTCTAATCATGATGGCTGCCAAAGCTGAGCATGTACCCTCTTCATGAGGAATAATTGTGTTTGAAATGGAAAGAATGTGGTAGGAATCAAGAGTCATAATGTATGGACTGGAGGCCTATTGTCTATCACGTTAGGGGAGCTCTTCTCTATCTTGGTGGTAACCAGGCTTATGCATCACTTCCAAATGTCCTACTCACTACTGGGAAAGTTACTTGTGTTCTCCATCCCTGGAGCCCTTGGCTGATGGAGTGTGGCCCTTTACAAGAATTCACTTGATCATATATAGGATCAAATACCTCGTATGTAAAATGGGGAACATATCAGTATTTATTTCATGAGTTTTTGATGAGTAATAAAGGAAGTCAATTAAGTGAGCTAAGAATCTGTACAGGTAATAAGGTAGAAAGACTTGTCCAAGGCCTCAGACAATAGGTCGTAAGTTGCAACAGCTAGTAAGGGCAGGAGTTCTGACCTAAGGTTAATGAACCTGACCTAAGGTTAGTTATATTCCAGGTCTCTGCCTGACAGATAGGCATTCTGTAAAGCTGTGCACCCTGGAATGGGATCAAATTACAATGATTATATGTTATTCTCTGCACAGGGAGATAATGGCTCCTCCTCATGGTTCCAGCATGGTGAGACAGCGAGGCTGGAGGCAGGCAGACTTGTTTCAGAATCCAGACTCTACTCCTCATGGTCCTCACAGTAAAATGAGAACAATTTCACAGGTTTATAATGAAGACTCAGTGAGTCATGCATGTAAAGTGCTTAGCAGAGGCCCTGGCACACAGCATAACACTTGCCACTAAACCTTTATTATTGCTGTTGTAATCGTTATTATTTGTCTAGAGGCCATAGTGAACCTGACTTGCGCATCCTCATTTCCTCTGGGATTGGCTTGAGGGGATGTCAAATGACATGGCACAGACTTAGTCTAGGACAAGGGGCCTCAATCCCAGCTGTGTATCAGAGTTATCTGGGGTGCACTATGTTTTACCACTCTAGTTATTTTTTTATGATTTTAATAAAAATATTAACACACACATATGAGAAAATTCAAAAGGGTACACAGTGAAAGGTAAATCTTTTTCTGCCAACACAGATCTTCAGTTTCCCAGACCCCTCTGAGAGGCAACTGCTGTTACCAGAAGCTGGTTTCTTTCTGAAATACGATAGATGCATACTCATTTGATATATCTTTATTTTTTTAAAGATTTTATTTTTATTTTTCCTTCCCAAAGTCCCCTGGTACACAGCTGTATATTCTTAGTTGTGGGCCTTTCTAGTTGTGGCATGTGGGATGCTGCCTCAGCATGGCCTGATGAGTGGTGCCGTGTCTGTGCTCAGGATCGGAACAGGCGAAACCCTGGGCAGCCCCAGTGGAGCGCGTGAACTTAACCACTCGGCCACGGGGCCGGCCCCTCATTTGATATATCTTTATGTTTATGCTACGTACACTGCTTTGCATCTCATTTTTTTACTTTGCAATCTCCCTTGGAGAACATTCCCTATCAATGCCTTCAGAATATGGCTGCAGTATTTTCCATTGTATGAGTGTACAAAATGAACTGACCCTATTCTCTCTTGATGGATGTGTAGGTTGTTTGCACACTTTGCTAATACAGGTGATGCTGCAATAAACACTCTTCTACATATTTCCTTTTGCACATAACATCTGTAGGATAAATATCTGGAAACAAATTGCTGGATCAATGGGTTTAAGAACTTTCAATTTTAGTAGGCATTTCTGAATTGCCTTTCAAAGATATTATACACATTTACTCTCTTAACAATAAATCTTCCCCATGCCAATTTTATAACCTTTGTCAAATAGAGAAATAAAAAATGGCAGCCCATCAATGTTTTAAATTGTATTTTAAAGTTTATGACAAACAATAAGCCTGTGTTCATATGTTTAAAAGCAAAATTTATTTACTTTTCTGTGAAATTTCTGTCCTTTTCCTGTGCCTGTTTTCCTGTTGGGTTCTTATTTATTTAAAACTCTCTACTTATATAGGTGATACATTGTATTATCTTGGAAATATTTTCTTTCCTGTTTGCCTTTTTCTTTGACTTTATGGCTATTTTTGTGTGCACAGATTTTTAACTTTTATATGGTCAAATATATTTATTTCTTAATTGTCTCTAGGTTTTATGTCTTTCTTAAAATGATCTACTGCAATCTAAGATTATTTAAAAGCATCTCTCTTCCTCTCTCTCTCATTAAGGACACTCATTTACCACCTTCTTAGATTCATTGCCTTTATGAAAATATTTTGTAATCTTTGTTTTTCTTCTTATTTTCCAAAACACTTTCCACACATTCTATTTATTTTTTTAGTGAGGAAAATTGGCCCTGAGCTAACATCTGTTGCCAATCTTCCTCTTTTTGCTTGAGAAAGATTGTTGCTGAGCTAACCTCTGTGCCACTCTTCCTCCACTTTACACGTGGGACACTGCCACAGCATGGCTTGCTGAGTGGTGTGTAGGTCTATGCCCGGGATCTGAACCCATGAACCCCGGGCTGCTGAAGTGGAGCACATGAACTTAACCACTATGCCACCGGGCCAGCCTCAGTTTCCACATATTTTTAATTAGGGTTACCCTGCTGTACACTGGATCCCCAGAACTTATTCATAAGTTCTGTTACATGTTTTCACTATTTTAAATTTCCAATCACTTATTAATTTTTATTTTCTTTCAATTTACAAAGTGTTTCAGAAAGTTTTACATTTTTTTTGATGGGATGGGATATTTTTTCTGATTTTCATAGTAATTTAAAATGTTATTGCCCTGTAGTCAGAGACTTTATCTGTATTCTTTTTTCCTTTTGAAATGTATTGAGGTTTTCTTTGCATCCTAATATATTCTCGATTTTCATAAATGTTCCATAGACTCTTGGAGAGAAATGTTCTGTTCTTTATTTTGGGGCTTTAAGTTAGTATAAATGAATAGGTTCTCATTCGTTTATTTTGTCACTTGGATCTTTTATAGCCTCGCTTAACTGTCGGTCTATTTGATCTAATATGGGCTGAAGGAGGTGAATTCAACGACTTAAGTATTATTATCTTTCTGTCTTTGTTACTTATACTCCCTTTAGGTTTTGCTTTATGGATTTGGATGTCGTATAATTTGGTTCACTAAGACTGTTACATATTCAGCGAAGAGCATAATAATTCTTTTCTATAATAACATTATTTTAATAAAGTACCCTATTTTATCCAATTTAACGCATTTTGCAATGAGTTAAACCTTATCTTTTATTATTTATAACAGCTCTCTTGCCTGTTTTTTTTTCTTGCGTTTGCCTAGTAGTTTGCTGCCCATTCTCTTCCTTTCAACTTTTCTGCTTCTTATACATAATACATGATTAGCTTTTGCTTTGTGAACTAACTTCAGCATTCTTTTTTATCGTGAATTTATTCTAATCGCATATTTTCATTTGCCAATATGCTTCTTTTTTCCCTGTCTTCTTATTTGTATATCTTCCCTAGCATTATCCTTTGTTTTTGATACTTTTTTATATAAATTAAATCTTTCAGCGTGCTCTCTATTTTGGTTTCTGCACATCTGCATTTCCACTCTCAGCTCAGCCACAGGAGCAGGATAAAGGGATTTCCCAGAAGGGAAATGAGTGAATGTGTGACCAGCAGCCCAGGAGAGGGCCTGGAGTGCATGTCCTTGCAATTACACTGGCTACTGATTCTTTTCCCAAACAGAGTGGTGACCATATTTGAGCTCTCAGGGAGCAAATAGCCATAGAAATCTGTCACTAAATATTTACTATTCTAGGTACTGACCGATATGAGTCAAGTAAAACCAAGTTCTTGCTATTCATCCTCTGAATCTCCATTTTTTGCCGGATAAAATAAGGGAATTGAACTAAAAGACATATAAGGTTCCCTTCCAGTTCTCTTTATAATTATCATGGCTACTATCAAATAATTTATTATATCTTTACATGTCTCTAGCCTGGAACAATGTGAAATACTTAACATTTTTTTTATTAAACTGTAACATGCAAGAAAATGCACAGATCATAACTCTACAGCTTGAAGAATTATCACAAAAGGGGCCTTCTGGGATAGCTATTGCCAAGAGTGGGAAACAAAATATCCTATCCTCTTAGAAGCCCTCTCCTGTCCCCCACAGATGTAGAAAGTATCCTGACTCCTTCTGTCAGGGATTAGTTTTGCCAGATTTTAAGTTTTATACAAAAAGAGTCATATATCATTGAATATTTTAGGGTCTGACTTCTTTCACTGAACATTATGTTTGTGAGATTCACTTGTGTGGTTGCGTGTAGCTGAGGTTTTTCATTCTCATTATTGTATTGCACTGCTGTGTATAAATACGCCACAATTTATTTATCCATCCTATTGCTGACGGAATCTTGTTTTTTCCCCCAGTTTTTGGTTATTGCTTATTGTTCAAATGTTAATTTGAACCATCTGCTATGTGTCTTTTTGGGAAATGTGCACTCATTTCATTTGGTTATATGTTTAGGAATGACATTTCTGCATTATCGGGGTTATATTGTTCAACTATAACAAGTAATGCTTATTTTCAACATGGTTCTAACTATATTCCCAACCGAAGACGAGGGGTTCTAGCTGTCCTACATTTTCACCAATGTGATGTCATCAGAAGCTTTAGATTTTAGTCATTCTGTTGAATACGAGATAGTATCTCATGATCTAAATTTGTATTTCTCTGATGATTAATGAGATTGAGCACATGTTTATTGACCATTTGAATATATCTTTTTGTGAAGTGCCTGCTCAAATCTTTTACCCTCTTTTGTATAAGACTGTCTTTTTTCTTATTGATTTGTACGAGTTCTTTATATATTCTGAATATGAGCCCTTTGCTAATTGCACATATATGATCTTCTCCCAGTCCCAGGCTTGCGTTTTCATATCCTAACAGTACCCTATGAGGAAGGTTTTAATACAAACATAGTCTATACTTGTCATCATTTCCTTTATGGTTAGTGCTTTTCATGTCCTATTTAAGAAATTTTTGCATACTCTGAGACTATAAATGTGTTATTTTCTAGAAGCGTTATTAATTTATTTTTCAGATGTAAATCTTCAGCACATCTGGAATTGATCATCTATATATAGGAACTGAAATTTCTATTTTCCACACTGATATCCAATTCATCAGCCCCTTTTATTAAAAATAATGTCTTTCTACACTGCCCTGTCGCTTTTGTCCTAAATGCATGAATCTTTTTTTAAATTTCCCGTTTTATTCCATTAGTCTATTTGCCTACCTTTATGCCTCTATTATAGTGTCTTACTTACTGTAGCTTTGTAATAAGGCTGCATATCTAAGAGTATAAACTAGTCTCTTTGATCTTTGTCACTCCATATAATTTTGGAATTAGTCAATTTACACACATGTACACACACACCAGGATTTTAATTAGCATGATATTGGTTCAAGACAGTGTGATACTGGTGAAGAGATACAAAAAAAATCAACTAATGAAAAGAGCAGAGAGCCCTGGAAGCACATAGGAAGACAATTAGGGTGAAGAAATAAGAAAACTAATATTAATGAGCATCTCCATGTGGTACAGGTTTTGCTTCTTAAAGCCATGGAAGGTTGTTGTCATTTCCATTTTGCAGAGAAGGAGAATGTACTAAGTAAGCAGCTTGTATCAGCCAGCAGGTGACGGAGCTGGGATTTGAATGCAAGCATGTTTAATTCTTACTTTTAAGTCTATGATCTTTCATTACCTTGCTCAGTCAGCAAAGGAGGGAGAAAAAGTGGTCTAGAGTTCTCTGCGGCTCTACCCTCTAAGTCGGTAATTCTCAACAAGGAGGCGATCTTGTGTCCCCAGGTATATTTGCCAATGTCTGGGGACAATTTTTGTTGTCACAACTGGGGGACAGTGTTGCTGACATTTAGTAGGCAGAGGCCAGGGAGGCTGCTAAATGTGCCACATTGCAAAGGAAATTCCCCCTTTCCTAATAAAAAACTGTCCTGTCCAGATTGTCAGGAGTGTCATGGTTGAGAAGCCCTCTCTACCTGAAACCACCTTGTTTATCCTCATTAGACTCAGTCCTGTCACATCCCCTGGAACAAGTCTGGGTTCCAGTTAAGGACACTGTACAGAGTTTCACTCCAGGAAGTGTCTGACTTAGCATTCCAGACTGTGGCTATGCCCTGACCTTTGGGGTATAGCTCCTCAAAGGCTAGATTTCTGTTCTTAAAGATAATGGTATATATGATGATTAATTTTAATGTAAACTTGGTTAGGCCGTGGTACCCAGGTATTTAGTCAAACATTATTCTAGATGTTTTTATGAAGGTATTTTTTAGATGAGATTAACATTTAAATCAACAGGCCTTGAGTAAAGCAGATTATCTTTCATAATGTGGGTGAGCCACAGCCAAGCAGGTGAAGGCCTTAAGAAAAGAAAGATTGACCTTCTTTGAGAAACAGGGAACTCTGCCAGGAGATGCCTTTGGACTAGAATGCAACATCAGTTCTTCCCTGGGTCTCTAGCCTGTTGGCTTACCTCCAGATTTTGGCATCTTCCACAATCTCATGAATCAATTCCTTAAAATCTCTCTTTCTCTCTCACACACACCCTATTGGTTCTGTTTTATAGACTGAAGGTTTGTGTCTCCCTCAGAATTCACATGCTGGAATCATAATGCCCAATGTTATGGTGTTAGAAGGTGGGGTCTTTGGGAGGTGCTTACATCATGCGGATGGAACCAGACGATCCAGAGAAGCATCTAGCCTTTTCCACCAGGTAAGGATACGACAAGAAGCCTGCAATCCAGAAGACAGCCCTCATGTGACCATACTGGCACCCTGATCTCGGACTTCCAGGCTCTAGAAATGTGAAAAATAAATCTGTTGTTTACGCCACCCAGTCTGTGTTATTTTGTTATAGTAGCCCCAATGGACTAAGATACCTGGAGAACCCTGACTGATACAGTGTAGAATAGAGGTTATGAATGCTATCTTAATGACTTACTAGCTATGTATCTTTATGCTAGACTGTTAACATCTCTATGTTCAGGAAATGCGGAATCTACTGAGGAGGGCCTGCCAAGGTAGATGGTTCCTAAATATGTCTTCCCACTCCCATTTATTCAATAAACATGCCTTGAGTGCCTGCCATGGCCCAGGTCCTATGCCAAGTGTAGGGGAAAAGTAGATGCAAGACCTAGTACCTCCATCCTCAAGGCTCTCACATCCTCATGGGAGGGACACATTATAAACACATAATTGTCGTAATACATGTTTGATTAGTGTAGCCATACCACTGTTCGTTAAGAACAGAAGAATCCCAGAAAGGGGCATCTTAACCAGCCCAGTGATTGGGCTCAGTTTCCAAGAGAACTGTAGACCTGGGCTGCATCTTAAGAAAGGAATAGCTATGAGACAGGAAAGGCGAGAGAAAGGATGAGGGCACGCCAGTCATCAGAGATGGATGAGCAATGGTGTGCACTGGACACCGTGAATCCCGTGATGACAGGTTGTTGACACTCAGAATTAAACTATCAGTTGGAACCTTCGCAGAGCTAGTCTCCTAAAAACACCTCAATTTCCTTATGCCCAACTCACAGGACTGCTGTGAACAGATAGATTAAGCTACTATGTGTCAAAATAATGTGTAAAGCGCAGAGCAAAATAAAAATTAAGCTTTTGACTTTTTGAGGCAGCTAGTGACAGGAGAGAAACACACACTCTAGCATTAGTGGATGCAGTTAGTTAAATCCATTGGTGATTTGAGAGCTGAATTATCTTTGGTGGAAATTAGCATTTCAGAGTCTTATCTGCGATATAATGATAGCTAAAACACCTCCTTCGCAAAGCAAAGGACATGTATGTTCTTTCTAAACTGTTAAGCATTATGTAAATATTTGGTGACTTTGTCATCTCTCTCCGTTCCCTTTTTATCCTCAGGCCCTAAAATCTTAAAAAATGTAAATTAGGTCCACCCTCATGTTGGTTATGGAATCTGACTAATGCGTATTTCGTTTCAATGTTTCAGTCCTACGTATATTCATGAAAATAAGAGAGGAACGAATTACTTCCTGCCCAATATATTTCAGTGAGGATTTTGATAAGCAAAACAATCATTTAATTGCTACATTTCTATTTCTACTACTGTCAGCCTGGGACAAGAGGCTCCTTATGCAAATCAAGAGGATTGGGGAAATGGATGCTGATTTATGGATTATCGATAATAAGTCAACATATTTTTCTGACCTTGGAAACTCAGCTCAAAGAGCAAGATCAGAAACACCAGCTCCAAAATGAGACAACATAGAAAGTAGTGGGGCCAGGCTGAATTAATATATTCTAACCTAATTATTACTGCTATACGTGAATATAACAGAGTACACCATTATAAATTGCTATGGACTGAATTGTGTCCCCCCAAATTCATATTTCGAAACCCTAATCTCCAATGTGACTGCATGTGGAGATACGGCTTTAGGAGGTAATTATGGCTAAATTAGGTCATAAGAGTAGAGTTCTAACGAGAAAAGATCGGCAGTCTTATAAGAAGAGGAGGAGATCTCTCTCTCTCTCCCTTTCTATGCTCATGCACCCAGGGAAAGCCATATATGTGAGCACAGTGAGAAGGCAGCTGTCTGCAAGCCAGGAAGAGAGCTCTCACCAGAACCTGACCAGGCTGGCAGCCTGATCTTGGACTTCCAGCCTCCAGAACCGTGAGAAAATAAATTTCTGTTGTTAAAGCCACTCAGCCTATGGTATTTTGTTACGCTGTCTGTAGTTCATGTATCCAGCAAACATTTATTTCTGTGAACATAAGCTGTGTTAACTACTGTGCTAGCCCCAAGATTAACAAAGGCTATTAGAATCCAGTTTTTGCTTTCCAGTGATTTAGTGGAATGAACAAACATGATTGAATCATTACAAATCAGACTTAGAAGTAAAAGCAAAGAACATGGATACACACAGGAGAACATATCTTAGAGTTCCTGGGAGGGTCAGGGGATGCTTATTTTAAGAGGTGACATTTGAACTGAGACTTGAAAGATGTCTTGTAGAGCATCCCAGGCAGAAGCAAGGGCATGTGCAAAACCTAGAAGGGAAAATGGAAACTTTGAGGAAATTTATATAGTTTTTGTGCATGGAGCACAGGGTGGTAAGGGATTTGGTAGGAGAAAAGCCTGGAACTGTGAACAAGGAAGGGAACGTCATGTGTTATCTAGTGTTCTAGGCTCAGAAGTTTGGATTTCATACTGAAAATAAAAAGGCATCTTTGAAGATTTTTTTCCTTTACGAATTATGGGGTTCTGTTGTTAGGTGAATATATATTTATAATTGTTATGTCTTTCTCATAGATTGATACTTTTGTCTTTACAAAATGTCCTTTTTTGTCTCTAGTAACAATTTCTGCCTTAAGGTATATTTTGTCCTATATTATGGCTCCTCGAGCTCTCTTTTGGTTACTGTTTCATGATATATCTTTCTCCATCTCTTTACCTTCAACCTGTTTGTGCCTTTGAATCTAAACTGTATCTTTTCTGGACAGCATATAGTTGGATAGTATTTTTTGTTTGTTTGTTTTCATTCTGCCAATCTCCGCTTTTTGATTTGAGTGTTTAATTCATTTACATATCATATAATTACTGATAAAGTAAGAATTGCATCTGCTAGTTTGCTGTTTGCTTTCTATATGTCTTGTGTCTGTTTCTCTCTCCCTCCATCACTGCATTATTTTATGTTGAATGGACTTTCCTTACTTTTCCATTTTAATTCCCTTGAGAAATATATATATATATATATATATATATATATATATATATATATATATTACCAAATTTATTGAGCTGTTTTCTCAGTGGTTGCCCTAGGGACTATAATTAACATCTTAAAACAATCTAGTTTAAATGAAAAACAACTTAATTTCAGCAGTATACAAAACTTTGCTCTCATATCGCTCCTTTTCCTCTCTCCTTTTTTGCGCTATTATCATCACACAAATGACATCTCTACACATGTTAAGCCCATTGACATATATTTATAATTATTGCTTTATGCAGTTAACTTTTAAATCAAGTAGAAGAAAAAAGAGTTACAAATAAAACTTAAATTTGTGCTGAAGTCTTTCATAATTACCTATGTGTTTACTTTTACCAGTGTTCTTTATTTCTTCATGTTATTCTAGTTGCTGTCTTGTCTTTTCATTTCAGCCTGAAAGACTTACTTGAGTATTTTTTACAGGGCACGTCTTCTAGAAAGGAATTCTTTCAGTTTTTGTGTATCTCAGAAAGCCTTATTTTTCCTTTATTTTTTGAGTTCTAAACCAATTTCGTCTCTTCTAGTGGCTATCAGTCTGTTGGCTTTTACAGGTCCCATCATTGTGGGTCTGTTACTTTTTGAGACTGCCATGGAGCTGGGGAAAGAGTGATGGGAATAGGGCAAGCTAAATATAACAGAGCTCACTGTTCTTGCTAGGACTCAGTAGTTTTTCTGGACTAAATGTTCATTGGATTATTGCAAGGCTTTGGTTAATTTCTAGGCTTCTGTGAAAGTTGATTCTGACCTTTTTTCCTGTTGCCAGTGTTATTGTTGCATTTACGAGGAGTGGATTTTTGGGTGTTTTTACTCTGCCATTCTGGAAGTTCTTCCTGTATGCAAGGAAGCTTAACTGCCTTTGAAGAGGCTTAACCAGAGGAATGACATAATCAGAGTTATACTGGATTGATCACTCTGCTAGCTTTTGGAAGATGGGGTGTGAAAGAAAGAATAAGACACATGATGAGGCTTGGCAATCATTTAGGTAAGAAGTGATGTGAACTTGAACCATGCAATGTTGGCAATAAGCATGTTGCTCTAAGTAACTAGAGGCAGAGCTTTAACAAAAGACTTTCTCCTACTACATGAGAATTTGAACTCCAGTTAGGTCTCTTGTTGTGTTCTCCTCGTTTCTAACAAGGGTAAGAATGTCAGCTATGTTCCTAGGCAATATTTGTTATGATAAAATATGTGCTGAATGTTAAAATGAACCTGGACTGGGAGAAGTACACATATCTGATTAGTATTCCCTGGCTTGGGGATACCCTGAGTACAGTGCCTCTTGTAATTGGGTACATACCTGTGGTGACCCAGGAAGCCATATTTATGCAGTTGTTATAAGATATTTGTTCCCACAGGACATGACATATTAAACCAAGACTCTCATACCTGTTCAGTGTGGATCTTGTTTTTTGGTAGCTGAGTCATCATCTGAGGGGGGTGGGTGGGACGTACTCAAAGAGATAGCTCTCTTCTGCAAGGACTCCTGCGGAAGACATATGCCTGGTGCTGTACTGCTGGCAAGCTCTGGTTCCTTTCCTGTATCTTTCTAAGTGAATCTGATGCCATGCGTTGTAAGTCTTAATGTTTAGAGATCCTAACAAGCTACTTGGGTGGGCTTTGCAGACACCGTTTTGTTATACTTCGGCATTTATGTTACTGGGAGTGGTCTGCATTCTTACCTACTGGTCTAGAACTTGTGCTGCCATAGCACTTGCAGACCATCTGCTGTGAATATCATTTTACTTTCCACACCAACTTAACTCATTCTTTGAATATACAATCAATAACAATACTATTTTCATTCCAATCTACTCTGAAATTCAGCAATAATTCAACCTCATATTTGTATATTAGTAAAAATCCAATGGATTTGATGATTCTTCAGTACTTTCAAAGTGCTCTCACAGTTATGATATCATCTTTTTCTCAAATAACATCACTGTCCTTATTTCATATTGGGAAATTTAGGCTGTGTGATGTCCAGTGGTTTGTTCAGTGAGACAGACAATTAATGGCAGATCCACAACCTGTACCCTGGTCCCTCAGCTCTCAATTCAGTATTCTTTCTGCTGCCATACGAAGCAGAAGTTGTTAGCCATGTCACCAGGGGGCCCTGGTGCCAAGGGAAGCCAGTCTACACTGATTTTGTTTGAGATGATTGTTAGAAAGTGAGACACTCACCCACAGAGCCAATAGGGAAACTTGCCAGATCTTTTGAGGGCTTTTCAACCTTCCTGTTGAAAGAGGAAACTCTACTTCCTCATCACTTAACACTCATGTCACAGTTTTGGTGAGGGCCTTGTCACAACTGGCAAAATTCTTTTTCAGCTGCAAGCTGCTCATACATATTCAGAAATGCAAATTAGAATGTGTGCCCTTAACTGGAAAGAAGTTAATAACCTGTAATAGCTGCCTCTGACACTCCAACGCCCTTGCGTCTTCATTAAGCGGTGGCAAGAGAGGGCAGTTTTTCACGGAAACCAGTTTTGTCTTTTGACGTCTGCTTGCTAATAACATGATGGTTTATATTTCTGACAAAAGGATGCCTTCTTCTTGGCCTTTTATTCTTTATCTGAAATTTAAAAGGTTAAAAAATAAACTTATACTCTTTAAACGGTAGGATCTTAGAAGTGGGAATCATCTTTAAACAATCTTCTCATTTTTTCTTTTTGCTGAGGAAACCAAGTCCCAGAGAAGCAAAGCAATCTTCCCAAGGTTGCACAGCCCAAACTGGGAGTTCTTAGCCATTGTTTGCTTTTTTCTCCCCGTGTAATAAATACTATAATCTCCCATTCAACTGTTCTGCATTTGTGCCACATCATCACTAAATTTTAATATTTTAAAAAACAATATGTATAGTGGATTAATTATAGACCACTTACTGGATCAGCTCTTCAGAATGCTGAGATACAGAGGCTCAGAATTAGGTAGGGGAAGCACATAAAAGTTAACAAGTAAAATGCGTATATATATATATATATATATACATAAGAATAAGGGTATGCATATTGTCCCTTTGGGGAGTATATCCATATGGTTAGTTAATGGAATATCTGATTGTTTTCCATTTGTTGAACATATATTATGTAAACGCAATGTGACAAATGCTCTGCAAGATAATAAAGTGAATGAGAGATAGTCTCTGCCTGCTGAGAGCCTGCAATTTAATAAGGCAACCAGCATACAGGCAAATAATCTAATATCTTGATGCCATTACACACCCAAACATACATACAAATAGATAGAGTCAAGACTATGGATAACCTAGTCCTACACTGATTCCATGTCCCCTTGCATACTTTTCCTTGTTTCAGCCATTTTTCTTTATCTCAGCCGTTCAGCTTGTCTATCTCTGATCATACTATACCTTGTGAGACAGTCTAGCATAGTATGTAAGAATGTGAATGCTGGAGCCATAGTGCCTGGTTTGCATCCCAACTCTGTTGCTTACTAATTGGGGGGGGGGGGCGTAGGTTAACCTGTCTGTTCCTCTGTTTCTTCATCCGTTGTATAGATATGATAGTATTATCTACCTCATAGGGTTTTGTGAGGAATAAGTGAGTTAGGACATGCAGATTTTAGAACTGCTTCTGGCCCACAGTTAGCACTAAAATATTAACTATTAGTACAAAGGAACAGATCAATGATGCAATAACTTGGATGGATCTCAAAGATTTATGCTGAGTACAGTTTCAGAAGGGTATACACCATCTACTTCCATTTATGTAGCATCCTTGAATTGACAAAATTAGAGAAGTGGGATAAATGGGTGGTTTCCAAGGGTTGGAGCATGGGGAGAAGTGATTGTCTATAAAACAGTAGCATGGGTGCCAGCTGTGGCCGAGTGATTAAGTTCCCGCGCTCCGCTTCAGTGGCTTGGTGTTTTGCGGGTTCGGATCCTGGGCAGAGACATGGCGCCGCTCGTCAGGCCATGCTGAGGCAGCATCCCACAGAGCACAACCAGAATGACCTACAACTAGAATATACAACTATGTACTGGGGGGCTTTGGGGAGAAGAAGAAGAAGAAAAAAAGATTGGCAACATATGTTAGCTCAGGTGACAATCTTTGAAAAAAAAGCAAACAGTAGCATAAGGGATTCTTGTGATAGAAGTGTTCTGTATCATGACCGTGGTGGCGGTCACACAAATCTACATATGTGATAAAATTGTATGGAAACAAATATATCACACACAAATACACAAATGAGTACATGTAAAGCTGATGAAAACTGAACAAAGTTGATGAATTGCAAAAATGTAAGTTCATGGTTGGGGTATAGTACTATAGCAGTGTTAACATTGGAGGTAACTGGGTGAAGGATATAGGGGAATTTCCGTATTATTTCTTGTACATTTCGTTGGCCTTTACTGGCCTCAGTGCTTACTACTGGGAGATACCTTTAAGGCATCTTCTGCCTTCTGAGGAGCTGTTCCTTGTAACAAGAGAATTATGAATGTCTTGGGGAGGCACAGATCCAGGCATTAAACACAAAAGATAAAAGACAAAGACAGTAGATTTCAGTTCAGTATGAAGAAGTGTGTCCTATATTCAGAAACATCAAATAATTTCAGAGGCCACCCTGTATGGTAGTGAGTTCCTTGGCTCTGTTTGTATGCAAGGAGAAGCAGGAGCTGTGGGGAGTGCTCTAGAGGGAGCTTGCTGGTGGGTTAAACTAGGGGCCATTTAAGGAAGCTTCAGTTTAAGGTTCTATGACTCCTCTTTGCTCAGAAAGGAGAACCTTTAACTCATTAATTCAAAGTAGGAATTTTGTCACATTAAAACTTAGCTACTGGCATCTGGCAAAGAAGTGAAACAAGATAGAAAGGGTATGAGACTTCATACTTTTGGGTGTATTTATTTAGCACCACTTTACTTGACCTAAGAGAAGATAGGAAAGATACATAAAACATGGACCATGCTCACTCAGAGTTTACAATCCGAGTGGAGAGCAAAGCTGTGTAGAAGAAACATGTGCAGAATGGTAAGGAGATGTAAAATGCTATGTTAGGGAAAGAGAAATGGTTAACTTACAAGCATCAATCTTCCTTCCTCCTTAACTAACCCTTTTCTTCCACTAATCTTTTAAGGAAGTTTGATTTTGCCAGACACGATCTTTAGGTCTGAAGATTCACGTGCAGGGTTTTGTGTCAATACATGTTTTTGTTTCCTAATTTTGCAAAATCAGGAAAATTTGGATAGTGACTACCGAGATTTAAAAAATGGTACAGTGAAGGCTGTACTTGAGTTGGCTCAAAGCTCCTTCTCAAGAGAGCTTCGTAGACCACGGTGAGGACTTTTGCTTTGAGTATTGAGAGGGCTTGGGAGGGTTTTGAGCAGAAGAGTGACTCAGAAGACACTGACTGCTGTGTTGGAGAAAAGACGCGAGAGGGTGGAGAAGAGGCAGGGAGATAGGGAGGAAGGGATCTCAACCATCCAGATGAGAGATGACGCGGCTCTTCCCAGAGTATTTGTGGGGGCAAGAAGAGTGAGATGGGATGCTCTTGAAGGTGGAACTGAAGGATTTGCCTATGGATTGGATGTGGTGGTTGAAAGAAAGTGAAGTGTCAAGGCTGAAACCAAGGTGTTTGGACCAAACAACGGGGGAACAGAGTTGCCTTTTACTGAGACAGAGAAGACTTTAGGGGGAGCAGAGTTTGAAGGAGAAGCCAGGAGTTTGGTTTGAGTGGGCAGTTGATTATAGGGCTTCGTGTTCCAGGAGAGAGGTTTAGCTGCAGATAACAATTTGGCAGCTGTCAATGCAAGAGGCATTTAAAGCCTTGACATTGGCTGAGATCACCAAGGGGATGAGTATAGATAGAGAGCAGTGTTCTGATGACTAAGCTTTGGGGCACTTCAAAGATTAGGAGTTGTGAAGGGGAAGAAGAGCCAGCAAAGGAGACTGAGAAAAAGCTATTAATAATACAGGAAAGGATGCAAAAGAGAAGGGTATTTCAGAAGCTAAATAGAGGGGAGCAAAGACAGGAGGTGATGGCTGGGGGCATATGTAGGTCAAGAAAGAGTTTTTCAATTTTTTTATGATTGACTCTATTAAAGTATATTTATATTATCATGGGGATGCTCCAATAGAACCAGAACATTGATGATGCAGGGAAGGAAGAAGGCAATTGCTGGAAATACATCCTAGAATAGGTGACAGTGTCTGTTTCCTGGTTTACAAGAAGATGATTGACTTCAGATAGAAGTATGGACTGCGCATTTATAGTAACTGAAAAGATAGCAGAGTATATGGGTACAATGCAGCTAGGTTGTAGAAGTGGTGGTGGAGAGAGAAGAAATTCTCTTCTGCTTGTTTTTATTTTCTCAGGGAAGTAGGAAGTGAGGCCGCCAAGTGAGAGACACTACGAGGGAGGAGAACTTGCAGATCAGAGGATAGAGAAGGGGTGAAATAGTCATGAGGAGGACTGAGAAATGAAGTGTCTATAGGGAGTTGTAATAGGATTGCTGTTAGGACTATGAGCCCACTTGAGGAGAGACTTAGAATTTTTAAAGTGATTTTTGTATCTGCGTATTTATCTATTTTTCCCCAGTCATGCTCAGCTTAGCTGGATCAGGAACCAAGCAGGTGAAGAGTCATTTAACCAAGGTGGTATTTTTCTGCGTGAGCATGACAAAAGCATGAGGAGGCAGAGGAGTTGAGAATGTACCCATAGTGATTTTCAGGATGGACTACAGAACCTAAGCTGGAACAGAAGGAAGTGGGGATGGGAGGGGCAGGAGTAAGAGTGAAAAAATGGTAACATCATGGATTATAGATCACAGTGGAATCAAAGAATTTCTCCCCTCCCCTTTTCTCTCCTCCTCTTCACTCCTTCCCTCTCTTCCATCTTTCCTTCCTATTCTTCCATACCTCCCTCTAGCCTTTTTAGGGGACTTACAGACTTTCATCAGTTTGTCACTATAACATGCCACTGTTGTGTAGCTGCATATCCTTAGAAAAGTCAGAAAGCGTATTAGCAAAGTGAAGTCAGTGGGGTAGGGAATGTGGACAAGGACAAAAGAAGAGGAGAGAATAGCATGGAATTTTTGTATGATATGTGCCTGGAACATTGGGTGTGTTTGGAGGTGAGGAGTCAGGAGGAGTCGCTAGAGAGTCTTGGAAAATGGCCTTGCATTGGGCTGCTTTGAGGCAGCACTGATTTTCTCATCTCTATTTCATTAGGACTGAGCAGACTGCCTTGCACATAGTATACGCTTAATACATTTTGACTGAGGGTGAGAATGAGAGAAAGAGAAAAAGAATCACACTCTGAATGTCCTCAGATAGTGAGGGGGACATAGGCCATTGCCTTGCTGGGGATTTGCCCAACACAGCCTCATTTATTTCTGTCCTGAATGTCTGAGATCTGTGTTTCTCCCCAATAATAGAGTGACCCTTTCATTTATCATACAAACTGGGATACTTTTGAGAGTGAAAGAGGAGGTTATTAATGATTTTTTTTGGCAACAGGCCTAAACCCAGACCAAATGAGGGCATGTGGTCACCTCACCCGTCAGACAGGCACCTCTGTGCAGGGTTGGGGCGGGTGCAGGTGGTGGTCTGTGGCTCTTTCCCTGTGGGCAGGTTGCAAAGCTCAGGACTCGCTTCAGAAGCCTGGGTCCAGGTTGGTGACAGGGGTGATCAGGGCCACTGCAGCATGCTGGAGGTTGGTGACTCTTTTATTTCTTTAGTTTCTGGCTCAAGCACTCTACAAAGCAGACATTAAGGCAAATGAGAGCATGTGAAAAAGGGCAAAGAATAAAGTGTCCACGCATAAATATTACTTATTATCGGAATGCAGCAGATTGGAACTGATTTTATTTTCTTTTTTCTTTTTCTTTTTATAGATTACAGTCCTGAGAAATCTTACTTACTTAATACTTAGATGAGAATGAAAAGTCTTATTATGGCAATGTCACTCTATTGTTTGAACTTGTTTTGAGTTACATGCCACAAAAATTAATGATGATCTATAATAAATACACCTTTTTAACATTACATCAGCTGATAATTCACTTTGGTCTTCATCCAATTTTGTTAAGTGTTAGATTAGAAAACAGCTGATTTGCAAAATGACTAGTTACCTAGACATCAGAGACTATCCCTTTCTTGATTTCTGGTAAGTACATTAAAAAGTTTTTATCAACACTTACCAAATGACTAAAAGTTTTACCTCTTATTTTTTAATTTATAAAGTTTTTTATTTTTTTAAATTTTTTTATTGAGTTAATGATAGGTTACAATCTTGTGAAATTTCAGTTGTACATTAATGTTTGTCATTCGTGTTGTAGGTGCACCACTTCACCCTTTGTGCCCACCCCCCACCCCACATTTCCCCTGGTAGCCACTAATCTGTTCTCTTTGTCCATATTTTTAAATTCCTCATATGAGTGGAGTCATACGCAGATTATCCTTCTCTCGCTGGCTTATTTCACTTAACATAATTCCCTCAAGGTCCATCTATGTTATTGCAAATGGAATGATTTTGTTCTATTTTGCAGCTGAGTAGTATTCCATTGTATATATATACCACATCTTCTTTATCCAGTCATCTGTTGATGGGCACTTAGGTTGCTTCCACGTCTTGGCTATTGTAAATAATGCTTCAATGAACATTGGGGTGCATAGGACTTTTGGAATTGCTGACTTCAAGCTCTTTGGATAGATACCCAGTAGTGGGATGGCTGGATCATATGGTAGTTCTATTTTTAATTTTTTGAGGAATCTCCATACTGTTTCCCATAGTGGCTGCACCAGTTTGCATTCCCACCAGTGGTGTATGAGGGTTCCTTTTTCTCCACAACCTCTCCAACATTTGTTACTATTAGATTTAGATATTTTTTGTCATTCTAATGCATGTAAGGCGATATCTTAGTGTAGTTTTGATTTGCATTTCCCTGATGATCAGCGATGATGAGCATCTTTTCATGTGCCTATTGGCCATCCGTATATCTTCTTTGAAGAAATGTCTGTTCATGTCTCCAGCCCATTTTTTGATCAGGTTGTTTGACTTTTTGTTGCTGAGTTGTGAGAGTTCTTTATATATTATGGATATTAAGCCTTTGTCAGATATATGACTTGCAAATATTTGTTCCCAGTTAATGGGTTGTTTTTTTGTTTCAATCCTGTTTTCATTTGCCTTGAAGAAGCTCTTTAGTCTGATGAAGTCCAATTTGTTTATTCTTTCTGTTGTTTCCCTTCTCTGAGAAGACATGGTGTCCGAAAAGATCCTTTTAATACTGATGTCAAAGAGTGTACTGCCTACGTTTTCTTCTAGAAGCTTTATGGTTTCAGGTCTCACCTTTAGGTCTTTGATCCATTTTGAGTTTATTTTGGTGAATGGTGAAAAAGAATGGTCAATTTTCATTCTTTTACATATGGCTTTCCAGTTTTCCCAGCACCATTTATTGAAAAGACTTTCTTTTCTCCATTGTATGCACTCAGCTCCTTTGTTGAAGATAAGTTGTCCATACATGTGTGGTTTTATTTCTGGGCTTTCAATTCTGTTCCATTGATCTGTGCACCTGTTTTTGTACCAGTACCATGCTGTTTTGATTACTGTAGGTTTGTAGTATGTTTTGAAGTCAGGGATTGTGATGCCTCCTGTTTTGTTCTTTTTTCTCAGGATTGCTTTAGCAATATGGGGTCTTTTGTTGCCCCATATAAATTTTAGGATTCTTTGTTCTAATTTTGTAAAGAATGTCATTGGGATTCTGATTGGGATAGCGTTGAATCTGTAGATTGCTTTAGGTAGAACGGACATTTTAACTATGTTTATTCTTCCAATCCATGTACATGGAATATCTTTCCATCTCCTTATGTCATCATCCAATTCTCTCAGACAGCCCTTGTAATTTTGATTATATAGGTCCTTCACTTCCTTAGTTAAATTTACCCCAAGGTATTTTATTCTTTTTGTTGCGATTATGAATGGTATTGTGTTCTTGAGTTCTTTTTCTGTTAGTTCGTTATTAGAATATAGAAATGCTACTGATTTATGCAAATTGATTTTATACCCTGCAACTTTGCTGTAGTTGTTGATTACTTCTAAGAGTTTTCCAATGGATTCTTTGGGGTTTTCTATATATAAGATCATGTCATCTGCAAACAGCGAGAGTTTCACTTCTTCCCTCCCTATTTGGATTCCTTTTATTCCTTTTTCTTGCCTGATTGCTCTGGCCAGGACCTCCAGTAGTATGTTAAATAAGAGCGGTGATAGAGGGCATCCTTGTCTCGTTCCTGTTTTCAGGGGGATGGCATTCAGTTTTTGCCCACTGAGTATGATGTTGGCTGTGGGTTTGTCATATATGGCCTTTATTATGTTGAGGCAGTTCCCTTCTATGCCCATTTTGTTCAGAGCTTTTATCATAAATGGCTGTTGGATCTTGTCAAATGCTTTCTCTGCATCTATTGAGATGATCATGTGGTTTTTATTCCTCAGTTTGTTAATGTGGTGTATCACGTTGATTGATTTGCAGATGTTGAACCATCCCTGTGCCCCTGGTATGAATCTCACCTGATCATGAAGTATGATCCTTTTCACGAATTGCTGAATTCTGGTTGCCAAAATTTTGTTGAGAATTTTTGCATCTATGTTCATCAGTGATATTGGCCTGTAGTTCTCTTTTTTCATGGTGTCCGTGTCAGGCTTTGGTATCAGCGTGATGTTGGCCTCATAGAATGTGTTAGGAAGTGTTCCAGCCTCCCTAATTTTTTGGAATAGCTGAAAAGGATAGGTATTCAATCCTCTATGAAAGTTTGGTAGAATTCCCCAGGAAAGCCGTCTGGTCCTGGGGTTATATTCTTTGGCATGTTTTTGATTGCTGTTTCAATCTCTTTCCTTGTGATTGGTCTGTTCAAATTGTCTGCTTCTTCTTGAGTGAGCTTTGGGAGATTGCAGGAGTCCAAGAATTTATCCATTTCCTCTAGGTTGTCCATTCTGTTATCATAGAGTTTTTTTGTAGTATTCTCTTATAATCTGTTGTATTTCTGCAGGGTCTGCTGTTATTTCTCCTCTTTCATTTCTGATTTTGTTTATTTGAGCTTTCTCCCTTTTTTTCTTTGTAAGTCTGGCTACGGTTTGTCAATTTTATTTATCTTCTCAAAGAACCAGCTGTTTGTTTCATTGATTCTTTCTACTGCCTTTTTCGTTTCAATAGTATTTATTTCTGCTCTGACTTTTATCATTTCTCTCCTTATGCTGACTTTGGGCTTTATTTGTTCTTCTTTCTCTAGTTCAGTTAGGTGTAGTTTAAGATTGCTTATTTGGGATTTTTCTTGTTTGTTAAGATGTGCCTGTATTGCGATGAATTTTCCTCTTAATACAGCTTTTGCTGTATCCCATGTGAGTTGGTATGGCATGTTATCATTTTCATTTGTTTCCAGGTATTTTTTGATTTCTCCTTTAATTTCTTCAATGATCCATTGCTTGTTCAGTAGTGTATTGTTTAGTCTCCACATCTTTGTGCCTTTCACAGCTTTTTTCTTGTAATTAATTTCTAGCCCTATAGCATTATGATCAGAGAAGATGCTTGTTATTATTTCAATATTTTTAAATTTGTAGAGGCTTGCCTTGTTTCCCAACATATGGTCTATCCTTGAGAATGTTCCATGTGCACTTGAGAAGAATGTGTATTCTACTGTTTTAGGATGAAGTGATCTATATTTGTTGATTAAGTCCAATTGTTTTAGTTTTTCGTTTAGCTTCACTATTTCCTTGTTGATTTTCTGTCTGGATGATGTGAGAGGGGTGTTGAGGTCCCCTACTATTATTGTGTTGTTTTTAACATTTTCCTTTAGGTCTGTTAATAGTTGCTTTATGAACCTTGGTGCTCCTATGTTGGGTGCATAGATAATTATAAGCGTTATTTCTTCTTGATGAAGTGTCCCTTTGATCATTATATATTGTCCCTCTGTGTCTCTCTTTACCTGTCTTATTTTGAAATCCGCTTTGTCTGATATAAGAATTGCAACACCTGCTTTTTTTTGCTTGCTATTAGCTTGAAGTATTGTCCTCCACCCCTTCACTCTGAGCCTGTGTTTGTCCTTGGGGCTGAGGTGTGTTTCCTGGAGGCAACAAATTGTCTGATCTTGTTCTTTAATCCATTTTGCCACTCTGTGTCTTTTTATTGGAGAGTTCAATCCGTTTACATTGAGAGTGATTATTGATGCATGTGGACTTAATGCTGTCAATCTGTTGCTTGTTATCTGGCTTTCCTGCTTTTCTCTTCCTGTGTTCTTATCCTACCCATTTAATACTGCAATTTCTTATGCTGGGTTTCTTAGATTTTTCCTTATTTATGTTTTGTGGCTCTGTTCTGTTTTTTAGTTTAGTGGCTACCCTGAAGTTTGTATTTAGAATCTAGTGTATAATATAGTCTATTCTCTGGTGGTCTCTTACTTACTTGGCCTATACTGATTTAGACCCTTTGCTCTTCCCCTCCTAGATTATTATTTTCATTTCTTATTCCAACTCGTGTTATGATTTGGAGTTAGAGTGATAAAATCGTCTTTGCTTTGGTAGTTTTCTTAGCTTTATCCTAATGCTATAGTTGAATATTTGCTATCCTATTCTGGTTCTATTTATCTGTCTCCCTACTCTGTGGTTTGTGACACCTTTTTCCCTTTTTTCTTTTTTCAGGTATGAGAGCCTTCTTGAGGATTTCTTGTAGTGGAGGGCTTTTGGTTACAAATTCCCTTAACTTTTGTTTGTCTGGAAAAGATTTAATTTCTCCCTCATATCTGAAGGATATTCTTGCTGGATAGAGTATTCTTGGCTGAAGATTTTTATTTTTTAAAGTTTTGAATACGTCACTCCATTCTCTCCTAGCTTGTAAGGTTTCTGTAGAGAAATCTGCTGAAAGTCTGATAGGAGTTCCTTTGTAGGTTATTTTCTTCTCTCTTTCTGCCCCAAGTATTCCTTCTTTGTCTTTCATTTTTGCCATTTGTACTACTATATGCCTTGCAGTAGGTCTTTTTACATTGACAAATCTAGGAGATCTGAAAGCTTCCTCTAGACACATTTCTCCATCAATCCACAGATTTGGGAAGTTCTCTTCTATAATTTCATTAAGCACACTTTCTGCTCCATTTTCCTTTTCCACGTTCTCAGGAATTCCTATGATCCTTAAATTCTTTCTCCTCATTGAATCCGCTATCTCTCTGAGATTTTCCTCATTTTTTTAAATTCTTAGTTCTCTTTCTTCCTCTGTCTGGAGCCATTCAGCCTGTCTATCTTCGATTATGCTAATTTTCTCTTTTATGGTGTCTACCCAGGCATTCAGGGAATCCATATTCTGTTTTATCTGCTCCATTGTGTTTTTCATCTCTAGTAATTCTGTTTGATTCTTCTTTATGATTTCAATCTCTTTTGTGAAGTAACTCCAGAACTCCTTGGCTTGTTTCTCTATCTTTCTCTCTACCTCATTGAGTTTTTTGATTATAGCTGCTCTGAATTCATTTTCACTTAGTTTACCTATTTCCAAGTCCTCAGGACTTAATTCTGTGTTTTTATTGTTTTCCTGCTGGTCTGGGGCTTTTATAAATTGCTGGATAGTAGAGGAGTGGTTTTTTCGCATGGTGGTAGAATTCGGTTGCAGTTACAGCCTGTCGCCATTAGATGGGGGTCGAGAGCCACGCGTTCTGAGCTTTCCGCCTTCGGGCAAGATGGTGGCACCCAGCATGGTTTGCCAGGCAGAGGGGTGGTTTTTCTCACCCGCCGATCTGGATTTGGATCAGTTCTGTTCTCTGGTCTCCCGGGGCCCTGGGTTTATGGGGTCCCCATGCACGGAAGCTTTCCCCTATCAGCGGGTTTCCACTGTACCAGCGGCAGGAGTCTGGACGATCCCCTGGTCACGGTGCTCCTCCCCCTCTCCTTACCCCACCCCGGCAGCAATGCCAGACACTAGCGGAGGGAGCGAAGTTCTCTCCTACCCTGTTCCAGCTCCTCTGAGCCTGGCAGCAGGATCTCCGTCCTCTGTATTTTTGATACTGTAGGTCTCTGCCATCCTGGCATTAGGTTTATTTACTGAAATTCAGTTTTTTTCCAGTCCTTTGTTTTAGTTTGGAGGGGAGAGAGTCCTGGGTCAGCTCACACCACCATTTTGCTCCGCCCACCCCCTAATTTGGAAAGTTTTTTAAAAAAATCATTCAACATACTCTAGAAGGGCTGTAAAAATTAAAACTATTGTTAATTGCAATGCAGTTTATTTTTTTCATTTATTTGTTTATTTTCTTTTTCTTTTTTTTTTTTTTTTTAAAGATTTTATTTTTTTCCTTTTTCTCCCCAAAGCCCTCTGGTACATAGTTGTATATTCTTCGTTGTGGGTCCTTCTAGTTGTGGCATGTGGGACGCTGCCTCAGCGTGGTCTGATGAGCAGTGCCATGTCCGCACCCAGGATTCGAACCAACGAAACACTGGGCCGCCTGCAGCGGAGCGCGCGAACTTAACCACTCGGCCACGGGGCCAGCCCCATATTTGTTTATTTTCTGATGTACATCATAATATATTTTGAATCCTGTGTAGACTACATCATGTTCACCACCCGAAAACTAATTATAGTCCATCCCTTCACATGTGAGCTTAATCACTCTTTTCTTAATGAAATGCTTTTATTTTATTGTGTATCTGTCTATTAAAACATTGTAGCTGTGGAATTAGTTTAAATAACCTTCAAAATGTTTATTATATATATCATTTAACTATAAACTCAGTTCCCTTATAAAATCAAACAGTGAAATCAGATATATTTCCTCAGAAATGTCTTAATTTTTAAATTCAAAGAGATGTTTATATGTATTTTGAGAAATATAATAAAAACACTTTAAAATAAATTGTAGAATAATCTTAAAAGATGTTTAACTAAAAACAATCATGATTAAAACAATGAAGAGCTACTATAACTAATTTAGCCAGGTTAAGTGATAAAATAACCTATAAACTGCTTCTTATTACTTAATTTGTAATAGTGCGATTTAATGTGGCTGCAATTGTGAGCAAGTTGTACAATTAAAACTGTGGCATTCCTTCAGTAAACATGTGTGTGTATTTGTTGAACTGCAATAACTGGCTTTGGGAATAATTAAATAAGAATAATCTACACAAATTCAAAGGTGACCCCATTAAATTCATTGGATGTGTGATCATACTGCTAAAAACTAATTTGTCCAAATAGCATTAAATTTTACTGTTTATTAACAGGAGATAGAAAACATTAAACATTTTATAACATATAATAAAATAAGATTGATTATATTTTGAATTATTTTTAATATTATGATTTGATAGAATATATTTTTAACTACCTAATTGAATCAAGCACACTCAATTAAAAAAAAGTCACAGGAAATCTTTATTTGCTGACTTCATCCAATATAATCTGAAAATTTTTAGTCCCAGAACGTATCTCAGTTTTATTTGAAAGAACTAGCATCACTAATCTATCTTGTTTTCAAGTATTTTTTTCTTTCCGGCTGATGACATGTCTTTAGAAGTTTGAGAATAGCTGAAAATAGTTGCTTACGCTTAAATATATGAAAAATACCATTTATATGACTCCATATTTCTTAAACATACTAACTTCTCTCTTTCATTTGCTCTCCTAAGACTCTTTCCAAAAGCAATGAATTTTGTGACAATAATCCAGAGACAGAAGAAATGGAGTCTAGGACATTAAAGGAAAATCACCATCAACTCCTACTACCACAACCCTTTTCCTGCCTTCAAAATATGTCAAAAAGGCCCAAATGCCTGATTGTAAAGCTGTGTTCTGCTCTTTAAAAGATAGAAGGACTCCATGGTGAGGGTGAGATTTTGGTGGAATGATGAACCATCAAGAGACTTCCATGAAAACAATATTTCAAACTATTGCTTTATTTGGTGCCCTGGCGATATTTATATCTGGAGCAATTTTCCATAATCAGTCTCCGCATGGCTGAGGGCCACCCCTTCTGCAGCTAGAGTGGAAGAGAGGCCGTTGTGAAGAGGGAGATGGAAAAGGGGTCATTGCATGATGCTATAAAGTGCATGTAGAGATGAGGAGTAAGTCTTGGAAAGTGATTTCCAACTTAATGAGTATCTGAATACTTTTTGGAAGGCTTTGGGAGGGCATTTGAAGAGCATTGCATTTTGTTATCTTTAAGGTCTCATGTCAGGTAGAAGTTTCTAAGATCATCTATATAATCTACACTTTATAGATAAGGAAATAGGACCAAGTAAGAGATAAAGGACTTATTTTCTATACTTGATGTTCCCATGGTGCTTTGCTCTCCCTCATCTACAATGCTTCCCATTTTCAGCATGGACATGGATTCGAACCCTAGCCCTGTCACTTACCAGTTGTGTTATTCTTGGCAACTTAACTTCCTGGAGCCTCAGTTTTCCTATCTGTAAAACAATGATAATGGTACCTCCCTAATTATAATTCTTCTAAGCAAGAAATGAGATAATATATTTAAAATGCCTGGCACATAAAAATGTGTCTAAGAAATATTGATTTTCACCTCTTCCCATGTTCATTCTTTTTCTTATATTTGCTAATTAGTGAAGATCTGTCTTTTCCTGCAAGAATATTATTGTCTTGAGCATAGATTCCATAGCATGTTTACCTTTGTATAGTCTTTTAGTGCTTCTATCCATACCTAGAACATAGAAAGGGTTCCATAAATGATAGTTGTAGGAATGGAAAATGGAATCCTCTTCTGAAACTCAGATACTCTGGGGGATGAGGTCAGAGGCAACTGGGATGGCTCACTAGTTAATTGTTTTTAGTTATTTCTTAGCATAAATTGTTCAATAGGATTGCTAAACTTTAGGGCAAATTACCTAGAGATCAGATGTAGAGCAAAGCAAGTCTTGGTGAAGTACAGAAATGAATCCTTCTGGTCTTTCATTCTATCAATCACTCAACAAGCATCTATTGAATTCCTACTCTGTACCTTCGAGTATGAGAATATGAAAATGAGTAAAATAAGGTCCCTGCTATCAGCTACCTCACAGGAAGACAGACCAGACAACAGAGAGTGGGCTGTGCCCTTAGTAGACATAGTAATATTATTAACTCCTGTAAGTCCTTCTTAACATGTCCAAAGCAGTTTTCTGAATCCTATCCTTGAATTAACTCACTTTACCCTCACAACCTTCTCTTTCCGTAGGTATTGTTAACATTTCAATTTTACACATCTGGTAAATGTAAAAAGTCAAATAACTTGCTAGAAATCACACAGTTAGTAACTAACAGAGCTGAGGATTGAATCCTAATACTCTGGCTCCAGAGCTTCCGCTCTTCATAAAATGTCTTTTTTGAAAGGGGGGAGTTCTGTTGACTGGAAGGTCAAGGAAGGCTTGGTGGGTGAGCAGTGGCCCAGCTAGTAAAATAGTGTAGTTTAGCGATTAAAAGCAGTGTCTCTGGATGCACAGATGATTTGAATCCTGCCTCTGCTCTTTATTAGCTATATTTTTGGGAAAATTATTTAATCATTTTATGTCTCAGTTTCCTCAACTAGAAAATGGGACTAATGATGCATACTTTGCAGAGATTTATAAAGATAAAACGAAGTACGTAAAGTGGATGACAAATAGGATCAATAAATTTCAGATACAGATGGATCCATAAATATAGGTGTAGATCAGATGACACATTTCAGTAAGAAGGGACAGCATTACCAAGTCACAGGTGCTCTGGGGAGCAAGGCAAAGGAAGATTCTCATTGGGTCCCCTGATTATCCCCAAGGTGAGGGTGAGGTGACTCCAGGAGTCCTTCAGCTGTTTGGTAAGTGCCTTGTTGTCGGCCTGGCATTGGCTTCCTTTCTGAAACTTAAGTATTCCATCCCTGAAATGGGTATGATAATATGGGACTGTAATAGGATGTAAAGGATATGCAAGATTGAGTAAGGGAAAGAATCTGGCACTCCTTAGATGCTCAAACTATCTTGGATGAATCTAAATCTGATCAGGTCAAACTGTTTGGAGGGTCTAGGAATTGATGACCACGTCATTTTCCAGGCATATTTTCTGTTTCTTGGTGTTACTCAGGGGGCCTCAGTCAGTTTCAGGGTAAGTGATTGGCAGCATAGAAAGCCAAATCAGTGCTTCTTCAAGACTGGGAAATCGTGCGGTCGCTTCCTGTGCTGCTGTTTGTGCTGGCGGAGTAGCAGCCCTGACCAGCTGGTTTCAATGTCACTGTTCCCGGAGGCACTCAATGTGAATTGAGAGGAAGCTTTAGAAAGTGTGAAGGGCAGACTTCTTCAGAAATTGGCGCACAGCAAATTAGAAAAGAACGGTATTGCCTTTCTTGACCTGCTGATCGATGTCAAAGGATAGGACAGTCTGTAGGACATTCATTTCCTGTTTCCTGCTTTATCATTATTCAGAAGGCACAGTGGAGCCCAATGCAACCCAAACTGATTCAGTTAAAGGCATTTTAATTCAACTCACCTACATTTAGCTCTTAAAACATGCCATGTGTTGGGCTGGGTTTCACGGATAGGAAAGGTAATGTTGTTTTCAGTCTTTTCCAGGAAAAAAATCAGGGTGCTATACAGTGTAAAAGTGACATGATAGGAATAAATTCTGGGCCTAGGAAACGTACAGCAGGGACAGTTAATTCAGCTTAAGGGTTGGGGGCATTAGGAAAATATCGTTCTTGATTGATGAGTAAGACTTCAAAGGAAGAAGAGGTCATGGACACAGTAGGATGAACGTCCAGAAATTATGACCTCAGAGGGTACTGAGCATTTGGGACAACTTCAGGTGGTTCAGTGGTGCTGTAGATTTGGATTTTTAAGGACAGAGGCAGGAAAAGAAGTTGAGACTTTGGGAATAGACAATACAAGATTTATGATTCTCAGCAGGAGGTATAATCTTATCAGCTCATTTTTAACAGTAAGGAATTAGAACACGGAAAGCATACATACTACATTACCCAAAGCTGGTAGGAACAGCTCCATGCTGGGTAAAGGAATCAATACTTGAAATCTCTCAATAGGCTGGAAAGATTTTTCAAGCTCAGCAAGACGAACTCTAATAGGGATAAACGAAAAGCCTTAGTGAATCAGAATTTAAACAATCAATTGCGGCAAAAAAGGTAGTGGAGTCCTGGTGTGTGTGTGTACATACAAACATGAATGTGTACACACGTAGAAAGACCTGACATTTTATTTGTCCATAAAATCAAAAGGAGCCAGAAATGTGACATGGTTGCTGAAAATCTAATGCTGCCTTAGGCTTACAGATAGATAGTGGCCGAATTCATGGATGCGGTGTGATATAGAAGAAGTAGCCAAGTCTTGTGAGTCAGAAAGACCTGGCTCTACCACCTACAGCTGTGTGGCCTTGGATGCATTCTGCAGCCTTAGTTTAATCATCTAGGAAATAGTCTGGTTGATAACTACTCACTCACTTGAAGATTAAATAGGAACATATATAAAGCGCCTAATATGGTGCCTGACATATTATTGGTCAAGAAGTGTTAATTTCCTTCTCTACATCAACTCCGCTCCTGAACTGACAATGGGCAAATTCAATCAGGACATTACCAGACAAATTAGGAATTACCCAGAGAAAGAAGATTTAGGTAATCAGAATGGGGGCTGACTTAGTAGATTCTCCCTATTTTGTTAAAGAGAAAACCAACAAGCCAACATGAGTAGGATAAATGCGCATATTATTTGAGGGCTTTTGTGTGGAAGAGAGAAAACATTTATTTAGAATAGCTTTAGAAGACAGAACAAAGACCATTCACCCCTCTTCTCCCTTTAATCACTTAACCCCTGCTTATCCTTCAGATCTTAGGTCAAATGTCATTTCTTGGCAGTAAGGCTTTCTTTACTATTATATTATTAAAGAGCATTCCTGCAGCTGATTATTGTCTTTGTCTGGTTGTATGGCTAATGTTCATCTTCCCACTCAACTGTAAGCTCCATAAAGGCTGGGGTGAGGTCTATATTCTAAATCATTACATGCTTAGCCCTCGGCATGGGGCCAGGTACGTGGAAGCCCCTCAAATATTTGTTGAATATGGTTTCTGCCTTCAAGCCTCACAGTCCCGTGAGTGGGCCTTCCCCAGAAACATGGATACTACTGAGGTGCTGCAACCTCAGGACAGGTAAATAAAAGACAGCCCCAGGCCAGACATTAGTTATCTCGTGCAGCAGAAGCCAAATAATTTACCCAGGATAACTGATACCACCTTATCCAATGGTCCAGTGCTTCATCTCCAATTCTGGCTACTTAATAGGATCTTCATCTGAACATGTGGCCATAGTGCTGAGAGTTAACGGAGAGAAACAACTTTGCCCATCTGAAGACATTTTCAGAGTTAATGAAGTGGAAAATATCAGAGTGAAACAAGGTCACAGCCCAAGAGAGGACTTTCAGCAAATGCAGCTAGAGCAGGCACCTAAGGACAAGGGGCCTCATTTGATTGGGAGGGCATCTTAGTCATGCAAATTAATGGAAAGGAAGCAAGAGGGGGTTACCTTGGTGATGAGCAATGACGACGACAAGGGACTGGAGACATATGGCAAAGGAGGAAATGCAAAGTTATGTCGGCTTGCAGTGATTCATAAATAACAGCAAGAGGTCTGCGAAGGCAGATTGAAGGCATCCAGAGTGTTATGTAATCATGCCCCAGTGATGCATGGAGGCGTTGAGCTTTCTAATGTGCACCGTCTGACATGTCTGCTGTGTTGCAGAAGCTCGGGGTTCTGTGGCCCTGGAGACACAGTTTGCACAGCTAAAGAAACATTTTTAAAAATGAATCTTCTTAGTGCTTTGATCCAATTTTGGTTAAATCTCTTTAATACCTCTAGCAGTCATTTCCATTTCCATCCATACTCACTCATCCACTCATGCTTACTCATTCATCCATTCATTCATTCATTTATTCAACAAATTATTTAGTGCCTAGTTTGTGCCAGCCTCTAGGCTATGTGGTGTGTTACTTCCTACTGCAAATACTAGTGTTCAGATAACAGTCATCTCTCTACGAGATTATTGCAAGAGTCTGCACATTGACACCCCTGTGTCCAGTCTCATCCATGTCTAATCCTTTCTCCACTTTTCAGCCAGGATGATCATTCTAAATTGTGATGCTGAAAGTATTTCTCCCATGCTGTAACATACATTCCTTCTATCTCTTGTAAACATCATCCACCCACCTGCTCATCCTCTGCCTCATCAACATTTTTGACAATGTTCCATATGAGAGTTACTGCTTATACGTTGCCCTTCCCACTGTGACTCAGTTGACTGGGTGGGCTTATGACTTGTCTGGGTCAATCAGAAAATCCCAGCTCACCCTGGCCATAGCGATTGGTTTAGATTTAGGCGTATGCCACAAGCTGAGCCAATCAAAGCAATTTTATGAGACCTGACTGGAGCTAGGGCAGAGCCAGGATTCAAGGGGAAAGGACTCTCTGGGTTAATTTTCTATTGCTGCATAACAAATTACCACAAACTTAGTGGCTTAAACAACCATGATTCTAGTTCACACTTGAGTAGGTGAGAAGTCTGGCATGGCATGGCTGAGTTCTCTGCTCAGACTGAAAAAGGTTGAAATCACAAGGTTGCAATAAAGATGTTTGCTGGGCTGAGTTCTTGTCTGGAGGCCATGGGAAAAATCCACTTCCAAGCTCATCCTTGTTGTCAGAATCTAGTCCCTTATGGTTACAGGACTGAGGTCCCAGTTTCCTTGCAGGTTGTCAAGTAGGGGCTTCTCTGAGATCTACAGGCTGCCCACATTCCTTGTCATGTAGCACCCTCCATCTTCAAACCAGCAACAGCAAATCAAATTCTCCTCATCCTTTGAGTCTCTGACTTCTTACTCTGCCTATTCTGCCAACATCTGGAGAAAATGTTCTGCTTTTAAAGAGGTCATGTGATTAGATCAGACCAACTTGTATATCTCCCTGTGTTAAGGTCAACTGTGCTGAATAACACGACCTAATAAAATGGTGAATTCTGCCAACCACATTCTTCTCCTCTTTTTACAGCTTTTATAGCTGTGAGGGTGGAGCATTAGTGTGCGTGTCTCCACCACGTAAAGAAATGTGTCCACCAAGGAAGGGAAGGAAACCAATGGGCACAAAGATGCGAGGAAGTGAGTAGAGCTTTATGGCTGTGTAGTAATTTGGATTCCAGTTAAGTCTCTATTGCTGCCCTCTCAGTTATGTAGCCAGTTGCTTCTACTAACCCTTCTGAGTTAGGTTACTGTTATTTGCAAAAAAAAAAAAAAAAAATCCTTACAAACAAACATACTGAAAACTCACAGATTCTTCATTATTCTTGGGGCAAGGACCAAACATTGCATACAAGGCCATTTGGGATCTGGTCCCTGAATGCTTCTTCACCCTCATCTCTCACTACTCTCTTCCAACACACACATATATGCACATACAAATACATGTGCACCCAACTCACTCACTCATGCACACACAGACTTGCACACATGCATGCACGCATCATGCACACACACAAACTAAGCTGTAACCACACTGAATGCATGCACTTCCTTGAGTATGCCTGACTTTCTATTACATAGGCTTTAAGCTTTGCCTGGAGATCTCTTCCAACCCCATTCCACCAAACTGATTCCTACTCATCCTTTGCTCTCAACCAAGTGATCAGTACCTCTGAGAAGCTTTCCTTAACCACTCAGGAAAAATTTTGGTACCTTATCCAGGTTCCCCACAACATTGTATACTTTTTCAATAATACCCCACAGCATTGTGATTGAAACTTCTTTGCTGTTTCTTCTAACAGACTTGAGGTTGCACGAAGGAAGGGCGCTGTCTCATTGACAGTTACATCTGTTGAACTTAACTCAGGGCCTAGCACGTACTGATCACTGAATAAATGTTTGTGAATAAAATAATAATTTTGGCATCATGTAGCCAGCATCTAGTGAAAAACTAAAATTTCACCAATTTGGGACAATTCAGATTTTACCCTGAACTCCCTCACTAAGTCTTATCTTGGGCTCCTTTTAAAAAATATTTCTGCTGTCTTTGACCTCTTGCCTGAACCCATGACCATGGGCTTAAAAAGTCTTTTGGAGCTGAAAACCAACGCTATTCTTCTTTTACTGGCCTTAGTTTGTACCCCATTGTTTTTGCCTTTTTCATTGGGATCAGCTCCGGCTTCTCTGGCAATGTCTCAGCAACGACACAGCTGGTCTGTCTGCTTTGAGGGTCCAACTTTGGGATGATTCACATAGCTGTCAATCTGCCAGACCAGACTTGGCTCTGGCAATGGGAAACCTGGCATCAGCTGTCAGCCCTATCATGTCCATCCCCTTTCAACTGGAATCAGTAATTTCTTCCTTCCACATGGCTGGTTCTGATGAATTTCTGGCCAGTTCTCACCAGGACAGCAGTGCATCATCAGCCTCAGTCCATCGATGGCTGAAGACTAGAACTAGAATCGCTGCTGAAAATTTGGCATCCAATGAGCCTGAGGTGAATTCAAGTGCATGTCAAATTACAGCTTTCCGCTACTCGGTTGTTACTAACTAGATTCTTAGAAAGGCATGTAACTCACTGGTTTGTCAAAGTCCCATTACACCCTATTACCAACATATGCCAACTCCACTTATGTGTATTTCCTGCCAGGTCCAAGACTGTATGTGAATTCCTCACTGGGCCATTTTCATACCTCAGAGAAGTTGCATCTAATCCTACTCCTCCTGACTGTGTTCCTTGGAGAGGTCCTCTCATTACACTGATCCGTACAAGTGCTGACCTCCTGACTCCACTGGAAACTGACAACAACTTGTAGCAAACTTTGGTTTACAGGATCTATTTAGGTGCTATGTATTAGGCTTACAGGTACCTCTTTTTCTCTGCCCCTGCTCTCTCGCACCCTCAAGGGCCAACCCTATCAAAGATTCATGTATGTTGACGACCTTCCTGGCTGCATCAAATTTCTTTCCTCTTCTTCCTAGTGGGAATGTAGTTGAGGACTCAAAATATCACATATATGAACTCAGATAAGTCGTGACACTGTAGCAGTGAGTTGTTACTATTGTTCAAGGAACTTTCTCTTAACTTCACTTTTCCCAGTTAAAAATAACACGATTGAAAACAGGAATCTCTCATGACCCTAACGGTCTCTAATAACTCACTTCCTCTGAGTCCTGCCCTTCAATTTTCTTGGGTTAGTTTGTCATCCGTTTTCTATGTCCTTCAATAGAATGCTTTATTTCCAGCCTTACTTCTTTTCACATAAACGATTTTAGGCTTAAATGACTGAGTACCACTTCTGCCTCATCTCACAGGTTTCGATATGTACTGGGTTAATTGCCTTGTTTTCCTAACAGTCTCTAGTTTGGTATTTAATTTCTGTGTTAATCAATGGCTTATTTGGGAGTTTTTGTGTGTGTATGTGTGTTTTACTTCTTAAAAAATTACTTTTGATGAAGACAATAGAGAAAAATCAATGAAACTAAAAGCTGGCTCTTTGAAATGATCAATAAAATTGATGATCTGTAGCCAGTCTAATGAAGAAAGAAGACAGAAGAAACAAATTAATAATATCAAAAATGAAAGAGGGGCCATCACTACTGATGCTATGGACATTAAAGGGATTATAAAGGAACGTTGTAAACAACTCATACCCATAAATTTGGTAATGTAGATGACATGAATCAATTCCTTGAAAGACACAGCAACCAAAACTCACACACACAAAAATAGATAATCTGAATAAGCCTACATCAATTAAAGAAATTAAATAAATAATAACATTTAAAAAATCAAATACAATGTGCTATGGTCTGAATGTTTGTATCCCCTCAAATTCATATTTTGAGATCCTAACCTCCAAGGTCATAGTATTAGGAGGTGGGACCTTTGGGAGGTGATTGGATCATAAGCACAGAGCCTTCAAGAATGGAATTAGTGTCCTTATAAAAGAGACCCCACAGAGACCCCTCACCTCTTCTGCCATGTGAAGACTCGGGGAAAAGGTACTGATTAGGAACCAGGAAGTGGATCCCTTCCAGACACCAAATCCGTGGACACTCAGCCTCCAGCGCTGTGAGAAATAAATTTCAGTTTTTTATAAGCTACCCTGTCTCTGGTATTTTGTTATAGCAACCTAAGTGGACTAAGACTCAAGGCCAATGGTTTCACTGGTGAATTCTATCAAGAATTTAAGGAAGAAATGATAACAATTCTCTACCAAGCTCATCTATAATCTCTTTCAGAAAATAGAAAGGGAGGTGGCACTTCTTAAATCATTCTGTGAGGCCAGCATTACAATAATACCAAAACAAGATAAAGACATTACAAGAAAGGAAGACTACATAAGAATATCTTTCATGACAAAGATACAAATATCCTCAAGAAAACAGTAGCAAATAAAATCCAACAATACATAAAAAGAATTATATACTACAACCAAGTGGGATTTACTCCGGGTATATAAGGCTGGTTGAACATTCGAAAGTCCATTAATACAATCACCCCACCAACAGAATACAAAGAAACAACATGTGATTTATCAGTGGATGCAGAAAAAGCATTTAACAAAATCCAGCACCTCTTCGTGAAAAAACACTCAGAAAACTAGGAATAGGCTGAAATTTCTCAACGTGATAAAGAACATCTACATGAAACCTACAGCTAACACAATACATAACGGCGAGAAACTGGATGCTTTCTCCCTAAGACTGATGATAAACAAGCATGTCCTCTTTCACCACTCTTATTCAACATTTTACTAGAAGTCTTAACTAGTGCAAAAAACAGGTATACAGATTGGGAAGGGAGAAATAAAACTGTTTTTATGCATAGAAGACATGATTGTAATGTAGAAAACTCTAAAGAATCCATTTAAAAACTCCTGGAACTAATAAGGAATTATAGCCACATAGCAGGATAAAAGGTTAATACATAAAAGCCAATTGCTTTCCTATACATCAGCAATGAACAGTTGGATTTTGATATTGGAAAAAAAATACTATTCACAACAGCACCAAAAATGAAAAACTTAGTTATAAACTTGACAAAATATGTACAGGATTTGTATATGGAAAACTAAAAACATCTGATGAGAGAACTCAAAAAAGGATTAAGTAAATGCAGAGATATTCCATGATCTTGGATTTTTAAGACTCAATATCATTTAGATGTCAATTCTTCCTAACTGATCCATAGATTCAATGCAATCGCAATAAACATCACAGAAATCTGTTTTTCAGATATTGGAAACAGATTCTAAAGTTTATATGAAAAAGCAAAATACCTAGAATAACCAAGATAATACTAAAGGAGAGGATCAAAATTGGAGGATTCACATTACTCAACTTCAAGGCTCACTAGAAAGCTACAGTAATCAAGTAATGATATTGGTAGAAGAATGGACAAATAGATCAGTGGAACAGAAGAGAGAACCTAGAAATAGACCTACACAAAAATAGTCAACTGATCTTTGACAAAAGAGAAAAGGCACACTTTTGGGAGCAGCCCAACTGTCCACCATATTTCCCTGGGCATTTGACCCATACCTCGAATATCCCAGATGACTAAGAATAGCTTCAGGACCTAAGAATGAGTCTAGCCAAAAGGAACACTCTTGTTGCTGAATTATATTTGACACCCCTGCTGTGAACTACATTTAACCAGTCATTGTGTCCACCTGCCACTTTTCCTTGAAGGACCTGGATTGACGGAGCAGGATATGTTGTGAAGGCTTTGGGGTTCCTATTGCTCTTGAGTCTTCCTATGCTCGGTTAAAGTCACCCTGATATTACTCTCATAACTCACAGTTACATCATTAATGGCTTAGACACTCTGGAATAAGCTTTACAAACTTTGCATAGTACCTGCTATATTTCCAGAAGGATGCCAGCTGGACAGTGCCAATATCTATGCTCATCTCCCATTTGACCACCATGTCTCTAACACACAATTAAAACTGACACTTATCAGAAGGCACCCTCAAGGCTTGCTTTCTCCAAGAAGTCTCTCTTCATATTCTCCAAAGACAAGGTGATACTCCCAAACAGTTTGTGTTTTAACCACTTTTGCTATTAATTGCTGAAAGATGGCAGGAAATCTTGAGAGACTTTGGGGCATTGTTTCAAATTGATTGACCTCCTGTAGGATGTAAGATACTATTTTCTTCTTTTTCCTTTTTATCCAGGAGCATTTTCAAATAACTATTCTACAAATTCTGTACTCCAATTTATTGGCTCTCTCACCCACAGAGAGCAAGAATTTTGTCTGTTTTGTTCTTTATTGAATCTTCAATGCCTGAAATGTTGTGAACAGTCAATGAAGATTCAGTAGAGAATAAAAGCTCTTACTAGGTGATATATAAATAACTGTTGAGTGGAATAATGAATGAGGTCTCTGAAAAATTTAGTAAACTGCGTATGATTTGGTGTTCACCTATGCAGAATGTGGTAGCTATCCACACACGTATTCAGTCTTCTTTCTTATTCTTTACCAAGAGATGGGGGCACAGGGACTATGGAATTGAAAGTTTCTGCAATTAATCACCACCCAAATGCTTTTTACAAACTCTTGACTTTAAAAGGAGCAGGTTTTCTAGATCTCTCCCTTCAAGATCAAGAACCACGCACTTCTACTGAGCGTTGTTCACATTTCATTCATGGGGACAGAGAATATCACTCCTGCTTGAGACCTTCTTTTTCTATTTTCCTACTCTTCAGATACCAGGGAATCTCAAAAATTGGGATTCTCAGGATCTAATTTGGGAGGTGGGCGTATGCCTTATAATCTTTGAGAGAAGGCAGGGGTTTGTTGGTTTTCTTCAGCTCATTATTTCACTTTGGGGAGGCTTCTGCACCCACAACAGATGAGTACCATGTGTGGGTGCTCTGAGCCCTGATGCTGCTGACTGTACTGGGCTAGCATCTTAAAAAATTTTGGAGTTTGTTCAAATCCCTTCATCCTCTCTCTGCCTCCTGGGTCTGGAGGCTAGTCAGCGAATGCTTTCTCGTTCATTCCAAACAAATACCCAGTGGAGAATTCTAGCTAGTGATAACGAGCAGACTTTGCTTTTCAAGATGCTCCACTTTTACTGACAACTCCTGGGACCCACCAGACATAGGTGAATAGGAGATGATGAGAGAGCTTGCTATGAATTTCTCCTGGCAGGACACAGGAGAGGCTCATTTCCTGGCCCTTTTATCCATCTCTAATCTTTTGTTTAGAGCTCCTCAATCTTTGCAATACCAGGGCTGAGTTCTCTTATCACAGCCCCTTTGCATCGTCTCAGATTCCTCTGAAATAGCAGAACAGGGAGGGGCTGTCTCCTTTGTGGGATGCTGGGGCTTCTCTGGCTTGGAAGCTAGCTCTCGGGAAGCCTACAGAGGTCTGCTCACACCTTGCTCCCTAGTCTATAAAACTGAAGTCAGGCTTAACATATCAGGGCCTCTTCTGATCCACGGCTCGTGGAAATGAGCAACCATTTCCCTCTGTTCTGTTTCCTGAGTAGCTTCACCCACTGGAGAAGTTGAGTCATTTGATTCAGCTGAGAAATAAAGACATGTTTTATTACTCAGAGTAGACCCAGATGATGCCCGCTCTAAGTGGTCCTGTGGAAATCTCTCCATCATGAAAACTCCAGCTCCAGGAAATACGCACCTTGGCAATACCCTCATAGAATATGGCTCCTAATTTCTTCAAACTCTGTTGGTGAGAACTAAGGTGTGATGGATTTCTTCCAAGACTAGGCCTCTTGTCTGTTCCATCAGCCTTTTTGCTTCTCTGCTTCTGTTCGTGGTGCCTGTACAGCATCTTGGCACTAGGGTAGAGCATCCTGAAGATAGCTTTACATTTTGATACCATTTCCCTTTGGCAGTAAGAGACATAGCTTTCCTAACAATGTTCTCTAATGCTGAAGTGGTCTTTTGGGGCTTGTGGTAGAAGGCTTCTGATCTTGGGTCTGACTCCCTGACTATGCTAACTATATCCATCTAATTTTTCCTTCATGAATTACAACCTTTTAAAAATATGCTGTATGCAGGAAGGTGGGTGTGCAGATCAATTTCTATTGCTAATCCACTTATCACTTAACCTGATCCTCAGGAGGCTTATCAGTGTTAATAGCTTGTCATGGCTCATAGAAAAGCATGTACGAGTCATTATTCTGTTGATGCATGTAATTTGAAATTGACACTTATACTGTGTCATGCCATTTCCTGGTCCCCCAAACACCTGATAGATTGTCCTAACATTGACTCAGTAGAAGATACATTTCTTTCCGTTTCCCTGCACCATTCTTCTAGCAATTGCTTCCCACTTGAATGATTCAAGAAACCTAGGAAATATACATATCATGTATTAGCAAGATTCACACATAAAAAGCATCTTGTCATGATCTCATACAGTTAGCAAAGATGTCTCTTCCCTACTGTCTGCCCTTTCCCAAACAGAGAGGGTACCACTGCTCTCCCTTCCATTCTGCTAAATGTCCAATGGTCTGAGAGTTAAGTGTGACTGGGTTGTTGATGAGAGGAGTTCTCATGCAATACTTGAATAATTAGCATTCAAAGTCCCAAAGCACAGACAGGACAATGTTTAATTCTTATAAGGAGGCAGCAGGTATGGTGATGTAAGATACTGGGTTCAGACTTCTAGCTTATCCCAGTTCTGGGGCATTCGTAGGGTGCCCATTAGCATGTAAGAAGAGGGGGCGATTACCACTTTCCTGACACTGGCAGAGGGAAATGGAAAAAGACCTACAGAAGCTGTAATTTCTAGGAAACATTTATGACTAAATTTCTGACTCCGCAAACTGTGTAAATAAAGTTTCAGTGTATGAAAATTTCTTAGAACATTTTGGGCGAAGAAAAGAACAATGAGAAAAACCTGCTTTTATCAATATTAAAACATATTATAAAGCTATGGTAATAAAAACATTATGGCATGGCACAAAAATAAGAATAAACGGATCAATTTAATGATTAGAAAGTCTAGAATTGGGTTTGAGTGTAAAGCATTTAATATACTGTAAAAATATAATCTCAAATAAGAGGCAAAGAATGAATTACTTAATAAATGAGACTTGAACATTTGGTTGGAAGAAAATAAAGATGAGCTATAGCCAACATCGTACACAAAAATTTAGTTCTAGATGGACTGAAGATCTAAGTGCTAAAAATAAGGCTATGCATCAGTGGACACTATTTAGAGAATAAAGAGAAAACCCATGAAACAGGAGGAAATGTTTGCAAATCACCTATCTGGTAAGGATCTAGTATACAAAATATACAGAACATGTCCAACTCAACAATAAAGACAATCCAATTAAAAAATGGGCAAAGAACTTGAGTAGGCATTTCTTGAAAGAAGATATACAAAAGGCAGACAAGCAAATGAAAATATGCTTGGTATTGTTGTCATTAGGAAGTTGAAAATCAAAATTATAATTAGATACTACTTCACACCCATTAGGATGACTATTATTTTTTAAGAAAGAAAGAAAAACAGAATATTAAAACTATTGGTGAGGACGTGGAGAAATTGAAACTCTTCTACATTGCTGGTAGGAACGTAAAATAGTGCAGCCATTGTGGACAACAGTTTGATAATTTCTCAAGAAGTTAAACATAAAATTAGCATGTGATCCAGCAAGTCCACTCTTGTGTATATACACAAAAGAATTGAAAATAGGTGTTCAACCCAAAATTTGTACATGAATGTTCATAGAAACACTATTCACTATAGCCAAAATGTGGAAACAACTCAAATGTCCATCAACTAGTGAATAGATGTAAATATGATACTTCGGATAATGGAATGTTATTTAGTCATAAAAAATAAAGTCCTGATACATACTACAACATACGTGAACTTTGAAAGCATTATGCAAAGGGGAAGAAGCCAGACACAAAAGGATACATAGTGTCTGACTGCATTTATAGGAAGTATCCAGAATTAGCAAATCCATAGAGACAGAATGTGTATTAGTGGTTGCCAGAGGATGGAGGGATGAAGAGTGACTATTCAACGGATACTCGGTTCCTTTTGAAGTGATGAAAACATTCTGGAAGTAGATAGCAATCATGGTTGCAAAACTGTGAATGTATTAAATGCCATTGAATTGTATATTTTAAAATAATTAAAATGATAAACTTTATGTTATGCGTAATTTTACCACAATAAAAATATTGAAGAAAATTATGAAAATTATAAGACAAATTAAGTAGAATATTTATATATCATAAGATTGGGAAAGGTCTTTCTATATACAAAATCCTGCAGCCATAGATGAAGGATGAAGAGATATAGCTACTTAAAAATTTAAAACTTCTGCTTGGTATCATATACCACAAAAATGTTTATGATACATTTGCGATGTATTTGAGAACCAAGATCAATAGCTTTAAAATATAAATATATCCTACAACTCAATAAAAAATTAAAAAGAAATAAAAAGGGTAAAGAATATAAAGAAAATTCACAAAATTACAAATGCTTTTAGAAATAAAACATGATTTACTTCACCAATATTTTTAAAATAAAAATTGAAACAAAGAAATAGTTTTTGCACATGTGACTAGAATTTAAGACATTGAAAACATCCTAGATAGACAAAGTATGGAAACGGGCTCTTATATGCCATTGGCGGTTAAATTGCTAGAACAATTTTGAGAGGTAATTTTGCAATTTATATCAAAATTAAAAATGTGCATAACTTGTGTCCTTGCAATTCCACTTAGATAATTTTATATAGAAGTTTACTTTATATTCCAGAAGTAAGAGCATGAGTTTCTTAAGATATCTATGTGTAAGAATTTTTATTGCAGCCATATTTGTAATAATAAAAAGAGTGAAACAACCTAAAGGACTTCCAATGGGGTGGGAGCATTTAAATTAAACATAGTATAGTACTGTATACTTCCTGTGAAAAAAGGAAGTTGCTGAAAAATATTTATGGTATGATCTCAAACCTTAGTCCTGGAAAGAATAGGTTGGGGGAGAATTTTCTTTCTTATTTATGTACCTCCAAATATAATTTTGCCATGATGATTGAATTTTAATTTATTTTTGATTTTTTTGCATTTTCATATTTTTAAAAATAATTATATCTGTCTCCACAACTTTGAAAGATTACTTTTCCTTTCAGGCTAATCATTGCTTTTCCAATCTTGTGCTCTTTGAACAGTGAAAGAGTTTCTATTCTCCCTAGACGCTCTGCTTACTTGCAGAGAATTGTGGTCTTTCCTGATCTCAGGAGCAATCTGCCTTGTCTTACCCTCCTCTTTTGGCTTTCGATAGGCTTCCTGCTTCTGCTCACATTCCCTAGTGAGCCACGAACCTCTGTTTTCACACAGGCTAATGGGGAGAGCAGCATTGGGAGTTTATGAATTGTACCTCATTAGCACTGGCCCTATAGGGCTGAGGTTTGCATTTATAATTTTCTAATTTGTAAATGTGCTGCTGGAAATAGCAACAAAATATGTCTCGGGCACCCAGAGTCTGCTTTCAGATCTGAAATGTAAATGCAGGAAAACAAGTTATCGGGTGGCATACATTCTGGTCACACCTTCTCACGCTCTGTCTACTGCTTTCTTGACTGTCTTTCTTCATCTCTTCTTGCTTCATCTCTTACCTTTCTCCTGTTCTTCATCCTCATCTTCACAGACATGTGGTTTTTCTAAATTTAGGATTCATTAAGGGAAATGGCTTCCTGTGTGCATCATAGACAGACAATACACAATAGCCGGGCAAGGCTTAATCTTGGGTGACTGGAGAAAATGCTCTGTCAAACCTGTTAGATAGATTATTGCACAGTGGCCAGAACTGTGGGTTTGGGGTAGAGATAAAAATGATCAGTTCCATTGTGATCAGGTCCAATGTGAACTATCTATGAGATATTCTGGTGGGATACACAAGTCTGGGGTATATGAGACACCTGCTCTGCAGATATGGGGTTGGGAGTCACCAGCATATATCTAAGATCACCCAGCTAGTAAGCGGCAGAGTTCAGATTCACACTCAGGCTGTGTGACTCAAATCCTGGAGACAACGTACACACAGTATTACTGCCTTCTTAGATGACCCCAGGGTCTGTTCCAAAGTTGAGATTCTAAAGATGGCATTATTTCCATTGGCTGTGGTCCCTGCCGCGCCTCCATCTCCAGAGCCTCCTTCCCTTTCCTATGCTGTGGCAGTCTGTGTTTGCAGAAACTGGCTCTAGGCTCCCGCAGCTTCAGTCTGACAGCTTTTTGCAAGTATTAAGCTCGAGTTGTCAAATGTGAACAGCTGTCACATTCCAGTTAGATATGTTGGCTTTTCGTCAATCTGGGAGTCAGGTGGACTGAGTAACAAATTAGAGCCCCTTTCTTCACAGATCCTTCTTCATTAACACAGGAAATAGGTAAGAAAAGCAACCTGCTATGGGTTTCGGGTGCTCTCAGTCATTTGATGGATTAAGCAATTGAACGCATCTTTTCATATGTGGGAGTTCTGAGTCTCAGAGCAGTCACAAATTGTAGCCTTCAGGCATATGGCAGAAACTCTGAGCTTCAGTTGGTGCGAGCAGAATGGGTCCTTAGGGATTATTTATTCCCAAGGTGTCACTTTGCAGATGATGAGAAAACTGACCCCAGGAATGTGAAATGATTTGTCTAAAGTCACCCAAGCACTGGATTGCAGTGGATCCTGGGTCAGCTTTTTTCATCATTCCAGAATGTAGGTTGATAGAGGCTCAAAGGTGGGAGGATATCGTTGAGTGATTCTAAACTAATCTTCAAGTTAAAATAGTTGCAGTCCATCTCTCCAGCCACTGTTTAACCTCTTCTTACGTATCCCTGATATCCTCAGCCCCAAACCTGCAGTGATAGGATTTGTTAGACCCATCAGATCAACGATTTTATGGAAGAAGCCCCTGGCATTGGGTAAAGGGCTAAGAATAAAAACATCCCTCCCTTCTTGTCTTGCTTTGCACAGTTAACAGAATGGGCAGTGCTTTATGCAGAGCAATAGGAAGCTGACCCCATGATAACATCCTATCATCTGTGAGGCATGGCGCATGAATACTTGATGCTTATGAACCTCTTCGCGTTATAGCATAGCAGCTCTGCAGTCACACAGACCTTCGTGTAAAGTCCAGCAACACCACTTATTACCTGTGTGATGTTTGCGGAAATTACCCTCAGAACTTCAGTTTTCTGACTTGTAAAATGAGGATTAAAAATACCCAATACTTGTAAGACTATTGAGAAGGTTTAATAGGATGATGCAAGAGCATCTCTCAGCTCAGTGCCCGACACACGGAAAGAGCTCAATCTATGGTCTTTAGAAAATGTAGAACCTGGAAAAATTAGCTGGGTTTCTGGGAAGTATGTAAAGCTAAGAGATGAAAAAAAATTACCTTTTAAGAAATTCCCAAGAAGTGACTAAACTTTAGATGTTGGTTGATAAAGCCAAGTGAGAATTTTGGTATTTAATTAGATTATTTTCCCTATCTTTCTCCTAAAAGCTAAATACCTAGATTAAGAAGGATCGTTCCCTTTTCTTATGGAGATTTGAAAAAATATCTTCCCTTGCTCATACTTTTTATTAACTTGAGTCAGTATTTACATTTATTCATTCATTCACAAAGATTTATTTAGCAGCATTGTGTGCTAGGCATTGTCCTAGACCCTGCAAATGTAAACTAGAGAGATTTACCTGCCTTCAAAGAGCCCACAAGTTTGATTCTTCTCTTCCCTGCCCCAATGGCAAGGAAGCAAAGAAGTGAAATGGGTGTAGAATAGTACACTCCAAGACTTGGAGTTGACCTTAATGAGTATATAGTCCCTATTCCCAGTATAGAAATCCACTCTACACTATCTTGGACAAGTGGTCACCATTCCCACTGGAACACCTCTGATGAACACTTCAAAAGCAGCCATGGCCATTTGTTGGACAGTTGTAATTTTACTATGTTTTTTCTTTATTGAACCAATTTTATCTCTACAAACTGATTCCATTGGTTCTAGTCCAGCCTTTACTGTAATTCCTGGTCTTTATGTAAGAGTAAAAATACAACAGTGGAGTCAGAGGAACCTGCGCAATCTTGTGCTGCCTCTGACACAATCTGTGTGAGCTTGAGCTAGTCTGTGAGCTCTCTGGGCCGCATGCTCCTCGTATAAGAATGGGAATGGTAATAGCCACCTGGCAGTGTTTAAGTGAGGATTACACCATGTAGGTCAGGGGCTGGAACTCTGCAGGTGCTCTCTGGTCACTCCCTCACTACTTCTTAATGATGGTCCTTCAGATACCTGAACACATCTATTCCCCTTTAAATTCCTCCTCTCTCCAGGTTAAACATCCTTAATTGTTTCAACAATGTTTCTTCAAATGAGAGAATTTGAGTGTTTTGCCATCTTTTCTCTGTCTGGATTCAGTGGGTCAATGTTCTTAAAATCTGGAACCTAGAACTGAACTCAATACTTCAGACTTTAGCAGGTTATTCCAGGTCAAATTGAGATTAGCAATTCCATTTTCCTTGACATAGATTTCTGTAAATATTCTAGCCTCTTCCTTGCTTTCTGTAAAATATGACTTCTGATCATGCAGCTCAGTTTAATTTATCTTATACAGTGGAAGCTCTTGCTGTATTTAAGGTTTCGTTCTTGAGATGACTTTGTTTTTGCCCATGGACCCTCAATGTTGGAAAGAAGGCTTAATTATTTACGTGAGGATGGACTAAATTCTGTTTTCTGAATCAAGTACTGCTCTGTATCTCCGTCAGCTTCTGGAAGACCAGGTTGGCCCTCTGAGCATTGAAAGCCGCTGAGTTATGCCATATATCATTACAATATGCTACGGAGGAAGAGTTTTCAGTTTTCTTAACTTGGAAATAAGAAATATAAGACTTTTTTTTCCCTTAGAAGCCTATGTGTTATATCGGAAAAGTGATAAGGACGGTGCTTGTGATGGTTAATTTTATGTGTCAACTTGACTGGGGCACGGGGTGCCCAAATATTTGGTTAAACATTGTTTCAGGGCATGTGTGTGAGGGTGTTTCTGCATGAGATTAACATTTGAATGAGTAGACTGAGTAAAGCAATTGCCCTCCCGAATGTGGGTGGGCCTCATCCAATCCATTGGAGACCTAAATAGAACAAAAGAGCATGAGTAAGGCAGAATTTGTTCCCTCTGCCTGCCTTCCAGCTGGGACATTGGTCTTCTCCAAGCTTCAGACTCGGGCTGGAACTACACCACAGCTCTTTCGGTCCTCAGGCCTTTGGATTTGGACTAGAACTACACGCTGTCTTTCCTAGGTCTCCAGGTTGCCTACCGCAGATCTTGGAACTGCCCGGCCTCTATAACTGCATATGCCAATATCTTATAATAAATCTGTGTCTATATCTATATCTATCTACTTAATCTCCCATTGGTTCTGTTTCTTTGGAGAACCCAGACCAATACAGTTAATACACACCCTATACTTTCCCACCATAAGAATCACCACCCTGTGGGGTTGTTTCTTTTTCCATTGACGGCTCTTTCGTTAGACTGTGACAAATAAAAATGGCAAGTAATAGGATATATTGTAATATATGAGGAAGCCATTTGGTAAACCTAATTCGGCCTGACCTTGTCTTTCTGACCGAGGCCGTTGAGCATGTATTGTATATCTGCTTTAGAGATTCCCTATGGCAAGAGCAAAGGCCCTTGAGATAAAGGTGCAACTTCTCTCCCCCTCCCAATGTTGGCATCTCCTTAAAGATTAAGCATCTTTCTTTAGGCTGGGAACCGACTGCAGCGCTCACCTGTGACCACCCAGCCCGAGGCAACACACCTTCCACCCTGTGGCGTTCACTGAGACAGCAGACCTATCTGCCGTTTCCATAAATTGCTGTGCTGACAGAGCAGCCTCGTGACTATTGTAAAAGGGACATTTCAATCATATGTGAAACATACTCTTTGAGCGTATATAACCACCCTGTATACCCCCACTTCTTTGGAGTACTCTGTTCCTTTGTGGAAAGACTCTCCCGGAGTATAATCCTCAGATTTCAGCTCAGAATAAACTTACCCAAATTTTCATTTATAGATTGGTTATGGATTATTTTCATCGACAACCGTAAATTGTTATTTTGGGGAGGGGGGATTTTGCCCCCAGAACTTAGCAAAGTGACTGGTACATTGTTGTTTCTCAGTAAATATTTAATAAATGAACAAATATGTGTTCAAAACTCAGCAATGAATTAATTGCTCCATGATCTTGGCAAGTGACATTACCTCTCTGAGCCTCGGTTTCATCACCTGAGTCTCAGTTTTATCATCCACATTATTTGGCAATAACAATAGGCATCTCACAGAGTTGTAAAAATTGAAATAGTTAGTATAGGTAAAACTTGGTATAGGTAAAAACCAGTGATTGAGAAATGTTAAACCTCTTGTGCTATCAGATTCTACCATTGGAGCCATTTTTTTGCAATATAATATTTGAGTAAGACAAAGCTTGCTTGTATCACTGACAAAACTGGTGTAAATGGTTATTATGAAATTCGTGTGGACTAATTTGAAGACCATAGGCAGCAGAGACATCTGAGAGGGTGTTATATGCTATTCTTGGGTTTTCCTCACTGTTGAAATCATGTTAGAATGCACTGGCGGTACTCTTGTGAACGTTTGCTGCTCTTTAGGAGATGTCACGGTCCAGTGGAAAGATCTTTGAACTCACACAGAGTTGAAATAGTCATGATTTTTAAAATCTTGCATGTATAACTATAGACCAGTGCTTAACTTCTCTGAGTCTCAGTTTCCTCTTTTGCAAATTGGAGATAAAAATGCCAATCCTTAACACTGTGGTCAGTCATACGAGAAATGTTTCTTGAGCACAATTGAAACTTGTTTGTAGCTTTTTACATAAGCTATAATTATTTAAATGCAGCATCATTTTCCTACATCCTCCCAATATCATAGTTTCTCAAAAACTTTAAGTTTTCATGTGAGGGTGAAGGGAGGAGATCAGAAAGTAGGAAGTGAAGGGAGGGCAAAGAGGCATCAAAAGAGAGGAAAAGAATGTTGAAAATAAGATGGGATTCTGAATACTTCTTGATTGACCACATCTTATTTCTGGGCAGCTCATCTCCCGCATTTTACTTGTGAACCATACCTTTTGTCTATGCAGGCTTATCTACCAACACACCACACCCTTTAATCCTCCATGCTTTTGTACATGCTGATCCCTCTGCTTAGAGTACTATTCCTCCATTTCACAACATGGAATAAAATAATTCCCCTTTGAGGGCTCAATTCAGAATTTATTTGTTCTGTGAAGGCTTTTCAACAGTGCAAGATGGAGTTGGAAACCCCCTGTTCTCAGCTCTGTCCATAATTTACACTACCCCCAAATGCAGCCTCAATACTTTGTTATGAATATTTTAAAAAGTAGAACATGATTACTTTCAATGCAAATTTTGGGGTTTCTCCTAGAACTTTTGAGAGATGGGTCTGTATTTGGATCAGAAGAGAGGGTCCAGAGATGAATAATTAGTAGGAATAGTTGAGTGAAAATAATTTGAAGCTGGAGGAAGGGTGGCAATTAGAAAGGAGGGGAGAGTGAGAAATAAAAGGAGACACAATGAAAGAATAATCATCAGATGGAAAGACAAGGAGCTCCATGGGGATGCGGTCAGTGGTGACCATCTGAGAGATGAAGGACTTGTGGGTCCAGCTTTGTAGAATATTAATTTTCACTTGTGTTTGGGAGAACATGCTACCCACATAGTGGCCTAGTGTAAATGAAATGATTGGGCTGATTTTACACAAACATCAAGCAATGGCAAAGTTCCGTCTAATGAGAAGGAGGAAAAGCATTCTGGGAAGACGTGACGAGATGCAAACTGACAGTTTATCTGAAAGAGGAACGTGGAGTCAGAAGGGACCCTGAGGACATCAGTGCCCTGGGACTTTGCCAGAATCTCATGGAAGACCTTGGATTCTCTTCATGTCTTTCAATGAGGATTTGAGTCCATCTTTTCTAGACCTGATGGAACAGAATGACTAGAATGGACACTGGTTACTCTCAGTCATGCACTTAAGTACTTACCCTGGGCCAGGCACTGAGGTAGGTACTAGAGATGGCAGTCTGGGCAAAACCAGAGCTGGTGCCAGACTTCACGGCACTTAAAACGTAGTCAGTGAGATGCTGATCAATCATCACAGGCATACATATCGGCTTCCAAATGCTCTTACATTTATTTACACCTCTATCTCCCCACAGTGTAGTGACTCCTTCCGGGAAGGGTTTTAAACTTTGTTGTGTCTTTAGACTCTCACATTCTCTGACACATAAGTGGTGCTATGAATGTAAACATTTGTTGGATAAATGAATCCATTAACTCAACAAATGAAAAGAGATAGGCACTAGAAGGACATGGTCGTATGGAGAGATTCACTTTAACAATTTATCTAGGACAAGTTCTACTTATCAGTCTTGATGTGAAGAGTGAACTTTAAGTTTAGTAGCATCATATGTTATTTATTTTCATCAAGCATTTATTGAACAACTTCTCTGTGCCATGTTCTTTGCTAGACTCTTGGATATGTAGATGGAGAGAATAGAGAGCTTGCACTATAATAACTCAGAGTATAGCGAATAGTTCGATCCATCACTCTCATTAAAGGCACACTCTCCACTAGGGAGATGAGGAAGAGCTAAGACTGAGAAGTCAATCACAGAGAAAATGCGCACTCCAGGAACACATCTGTCTACCGTAGTGAATTACTCACTTGGTTTTAATTTACAAGAAAAACCCAATGAAGTCCAGTGAGAAGTACTTTCAAAAACCTTGGGGGCACAAAATTAGATCTGCTTTTAACCTTGTTGACATTGGAAGGACAGATTTTAATAATGTTAAATTACTAAATTGTGCCTTTCTCTTTAATGAACTACTCCAAGTGGCACACCAGAGAGATCTCTTTAGCCATTAAAAAACTGTCCCTTGTATTCAATATAAAAGATACAAGAGGCAGAGCTGTTTTACGTGGCTTAATTTTGAGATATTTTATGGACCACCTGGTGCCTTCCCTGACATAGAAGTCAGGTAATATCCAGGCCAAGGCTGACTCAGACAGAAGGCTTTCACAAAGACCTTTTATACCTTGACGTTACAACATCCCAAACCTCACTCAATGCTTCCATCTTTTGTCATCCGTCACCATTCTGTTGCCATTCAATGATCCACCAACATCCCCGCGGAGACAGGGATTGAAGAGTGAAATGGGATGGAAGGAACTTTATTAGGAGATTGATCCTGTTTTCTGTGCCTTTATCCTTTATCCCAAGAGTTTTCTGTTTTTATCTTCTTCGTTTAACCTCGTGAGTTCACCATTAAGTACTGGCTTTCCTAGTTGTATGGCGACTTGGGCTGTGATATCATAGAACCTGACTCAACTTAATATAAAAACTAAAGGAAACTTAATTGCTTGTCTAACTGAAAAGTCTCTTGGTAATTCCAGCTTCAGGCAGAGCTTGATACAGAGGCACAAATAAATGTCGCTAAAATCTATATCCTTCTTGTCTCCTTGACCTACCTTCTTCTAGGTTCATTTCAAACTAAATTTGATTTTCGTTAGAGTCCAAAAATTGTTCCAAATATTTCTTAGCACTGTACACCTTCATTTTCATTTCCATCAAGAAAGAGAGCATCTTTGTTCCAACATTTGTAGTATTACCTAAGATTTATGGCTTATCTATGATTGTCTATCGTTGGACTGGCTTAGGTCACATATTCTTCCTTAGTTGATCTATGTGGTCAGAAGGAAGGAATACACTAATTGGCTTAGCTCAGTTTTCATAATCCAACTCTGGAAATCGAGAGACAAAGAGATAAAGTGACTTGATCACAAGGCTATTGCGACCAAGGACTTAAAATTCACTGTTCCTTCTGATATACCACATACTGCAAGCTACCTCTTTTATTTGTGCACTGAAAGAGGAGTTTAACCCTTTGTATCTGGTCTACACAGTCATCTCTCTAATTCAGTCATGATTCTTCCATTGACCAGTCCTGCGATCCTCAAGCAAGACCTGTGTTAGCCTCAGTTTTCTCATCTCTAAGCTAAAAAGAAGAATGTCTATCCTGCATCAGGACAAATGCCTTAATTCCCACCAAAACACTTGTGAATTTCAAAGGGTTACACAAATATATAGTGTTATTGTTACTATCAGTGGTGGTATTATTTTACTGGCTGTTGGACAGCTCCTCTGACCGTGATTGGCACGGGTAATCACCGACTCTTTGGCTACAAGCTCTACAAAGACAAGGATGTGGTCTGTCTTGAGTAGCTGTTTCTCATCACAGAGCACAGTTCTGGGCACATGGTATAGTGCTCAAGAATAATTTGCTGAATGAAAAATTTCATCCACATTCATTAGCCTGAGATTTAGAAGGCTGGAGCTTCCATTACATATAAACTTAGGCTAGTCATTCAACCACAAGGTGACTCACTTTTATGTAGAAGTCAGAGATGATAGTAAGTTATGAGAGTCAAAGGAAGGAAGATATGTAACACGCCCAGAACAGTGGCTGACACACAAAAATCATTCAAAAAAGTTGAGTATGCCTATTTACAACTTGCTCCTGACTTTACGTGTTTAGAATAAGTCTAAGTCACAAGGTACAATCAAGTCAAGATTCATTGAGTGCTTTCTTTCTTGCTGGCCCAGTGCTGGCTATGGGGTATACCTTGATAAAAGACTCACATTCTACCTTGAGAAGTTCCTAATCAAGTGAGCCACTAGGAGCCAAGCAAGCCTGAATTTCCTCTGTCCTGTGAGCAGCTATTTCAGGTTCTACAGGAGGCTGTTTTTCTGTTTCAAAAGACAGCTGGGGTTTCAGGTGTTGAGACGAGATGAAACTCAAACATTTGGTGAGGAAATGGAGGGAGTCCTTATAAATAGAAAACAAGTGGGAAGAAGTTTTATGGAGGGAATTAAAAAAAGCTCCTGGGCATCCTTCAAAATAGTGCAATTTCATAGAAATAGCCCATTTTGTAATGGCTCACTTAAAATGACTTGCCCTCGATTTGGAAAGTTTCATCCATTGCAATGAAGAGGATCTAAAGAAGAGCTCCAGTGGCCTCTTTTTGCTTTTAATGGACCAAAGAGCTCAAGGTTTCTATTTTCTGTCCTATCCAGAGCCAAAGGGGAGAGAGCAGTATTGCACAGACAGATAGGCAGGCCTGAGGTCATTTTAGGGGCATTATTTTTATTGGATTATTCTAGAAATAAAAATTTCTTGGGGAGAAATGTACTAAAAACATAAGTGTTTTAAAAATAAATTAGAAGAAAGTAAATACAGAGCTTAGAGTGCATCTAAGTTCAGCTCCACAGCTAAGACAATTTCTCATATCTGGCTTAAATATACGAAACGTGGAGGACTTTGTTGAGCACCTATTTAGTTATCAGCTGCTATGCAAGGGGAGCCAAGGAAGAATAAATCAGTGATATTATCTGGGAGGCAATTCCAAACTAGAAGCAGGCCCCATATACCAATCTACAGGGGAGAGTCTCTGTGGAACTTCTGGAGATGCCAGTTCCCCCTTCATTACATTTCTTATTGCCTTGGTGAAAGAAGCACCCTTGGGCTTTCCCAGGGAACTGTAGCTATGTGGTTGTATGTAAGAAATCCATTGTGATATGGTAAATCCCACTTCCCCGATTCATCCCTCAATATTATTCAAAGAAGTTCTGATGTCTTCCCCTCATTTACTGTAGGTCATCACTGTATTCAAAGTTCAAGGAGCCAACTAAGGAAATGATTATTCAGTCTTTCATGGGACATAATTCCTGAGTTATGGATGAGTCCTCCAAGTCAATAATTCTGCAGTCATGTTTCCTCAGTCTCCGTGGTACCTATTAGTCAAGTACTGCAATTCTTTTCGTGCAGAGGCTATTTTGCCTGGAGCAAGCATTGTATTTTTTTCACTTAGATTGGGCTGAGACCTGACCCTTGCTATGGGCTTGGATGCAATGAAGAGGAATGGGAAAAAATCTTGAAGGGAAAAAAATGCCATCTTGTGAGGCATCTTTCTTTTTGGTAATGTCACCACATGTTTTCAGCAAATGGAAGATGCTCCACTCTGGCAAGATAGAACGGACTAGACTGCAAGGTAGATCCATGGGTGCAGTCCAGCCATTATGCTGTTCTGCCAGTCTCTCTTTTCTAGATGATGCTACTTGTAGGGTTCCTTCTAGTGTTGGCTGTGACAGCAGTAGCAAACTGAATTGCAGCCATGGGAACATAGCAAGACATTTCTAGGGCCTCTCTAACCAGAGGGGCAGCAGTGTGCTGGTCTGGGGTGATAGAAAAATCAAATCCAATAGAAACCCCTTACTTGATATTATGCCAAGGAAATTCTGGCACTTCAACTTTGTTTTACTGTAAGTTATCCTAAAGTCCAGACTTAAGTATAGCCATTCACATAGGCAGACTTTTGGACTAGTCAAGATATTGAATTCCAAGTCTTGGTTAGTGTCCCCATGCTAGTGAATTCTCCCCTATCCAGTGTTATATTCCGCCTACCTGGTTTGCCACCCTCAAGGCCCACTCCTATATGTGTTCTTCCAGGACATATTAGCTAGATTTTGCAAGTCCTTTAGATTGTAGCCTTTCCTGTTGGAGCTCTGCTAGGTTTGACTCTCATTATCAGACTAGAAGCCACAAGAGTGGGAGAAGATGAAGTATCTTTATGCAAGTCACCAGTTTCAGGTAAATAAATTGTATGATGTCCAGATAAGAGAAGTTCTTACTTGCAAAGCATAAAAGGCTTCTTTTGCCATGAGGAGGGTACAGAAGATTAGAGAGTTCCAGATTCTCAGGCTTGTCTAAACAAATATTCCTATCCCAGGTCTAAATATTCCACTCTTTCCTTATCAGGGTCCTGATTTTGACATATGAGACTTGTTGAGACTGTTTATTTAATCTCCTTTGCAGTTATCCCACCTCTGAGATCTGATTTACTGCATAACCTGTCTTTTAGCTGTAAGGGATGAAAGTCTCTTTTAATGTATCATAGAGGATTCTGGATTTTAGATCATGCTTTAAGTTGACAATTAGAAGCACTGGGTTATTTTTTTAGAAGCTCTCTTCTACCCACCTCCTCCCCCCCAAAAAAACACTCTACTCCACAATTCTTACCATTTCTTTGCTACCAAATTGATTGAGCATCACAGCTACTCCATCTCTCAAAGCCTTGTCCTCATCCCATTAACTACAGATGAAAACCCAAGTACTCATGATGCCGCTACATCCCACTCACTAATATACTTACATGCCAGGAGCACTTGTTGCCCATAAAGGATTTGATGATTCAACTTTGAATTTATGCATGCAGAGCTCCAAAGCCACACTCAAATAAAAGCACAAAAAAGTTCAACATCTGCCTGTCCTAAGCCCCTTCGGCACTACTTGTCTGGCCTGCAACACCCCTGACTTCTCACTGAGGAAGCACATACAACAGAAATCTGGATGTGGAATTTAGGTAGAATCTGGTGAATTCCGGTACTCTGCCAAGAGGGTGTGGGGCCATTCTTAGGGAGATGTTGGACCACACAGGTTGTAAGTCCATAGTAAGGGCTGTGGAATACTTTGCCAGGGTGTGCAGGCTGTCTCCTTTGGCATGAGTGCATACATCTGCACAGCAGTGTTTCAGTTATACGGTCTAGAGACAACCTTCTGTTTCACTCAGTTATAATCCAGCAATGGTGAATTCTGTTGGTTGTGATCATCACAGGCTCTCTATTTGTAAGAAAATATTTTCCTTTCTCACTATTTATCCTTCAATCCTAGAGATTCCATGTATTCTTTATTTCCATTTTATAAATCATAAACTTTCATTGGGGAAAGCTCTTCTTGATTTCCCATAAATATTATTTCTCCTGTTAAACACTCTTAGAATCTTGTGTTTCTCCTTTTTAACAACTGAAATCAATGACTTTTTTGTATAATCACTATTTCATGTGTGTGTTCTCCCCTCTGCTAGACTACAAGTTCCATAAGGGTAGGGAACATGGCTGTCTTGTCTTCTGTTGTATTTTCATTACTTGGCACAGTGATGGCAAGTATGTGCTCTAAAGCATTTTTCTTTTTGAAAGAATGAATAAAATTCCACCTCCTAACACCTGAGAATTAGAAGTCGTTTTGTCAGTTCTGCATTCTGAACCTGGCCTCTTTCCTAAATATTGGGCACATATGAAACTTAGGGTCCCGTTTTTAAGCTCTTTTCTTTTAGGCTGTCTATCGTTTATCCGTGTGTTTATTGAAGTACAACTTGTGTCCCAGTCTAACAAAAAGCTCCTTAACTCCCCACTTGTTTGAGTTATCAGTGACCCCAGAGGCCTAGGCATAAATGGGCCTGCAGGTAAGGAACAGGTTCCTCCAGTCTTGAGAGAAGAAGAAGCCAGGAAGTACATTGCAAAGGCAACTAGTATGTAGCTTTGTTGTCTTGCTAGGGCCCCTTTCCCCTTCCAAAAGAGACATACTTTTGGGATGACATAAAATTAATGACAATTATGCTAGTGAGAAAAATACAAGTTTTTAATATTTAGCTGATGACTATGCTAGTTATTATCATGGTAGCTATGAGTTAATGATTAATTATTAATTATAATTATTATATATAATTATTATTAATTATAATGACTATCATAATAGTAATGGAAAACAAATTCATGGACAGATTAACGTTCAAGACAAAAACTTGATGAGGCAGAATTGTGTAGTTGAAAGAATGCCAGCTTTGGAACTAGAGAAGTGGATTTAATTGATTAACACATATATTTATTCAATACTTATGTATTGACCACCTACTATGTGTCAGGTACTCTTCTAAGTTTTAGAGGTATAGCAGTGATCAAAAGAAAAGTTGTTATTTTCGTAGAGCTTACATTCCGTTATAGGTTAAGTTGTGACCCCCAAAATTCATAAGGTGAAGTCCTAACCCCCAGGACCTCAGATTGTGACTTTATTTGAAAATAAGTTTATCACAGATGTAATTAAAGTTATGATGAGGTCATGCTGGATTAGGGTGAGCCCCTAATTCAATATGACTGGTGTCCTTATAGAAAGGGAAAATTTCTTCACCCCCTTGGCTTTATTGAGATAAAATTGACATAGAACAATGTGCAAGTTTAAGGCGTACAGCATGATGATTTGATATACACAAATATTAGGAAATGGTTACCATGATAAGGTTAATTAACATGTCCATTACCTCACAGAGTCACCATTTTTTGGTAAGAACTTTTTTTTTAATAATTTTTATTTATTTATTTTTATTGTGGTAACATTGGTTTATAACATTATATAAATTTCGGGTGTACATCATTATATATTTTGATTTCTGTGTAGATTACATGATGTTGTGGTGAGAACTTTTAAGATTTACTCTCCCAGCAACTTTCAAGTGTACTACACAGTATTGTTAACTGTAGTCACCATGCTGTGCATTAGATCCCCGGAACTTATTCATCTTAAAACTGGAAGTTTGTACCCTTTGGCCACCTTCATCCATTTCCTCATACCTCCCTCCTCCCTCCTGCCCCTTCCTCTGGCTACCAACAGTCTACTCTCTATTTTTATGAGTTCAGTTTGTTTAGATTTCACATCTAAGTGACATCATCCAGTACTTGTCTTTTTCTGTCTGACTTATTTCACTTAGTGTAATGCCCTTCAGTTTTATCCATGTTGCCACAAAGGGCAAGATTTCTTTTTTCATACATGAATAGTATTCGCTGGTATATAGATGATAGATTTGCTTTATCCACATGTCTGTCAACGGACACTTAAGTTGTTTCCGTCTTGGCTGTCGTGAATAATGTTATAATGAACATGGGGGTTGCAGATATTTCTTTGAGATAGTGGTTTCATTTCTTTCTGATACATACCCAGAAGTGAAATTGCAGCATCATATGGGAGTCTGTCTTATCTTTTCGCTTTCAGTATATAGTATCTTTTGTGAAAAGAAGTTTTTCAATTTAAGGTAGTCTAACATGTTAAACTTTTATACTATGATTTGTGCTTTTTGCTTCTTAAGAACTCCATCTCTATATCAAGGCTATAGAAGTAATCTTTAATATATCTTTTAATTATTTTAGAGTTTTGCTTCTCATGATTAGGTTTTTAACTTGACTAAAATTAATCAGTTGATGAATCAACTAATTATTATTACTTTATATATGAAGGATAAATTTTCTTAAATAGCAAAAATTGCTATACAAATAGTTTAGACACCTGGGATTGCTCATCTGAACAAGAGAACCTAGAAGATGACTTGAGTGACTATATTCTTCATTCTCCCTAGGATGGTACATAATTACTACCGATCTCCTATTCTGGATAGAAAAGAAGTTAATTTATTACAGAAGTAATCACATTAGGTCTTACTTCTCTTGGGGAAAACCAAGTTGGGAAAGGCTGGGTTAGAAGGAGATGGAAATGGGGAATTCCATCTCAGACATTTTAATTTTGTTTTATAGGCAAACACATGGAAATGTGAACAGGGCAGGTGGAAATCCTGATCTGGAGATCGGAGATAGGTAAAGGCTGGATGTAAAAGTCTATTCATCATCATTACAGTCATGAGAGGTCATGATATTTTTTAGGGAAATAATATAGAGAAAATGACCAGAGGGCAAGGTGGGGGGAAGTTGCCCTTGAGAAAAAAACCCAGCTGTGTGTGGTGTCATGGAAGGCAAGAGACGAGAGCATTTCTTGAACAGTTGTTGGATGCTGCTAAGATTTCAAACAGAATGAGAACGGGAAGGTGACATTTCAGTTGAGAAGATACAGATCACTGGGACCCTAACCAAGAGCAATTCAATGGATGGTTCCACTGGAAGCCAGATGATAATGAGTTAGTACAGCCAATAGGAAGTGAGGCAATAGAGGCAATGAGCGTGGACCATTGTCCTAATTTTGTAGATGACAAAACTGAATTCTGGAGTGCTTAACTGACTTGCCCTGAGGTCCCAGTGTTCATCTGGCAATTGAGTACTGGCAGGCTGTATTCAAATCTGGCTCTTCTGCCTCTGATCTTTAAGCATGTACAAGGTACGAGCTACTTAAGATCTGAGGCCTCAATGTCTCATTCCTGCCCCACTGTAGCAGTCAGCTCAGCATGGGCAACGAGTACATCACACAGACCCAGTCTGACACATGCACCTCTGGTATCCTGCCCTAGGGTTTCTGGATACAGCTTGGCCCCACACCTGTGCACCTCAGAATTGAAGGGCAGGTAATGCTCTGCGCGGCAAACCTCAACTAATAGGAGGGAGAACTATTGCATACACGTTTTTCCTCTCCTTCCGCCTCCAAGGACTGTTCTGAGAGGGAGCGTCTCTGAGGATTGTCTCACGCATGTTGCTTCCTCTGCCTGGAATATACATCTCCACTTCACTTCTTTCCCAGTTACTCTATTCTTTCTTTAGGTCTCAACTTAAACGTCACCATGCCACACTCTCACCCCTCTGACCTTCAATATCAACCTGTGTTCTCCTATGCACTCTCTAGTTTTCCTTCATGATACTTATGGCTCTTAGTAATCACAAAGGCATGTGCATGAATATTTGAGTCATGTGGATTTCCATATTAGACACTAAGGTTCATGAAGACGGCAGCTTATTACTTCTGTATTCTAGTGTCTATGGCAGTGTTGGTATATCATAGGTGCTCAATAAATATTTATTGAATGACAAAGGTAAATGAATCAGTATACCCTCTTGTTCTTTCATACCTCCTCTTTCTCCCCAGAGTCCAGCTTAGATAGGACTGGGTTTATTGGGATGGGTGGAGATAGCAGAAATACATTAATATGGTCACTTTTTACCACCTAAGTTCAAGCTCTTGTTGGCTGGCTAATAGATTTAAGGAGTAAAACCAGCTACCCCTTTCCTCTTCCTTTAAGCACATCAAAGATACATTCTCTAGAACTCTAACAGCTAAGATATAGGGAGGAGGGGTCTGCCAGACTTAGTTTAAGCTCAGGACTGAGCGAGTTCAGAATCGAATGCTCTGTGTCATGAGGCATCCATCATACTTCTGCCTGCCCTGGTGATTGATGAAATCATCTAGCCATCTTGTTTGCTAGATGCGTGGTTCACATTTGGCATTTACTGGCCTCGTTCTTGTTCTTGTTCTTGTTTAAGATACATTCAGGTTCCCAATCTTCATAAGTGGATAACACAGAGGGGAAAGGAGTGTTGTGTGATGATCATGATCTCTCTTCTTTTTTTTCTTTCTTTCTTTTCTCCCCTTACATGGGTTATTATTAATTTAGATAGTTATAGGAAAGCACTTTTCCTTTCTCAGGAGACAGCTGAGAAGAAAAACATAACTCAGCAGAAGAAATATCCTCATTGAACAAAAGGTAAAAGTGAATTGAAAATGAAATGAATAAATGAAGTGGTAAAATTAGCGTCAGATGAAGGTATTTTCTTCATTCACTTATTTACTCATTCACTCATTCCTACTGACTCGTTTATTCTTTCATGCATTCACAAAAGCTGGGAACACGACGATCAACAAAATAGCCATGGTCTATATTCTCATGGTACACTATAGACAAGGAGAAAAATAGTATCATATGCACAAAGGTCTAATCCTGTGACACCAAAGCAACAGGATGCCATAGTGGCAGGAAAAGGGCTCCAAAAAGCCTAATGTGGTCTTGGAGAGACATACACCAATTTATGACTCATGGAGGCTCCCAATATTGAATTCTATTTCCTTTCTAATTAAAGTTTCAAGATTCACCTGATTCAGAAACTGAATGGCAAATCTCATGTTGAAAATATTAGTGTTGAAAATAGTCTACAGAAATGAGTCTCAAATATCAGAATACTAAAGAACCAGCTGAAAAACTTTTTAAGTGTGTGTATTCCTGCCTCCCACAACCCAAGCCCAAGACCAGAGAACCCGATTCAGTAGGACTAGTGTGGGGTCCAGGAATCTGTATATTTATAGGACATCCTAGCTGATTCTAATGGTGGTGAAGAGATGATGAGAATCAGAAACATTGGTTTAAGGTATCTGCTATGGAATATTTTTAAAAATTATTTTTCTTTACTTTAAAAATAAATTCTGTATCAGCATCCTTTTGTCAATTCAGCATTTTGGCTCACCCTGTCTTAGAAGATGATTCTGTGAAGAAATGATAATATTAATATAATAACATTGCCATTTCTTTCTCACTTTACAATTAATTATTCATTCATTCATCAAACATTTATGGACTGCCTATGCAGCACCAAGTTTTATGATAAGTGCTAGGGATTCAGAAAAGAACTGTATGTGTTCCTTGTCCTGAAGCTCATGCACCTGAGGATGACAGACGCATGTCAGGAAGCAGACGCAGTGCTGAGTTCTTGGCACTGCGAGTAAGAAGAAAGGGGCAGGAAAGAGGGAGGGGCCAGTTTTTCTCAGGGATGGGGGAGATGTGTGTGTCAGGAACAACTTCGTAACTTGATTTTTTATTATTATTGTCAGTAGTAGTAGTATTTTTATTAACCTTTGGCAAAAGCATAGTCAGTATCAGGGTCACCCTATGATATACAAGGCCCTGTGTAAGTATTTTTGGTGGGGTTTTTGTCTATTGATGCAATTTGATTAAAACATATATTAGGAAATTAACGGATCCAGGTGAAGCACAATATTTTATCAATTAAAATTTAGAATAATAGATAAAGAAGTGGTATTTATGTATTTGCTTATTGTCTAATCATTGCACATAAGGATTCTTCACAGTACTTGGGTGCCGTCTCTTCATATTAAGGATCAGGAGCCAGCTCTCCATGTTCTTTATTGTCAAATGTGCCATTCCTGTCAAATTTCATGTTTCCTACTGCAAGAAAATTGTAGTATCCTCATAATGTCACGATTCTTTGGAAGCTGTTTGTGTTGGAACAATATAGATCCTCTTGCCCCTGTAGTTCCCTAATATCAGTTACAACCAGTTATAACATTACTCATGAGATGATATCATCCTTCAAGCCACCCATGGATCCTGGCTTCCAGTGACTCTCTAAGGTTGTTACTGTGCTTTGTTAATGATGACCACAAATGCAAGTCTTACCCAGAGAATGCAGGGCAGTTTGAATGATAATTAATTTCATGATAATGTCATATTAACAGTTTGGAATTTTATAGCACAAAGGTAGAATGATACATCTTCCAACCATATGCCTCCTGTTGAGCTCTCAAGGCCATAATCACCGCATTCCTAGAATGTGATCTCTTTCAATGTAGACCACACTCCTGCCTCTGATATACTGCCATCAGCAGGAAAGAATGTGGGCAGAGCAAGAAGAGCTGTCCACTAAGTGCGATAAATGTCAGTCTTCCACCCAGAATGATTTCAGATAGACCCTGGGGAGAGCACCATGTCACTGCATGGATCAGAGACAAGAGAAGCAAGAACTGGAAGAGCTCATTGATGCTGCAGAGCAACGATCTCCAAAGACCTTGCAGGAGACAGGCATAGTCAACCCCTGAGGACTGCCTAAGAGATGACACAGAGCCTGTGATGGGGGTGGGTGAGCACCCTGGGTGTCGGTGGAAACAGGTACACAGGGTAAAATTACGTACCTCCACCCTAGCCACCCTCAGGTGCTGTAGACAGGAGGTGGTACCATGGTTGAGAGAGAGACAAGTGAGATCTGATGCCCAGGTCTACACGTGTAGTTCAAGCCCATGCTTTGGCATTGAACCCTTGTTGTTAACCTATTGTTTGCCCAGAACCTTGAACTTGTCCTGTGCTTGGCCTGAGTGAGAATCACCCCAAATCAGCATGTTAGTACCATTCTGGCAGCTCAATCTTGCCCCATCCTATGAAAGAAAAATCATACTGACCAGTGGGGATGATCTGCTCACCAGGCCATCCTCCTGGAACTGGGGCCAGTTGCTGCAATGACTTTTTAGGTACAAATTCCAGATCAACTTGGGACATCTGATTGACTCCACACCGGGAAAATGGTCAGGTAGTGCTCTGAAGGAGAGAAATGGAGACTGAAGTCCACACATATCCTGGCCTGAGATTAAAGTCCTCTGTCTGGGTTGCACTGCTGGCCTTAGTAGGTTCCAGGCCCTGGAGGGGGACTTTGCTTGCTTTGAGGAAGCACTCCAAAGCCCTGGAAGCACAGAGGCACTGGGTTTGGGCAGGGGCCCACTTGCGAGGATCTAAGGGTGGTATTTGTTTATTTGTAATTTACTTTACAAATAAAGAAACTGAGGTTTAAGAGGCCAAAAGACTTGCTCAGGATCCTACACATAATTAAGGGAATAATGTCATGAAATCTAGGTTTCCAAGCTCCAAATGCATGCTGTTTCCTGCCAACAACCAATTAATTTAATATCAGCCCAATCATGTGATATCTGAAGTTTAATCTATTGCCAACAGAAAGTGCTACTGCATAAAATAAGGCAAAGCCAAACTAAAATAGAACTTTATTTATCTACCATCTCACATTATGTGAGATAATGTGTCCCTTTGAAGACAAAGATGTTAATGATTCTTTAAAAATAGTTTCTATGTGTGCAGCCCTGAACTCATAGCATCCCTGGCAGTTTAGTAGGGCAAGACCTGCCACCTTTACTTCTCAGCTGGGGAACGTACATGGCAGAGAGTTTGGTTGGTTTGCCTGGGCCGTACAACTTTCAGTTGGAGAGTGGCAATTCTAACCCTTTCTTTTCTGTTCCAAACCTCATGGTCTGCCTACTAATTATGTCTGAGTATTTAAACCTTATCAAACAATTGGTTACTCAGCATTCTTCAGGTTTAACTATTACTGATTACCATTCTCAGTTTCCTCTATTTTCAACTCACATCCTGTTCGTAGTGAGTTACTATGGAGACATGACATATTATTGGTCTCTCTGTAGGATAGTGACCCGGCATATTTAAAAATGTTCTGGGTTTCTTAGCAACTCGACCAACATTATCCGTCTTTGACTCCATAATCTGTTCTTTGCTGCAGCAAATGAAACCTGGATCACGGGCTGGTTTCCGGAGATGGTAAAGGAGTTTTTAGAAAGGAAGCGAGCATTAAACGCATCAAAAATAGATTCCATTTCACCAAGTGCCTGTCCCCTTTCTGTTAAAGCATTTTTGAAAACGATTATCAGTGATGAAAGAGAAAACTAGAAGATTTAGAACCTCCAAAACTTCAATGCCTGTCATTTGCTTTGCCATTCTAACTTTGAATGACTTTAAAGTCCCCCGACCCTCAGTTTCCTCTTCCTTAATAGAGCTTAAGGTTGTACCTACCTCGTAGACATTTTTTTCATCAGTCAGTTGTCTGTGTGAAAATGCTCTATACGTGATAGAGTCTTGTGTTACTACTTTTAAAGCTGATTCAAAAGTTCAGTCTTTTTTTTTCAACTAAATGTCTGTTTTGTGCAGAGCCTTATGTTAGGCACTGAGGGGAGAAGTTGATGGTGCAGTGCTTGTCACTGGATATCTCACCATCTAATTGGGAGATGCAAGAGGAGGGATCCATCAATCAAGTTGTTCAGTTCAAGGGCTGTGGCCAGTTTAAGGGCTGTGGGCAGGTAATGTGCAAGTAAGTTCCTAACCCACCAACAGTGAACACTAAGTTACAGAAGAAGAGAGTATTACAGTAAGTTGCAATGGCCAGGGAGGGCATCTAGGAATGTCCAAACACCTGAGAAGAGCATAGAAGACCCTCTGTGAGCTGGCTGCTCGTTCCTTATGTGGCTGCATCTCACTCTACTGCTGGCCACACCTACTGTATTCCAGGCATACAGTAGCAATTTAAGCTAGACTTTTTTTTTTTAGCATGTATCAGAACTTTATTTCTTATTTTTGAGTTCATAATAGTTTACATCAATGTGAGATTTCAGTTGTACATTATTTCTTGACTGTCACCATGTAAGTGCTCCCCTTCACGCCCTGTGCCCACCCTCCACCCCCTTCCCCTGGTAACCACTGAACTGTTTTCTTTGTCCATGTGTTTGTTCATATTCCACATACGAGTGGAATCATCTGGTATTTGTCTTTCTTAGTCTGGCTTATTTCGCTTAGCATGATTCCCTCTAGGTCCTTCCATGTTCTTGAAAATGGGATGAATTTGTCTTTTTTATGGCTGAGTAGTATTCCATCGTATATATGTACCACATCTTCTTTATCCAATCATCAGTCAATGGGCACTTGGATTGCTTCCATGTCTTGGCTACTGTGAATAGTGCTGCTATGAACATAGAGTTACATATGTCACTTTGGATTGTTGATTTTAAGTTGTTTGGGTAGATACCCAGTAGTGGGATAGCTGGGTCATATGGTAGTTCTATTTTTAGTTTTTTAGGAATCTCCATACTGTTTTCCATAGTGGCTGCACCAGTTTGTATTCTCACCAGCAGTGTATGGGGTTCCCTTCTCTCCACACCCTCTCCAACATTTGTTATTTTTAGTCTTTAGTGATTATAACCATTTTAACTGGCATAAGGTGGTATCTTAGTGTAGTTTTGATTTGCATTTCCCTGATGATTAGTGATGTTGAACATCTTTTTGTGTGTTTATTGGCCATCTGTATATGGAAAAATGTCTTCTTTGGAAAAATGTCTGTTCATATCCTCAGCCCATTTTTGATTGGGATGTTTGTTTTTTTACTGTTCAATTGTGTGAGTTCCTTATATATTACGGAGATTAATCCCTTCTCAGATATATGATTTGAAAATATTTTCTCCCAATTGGTGGGTTGTTTCTTTGTTTTGATCCTAGTTTCTTTTGCCTTGCAGAAGATCTTCAGTCTGATGGACTCCCACATGTTTATTTGTTCTTTTGTTTCCCTCGTCTGAGACGACATGGTATTCAAAAAGATCCGTTTTAGTTTGATGTCAAAGAGTGTACTGCCTATATTGTCTTCCAGGAGTTTTATGGTTTCAGGACTTATCTTCAAGTCTTTGATTCATTTTGAGTTTATTTTTCTATCTGTTGTGAGACAATGTTCTACTTTCATTCTTTTGCATGTGGCTATCCAGTTAAGCAAGACTTTTGAAGCCAGAATTTTTAGGTTCATATCTTCACTTCAGCATCTACTCACTCTGTGACCTTCGGCTTCAGTTTTATTGTCTGTATGATGGACATAATAATAAAAAATAATCCAAAGTGTTATTGAATAAGTCACTAGGGCCAGGCCTGCAACTCAGTATGCACTCGATAACCATTAGCTCTTATTATTGCAGGCACTATTCTATTAATATATTTGGCTTCCTGTCTTTGTGCTTTTGCACATAATTTTCCTTCTGACTGGAGACTTCTTTGGCTTTGTCTATGTGGTAACGTTATTATTCCAGTTTGACTCATAAGAACCTCTTCCTTGATCTATCTTATCTCTTCTTTTAATCCTCTCCAGAAGATCTGACTCTTCAATATATTTTACTTTGTGTGTACCTGTTGTATCTTGTACAACCCTCTGTTATAAGCTGATTACATTGTATTGTACATTTCATTGTTTACACTGTGAAATAAACAAAGGCCAACCAGATGAGAAAAGCAAAGGCTACCTACTGTGACCTTGCCATAGCAAGGGAGCCACCATCACTCCATTTTGACAGAGACTCAAAGGCAGGCAGAGGAGTGGGAAACGTATACCGTGGAAGAAAGGGAAGGTTTCAGATAACGTCCTGAGTAGAGGCTATCCGCATGGGGAAACTGTAGACGGGCTGATTAGGAATGGGGGAATCCTATGTGATTGGATAGGGGAGCCTACTTGTCTTTCTCTGCTTGGTCATAGTTGGAAGCAGGGAAAAAAATTAGGAAAGCCACCAGCTATTAATCAAGTCCTGGATGTTTTGGGCCAATTATTATAGAAGTTATTGTATAGCTTTCTGGATACCACTAGAGCTAACAATCTGTCTTCCAGCGAGTCTGACTTCTAGCAGGCTGGCTTTCTAGGTTATTTATTGAGGTAAAGAGGTCAAGAGGCTGGTTTCCTAGGCAGGTTGTTGCAGGTTGGGGGGCAGATTCTATTTTTATATATGATCTGACCATTGTCCATTTGTATATTCAGTCTCTCAACATATTTGTCTATTTAAACTTCGTGAAACCAAAGGACAGGTCTTGGCTGTATATGTACCTCCAGCACCTAACACAGTGTCAGATAAATGTCTGTGGATTGGTAGGTGGATGGAAAGAAAGACAGAAGAAAAGAGGGAAAGAAGGGGCAAGAGGAAAGCAGGAAGAAAAAGAATGAAGCATGAAAAGAGATTATTTCTCTCAAGGGGACGACATGAGCAAAAGGATGGTAACTGCATTGGAGACATATCTGGGGGGAATGCTGAGTAAATTGGCTTGACAGGAAGTGATGATTCCTGTAAGTGAATGGTGTTGAACCAAGTTGATTTATAATAACTTTCCGGATGGCCCTCACTCAGCAGAAGATAGTCTGTCTTTAAGTGGTAGGGAGTTAAGAAAGATGGAGAAACACAGTGAGGGGCAAAGGTGATACAGAAAATGATGGCTGCAATGGATCTCAAATACTTCAAAATGCAGTTGTAGTTATAAAAATAAACTTGTTTTGAAATATATTGTGGCTTTATTGAGCTTCGGGGAAATAATCTAATATACTACTGTACTTCTCTTGAGATTTTCATTAGTTTTCTGAAAACCTTTCATTTTATAAGCCTGAGAGAATGATCCTTTTGCTGGGTGGAATTTGGTGCTAAATTTCCCAAAGACAGTGTGTCTGAATAGAATAATTTTCTAAATATTTTTTTCCAAAATGTATTCTGAGGGTGAGGGTGGCGGACTGGCTTATTAGCTAACTCACCATCAACAAGGTATTCTGGTCAACTAAGTCTAGAGAATCTGCTCACTTTATCATCACTTAGAGGTATATGATGATGGTATTGCCATCATCCAAGACAGAGCAAGGTATTGCCAAGACAGAGCAGTTACTCTTGTTAGTCTCAGAAAGTTAGACAGTGATTGACACTTCCTTTGACCTACTTTCACAGTTACACAGATTTATGGTACAACTACTATAAGCCAGGCATTTGAGGTGACTACAGCTTCAAAAACAGACCAGTGATTACAGTACTATGGGCTGAGTGAAGAATAGAGGCATTGTAGGAGGAGAGAGGCAGGGTGCCCAACCCAGGAAGCAGTGGCAACTGGCTGAGTGTTGAGAATGAATTAAAATTGTACCCAGGTGAAGAAAAGGACAGAGCTTTCTCCAGCACAAACCCTCTTTCAGAATTAGAAAAATCATTCCCTGTGAGTACATAAATCTCCTAAAGTATACACCCTCTGAGCATCCAATTAGATAAATATGTCCCTGCCTCTAGGCTGACACAGACCTCAGACAGGCTGGGTTTCAGCTCCTGGGTGAGGTACCTCAGCTAGTCACACTAACACAGGTAAGGCCCTGTGCAACCATCTACCCAAACATGGTAGACATGAGTGGAGAAACGCTTCCCAGAGAATCAGAATAGCAGGAGAAAAAAATCCTTAGGCCTGAAAGAAGATGGGGAGAACTGGAACACCTAGAGAGGTTTGGTTTTGCTGGTAGCTGTATAGAATAAAGGATGGAGAGGTGGGACATGTGGCCAGGTTACAAGCAAGGGTAGATCATGCAGGTCCTTGCTTGCCATGCTAAGGAATTATGGGCTTTATGCTACAAGCCATTGCCGCATACAAGACCACACGATGTCTCTAGTCCACTGTATTACAATCGCCTGGGCTGCTAATTAAATATCATATTTGGGCTCCGCCAGACACATACTGTGTTGGAATCCCTAAATGTGAGCCCCAGGATTGTGTATAACAATTTTGCTGGGTGATTTTTATACCCATGGAAGTCTGATAACAATGCTGTGATAGCTGGAAAATTATAAGCAGAGAAGGGACTTTGATTTCTGTTTTGGAAAGATTGCTCTGGCTGCTGCGTTAATGTGGCATTAGTGTAGTGAAGGTTTGTAGCAGGGAGACCAAAGAGAAAGCTGACAAAATAAACTGGACAAGGCATAAACAAGCATCTAAGCTTGACCTGCCTTAAGCAAATTTCTTCATCCAGGAACCCTTCACCTCCTCTTCAGATGAATCAAATTATGACTAATGTGGACATCCAAGTATTCTCCAACCTGGGTCCCATTATTATAATTTCATATGTGTGTGAGCCTCATCAAGTTTCTGCTGGTAATGGTAGTGGTTCAAAAGAGTCCTCTCCTAGTATACAGGAAATACCCATGACTCAAACATGAGTCAAAAGTACTTAGGGACTTTATTCGTGCCTGTTTTCCTATTGTTAACAGATTTTTCTCATGTCCTTTTATTCGTGATGCAATGGAATTGTTTTTGAGCAACTCAAAACCATTTAACTGATTGCATTCCATTTCAATTGCAACAATTAATTGATCCAAGCCAATTAGCATTACGCCTGGATGAAATTAGCCATCTACAATGGTAGTGGTGGGCAGGCAGTTAGTCAAGAATGACCTGGAGGTTAGACGTGCTAACTAATTAGGCTAAAAGTCTTTTGCTAAAGATCCCAGTGGACTGTACCTTAAGGTCAGAACAGCACTTTAGGTCTAGCATTACATACTGGAAACTTGCGTCGTAAATTGCTCCAATTTGAGACATCATTGGGTCATTTTGTATAACTTATACACATTTTATCCTATAGATCCACCTGCCAGCCCATGAGACTCGGTTTTTTTGTAGGATGTTGTAGCTAAGGATCAATTCCCTCTCAAACACGTTTAAGGAAAGGAGAATTTTGTCAGGATGCAGGGGTCTCATTCAGAACTCGAAGGCAAGAAGTTAAACAGCCTCCCTGGAACTCAAAATCATTAAACATCTCCTCTCAATTTCTTTTTCTGAGACACTACATTTTTCTCACATAATTTTTTCTCTATGGGTTTGCTCCATTTTCCCTGCAGACCCGCTTCCATAACAAGGCACTTGTTTCTGATCTTCCATAACTTCAGCTTTGGGTTAACACTGTGTCAATGGCAAGCCCAAATCCATCTACTCTACGTGACCTTAGAGCTTTGCTTCCCATATTTTGTTGGTTGTGACTTCAAATGCTCAAAAGCGAGGCTGGACTGGAAGGCTACAATTCTGTAGTTCATTCAGTCGTCTTTGAGAAGTATGAGGTGTAATCTGGTGCAAGCCTGCAGTTCTAGACTCACTGCCTCAACAGGGGCAGGGAACATCCGAGAAGGAGATCTGAACTGGATGCACAGGAAAATGCAGAAAACAGGTTAAGGTCATAGAGCAACTGTCTTAGAGGTCTCAGGTACTCACCACCCAACCCATGGAATTTATTATTTGAGAGCAGTTATATCTCACCTTCCTTCAACCGTAAAAAAAAAAATCACTCTTCTTATGCCTGTCCTTATCCCAAGGCGCGTTCACTGGAGACTGAAGAAGCCCTGGTAACTCTGTCTTAAGGAGGATGTAGACATCTTCCAGATGTCGCCTCCAGTTTGGGCTCTGGAAAGGATTAGGAGAAACCACACGTGTGTGTGTGTATATATATATGTATTTATTATTCATATATGTGCATGTGTGTGAGTGTATATAAACACACATACACATATACGTGTGCAGTTCACTCTCCTGTACTGGCCCCCTGCATAGCCTTTAGGCCGGAAAGGGTTCTCTCCACACCTGGGTAGGCCCTTAGGAATGGAACAGTGCCATTGGGTTGCTGCAGCCTTAGACCTTGGCAGACGACTGACTGGGGCCCAGAGGTACACGCCAGAAGCCGGGGTTGCTATCCTTGGGCCTTTGGCTTCCTGGAAGGCTATAAATTTGCAGCCTTCACATGCCCAGTTCACTTCACCATTTTGGTCTCCATGAGTCCCACCTATGCACAGCTTTTGAGCCAGATCTGGTTCCCTAGCATCTGGCAGGACCCCTGGGTATTCAGTTGACTGAAGACAAGGAAGAAGGGGTTCCAAGGCAGAAAGCCATGGAATATGATTCTTAGCTTAGAGGAAAGCCCCAAGAGATAGTCTTTATCTGCATTTGCCTAATGGTAAAGTACATACAACAAAATTTCTAAGCCCTCTTGAACTAGGAGCAGCACGAGAAATCTTTCTATTGGGTATGAGAGAAATCCTCCCATCCTCTTCCTTACACACACACACACCTTCCATGAAGTTTTATTTAATGGGCTGCCCAACGAAGAATATGTTTACATGTTTTTAGGGGGTTAGATGTGTTATTTATTTACACAATTTGTTTTGGTCTCTGCTTTGTGGCAGTCTCTGAGTTTTGTACTGAATTTACAATTATTAATGGGAGAGACATAGTCTTTGATCTTCAAGAACTTGAATTTTAGTAGAAAAGATAAACAAATGACAATATTAAACAAACAACAATACAGTAAATAAGGACTAAGAGAGTGGGGCTTATGAAACTATTGAGGTGCAGAGGGCCCACATCTGGGTAGAAATATGACTATAAACCACAGCAACCAAATCAAGAACAAGTTGAATTTAATCCTATGGTTTTTAACTCTGGCAGCACATGAAATTACCCAAGGTAGCTTTAAAACTAGAAATGTTGGTGTACCATCAGAGACCTAGTAAATTAGGATCTATGGATATGGTGCCTAGGCATTTGTGTATTTTAAGAGGTCCTTGGGTTATTCTAATTGTAACCAAGGTTGAGAACCACTGATTTAATTCAATAAGCATTCACTGAACACCTATTTTGTGTCAGACCCCATTCTAGGCTCAGAGGATACAGATCAGAGATGACAGAAACACAACCTGTGTCTTCAGGGAGCTTGTCATCTAGTGGGAGAGATAACAATGCATAGATTATTGTAAAATATTGTGGATTTTTAGTGATAGAGTTATGTCTGAAGCAATGGCTGAGCTGAGTCTTGAATAAACAGGAGTATGTGCAGAAAAGGAGAAAGACGAACTTCAGGCAAGGCTGGAAGGAGGTGATAATAAGTTGGCCGAAGCAAAGGAACAGGTGGTGAAAGAGTGTGATGTGTCCCAAGGCTCCCAGAACAATTTGGCATGGGTGGACTGTCATTGCCAAAGTGGAAAGAGATGGGATTTGAGACTGAAGTGATGGGCAAGGAAAAAGTAAGGGGAGCATTTCAATGACATCCTAAGAAATTTGACCTTTATTGTGTGAATCAGTTTTCATACTGTACACCTGGGGCCTCCCGTATCAGAATCACCTGAGACAGTCCCTATCTAAGACCTAGAGAACAGAGTCTCTCAGGATGGGGGGGGGGGGGGGGGCTGAGAAGTTCCTCAGGGGATTTCAATACCCACTAATTTTAAGACGTGTCACTCATGGGAAAGCTTTATCAAAGGAATGATGCACTGGAGACAGTTGCCACTCTTGCCATCATAAAACGCCATGGTCTATTGGAAATAACTGAAGCCTAACATGTTCCACCATCCTGAGCTAAACGTTCCAGTTTTGCTGTTGAAGGAATTTGAGGATTCAGAACTGCATGGTGAAATCTAGATTCTCAGGCCGCCTTGCAGGCTCTGCTATTGTCTAGTAGGTATATCTTCTATTGATAACAGATTCTGGAATGTGACAGATGATGCCAAGAAATATTTCTGTAGAAGAAAGATCAAGACACGCAGTGTCCGTGATCCTGGCTTCTCGTGTTACTTCCAGATGTGCGAATTTGAGTCAATCACTTCACCTCTCTGAGATACAGATTCTAACACGGAGATGATCAATAAAAATCAAACAATGCATGTGCATGTTGCCTGTAACTTGTAAATAAACTTGCTATAGGAAATCTCAGTTGGCTTTAGATGATTCCTTTTTTTAATTGAATTTTACAGAGGAATCAAGATATTACCACCTGCTCTCCCTGTTCAGAACTTAATGTGCGCCCAGCACCAAATTGAGTACTTTGCACAAATTAGTTAATTTAATTTAATTTATTCATCAACCATGGAATGTGGGAATAATATCCCCAAATTAAAGACAGTTAAAAAGTTTTAAGTAACTTTCCCTAAATCTCACAGCTAGTATGTCAGCAGCTTCAAATCTAAACCCGGGTCCTGCTAGCTCTAATTCTGTGCCCTTACTGCCAAGTGGTATTCCCAACATAGCCACCTAGCTTTGAAATATCTACTTTTAGTGTTGAAGTTTGCCTTCAAGAGAGGTGCCTTTTTGATCAACTCTACCTACTGTTTGTAAGAGATTTTCTGGATTATTATTATCCTTATTACTTCTTGGGGATTGTTCACTCCCATCGTGGGATAGCGGATTGTTTGTTATGACGGGAAAAATGAAAGTTAGAGGAAGTTGGAAGATATTGAAAGAATAAATGAAACATGATACGCTATCCTAGTTAATTGATATTGCACTGGAGCAGAAGTCTTAGAGAACAGAACGAGCATCCATCATTTCAATGGCAGTTAGGAGAAAAGTTAGAGAAAATGAGTTTTTCAAGCCTCTTTCCACATGTTTTAGAAATTTGAGAACATCATACAGAGCTCAAAAGTGTTATACCAATCTATGGAATTATTGGAAAACTCAACCATTCACTGGTATTTTCCCATTTTCTGTCCACTCAACTATCTGTATACCCATCTATCTATCATTCCACCCATCCATCATCCATATATTCATATTCCTTCTATCTTCATGTTCATTCTACCATCCAACATCAATTTAATAAGTATATAAAAAGCTAATTATGTGCTTTAGCTCAGCTATCCTTATTGAGCGGCTACTATACACCCACGCCATGGGAAGGACTTTTGCATATATCACTTCAGCCTCGTTGTCAGGCACTTTATAGCGATGAAAATAAATATGAGCTACCTCTGAGAAAGCTACCTGCTCTCAAGGGATTAAAAAGAGGGACAAGCCATGACCATAAAAAACTATTAACTGGGAATACATAAGTAGTTACATTCCTTCAAAGATGAAACCATATTAGCTGTCCTGCAGGTAAAACATAATTGAGACATAAATAAATGTCTCTGAGAGCAAAGCCTAAGAAAGAAAATGGAAGAAATCAAGGCTTCCCATCCTCCAGGTTCTAATTCGAACATTCGCTCCTCTGAGAAGCCTGATTCCCTAAGGCTGAGCTGACCTTCTCCCTTCTGCTGTGGTTCACAGCCCTTTGCCCCAGCTTTTCTTACAGCGCTTACCGACTTTTGTGTCATCATCCTAGCATTTCAGGAGACTGTGAGGTGATGTGGAGGGAGCAGAGACTTTAGTGAAATATAATTTGCGTTAGAACGTCATCTCCTCTTCTTATCCTATGGGACATCTAAGGCTATAATTCGATGAGTGAACTCTCACTAACAGGTTTCACCCATTTTGCTAAGCACTTTCAGTAATCTGATTAGTCCTCAGCACATCTTATCATAGCATTTTGTGCTGTTGCTATTTCCATTTTACAAATACATAAGGTGGGGCTTAATTAGATTTCTCAAATTGCTCTCACAGGTGCAGAGACTAGTTTCAAACAATTGTCTACAAAACATGTTTGAAGAAAATATATACAATAACATTACTCAATACACTTAATTGCTCGGCATATCAATCTCCTCTGTAAGTTAGGGCTGGAAATATTTATCCCACAGAGCTCTGAGGCAGCATTGTAGGCTGTGAACATATTGTGCGATACAGTGCTCCATGCCAAGCAGGGGACAGTCCAACTCTACTCTGCTAAAGGTTTCTTGCTGTTCGTCCAAGATGCCAAGCTCAAGTCTCCCTTTGTCGTTTTGTTTCTTCCGTGTGCAATGCTCTATCCCTAGACCTTTACAGGCCTGGCTTCTATTTACCAATCAAATCTCAGTGAAACTGTCATCTCACCATTAAGATCCCTCCTGATCACTCTAAAACAGAAGTCCACGCTCACCACTTTCTGTAAACTCTGAGCTGATTGGTCTTTCTTCATAACCTTTTCACAGATGCCAATGTTCATTACCTTATTTGGTTATAGTTTTACTTGGTTATTTATTTGTTTATTTAGAATTACTTAAGTAATTTACTTTTGTTTTACCCCCCCCCCCCATTAGCTATAGATCATTTTACTTTTATTTCAGTGGTTATCTTAGAGATGAAAACACTAACTCCTTGTTAGAATATAATACAAAGCAATAATTTTACTCCTGCCCAGACAATGCAAAGGGCTTAGAACAAGTCAGTTCATTCATCCCACACTCATTTTGCATTATAGTTCCATCTGTTTAAATTCTACATATGCTTAAGACTCTACACGATATTGTTATTGTTTTGTGAAGTTAATTTTCATTTACGTTTGACCATTTATTTACAACTTTCATTGACTTTTTAAGTTTTGGGGACAGACACAGCTCATTTGACTTAGAGCAGACTTAAGGTAGGAATCAACAATTGAAGATATAAAAGGTAGGCAAACGGAGGAGAAACAAATTAATATGTATCAAGCACCTGCATATAAATATATATGGTAATGTATATGTATATACATATATGTATATGTGTGTACAGTATCATCAGAGGGATAAACAAATATAGTAATGAAAGAGCTAGAATTCAATTCTAGAACTTTCTGATTCCAAACACTGTACACCGTGATACACAGCTCTGCAGCTCCATTTTCTCATGTGATTGGTTTTCAGCAGTCTTTGGTTTCTTGTAAAATGCAGGCTGTGTGGAGGGGGAGGGAATTCAATGTTTCTTAGATCAGATACCTTTATATTCTTGGAATCCTGTCTATCTGCTTATGCTTTTCAGTACTTCATAGGGACCACCACTTCTTAGGGATCACTTTAATTATGCAGCAATGGTCATTTCCATTAGATAAAGAGTCCCTTTTAAGGGAGAGATAACTTGATCACTTTAATGTCCTGAGGTTGCAGGCTCTCCATCTTGTATCAGAAACTATAAAGATGGGTTATTTGCAGCAAAGTAGGCCTGAAGATATATACAATAGGCTAGAAAACTTGCAGATGATTCAGAAGCTAAACATTTTCAAGTCAAGTAAGGAAAAGATTGGCGTTCATTGAGGAGTGATTTGGATTCAGATTCAACTTAAAATGAACATCTCTCATAATAATGTCACTTGGACAGGAACCCACATTCACCTGAATGACCATCCTCCTCAGTTATACTTGTGACCCTTCATGCTTATTCCTGGGACTGAATGAGCTGAGATTATTTTTCCATCCCACATTCAGTGCTGCCTGAGGCCTCTATTCCCTATGATGCTGTAACTTTGGGATCACTGTCTCCCTATGTGAGTGCAGCCTCATCGGAAAGGTGATACGAGGAAGGCTGAATATCCTTTTAGTGTTTAACTACCAATATTTCCAAATATTTTGTTTCAGACTTTACTGAAATTTGGGTCTCAACTATAGAGAATAACAATGAAGGGGATCAAAGGAAGTCTTGAAACATACAAAATATTCTCAGAGTTTATGGAAAAAATTAAGAAGAAAATCTTATTACTAAGGGTCTTCTCTTGGGTTATCTCAGTTTCTACCCTCTCTCTTTGGGGTCTGCCTCTCCTCCTCTGCCTAGAGAAAGAGTTCCTCTTCCATTCCCACAGTTTGAGTCTACATATTTGCACATGAAAACGTGCACGTAAGGATGTGTGTGCTCACACACATAGACACACATGAGGCACTGAGATTTCTCTATGTGCTCTCTCTCTTAGCCATAAGGCAATTTTCAGAGCAAAGTAATCTTCTGGCCACACATTTCCCAATGTCAGGGTTATTGAGTCTGGCTTCTCAGCAGGAGATCAGGAGTACAGTTCCATATGTAATTTGATGCTTCAAGTCCAGCAGAAGAATCCAAAGTAAGCTTTGATACTCTAGGTTATAACTAGTCTTCTAAGACGTCTTAGTTTGTAGGAGGTGAAAATATGTACATTCATTCCTCTGAAAAAGTTATGATAATTCCTGTGAGTAAATGAATTCACAGCTTCCAAGAACAACCAAAATATTTCAGACTGGTAAATTCTAAGTCAGTATTAAAAAAAAGAAGCATTTTCCTAGTGGAAATGGAATGGAATAGAATATAGTCTGAAAATATTTCCCATGCTTTCATCGGAAGTAAAATCGTTATGTGGAAAGGGAGAAGAGAGCGGGAAAAAGGAAAAACAAAGAGGAAAAGGTAAAGAAAGGGAATAATTTAGATACTGATGCATGAACCAACTTAATCAGATTGGGGGGGGGGAAGAGAGGGAAGGGAGGAGAAAGAGAACTAACATTTATTAGGCAGCTACTATGTGCTCAGACCAGACACGTTTACCAATGTTTGATAACGTATTTCATATTCATTGAAATCCTCTGCCATAGATATTATAATTCTCTTTTTATATATAATAAAAATTGTTCTACAAAAAATTGTGGATGTTGAGATCAATTTTGATGGTAAATCACACCGTTGTGGACTGTTTGTTTTCAGAGCACATCACCTAATATCTACAGCCTTTGAAGGTTCAATTCATTGAATTATCATTGTTTGTAATTCTCTAACTTCTTTAATTCAGGAATCTTCAGAAGATGGATCCTAAATTTGATAATTATGGTAACCCACCAAGATGGGGAATGAAAATTCTCTGGAAGATAGTGGAGAATTCCGAATAGCATTGTTCTATCACACGAGTGAAAACATCTTATTATTTTTTTCAGGAAATAGTCACATTTCAGCTTACAGTTCTCCTGTGAGATACTGATCATCCTTGAAAGGAGAAACGTATGCTTTAATCATAGTGCAAGGCATTCAGAAGTCACTTACCTTTTCCACCAGTGTGACTCTTCTCCAGGGATGTCACCCCTTCGTGCGATTCCTTTTTAAATTCTTCATTAATCAATGCCACCCCCTCCTTCCCAGGCTCCTCTTCTCTCTTAGGTGTCATTCGGTCTGTTCTACCAATTTTCAGCCATCATCTTTCCCACTCTTTTTCATATTTTCTACATGTTTCTGGTTGCCTTCACTGGTTTCAGCTATCTTTTCCCTTATAGGTAGAAAATCTAACGGGGCACCTTTTCCCAGCCTAGTTCTTGTCCCTGGCTGTATCTTAGGTTCCAGTTAGAGCCAGTTCTTTTATTTTTGCCGATGCTCAAAAGAAAGATTCCAGGAGTTAATATATTAGATATTATTCACTTATCTTTCAGTTCCTTTGGTATGGAAAGGGGATTTCTCTATGCCTTTCCTTTTAATTATTTCACACATTATTTACATGAACAGGCTTCTACCAGGGGTGGTTTAAGATAGTGTACAGCATGGTGACTAGAGTTAATAATACTGTATCACATTATTTGAAAATTGTCAGGAGAGTAGATCTGGGAAGTTCTCATCACAAGAAAAAAAATTTCTTTTGTAGCTATATACGGTGACAGATGTTAACTAGACTTCTTGTGGTGATCATTTCACAATGTATACAAATATCAAATCATTGTGTTGCATACCTGAAAGTAATATAATGCTATTTTTCAATTATACCTCAGTAAAAAAATAATGGGAAGTTCCCTGGGCTGCGGATCCCAAAAGATCCAAAAGTCTGTGTTCCAACTTCATTTCTGCTGCTTACTAGTATGTGATTTGGGGCGAATGACTTAATTTCTCTGGATCTGTTTCTTCAGTTACAAAATAGGGGATAATTATGCTGCTATGACTACCCCATGTGATTGGTTATGCCACCTGCACCACAGGAATAGTGGGAAAATGTGCCAGAGGAATGCTCAGGATGCTTGAGAAAGGAGAGAAGAAATTCACGCTTTATGTTATGTCTGCTTTTAGATATGAAATTTGTGCTGGGTTATTCCAAAAATCTTAACAGGTAAAGAAGGCAAAGGAGAGCAGAACTAGGGCAAGAGGAGTGTCGGGTTTAGGATGCAGCCCCCTGGTTGCAGAATGAAGTGCATGCTTCTGGGGTTTTGGAGCCCTGAAGACATAGTTTCCCCATGAAACTTGGAGTCCCCTGGTTACTTATGAGGGTTCTCAGGAAAGACGCCTGCCTGCCAAATCTAGGTATTGTCTGACACTTCTGCCCTTGGAAATAAAGGAATAGAAATTCTGGTCTATGAGGCAAGAAGTATTGGCAAAAAGTCCTGCTGGCCTTTCCTGGCACTGATTCTAGGATCAGAATAGGTGGAACTGAGCAGGGCATTGCTGGATAGCTAAATGCTCATCCCTACAGGAGAGGGGGGATGGCTGGGGAAAGCACTGATGGGCAGGGGCGTCAGTGGGAGCTGGGATACGAGAGGTGCCTTGTGAATAGAAAGCCTTATGCTATTCAGAAGACGAAATTTCCATTGAAAAATTGAATCCTTTGTTATCTCTTGGTAAGTACAACTTTTTCAATTAGTAAGAAAAAGTCTCTTTTAGCCCATTTCCTTGTAATAGAAAAGGAGCTTCCCAAATATCATAACCATTTTACAGGTGTGTATGGTACATCTTGATTGTAATTCTTACAGATAATTTTTTTGGATGGATTCATTAGCATTTATTGAGCACTTGGTATTTCTCTGTACTGTGCCAGGAACCTTTACATAATTGATCTTATTTAATTGCATCAAGGAACCTATAAGAGGAGGGTTGACATCTTGAATTTATAAGGAGAGTTACTGAGGTTGGTATTTGCTCAAGATGTATAGATAGCAAAATGTGAATCTAGAATGCAAACCCACATCTGCTTAACTCCTGAGCCTATGCATTTCCTCCTATCCACAGTGCTTCAAATTTACACCGTCTTACACACTGAAACTATAGTCTTACACTTGGCCAAGATTTCAGTATCCTCAGTACATGGTGATTGGTAGAAAAGGTGGGTAACGTGTAAGAAATAGAATTTAGTCTAAAGATGTTATGAGCATTTTCCCTTTTTAGATTATTAAAATGAGTTCATAATAAATGCTCAATAAATATTGGTTGAATTCTGCCTTTTCTTTCTTTCTTTTTTTTGTGAGGAAGATTGGCCCTGAGCTAACATCTGTTGTCAGTCTTCCTCTTTTTGCTTGTGGAAGATTGTTTCTGAGCTAACATCTGTGCCAGTCTTCCTCTATTTTGCACGTAGGACACTGCCACAGCATGGCTTAATGAGTGGTGCATAGGTCTGTGCCCAGGATCTGAACCCGCGAACCCGGGGCTACTGAAGCAGAGCATGTGAGCTTAACCACTAGGCCACCAGGCTGGCCCCTACCTCTTCTTGATTGCAGTGACAGTAGCACATTAATTTCTGTGTCATACCCAGGAACTGGCACAGGGCTGGACTCTGGAGAAGCGCTCAAGGAAGACGTGTCATTGATTGATGTATTAATGTTCCTAAGTACAGGTTCTAGACAAGGCAGGATCTCAGCTTGCATGGCTGTTGATCCCGTCAAAATTAGGCATATTCTCACTTGCTCAGCTTCATCCCTTACACGTTCCACCTTTTTCTCTTAAGTAGTTTATGGTCTTTCATACCTCTGGACTTTTGCATAAGCAAGTCTTTTGCTGGTAATCTCTTTATCATCTCTCACCCTTATCTAACTGGTAAACTCTAACTTGTTAAAACTAATAAACATCACTAAGTTCAAGCCTCAAATTCTCAGGCAAGACTTTTTTGCTCCTTGCAGACTTCCTCGGTGGCTCCATGTCACTTTTCTATCTATTGTGACCATGTGTTTTCTCATTCACATCTTGAATCAACTATGAGCTTCTCAAGGACACATACGTTATCATATTTATCATCTATTCCTAGCACCTAGTGTAGTTCTGGCACAGGGCAGGTGCGTAATAACTGTTTGTTATATGAATGAGCAATCATATCATCTGTCAGCCCTTTTTTTAAGAAGATTAGCCCTGAGCTAACATCTGCTGTCAATCTTCCTCTTTTTGCTGTGGAAGACTGGCCCTGAGCTAACATGTGTGCCCATCTTCCACTACTTTTTATGTGGGATGCCTGCCACAGCATGGCTTGACAAGCGGTGCATAGGTCCCCACTTCGAATCTGAACCAGCCAACCTGGGCCGCCAAAGAGGGACATGTGAATTTAATCGCTGCGATACAGGTCTGGCCCCTGTCAGCCCTTTCTATGATATAGCTGAACCTTAGTATGTTAAAAGTCTTTATTATTCGGATTTATATGTCTAGTAGTCCAAATCATACCCACTCTTCTCTGATCTGATCAATATTATCAGTAAAATTTTGAGGCCAAGATATCAATAGCTATCATTTCTTGAGTACCTATTTTATGACAATATTAATAATATTGTGTATGTGGCATTTAATACGTGTAAAATTAGTGGAATTGTGTCTCTCATGACAGTTATTATGACTACCCAAATCAAAATGGAGAATTTACCTGCAAAGTTGTTTGAAGAAGGTAAAAGCCTAGGTTGTGTATTTCCTTTTCCTGGCACTTCCTTTATGTTAGTCAGAGAAGCAGAATGTGTATACGTTCTCTCTTTCTGTATCTATATATATGTGTATGTAGAGAGACAGAGGGAGAGAGAAATTTAGTACGACGAATTGGCTCATGTGATTATGGAGGCTGAGAAGTCCCATGATCTGCCGTCTGGAAGCTGGAGAGCTGGAGAGAGACCCATGAACGCTGATGGTGAAGTTCCAGTGTGAGTTTAAAGGTCTGAGGGCCACGAATGGTTAAGTCCCAGTCTAAGCACAAGAGAACACCAAGACCAGTATCCCAGCTGGCACCCAGGCAGAGAGAGAACTCTGCCGTCCTCCACCTTTTTGTTCTATTCAGGCCTTCAGTGGATTGGCTGATGGCCGCTCACACTGGGGAGGATAATCTATTTTACTTGGTCTTGCTTTTCAAATGTTTCAAATGCTCATCTCTTCAGGAAACACTCTCACAGACGCACCCGGAAATAATGTTTAACCAGATATCTGGGCATCTGGTGGCTCAGTCAAGTTGACACACATTTTAACCACCCTTATTTACAAAATTTTCGCTATTCCCACGTCCATCCCTCTCCAAGTAGAGAACAGGCCTCTATTAATTCAGGTATTCATTGTTAAATCTTCCCAGAAAAGCCTGGGCTAGAGATTTGGTTCTACTACTTGGATTACTTAACCCCTTCTAAACCTGAGTATTTTTTTTTCTACACTAGGAATAATACTTAATTAACTGGTTTACATAAATTCATGTGAAACATCCAACACAGCGTGTGACATATAACTGGATCACAATACATATTTTGTTTTGCCTGTATTTATCCTTTTCGTACTCCCTACTACAATTATTTTCATAATCTTTTGGATCCAATACAGTTTTCTTCTTTCCACTTGCAGGAACCCTTGCTTTTGTTTTTAACACAGAGTTTTGCACTAATGCATTTCCTCATGAGAAGCGCTCTTGTTACTGTTATCCTGAAGGATAAGCGTAGAATTGGATTACACAGTAAGAACGCATTCAAGTCTTTAATTATTAACAATGGGCAGCCAAGCAATTAACAAGTCAAGGTACATTTGGTGGGAAGTGGGTGGTCATAACATTTTTATTACATGATCAGAGTGATCAGAGCAGCAATTTCTAAACTTCATCTCTCCATCCACAAGTGGAGAATATTATTCTCCCTGTGGCATAGTGTTGTGATCCATCTTTATACTCAGCGAAGCTTAACAAGTTATTTTGAAATCTAAGAGTTCTCAGATGGTATTTTATTGACTTATATTCTCTCATATTTGAGGCAGTGTTAACAGCACCATACAACAGAAATCTTGATATGGAACAATACTGGCATTATGAGTTGGCAAAATCTATTAACACATGTAGGCTGTTGAAGTTATCATATCCATCGGTGTTACTCCGGGAACATGCATGTTGAAATTTTTTTTTTGCTTTATATAAGTGAAAAATCAATGAGTTGATAATCTTTATCAGAGGTCTTAATACTAAATTCATTCAGGACCAGGATATGAGAATAAAAGAGTGAAGGAGGCCAGGTGTAAGGAAACATGGTAGCCAAACAAGGTGCTGGGACAGTGGTTAATAGCGAAGTTTATGGTCCATCTGAAAGAGCAACTACTATTCAGTGCATGGGAGATCGTGGGCCTTTAAAAGAGAAACCAGAAGTCTGACATTTTTTTTTTTTTTTTTGAGGAAGATTATCCCTGAGCTAACATCTGCCACCAATCCTCATCTTTTTTGCTGAGGAAGATTGTCCTTGAGCTAACATCCATTCCCATCTTCCTCTACTTTATATGTGGGATGCCTGCCACAGCATGGCTTGACAAGCAGTTTGTAGGTCCACACCCAGGATCCAAACTGGAGAACCCCAGGCCGCTGAAGCAGAATGTGTGAACTTAACCACTGTGCCACCAGGCTGGCCCCAGAAGTCTGATTTTTTTATGCAGCATCTCTGACTTTTTCAATATTGGCAACTAATTCAATTTGTTTTTTGCAATACCGTATGGGACAAGCTATCTTTGCAAGCTGGATACCAGTTTAAGCTTCTGATATTAAATGCATCAAAGATTAGATTGGCATTTATGTTATTCTTTCTCCACAGTCAGTGAATAGAAAAATTACAGAGTGTTTTGTTCTCCTTCTTGGTCAATGATTTCATTCATCTCCAGATTCTTGCATCATGATGACTCCAAAAACATCCCAAGAGAAGGGATTTCTGTTCATCTCCTTCCTTTGGAGGTTGCAAAAAACCAAAAACCATAGAAAACCATCAAGTTTGTTTTCTGTCTCTGGGCATCTTATCCAGGAGAGTGACCCTGCCTGGAATAACATTCCCCTTGTTCTCTCATGTGGCCCTGAGTTCTCAGATCAGGTGGTCATTGTTTTCACAAACCTTCCTTGACTTCCTCTATTCTCTCTCAGCACCAAGTCAAGGACGCAATGCAGGGTGTTGGTTAAGAGCTTGGGTTTTGGAATTAGGCTGACTTGGCTTTGATTCTCAGATGAATCACTTAGTAGTTATGAGGGTGGCCTCATTTTCTTAACCTCACTAAGTCTTGATTTCATTAGCTGTCAAGTGGGGATGAAAATGTGTAAGCCATGGAATTACTGTTTTAAAGGGGAAGATTGTACACTACTTCAAAGAGCTTCTAGCACATAATAACTGCTCCTAAAATGGTGTTTTGTGTGCTTCTGCACATATATGATACATGTAATTTAGTGTGACAAGTACTATAATATATGTAATACGTAATGTATTATAGTACTTACACTCCATACCAATTATACTTTTTATCCCTCTCAGTATCTGCTCTTGGGTAGCCTAGAGGATGTCTTATTCATTTCTGTAACTCCGGTTCTCAGCACAGTGCTGGGACCTCACTAGGGATTCAGTGAATAATGAGACATTTACTACCCTGCCTGGATTGCAAGGTTCTGGTGACAACTAGAATAATGTCCAGTCTCTCCTGTTTTGGTTTCCTTTCCTGGTCCCTGCATACCATTAATCTTTGAAAATTCTCTTGGCTACACTTTTCCTGTACTTTTCCTTTGGGTCTGATTGGGGAGCAGATAGGACAAAATTAGTAGAAGAAGAAAGAGAAAAAGGAAGAGAGAAGAAATAAGAGAGTTTATAGGATTTGGTAAGAAAAGAAGTTGGGTAAGATCTGAAACGATGAATTGGAAGAGGCTGAATGAAAAGAAGAGGAGAAAAGACCAAGAAAATGAGAAGTAGGAGTTAAAACAGAGGGATAGAATATCAGTCTGGATTAACTAGGTTATTTGTTGTTAGTGGTATTGAGTCCATCCTGACTTCTCGCGACCCCGTGTACAGCAGAGCAGAATTCTATCTGGTCGTTTGGCGCCAACTTCTCACCTTCTGTACTGTATAAGGCAATGCTCCACTGCTATTCATAGGGTTTTCATGGCCAATTTTTTCAGAATTGGGTGGCCAAGTCCTTCTTCCTAGTCTGTCTTAGCCTGGAAGCTTCGCTGAAATCTGTATAGCATGGGAGACCCTGTTGGTATTTGAAATACTGGTGGCAGAGCTTTCCGCATCACAGCAACATGCAGCTGTCACAGTATGACAACTGACAGACAGGTGATGTGTTTCCCTGACCAGGAAATGAACCCGGGCCACGGTGGTGGGAGTGCCGGATCATAACCGCTAGACTAGCATGGCTGGCAGCTCGATTACTCTGTGGTAATAAACCACTCAAAAGCCTCAGTGGCTTATAGCAACGAGGATTTATCTCTCACTATGTGTCCATTGTGGGTCACCTACAGCTCTGCTCCATAATTTCTTTCTTCCAAGTTCCAGGCTAATGAAGCTTTGCCTTCTGGAACGTTGCCAGTCTCATGAAGATGGGGGAAAATGTTTTAAACCATGAGAGGCTTTTAAAAGCCCAGACCACTTGGACACACATCCATCCCGTCGATGTTCAGTGACCAAAATGAGTCTTAACTCCTGATTTCAATATAGTAGAAAGTATAATGCACCCTGGGCAACAGGAGCCAGAATAATTTGAAGAATAATACAATCTATACAGATATAGAAAGAAAAAAATGTGTTGAATGATACAAGTCTTAGAAAAATCAAAGAAATATTTGGGAAGGAGTTGGAAGGTTGACGAAGAGAGATGAAAGTCAGGAGATGAAATAAAATTTGAGGAAGAAGTGGAAGAGGCATACAGGAGAGAAGAAAATAAAGAACAGAGACCTCCTGGGGTTGGGCTGATAACATGGTAGTAGTGTTCCCATATGGCATGACATAGGGAGTAAGCACACTTTTCACAATAGGCAGACCTAGGCTCATGTCCTGAAGAGCTTTATAACCTGGCTCACTTCATTTAATCTTCTTGGTCCTCCATTTATCTACCTGTATTTATGACTCCTATCTCACAGTGTTTTTGAATTAGATAACATAAATAAGTGTGTAATTGGATGTTGACTGGGGTTTTTTCTATTACCCTGGAAATTGTAGACTAGGGTCTCCAGTTAAGGAAAAAGGGCTGCTAAGTATGTCACATCCTAAAGAAAGCTGCCAAAAATGAGCTGATGAGGTGGGGAAAAAAAATTTGGCTACCAGTGGTCACCGCCTTAAGCCACATCCTTCTCAGCCTGTGTAGTATAGTGGGCAGGGGGCAGGCAGAGCCAGAACCAAGAATTTTTGTCGTTCCAGAAATGTACCTTTTGCAGACAGAGGCCTTTTCCTGCCCATGGATGCATCTACCCATGGCCCAAAGTCCGTGTGATTGGGCGTACCTGGCAAGAAAGGAGAGTGCAGGCATCATGTGTCCTGGATAGATGCTTGCTAAGGTGCAGAATTATTATTCTCCTTTCACAGATAAGGAAACTGAGGCTCAGAGTACAAAGACCATTCAAGGGGTCACAGGGGAGCCAGAATTCCAGCCAGGGTGACCTGATCTTACAGCCCATCCCTTAACCATGATGCTTTATGGCCTTCCTGGCCAAAGGAAGAAGAGTGATTGGATCCATCTTCAAATGTGTCCGCCTCCGCATTCCTGAGGCCAAACTGAGAAGGCCTCTAGCTGCCTTGAGAAGGATCGTGGTCTTGACCATAACACCAGTGCCCAGTTCTTCCTTTACATTCCTTCTATGATGGTCTCAAACTCTTTCTATGCTTCTGCCCTTTCAGCTTGCCTTGGAAAATAACATAGCCAACTACTAGTCAGCATGAGTCTCCTTCTTCCTATATATATATATAAGTGTACACACACACACAAGCAGTGTGTGTGTAATTTGTTGTATATATTATCTATGTTATATATAATCATAATATGTCTAGTATAGTGTGTGTGTAATTCATAATTCATATAAATGTATCAGCATAAATTACACACTGCATATATACCAGTTAAAAAGAATAGTATGTGGGCTTTCCCAAATTAAAATGTACTTATATCTTCAGTTGTGGAGAATGTAGACTAAAGTAATGTTTAATAGTAAAAAAAAACCTTCTTTTAGAACATAATTTTAAAATTGGCTTAAATTATATCTTTTGAGTGTTTTAATTTGGGAGCAATCAGTGATCATCCCCAAATGATCTTGTCATTTTCTTTTCCCTTTCAACCTTCTTTGTTGTTTTTTTCATAGGCCAGCCCATTCACCAAGAGTTGATGGAAATCTGGGGAGAAAGGACTTGGTAGCAGCCTCCCCAGAAAGCTCTCTGACCTTGTTAAGAGTAAGAACTCAAAACACAGGAAAAAAAAATATAATCAGCAAATCCAATATTCGGAGACCACTTTCTACTTTCCCAAACCACATACATTACAAAGGATTAAACTGAATTTCAACCTTTTTTCAATGATTATTTGACAAATTTCTTTGCTGACTAGAAGTTACTTTTGTGAAGCACTTGGAAAAACGAAAGTGGGCTCAGCGCCTGCAGTGTAGAGATAAGTAAACAACCCACTCTGTGCAAGGATATCTTGAACTATTCTTATCAGCTTTAGGATTGGTTGCCCCTCCCTCAAAAAAAAGAAAATAAAGAAAGAACAGAAAAACAACTGTGCAGAGAAATTAAGACAATATAGCATTGGATTTCTTTTTTTCCCTTATTAGGTAGCAATAGTTCCTTGAATATTTGAAAGATAGGAGTAAATGCTCAAACCCTATGGGCACTCTTGGTCAGAATTAAATGTTTTAAAAACAGTTTTGTTGCTAAGATTAAATAGGGAGATGCAGGTGAAATGGCTTCATAAGCCATAAAAATATACTGAAGTTATTTTTTCCAAGATACACGAAGCAAAAAATGGCAGAAATGAAGAGAGAAATGGATAATTCAACAATAATAATGTAAACATCAATATTCCACTTTTAATGGTGGATAGAAGAACTGGACAGAGAATCAGTAAAAAAATAGCAGATTTGAATGATGCTATAAACCAACTGGACCTAAAAGACGTCAATAGAACACTCCACCCAACAACAGCAGCATGCATATTATTGCCATGCACACATGGAATGTTCTCCAGAATAGATTATATGTTTGGGTATACAACCAGTCCCAAAAAATTTAAAAGGATTGAAATCATACAAAGTATGTTACGTGACCACAATGGAATAAAATTGGAAATCAATATCATGGAAAATTGCAAAAATCACAAATATGTAGAAATTAAAACACACTCCAAAATAACTAGTGGATCAAAGAAGAAATGACATGGAGGGGCCAGCCTCGTGGCTAAGTGGTTAAGTTTGCAAACTTTGCTTCAGTGGCCAAGGGCTTCGCAGGTTCGGATCCTGGACATTGACCTAGCACTGCTCATCAGGTCATGCTGAGGCGGCATTTCACATAGCAGAACCAGAAGGACCTACAACTAGAATATACAACTGTGTACTGGGGGACTTTGGGGAGAAGAAGAAAAAAAAATGAAGATTGGTAACAGATGTTAGCTCAAGCGCCAATCTTTAAAAAAAGAAAAGGAAATCATACGGAAAGTTAGAAAATACTTTGCAATGAGTGAAAAAGAAGATACAGCATGCCATAACTAATGACAGCAGCTAGATCAGTATCGAGGGAAATCCATAGCTGTAAACTTAAGCTATGAAAGAAGAAAGATCTCAAATAAGTTAGTTACCCTTCCACTTTAAGATACTGGAAAAATTAGAGCAAACTGCCCCCAAAGCAAGCAGAAGGAAGAAAATAACAAGAATTACTAGGAGAAATTAGTGAAATGGAGTCAGTGAAACCAAAAATTATTTCTGTGAAGAGATCAGCGAAATTAATGAATCTTTATCTAATTGGTACAAGGTTCCGTTTTGCAATGATGGAAATGTTTTGTAATCAGATAGTGCCGACGGGTGTACAACAATATCCTGAAAACCGTGAAATTGTGTGCTTTAAAAAGTGGAATCTTATGGTGTGTGAATTACATCTCAACAACAAATCTCCATTGAGGTACATCCTATAATATATGACCAGAAATCCCCCAAACTGTTAAGGTCACCAAAAACAGGGAAATCCTGAAAAATGGTCACAAAAAATGTGAGCCTAAAGAGACATGACTAGTAAATGTTAAGTGGCAACCTGGATGGTATATTAGAACTGAAAAAGGATGCTGGGGAAAACTGAGAAAGTCTGAATAAAGTATGCACTTAGGTTCATAATTATGTATCAACATTGGTTCATTAATTCTGACAAATGTACCATACTAATCTAAGACATTAATTATAGGGGTCACTAGGTGTGGCGTATATGGGAACCCTTTGTACAATCTTTAAAATAATTTTGCAAATTTAAGACATTCATTAAGAAAAAAAGAAACAAAATTTCCTTAAGAAAAAAAAGAGAAAATTGGAGCCAGGAATAGGAACCGTTGTTTAGGGAGAGATGTATACAGTAGGGTGAAGAATAATCCAGAGAGGTTTGAGGACCTGATACTGGATATTGTTCAAACTTAGTACTTACCTACCTAGGAAGGGAAATTAGGAAGTGAGTACAATGGGGGTAGAAATTGCATAAATTTCAAGATGATAAAGATATGTATTTGAATGTCAACTCTGTTATTAACTTGAGGAAGTTTTAAGCTTCTCTGAGCCTCTGTTTTCTGACTTATAAACTGGAAGTAGTGATATATGGTTAAAAGGGTTATGCTGAAGATTACAAGAAATGCTATGGGCAAAGTTTTTGGCTTCATATTCATGTCATAATAGATGCATAATAATAAAGTTTTTAAAAATTTGCTTAAAAACTTCATTTAAAATTAGTAATTTTGAAAGGAAATAAGGTTTGTCCTACAGAGTTCTTATGATGAATTTAGGACTGCAGATATAGGGCACATCTGTCAGAAGGTAAAATGGAGTCTAGTGTCAATTAATATGTTTGACTTCAAAATGGATAAGCTCAAAACAGTGGCAGCCGCCTGGTCTGAATTTGGACCTGAAATCTGAATGGTTCATTGTCTTCCTGGATCACTAACATGCCAAGTTCCTAAATGAAATTTGGAAATCTTTTTTAATTTTGGTTTTCAGTTTTCATTCCAGCAAGGCAGATGTCTCTCACTGTCCTCATTATGTCTATCAGCTGTTGGTTTATGGCATTACACGCACCTCACTCCCTTGTTCCAAGCCATGCTCATTTAATGTCTGCGTGCCCAGTCAGATATGGACAGTAAGCTTGTTTCCCCTATCGGAATGGCATTTACTAATTTATTCATCCTGATCTTAACGTCTGCCTCCTTCTTCATGCATTAAGGAAATTGCACTTACTGGATGTGCTGGTCAGTCTTTTCAGATGCAATCTAGAAGGGATGGAAGCCTTCACAATTTCTCCTGGTCTGTTTCCAGACTTGCTCAGAGTACCTTGTCTGCAGCCTACATCTCTTAATTACCTGTGCCCCCGCTGGCATTTATTATTATTCTTGTAAATCGTCATCACCTGCTCAGCATCTAGGCTTGTACATTTGTGTGGAAAAAGATCCAAGAGGATGCCTCACAAATGTGTAGCTGTAATTATCTGCGGTACACAATAATGACTTTGGACCCTGCTGTTTTTGTGCAGTAATTAGCAGGTGGCAAGCTTTGACTGCAAAAATTTCCCCAACAGTTACTGGAGAAAACACTGGCATCTGGGTAAACAGATTAAATATGGAAACAAAGGCTCTGAGAGGGCCCCTTTACCTGACCCTGACTTAGCTTGGGTTTGCCAGGTTTCAACACACTCTGCGAATGATATGTGAATGTTCAGTACAGGGAATAAGAGTATGCCTTTTGGGGCTAGTCTACTTGCATTTAGACTCTGGCTCTACTTCTTTCTGGCACAGGATGAGATCTATACAAGGTTTAGCTCCCAATATTATACCATTGGAGGCAACGTGGCAGTGTCTGCTTCCAGCCCATTAACATGCCATTCAGATTCCTTCATGGTCTGATGCTAGCCCTTCTTTCATAACTATCTTCAATGTGACTTCATCTCTAGACATTTTGGACTGTTTATCAGTCCCTAAATGTGTCCTGCACACCAATATATTTTTAGAATTATTACTATCATAATTACGCTTTTTTTAATTGCTTGAAACACCCCACCCATTCTCTCTAGCCTCATGGCAGCTTTCAGAAAGGCCAGGAGGTACAAGAGAGTTAATTACCTATGGGGCATGTTTTGAAGGATGGGAGAAAGAACATGGGAAGAACCTAACAGACAAATTCTTCTTTCTTCCTCTCTCCGTTGGACTGTGTCAAAATGATTTTCTGCCATATAGGAGGCTGACTATGTGGCCCAAGAGGGGCACCTGAGAATGATGGCCTGGTCTTGTTGAAGGTTGCCATGAAACAGTGGCAGGCATGGCAACGTATCATTTTGTGTTGGCTTCTCATCCTTGCTTGTCTCATTTCTTGTTTGCCTCACTCTTGCTGCGCTGGGATGGTGCTTCCCAACAGAGCAGTAGCACTTAATTTTTGTGACAGGCTCATTTCCTAGAGAACCCAAGTTAAGACACTGTTCAAAGTCACCTCAAAAGTCACCTATTACATAATGCTTTCTGTAATTTACATTTCGCCATTTTGCTTTCATAGTAATCCAATACTACCCATAAAAAATAAATAATTATACTGAAATTCAAGAATATTCTATATACAAAGCATGTGTTAGAAGGAATGTGAAAAAAAATTTTGCTTTAAAGCTCTAGATACTGCAAGTATCAGACAGTCGGTGTCCTGAGGGAGAAGTATCAGACAAGGAAGGGCCAGGCATCCTGAACAAGGAGGCAGGATTCCTGAGTTCTACTTCTGGACCTTCAGTTAGTATCCCACTTACTGAATCAAAGCCTACTATGGTCATGCTTTGTGCTAGGCAAGAAAGCTGTAGTCCTGTCCCCTTCCTTCAACAAGATGACAGTCTAGTGTGAAACTGGAAGATATGAACAAGCCCTAACACTGCACAGCGGTAAGTGCTTTTGTGGGGACATATTCTTAGAGCAGCAGCAGTATTTAAGAGGGGCACCTAATTCAGGCAGATGGAGAAGACTGTCATGCAAGGATTCTCCTAGGAAATAAAATCTAAGCTGAGACTTCAAAGAAGAATCTAAGTTAGATGGTTGATAAGAGAGAGTATCAGTAAGGAAAAACGTTCCTGGCAGAGGGAATAGCATATGCAAAGGCACAGACGAAGGTAGAGTATACCAGCATAAAGAGCTACAAATTATTTCACATGGATGGATTACGTGTCTTGAAATAAGGTGAACTTGTAAGAAATGAGGATGAAGAAATAATCCGAATTCTTCTTTGGGCCCTTGTATCTTTACCTGTGAAATTAGTAATTAAGACTCAATTGTGTTTAATGTGCCTTCCAAGCTTTATAAGTTGTGACAGGGAATTGTGAAGAAGACTGTGACCCCAGATATCTGATAACAAACCTTAAGCTGATAAAGTTATAAGAAATAGGCCTGATGTTGTACTTAATTCCAAGAGGTGACGTCATACTCTCCTCAACAGAAACAAACAAAAGCTTCAAAGTATGAACAAGAGGTACTGACACTTCACAACAATATTTCTTGAAACAAATGGCGGACCTTTTAAAAATATAATCTAAGTCTCTGATATGATCTGAATTGACTTGATGCTATCATTTGGCCCATAGATTGGGTCCTATACAACAACTCAAAGGCTCCCACATATTAGTGATTATGCTTTAAATTTAGGGGAGCATAAGAACTCTCCTTTCACACACTATTGCAAAAAAGGATAGATCAAGAAAAGCAGAGTCCTTAAGACCACTTTAGGGCTATCATAGATGGCACCCATACCGAGACCATATTGGGGCTATCATAATTGGGGCCCATAGTTTGGGGAGGTCAAAGTTTCCATGTGAAGTGGTAAGGGGACCAATGTTCTTGTGAAACATGCTTACTTATGTCTCTTGCCCCGTGTGTCAACTATGGTAGCATAACTCATGAGGGTGCCCTCCTGACTCAAATGTGACATATGCTTAGATGAATAAGTGCAGCTAGGGAAGAGCAGGGGACTGGAAGCATGAGAGGGGAGACTCTTCAGGGACAAGAGCAAAAGAAGTCTCAGGGGAAAGTACTACATGTCCAGCTGAGTTCACAAGAGCAGAAGAACTGATAGGGAGTTGCAAACTTCACTGGTTATACGCAATGACCATGATTTCTGCTGGCATGCCCACTATACCCATAACCCACAGGAACTACACATGGAAATGCCTATAACTGAGCAGTCAGAATTAGAATTCTATCCATCCTTTCTTAAGGAACAGAGCTCCTCCCTGATATCATCCCATGTATCTTTCCTGAGAATCCTTGGGAAATTATTCAGGAGAAGTTAATCTTATCTTGAATCTGAGAGCACAGAGGCACAGCACTTAATGTAATTGGAAATCTCTATTATTTGATTCTCCCAGATTTTATCCAGAGGCAGGGATGGACAATTCAACAGAGCTGTTTTAAAAGGGTTCAAGTAAGACAGCATGCAGCTGCTTTCTGCTTACATCCTATCAAGTCTAACTTTTCATAAATAACATTGATGTTGTTGATATTATTATTTTTATTATTAATTTAGTCATTAGGTAAATTGGGGTGAATGCCTATGGTCCTGTGTTAGAATAGAAAAAGAAAATTATTAAAATCAGAATACTGAGTGTGGGATTCAAAGCCAGGCAAAATAGGGTCAAGTGTCAATGGGTCTGAATGCCCCTTTCTTCTTTAAAGCCTTGACTATCACCTCCTCCCTTCCCAAACCAGGGACAATTGGCCACTCCTTCTTTGTCATCTCTATATAATCCCATCTATGTATAAACCTATTTCCCTATTTATGAGTTCTTCAAGGTCAGGGATCCAAGCTTGGCAATAACGAATGTTTCAAGAAGGAAAGAAGGGAGGGAGACAGAGCGAGAGAGAGAGAGAGAGAGACAGATAGAGAGAGAGATGTTATTATTCCCTTTTACAGTTGGGGAAGCTGAGACTCAGAGAAGTTAGAAGCATGTTTTATGCTATCTCTCATCCCCCAGTCATAAAACATAAAATTGAGGCTTAGGGAGTTTTAAGTCACTTGTTCCAAGAGCTCTGGGTTAAAATGCAAACCTATAAATTTTTACAAATCCAATGTACTTTTTAATGTAGGGGGGGTGCCACATCACAGGAACTAAGAGTTTTTGCAGTGCATTCATATGTGCTGGGTCCAAATCTTGGCTTGACCACTCACTATGTGGGATATTTGTAAATCTCTCTAGTCTGTAATTTCCTCACCGGAAACTGGAGAAAACAATGGTGACTGTCTCATGAGATTTTGTGATCATTTAAGTAAAACAATCCATTTAAAATGCTTAGTATAGTGCCTAACCCATGGATGGGAGTCAAATATTAACTGCTTTTATTACCATTATTTTTCGTTGTACCATAGCTGAAGAGTGCTGCATTAAGCAAGTAGCCGCAATTGATTCCACATGAGAGGAGCAGTGGCCACACCCACCATCCCACAATACTGTAATAGATGGTCAGGACTCGGAAGCTTCAACTTTAGTCCAAAGTCATCATTGCTGTCTACAAATCCACCCTTATTCATTACTTCTTCTACTGTTTGCCGCTGTCCGATAGTAAAGAGAAGATATTTCAATATCCCTGGAGTACTCGACCTTCAACTATTAACGTCAATCAATGTTGGCATCTCTGTCTGTTGAGTTTCTGTGCTTCATTCTTGCCTTGTTCTATGACTGAGATAGAGAATCAAATTATATCCAAGGATAGCCATAATTATAAGAGTAGAGTCGTCATAATGATGTCTACAATTTATCTCATACGTACAAGTGCCAGGTGCCTTATACCAAATATCTGTGCAGTTAGTTGATCCACTTTATTGCTAGGAGTGTAAATATTAATGAATTTATTTTGTTTTTCCAATCAGATACTTGAACCTCCACTTGCCTTTTTAGCAGAAAATTCATTATCTACCAATTGGCCCTCCTCCTCGACCTGAATTTTCCAATTATTCTGAGAGTCTGCTTAGTCCCAAGATGCCAGATGTGTTCCAAACCCAAGGCAGGGAAAAACAGAAAGTACAGGTCCATTACCTCTGTGGCTCTGGTTGTGGCTACATGGGTCCTGCTTCATCCGGGCTGCTGCTGTATTGATGCCTGAGCTCATGTCATCCCTTCTGATTTTCACAGTGGAATGTCACAGTTGAGTCAAATTGCAGCCCTTTTAGTTCTCACTTGCATGTTTAGCAATTACTCGCAAAGCGTGATGCCAAGCCAAGGTCCTGAAGAACCTCTAGCTCATCCTGTGTGATGAGAAACTCAGTGCCTTGGGGTTAAGCATGTACGAGCAATTAAGACCTGCTGCCCCCCACTCTTCAATAGGGACCGCGAAGTTTTTTCCTGCTGATAGACCACATTTGGATCATTATAACTCAACAGAGAAATTCTTATCATGTTTATTCTTAAAGAGAATGGAGTAGATTCTTAATTTCCTTTCTCCAAGGATTTTTTTTAGTCCCTTCTCTCCACATTTACCCCAGAGAAGGCTGAAAATACAAAAATGCTATTGGGAAGGCACGGGCTTTTCAAGCACCTGTCATGGCCCTCTCCCCAGGGCCATGGGGATAGCTTCACCTTATGCGTGTTTGAAAGAAGAGATGTAATAGCTGAAGTTCCAAGCTCACTTTTCCTTCTAAGCAGCTTGAAGTTTCTCCCCCTAATGCCTTTTGAGTATTGTCTCATCAGCATCCTCATCAGCACCAGATTTAAGTCTAAGCAACCCTTCTTGATGGTTATTATTATCGTCATTTTACATATGATGAAATAAGTTCAGAGAGGTTCCCTGCATTTGGGCCACTGCTGATAAGCAATGGAAATGGGATTCTAGTTCAGATAAGCCACTGGAGTCTCTGCAGTGCTCACACCTGTCCTGGAGCCTAAGGGCAGCCATGTCTGTATCTTCCTTCAAGGTGGAACTCTAGAGCCTGGAGGACTTTCTCCCCCCCCCCCCCCCTTTCTTACACACACACACACACACACACGCTCCAAATAACAAACTTGATAATTGGGACTGCTAAAAAGTCTAAGCCTGATATTTCTCTATGCCCCTCATAGATAAAGATCTACCCTCTCCTGAGGCATGGGAGAAATCCATCCAGGGCTCACAACTCTTCCTCAGCAATGCCAGTAGTCACTAGCTTCTGTCAAGCCAAAAGTTAATAGGGAAAGCTTCACATTCCAGCTTCACCCAACCCCAAGGGGCCTTTTGCTGTTAATTTTCCAAGAGGCTTCAGATGTCTAGCCACGACTGTCTACTCATAGACCCACTAAAATAATCTGATGGATGAAGGCTGGTCCCAATGAAACAGTAGAAATAACTCCTTTATTCTTTTCTAACAAGTCCAGGAAGGTAATTGGATGGACCTCTGAAAGCGAATTTTATCTCTCATTGGAAGGCAGGGCCATGTCCTAATACAGACTACCTGTTGCTGAGACTGCTGCGCAAGTTGCTGCCAAGAATCATAAATCTTTCACCAACCTCCCTTGAAAACTTGTCACTCCCCTGTCCTTTCACTTGATGGATGTGCCTGGCTGCCAGCACTATAAATGTTGAATAGGTTCTAATTGATTATCTGAGGCCAAGAGCTTTCATAAATGAGAATCACGAGGTGGATTTCCTGAGTGAGTTCTAATTTTCGAGTGCACTTAAAAACAGAATTCAGGGGATAATGAATATTCAACAATATTTTTTAAATAGTAATTTAAGAGGAATACAAATTAGTAGTAATGGCCATTATTATTTATAGCATATGTGCCCCATATGATGATTTTTAAACCAATATATATAATTTTCTCAATAACTATTCATAATAGATACTGTTATTCCCACTTTACAGATGACAAAACTGAGATTCACAGAAGTTGTTACCTGCTACGGCCACAGAGAGGCATAGTGAAGATTTAAACCAGATTTGAATCATTGAATCCTGTGGTCTTTTCATAAACATAGGTTTTTCTTATTAACACTCAGTTTGTTTCACCATTTTTATCTCCGCTATCACTTGTTCATTTCAGTACCTTTGAAATCCTACTGTGTCATGAAACCTAACATTTCTATCCAGTTCAACAAGTATTTATCAAGTATCTGCTACGTGTGAAATACAATGTTGGGTCTTCTGAGCATAAAAAATGATGGCAGACAACATCTCGTCTCTTAAGTAAATTTTATATCGTCTTGTCTTATTTTCTAAATATTTCATCTATATTAGTTATAAATTAAAGACTCTAACATGTATTTATAACCTATCACATTCCAGAAAATTTCATGTTTTATTTAGTCTTTAGAACAACTCTCCCACACCCACTTCATAAAAAGAAAATGACTTCCTCCAAATCACCAAGGTTGGTAACTCAGGCACAGTTTGAATCTAGATCTTTCTAGCTCCTAATTTCAGAGAACATGAACTTTTATCAATGTCTGGAGGGATTTTTGGTTGTTACAATGTGGATGGGGGACGCTGTTGGTATCTAGTGGGTAGAGACCAGGGATGCTTATAAAACCCTACAGGTCCTAAGACAGCAACCCACAACCAAAAAATATTAACAGTATTAGAACTCTTACTATTAATAGTATTAGAACCCTTACTATTCTGTAAGGATTCCTGAGAACAAAGATTACAGTTTACAAACTTTTAGTGCCAGACATGATCTTAAAGTTTGTTGAATCTTACTGCTAGCATTTTCATAAATATTTATTGAGATTCTGTTATGTGTGTGCAGGGTTTTGCTTTAGGTATTCATTCACTCAATTATCCAGTATTTGTTGGAAGAACAACTTCTCCTAACTGGGGTCTACACATGTATACAGGGTGTTCTAATAAGTGCAAAAGCAGTTTCCGAGTTTGGCTGTTTGCAGAGAGTGTGTACCAGTGAACCCATGTGGTTCCATTAGCATAAATTTGCTAGGATGCTCTTGTTGTTTTAGTAAGAGGATGTTGTTCAGTTCTTTTTTTTTTTCATGAGCTTCAAGGAAAGGCAGGAAAGAGAAAGGTAGGAGGCAATGACACGGCAGCTTCCTCCTGTGCAGCAGGAAGGACTGAGCACCTATACAGTTGGGTGAAACTCAGGGCACAAAAAGTTGTACTTTGCAGCGAAGAGTTCTAGTGGAGCCCTGCGTAGCTTCTTCCCCCACCTCCTGCCCCAGAGCACCATTCAGCTTGGCCACCATGAGGGCATAAAATAGTGACCAGGAAAACTCATGAGCTCAGAGAAGCAGGGTCCTCTAAGCAGCTCTGGTGACTGACCCCCGTGTGAGTGGCGGGGGCCTCAGCAGGGGCTGAAGCAGAGAACTGAGGATCCTTTCCTGAAAGCTCCTGGGCATTCAAGGACTTTTAGAGGTAAATAAAAACCATCTTGAGAAAAGATGGTCAGGCTGGTGGCACTGAAAACCATGATGATCTGAACAGGGATGACAAAGCAATCGCATTGAAGTTCAAAGTCTCCAGGGACCCGGCATGTTTGGATTTTCTAAGAGAAAGACATAGGCACGTCCTCAGAGGATTCACAACACAACTGGAAAGATGGAATAGGCACATTGTCTTTCTTTTAGGGGAAAGTGTTGCTTATTCACAATCCCGCTGTTAGATACTTTCATATAACATGCGTTATTCCACTCAACTCTCTCCATGACAATTAAAGGTGGATATCAATATATTCATTTTATAGATAAGAAAACCAAAAAATTTTGGTCTTCACATATTGTATTTTTCCTTGCTGGAACATTTTTTCCCACTGCAATTAGCTGATTAACTCCTACCCATGTTAGTAACCTCAGCTTAAAGGCTTCTGTGATCCTCCAAGACCAGATCAATTTTCTCTACTATATGCTCATAAAGCTCTATTTTTCACTTTGTGTAATATCATAAACTTAACTATTACTCTTGATGTTTTAAATTTTGTTCATATTTGTTTTCTCTGCTAAATTAAAATCTTCTTAAGGGGAAAGAACCATGACTTCTTTGTTTACCTTTGTATCCTCAGTCTATGATACAGCACCAGGTAGAGAGCAGGCTCTCAATAAAATTTGACTGACATGCAAGCAACACGAGTGAACAGGATTTGGTTTGGGACAAGGAACGCAAAGGGGGGTCCAAAAGAAAGAGTTGGGAATTTCAATTGTGACCAGATGGTAAAAGGTCAAAAATTTCAGCTAAGGAGTTTGGACATTATTCTATAGACACTGGGAGCCACTGAAGATTTAAATCAGGCCAATGGCTTCATCAGCTCTGTGCTTGTAAGAGATTCTTCTGAAAGCTACATGCATACTGGATCACAATAGGAATAAGCAGAGATGGAGAGATTCATTAGGTGGCTATTACAACCATCGCAGTTGGGGATAATGGAATCCAAAGTCTGATGCAACTGAAAGAATAGAGAAGAAAGCTATTGCAGTGATATAGTCAATAAGAGAGAGGACAGACCTTCTCAAGCAAGGAAGAACACAACGTCAGAGAAAATTTCTAATTTACAAACTTGGATGTTTAGGAGGATAGTGAGGTCATTAATAGATATACGAAACTCAAGAGAATAAACAGTTTGGGGGTTAAAAGGATGAGTTCATGGGCTGCCTGTTCTCCATGGATTTGTCCTTGGCTGTCTTTATATCTTCTCCCTCTATTCTTTCTTAGTTGTCTCATTTCATCCCAAGGCTTTGGAAAGGACAGTTGAAGCCAGAGTAGCATCGCAGAATGATGGCGAAAGCATGGTTTGAGAATTTACTATATCTAGGTTCAAATCCTTGTTCTACTAGGTTTTCTTCTGTGTAGCTTTGGGTGAGTCAGTAAATCTCACAGGGCCTCAGTTTCCTCCTCCATGAAAAAGGAGGTAGCGTATTTTTCACAATGGAGCTAGCTGATAGGGCTAGAGTTGATCTATTGCATATAATAACTAATCAGTAAATTCTTGACCAGTTAGGAATTTCCAGTGCTGAAGAGTAATCCATAAGGGGATCTATGGTCATTGATACTGTGACCCGATGCTAAATGAAGTTCTTCCACATTGCATTAGGTAGAAATTTTTCTCCATATTAGAAACTGTTATGCTAAAAAATTACTATCTTTAATGACTGTTCATATAAGCACTCAACATCATAATTAATATTAACAAATAAGTGTCTAATATGTGTAAGACTGGCTCTAGGTGTTTTCATTGCTATATTTCCTTACATTCCTTTTTCTTATATTTTGATACACCAAGAAGAGTCTATCAGTTCGTAATTGGTGCATAACAACCATCATATCTTGAGCCCACAACTTCAAATCTGGGCCAGTCTTGTCTGATCTTGGTTGGACTTACTCATGAGTCTTAGGTTAGTCAGCAAATAGATTGGAACTGGCCAGTCTAAAATGATGTGGCAGCTGGTCTTCAAAGGTGGTGCCCAATGAATTATGCCTCTTGGTATCCACGCCCTCCTATAGTCCCCTCTCACATCAGATCTGGGCTGATCTTGTGACTTGCTTTACAAACAGAATGCAGAGGAAGTGACACAGTGTTAACCTGAGATCTAAGCCTTAAGAAAGACTGAAAACTTCCACTTTTGCCCTTTTAAGAGCCCTGAGCTGCCGTGTAAGAAGTCCAGCTATCATGCCGGAAAGATCACATGGAGATACAACAGAAAGTTCAACATGGAGAGGCTTTGGGATGAGAAAAAGAGAGAGAGAAAGCAGCAGCAGCAAGGAGAGGAGAAAAGACAGAGGCGAGGGGAGGGGTGGGGTGGGAAGGAGAGAGAGACTTTTCTGTTCCAACATCTCAGTCTTCCCGACTATGGCATCTGACATCCAGACATATGAACAAGCCATTTACGGTGTTCCAGTCCAGCAGAGTTCCCAAATGACTCAAGTCCCAGTCAACAACATGAGGAGCAGAAGAGCTCAGCTGAACCCAATCAACACACAGACCTGTGAGAGATAAATAAATTTGTTTTTATGTCACTGAGTTTTAGGGTTATTTGCAGCAATAGATAACCAAAACATATGGACTCACTCATGTATCTGCCAGATTACTGGCTGGTGGCTGGTTGGATGACAGGGACACTTGCCTCTCATCAACCAGCAGGGTAACCCAGGTTCATTTCCATGGTGGCATCAGAGTTCCTAGAAAGTAAGAAGTAGTATGAGGGCCTCTTAAGGTTTGGGCTCAGAACTGACACAAAGTGTCCTTCCCTGCATTCTACTGGCCAAAGCCAGCCTTAAGGCCACTCTGGGTCCAAAGGCAGAGAGATAGATTTCACTTCTTAGTAGGAGATGTTGCAAGTCACATTGCAAAAAAAGTGTGAATACAGGAAGGGATGAAAATTGTAGTCATTTTTGCAACCAACAACATGAAAAGATGATTATTATAACCAAGCATACAGATGATGAAATCAAGGCACAGAGGAGGTTAAGTGACTCGACCAAGGTTCCACAGGAAGCGTGTGGTAAAGTTGGATTCTCAGCTGGGGACGTCTTATTCTGACTTCACATTCTATCTCGTCTATCATGCTACTTGTCTCCTTTAGTGATTTTTTTCTTTTGGTTTATTTTAGCTCTAGTAATATTTCCCAAGTGAATCTTCAAGTGTATTCCACGTATTATGGTGATGCTCTATGATTTAAAAATGAGACAATTATGGTTACATGTCTGTAACTTCAAAGTTAGATGCTGAATGCATTAACCTTTCAGTCAGAACTGTCCAGAGAGCTATTAACTCTCCCTCTTGAGTAACTGGGCTTGTCACTAAGCTACTCAGATGGGTTAGTCATCAGTGTTCGCTATTAACCTCTAAACAATTGGTTCTAAATGAAAGTTTACAGAGTTACTGCTGAAAAGCCACAAGTGGCCCCTACAGACTGGACAGTTTTCTGATGAGTTGATTCACTCCCTTTCTACCATGTTCTATGTCCACTTTGATGATGTGACTAGAATTTCCTCAGCTAATTAAAAAAATAATTTGGTCCTCTGAGACCGTTGATGGAGTTGCGTAATGACTGCATCTGTGGTTGATGAATTTTCCATCATTATTTAGGTTTTTCTGATAGACAGATCAGGTCATGAGATTGTCTCATTTTTCTCCTTCAAGATTGGCCTGTGACCTGCATCAAGGACCTGCAGTTCTCTGTCTTGTACTGTATCTAGTGGTGTACGTATTGCTCTGAGCTACTTCCAGAAAGCCACATTGATAATGAATTGGAATTTGGCCAGAATTCTGGATCTCTAAAATCCTCAAATCCCATTCTCCTATTGGCTCTTGAGGAGGACGTGCATCCTGAAGGTGAGACTAGGCAAGATCTATTCTTTTTATCATAAGGGTTTTACTCAAAAAAAGCATTGACCTCAAGTAGTAAACTGTGCCGGATCCCATGAGGGCTCTTTTTTTCAGACCAGAGACAAAGGCCAAGCAGCTCCCTCATTCCTTTCTCTTAGGCCCACATTGAATACCTTCACTAATAATAGGGAAAGAGGAATCAAAGAAAACAAGACTTTTTCCCAGAGTTCAGCCTTGGTCTACTCTTCTACCCTGAGTATTTTCCAAGAAGAGCAGATTCCAGCAAGAACAGCCCCCAACTCTACTTACTTCAACTGATACATGAAGGTGAGATCATTTCAAGAGACAGTATCACCACTCTTTTATCACCAAGGCACTATGTCTCCTTTGCATTGGACCCATCCACCTACTCCTTGTGAGTGAAGTAAGGGAATGAGAGGGCAAAGAGGAGACTTGAGCTCTGCTGGAGACCACCATGTTCTCAACCTAGAATGATGCCAAGTTCATCTAACTTCCTTCCTCTTCCTCTTTTGTCAAATAGGAAAAGAGGAAAAGACTTCAGTCGAGAACACCAGAATGGTGAGTCCCATGTTAGGTTTACTGTGCTTCCACTCTCTGTCTCTTTCTCACCTCTGGAACTTAAGGTAGCTTTGTTTTTGTCTGCCTAAAAATATCCTTGAGAAGAACTGTGATTCTGCAGGAGGAGAGCAAAGAAGGCCAGTGGGGCGTGAATGGTGTTTATTGGTTCCCTCTGCTCTGGATGGCAGTTTATCATCTCCACTTCACTTTTGGCTATGTAGAAATGACCAGAAAATGCTTCCTTTTGTTTCTTCATTTGTTCCTGTCTATCCTAGATGATTTATCCCTTGATACCAACACTTAAGGGTATCCCAATTTGGACTAAGATTACTTGAATTCATAAGCCAAAATGTAAGAGGCTGTAATCTTTGTGAGGAAGAGGCCAGAAAAATTAATGCCACTTGATCTGGAGATTTACTCATAGGCACGCGATTCACACAAGATTGGAAGGGGCCCCTGGATAGACAGATTTTGCCAGGCCTACTCATGAGATTTTGAGGCAGTATGCTTACTTCGGCAATAGAAAGTTCTATGCAGATCCAAATAATTGTGAAGAGCACAGTTCCTGGCTCTCATTAAATGGTATCAAGTTCTGGTAGTAGTCGTAGTGGTGGTCATAAAGGAGATGGTTCCTGTCTCTCCATAAGTGGTATCTAATAGTAGGAGTAGTAGTAATAATCTTGGTATTAGTATTGATAGTAATGGTAGTAGTAGTCGTAATGGTAGTAGTAGTGGAATGATAGTACTAATTGTGATTATCTCCTTTGCCGTTCCACAAACACAGCTCCCACCTCCCTGTCTTTGTTCATGATATTGCCTCACTCTTCTTTCTTCTTACGCTATAGAAGTTCTAGATGTCTTTTCAGCATTCACTATCTATGTCACCTCTTTCAGGAATTCTTTTTTGATTATATAAATTGGAATCAATAATTTCTCATCTTTCCTCCCATAATGATTTCCTCACACCTCTTCTAGAGTTATTGTTTTATAAATGTACTGAAATCATATGTTTATTGAGCTAGCTTTCCCTAAAGGAAGGGACTATCTTCTAACTTTTCTGAATTAAAAAAGAGCTTAGCACAATATCTTATCCATGATATTCTATATAAATTTGTTGAATTAATGAATGAAGAAACAATTAGTGAATGCAAACTGAATCCAATGAAGGATATTACATTGGATTCAGAATAAAAGAATTCTGAATTCTTTTATTACAGAATAAAAGAACTTCTCAACAGTGAGATTCCTGAAGTACCAGGTATGATGTTTCAACATATAACAGGACTTCAGGTTGCAGACGGACTCTGCTAATTAATGTCACATATTCATCCAAATATATCATGATGAAATCTAATTCCCTCCAATGACGACTTCCACTCAGGAATCTGAATACACAGATGAAGAGATCTGACTCAAGTTAAATCTTGCCAAGGACAAATTTGCAAGCCATCACTAAATTGGCACCATTTTAATTCTAGCAGTTGAAGCATGTGGCTGATAACTCAGTTAATGAGCACGTTGTCACTGTTGGTTCTGAAGGATTAAAGGTAGTTAGATATTTGATCCCATATGAAGAGGGTAGTTAACATTTGCCGCAATGTTAGACCTTAAAACTGTTCCTTTAACAGAAACGACTTATTTTTGTCAATAATTATTCAAAAGCCTTTTAGAAATTGATGTTCTGAAAAGAGCCTCTATGTGTCAGTGAAATTTGTTGAAATATTCCATATATTTTCTGCACATATAAAACAGAGACTTGGAGGGGCCGGCCAGGTGGTGCAGTGATTAAGTTTGCACGTTCTGCTTTGGTGGCCTGGGGTTCGCCGGTTTGGATCCTGGGTGCAGACCTACACACTGCTTGTCAAGCCACATTGTGGCAGGTGCCCCATGTATAAAGTAGAGGAAGATGGGCATGGATGTTAGCTCAGGGCCAGTCTTCCACAGCAAAAAGAGGAGGATTGGCAGTAGTTAGTTCAGGGCTAATCTTCCTCAAAAAAAACCCCAAAACCAAAAAGCAGAGAACTGGATGTTAGCAAACAGGATTCTCCAATCCCGGGGATCAAGCCCTTTCAGGTAAACACTTTATAGAATGATTAGGAGCCATGAATTCACCTGGTCATCAAGCGCTTGATGAGCATCTAAGATTCAGAATAAATGTTTATAAAAGATGCATTTGTTTATTTATAATTTGCCTTGTTACTGAAAGTATTTGGGTAGGTTATAAGATTCTATAAAATACCAGAAGTATGGTGATGGATAAAAATCAGACTACTGGGGGTGAGCATGATGAAGTGTATCCAGGAATTGATAATAATGTTATAATTATAAAATAATTATAAATATAATTATAATTATAAGTAATAATTATAATTATAAATAATAATTATATATAATTATTTATATAATAAAATATATAATTATAAATAATAATCATAAATAATTATAAAATAATAATTGATAATAACACAAAATTACACAATATTATATACCATTAAAATCCTAATAAAATTACTTGGAAAAAATTAAAAAAATAAATCTGCAAAAATAAATAAATAATAAAATACCATAAGGTGAAAGTAGGTGAAATTAAATTAAGTGTGGGTGAGAAAGAAGAGTTAAAAGAGCACAAATACAATATAAAGCAGGAATGAGGTTAATAACAACTTGGCCTCCTAAATGTCTGATATTTATTACTGCAAGAGTGAAGAAGAAACCCATACAAGGTTCTGAGATTTCTAGCAGCAGTACAAGAAAACAATTCTGATAAGCTCCTGTGGCTAAAACAGGCAAAATGCTCAGAAAAATGTAACTGACTCAGACAGAAATGTGCAGTGAAACCTAATGGACAATATCTTCAGCCACATCTCTCATCTCTATAGTAGATACAGTAATGAATTTCATAAAGCTGTATCATAGGACATCTTTCAATATGGGCCATGGCATTTATTCTAGTGTGCTGAAATAGTGCATTCTGGCTACAAACTGTTTCCAGTTAAAAGAAACAAAGAGTGACACGATGGAGAGGGACAACGCTGGTCTTGGACTTAGGATCCTTGTGTTCAAATGATATTTATTCCTCTCATTGGCTGTGCGAATTTAGAAAAAAACAATAAACTTATTAAAACCTAAAATTAGGCCTATGCCAAGTCAATCTACTTTCTAGATTTGTTATGAAAGTCAAATGGGATGATAGCTGAAGAAAGCAATACACATTGCAAAAATAAGAATTACTTAATTCTGAATAGGACAGAGTAGTTGGTTTTTTTCCAGAGAGAATTCCAGGATTTTCCTTCACTTAAATGATTACTTAACATTAGAAATAAAGGGGATCTACTATCTCCCAGAATTTCTGTCAGTACATTTCACTCAAGAAATATTCACTGAGCACCTCCCTTGTGCCAGATACTGTGCTAAGCACGGGTAAATTATGTGGTATAAACCTCTTCTATCTTTCTCCTTCTTTGTCTCCATTTGAATTCTGAAGATTGAAGCCCTCTAACTAAATATTTTCACCCCGAGTAGAATTTATTTATATTTTTAGGCAAGTGGTTTTTCTCCCTAGGCATCCCATTCCTTTCTGGGGCATTTTTATTAGTTAGAAAATTCTTCCAGGAGACTTCTGTTAATCCTCGTGCTTTGTCTGCTCAATCTCAATCCCTCTGCATAAGTTCTTTCAGACCCTCTTAGCAGGTCCTCCAATGCCATTTCCTATAAAGATGCAACCCTAAAAGATCCAGTACCAATCTGGACAGAGATGGGACATGTCCCAATCCTTTCAGATTCCTGATCTGGGGAGATTATTATGACATTATCCTCCAAGCCAGACAGCATCAAGATTCTCCATGAGGATCATGCATCATAATGATTCCTAAGTCATGCCTCTCTCTCTAAACTCCTCCTCTATTCCATGCTGGCTCATGACAAAGAATGGGGTTCCATCCAACTCCTAATCCTGGGTTACTTAGAGTGGTTCTGAACAGCAACTTTCATCATTAGGACTAGAATCCTGTACTGAACTGTCTCATTTTTTTCTATCTCCTGGAGCCTAGTCCTGAGTAGTGACCAGTAACTGAGTCACTACTACATTCTAAGTAACAGTATCCCCAAGTGAGTCATATGCACATTAAAATTTGGGAAACAGAGTCTAGGCCATACTCAGAAGTTTGCAGTAGGTCTCAAGACCCTTGTTGATGACACTGAAAATTTCTAAACAGAGTCACAACATGATCATTGTCATGCTTTAGAAAGATCCTTCTGCTTGTTGGAGGAAAACGGGTAGTGCTGAAGCGAGGTCCAGCAGTTTTCTGAATCTCCCACAATATGCCTCTTATCTTCACTGGACAGCTTGCTGCCAGCTGCTCTTGAGTCATAGATGAGCTTGCCTCTCCTGTTGTGTCTATAATCCTGCTGGGATCCAGGGGTATCTCTTCCCTGTAACTATTCCCTGAAATGGCCCCACCGTCAGGAGGCAGGACACCCAGCTCCAACATATTCTACCAAAAATGATCTCAAAGCTCCTTCTCTCCATTCTCACACCCATTAGCTTAGTCTTGTGCAGCCCCCTCTTCCCTAAACCTTTACTAAAATCTCCTCCAAGTGCAGCATTGTAGCTGAGAATCCACTGACTAGATCATTTTTCGAATCCCAGGTATACATTTACTTACTGTGTACACTTGGACAAGTTATTTAACCTTTCTTAGTTAATTCTGTTGATCTCTAGAAAGTTAACCTTTCTCAGTTTCTTCATTATATAAAGTGGAAATGATGATAATAATATTGACTTTGAATGTTTTTCTAGGAAATAGAGAAAATAGTTGAATACAGTTACTCGAATATGGAAGTTGCTCTGCTTGCCTTCAGTCTTACCCTGGTTCAGTCGATCACACTGCTGATGTCTATTCGTATTTCTTGGACAAGCTTATTGCCCTGTATGTAGCCCTGAGATGGGGTGGGACAGGGCCACAGGTTGCAGGGCTTGGAACTTAGGGAGATCTGACACAATACTGAAAACCTAAGTCAAATGTGGACAATTAGTCAGTCTAATAACAGCATTAATCTGAAAGGAGAGATGAAGGAGAGTTAACCAGTTAAGAGGACAGAAACCTGAGACTCCAAGACAGGACAAACAGACTTAAGCAGGAGGTAAGGGGAAGACGGGGCTGGACAAGATTGTTTGAAGTGCTGGAGAGTAGCAATTACTATTTTTTTAAAGGGAGGGGGATATTCTCTGGGATGTAATAGGAGAGTCTGCTAAAAGTGCATGATGATTTGGGGAGCCAGAGAAGTCTTCTAAAAGTCAATTCTGACCAGGGTTCTCTTTAGCTTATGACCTTTAGAGGTCTCCATAGTATGCCTTAAAATGAGATACAAGGTGAACCTTGATCTAAGGTTTGCATACCTCTCTAATCTTATGTCTCACTACTGCTCACTACATACCCCAGTCTCTAGACCTATGGAAAGAATCACAAATTACTCAACTTATCCCACCTTTCTATGCGTTTCTTCCTCTACTGGGAAATTCTTCTCCCAGTGTCCTAGCATTCTCCTGACTATCCCTCAATGCTAAACTCAAGTGCCAACTTCCTTTTTGGAAGAATCAGTTACTTCTTAATCTGTAACCCCTCAACCGCTCACATCTCGATTCTTTTAGAGCAATTATCACTGCGTATGTATGTATCTATCTATAGTCATATATGTGTGTGTGTGTATATATATATATATATATATATATATATATATATATATATATATATATATTTAAATCCACTTTCTCTCCAACAAGCAGAAGGATCTGCCATCTCCAACCCTTCCTCTATTCAAGGGGAAATATAGACTTGTTGTTTCCAAGAACTGAGTCACTTGGGATGGGGATGTAGATTCATTTATTTAACCAGATCTATGACATTGTTTCTTGAAAAGTATTTTTAAAAACAGCCAGAAAACAAGAAATACAGACAGTAGACAAAGGAAGAAAGAAAGAAAAGAAAGAAACAGAGTTTATTCTATTGTATAATATCAAAAAAATAAGCTGCCTTCTGGATGGATGAGGATTGGCAATGCTGACTCTTGCTTCAACAGCTGAAAGGTGGCATTGTCCTTTGGCTGTGTTCTTGCTTTCATTCCAAACTAAGCTCCAAGCTTAGAAGCTGGGAAATAAGCAGGCGATCTTCAGCGATGTGTAAGCAGAGAAGAACATCTCCCTCCACTGCACTGACAGCTATTCAAGCAAAGCCAGGCTGAAAGGAGGACTCAGGCCAGTTGTTATGGATAATCCAGTCATCTGGCATCCCAAGAACACAGCAAGGGGCAGTCTCTCCTCTATTCCAAATTGAGTCTTGATTCAAAACTCACCTCACTGGAGGCAGAAGCAGAACTTATGACTACTGAAGCTTCCTCTTTGGTTCTAAGCTTTCATTTGCTGCCATCATCTTCACCATTGGCAGTGACCGGAGGTATCTTGGGTGTGTGTGGAATGGTGATAAATCCCTTTGCATAGTCTGCATCATAACCTCTTTCCCTCCTCAAGAAATTTAAGACATTCTTGTAATAACGCAATCTAAATATAAGCCATGAACTTTCTACACCTCAGGACAAGTTCCCTATTTCCCCTTGCAACCAGATTGGCTCATTCCTGAAGACCATCCATCCTTTGTAGAAAATCTTGACCAGTCATTGCTATTGAATTTCTTTTCATAGTGCATTTTCTAGAATATTGTGGTAGTCAATAATTTGCTTATTGACTTAACAAATAGGCTGTTGTAGAATTCCATCAGTGCACTCATATAGTACTTTGATAGGTGCTGGTGGTTCAAAACCAAACAGAGACATTTGTCTTTGCCAGAGGGAGTTTCACAGTCTAATAAGGTATACAGAAAAAAAAACCTACAAATATGCTGACATATGCTATTGTTTAGAGATGTGTTCGAGGTCTGGAGGAACATCACAAATGGGAAAGTTCAAATCTGTGGATGTGGACAGTCGGGGAAGATGATCTAGAATGTTAATATGCTTGGGCTAATCTCTACAATATGTGTGGAAATCACCCAGGCAGAAAATTGCAGGAAGGTGTTCTCAGCAGAGGAGACAGCTGGAGCAAAGTTGTAGGAGTGTGAAAGAACATAAAATATTTGAAACACTGCTGATGGTTCATTATAGCTGGATGATAAAGTGAAAAATAGGGAGTGGCAGGGGAGGAGGCTAGCAAGGAAGGCAGAGGCAGATCACAGAGGGCCTGTAGAAGGGCGAGACCACCCAACCAACATCTGAAGCAAAAAATAAATTATTTAAGTAAGGAAGGGCAAGGCTGGTCAGGCACAGCTCTTCAAGCAAAGTTGACTGCTGGTCTTATACAGTGTGTTTGGGTCAGGAATTGTTTTGGGGAAATATATTAGTTATGGATATGGAGTGGTTTGGCAGTCTCAGAAACACTATTATTCAGGCAAGACTGTTACTTACTGGCTGGCTTTCAGAGGCTGTATCCTAGTGTGAGTCCACTGTGGACTGGCTGATGAACAAATTGTGAGGATGTCGCTGACTGGCTAGCCTTCAAAAGCATGTGCCACTTAGCAAATTGTCATTAATGATTAGACTGAGAAGAGGTGTCACTGATCTGACACGTTTAAAACAATTTTTCATTTACATCATCATAGTCTTTCTTTAAGGATGTTTGGGGCCATGTTGATGCTTGGTCTTGTGGGCATGGAGGAGTCACAGAATGATTTTGAGAAGGAATGATAAAATCTGTAATTTGGGAAGACCATTCTGACCTAAGTGAAGAGAAGAATGTTGGGTGGTGGAAGCATGGTGTCTGGTCAGGAGTCCTTCTGAGAGAGAGTAGAAAGAGTCCTGAGGTAAAATGAGTTCACAAAGAATGTGGTTGGTAAGCGCAGCCTGAAGAATGTGAGATGCCATAAAACAAACTTCAACAAATTTGAAATAACTGAAATCTTTGCTGAATGTGTTCACTGGCAATGACGGAATCAAACTAACAATCAATGACACAAAGACAACAGGAAAAACCTTTAAACATGTGGAACTTAACACACTTCTAAATAATACATGGGTCAAAGAGAAACTCTCAAATAAAAAATTATAAAGCACCAAATTAAAACAAAAATGTGGCATGTTGAAATTTATAAGACACAGTGATAGTCATAATGAAAGGAAAATTTATAACACTAAAAGCTTACATTAGAAACAAGGAAAGAGCTCAAATCAATAACCTAGGTTTCTAGCTCAAGCAACTGGAAAGGGAAGAGAAAAATAAATTCAAAGAAAGCAGAAGGAAGGAAACAATAAAGATAAAAACATAAATCAAAAATTATAAATAGGAAACAATAGGGAAATTGAATTAAAAAAGCTAGTTCTTAAAAAATGATTAATAAAATTGATAAACTCCTGCTAAAATTGAGAAAAATGACAAGAGAGAAGACACAAATCACCAATATCAGGAATGAAATAGAGCATATCACTATGGTACCACTGCCATTAAAAAAGTAATAAGGATACATCATGAACAATTTGACACTCATAAATCAACAACTCAGAAGGCATAAAGCCAATCTGCAAAAACCACAAACTACCAAAGTTTCATCAAAATGAAATAGAAGATCTGAACAGCCTTATGTCCATCAAATACGTTGAATTTGTAATTAAAAACCTCCTGGAAATGAAATCTCTGGGCCCAGATGACTTCACTGGAGAATTCAACCATATATTCAAATAAGAATCAAAACAAAATTTACACAATCTCTCTTCAGAAAACAGAAAAGGAGAGAACACTTTCTAACTCATTTTATAAAGTCAATATTATCTCGATATCAAAACTAGGACTAGACAGTACAAAGAACACTACAAACCAGTATTTCTCATGAACCTAGACAAAAAAATTCTCAATAAAATATCAGCAAACTGAATTTTAAAATGTATACAGAAGTTAGATACCGTAAGCAAATGAGATTTATTCTAAGTATACAAGGCTGGTTAAATATTTGAAAACCAACCAATGCAATCCACCATATTACCAACCTAAATGAGAACAATCATATGATTCATATCAAGTAATATAGAAAAAGCGTTTGACAAAATTCAACACACATTCATGATTAAAACTCTTAGCAAGTTAGGAATAGTAGTATTGCCTTATCTTGGTAAAGAGCATCTACAAAAAAACCTACAGTTAACATGCTTTATGTTGAAAGACAAGGATGTCTACTCTCACCACTCTTATTCAACATAGTACTGGTGTTCTAGCCACTGCAATAAGACCAAAAGAAAAGCATAAAGTTTGACAAGGAAGAAATACAATGATTTCTATTTGCAGATTAAATACTTGATTATATAGAAAATCCAAGGAATCTACAAAAAACTGCTAGAAACAATAAGTGATATAAACAATGTCATAGGACACAAGATCAACACGCAAAAATTAATCACATGTTTATTTACCAACAATGAACATGCAGAAACTGAAATTAAAACGTAATACCATTTTCAAGCTCCCGAGAAAATTAAGTGCTTAGGTATAAACTTAACAAACATGTGCAGAATTGTATGTTGAAAATTACAAAATGCTGATGAAAGAAGACCCAAATAAGTGGAGATACACACCATGCTCATGAAATACAAAACTCAACGGTGTAAGCTTGTTAATTCTTCCCAAATCGATCTGTAGGTTTAATGTAGCTCCTATCAAAACCCAGCAAAGTTTTTTGTAGACAAGGATAAACTTATTCTAAAAATTGTATGGAAAAATACAGGATCTAGAATAACTAAAATCATCTTGACAAAGAATAATAAAGTGAGAGGAATTACTCTATCTGATATTAAGGCTTGTAGTATAGCTACGATAATCAAGACAGTGTGACATCAGTGGAGGAATAAACATATTAATCAACGGAACAGAATAAAGAACCCAGAAGAAGACTCACACAAATATGCTCAACTTATTTTTGACAAATATGTAAAAGTAATTTAATGGAGCAAAGACAACATTTCCAAAAATGGCATTAAAGCCATTTCAGATATATATGGATATCCACATGCAAAAAAATGAACCTTAACTTCAGCCTCACACTTTTATAAAAATTAACTCAAAATGAATCATAGACTTAACCACAAAACATAAAACTATAAAGATTTTAGGAAAAAATAGAAAATCTTCAAGATTAAGGGCTGGGCAATGTGTTCTTAACACAAAAAGCATGGTTCATAGAAGGAAAAACTGATAAATTGGATTGCATTAAAATTAAAAACGTCTGTGAAAGCCCACATGAGGAGAATGAAAAGACAAAGCAGCAGACTGGGAGAAAATAAGTGCAAGCTACAGACCAGACAGAGGGCTAGAATCTAGAATACATAACTAACTTCTAAACTGAGTGTTAAAAAACAAACAGTCCAATTAGAAAATGGACAAAAGCTAGGAACAGAAATTTATCAAAGCTATATAGACGGCAAATAAGCACATGAAAAGATGTTCAACATAATTAGCCGTTAGGGAAATAGCTAATTTCCTGTACACTAGGGTCTATAATATGCATTCTACTTCAGGTTAATACTGACTTAATTTTGATAAAAATAGAAACCTTGTTACAAAATGGCTCTATTCCTTCCCCCCGTCTTTGTACTATATTTTCATGTTTATAAAACCTATATATTATATGAACCCAATAATTCAAATTCAGTAGTATAACTATTGCTCTAAACATTTCTGTGCTTTTTTAAGAAATTGAGAGATGAGTATTCTATGTGCGTGTGTGTGTGTGTGTCTACAGTCCTTTGTACTCACCACAGGTTTACCATTTCTGGTGCTTTTCATGACTTCCTATGACTTTGAATTACTGGCTGGTGTCATTTCCTTTCAGCCTGAAGGACTTCCTTTAGTATTTCTTATAGGACTTGCCTGCCAGAAACAAATTCATTTTTGTTTATCTGGGAGTGTCTTTATTTTATTTTCACTTATGAAGGACAGTCTCACTGAATGTAGTGTTCTTGACTGACTGCTGCTGTATTCAAGATTTTCTGTTTATTTTTATCTTTCATTAGTTTAACTATATTGCACCTAGATATGGTTTTTTCTGTGTTTATCCTACTAGGAATTAATTAAGCTTCTTGCATCTGTTGATTAATTATTTTTATCAAATTTGGGAAGTTTTCGGCAATTATTTCTTCAAGTAAATTTCTGCCCCTTTTCCTCTCTCCTTTCTTTCTGTACTCCTATTACATTACTGACTTAATTTTGGTAAAATATAGAAACTTTGCTAAAAAATAGCTCAGTTCCCCCCCATTTTATGCCAAAGGTCTCTGATGCTCTTTTCATTTTCTTTAATCTTTTTATTTTCTTTCTGATCCTCTTTTGAATTCACTGATTCTTTTTGTCGGCCATCTCGATTCTGCTGTTTAGCCCACTTAATGATTTTTTTAAATAATATTTTTGCACTTTTTAATTCTAAAAATTTTATTTAGTTCTTTTTAAAAGTTTCTATTGAGATTCTTTACTTGTGCAGTCATTGCCATTATATTTTCTTTAATAATGTCAACAAAATTTCCTTTAATTCTTTGAACATGTATATACTGCCTGCTTTGAGGTATTTATCTGCTAAATGTATCTGGCCCCACTCAGAGTCTGTTTCTATTTATTGCTGTTTTTCCATAGGAGTACTCAAATTTTTGTGTTCTTTGCCGGTCTCTTATTTTTTTGTTATTGTTGTTAAAAACTGGATATTTTAGGCAATATATCATAGCAACTCTGGATTCTGATTTATTTTTCTGAGATGTTTCTTTTCCTCACTTTGTTTTGTGTTTTTAGTGTCCTGCCTGGACTTACAGTGCACAGTCTCTATCCCCCACAGTGTATGGTTGCTGATGAGTCTGCTCAGGTTTTAAATTTCGCTTTTTATTCCGACTTTCTAGGGGTCGTCCTGTGTCTGCATTGCTTAATGGTCATCCAGTGCTTTGGACAGAGTTTGTGCCCAAATATCATGGACCTCTAAGGCTTCTAACTTCCTCTGACAGATTTGTTTGTGATTTGGGGTACACATTCAAAGGTCAGCCACTTCTCAAATCCTCAGGAGCCCCTTTCCACTGGGCTCTCTCAGGTTTCCCATGCATTGCATGATATTTTCTACTCAGCAAGGAACATGTGTAGAGCTTATCTATCTTTCTATAGTTCTTTCTTTTCTAGCTCTTCCATTAGATTTTTGGCTGGTCCACCATTTACCCCAACTGGAATTACAACTCAAGTTACCAAATATATAGATTTTTTCCCATTTGTTTCTTCTAAGCTAGTCACTTTGGGTTGACAAATTGACCAACCTGTGGGTTTTCACTCCCCGCCCCGTGTTATGTCTGCCCCTTCTGGCATCAAAGCTTCTGGTTTTCGAGGCCAGCTCTGTGCTGGCAAAGTTGCCGTTCTTGGGAAGCTGGGATGAGATGAGAATGGACCCTGGAAGAAAGCCACAGACCCTTGCTATTCTTGCCCAAAAGCCTAGGGAAAGTTTTCAAGAGTACATAAAAACTTCTCCATTTGTTGTGTGCCTATGGTCAATTTCCATAACTCTAAAATCATGTTTTTGACAATTTTGTCCAGTCTTATACATGATTTCTGTGGCAAGGATTTGCTGACCTCTTCACATAGCCAGAGCAAGAAGACTTTCCAATTCTGTATTTTCTTTATCATTATGACAGAATTATATTATAATTTCTCGCTATTATTGGGAATCTAGACATTTCTTTTTATATCCCTTTCAGCTTTTGATGTATGCATATAACCAGTTTACTATACTTTGAACTCTTTGAAGCACAAATATGTGCTGGCTTATCTCATCTCTTAACATCATCTTGGAAAGATTCCATAATTCTGGCATTTTTCATTATTTAACATATAGCCTAGGCTAAAGCAATTAAAATCTTCAATATCGTATCTAAGATTATGCTCCTTTCCCACCTTTCCTGAGTGCAGGCTAGGTTTTGTTAAGTGGTGAAATCATCCGGAGTGAGGAAGGGAAGTCACTTGCTTTTACCTACTCTTCTCCATCTTCTTGGATTTAGCTTCTTAGGTATTACACAAGAATTAGGGGTTTGGGGAAAAAAGTCTAGCTTACTAATCAGTTGTGACATTTCAATGCTTCAATGCTTATTGTACTCTGATACTGGATATCTATAAATGACCTCTTTGGGGCAAGTATACAAATCTGTTCTTTAATGGAGCCATGCGTGAATTCTTTGATCTAACTGCTCCCAATATTCCATATCTCCTGCCTCAATAACATAAGCCACAGCCTAGAGGTACAAGAATACTCTCTCCAAGTAGAGAACTTATATACTGGAAAGAGATCTAAGGCCTGGCTACTTATTAGTGTCTACCTGAACTATGAGAAATGAACACGTTCTTGCTAGGTCAATGGGGGTGATGCATGCTGCCTCACTACCAGCCCCTCTCTCTTCCCTGATGTCTGTCTATAATTCTTTTCCCATTGCTAAAATAGATATGGAGAATACTTCACCAATCTTACGACATAGCAGTTGTGCTGCTAGAAATAAGTTGCTACATTCCATTTTTGTGTAAACCCCCACAATTTCTCTGAGTATTTGGACTCACCATCCCTTTCTTGACTTATAGAAAGAACTCCGTTCTCTTACTTTAGAGGAAAAGGAAACTAAAACAAACCATAGCACCTGCTAAGGACTGATAACTTACAATTCTGGTGATTCTCTTTTCCATCCTTTGATTTATAAATTCTGGAGTTAAAGCGCGGTAATGCTTGTGGGTGGTTGAGTCAGCTGGGTTAATTCTTACTAAGTCCCAAATGATGTGTCTGGCTTCTAACTGTTTCATATTTTTTTTAGAGTATAGAATCCTAATGACTTTTAGTTGACAACTTTGGGTCCTGGGTGCTTACTCTGGAGCAACAGTAGGAATTCCATTCAACAAGTTGTTATGAATAATCTGAGGATATATTGTTCAAGATAAACAATTTCAGGATTGTTTCATCTTCCTGGTCATTTTTTAATGAGTCCTATTAATCTCAATAATAACTTTTGCCTTAAGTCCAATTTATCTAATATGAATTTTACTATAATGGCTTTACTGTGGTTTGCATTTGTTTGTTACATCTATTTCTAGCTCTTTCATATTTTTCATGTTTTAGATGTGTCTTTTAAAATGGCATATATCTGGATTATTTTTTAATCCTTCTTGAGAATCTCTGTCTTCTAATTAGAGTGTCAAGTCCTTTTATTTTTATTATGGTTATTGCTATACAGGCATAATTAAACCATTGTATTCTGAGTTTTCTATTTACCATAGCTCAGGTCCTCCAGCAAACAGAGCCTGAGACAAGGAATAAGTAACAATGCTTTATTGGAGTGGTGCAATCCCAAGGCAGTGAGAATGAAGGAAATCAGGAGAAGCCATGGAAGGTGATGCATTCCCACACTGGCTCCTGCATCATCCTGATGAGCTGCACAAGGAGAGTCAGGAGCTTAGCAAGTGCAACTGCAGAGTCACAAGATATCTTTATACAGCCCATTTGGAAAAAACAGTACTTAGAATGGAATTTGTCTACAGGCTCCCTCCTGTCTCCTCTCCTCCACTTGTCAGTGTTCACACAAAAGGAAGCTGATTCCCCCTTCACTTCTGAGTTGTGTTATCCAACTCCTTTGGCAGCTCGTGGAGAAGCCAGATCCCACACTCACACCCGTGTTGTGGGAGTGGCGACGGGAGCCAGCCACTCCAGCTGCAGCTTGTTGACTTAGACAGCAGGATCCAGGGGGTCTGCAAGCTGAAATAGTGTCTGAAGGCCCAAAGACAGGAATGTCCCACAGACTCTGAGGCCTGTGAGATACACATGATATTTCTGAATTCAATTTTTCTCCTTTCTTGTCTTCATTTGGAATATCTATTTTCTTTACCTCCTCTATTCATTTGGTAGCTATATGTACTTTCATTAATTATCCTTAAATTTTAACATATATTTTTGACTTAGTAAAGCTAAAATTTAAATAATAGCTCTAGTCTCCATCCAGTCTTATGAGGATTTGAGGATGCTTGACTCCAAGCTCCTCCTCATCTTCCCCGAGATAGTTGTCTATTATTTCAGTTGTGCCCTGTGATGAAGTCTACTATTATGTACTGCAATTCAATATAGTTAACCAATATTTTGGTTGTTGGTTTTTTGTTTTGTTTTGTTTTTTGCTACATAGTGAATCTTACGTCCTATTGCTTCGCCCTAAGTTCGTTACTTCCTTCTTATTAGTGTACGTATCTGATACTTGTTGATTTGTTCAGTAAGAATCTGTGAATGGTCCATTCCCTCAATTTTTGTTTCTCTGAAGATATCTTCACTTTGTTATTTTGATGGATAATCAATTGTAGATGAGAGAGGGACTCTCACAAAGCGCTCTTTGGAGTAAGACTCTCTGGGTTTGATTCCAAGCGCATTTTATACCAACTATAGCAGATGACTTTTCAAAATTCAAGTTTTGAGTTATTTGTTTTGTTTCTGCTGGATATGAAATTGACGTCTGTATATTGATCTCAAAACCCAGTCACCTTGCTTAACTCTGTTACTATTTTAATAATTTGTTTATATAAATTTTTGTGTGGTTTCAATATGGATGACCATATCATCTGCAAAAAAAAGTCTCTTCAATAATTTACAGTATTTTTGAAATCAAGACCACAAGATGATAATATTTAATACTTATTCTAAATGCAAAAGTAAAGAAGTCTGATAATACCAAGTGTTAGAGAGGATGTACAGTGACCAGATATCTCATTAACTGCTGGCAAGAACATCAATTGCTGCATCCATTTTGAAAAAGAGTTGACATTATTTTGTAAGCTACAAACATTCACATATTCTAGGGTCGAGTCGTTTCCCTCCAGGTACAGATCTAAGAGGAACTCGTGCATTTATTCAGGAGCTATTTATAAGAATGGTGAAGTGGATGTGCTCTTTATGGCCATTTTGCTACAATAACATAATGAAATATTATGAAATCTGAACCAACTACACATGTACACAATATGAAGAATTCCCGGCAGTACAATAATGCATAAAAGTGTATTATATTTAGTAGTATAATATTGAGTACAAAATAAGCTGTAAAAATGGCAAACACCGTAATGTTCTTTTCATGAATCACACAAAGACAACATTTTTGGAAATGCAAATAAATGCAATAAAATGATTCTTCTTTCAAAAGCAAGGGAGTGATAAATACAAGATTTAAGATAGTGGTCTTCACATTGGATAGGTTGAGGCAGGCCTTTGGAACGGGAGAGGACCAAATGAGTAGATGTAAGTTATAATCAGGGTGCTAGTTTCTGTATCCATGGTGGGCCCATGGTAAAACAGATGGACACATATATATCTAAATAAAAGCAGGCAATACATGGACAAATAATGAGAGGGTGCCACGAACCAGGGATTATGATTCGTCCAAGACTACGCGCCTGAGATCCAGAGAAAGGAGAAGGAAATTGCTTAACTCTACCTCTGGTTTAACAAAATAATCCCCAAGTACTTATTCTTTTCAGAAAACATAATATTCCAATTTAAATATGATTACTTACTGAAGGTGTTAAGACAGCCAATGGAAATTTCAGGCTTTTATGGGCTCTAGGCTATATTTTGTGGGAAATCACAAACTTTATGAAGCTTCAAATTATATAGAAATCATTTGTACAAGTGACCCTTACAGAGACTGATTTTTAAATTGTTAGTTGGCTTATTGAGGAATAATTTACATACAATAAAATTCACCAGTTTAAAATGTTCTCATAGGTAAGTTTTGACAAATGTATATGTGAAAGTAACCACCACAACAATCATGATATAGAATATTTCTATCACTTCCAAAATTTTCACGCTCCTTTGAAAGCAGTTCCCTTTCCTAACCCTTGACCCCTGGCAAACGCTGATCTGTTTTCTGTCAAGAGAGTTTCAGCTTTTCTAGGAGTTCATATAAATGGAATTATACAACATATAATATTTTGTGTTTCGCTACTTTCACTTACCATAGTACTTTTAGGGTTAACTCATATTGCTGAGTGTACTAGTGGTTTGCTACCTTTTGTTGCTGAGTAGTACTCCACTTTATGATATAGTACACTTTATTCATCTATTCATCACTTGATAGCCATTTATGTTGTTTCCAGTTTCTGACTATTTTGAATAAAGAATTTAAGTAAAAAGCTATGTGTGAACATGTTTCCTTTTTTTGGAGATAGCTAGTCATGGGATTGTATGATAAGTGTATGCTTAACTTGATAGGAAATTGCCAACCTGTTTCCCAAGGTGTCCGCACCATTTGTACTTCCACTAGCAATATATGAAAGCTCCAGATGAGCACATTCTCACCACCACTTAATATTGTTGTTATTGTTTTAAATTCTAGCCGTTCTAGCAGGTGTGTAGTAGTATCTCATTGTAGTTTTGATTTGCTTCTCTCTAAAGATGAACGATGTTGACCATCTTTTCATGTGCTTATTTGCCACCCACATATCTTTATTAGTTCATTTGTTTTCTTATTGTTGAGTTTTTTTTTTTTAAGTTTTTATTTTTTCCTTTTTCTCCCCAAAGCCCCCCAGTACATAGTTGTATATTCTTCGCTGTGGGTCCTTCCAGTTGCGGCAAGTGGGACGCTGCCTCAGCGTGGCTTGATGAGCAGTGCCATGTCCACGCCCAGGATTCGAACCAATGAAACACTGGGCCGCCTGCAGCGGAGCGCGCAAACCCAACCACTCGGCCACGGGGCCAGCCCCTTATTGTTGAGTTTTGAGAGATGTTTGTATATCCTGGGTATAAGTCCTTTACCAGAAATATCTTTGCCAAGTATGCTTATCCAGTCAGCCACTGATCTTTTCACTATCTTACCAGTTTCTTTTGAAGAGCAAAAGTACTTGATTTTTATGAAGTTCAATTTATCAAATTGTTTTTTGATGGTCCGTTATTTTTCTGTCCTAAGAAATTTTTTCGTAATCCGGGGTTAGAAAGATTTTCTCCTATGTTTTCTTCTAGAACTCGTGTAGTGGTAGCTCTTACATTTAGGTCTATGGATCTATTTTGAATTAGTTTTTGCACATGGTATGAGGTAAGGATCAAGTTTCAGTTTGTTTTTACAAATGGATATCCAGTCATTCTAGCACCATTTTTAAATTGACTATCTTCTCTCCAAAGAATTACCATAGAAAATCTGCCAACAATCAATTGACATTATATGTATAGGTCTACATCTGAAATCTATTCTGTTCATTTACCGGTCTGTCTGTCCCTATGCCAATGCTGCATTGCTGAGGACATTTTTAATAGCAGAAAGAAACAACAGGATTTGGTACTTTCATATTACTCTTCACAATGGACTGAGTGTAAAACATGTGTTGTAAATATTTAAAACCACCGCTTTTCCAGAACTAGTGTAGTGTCTTTTGTCTTTCTGTAACTATAGAGAAAGAGGGAACATCCTGTCCTTATAAACCTTTTGTTAATTCTCACAGGTTTAATATTGGAATACCACTGGAAAGCATTGCAAAGGGGAACAAAAAACAAGCCTTAAGGAAATTAAAAGGACAAAAGTGAGTATTGAGAAATGGACTAAAAAGACTTCTTACATGTGTAGTATTAAGATAGGGTAGTTACTTTTTCCATACCATGTTGATTGCCCTCTCTCTCTGGTACCTCTGTTTGGTCAAGGCATGATAAACATAGAGATTGTTCAGCCAAAACTTACTGAATCAAATGAAATAAAAGATAACTAACTGATGAAATGAATTATTTATTGCCCTGCTAATTTTCTCAGCATATCATAAATGCTACTTTTTCTGATGGTACCAGCTAATTAAACCTTGACGTGTTTCTCCCCCAAAACAGCAGTGGTAATTAGGTTGAGTAGACTTTTTTTAAAGCCAAATAGGAAATCATAGGCCATACCTCAGAGTATGCTTAAAATGTGCTCTTTAAATCAGCTGCTGTTTGACTACTGGAATATGAGAGAATGTCAAAACTAAAATGGAAATTAGAAATGGTGGGACCAACCCACTCATTTTATAGGAGATAGCGATAATGAAATAATAGCTGTTGAGATACTCTAACTACTTAGATGTGTAAAGATAACAATAAGGGAAGTGACAATGCTTTATATTCACTTAGTACTTTGAAGTTGAAAGAGGAATTTTGCATGCACAATTTTATTGGGTCCTAGTGACAGTAGTGTGAAATTGTATTTCCATTTCCATTTTACTGGCAATATTAACAGCTCATGTTATCGGGTGTTTACAATGTGCAAGGCACTTTCCTAGTGACTCTACATGAATCAACTTATTTAATCCTCATGATTCTATGACTTAAACACTATTAATACTCTCATTTTTAAAGATAAAGAACATCAGACATAGAAATATTAAATAGCTTGCCATATTTACCTAGTTAATAACTGGCAGAGTTAGGATTTCAAACTCATCCAGTCTGATGTTGGAACCTATATTATTAATGACACTACTAAGTGGAAAGAAAACCACAGCCTTAATAGCCTAAGGAGTTAGCTTTATTCTCTTGGCTAGGAAGTAGCTAACTTAAGATTTTCAACCTCAATTGGCTGACTGGAAGATACCTGTTTCTTCTCTGTCTTCAGGGACAGAATCAGCTCCCCGAGGGAAAAAAGTAACTTGTCCCACTGCATTCATATGCAAAAATTTCACAATTTGAGTCAAGAAATCCACAGTCTAGTCTTTGAGTTCAAGTCACTATGTCTTTTTTTAGGACATCCATCCACTTAACCTATCTTTGTCATGCTGTGGTACACAGTGGAATCAATCGGTGTGTTTGAGAAACACAGCAGGAATACCACTTAGTCTGTTTGTAGTGCTCCTCTTGGGTGAACCCTGGTCTCGGCCTCTGACAGCACTGAGGAGCCATAGAAGAGTTTTCATCATCACAGTTTCATGGGGCATCTCCATTTTGCTTCCTCCTGCTGCCATGAACAAGGACCCCTCTTGGCAATAGAGGAGTATCTTCTCTGTATCTCGGAGAAAAGGACTTCATGCCATTCTGCACAGAGAAGAGAATTTGGCTAAGGAAACATCTTGATGTTAAAAGCTAGATCTCCCTTTTAGAGATCCCTACTTATCTATAATCAGAATTGCTGTATGATTGTAGTTCTCCAGACAAGTCCAAAGAAAAGAAAAGGAAAACAAAAATAAAAAAACTAAACGAAAAAATACCATATGTCTCTTCTGGGGTTATTTGCTATTCCTCAGGGACAATATCTATACCTTACATTCATCTTCAGGAAACCAGATCCTAGAACTACACCTGGTGTATATGAATTCTCAATCAACATTGGATGATTGATGGGGAAGACGACTCAGAGACCACAAGCTGGGGACTTGGCATACATTCGGTTATTTAATCCTTACCTCAGGGCTGGATGGCATTATCCCCTTTTAAAAGATGAAGACACCTCAGGGAGGTGACCTTCGCCAAAGTCACACAACTCCTTAGTCTTAGAGGTAGATAACAAACAAAAAACAGAAAGAGTAGGGAAAAAAGAAGGGAGACAGAAGGAGTAAAACGGAGGGGGGTGGGCAGGTTTGTAGACATATGTTTTCAGTATAACTACAAATAAATATTATTTGCTGTTGTCATTGTGCTAAATGATTACAAAGACAGCTCAGATATTTTCATTACACTGTTAGAGTAAAGCCAAATCCATTTAGGGGGGAAAATTGTTTCTTTTTGGCTTCCACAATAATTTCACCTCTGTGACACTAAACTGGAAAGATTTGGCCAGAATCATCTACATACACACACACACCTGCACAGCAACACACACACACGGGAACATTAACACACTTCCATTCACCTCTCAAGCCAACAGTCCACACAGTGTGAAATCATCACTCAAAGTAGAAGGGTAGTGAAGTGAGTTTGCTGGTTTGGTCGAAGCATCAGTTTGGAGTTGCCAAGATCTGAGTCCATTTGCACATTTCTCTGTTCATTCAACATTTGTTGTTCAATCCCACGTGCCAGGCACAAGAATTACAGGGGTGAACAGAATGTTTACGGTTCTTGCCCTCAGAAAAGCATAGACAGCTAGTGAGACAAAACGGTAACTGTCATAAAAGTGGTGTATGCTGTGATAATGAATTTTTAGAGAGTGAAGAGATACCCGAGGAAATGAGAAATGAAATGAGACTTGAAAGATAAGTGGAAGTGAACCAAATTTGGATAAAGGAATGGAAAAATTTAAATCCTGGGCTTACAAAGAGGGTTAAACTTCATAACCTCAGTTCTGTGTCTGTATAATGACTGTCATAGAAGCTATCTCAGAAGGTCATTGTTGGGATTAAATGCAGTAATGTAAATTGCGTATCACCAAGCCTGACCCAGGGTGCACACACACACTGGTGTTTTCACTATTTATTGCAGTGTAGAGACAGGTCCCATTCTATAGGCTTTGCTCATGCTATGTTATAGATAAACCCTGAATTATTATTCCAGTTAACCCATATTTGTAAAATTAGCAAAATTCAAGGACTGACAAGCCATACCAAGGGACATTTTGCAGAAGACTTTGGACACTAACAGCTGGGCATCCATAATAAACAGATGTGCCCCCAGTGCCTAGGGCCATGCCTAACACATAGGAGATACTTCATAAATGTTTATTGAATAAATAAATCAATTTATACTCCTTTATCAAGAGCCCAGATCTGTTCACAAAAAAGAACTAGTTTTAAATTTTTAATGCTCATTAGTTTTTGTTAATAAATACATAAAGTAGACAAGTATTTCTATCCCATGAGTAGGGAAAAAAAGGCAAAAACTAAGTTTTCTCAGGAATATGAAAATTTAAAAATTCTCCAGATAAATGAATATAATTATTTCCATAATAGGTTGAATTTTCAAAAGTAAGAGTTAATGTTTGTAGAGAAAAGTTAAGGATGGGAAATGCTACCTGGCATTTTTCTCTTGCAATTTATTTACTGCTAAACCATTTTTGTTTTTTATTGAGTTTGCTTTGCCGAGTACACAGTTATGATTACATTTTGATTTAAATAACAGAATTATTCTGCTATTGTGTCAAGTCTGAGAGAGAAGTGAATCCACCATATTGATGTTTATGATTTTCATAGCTGGGATCAATAGCAATAAAAGTTTATCCTTCGCCTGCAAAATGTTGGTTGATTATGCTGTACCAGGAGATTTCCTAAGGAATTTTGCTTTTCCTTGAAGGTTATGAGGGATCTAATGGTATTTCAGCTTGATTTGTCAAATATTACACATACATGCATATGTCCACACAAAACCAGTCACTTAAAGGTAGAATTCAATGTCACTCAATGGGTTTTACTGAAAATACCTACACTTAGCTTTAGTTTCAAAGATGCCGGATCTTAAAACATGTGCTTGTGGTGTGGCCTCTTATGTACATATTAAGGGGAGATAACTTTATATTTGGGCAAGGTATTTTGTTTTAATTAATTTATAATTTCAAGAGATCATACATGTCCATGGTTTAAATAGACAAATAGTCCCGAAATCTTCCTGCTACCCTGTCAACCTTGATTTGTCTCCAAGTCTGCAACTTCAACAATTCTAGATTCGTTCCTTAATATTTACCCACATACTTCTAAATAATATACTGATATTTCACGATTATTATTTTTCTTTTAGAAAAGTTCTTTACTGTCTGCAATGATACAGGAAAACTAAGCTTTTCTACAACTTCTTATTTCCTCTCCCCAATACATCCCAGTATCTATATCACGAGTCTTTGTTAAATTAATAACTGAATTTACATGATAATGACTACACAAATATTCTTTGCTGAACTGAGCAGTGCCATATGATTATATCTCCTCTCTTGACAACCTTTCTTTCATCTGGAGGCTAACGCTCCGTCACGTCTTCTACACACCTATTAATATTTTTCACAGGCTAAAACATTAGGCCCCTCTTTCCCTCAGAACAGTCTCTAAGCCATCATTCCCATCTGGCCTAGTTACCCTGCTGCCTACCTGTCATCCATCAGTTTCTCTGGATCATCATCATTGGACCTCCCTACATCAGCTTCTGATGTTGCGTCTCCTAGAGCCAAAATTAAATGCCTTCTTCTTTCTTTGTGTACTTCCTTAGATTGCTGATTATTTTCCTAATACCTTCCTCAGGACAGGTTAGAGTAAATAAATTTTTATATCTTTGCATGTTAGAAAATTCTTTTTGCTCCTTTCACATTTGATTTGATAGGTTGACTGGGTAGAGAATTCTCGATTGAAATTATTTTATTAAAAATATTAAAAACATTGCTATTCTGTCTCCTAACTCTCAGTGTTATTGTCAAGAAAATGGCTGCTTTAGGAATTTGTGACCCTTTATATGTGACTTTCCATTTTCGTTGGGAAATTTAAGCATCTTCTCTTTATCTGAAATTCCTTAAAGACTTGGTTGATGTGTGCTCCCTTTTTCCCATTCAGTGCTAGACACGTAATATACCAGAGACTTGTGTTTTCAATACTGGAAAATTATATTGTATTTTTTTGTTACCGTTGTTAATTTCCTCTTTCCTGTTTTCTCTGGTCACTGTGTCTCGCTCTTTTGTCTTTTTAAAGTCATATTCATTGGATATTGTACCTCATGGAATGATCCTCTGATTTTCATGTACTTCCAATTTCTTATCTCTTAGCTTGTTTTCTGGGAGAGTTCTCAATCTTATTTCCCTACTTTTTAAATGATATTTTAATTTCAACTATTGGATTTTGTATTTCAAGTGCTTTTAAAAATTTTCTGATTGTTTCTTTTTTCTTACATCCAGTTTTTTATTTCATGAAAGCAACATCATCTTTTAGCTCTCTCAGGGTACTAATTCTAGTGGGGTTATTTAGTGCTTTCGGGGGGTAGTTTACTTTTTCCTAGTTTGGCTATTATTGAGTATTATTTCAGTTTCCTCCAGTTTCCTTTTCGTTTGATTATTTTGACCTTTCATATATGTTGGAGATTGTCCTTAAGTATCTGGTTGTCTGCTATTTTATAACGAAGAGAAGGGACTGCAAAGCTGATTAAAATCTTTATGTCTACTTGGGCTTACCTACTGCTGGGTTTCACTGCAAAGTGATCAAAATCAGTGTCCGTTTCCTGCCTATAGAATTTTTGGAGTCTGATAACCTTTTTACATTTGTCTAATCTCTGTCCCTTTGCATCCAGGCTCGTGTAACATTCTCAAAAACCTTATGCGTCGCCTGTGTATGTCATCCAGATTCACACCATTAGAAGACAAGCGGATTCTCCACAGATCCTTTTTGAATCACCCCTAGTCCTATTTTTCATCTCTATTCCTGATTTCTGCTGAGATGATTGATTGGATTCACCAGTCACACACATATTCTTTTCAGTAAAAGGTAGTCTAGCCACACTGCTGGTCATGTCTCCAGAGCATGTTTTTCCAACAGTGAATTTTCTAATTTTATCATTCTTTGCAATGTAGATAGGCAGGGAGCCTCCCAAATTATCAAGCGCTGGTTCGTTTTTGATTAACAGCTTCTTCTTCAGTTATCTCTTTCCTCTCACATTTTACTATAAGCAGGAAGGAGAAACCAGGCTGCACCTTCAACAATTCCAAAGCCACTTCATTTTTAAGTTTTTGTCCTTAGCCTAATAGCATAAAAAATTTATAGAAAACTCTTAGAGTTTACAATTTACAAATGCTGTCAAATAAGGTAATGTGCTTATTTAAGTGTGACAATTCTTGTAGCTTATGTTATCAGCATCCACACAGATGAATATCCTTACAGACAAGAAGGCAAAAGCTATAGAGGTTTTTTAAATAACTAAATTCCATTTTTTTCTGAGCTAACTATAGAGATTAAATTACACTCAAGCTCATGCATCCAGGATTCAGAGTTAGGTATGATTAAAGGCAATTATCTTTACTTCCTGTTTTTTCTACGTCTGGGTTACCCAGTGGGCAAACAAAAATAAGTGCTCAGGGCAGCAGTGAAACTAGAGCACACACACACATACATACGCGTGTTTTAATTTGAGTCCTTTGCAAAGCAGATGTGATGAGATACACAAGAGGGGAAGCATCTGTGAAAATTAAAGAAGAAAGAGGTGGAGAATGTGGGAGAAGTTTCAGACTGCCATGCAGGTCTGGCATCTTTGAAGGAGAGGGGGAAGGAAAGGGTAAAAAGGGTCTCAGACAGCAGTGCAGTTCCAGGAGACGTTCAGCCAAGTGGATGTGAGTTCTCAAACCAAAGTCACCCACTGGGAGCCCCAGTGAGCCTGTGTTAGTATTTCTGTTATGCTCTGTCACTGGGTAAACTTAGCCTTAATACAGATACAGGAGCCATACTAATTAATTAATATGGATACAGTGGGGACAACAACTGGGATCCTTAGCTGCCTTTGCTCCCTGTAACAGGAGATCTGAGGGGCACATTTTCATGACCACCTGATATAATGATTTTAAAAATTAGATATTTGATTTGTCACAAAAATTTAAATAATTGGCACAAAAATAAAAAAAATATTTTGTCTTTCTTACATTTCTTACATTCTATAGGTTAGTAATTTTTAAAAATTATTTATATAGAAATAGGGTGAACCCAGTAATCTATTCAGCCCTTAGGATCTTTATTAGGCCCTGACTAATAAAGATGACAAGAATCACTTTGTTTTCTGTTTCCTGATTCTGTCTTACTTCACTTGACAATATTTTTTTGCCAACAGCAATGCCCAGGACTGGGCTCTGTATACATGTCCCCTTAACAAGTGCTGGCAATATATCTATAAAATGAAACATGCATCATTGACTTGCTGCTCTTACAGCTGAGGATGCTTGTTTCAAAACCTGGAGGGGAAAAATGACTGCTCCTGATTAAAAGAAAAGAGAAAAAATTACAGCTTATTTAGCCTGAGAAAACAAAAAGAATAAATTGTTTCTTTCACTATGTGGCTTCTTTTCCTGCACCTCTGAACCTTTTCTGGGTCTTCAAGTCCATGTTCATGAGAATAAAAAGTAGGATTATGTATAAGCTCTGTTCTCCCTCCCAGCTTGAATGGTCTGGGGCTCCAGTGAAGACTTGCTTACTCTAGAGGCAAGCTGTCTTTCTCACGGATTGCCTCCATTCTACGCCTTGCCCATACTGTATTTCCTATGTAGTGGTTCCAGTAAGGAAGAACATCTGGGCATAATGAAAAGCAGCACTTATTTTTAGCCAGTGATAAGCTGCAGATGTTGGATTTTAAAAAAAATCTCTGCTTTACTCAATACAAGAGAATTTGTTCACTTCCCCATTCTCTCTGTCGCCTGCTCCACTTCCCCCCAATGAGACACTGTTTATGAGCTCATGTCTGGAAAATTTAGCAATTTTCTCCTGATGGAAGATTCGGATGAAATTGTTAGATTTGCAACCCTGAGAGAAATATCCAGATTGACGGACTAATTTAGTTGGTCTAAATCTGTTCCTTTATTATATAGTGCAGGGGGTGGGAGGACTGGGCAAAGCACCTCTTCAATAATTCAAAGAAAATCTGTTGTTTCTCCTTTGGTGTTGATCACTTTGTGTTGCATTTATTTGTTTACTTGTCTGTCTCCCTAACTAGACTGTTAGTGCCTTGAGGTCAGAATCCATGTCTTATTCATCATGCCATTCACAACACTAAGCACAGTGCCTGTCACATTACAGATACTGGGTTATGTTTACCGAGAATTGAGTGAATGCATGAATAAGTTTAATAAATAAATGGATAAAGACTTTGTTAAATCACAGTTCTGCAAAGGTTCCCAAGAGGTCATCTACTCTTTTCCATATCCGCAGGCCCAAACTTTTCAATGGGAGCCTTCTTGTTATTTTCAATAGCACTTTACTAATTAACAAATACGTATTGAGCATCCGGTCTGTTTCAGGTACTAGTCGAGATACTAAGGATACAGCAATGAATTTGAAAGACTGAGTCCTTGCCTACCTGACACTTGGGCTCTAGTAGAGAATCAGATAACAACCACATTCAAAATGAATAAACATAATTTCAGATAATAATAATTGCTATTAAGAAGAATGAAGCAGATGGTGGTAGTTTTTAGTGCTGCTTACCAAGTACTTCTAGTCCTCCCTCAGGAGGTATGTTAGAACGACACCTTCCTGCCCTCTTGACATTATCTTTGCCCATATGACTCACTTTGATCAATTAACTGTGAACAGAAATGACAGGCGTTGCTTCTGGGTGGAAGCTTTAAGCCAGCGCTTGATTTTCCATGTTCTTGTCTCCCTGCCACAGTTACCAGGAATGTTAAATGGTGGGTGATCTGCCAGCCTGGTTCCTGGAATGGGAAACATGAAGCAGAGCCCACAGTTAACCTGTGATGGATGTAAGAGGGAGGAAGGCCTAAACCTACGATATGATAAGCTACCAGGTTTCGAAGGTTGTTTTTTCTGCAGCATAACCTGGCCTACCCTGACTGATTCCCAGGGTGTTAGGATAGACGTCAGGGACTAATGTATGTGAGATGATTGGGAGAAGAGCAAGAAAGGGAAGGCACTTCTGGAGAAATAACATTTGAGCATAATCTGAATGACAAGGGTGAGACTTTTGAAGATCTAGGGGAGAGCTTTCCAGAGTGAAGGAAGATCACATGCCAAGTCTGAAAGGAAGAGATGGGCTTGGCTCGTTCAACGAACAGAAGAAGGTCAATACGCCTGGGCCCAGGTGAGCACTGGGAAGAGGATGAACGTAGCCAGTGTCCAGAGCATGTAGGGCTTTACAGGTTGTGGTCAGGAGTGTGGATGGGAAATCACTGATTCACATTTGTAAAAGCTCACCATGATATTAGCAGAGATTAGGTTCTTTGGGTGTAAGAGGACAGCAGATGCCCAATGAGGCACCCACTATAGTCATCCAGGAAAGAGATCCTGGTGGCTACAACTAGGGTGGTAGCGGGAGAGTTGGTGAGTTGTGGTCATTGTCTCGATATTATTTGAAGATTTCTTGTAAGTCTGAGACACACTATCTTTTAGAAATCAGTTTCCATTTTGCTGCACAAACATAAGATAATATTGAAGTTTTATGAGAAAACACTGAAATCTATTTTCACAGGCAAATTACTTTTCTGTGGATGGGGTCTGCTCTCAGCTCAGATGTGTCAACCAAGGAGTCTCATAATATATGTAAAGGGAACATAAAAAGCCAAAAAAAAGCAATATCTTGAAATTTTATATTCTAAAGACATTCCTCTTATTTTACTTAGCTGGGCACATTTGGGAAATACATAGGATTTTTTTTTTTTTTTTTACTTCTTCGTAGATGTCATGTTTGAGTGGAGAAGATGAAAGCATGCAACTTGGAGTTTAGAAATCTGGGTTCTCCAGTCCTGGTCCTGCTCCTTACCAGCTTTTTGATCTTGAGACTCAGTTTCTTTACCAATAAATGGACATAACATGCCCAGTGGGGCTGGTGCTGATGCTGGCTCTGGAGACGTATTCCTGATGCGGTTAATCATGCTAATTTTTAGAAGACCACAAAATATCTAAATGCTCAGGAGCAGCCAGTACTGTCTCTGGAGGCATGCCTCATTCATAAAGACTGAATTGAGTCTTTATTTTTATTTATTTGTTTAGTTTTTGGCAAGGAAGATTGGCCCTGAGTTAACATCTGTGCCAACCTTCCTCTGTTTTGTATGTGGGATGCAGCTACAACACAGCTTGATGAGTGACATTTAGGTCTGTGCCCAGGATCCGAACCTGCAAACTCCAGGCTGCCAAGGCAGAGTGCACGAACTTAACCACTACACCACCAGGCCCGCCCCAGGGGCTTTATTTTTAAATTGCCATGTGTCTTGCTCACAATATCACGTGAAGCAATATGAATATCATGTGATGTATAGGTATCTCCATCTTACGCTTGAAGAAACTAAGGCCTTCCTTGGAATCTGATTCAGTCAGAAGCTTTGGGTAGCAAAAAGTCAAGTGCCAAGTAGGTATCAGGTGATAAGCTAGGTTCTGGGATACAAAAATAAATATGTGGTCACAATTTTCAAATAATAATGAGAATAACTCTATTAAATGCTAATACTTATTAAGTATTTCTATGTGCCAGATAGTTGCCTGTAAGTCTGTCTCCTCCAGAAAAATCGAAACAAACCAAAGATCTTCTCACACTGGGTCAGTCAGTTGTGGCAATCTATTAAAACATTGCCACATGGCTGCCCCTGAGGGCAGCTAGACAGGCTGGCAGCTGATATCTGAGGGCCAGGTCCTGATTTTTAAGTTTGGACAGTAGTTTGTTATCTGGCTGAGTCACTGTCTTCCTCTGTCTGCCGCCCAGAAGTCAGTCCAGCAGGAACTCTACCTGGACACCAAATTGCCAGCATCTGACTCTTTATCTCCAGTCATCCAGGGAATAAGAGTCAAGTACAACAGAATTTGTAATTCATGAGAGTATGCGTACCGGATATTTACGTGTTTGGGATTAGGACACTGATCAAGTTGATTTTGTCACTAATCAAACTGTACTGTTACAAAGGAAATATGTGTGTTTCTGTCTCTTCCCCTGTAAGTCCATTTCTACACCTCAAAATCTTTTCTTCCTTCTAAAACACAGACAGGATTATTTGACGAACAACTTTGACTGCCCCCTCTTGTCCTCAGATAAATATTTAAAGCTCTTACTGTGGAATTCAAAGGGTGTCAACATGTGGCCCCAGTTTCGGTTCCTGTTGCTCCCCCTGCCCACCTTCTTCTCAGCTTACGTGGCTACCCCTAAACGTGTCACACATTTTCATGCATTTGTGGCTTTAAACATTTTTTTCTCTCTGCTCAGAACACAGGACCTCTGAGTTTCTCAACTTTCCAGGACTCACTCTAATTTCCCCCATTGTGGCATTTATCATGGCCCCCTCATTTTCATCCTTTGGCAGTCATTTGTGTGTGCCTCCAAAGCAAGGACCACATCTTTTTATGTACATACGTAAGTATGCATGTACGTATGTTTCTATCTATGTGGCTAACACAGTGCCTGGGATAGCAGCTGCTAAATAAATAGCGAATGGGCTGGATCTTTTCTATTTATGTGTTTCTTTGAGAGTCTGAGCTCTCTCTCTTTGTTTCAGTGTCTCTCATCTCTCCCACCACTCCCCAGAAAACCAAGTCTTTTCTCCTCTCCTATCCCATTGGCTTTGTGCTAGTTTTTCTCTTTGTTATCAGCTGGATTTGCACAGAGTCCCCACTCTGACTTGGTGAATTTTTCTTTATGCTTCCTGTAGGCTGAAATATTTGGTTCACTCATTTGCTAACTCAGGGACCAGAAGCAGGAAGGATGCTCTTTTTAAGCTTTCTTTAGAATATTTTATCTGAAAACAGATTTAAAAAATCCAACCAGAAGAAAGTTCTTCTTTGAGCTATAGACAGTTAACTTTTTGCCATCCGGCCAGCCAATGATACCCAACAACAGCTCAGGTTCAGAATATGGGTCTGCCTATGATATGTCAGCTAAAAAGACTCACGTCAAAAAATGATTGACACCTTATCTTCATTTTGCAAACACATAGATAAGAGAAAATAAGGCTTGTGAAAAGCCATATAGCTTTGTGGGAGAATGGATTTTGGATGATGTAAACATACAACTCCAATTAAGAATGCCATAACTCATTCATCAGTGAAAGCCATATTATAAATATTCTATGTGTCAACCACTATACCAGGTACTGTGGAAACACTTATGAATAATATCATTTTCTGGACTTCGTGGAGTTCACAGCTCAGTAGGCGAGCTTGTCAATTATAACCAATGTGATAAGTTCCAGCAATTCTAACACAATGTGATAAGTGCCATCCTAGAAGCTGTCCAGAAGAGGGGCTGATTTTGCACCAAAGTATAGCTCGAATCATCCTGTCACACTCACTACAGATTTGCACAAAGTCCCTCTGGTCATCACCTTCAAGGGAATCTGTCAGGTACCATAGTCTCTCCTTCTCACACCTCCTGCAAATCCCTGAAATTGAGGATAAGCCCTCTTGACACAAAGCTATTTTAAGGAATTTAACAAGCAGAAAATACTCTGGGATATCCTATTAAGAACTAGCCATATAGACAGCTTTAGGTACTCTGGAGACCCTGAGAATTTTGGGGTGACTTCAGTCTGCACATTGGTGCTTTATTCCTTCTCCCATGTGGTCCTAAGACAGTTGACCTGCGTTGCTTTTGTGCACAGCTTCCCAGCATCCCATGCTTCCCCTGAATGCACAAAATCTTTAACATGACCTGCAATTCCCTCTTGCACTCAATATGGGTCAAAATATCTTCTTCTCATCAGTCAATTCTGGTCTCCGTGTCCTGCTTCCTGGGTTGCTCTTCAACATGGCCAGAGGGGAGAAAATTTAATTGTTTATTATTTTGCCCCTGCCCCTTTTTCTTTTGCTCCCCCTTTGTGAGAGAGGGATCCTGTATGTCCACAGAGATTCTCAGGCCCACCCAGTCCAGCCCCTTGTTCACACATGCCTGTTTCACAATCTTGTCACATTCGTTTGTGATTTGCCACTAATGCAGATGTTGCTGGTGGCCAAATGATTCCAGAGCACATTACTGGAAAATGATCAGTAGAGCTGAACTGATTGAAAGCAAGCGCCGCATACCACAAGCCCTGCCTTAATGAATATTTAGTTTTTATGCATATAGGCTTGGATACTGGGCTATGAAATTTAAAATATATAGAAAAGGATAAGGGGAACACTAATATATATTCTCACCAGCTGGAATAAACTAGCACTCACATTTGGCTTGTTGACTTCTAGTCATTTTTTTCTATGCATATTATTACTTTTTAAACTACGCAAGTAATAGATGTGCAGATTGTATGGACCCTTTTCAGAAACATCTAGAGCACTTTTGTTAAAGCTTGAAGCCCCAGTTGACCTCGATTTCTACACCCAGTCTTCTCCCAAATGCTGCTCCACCCCAAACCCGCACAAACTCCTTGATGGATAGTGTTATGTTAAGTTTAGGTGAAGGCTTCCAGTCTTTTCTATACGATACATACAAAACCATAGAAAACACGCAGTAAAATTTTTCAATTCGCATATATGCTTTGTAATGCATGTAACATTCTGCCGCTTTCTTTTAATTTAAAAGTACTCTTTGGAGATCTTTTCATGCCGTTACACGTAGACATAGTTCACTTTTTTGAACCTCTATTCCATCGTATGTACCTACATTTCAGTTGTTTCCAACTTCTCCGCAGTATAAACAACGCTACCTGAAGTAGCCCTATGTTCTTCTTGTGCTTATTTCTCTAGAATAGGTATCCTAAGGTACAATTACCAGGTCCTAGGGTAAACATATTTTTAGATTTTTATCGACGATGTGTGAGAATGTTCTCTGTGGGGAATTTAGCAGTGGGTTTGAACAGCCTCAGAAGATATAATTCCTTAGGCTACATATTGGACCTATTATGTTTACCAAAACAGACGGTTGGTAGGAACCCCATGAAAAAATGAGAGGCTGAATTTCAGAGTAATTTGGTAATTTTATGTGGAAACCTTAAAGAACTTCATTTCAGTTATGATATTTAGAACACTTTGACAAGTTGAGCTTGGTTCAGATTTCTAGAGGAAGAACCTAAAATTGGATGCCACTGCTGCTGACAATTAGCAAGACCCGTAGCTACCGTTGAGTATGATAGCTTCCAAAGATATTTAAAGCAGCTGGTCCTTTTATTGAAATGAAATCTTCCTGGGAGGGGCACGATACAAGAGAAAGGAAAGTGGAGCTGCTCTGCTGAAGTTGGGACAGGCCACCTTAGCCTCTCTGTCCTGCTGGCCCCACCTCCAGGCATCCCCCATAATCTCCACCAAGGCAGTCCCTAGGAGCAGCAGTGAGAAACCACTGGAAAACCAGTGAGTTAGTCCAGTCTTGTTATTTTTCTAGTGAAGATGCTGAAATTGAGAGAAGTGCAGTGACCTCCTCATGTGATCTAGAAGTTTCCAAAACTTAAGGCTGGCTCCCCTTTCTCAGCTAGGCTTTTCTTTTATTCAGGACGTTAAGCGAGATCAATACTGTCCCCATATTTCCTGTTTATATCCAAGACAATGCTAAGCAACATTCAGGAATTATCTGCATTGCTTTGAGCTTTCCACCAAAGGTGGGCCTTTTTTTGTTCTGTTTTTCATACTCTCATTTGGTTGTGGATCTCAAGCTGACAGAGTTCACTCGGACTGAGGTTCACGTGAAACCCATAGCTTTAAAAGGGGCAGGTATTCTGATCCCTTTCATTATCTCCTTCCGGCAGAGGGGTTGAGCTGAAGTGATGGCCAAACACATGTTTGTGACCTATGTTCTTCTTGTGCTTATTTCTCTAGAATAGGTATCCTAAGGTACAATTACCAGGTCCTAGGGTAAACGTATTTTTAGATTTTTATTGACGATGTGTGAGAATGTTCTCTGTGGGGAATTTAGCAGTGGGTTTGAGCAGCCTCAGAAGATATAATTCCTTAGGCTACAGGAGCACAATTAATGAGATAGTCCTTTTTGCCCATCATACAGGAAATAAATATGAATTTTAGAGAGAGAGAAAGTTCCTGCCAAAATGTTTCAAATGTCACATATTTTTATCCTTTGTTGAAATACACATAACTTATCTTTCATGAAGGGCCATCTAGGGCTTGGTGAGATTTGATTAAGAATAATTGGCAGTCGTCAGTTTGCTAATTTTATTTTTTTTCTTATTTCTTTTACTTTTTACTCCTAGAGACTCTTAGGCCCTCAAGTCCATGATGGGGGTTTGACATGGGGTCTCTGGGACCACTGCAGTCACGCAGCTTCCAGAAGCAGGCAGGCTTTTTAGTGATTCTCAGCTTCCTGAGTAGCATAGTAGTCTGGCATTTTTCGTGCACTATTTCTCCTCCCCTAGAAGTACCATGTAGCAGTCCACATGCTGATAGGAAAACTAAAGCCACATGGAGGGTCTATGCAAAGGGAGCAGGGTATCCCGTACAAATTAAGAACTATCTGCTTATTTACAAATGAAACTCCCTTACTCTATATCCTGTATGACAGTGCTTCCCAATGGATGTCCTGTGGCCCAAGCTTGTGCCATGAATCCTTCACAGGCAGTCAAACATGCAGGGGCAGAACTTTGGGTTGTGGTGTCTGCCACATGGAGAAGCACAACCAGCTTCCTCTACTTACCCAGCATGCCATATGAACATTATCATTTGCTGCACGTGTCGTGATGTGAGAGAGGTTGGGAGGCCGGAGGAATCAACTAAGAATTCAGTTAGTGAGCAGTGGGCTGTGCTGCTGCCCACTTTGCCTTGGCTTTCCTGACCCAGCTCTGGTCCCTCCTCTGTGGATTAGTCACCGTGTCCTCCAACTCTCAGTCCAGACCCCTCCCTTCCTTGCTCATTGATAAGTCCTGATTTCCTTCTATGTTTTCCACTTTCACTTAAAGGAGTTACCATCTCATAGAGCCAGTTTTCAAACTGCAAACACTTGGAATCATTCCTCTCCCTCAACCTGGAAAACCAAGGCAAGGGAGCTGGACCTCTTAACTCTGATGCAACTTCCTCCTCATCCTTTCCTTGTTGCCTCCTCCCTAGTTCAAGTTTTCATCCTCAGTTTCCTACGTAATTGTAACTGTCTCCTGTTCTTACCTTTCTCACCTCTCTCATTCACCCTCAGTATTCTGCCAGTTGTCTCCCTAAAAGATAGCACTTCCTTCAGTAAAGACCTCCCTAAACTCTACATGACTTACGGAATAAATTCCAAACTCTGCAGCATGGTAATCAAGACCCTTCAAGATCTTGCCTCAACCCACTTTTTTGATGCCTCTTTTCCTTCTGTGGAATTTTAAAAAGATTACTGTTCTTCTTTTCACCCTTCAGTTCCTTTCTTTCTACTTTTCCCTCTCTTTCTCTCTACCCTCTTCGCACAGAATGACACTTCTTTTCATATTAGAGCCTAAATAAAATATTGCCTTCTCCAAGGACACTTCCATGACCTCCAGCTTTTTTCCAAATAAGTTCTCTTTTTTATTCATTTCACACCATACAATTTTTGCCTTCAGTTAATGTTTACTCTTTCCACTTGTTCTATTTTTCCAAACTGTTTATATCCTATTTGCTCTGTTAAATCATAAGTTCATTGAGCGTAGAGACTGTCATACATGGTTCTGTGTCCCCATGATGACGTTCAAGGCAACTGGTAACTGGCAGGTGCTCAATGCATATTAGACAAATGGACAGATGAATAATGAATGAGAGTCCTTGTGTATGAGACTGTCCACCATTGTATTGTGCACTCCTTGAGAGCAGGAGCTGGGTTATGTATTTTGCATCCTCTAAGGTGGCATGATGGCTAAGAACACTGGCTCCAGTGGGTCTGCCTGCCATTGGATCCCAGCTCTATCACTTTCTACCTTTGAACTTTAGGGCATTTCACGAATTTCTCTATGTCTTAATTTATGCAGCTGTAAAGTGGAGACAATTTATTCATTCAGCCAACAAATACATGTCTGCCGGGGGCTGGAGATACAGAACAGAGGTTAGCAAGATAGGTGAAATTCCTGCTCTAATGAAGCTCCCCTTATTCTGAGAATGACAGACCATAGAGAAAGAGAGAGAATAATACAGGTGTTTTTATGTGTTCTGAAGGAAAATAAAGCAAGGTAAGGGGAGAGGGAGTGATGAAGTTTGCTGTTTCAGGTATGATGTATAGGGAAGGCCTCTGAGGACCTGAATGGCATAGAAGTGAACCACATGGATATCTGGGGAGGAACCATTTCCAGCAAAGGGAACTGCAAGGACAAAAGCCCAAATGGTATCAGCAGTGCTGAGAATTATGAAAATCAAGTCAGTTAATACAGAACAAAAACGTTGACTCATTCTCTGGCATGATTTCAGGCACATAGTAGCATCTTTATAAATGCTTATTAAATAAAGACCTGATTGATTAGGAAGAAAATTAACATGCCAATATTTGTTGAGCTTCTAATAAGAACCACTGTGTTGAGTGTTTTCCAACATCCCTTATAGGATCAGAACTGCCATGTGCTGTGGTTAAGGATTCTAGAGTCCTACTTCCAGAGGTCACCACTCCTCTGCTTATTACTTGTGTGATCTTGAGTGAGTTACTCAATCTCTCTGTGACTCGATTTCCTCATTTGTAAAGTAAGACTAATAACAATACTGTTTTCCTAGGACTCTTGTAAGAGTTAAATGAGCTCATGTATGGGAAGCACTTACAATGGTACCTGACACGTGTAAGCCCTCTCAACATGTTTTTACAATCGTCCTCTTATAGACGAGGATGCCTGAGACCAGGTAGGTTAAGAAACTTGCCCAAGGCAACCCAGACAATGAATAGTGGCAAAGAGATAAAAGTCAGGTCTTTCTGACTGCAATGTCCATGTCCTTTCCTAAGGACACGGCTTGTGGAATGGGGATGATGGCAATGTGGTATCACTGAGTGTCATTTGTTTCTCATTCCATCCTCCTGGAGGATGACCCTGACTACAGAACCTCAAGAATAACAGTTGCTCAGCTGAGTTTTTCTCAGCTTGCTTTCGGAATTGGACCTGATCGTCTTTAATTATGCAACAAATGCGTCCTCTGAATGGAGACTTTTAGGCTTCAGTGGAAGATGTCTATGTTTAGCCTGGTAAAAATCTCCAAATGCTTCAGGGCAAGTGTCGTTGATTCCCCTCTGCCTCCTTCTCAGTAATGTGTGATTTTCACTTAAAGACTTTTATTTACTGCCCCTAAGTGCCCCCCACATTTATTTTCTGATTGTCAAAGGATTTAGCTTTTACTCTCTGAACCACACACCCACAGAGAGGCACCCCAGAGTCTCAGCAAAGGGTTTTGTACCAAATCCCTTAATTCTGACATACGTTATTTAACTCTATCCCTGATGACTTTTGCCTTTAAACTGCAGCTTCCCTGTGCTGTTTTGTCTCTGCAGATGGCAAACAGATCATTCTCTCTCCATCTGGAGCTGGCACTGAGGATATTTTTGGCTTGAAAGTTCGATGAAGGGGAAAAAGAAGGAGAATTCAATTTCTGTCGGTCATTCTCTTTCTTGCCCTTCGCCTGTGTTTTCTCCCCATTGATTCCTTTTCCTTCTGACTTGGTTGACCTGCATCAACCTTCCATCTCCCTGGGTTTGGAATCTGTGTTATCTCTGAGTTGCAACTCCTGGTAACTATTCAGAAACAACAGACCAAAAGAGAGAGAAGGAGGGAGAAAAAGAGACTTTGTGACTACAATCGATGGGAGAGAAAACAAGTATTTCATGATAACATATTTCACCTCTTGCAAATTGGTTTGGAGTTGATTTACTCATCAGAAATGCCAAAAGACAAATGGAGCCTCATAAAGATGAATGTGAAGTGTGCATATTTGCAAACAGGCTTGTATGTGTTCTGGCTGCGAGGGCACACACTTCCCGCATACTCATTATAATGTAATTTGTCCCAGAAAATTGTCCTTTCATAAGTGTATTATCAAATGAGCTGCTAATAGATGGGAAGGATTGATTAGAAAGACTTGAATTCCAGAATGAGGAATGTATAAGGGGCCTTAGAGACCCTCATCTTACAGATGAAAACACAGAGCATGAGTGACTTGACCAAAGTCCCATCAGCAGTTGAGTGTCATAGCGATTGCTAAAACCCAGCCAATGAGTCATTTAATTGTTCTGTGTCGGTGGACTGAAATAAAAATAAATGATATCTAGAATTTTTATTTGATTTTTCAAGAATTGGGATTTAGTACATTATTTACGAGAAAACAAACCTCAAATGACTTTAGACCCAAAATAGACATAAGACATTGTCTTCTCTGCTGGTTTCAAATTGCACTCCATGGAGCATGCTGCATCTTGAGGAGGTGCCTCAGAGACCACAGGCAGGAGAGGGAGAGTCTGAAGAGGCTGGAACTCGGGCAGACTCTCCCCGTCACAGCCTCCTGCCCCCCAGCCAGCACCCGTTATTAAATTAGACCAGCTCAGCTTTTATCATTTTATACTTTCCTTCTTAGATTTTATTTTTAAAAATGTGTTCAGCAACCAAAGAATATTAAGAAGAGCTGATTGGGTTCCACCAGCCCATTTGCAGATAAGCAGAGAAATGAAGTAATCTTCTCAAAGTCATTAAATGAGTTAATGCCAAAGCATGAACAAGATCACAGGTCTCCAAACTTCTCATCTAGTGGATTTTCACTTAATCAGAGTGCTCCAGAGGAGTCATTTGATGAGATCTTAAGAGTAAGGGTAGGGATGTAAGCCGTGCATCTCAGAGCTTGCCCTCTCTAGCCTGGTGCCAGTTGCAAGGTAAATCAGAAACGCCAATCAAATAAAAGAAACCAAGAGTTAGCTGGCCCATACAAGGATGGATTTAAAATTTATAAAAGGCTACAGAAATGAATTTTCCTCAACTCACCAAGAGGGGAAGGCAAAACAAGTCTTATGGGAGAAAAGAAGCCTCAAATCCAGCCTAGAAGGCATCAGATCACAAAGGAAAATATGAATGGTGTATCCAAAGCAATGGAGTGGGTGGAATTCAGGATTAGGAACGCCAGACAGCAGTAGTTGGGTAAGAGACAGGTGGTGGCAAAGGGACTAATAAAGATGGCTGCTGAAAGCCAGGAGAGGACTGGAAGGAAGGGGAAATGGCTGGCAGAGGCCAAAGGGCTGGGTCCCTGAGTGCTCAGCTTTTCGTCAATTTCTTAAGCTTCTGGGAACCCAGCAACCTGTGCCCCTGGAATCTTCTAAACAACCACTGCAGCCTGGGGATGATCAGCTCACAAATTTCTTGGGATATTACTTCTCACTTTTGTGTTGTTACTCTCATGTGGACAGCCTGTTATTCTTGTTGGCACATACTTAGATATTCCAATTCTGTTCAGTCCTGTACAGTTGATACCATATTTGCAGGGTCATTGGCTTTTTCATTGAACTTCAAGATACCACCACCTAGATCATCCTCAGGGCAAGAGGTGCCTCATCCCAGTGCAGGACCAAAATGAATCAGGAGAGTGAGTGTGGTTCTTCAGCTTCAGGCAAGAGGTTTAGGGTGAACACTTCCTCTGTCTCCTGAAAAGGAAAGCGAGAGGGTCCGGCTCCGTGGCCGAGTGGTTAAGTTTGCGCGCTCCGCTGCAGCGGCCCAGGGTTCAGATCCTGGGCACGGACATGGCACTGCTCGTCAGGCCACGTTGAGGTGGCGTCCCACACCCCACAACTAGAAGGACCCACATCTAAGATATACAACTATGTACAGGGAGGGTTTGGGGAGATAAAGCAGAAAAAAAAAAAAAAAGATTGTTAACAGTTGTTAGCCCAGGTGCCAATCTTTAAAGAAAAAAAGGAAAGTGAGGGCCCTGGGAAAAGCACAATGCTTTTTAATCTGATCTAAGACATTGTCAAAGAGTGGATCAGTGTTTTCATTCTTTACTCCTTTCTTTCTAGCTATGCATCTGCAGCCTGTGCCATGTGACCTTGCAGTATCTTATATTAGCGTAGGTGAAACCATAGATGTCGGGCTTGGCCATGTGATTTGCTTTGAATGTTAATGGACTTGTCATGAGCCAGGCCCACATGTGTTTGTATTAAACACACTGTGTTAAACACTTTGGCCTATTGTGTTGCTGCTATTTGTGATAAGAGCATGCTCTGGGTAGCCACTGATTGAAGAATGGAGAATGAAGCAGACCTGAACCCAGACTGCAGCCTGCTGCAAACTCAGCTAAGCCTAAATGAGAGCAGCAGAGTCCCAGCCAACCCACAGATCTAGCAGCAAGGAAAATCAATGTCTGTTGTTGTAAGCCGCTGAGATTTTACGTTTCTTTGTTATATCTCATTATTGCTGATTGATATGAATAGCATTCAATCAAAAGTACTGTGTCATGGGAGACTACACAGTGGTTAAAAACTTAGCTCTGGAGTCAGAATTTGAGAGTTTGAATCCTGACTCTGTTATTTATGAGCAATATAACCTTGAGAAAATTAGTTAACTTCTCTTTGTTTTTTTTCCCTGTAAAAGATGGGCAGTGAGCTAATGCTACAATCGATCCTCACTATTCCCAGATCCCACATTCGCAAACTCACCTACTCATCAAAATTGAATTCTAACCTCAAAATCCATACTCTCGGTGCTTTCATCATCACTCATGGACATGTGCAGAGTAGTGAAAACTTTAAGACACCTGATGTGCACATTCCCAGCTGAGACTGAACAAGGCAAGGCTCTGTCTTCTTGTTTCAGCTTTCATACTTGAAACGAATGTCCTTTTCATGGTCTATTTAATGCCACACTTTTGACTTTTTTGTGCTTTTTCTTGGTGATTTCACAGTTTACAATGACTCTCAAGTGTAGTGCTGAAGTGCTAGCTATTGTGCTGTGAGGTACCTTCTGGAGACATTGAGTGTTGTAGATAAACTTCATTCGGTTATGGGTTACAGTGCTGTTGATGGTAAGTTCCATGTTAATGAATCAACAATATATACTAAATAAGGTATCTTCAAACAGAAACACTCATAAAACAAGGTTAAGTATTGATCTGTTGATAAAGATTTGGTAACCAAAGGCTCACAGGAACCTAATCCTGTATTTTTCCTAGCAGCAGCAGTTCAGTATTCACTAATTCAGTGAATATAATTCACTAACTCCACTGTGAATAATGAGAAGCAACTTTATAGAACATAACTACCATGAATAATGAGAATCGACTGTACTTTCCTTATCAGGTTCTCGTAAGGGTTTTAAATGAGATAATATAAGTTATGTAAGGTACTTAGAACGGTACCTAGAGCACAGAAAATGCTTATAAATATTATTAGTCATCCTCAAGAATCCATAAGGTTATCATAAGAAACTAAAAATGATGTAAGTTGAAATATAGTCAGGTGAGCATTGTTATTGACATGTTTACTGATGAGCTTTCATTGATTCTGCAAAAGGGAAGGATTAAGACTGAAGATGACTGACATATGGGGCCAATACAAGGATGGGAAGAGCACATCATTCAGAGATTTTATTCAGGGATACAAAGAGATGAGCAGATATCTGCAAAGGTATTTTGACTCTGTGACTGTCATCAAGGATAATCTGAAACCTGAAAGGGTTTGGTCCACTGGCTTCTTTCTCACACGCTCTTGCCACCCTGGCCAAAGGATCTTAATCAGTGGGTTTTCCGGAGAAACCAAAGTGACTGGAGAGAACCAAGGATCTTTATTTCTGGCATTTTCTGCACAACATGGAGATAGAATTGTTGCCACAATCTGTTCCTGGCGGTTCTGCAGAGATTGAGGGTAATAATTACAATTAACATCTCCTCAAAGATGATTAATGTAAGCACTACCTTGTAAATCTTCAGAAGCAGAGGTTTGAGTTGTTTCTGGTGAGTCCCATGGAAGATATTCTGACAAAAACCTTTAAAAAAACTTTATTGAGGCATAATTGAAGCATAATTTTCTTCATGTTTCTTGTGCTTAGGGTTCATTTAGACTCTTGGATCTGTGGGTTTAGAGTCTTGATAGAATTTGGAAAAATTTCAACCACTGTCTGGTAAAGTATTCTTTTTTTCCTGTCTCCTTTCCTCTTTCCTTCAGGGATTCAAATTGCATGTCTGTTAGGATGCTTGAAGTTGTCCCACTGCTCAGAGATGCTCTGTTCATTTATCTTTCTTTTTCCTTCTGTGTTAGACTTTTAAATAGTGTCCATGGCCACCTCTTTAAGTTCACTAATCTTTTCCTCTGTAATGTCTAATGTGTTATTGGTCCCTCCCAATGTATTTTCTTCTTACTCATTGAAATTTTCCCTCTAGAAGTTCAATTTGGAATTTTAAAAAATATCTTGCCTTTCTCTACTTAACTTTCTGAATACATGGAATATAGTTATAATAACGGTTTTCATGTTCTTCTGCGCTAATTATAACATCTGTGCCAGTTCTGGGCCAATTTACATTGAGTGCTTTTTCTCTTCATTATGGGTTATATTTTCCTTCCTTGTTTTGCATGGTTGGTAATATTTTATTAAAGCCCTGGAATTCTGAATTTTACCCTGTTGGACACAGCACATTTTTATACTCCTGTAAATATTCTCAAACTTGGTTCTAGGAGACAGTGAAGATATTGGAAACAGCTCAATTCTTTTATCTCTTGTTTTTAAGATTTGCTAGGTGGGATCAGAGCAGTTAGTCTAATTCTAGTTATCCCCCACCACTCAGGCAAGAGCCTTCTGAGTACTCCATCCAATGCCCCTAAGTCACGAGATTTTCCAGGCTAGCTGGTGGGCCCATGCACTATTCCCAGTCCTGTGTGAGCAATAGGCACTGTTATCTTTAATACTTTCAGGTGGTTCCTTTCCTGGCCTCCAATAATTTCTTCACATACATGTACTGATCACTACCTAGCTGGATAGTTGAGGGGCATCCTCTGTAGATTTCTGGAGTTTTCTCTCTGATCAGCCTCTCTCCTTTCTTGTACCCTCTCCTGAAAATTCAAGCCTCCTCCTTCATCTCCCCTGACTCTCAGCTGTGCCCCCTCAACCCAGCAAGTCTGCATGGCTCTGGGTTCTCCCCATCTTTCTGTGAACTGGAAACTCTCTGCAGATGTTAACCAGGGCAACCGTAGGGCTAACCTCTTATATGTCTTCTCTCAGGGATCACTTTCCTTGTGTTAGATATCTTAAAAACTGTTCTTTAAATACTTTTCATTTTTGTCCATGTTTTTGGTTGCTTTTCATGCAGAAGAGTAATTCTCATCCTCATTATATCATCTTGACTGGAAATTAAATTTGTATAAAGAGATTTTGAGTGCCTATTTCTTGGTTTTCTGCAAAGCAGTTACAAAGGCAGAAGGAGCATAGGCTTTGCAAACACAAATCTGGGTTTACATTTCAGCTTCACTGCTGTGAGCCTCGAGAAGGTAACTGCAACTTCAGAGCCTCAGCTTCCTCTGCCGTAAAATGGGGATAATTATAGTGTCTATTCTATGGAGATAAACGAAGTAATAGCTAAGATTATGTATGTAAAGCCTCTAGAATAACAGCTGCCTGAGTAGACACTGAAACTCTGATTTACTCCCCCCTTGCCTACAGCTTTCATTTCCCCTCTTCTCCTTCTTTCATTCTACCATTACCACCAGCTCAAGTTGTTTGGTACGTTGCATGTTTCAAGCACTGTGCTAAGCTCTTTATACCTATTAACTCAGTAAACTTCACAGCAACCTTATAACCAACCACAAGCCATATTGTGCAAATAAGTTACAACTACCATTTACTCACGACTAAATGAGAGACTCCAAGCAAGAACCACCCAACGAATCACAGACAGCCCACAGAAATGTGAGAGGTAATAGTAAATTGATATTTGTAACCACTAAGTTTTGAGGTGATTTGTTGGTGGGTGACCAACTGTTCCTCTTGCCTGGGATTGAAAGTTTTTGCAGGACATGGGACTTTCAGGGCTAAAACCTCGACAGTTTCAGGCAAGCCAAGAAGGTTTGTTAGACTGCAATAGAGAACTAGAATAGGCCCAGCAAAGTTAAGGAATTGTCCCATTGACCACCATTGTTGCATGGTGGTTAAGTAGGAGAGACTGGGTATAAAAATCTGCCGCTTTGACTAAAGTACTCATTATGCTATTCTGCCTCAAGGGTCAGATCAGAATGTTAGACTGATTGAACTTTAAATTTCTTTCCAACGCCAAAATTCTATGACTCTCATAGTCCTTGTGGGAGAGAACAAGATTAAAGTTCTTTCCACTAATTCCTCTGTTCTTTCTCAAAAGCTACATCTTCAGGGAAATGTTCCAGATAGCCCTGCTCCTCCTCTGGACCAGAGGAGATTACTGCAACATCATGCATACACTTTGTGATGATCATTTTTGCAATCATTTTATTAAAACCTATTTTACCTAATAGATTATGAGTTCTCTGTTGAATACCCAGTGTCCAGCCCAGCGTTCACTATATTGAAAATGTCACTTAAATTTTGGGCAAAGTGATAAATTCCTTAAGACTGTATATACTGATTTTAAATTTTCTTTAACATGTGAGAGAATTTTGGCCGGTCCCATGGCCCAGTGATTAAGTTAGCACACTCCACTTCAGTGGCCCAGGGTTTCACTGGTTCGGATCCTGGGCAGAGACCTCACATGGCTCATCAAGCCATGCTGAAGAGGTGTCCCACATAGCACAACCAGAAGGACCTACAACTGGAATATATAACTATGTACTGGGGGGTTTTGGGAAGAAGAAGAAAGAAAAAGATTGGCAACAGATGCTAGCTCACTTGCCAATCTTTAAAAAAAAATGTGAGAGAATTGATTTTGATGGTGGTGAATGTCATCATTGTATTTCAGGATTGATGTAGTTTGATTTTATATCTTTCACTGTAGGCAAGATAGCTGGAAAGTATAAATTGGTTGATTTCCACTCCATCTTTGGAATACAGACTCAAAAGGAAGGTAACACAAATTTTCATGGTATTTGAGCATGTCAAAGAGAAATTACATTTTAAAATATGCTTCAAATTGAACATTTGAAATGGCCATACCTAAACAAAGCCTTTCTGTTTCTGTTATGTTTTGCAATTTAAACAAAATCTTCATTTTAAAACTCTAACATGTTTATTTTAAAGTGCGTGACATATTTTGGGTGACCTTTTTCTGATAGAAACATTGAACTCTGTTTAGAGTATATCCAATTATCTTCAATTCGGTTGGTCGCACCAAAATCTCAAGAAAATAAGGAGAAAAGTAGTTAAAAGTAAAGTTTCCATGCCAAAACAAAAAACAAAAAAAACTCTTGATATCTTGACATCAAGAAAATCCACTAGCTTTTTACCTCACTGAGAATCAAGAATCCCATTAAACTAAGCAATTTCAAATGACAATTAAAGAACATTTATTTTAATTGAGTAAGAAAATAGGCTGATAAACCTGCATAGTTTAGAAAATTGAGTTGGGAGGATAATAGTGCACCAGTCTATATTTTCCATGGATTCTGTAAAGTTTAATAAGCCCTGCTTTTGTGTTTCTGTGCCTAACAAAGTCATAGTTTACCAAAATAGAGAATCTTGTGTTCAAATTGTGTTAACTTTTTTTAGTGAAATCATATTGCTCTGGGGTCCTAAAGTGTCATCCTTCTCCTTATTTAATGGTTGGAGCATTGAGCACAAGCATGGACAAGTCTGAAAGGATCTTCCTCCAGATAGCTCCAGATAGTTGATGACAGAGCTGAAACGAAAAGCCAAGTGGGCTAGTTCTCAGTTCAGTACTTTCCACTTTGTTTATTTGTCCTGTTTTTGTTTTTGAGGATGTGAAGAGAGAAAGGAAGGGAAAGAAGAGGGCTGACAAGGTGCCTTTCTTTTCAGGGTTATTCCTTTGCATCCTTACTTACATGCTTGAGCCCATGTTTTATTTGTAAAATTTCAGCCTACTTTTTAACTTAATATGATAACAAAAGCACGTTTCCTGTTGCCTAGAAAATCTCCATATGCATCATTTTTAGCAGTTATATACTGTTCTGTTGAGTGCGGGTGCCATTATTTATTAGCTTACCCTACACAACACCACCATTTCTGTAGCTTAAAAATGATCAATATTAGCGATTTCATCTCTTTCACCCTTAACTATCCATTCCACATTGTAGCATCTATTTAGGTTTATAAATTAGCTGCAATAGATATTTTGAGGGAAATAAACATTTGATTCACTCACTTTTGCTACAAACATCACCCACATGCTGGAGTGTTGCCAGTCATCTTCTCCTGGGGAGCAGAAAGTCTTGTAGCCAGAGTCTCCAGGGTGGCTGGTAGAAATCAGAAATACTCCCTACCCTCTGTCCAGGCCTTGGAAGGATGACAAAGTGATTGTTTCAAAGAGTTCAACCCTGACCTCACCCACAGTTTGTGGGTAAGCGACTTTGTGGGTTCCTTGGCAGGACCAGAGGAACAACCTCCTGGAATTTGATTGTTGCTGCACCTGTGCTCTGCAGGGTATTTTTGTCATATTTGTATCTTTCACCTATATTAAAAGTATCTGTAGCTTTTGGTTCTTGTCTGTTAGCATCTGTCCATCAAGCACAACACTGACACCCTGTGACAACTGCACAGTATTTTGACACATCCTGCTGTTGCTATTTGGAATTAGTTCCTTAAGAGGGATTTCTGAGACAAATTTCCGTGCTAACAGATAAAAAACAATTTGAAGGCACTATGTGCTTCCAAATTGATTTCCAAAAAGGCATTACCAGTGTTACACCCACCAATAATGGATCAAAGAGCTCATTTCACCACATTATCCCCAGCATTAGGTGGTATCATTAAAAAATAAAAATCTGTGTTAGTTCTCTTGGCAGCCTAGTTCAATGCCTTGATGTCTTCTCTACTGTGTCAAACTATTCAAGCACAAACGGTAATTCTATTTGTCTTATCCCCATCCTCTCAGTCTTCACTTTGCTGAGGGCTAAAATTTGGGGACAAATGCTTGCAAGGAATCAGGAAAGAACAGCTTGCCTTCTGCACTGCTGCTTTCGGATCTTCAGATAGCCAGCTTTGTTTTTTTTTTTTTTTTTTTTTAAGGATTAGAGTTTATGTTCCAAGATAAAATAACAGCTTGACTTTTTACTATTACATTTGAATTCAGAAATGGTTCAGAGATTAAGAATTTTCCTTGCAGGTAAACTGGGGATAGTATTGACAGCTTTTAGGGTTGGAGAAAAAGTGTGGTGTCTTTAAATGATTGTGAGTCGTTATTGGGACTATTAGCTAATATTTACCTCGTCATAATCACTCATGCACATGTGTTTTTCTGTATCAAATGAACTATGGAATGGAAAGAAGCCATGGGCAGAATTCACAAGGCTGAACTAGCTGCCTTGCTTGGGAACTCAGACAACAATGTGGGGTAGTGGGAAAAATTGGGTATTTGGATTGAGACTGTATTGGCCTCTATTGCTTACTAGCTCTGTGGCTTTAGAAAAGCCTCTTTGCTGTACTGAGCCCCAGTGTTCTCATCACTGAGCACAACGTTGCTGAGAAGATTCCTGAGATCATGAATATAAAGTATCTAGCACATTGGAGAAACATCATAAGTGCTACTGAGGAGCCATACAGCGTAGTAGCTTAAGAACACTAGCTAAGGACACAGATCTGAATTCAGATACTATCTCCATTGGGTTAATTTTTAAAACTCCCTGGGATTCAGTTTCTTTGGTAAAACAATGATACCTACACTTAAGGATGTTGTGAAAGATCAAAGGAGATAATGTATTTGTAGTCTTTAACCTAGTGCCTGAATATATTAAATGTTAACTGAATGGTGGTTGATTTATATTAATAATTATAATATTTTCCCTCACTGTGCTTTTGTCAAGCACTTAGAATGCAGTCACAGAGTCCTTTTTCAATCCAGATGTTAATATGTACCCCAACGTGCTTTCCAAACTCTAGCTGCTTGTCAAAAAATGAATACTGTGTGTCGCTTTGATCTACTGTGCTTTTCAGAGTGCCTTCATGGTGGCAGGTTGTTTTTCTGTGTGTGTCACAAAAATACTGAATAATAGATGCTAATCCCTAAGGCACTCTTTTTATGAACAATGTCTGACTGCCTATATTCTAAAGCTGTGGCTCCTTTCAGATGCCTTAAGCAACTTAATCAAATTCCCCCTTTCACCAGAAGAGTATTTGACCTTGAAAATGAAAGGTTAACCAAAAGAAAAACTGTACACATGTATATATGTGTGTGTGTATGAGGATAAATACGTATAAAGAAAGAAAGATAGATAGATAGACAGACATGAGGGCCATATTTAATTATTCAGAACATAAAATATTATGCCATAAAGCCTTACTCCTTTTAAATTTATCTCTCTCTTTTTTTTTTTTTTTAACAATTAGTTCTCTATGCAACAGCAAGAGATTCCTCTGCCAACTCTTGTTTAGCTACTAAAAAATTCGGACCTATCTTAATAGTTAGTGTCCAGATCGTGTGATCAAATTTCTATAAGACAGCAAAAACCAAATAGCAGTCCCAAATGTCTGTCACTCAAATAAGAAATGCTTTAAGTAAGAGGACACTTGTTGGAACAGGAATTCTATTAGACATCAGTCATAACCAAGGATTTGCCTAAGGTCATCCTTGTCCTTGTTATTCAGCCAAAACGTGCCCTTCAACATCAGATTTAGCGTTTAGAAGGCTGCATGACTGAATCTCTGCTTTATTTCTTCCATCTCCAAACTCATGTGATTGTATGAAAAAACAACTGCATGAAAAAGCATTAGGAATAAAAATACAAGCAAGGGGGAATAAGCTTAGATCTGCTTCACTCCCAGGATGAGCACCAGGCTCCTGCATGGCCGTCACCACACACGTCGTTGTTGGAACCAGAGTAGCTACAGCACTGACGTCCTTTGGATCTGACCCTGGACACTCTGGATCCTCCTACCCCCTGGTCTGGGTGAAATGCTGTGCCCACAGAGCATGAGATGCGGCACTCTGAGCAGCTACCAAGAAGGGTCAGGTGATGAAATGCAGAAAGTTTAGTGGAGTCATCTCATTCAGTGACGTTTGACCAATGCAAGAGAGAAGATGGGAGACCACCAACAGGTCAAGTATTCTATTCCTCCCCCGAGAGCCTAACTAGATATTCTTCACATGACAGAGCCACTGGCTGTGTCTCTTTGGGGAGACGTAGATGGCTTCCTAATTCACCAACTTGAATTTTTCCCCTCTTCCCTTTTTTATCTCCTTTTTCCCTGCTCTTGTTTAGTTGAAATTACAACTCCCAATAAATCGTCAACATTGAAGCTTTGAACCAGGCTGTTTTCTAGGGAAACTGGGATAAGACAGTTGGTTCCAAGAGTTGTTCTGGAAACCAGACCTAAAGGTTGAGATTTGGACTAAGATTGACTCTCTGTCTACAAGCAACGGGCACCCCATTGTTGCAGGTACATGTAGTGTTAATAACCCCTGGCATGTAATGGCATCACGATTATTAAAATTTCCATCCATAGATAGTGTGATGAGGCACAGGATGAGGTCCAACCATTGCAGGATCAAATAGGTGCTGTATTAATCCATAGAGAGAAAATGGTAATTAAAGAATTGTACCGTGTGGTAGTTCCTTTTGCCAATATTAGAGGCCTTGCAAGCAGAAAAGGACAGGTTTAACATAGTTAATTACCAATATAATGCCTGCTATGAGAATCAGAAGGCCATCGTGGCACTTTTAAAGACAATTTTATCTTTTGTAACCACAGGGCTGTGTGTTGCAAGATAACGCTTGTTATTTTCAGCACCCAACGCAACTACCCTCTATTGCCTTCAAGACAGCAATCAGAACTGAGTTTTGGCACAGACCAACAGGGAAATTACAGTCCTTTCTCTAGGAATAAATAGCTTACACCTCAAAAGAATTGCAGAACATAGTTAGTAGATACCAGAAGTAAAAGAGAGAGTGTGTGAGAATGAATGTTGAGGGTACTAGACCCAAGAGCATGGAATATAATACTGGATAAGCAATAGTCCATCGGCATGTGGGAACTAAGCTGTTGTTTTGGATTGAGTGTTCTGAGAAGGACATCTCAAACTATCCCTAGTAGGATTGTGGATGGTTCCAAAGCCTGGACTAACAAGCAGTAATCAAAGTAGAGATTCCAGAACTTCCTTCTTGTGCTATTGGAGAAAGATTCTAAAAGTTTTCAGAGGTAAGAATGATAGAATAGATTTATTATGCAATCTGAGAAGTCATCACTTCACCAGGTTCCCTGGAAGGCCAGAGGACCCCTCTCCTATTAGGACAGTAAGGAATGAACTGGTGAGGAGGCTGTTAGCATCTCTGAGATCCACAGTAGTGACTCTCTTCTACAGGTCATGGAATTGAATCCCCTGATATTTAGAGATGATAGGATTCTGGATTAGCAGAGGCCAGGTTTTAAGACTCAACCATCATAAGCGAGGTAGATATAACGGGAATCAAGGTTGGAGCAGCAATAATGATGTATTGACTCACAGGAATCTATGACTGTGGCTAAAATGTCATAATATTCCTGAAGGGAGGGAGACGAGTACCTAATAGGATATTGCTTGATTTCTAAAAACCAGAAGAAATTAGATCTGATGAGCAAAACGCTGACATCTGCCACCAAAATGGAAAAATCACAGTACCTCATCCAGGTTCCAGACCTAACTCAGTTCATGCTCTTATAGCCCATTGATCGAGAGGGAAGCCAGGTCCTCTTGAGAAAGGATCCTGTGGTGCCACCAAGCACGCACTTAGTGAGTATTCTTCCAATCCTTCCCCAGAAAAATCTGTGCCACATGCCAGAGTAACTATGCAGTAGGGAAGTGAACAATCAGACTTTTTGATGACAATTAGATACAGAGTCTAAACTGATCCTGATATCAGGAAAACTAAAAGGCCATTTTAGTCCTCTAGTTAGAGTAGGACTTATGCACTCTAAGTGGTAAATTATCTTGGCTATTATCTTCTTCGAAATGGATACAATAGGTCCACATGTTTATACTATATATATGTTCACTCATCATCCTGTGCTTGTTGACCTGCTGCCAAAATGAATAATTGGGAGTATGTACATATATACACAGCAGCAGTCAGTACCATCACTTTGGTTCCTAACTTATAGAATAATGACGTTGTGATAGGAACAGCCAAATGGAACCCTTGAAATTGCCCCTACACACATACACCAAAATAGCAAGTCAGAAGTAATATCTAATTCCTAAATGGATGATGTAGAGAGATTAACACCTATGGATATCACATCCCCTTAGCCAAACTTTTACCTTCAGCTTTAGCTGTGATGGAGAGCTTCTGTCTACTCTGATAGTATTCCACTTAAAGGAATGCCCATGTTCGTTCCCTGGGCAGATGAAGCCTAGAAGCAGGGGACAGAAGGAGTTAGCACCCCTAGAGGTAATCGTCAACCAATAAGCATATGTGTTGGTTAGCCTAGGATCTCACAGTCTTTGGGGGGGAAATCCTGAAATATATTCTACAGAGTTTGTTAGTCAGTTCCAAGAAAGATTGATCTCCAATATCCCTCAGTAGATCAATATCACAAAATTTATTGGCTTTTCCTTCTCTCACTCTCACTTGCTCCACTACCTCACTATTAATTCCTGAGCTCACTTCCCAAATAAAGTACCTGATCCCAAGTCCTTGTCTCAGGTTCTCCTTCTGGTGAAACCCAAATTAAGATAGCGCTGCCATCAAAGACTTAAAAGATTCATCAGATTGTGGTCTCCCCATATTCTTATGCAATTCACCTTCATCAAGGTCTGATCTGTCATGGCCAACATCAATGGTTTATCATAAATGAATCAGGTAGAAGTCTTTAATGTAGTGGCTGTGTTGGAAGTACTGTTTTGAACAGAGACACACCACATAGTCTCTGGCACTTTATATGCAGCTACTGATCAGACACACACTTTTTCTCCTCTACACCAACTAAGAGCAAGAGTTGAAGGCAGACAGACTTTGCACAGCAAGAGCAACTGTGTATACTCACTTTCTTCCTCAACACTACGGGAATCATATGGGTCCCACAGAGTGGGCTCCTCCCCATCAAGCCTGATTCCTGTATTGCCAGCAACAGAGACTGACACTGAGCATTAATTAGGGGATCATTCCTCATGGAGACCAGCCAGCCAACTGATGGCAAGTGATTATGTTTGATCCCTTCCACCCTGGAGAAGGTAGTTATTTTTCCTTGCTAAAAGTCATACATATTCCACATATGGAAATGCAGAGGAGTTAATACCCTTGGCATGACCATTGATAAATGATAGACAAGCGATGGGAGAGAATCTCTGAATGAACTTCTCGCTCTTCCTCCCTGACAAGGACCATTTAGAAGAGTTTCTATTATCCTGATTGGAGGTATCCTGTATGACCAAGTAATTGATATGTATTTTTATTGAGCTGTGACTAGCTCATAGATGCACCCACTTGTAATTGCTTTCCACCTTCTTCTCTGCTCACTTCGTTTTCCCTCAATCTCACTGCTCTGAATTGCATCTCCCAAGAAAGCATTTGTACGTGAAATTTGCCACAGGCTCTGTTTTCTGGGGAACCTGGACCAAGTCAGTGTCTTCTTGAATGAGTGCACAAAGCTTTACACTGAAAGTTTATTCAATAAAGTTTTTCACTACAGTCAACTAAATCTTTAAGTTCATGACTTGAAGAGGACACGAGCATATAGTTAAATCATTTAAAATCAGTGCAGAAGTTAAGCTTAAAAACTTGGAGATAAGATTTAGCCTATATTTTCAGAGATAGCAAACAAAGGGAAAATTTTGTACCACAACTGATCCTAAAAGAAAGTAATAATTAATTCAGTCTCATAAAGTAGAGCATAGGGACATAAGAACTAATCTGACATCTGACAGCGCAGGAAAATTATTATTCATTACCTGACAAATAAAAATATCACAATTTTTAAAGATTACTAAATTTTAACAATGCTATAATATAATAGTAATGTAATAATAACAACAATAACATTTACTTTTTAAATTAAGTTCCAGATATAATTTTGCATCCCACAAGATGAGTTGTCAATATTAGCCTCTGGCTTTGGCCTTGGCCAGATAGTGATTTTTATTCTCAGACCTTTGATAACTGTTCAACACGAGTACTTAAGACACCTCTAAAAGTTTATATCCTTCTTTACATGCTACTGAATAGCACTTGTTAAGGGCACAATACAGAAGAATCTGAAATTCAACCAATAATGTTCACACTAGTGGTAGTAATAATAGCTAGTTGAATTTCTTGAACTCTTCACTGAGCACGTTAAATGCACAATCAAGTTTAATCTTCATGATACTTTCTTTAGGTAAGCGAGTGATATACTCAGTTATCAGGAAGAAACTAAAGGACAGAGGATTTCATAAACTGCTCAGTGTCACCCAGCTTAGCAGGGGTAGGTCTACGTGGATTCCAGATCAGCCTCACCCAAATCATATGCTCTTCACTCTTTTTCATAGTGAGTAATTTTTGAGTAATTATTCTGTGCCGAACCCTGTTCTATGATGCTTTAATGTTCTAAATCCCAACAAGCAAAAGAGGTAGTTATTATAATGATTGCTATTTGAGAAATGAGGAAATCAAGGTATGCAGGGGTTAGGTCATTTGCCCAGAGTTACACAACTTGTAAGTGAAAGTTCAAAGATTCAAGAAATCTGGCCCCGAAGCCTGCTCTTTATCAATTGTCCATTTTCTCCATTCCCAACCAGATATGAAGTGTACCTTTAGGGATTACTATAATTGATTAATACAACATATTTATTTTCTCATTGTGACCTCAGTCATTTTCAACAAAGCCTTTGCTGGCCTATGGCATCTTCAACTGAAGGATTCCTCCCCATTTTTATGCAGAGGGACACCTAGAGCAGGTAGCCCCACTCACAACAGGATCCCAGATAGATAAGCAACCCTCTAGAGAAAACGGTTTCATGGAAAGAATATTTTTCAAGGCTGAGTGTTTATGTATAATATATACACAGACTGAAATGGTCCTGATGCTCCTCTGAGAGAAAAGATGATGGAAAAAAATCATATCTCTTAGAAGATAAGACAGAGCTAGCTTTAGTCATTATAGAATGGATAAAAGGAAGACAGCTTCAGGCTGCACCTTATTTTCTTTTTCAAAGTTCTCAATTCCCTTACAAGAATAAGCACTGTGTAGGGGCTAGCCTAGTGGTGTAGTGGTTAAGTTCACGAGCTCTGCTGAGGTGGCTCAGGATTTACCGGTTCAGATCCCAGCCGCAAACTTCCTCATCGCTCATCAGGCCATGCTGTGGTAGCATCCCACAAACAAAATAGAGGAAGATTGTCACGGATGTTAGCTCAGGGCCAATATTCCTCACCAAAAAAATTAAAAAGTAAAAAAAGTAAAAATTTAAAAAGCATCATGCAGTCCTCATTTTATCAGAACTGCTATTGGCTGACTTGGATCACTCTGGAAGACAGGAGGTGAAGAAAAGCACAAGTTCAGTCCAGCTGATTCAGATATCTCATTAACCTTTACAATACTTGAAAAGGTCCACAATTTAAGATTTTATAAAACACTAGGGGAATATTTACATAACAATATGTATTTCTGGGGCAGAAGCATTCTTAGAATTTTTTACACAAACATATGTGCACTCTACACAACAAAAATCATAGAAATATAATGGCTATGTGATTCTAGTGTTAATTAACAATGCATCCTCATTGTATTATGATGGTTAGAATGGGTTAATGCTAGTGTCTGCAACCTAGGCATTGCTAAATCCACACAGAGTTGAGTTCTCCACTAGTTCAAAGGCTGTAATTATATATATTCATATTTCTATGATTTATTCTACAAAAATCTTAGGGGATGATATTTGAACAAGCCTTTACCCCATTTTTAAACTAAGGTATAATTTTCATGCAGTAAAATTTCCTTGTTTTAGTGTTAGGCAAGTTCTGAGAAACACATGTGGTCTTGTAGCACCACTGACATCAACATATAAAGATATAAAACATGTCCATCACCTCCAAAAGGCTCCCCTGCACTGCTCTGCAGTCAACTCCTCCACTCTAACCCTGTGGTCATATAAATGGAGCACACAGTCTGTAGACTTTTGAGTCTGGTTTCTTTCACTTAGCATAATGCGTTTAAGAATCCTCTGTGTTGGGGCTGTCCCCAAGGCCGAGTGCTTAAGTTCGCGCACTCCGTTTTGGCGGCCCAGGGTTTTGCCGGTTCAGATCCTGGGTGCGGACATGGCACCACTTGTCAGGCCACGCTGAGGTGGCGCCCCACATAGCACAACTAGAAGGACCTGCAACTAAGGTATACAACTATGTACTGGGGGGCTTTGGGAAGAAGAAGAAGAAGAAAAAGAAAGAAAAAGAAGATTGGCAACAGATGTTAGCTCAGGTGCAGTCTTTAAATAAAAAACCACATATTTAAAAAGAGAAAAAAGAATCTGCCATGCTGTTGTATGTTGTTCTTTCCTTCTACTTGGCAAATAGTGTTCCATCATATGGATGTACCACAGTTTGTTTATCCATTCACCTGCTGAAGGCCATTTGAGTGCTTCCAACTTTTGGCTATTAACCACAAAGCCTTTACAAACACTGACATAAAAGTTTTTGTGTAAACAAAATTTTCACTTCTCCTGTTTAAGTACCCCAGAGTGGAATGAAGTTGTATGGCCCATGTATATTTAATTTTATGAGAAACTGCCAAATTTTTTCCAAAAGGCCCAACTATTTTGCACACTTACATTTTAGCTAGAGTAAAGTGATGGGGAGAGAGAAGTAGAAAATGTGGGCTGAGAGATGATGGGGAGTGGTACGTGCAGGGCATTGTTGGCCACTGGAATTTAGTCTGAATGGAATAGAAACCATTGTAGAGTTTTGAACATAGGGATGACCTGAACAAGCTTATATTTTAAGAGAATGGCTACAGCTCTGTGTTGAGGCTGGAGAGCAGGGAGGTGACAGTGCAAGCAGAGAGGCCACTTTGGAGACTGTTGTAATAATTTAGATAAAAGAATACAGTGGGTTAAATCAGGGTGTTTGTGTTGGAAAATATGGGACGAGCTAGGGTTCTATATATATTTAGAAGAAAAAGAAAAAGAATACCCTGATGCATTAGATCTGGGTTGTTTAACAAAGAGAGAAATGAAAAAATGATTCCACAATTCTTCAGGCTGAAGGAAAAGACAATAGAAGAAAACTGTCATGCACAAAGATTAAGGAGTGCTGGAAATGCTCAGTACATAGGCATATAAAAAGGCATTCATTAAAACACATTTAATGTACAAATAAAAAGTAATAATATGTTGTGGGATTTATCAAACATGTAGAAGTAAACAGCGCAAAGGATAGGAGGGTGTAAATGGAAGCATAGAACATAGGTTCTTACATTGTACATGAAGGAGTAGAGTATCATGTGATGTTAGACAGCAATAATTTAAAGACGCATGTTATGAACTTTAGACCAGCAATTCACAAAGTGTCATCTTCTCTAACCTAAGAGGCATCTATGAAAAACCTACAACTAACATCATATTTAATCTTTGTCCCCTAAACCAGAAAAAGGCAAGAGTGGCTGCTCTCGACACTGCTGTTCAAAATTATGTGCCAGTTCTAAGTAAACTAGAAGATGGATTTACTCTCCAGCCTGAGACAACCAAAAAATAGACAAAATGTATAAAAATATGCAAAATGTATAAAAATATGTATGTATAAATGTAGATGTATGTGAGTGTGTATATATATAATACATGTTATATGTAAATAAATATATGCTATACTTAGGGAGTGTATATGTGTATTTACATATGCATATATACAGTGGAGTTCACAGAAGAGAATAAGCAGCAAGAATTGCAGAGAGAGAGAACTCTGAAGATTTGCAGAGGGTCCTACTCAGTTTGCAACATACTAGTGATCTGTGATGCGTGTGAGGAAACTGTCCAAGATCAAAGAAAGAACTACCTGGAAGGACTGGAGATAAGAGCCCAATACTCGCACTTGGGAATAAGATGGGAATAGTGCCTTTCCCCACCATTAAGCCTGGAGGGATTTCCCGCCGTTACATAGCAGGGTCTTCATCAGTGGCGGGAATAACTGGTAGGAGACACAGCAGTGCTCTGATACCACCTCACAAATTTCAAAGAAACATTGAAAGGGTTAAACTATTGCAAGAGACTTAAGTGTGTACCAGAACAAAGCTCAATTAAAATATACCCAGCATTAAAAAGGTAAAATTCACGTCTGGCATCCGAGAAAAAATCATGACTTACGCAAAAAAGCAGAAAGTATGACCCAGGTCAGCAGAAAAATAAATCATTTGAAACTAACCCAGAACTGGCACAAATAGTAAAAATAACAAACAGGGACATCAAAACAGTTACTATAACTGTATTTCATTTATAGAAAAAGATACTAGAGTCATAAAAGATATTAAAAAAACAAATTGAACTTATGGTGATGAAAATTTCAATGTTTGAAATGAAAAGTATAATAAATGTGGTTAAATATTGCAGAAGGATATATTAGTGAAATTGAAGATACAACAATAAAAACTATCCAAAATGAAACACAGAGAGAAAGAGAATTCTAATTAATAAACAGAATATTAGTGAGTTGGAGGGAATATTTACAAGCTTTAATATATATTTAATTGGAATCTCTTAGGGGAGCTATTGTAGAAAAAATATTTGAAGAAATAATGGTCAAAATTTCTTAAATTTGATTAAAATTCTAAACCCACAGATTCAAGCGCTCAGTAAAACTCAGGTACAAGAAAAATGAAACAAACTGCATCAAGAGACATTATAATTAAACTGCTTTTAATCAATGATAAAATAAAATTTTAAAAATGGATGACGAAAAAGACACTAGATAAAAAAGTGCAATAATAAGGTTGATGGCAGGTTTATATTTGGGAACATTACACGAAGATTGTAGAGCAACATTTTCAAAGCAGTGGTAGAAAAAAAACAGTCAACACAGAAATCTATACACAGCAAGAACATTCTTCAAGTATTATCATTACCAGAAAACCTATAAGAAATGTAAAACAAAGTTCTTCTGGTAGAGAGAAGTAATGCCAGATGGAAATATGGATCTTCACAATGGGATGAAGACCACCAAAAAAAGATAACTACATGGCTAAATAATAAATAAATAAATAAACAGAAGATTTTCTTCAAGTTTTTAAAAGCTCTTTAAAAAGTAACTGATTGCTAAAATAAAGTAATAACAATGTAGTGTGAGATTTATAGTATATGTAAAAATAAAAACTATGAAAACAATAGCCCAAAAGTTGGGAAGGCAAGTCCGCTATTGCAAAGTTCTTGTACAATATGCGAAGTGCCATCACACCACCTGAAGGTGGGCTGTGGTAAGTTAAATATGGGTGCCAAAAAGCTGATGCCATCAGTAAAATAACAATACAAAGAGCTAGTCAGACAAAGAAAGGAAGAAAATGGGTCACAAAAATATTTAATTAACAAATGCGGAAAAAGAGGAAAAATTGAATAGAGATCAGAAGAGATAATTAGTAAACAAATTGATCATCTAATAAAGGCAATGATCTTAACACAGAAATTAAAATGCAGAGGTTTTGATATTGGATGAAAAAGAAAATGGAAGCTTCATCTGTCCACTGGAAGCATACTTTACACACAAAGACACACGCAGGTTATAGGTAAATAAAAAAGTATACACCACACTAATACTAGTTAAAAGCAATCTGTGGAGATTATATCATCATAAGCCAGAGTAGATCTCAAAAGAAAGAATACTGTCAGAGATTTAAAAAAAAAAGGTCATTTCATAATAATAAGGGACTCAATTCATCAAGAGGAAATAGCAACTCTAAATATTTGTGAACCTAATAGCAAAGTTTCTAAATACAGGAAGAAAAAAGCCTAACACAATTGAAAGAAAAAATAGATACATCCATAATCATAGTCAGTGATTTCAATACTCCTCTCACAATAATTCAGAGAGCAATTAGATAGAAAATCAGTAAAAATATAGAAAACTGTCCATCTCTGTCAACAGACTAGACTTAACTTACGTTTATAGAGCACGCCGTCCGACAACAGCAGAGTGCACACTCTTTCCTAGTGCGCATGGAGCATTCATTGAGATAGACCCTATTCTGTACCACAAAACAAGTCTCAGTGGATTTAAAAGAATTCAGTTTATACTAAGAATGTTCTCTGAACACAACGGAATTAAATTAGAAATCAATAACAAAGTTCTCATCACAAGGGAAAAAAATGTAACTATATGAGGTGATAGATATTAAGTAATCTTATTATGATAATTAATTTGCAATATACATATATCAAATCATTATGTTGTACTCCTTAAAGTGATATGACATTATATGCAAATTATATCTCAATATTACTGGGAGAAAATGAAACCGGTAATAGAAAGATCTCTGGGGAAAAAAATCCAAAATATTTGAAAACCAAAGAATAAACTTCTAAACAGCCAATGGATCAGAGAAAAAAATAAGAGAAATTAGAAGTATTTTTTGAACTTAATAAAAATGAAAACACAACATATCAGATTTGTGAGATCTGCTAAAGTAGCACTTAGAAATTTCTAGTACTATTTCTCTACCTTAAGTCGATGAACTCTGCTTACGCTTTAAGAAACTAGAAAAGGTATATAGCAAATTAAATGCAGCAGAAGAGAAAGGAAATACTAAGAAACAGAATGGAACTCAATGAAATAAAATTCAAAGAAACAGCAGAAAAAGTCACTCTAAGCTGTTTCTTTTGACAAGATCAATAAAACTGATAAATTTCTAGATATATTTATCAGAAAAAAAGAGAGAAGATACAACTTACCTTCATCAGGAATGAGAGAGGTGATATTGCTACAAATCCTACAGATACTAAAAAGACAATAAAAGAATATGATGAGCAGTATTATGCCAATGATTTTGACACCTTAGATGAAATTTTTAAAAATTCCTTGAAAGACACACTCTACCAAAGCTCACTCAAGAAGAAACAGATAACCTGAATACAACCTGCATACAGTTGTAAGAAGTAAGGGCTAGGTGGCCCTAGCAAAACCGAACATTGTCAGACAGCAAAGGGAGGGGCCTAGACTTCTTCCCTCATCGGACGGTAATGAGGTGCTCCATTTCTGGGCTGGGGCGACATCAGAGAATGCGGGGTAAGTAGCTGACACTTCAGTTTCCACTGGGTAGTAGTGAGGCCCTCATCCATCCGAGGTGTCAGTGGAGACCACACGGGGAACCTGGACTTCCAGGCAGAAATGTTCTGTCCCTTCACTCTATCAATGTCACTATCCTGGTTTTATTACTGTTTTACAAGATGTTGCCATTGGAGAAACTGGATAAACAGGACACAGGATTTCTATATTACTCCTTCAACTGTATGCAAATCTACAATTATCTTAAAATGAAATGTTTCATTAAAAAAGCATGCCCTATTACTAAGCAAAACTAAATTCTTATCAATTTTTATAAAGAAATTCGGTTTTCATTAACAGACAACAAACAAACAAAAGCAAAAACACAACTTCACACAAAGAAAATTCAAGGCCCAGATGGCCTCAGTGGTGATTTCTACATACACTTGAGAAAGAAGCAATATCAGGTCTCTACAAACTCTTCTAGAAAACTGAAGAGAAGGGAATGATTCCCAGTTCATTCTCTGAGACCAGTAGTAACCTGATACCAAACCAGACAAAGATGCTATAGACAAAGAAATCTATGAGCCAGGATCTCTCATGAATATATACAATGGTATAAAAAGCAATAAAAAGTAACAGACTATTGATATATCCATGCTGATGCTATAATGAGAATGGATCTCAAAATAATTATGCTGAGTGAAAGAAACCAGACAAAAAAGATAGCTCATTGTTTGATTCAGTTCATATAAAACTCTGGAAAATGCAAACTAATCTATAACAAAGGAAAGCAACTTAGTTTTTGTGTGGGGTGAGACAGTAGGTGGCTGGGAAGTGGGAAGGAGTGAAAGGGAGTGGTTATAAAAGTATATGAGGAAGTTTTGGGGTTGGTAGATATATTCATTAGCTTGATTGTGATGATAATTTCATGAGTATATACATATGTCAAAATGTAAAACTGTATACTTTAATTATGTCCAAAAATTTTATGTCATTATGCCTCAATAAAAATGTTTTTAAAAAGAGAGAAAATAATGAGGATAGAATAGGGAAAGTACTTACAATATATAGCTCTAACAGAAGAATTTTGTCCGGGATACGTAAAATATCTTTCAACTCTATAAAAATTAAAGAATTACATTTGAAAATTTGGCAGAAGATTTGAACAGGCACTTCAACAAAAAGGTATATGAGTAGTAAAAAAACAAATGAAAAGATACTCAACATCAATAGTCAACAGGGAAATGCAGATTAAAATGACAATAAGAACACAACACACCCATTCTAATAGGTAAAATTAAAAAGCTGATCATTCCAATTGCTCATGAGGATGTGGAGGAATGGCTTCTATGTCTGCAAGTGACTGTCACAGAGATATCTGAACCAAATACTCTGATGGTGAGGATTAAAAATGGGAGGGCTAGGGAGGAAGAAAGGAGAATGATCTGAAAGTGTCATTGGGATTCAAAGAGGACACTAGGCCAAGAAGTGCAAGGGAGAAAAAATTGCATAGTTAATGGTATTAGAGGCAAAAGTGTTTTCAGGGGAGAGACATTTCTGTAGAGCAGGAAGGTAAAGGAAACCTTCAGAATAGTGAGGAGGAGTCTGGGAGAATTTTGTTGATGACAGACCATAAGCTCCAGTGGGCTAACGGAAGGGTTTCTGGGATAAAGGAGAGAGAAAAGATGGATCCCAAAAGGGGATGGAAACGGTTGCATAGACTTGAGGAGTCCAGAGATGGAAGATGTCCTGGTAGTCTTGTCTTCTTGTGGGGCTGATATAAAGAACTACAAAGGGCATAATGAGATTCATTTTGATTGTCTCCAGGTTAACAGTGAGGGCAGAGATGTGAGTTTTGGAGAAGAGTGAGGTGGAGAGTTTTGTCAGGATCTTGCAGTGGTGCCAGTGGCCCTGGTCTGCCACCTCTGGACTTCTTTTATGTGAGAGAGAGACTTTTTTGTTTAAACTTACATTATTTTGGGCTTTTCTATGTTGTGCAACCAAACTGAAAAGTACTTGATACAGTTTGCTTTCTGCGATGCAGTCTGAGATTAGAAACCAGAATTTAATCTATTAGGCTATAGCATGCCATCCATGTCTAGTTCTGACAGCGAGATGAATTAGCATAAGATAATTCGTAGATCCAGAACAAATTTATCTTAGCTTAGTCCCAAGAGCTTAGAATTTCTTTCGTTGAGAGATTTGGAAATTTTTCAAAGAAAATAGTAAATTTGAGCCTTCAGAAAATGACCCTGCTACCCCTAGTCACTGAAGAAATTGCTTTGGTTTGCCCAAATTAATAGAAGATTCATTTTCTTGTACCTTTAACGCCAGTCATCCTGCTTTCATTGTTAGTTTTCCTAAGAAAGAGTCACTGTGTTAAATAGGTAATTAAGCTGAAGCTTCTGTTCTGTTCTGAAGCTGAGTTGCTGAGTTGTTATGTTTAGATAAAATTGCTCCTTAGGAGTAACAAATGCACAAACAACGTCAGAGGAGGCTAGCTACCCAGCAGTGCTGGGCAATTGACAGATGAAGCCAGTGGCCTCCGTCTCTCAGCACATCTGCTGCCTCTCAGCAGGTGTCATCCATCAATGCATGACTGCAAGGGGCCAAGCACCCTCAGAGTCCTGCTCCGTGTCTTTGCTTCCAGCTGCCGAGCTAAACGTGGCAATCATTATCATGCCTGAGTGGCCAGGCCTCCCACATCTCAGGCGGGTCTGAATTCTTGATGGATGCTTTAATCTTGGCCCCAGTGAAGGGCAGCATACATTTCAATTAAGATGTGGCCAAAAATCTCCCCTCAGCAGTGCCATAGAGACAGTGAATATAGAGAAATTGGAGTTAGGTGACGAGTGCAAATTCTAGTTTATGCACCTACTGATTTTATGAGCCTGGATAAGTCACTTAGCTGTTATGAGTCCCTGTTTCTTATGCTACAAATGACCCAGATTCCCTTAATAGTTAATGAACACCTAATAAGAGCTAGAGGCTGTGCTAGAAGGAGGTCCAAGAAAGATAAGACACGGTTTCTGCCTTAAAGGAGCTCCTAGGTTAGTGAAGAAGGCATAGTATATAGTAGATATTATCTGTCTCACAGGGATGTAGAGAATGTTCAAAGAGATGATGTATATGAGAGGCCTTAAAAGGCTAAAATATTCAATGAATGTCAGCTCTTGAAAATGATTTTACAATCAGTAGGGGCACATTTAAATGGCAAGCTTAAATTGTATTAGCAACCCTCTAAGGCTTGGCATGGTAGAAGTTTCTAGTATTCACTCATATTTTGTTCTCCTCTCCTTCCATGGGAGGGTTACACTTCTCCACCCACTTGTAGTTAGGCCAGGCCATGTAACTAGCTTTAACCAATGGGATAAGAAGTGATCAGAAGGGAGATATATTATTTGAGGCCAAAGTATGTAATTGCTGGTGAGAAGTTTCCAGTAGTCTTGTCCTCTGCCTTGGCAATCAAGGATGGCTTAATTTCCATGGGATGTAGCCACAGGATGCTGGGGTCTTTGTAGGCCTGAAGTGCCCTGGAAATTTTCCTAGATCTGCAGGGAATTTTTCATGAGAAAGAAATACATTTCTGTTACTTTAATCCATTGAAATTTGGATGTTGTTTATGATCTCATGGTAGACTAGCTTAAGCTAATACATTTGGTGGCTCTTGGGTCTTGGTTTGATGAAAGGTCTCCACATTATCCGTCCTACTTGAAAGTAAGATGCAAATTCACAGTGGTATAATTGGACTAGTTTTATTTTTGGAGAGGCCTGAGTTGATCTTTCGTCTGCAGCCCCTGGCTGGTTCCACATCTCAGGTTCTGAAGACGCTGCCTTTTCCCTTGGTCCTTAGGTTAGCCGTGTGTGGAAGGGTCTCATTTCTGGAGTTAGGTTGTCAAATGTTTAGATCCCGGCTTTGTTGTTTATTCACTTTGTGACCTTGGACAATTGACCAATTGATCTAACTCTCTGAATCCTTGTTTCCTCATCTGAAAAGTAGAGATATTCACAGTTCTTACCAATCAGGATTGAGGTGTGGATTAAATGAGATGACGCATATAAAACATTAAGCCTGATACGTAGCAAGTGATTAAAAATTGAAGTTTATTAGTGTTGATATTTTTATTATTATTTCTCATTCAATGAAGACAAGTTCTAAATGAAATGTAAATCTCTCCTTTTCTTGTAGTTGACTGTGTTTTGACTGTGTGTTTGGCTTTTCTATCTCTATGGACACTGTGAATTCCCAGAAGAAAAGGGCTATAGCTTGGACCTATCGGGTAATGCCTGGACAAACAATGCTGTCTGCTTTCATGGGCCGCTGCAATTGAATGAAACTAAACCATGGATGAGACGAGGACCTTTATTATTATTGTTTTTATTTTAAGTCTACACAAGGTTGCTGTTGTTACTTCTACAGTTACTTTCTTAGAACTGCACAAAAACCCACTGAGAGCAAAAGGTTAATGTCACCTAAGATGAGCAAGCAGATGAAAACTGAATTAGGAGTTGAAGCTGATAAATGAGCAGGTGCATTTGCATTGAGAGCATCACTGCCTTGATCCTTGTTCTGGCCACTTTCATTGCTCCCTGGTCACTGTAATAGCTTCCCAGGCCCCTATCTCTTCTCCAATGTTTTCAGTCTAAGACATTCTAAATCTACAATGCAAAACTTATCACTCTATTCTTCTCCTAAACCTTTACAATGACTTCCCTTTGCGTTCAGGATAAATTCCAAACGTCTTAATACAATCAGGCCCTTTGTGATCTGCTCCATCCACTTCTCTGCCTTCTCTCACTTCATTCCTCAGGTCTGTGTTCCAGCCAGACTAAATTATTTGAATTCATCTTGACCTTCCTTATCTCAGCTCCCCTGCCTATAACTCTGTTCTTTTATGCTCTAGCATCCTTCTCTTCCTCTCCCTCCTCAACTTTGCTTGGCTAACTGACTTATCTTTAGAGTTTAGCTTAAATGCCACATGTCAATGCATCTTAAAATTTAAAGTGCATACAAATGACCTGGGGATCTTGTTACAGTACAGGTTCTGATGCAGTAGGTCTGAGTAAGGTCAATACTCTGTGTTTCTAACAAGCTCCCAGGTGACAATGATGCTGCTGGTCCATGAATCACACTTTGAGCAGTAGGAGTATGTGACCTCTGCTACATATGGACTAGGTGGCCTTCCGTTGTGCTTTTATAGAAATCAGGCCAACTCTTCCTTCCATATCACACTGCACCATAATTGCATGCATACATTTATGATTCTCCCCCATCTACCACAAACTTCAAGCTACATGGCAGTTAGGGCGGTGTCTAGATTTGTCATCATGGTTTACCTTTGTATCCCTGGTGCCTGACACAGTACCTGCCACAAGGTGGTGTCTCAATAAATATTAATTGAATGAATGATTGCCAAAGAATAGTCAAGAAGTAAAAAAAAATGGATTATTGTGAGTTGTGTCTATTTGAGGACTATGATTATGCCTTCCTGTGGTCGATAAGGAGATGTACTTCCAAGATCTTCCTTCAAGGAAGGACTTGCTGCCCAGCGTAGAATGCATCTAGAGACTGAGCAAAGCAGGGTAGATGTCTTGGCCAGTTTGGTTTGATGTGGAATAAGTCTGATGGGCAAAATTTGCTCTGGAGTACCCTGCCTGGTTGGCTGAGGTTTTGCTGGATCTGTTTGCTCTGCGCCTTCTCCCTCTGCTCACTTCTGCTTGATCCACCTTCCTTTGATAGGTGTTGATTTTTAGTAAACATTTTCCAGTCAAAACTCCATCTTCAGTGTCCTCCTTCAGTGCCTACAACCTTCTGCACTTCTTCATCTTCTTATTGTCACCATCAGTTGCCACAGTGTCTAGCATGTTATAGATAATAATCATCTTTCAATTCAGTTTAACAAAAAACTGACTTCCCAGCATGTGCCAGATATTGTTCTAAGTGCTTGGAATACATCAGTCAACAGAACAGACAATAACCTTGACCTTAAGATTTTACCTTTTGGAGATAATAGACAATGAGTAATCAAGAGAATCTCTATTTCTATATTTAGTATGTTAGAGAGTGGTAAATATTATGGAAAAACAAAGAGAAGTGTAGAGTACAGGGGATTGGGAATGTAGAGGGGGAGGTTGCAATTTTACATATTAAAGAAGCAGGTTTGGGTGGCCACATTTAGAAGATAGCTGATCAGGGCTTGAAGCAAGTGATTTAGTTGTATATTTACACTGCTTTATGGAATTATCATAAAATCCTAACAATTATTAAATTCTATTTTATTTATATATCCTATGCTTGCATATGCATAGCATACTCAAACTTCTGGAAAGGTATCGAAGAGACATACTGTAATGTTGACTGCCTCAGAAAGGGAGGAATGGATGACCAGAGAAAAAAGACTGGGAAGAATAGTGAGGTTTATAATATGTTACCTATTGAAATTAATACAATTAACATTAAACTTCAAATAAGAACAATGGAAAGCCCCTAATGCAGAAGACACATGCCCATAACCGGGTCCTAGTCAATATAGGTTTGCAGATTTGAATTTAGGATGATCACCGGCAAGGACCAGACCTCTGATAGGAAATAATTATCTCCCACTTTTCTTTTCTTTTCTTTTCAATATTATTTTATTCTGACTGAGTCCTGGCCCTGATTTTTCTGAACTAAAGCCTTTCTCGCTCTTCCAGAATCTGCGTGCAGTACTCAACTTTTCCCTTTCACTACACACCCCAGAGTCAGAAAACAATTCAAAATAACTCCTTATAACCTTTTACAGTCTTTGTGTCTTCAACAAATTGAATGGAGATAATAAAATCTATCTTGCAAATCTGCTGCGTGTATTCAGTGAGTTAATTCATGTGAAAGTGTTTCATAAGCTACAAAGAGCTTTAGAGATCAGGGCTGTATAATAAAGTTGTTGTCGTTGTTAATCCTGGGAGCATCATCTTCTGCTTGAGGAAGTGAGGAGAGAGCAGGGGAGGAAGAAAGGAAGTCAGCCTGTGTCCATATCGTGGTGGTTCTGATAGAAGCTTCTTCCAGCTCCCACTCACTTTCAGTGGGTGTGATGCAGAGCCCCCAGACCTGGTGCTGCTGCTGAGCAGGAATCTTCCTTGAAGAATATTAAAGCTGCCTGTTTATTCACAGGAGAAATGGAGCACTGAGTGGGAAGTAGAATCAGGCTTATCGAATAGGACAATTGTCTTCCTTTAGTTTTCCTTTTGTCACTTTTATTCCTTCTTAACCCGGTCTTCTGAAATGTTTATCTTTATTGGGCAATAGGCAAGGAATAAAATATATTGTGGTCTCCTTAGTGTGGCTGGAAAATGGCCCTCAAAACTCAATCCAATTCCATTAAAGTCCTCAAATCTATTAGACGCTCACCTCCATTCACCCCAGGTATTTTATGTGTGTGCAGAATGGCGAGGAAGAGATGGCTTCAATTATGTGAAGGACTCCTATGTGGAAGAGAAATCAGGCTTGCTCTGTGTAGCTCTCAAGGGCTGGAGAAGAATCGATGGGGAAAAGTTTAGTGAGACAAGTTCAGATCAATACTGGAGTGCTGTAGGCTACAAAATACTGGAACTACAGAGAGAAAATAACCTATTCTCCATTCTCAAGGAACTCAGAATAGAGTAGGAGAGATGAAAGTGCCAAGAAGTACATACAAAATAATACGATGATTGTAAGACTACAATATTATATAAAGTTCCTGTGCACATTTCAGTAAAAATAATTATAACACAAAATACCATTTACTCTACCTTTAAAAGACTATGGGCATTCTGGATTTCCAAAATTTCAACTCCTTTCACCATCTCCATTGTTACCACTCTGGTCTAAGACACTATAATAGTATCTCCTGGGTTATTGACGTAGTTTGCAGATTCCCAAAGTCTTGCCCAAACAATCTGTTCTCCACACAGCAGCCAAAGGGATCCTGTTAAACACAAGGCAGGAATTTTATATCTATCTGTAGTGGAGGACCTGATACACATCAAAAACTCTTGCTGGATAAGATATATGACACAAAAGTTTTCAGATGTTACTCCTTTGCTCAAAACTCTCTAATGGTTCCCTATTTCAATTAGTGTGAAAGACCTTACAACTGTCTATGAGATTTTGGCCCCTTCTTGTTTCTCCATCCTCTCCTTTTGCCCTCTGCCTTTTACTCGCTCTGACTAGCCACACTGGACTCTTTGCTATTCTTCCAACACTATAGGCATTTTCTATCTTGGGAACTTTGCAGTTCCTATTCCTTTGGCACAGAACACTCTTGCAAAATATATCCACCTTGGGTGTTTATTCTCAGCAAAGTCTTTCATGATTCCTCATTTAAAATTGATTCTTCCATCTACCGGCACTCCATACATCATTTCTAATTTACTTTTCTCTATAGTGCTTATAATGACATAACACTATATATAAATCGCTTATGGACTTCACTTTTTGTTTCTTTCTACTAGAATATAAGTCCCATGAGAGCAAGGAATTTGTCTACTTTTATCACTTAGGACGGTACTTAGCAAACAGCAGGTACTCAGTCGTAATTATTCATGAATAAATAAATGGATGCATTTTACTTTATCAAAACCAGTTTCTCAGAGTGGTAAGTACGTTTCACCTATAGCTATCATTCCTAAAGATAATTAATATATATTTAAGACTACATATGCTATAATATTTAGCATCTCTACTTAAATGTCACCTCTATAAGGAGATCTTTCCTTAATGTCATATCTAAAATAACATCCTCATCACTCTCTATTCCTTTATTTGCTTTACCTTTGTTCATAGCACTTATAATTACTTTATATTTTGTCACAAGTTGGCTTGCCTACTTATATTCTGTCTTCTCCATTAAGGTGTCATATTTATGGGGACAGGATTAATGTCTATTTTACTCACTGTTTTCCCAGTCTGGTATACATGTCTTGCACGACTTAGGAAAAATAAAATCTAAATAAATGCATTTGTTTTTAAAGTGATAACTAAAAGAAAAACCTCTTAAATTAATGGCAGAGTACTAAAGTGGTGGCATGAGTCTTTCCACGTTTGATGTTTATAAAAACTGCATAAGATTTTTATTAAAAAACTAGTTAATAACACCAGACAGAATCCAAAACCTCCATAGTCTATGGAGAGTTTAACTTTTGAAAAATGCAAATGGAATCGGTAAATACTGTGAGCTTGTAGCTTTCTGGCATGAGAGAACTGTTCAGCCACTTTGATCACAGCTTCAGAAACACAGCCTTATTGGTTAAAGTTGTCAGAGAGAAAATTTTAGGGCTATAAAAAGCAGTTGAAAATTTAAGGGAAGAATTCTTGCAGAGAGAGAAAAACAGAAGGAATAAGAACCAAAATCTGACTCTAAATTCTGCTAAATCACTGCATGTCAGTTAAATTATGATTGTATGGAGCAGACCCCAAGGAACCAACATAAAATGCAGACAAAACCCAAGGAGGAACCTAACGTAGAAAGATAGAGCTATATGGGGTCTCACCCGTGAGTTTGCTGGGGTTTGTTTTAATTGAGTGCATTCCCCAACTCTGAACAGCTCAGGTGCCAAAAAGACTGAAGCTGCACAGGTTTGAAGCGTCAGAGGACAAAGATTTAAACTAGGAGAACAGCTGGAAATCATGAGGAATTCTCTACAGGTGAGAAACGACAAACAAGGTGAGCCCCATCGCCGCCCAAACCTTTGGATGAATTCCAATGTATGGATTACCTCCTTTTCTCAGAGCTTGTCTTGCTATTTCTTACATTTTGTACTTTGCTTAAGACATCTATTTCTTCACAAGAAACACATCTTCTATAATGAAGTTTTGAAATCTTATCCATTTTTTAAATCTTCTCTAGATTGTAAGCCACATGAAGGTAGGGACTGTATCTATTATATCCCATGCTGATGCTATAGTGCCTCCTAGGAAACTTACATGTGAAATTGATGACGAGGGGGAGGATGATAGTATATTCTCGATACATATTTGTTGAATAAATGTTGTATTAAGAGGTCCATGACGACCCTAACTCTTACTGTGGGATTGCAATGGAGGTCCTTTATATACCTCAACACTAGGGATCCCTAATTAAGGGATGGAGGGTAGGCAAGATGGTATAAGAGCATTGGTTTTAAATAAGGAGTGCATTGAAGAAGGTGCACCTGAAGCCATTAATCAGACATGTGTGGATGGGATGAGGACAGTCCTGTGGAACTGAGGACTTTGACGAACTCTTTAATGAGGTACTGGGTTTAAGAAAATAACACATGAGGGGATAGAGCCTGAGGCTGATTCAGGTAAGTAGGAGTAAGACCTGGAGCTCTGTAGAGCAGAGATCTTAACTGTAGTATTAAAAAGCCTGGTGTGGGGCCAGCCCCAGTGGCCTAGTGGTTAAGTTTGGCATGCTCTGCTTCGGTGACCAGGTTTCAGTTCCTAGGGGTGGAACTACACCATTTGTCTATCAGTGACCATGCTGTGACAGCAGCTCACATACAAAATAGAGGAAGATTGGTAACAGATATTAGCTCAGGGTGAATATTTCTCAGCAAAAAGAGGAAAATTGGCAACAGATGTTAGCTCAGGGTGAATCTTCCTCAGCAAAAAAAAAAAAGAGAGAGAGAGAAAGAGAGAAAGAAAAACCTGGTGTGCCACCATCAATTGTCATGTATTCTACAGGTAGTTTGTCATTAACAATGGAACAGAATAGATGAATGATACACTTTTGAGTTTTTAAAGTAAAGTGGATTCAAGATTAATTCAGTAGTAAAGCTGCCCTCACTCATTTGCCTCCTGATACGTTTTCTTGAATGGGTCAGAAAAAGTTGGGGTTAATGCCGATGCATGCTTTGCGTCTACATGTACTCCGGAGTCTGTTACGTCAGAGAATGCCTTCTGCCGTGTGGTTTGTAACAGAATATAGGTAGAGAAGTGCTGCTCTGAATTACAGGTGAGTGTCTGAGGAGAGCAGAAGGTCCTGAGCCTGAGGTCCCCTGAGGCATCAGTGGAGTTGGATTCTCAGGTCTGGTAAAGCTTATGCTTGGTGCTGCAGTAGTAACAAGCGTGTTCTCCAAGTGACCTCAACGGTCTGATAGTAAGTGGCAATTTCTAGGGAGACGAAGATGAACTCGAAACAGAGCCTGTCCCCAGGAAATCTGAAGTATCTCAGGGACTCCCAAGTTCTTCCCTCAGGCTTGACTTTCCTGCTTTACTCAAAGACTGACTCCTGGAAGGACTTCATCTAACTACATCCTCCTGGTTCTTCTCTCCTTCCACTTCTTTCTCCCCATTTGCGTTAATATAAGGATATATACTTATACTTGTTTATTTACATCCTCCCTGTCCTGTAAGCTCTATCAGGGTGAAGAACACTTCTTTTATTCACCAGGCATACTCTGGGCTCCATCCAGTTCTAGGAGCAAAGAGACACTCTGTAAATATGCATTGAACAAATGGATATGAGGATAAATGTATAAAAAATGAGCAAATGAATAAATCTCTCTTTTAAAGCTCAAAAGAAACTCTGTTTGGAGGGGAGAGGTTATTTTCAAAAGCTGCTCATAGGGGCCTAGGAGAAGTGTCGAGAAGTCTTTTTGATCCATACGCATTTGTCCAATGGTACCAGCTGTGACTAATTAACTCTTGTTTTCCAGGGATTGACTTCAGAGCTCATGTAATGAATGGCTACAGTAGTTTTAATGACAGCACAGCCTGGATACAATGAATGCCCAGCAGGCAGCTCTCAAACCCAGCAAGGGACAAATACCAGATGGCCAATCTTTCAAAGCCCAGAAGTGCTTTCCACCATTCTCACCAGAAACTACCCATTATTTAGACTGAATCCATCATCAATGTCCTACGAATGCCAAAGGAGACACTAATAACTGGATTCCTGACTCTAGGCTATTAATGTGTGCACCGAGTGACTTGGGAGTTGTGGTGGTATGTGGTTACTGACCATGGGACCAAGGGAGAGACCCTTGACTGGAGAAAGACCATCTTACCAACATATGACTTTGGAAGGTCACTTATCTGCCTTAAGCCTAAGTTTGCTCATCTGTCCAATAGTGATACAGATGATTTTCCAAAAAACTGTGAAGAATAAAATGAAATGAAAGCACAGTCCAACTGTTGGTGTTAATACGTGAGCAGGAACACAAGTGCGTGTATGCAGACACGCTTTAGGTCTCCTTGTTTTTTTAAAGAATATTTAAGTATTATTTTATTTTTAATTAAAGTATTAAAAATTGTTTGACATGCAAGAAGATATAAAATGATTTAAGAAGATATACAAGGAGGTATAAAGAATAATAAAGTGAACATCCATGAATCTACCATCCACTTTAAATACTAAAATCTTTTCATTGGGCTGGTCCCATGGCCTACTGGTTAAATTTGGTGTGCTCTGCTTCAGTGGCCTGGGTTCGGTTCTTGGGCATAAACTTACACCACTCATTGGCAGCCATGCTGTGGTGGTGACCCACATATAAAACAGAGGAAGATTGGCAACACATGTGAGCTCAAGGTCAATCTTCCTCAGCAAAAAACAAACAACCAAACAAATGAAAAAACAATTTTTCATTATAGGTGAGCATCCTATATTTATCACATCAGTTGCATCCTTCTCCTTCCCACAACAGAGGTAATAACTATCTTGAAGTCTGTGTTAATCTCTCTCTTAGATTTCTTCATAATTTACTACTGCTTTGTTTTTACTACTCTTAAACCATATAAACTGTATCATGCTAAATGCATTCTGCAATTTACTTTTCTTGCTACTGATTCTACGTGAGGTTCTTCCATATGGAAATGTAGAACTTGGCTCAATCATTTTCACTCCTACATCATGGTCTTCTAAATGAATTTATAGTAATTTATATGCAGTCTTCTACTGGTGGACATTTAGAATATTTCCAGGCTCTTTTTCTCTTGAATAGATATGTAAATTACTGGATTTTGCCAAAGTGTTCCTCAAATGAGCCGTAGTAATTTATATATCCACGAGCCAAGCTGTGGATATGAGTTCCTTTTGTTTCACGTCTCTGCCAGATCTTGGTCTGGTCATATAAGTACTGTTTTGTAGTTTTAATTTTTATTCTCCTGATTACCAGTGACGTTGTGAAGTAAAGCTTTCGTTTTACATATATTTATAGGCTATTTATGATTTCTATAGGTTGCCAATTTTCATTTTCACTGGTAAGGAATGCTTTCAGTAAAAGTAACAAAAACCTAAATAAGCTTTTTTTTTTTTTCGTATAAGAAGAGTATGAAGCGGGGCAGGTCAGGACTGATGAAACATACCCAGGACGCCATCAGTGGTCCATGCTGCTTCTACTGGTGAGCTCTTGCCACCTTAGCCTGATAGGCTTCCCATCTCATGGTCACAACATGGCTGCAGCATCTCCAGTATAGCATCATGGTCTCAGGTAATCAGAGAAGCTCTTGGTTTAGGAAAATAAAACTTTCTCAGAAACCCCCAGGATATCTGTGTTTATATTTTGATGGCCAAAACTATGTCATATGCCACAAATTTTGAATGAAACAAGGGAACTGAATATTAAGCTGAGAAAATTGGTCCCAAGTACAAAATCAAAGTACTTCAGTAAGAAAAGATAGAGGAAAAGCTGTTGATTATCTGAACAGCAGTATCTGCCACAAAAACATTTGTCCATTTTTTTTGTCTCTTTCTTCTTGGTTTCTAGAAGATCATGATATTTTGTGCATACAAATTCTTTGTTGGTTGTTTATGTTACAAATATCTTATCTTTTAATCAGGAATAGAAGATCATTTCAAAAGATGTAAAAAAGCATTTGATAAAATTAAACAAATTCAGAATAAAATCTCTTAAATTAGTAATTTAAAAAGTGTTCTTAACATGATAAGAATAATTGTTAAAAATCTCCAGCATGTGCCATTCTAAATAGCAAAACATTGGAAAAACTAAATTCAGAAACAAGACAAAGATACTGATGAACATCTCTTCTATCCAACGTTGCATTGGAAGTTCATGATTATTACGGATTATACTATCAGCCATATCAAAGATTCAAAATAGTCTACAGACAAATTGTTAAAAATAATAAGAAAATTTGGTAATGCAGCTGGATATAATATACAAAGTTTAAAATTACTAGAAACAAAATTTAAAGTAGTCACAATTTAGAGAAATCCTAGAGAATATTAAGGACTTCAGAAGAAAGCTAATAAAACACTTGCAAAATCTCTATAGGAAAACTTATAAAGCTTTAAGACATGTTGAAGAAGACCTGAATAATTAAAGATATACATATTACACCTATAAATAAGAAGAAAACATAACATTGTAAAGACAAACTTCTGCCAAATTGAACTAGAGAGTCAATGCAAAATCTCAGTAGTAATCTTTACAAGCTAACTCTAAAATGTATATGAAAGAGTATAGGAGGAAGACAAGCAAGACACTTCTCAAAAAGAAGAGCAGGGAGAGAAAAATTGATCTACCAGGTATCAGAATTTATTGGGAAATTTTAGTAATTAATATCAAGTGGAATTGGTACATGGATAAATAAAATGGACAAACGGAATATCATGGAGATGCCAGCAGTAGATCCATGTTCCTGGGGATGCGAGTACATGTCAGAGGTATCATGTCATGTTGATGCATAAGGAGAGAGCATTCAACTAATGAAACTGGAAAAATGGTTACCCATTGTAGAAAGAATGAAAATGGTGAGAGAGCTACCTCATATCATATATCAAAAGCAGCTCTACATGGATCAGAAAATTAAATTATAAGAACAAAACTTCGAAATTCTTAGAAAATTCAAGTCATTCTTTTTCTGACCCTGAGATAGCAAGAGTTTTTAACATGAGACTCAAAAAAGCACTAACTAGAAAAGGAAAGAGTGACAGATTTGATTATAATAAAATTAAGTTGTCATTATCAAAAGAACTTTAAAGGTGAAGAGGGAAGTTGCAAACATGGAGGAGATATAGATGAGACATACACTAATGAAGGGCGCCTACAAAATAACTACAATAACAAAAACAAATTACTGAACACAAAAGTGGCATAAAATATGGGGCCAACCCCATGGTATAGTGGTTAAGTTTGGCACACTCTGCTCTGGCGGCCTGAGTTCACGGGTTCGGATCCTGGGTGTGGACCTACACCACTTATCTGGCATGCTGTGGCAGCAACTCACATGTATAGTGTAAGAAGACTGGTACAGATGTTAACTCAGGACTAATCTTCCTCAGCAAGAAAAAAAAAAAAAGGCACAAAATATAAGCTGGAATTTCAAAGAGGAGGAACTAACACCCAATAAGTATACAAGAAAATATTCATTCTCACTTAACGATTATGAAAATACATTCCATAGATACACTTTACATTTATTTGATTGGAAAAAATTATTTAAAAATCTAATAACACCAAATATTGAAGAATACATGAATCCTTGTGACTAGTGAGAGAGTAAATTGGAAAACAACTTGACACTTTTGTCAAAGTAGACATTCAAAGTCCTACAAAGCATCAGTTCCATTCCCAAGTATAAATCCAAGAAAAATATTATTTGTTTATTTCAGCAATAATATACACAAATGTTTATAGCAGCAACATTGTAATAGCAAAAACTCAAAACAACCTAAACACAAGTCATTAGTAGAGAAGCGGAATAAACTGTGTTACAGTCACACAGTGGAATAGTATATAGCAGTCTAAATTAATTAACTATGGTAACACACATCAACATGGCTGATTCTTAGTAATATAATAATTGAGGAAAAAAGTCCCAAATATTACATATACCATGACTTCCTTTTTCTAAAATCTGTTTAAATATATATTCTTTAGGAATACATATGGATGAGATTAAGCCATGTAAAATAGAAAGCCATGTAAGAAATGTACATAGAGAGGCCAGCCCAGTGGCGCAGCGTTAAGTGCACACCTTCTGCTTCTGAGGCGCAGGGTTTGCTGGTTCGGATCCCAGGTGCGGACATGGCACCACTTGGCAAGCCATGCTGTGGTAGGCGTCCCACATATAAAGTAGAGGAAGATGGGCATGGATGTTAGCTCAGGGCCAGGCTTCCTCAGCAAAAAGAGGAGGATTGGCAGCAAATGTTAGCTCAGGGCTAATCTTCCTCAAAGGAAAAAAAAACGAAAGTAAGAAATGTATACAGAAGTCAAGAGAGTGGTTATCTTGAGGGAGGAGTGACAGAGAACGCCTTAGATATAACGGTCGAGATTCTAGTTTTTGTATAGGTTAGAGGGTTCTCATTTCTACACAAAGAATCAAACAATAATCAAGAGCTGTGGGCGAATTGATGGCAAGTGAGTGGCAGAAATCAAGGATTTTATTAATTACTGCGTATCTAAAGTCAGTCACTGTCTCACACTCACCCTCCTGGGCTATCAATTTTCTATTTATTTTGGTTTTGGTTGATATATTTTTATGGACATAAATTTTAATTTTTAATATAGGCAAATGCCTCAATTCCTTTCTTATTCCTGCATTTTGTATCTTGTTTAAGAAATCTCTAGTGGCCAGCCCGGTGGCACAGCGGTTAAGTGCACATGTTCTGCTTCAGTGGCCCAGGGTTTGCCGGTTCGGATCCCAGGTGCGGACATGGCACTGCTTGGCACACCATGCTGTGGTAGGCGTCCCACATATAAAGTGGAGGAAGATGGGCACGGATGTTAGCTCAGGACCAGTCTTCCTCAGCAAAAAAGAGGAAGATTGGCAGCAGATCTTAGCTTAGGGCTAATCTTCCTCAAAAAAAAAGAAATAAAAAAAGAAATCTCTAAACGTATTTATGTTGCATAATTGAAGTTTTATGCCCATTGATTAGCATCTCCCCATTTTCCCCTCTTGACTTATCAATGGATAAAGAGATGTAAATATGTGTGTGTGTGTGTGTGTATGTATATTATTCAGCCTTGAAAATTAAGGAAAATCCTGCCATATGCAACAACATGGATGAACCTGCGGTGCGTTATGCTAAGTGAAATAAGCCAGTCACAGAAGAATGAATACTGCATGATTCCACTTCTATAAAGTAGTTGGAACAGTCAACACTCATAGAAATATAGAGTAGAATGGTAGCATTCTTATACGGAATTCTTACATCAACCTTAGGGACTAGAGGTTGTCTACAGCCTTCCGTAAAGAAACCATTACAAGGTAAAGTGAGCCTTCGAGCCTACTTTCAGGTGTTTGCAGTACGCCCGGGCCCACCTGAGACACCTCTGGGTGCAGGCAGATGTACAAGCTTTCGGGAGGTAAGACAGAGAGAGGGGACAAAGACTTGAGGCCTAGGCCACCTGTGGGAGTAGATGACAGCTCTGACAGCTGTCCCAGCACGTTGCATAATGTAAAAACCCTGTTTGACTCCAGAGGACACCTGAAGCCTCAAAAGGATGAGGAATCTTTCCCTTTTCTGATTGGGAGCAGGAAAAGGAATTGGCCCCCAATATAATCGAGATAACAACTTCTTAGACCTCGCCTGTCTTCTTAGATATTGATGAGCGAAGGCTTGCGTTTAAAGGCGAGCTTGTTTTAGGTAATTCGGTGTCAACATTTTACATCAGTGACTTGACCTGCCAATCCAGGTCATTGGGCATCTCAGTTGGCAACTGTTAACCAATTCTCATGTGCAGCACCAATTTAGGCTAGTCCATGAGAATATTGGCAGCCTAATTGGGAATTCAAGGAGACATATTGTTTGTTGGATAACAGTTTTGGTCTGGATTTATACGTTGGATTATGACAAGTTGATAAATGAACTCCTCTGGTCTAATTGATTGCTAGGAATCACAGGTCCGTTGTGAAATGTAGCTCAAAGTCTTTCTTCAGCACCAGGGAGATGCCAGGCACCATGCTGGGTGCTCTCAGAGGCATGGAGACAAGTGAGAAAGAGTCCTTGCCCTCAAATTGGAATGAAGAACATTATTTTCCTGTATTCTCAGTCTCCCTAGTATTAGAAAAGACTCTCCACTCCCAGTCCCTTCATATAATATTTTATGATAAAATTTTGCTTCTGTATAAGGCTTGCAGCTGCTCTGACTAAGAAAGTGAGTCAGAAGCTCTCAGAGAAATATGATTGCTATAGACTGGATGTTTGCATCCCCCAAAAATTCTTATGTTGAAACCTAATCCCCAATGAGATGAGGACTTCAGGAGTGATTAGACCATGATGGTGGAGCCCTCATGAGTGAGATTAGTGCCCTTATAAAAGAGACCTCGGAGAGCTCCCTCGAACCTTCCAGCACGTGTAGACACAGCAAGAAGACAAGAAGGTGGCCAACCTGGAAGTGGACCCTCACCAGATACTAATTCTACCAGTGCCTTCATCTTGGACTTCCAGCCTCCAGAGCTGTGAGCAATAAATTTCTGTTGTTTATAATCCACCCAGCGTGTGGCATTTTGTTATAGCAGCCTGAACTGAGACAAGGATGAAAGGTAATTTTAGCCTTAGCATAAGCAAGTAAGAAATGATCAAGAGAGCGGTAATGAGAAGCAGAATGAGTGCTGCATTTGCAGGAGTATTTTTAGATGTTGCAAAAGTAATCTGTACAAATGAAAGTACCTCAGTCCTAATATTGAGAAAGTGGGACAAGGAAAGTGCCACCAGCATGTGCGAGGGAAGGAAATGCTAGAAGGCCATTAGTGGCCAGATTTCTGCTACCCCATCCTGGGCCTACTAGCATGGGTACAGCCTTGCCCCATAAGCTGGCAGTAGATAGGGAACAAGACACTCAATGCCCAGAGTTTTCATGCATTTGCATTTAACTTTCTGGAATCTCCTGGCATGTTGGGGTTTTCCAATTTTGTTCAGACCTCTGTGCAAATGTTTTCTTTATAATGAGGACTTTCCTGACCAACCTATTTAAAATAACAGCCCCCCTCCCCATCAATCACTGTCCCTTTATCCTCTTTATTTTTCATCTTTGCACATATTCCCACATGACAAATTTGGCTATTTGCTTTGGTTCACTGCACCCTTCCTAGTATCTAGAACAGTGCCTAAAAGTGGACAAAAATGTCCACATTTTTGTCATTGGACCTAATTTTTTTTGACGTGGTTTCTCTGACTCATTCAGAGCACTATTCTCTTTGTCAAAGGTTGGGCTATTTTCTGAAAGCCTTTAAGATGATGTCTCTTCTGCAGCTGTGTTGTAAACTGACTAGTAATCTCCACTCTCCAGTATACAGAAGTATAACAGGCCATTTTCAGAGGCCAGCTCAGAATGCACCTGGAACTTCTGGCATTACTCACACAGTGACTACTTTAACTAATCACCACCCCCCCCGCAACCCCGCAACTCCCCACCAATAACAAAGTGACCCTTTCCTGATAACTTATTTTTCACAAAATATTTTATATTTTTATTTTTCTCTTTGAAACCTCATCCAATTAAGTATATGGGGATGGGAGGGGACAAAACCTATGGCCAAGATTACATTTAATTTTGCAAATAAAGACCTGAACACTTTCAAAAATGCACAGAAACATGCAAATGAGATACCCAAAGGCTGGTGCTCATAATAAACCAATTAACAGTTTTTTAAACTTGTCAACCTGCAGTCTTCAGATGGAGTGAAAAAACAAATCTTGAAAGCTGCAAAAATGGGCAAATTGGGTAAGACCATGTCAGATTTCCATGCTCGAGCTGAGAATATTTGTTTGTCATCTAAAAAAATGAGACAGGCACAATGCAGACAAAATCAATTGTATGATTTTGGATTCAGCAGCTGCTTTTGAAAATGATGAATGATTTATAAAAAAATAAAATAAAAAGGAATTGGCCACAAAGCCTCAACAAATACCAAAGAAACAGTATCTTCTGGGCAACATTCTCTACCCGTAATGAATGTTGCCAGAAAAGAACAGAAAGCTACATTTGGAAACAGACAAAAAACGAAAAAGCACTTGGAAAAAATATTTGGGTGCCTAAAACATACTCTACTAGAAAACACAAATATTTATAAGTAATTAGAAATACATGAATGAAAGAATTAAATATCAAAATTTGTGGGATTAGCTAGAGTATAGACGAAAATGTATAGGCTAAATGTATATATTGGAAAATAAAAGAGATTGAATATCAGTAAGCTAAGCATTGTACAAAGAAGTTAAAATGAAAACCAACAACAGCGGCAAAATAAGACCAAAGAAAATACAACAAAGGGAATATTAAAATGAGGAGCAGAAACTATAAAGCAAACATAAGAGGTGATCAACTAACCCAAGAGCTAGACCTTTCAAGATTATTAAAATAGACTTTTCAGCAAAATTGGACAAGCAATAAAAAAGAGAAGTGACACACGATGCCAGAAACCAAAACAGGAGAAATGAAGGATAGCCACTTTTGCTATACTTCTTTGGGCCAGGTGAGGGAGAGTGGGGTGTAGTTTGCAAAGGAATGAGAAAAGCTTTGAGGAAAGAGCTTAAAAAGGCTGACCATTGTCTCTTAGACGTTGAAGGGGGTTGGCAAGCTGTGGAGAATGGGAGCTGCATTTCCAGAAGGACCAGCTCCTCGCCGGCACCTACCGTCCAGAGCTTGGACATCCCAAGTAAGATTCCTTCTTGCTTGACAACCAGGAAATGTAGAAATCAGGATTTTAAAATATATATCACTTAATCAACCCCTTGGCCTTTGGCTAAAGTCTCAAGTCTATAACATCTCTACAAGGGTCTGTAGATCTGACTCTGGCCCGTCTCTCCACTCACCTTACACCATTTTCTCTGTGATTCTCTTCACTCCAGCCGGGCAGAATCAACTCAATTCCTTGCCTAAGCCGGGCCCTCTGTTGCTGCAGGATGTTGGCACAACTTTCCCCTCTCTCTGAAAGATTCTACTTCCTTCTCCACTTAGTTAACACCTCTTCATCCTTAAACATCACTTCCTCAGGGCAATTTTCCTTGAAGTGCAAAATTAGATTAGGGTCCTCTGCCATAGGGACCCACCGTGGAAGACTAAGTGTATCAGACAGCTCTTATTTATGCACCGACACAGATCCTCTGGCGTCACCTGTCTCCAGGGCCTTTGACCACTTGTTGCACTTCTTGCACCTCTGTGGCCTCAGGCTCTGAATATGCTTCTAGCTCTCAGACTCCTGGGTTCCAAGCAGCCAGCACAGCATTAGCCTCATCTCATGAGCTGACCTGGCCCACCACCTGCTACAGCCTGGGATCTCTGGGTCCAAGGCAGGACCCAAATAAGCTTCAAGCAGAGGGTGACTCTTTGGGCTTTCCCAGCAGCTACCAAAGGGGACAGCTGATAATCAGGAAGTGCAAGGGCACCAACTCCTCTGGGATAAAAGTTGGTTAGTAAGAGACAGGAGCGAACAGTCTGAAAAATTCTCTCCCCATCTCTCCCGTCCCTCAAGGCAAGACTATTCCAACCAACGGTAGTCTCATACACTCTGAATTTATTTTGGGAGAAGAGCAAGCATCTTGTCAGGAAGCTATACCCAGCTCTGCTGTTTTTTAGACAACCAGGTTAAAACAGTGCATGTTTAATAGGTGCTGAGCAATCAATTTTGTTGCATTTAAAAAACTACCTGTATACTGGAACTCACAGTTTCAAAGGCCCTTCTCTGGCCCTTCTCTAGCCACACTGCAGCCCATGGGGGAATGTGTCTCCAATGCCAAGGGATTTTCTTACCTGGATCCTTATCAGCAAGACCCTCCATGAGCACCCTAGGTGATACTTCCCCCACCTGACATTCTCTTTCCCTTGCTTTATTTCTTTTCGTATTTTTTAACTCATATTTGCATAGGTATTATTTATATGTTTGTTTATGTACTCCCAGATTTAAAACTCCATGAGTTCATGAATGTTCTCCCTTCTACATTATGTATTATACAAGCAATACCTCATTTAAACATCCCAACAAATTTATAAAGAGTGCACTACTCTTATATTTTACAAATGAGGAAACTGAGGCGAAGAGGAGTCAAGAAATTTACCCTTAAGGTCACATAGCTGGCCAATAATACACTGAAGATTTTTAACCACTATTGTGTACAGGAGTAGCATCACAGGCGGCCATTCAAGCCACAGGAGAGGATAAAGTCACTGGGAAGGTGCACTAAGTGGGAATTCACTTGTCCTGGGACTGAACCCGAGAAACCCAACATTACAGAGATGAGCCTGAATATGGCGGCTGCAGGGGTTACCCAGAGGTGGTGGCCTCAGACGTAGGAGGAAAGTCAAGCATTTGTGTCAAGGGAAGAGTGTGTTTCCTTTTCAGTGATTGAGAACAGAACTAAAAGCTTTGGCCCTCTTAGCTTTCCCTAGGCTAATGCTGAGTGTCCTCATTGTGACTTCCATGGGTGACACAAGGCTGTGCTTTCAAAAATGGTCCAAGAAGGGCACAGAGTCACTGTCATCAGATGTTGATGGCCTCCTCTCCACTCACCTTGGCTTGAACAGCTATCAGACCCATGCACACTCTACAAGGGTCCCTCCCTCTATGGATTTTCAAAGGATGAATAAATAAATCACACAGAGTTGATTTTCATAAACCATATGCACATGCGCATTAGTTTTCTAGGGCTACCATAAGAAAGTACCACAAACTGAGTGACCTAAACAACAGAGATTGATTGTTTAACAGTTCTGGAGACTAGAAGTCCAAGATCAAGGTGTCTGCAGGGCTGTGTTCTCTCTGAGGTTTCTAATGAAGGATTTGTTCTAGGTATCTCTCCTAGCTTCTGGTAGTTTCTTGGCTTATGACCTCATAACTCCAATCTTCACATGGCGTTCTCTCTGTGCACGGATCTACCTCCAAACTTCCCCTTTTTATAAGGATACCAGTCATATTGGATTAGGGGCACACACTACTCCACTCTAACCTTGTCTTGACCAATTACATCTGCAATGACCTTATTTCCAAATAAGGTCACATTCTGAGGTCCTGGTGGTTAGGACATCAACATAAGAATTTTGGGGGACACACGTCAAGCCATAACAACACACTTACTCTTCCCTGTATGTCTAAAGTGTCATTCCTATTTAGGCAGCCCTTCCTCTCTTTTGATCACTGATGTCAGCATTGGGTGCCATATAACGTAACAGCTAAGATGACTGGCTCTGGGCCCAGTCTGCCTGGGTTCACAACCAAGCTTCACCACTTATCAGCTGGGTAATTTGGGGCAAGCTACTTTCCTTTGCTATTTTCAACTTCATCATTTGTAAACTTGGGATGACAATGGTCCCAATTTTACTGAATTATTGTGAGGAATAAAGGAGTTAGAACACATTAAGGATTTAAGCACCAGGCACGTAGTGAGCAGGGCTTTAATTTACAAAGCATCTTCCTGTATCTAATATCATTTTATCAACACAGAACCCTGTGAGTTAGGCCAGGATTTTTGTTTTGTTTTGTTTTATTGAAGTAACAGTGGTTTATAAATTATGTAAATTTCAGGTGCACATCATTATGTTTCAACTTCTGTATAGACTACGTTGTGTTTACCACTGAAAGTCTAGTTGCCATCCATCACCATACAAATGTGCCCCTTTATCCCTTTTGCCGCCCCTACTCCCCTTCCCCTCTACCAGGATTTTTAATCCTCGTTTCCAATGCCTAAAGGTACAGAGGTGCAGAAAAACAAAGTGGCTTGTTCAAGAAAACCAAGTAAGCAATGGCAAAGCAGTACTGGATTCATGTGATGAGACTGCCAGCTCTGTTGTCTGCATGGTTGAGCAGATTAAATTTAAATATTAAGACACCATGAGAAAACCTCTCAATTGACCATGACATGAAGCAAACACTTAAAACCAGTGGAACCTCCAGCTAAGAGAATATCATGACAGTATCGCGATTTGTAGTTGTATGCCATCTCATCTTTTCTTCAGAAATCCAATCCAACTTTTTAAGTCTCTGTGGCAGTCCTACTAAATTTGTCTATAATATGTTATCCCTGAAACCTTTAGAAGGGGAATAATTGAAAATTGAATGGGTTGCTCAGGCCTTCTAGAAATTATGGGAGGAAAAAATGACGGCATTATGTTAGCTTCTGAAATTCACCTAGAAATGAAATGACTCTTTTTTTCCCCTCCTTTAAGGCTTTCAACATGGACAACATGAGTGGCTGAGTTGGAAATTGCTCTGCATTTGCAATTAGAACTCCTGTAGTGCGCAAGGAGTCCAATTATGGTTGGGAAGTCATATAACAATATGAGACCCCATCCCGATCCAAACAGTATTTTACAAAGTTCACTGAAGATTAAGATTGAATAAGGCTGAAGTGTGAAATCCTCAATTATGCATTCAGTTCCAAGGAAAAATGTGCCTCTGTGCCAGACACTTGCAATCTTTCTCACCCTAGAAATATTGAAGACAAAGCCGCCGAGATTTCTGGAAAATGCAGTTCTAAACATGAAGAAACAAGACAGAATGACTCCACTGTGGGTTTCCTGCCAAGATAACCTTCTTGTCATTTTAAAAATATGAGGAGTTGTGGTGGGACAGCAGGGAGGAGTGACTGACCCAGGATAGCTAGGTTCGAGGCCTCACTCTGCATAATTTTTGTTACCTTCTAACGCTGAGCGTGGAGCTCCCCATCTCTGGACCTCAGTTCCCTCTCTGTTAATGGCTTGATAGTACTATCAGATGGCTAACAGTATTTCCTCAGCTCGATGATTCAATGGTTCTACAGTTCTTGAAATGAAATAGTAGTATTGCTAATCAGGGGTTTCCAATTTGGAATTTCTAAATCAACACAATTTAAACAAACTAACAAGAACGGTTGATATACAATTGCCAGATTTTGTTTTTTCCAAGTAATAATATTTTTAAAAACATTCCCATCTACAAGAGCCAAATTTACATTACATAAAAGGAAGGGCAATTTAGGACCAAAGCTAAAAATGCAGGAAAGATAATCTCCAATACAGAAAAGATGATTGACAAATTGATGGCAACGAGAGCACACATACTCACATACCCACACATCATTGTCCATGTTATTCTCCTTTTGTATGGTCTAGTGAGAATTTTATCATGCACTAACATTTGTGAACCTTTGGGGAGTAAAATGAGCAGAAGTAAAATTGACAAATATATTAGAATGGTCAAATTCAAATAGTGTTTTAGAAAAATGTTGACTTCACTGATTTGCCTTGCACACACAAAAAGAGAAAAACCCAAAATACATGAGAAAGAATTAGATAAATCAGTATAACATCATTTGGTATCTATATGATAGAAAATAAAGTGATATCTGAATATATGTAGAATTTTAATTACATAAAAATTATAATTTGGAAATATTTGGGAGAAAGTCAGCTAGGAAAGGAAGACTTTGCAGGTGCAAAATGAAACAACTAGACTAGGATCTTAGGTCCCAGTCCTCCAATATGATCTTGTAATACAATGAGATGCCCACACCCACATCTAATCTGGGCAGGAACCCACATGGTGTGAAAAAACGTAACAATGGAAGAGGAAGGATTTTTTTTTTTTGGCAGAAATATATAAATCCAAGTGTGTTTGAGAACTTCTGGAGAAATTCCAATCTGTGGCTCCTTGCACTAATTCCAGTTAAGACTAGTGAAGTTAATTAATCTTGTACTTCTGAAAGTGCATTGTCTCATTTCTTCTGCCCATCAGTTAGCGTCGTTGCCTGGAGGAAGAGGCAGAAGTTCACATTTCTGGTGCCTGGTTTGTGCCAGAATTCTCTAGGCCACCAGTAAGGGAAGTGGCTTTCTCTGCCTCTCCTTTCTCAGAGGATGACATCTGCACAGATAGGGTAGTAGAACTGGGAGTCAACAGGAAAGAATGACATACACCTTTCAGAAAGGCACTTTGCTCTTGGCCTCCTTCATTTCGTCAACATTATTTACTTGTCGATTACTATGTGGCAGACATTATTCCAGGCACTGGAATAGATACAGCGATGAATAAACCAGGCGTCTGCCCTTTTGAAACTTCTAGTGAATGAGTGAGAGCAGAGATTGACCTGTAATTACAGGGCAGAGTGAGAAGTTATTATTTCAGAAAGGAAAATGACTTTGGGAGTGGATCATCCGGATTATATTTTTGCCTCTGGTGGCGATAGTGGAATGCAGCTGGTGCTCCAGGGAGAGGGGAGACTATCTGTAAAGTTGTTGATGATCAAATGTGCATGGAATATTCCAAGAGTGACAAGCACGGCAGCCTAATAGATGCATTAAACATTATTCTACTGGGGCAAGAGGGAGTCAATCTAGGAATACAAAGATCAAAAAGGAGGAGATGTCATTTTCCATGAGTTGCTAACATGCTGCGGTTTATGGGAAGGACAAATGGATTTCCTGAAAAGTTGCAGAAATTTTCTTGGAAATCAGAAATTTCCAACAGAGAGCTCTCCCTTTGTGTGCTTTCAGAACCGCCCACCCTGGTGGACCTATTCCACCAGCTCTGAGGCTCTCAGAGGCTGATTCATCCCAGACTGGCAGGCTCCACTTAGCCCAAGCTCTGATTCTTACATTCTAACTAAGATGGAGATGTTTTCTGGTTCTCTATTATTCCTGTTTAGAGTTCTCGGTAAATTCTAAGCCATGGGTAATTTTCTTTTTTGTTTCTGTGTTTTGTGTTTCTCATCTGCTAGAATCTTGGATCTGAATAGTCCTCAGCACACTTACTTCTATGAGATTTTGAGTAGAGTCTTACCATGTTATATCCCAACCCATCTCTACTGGACCCTGAGACTTACCAGGGGATGGACAGAAATAGAAACCTCCTTGCCGTTGAACTCTTCAATACGAACTGGACATCCTATGGACGACCTTCAAAACCATTCCTCCTCCTTCCTACCACCCTTCTCAGCCGACAAGAATCACCCACCAGAAGGAGTGCATAGATATTAAAACCAAACATGGAATTTTACAAGGGCTTGGTACAGAAATTCACCTGTACTTGTTTGAGCAAACTTCTTCGATCATAGAATCTGGATCTGTTTTGCGACTTTAAATTTGAACTCAATGCACAAATCACTTTACAACATCCCTGATGGGTGCTCATTCCTTGTTTGAACACCTTTACAAACTACGAGTTCACTACTTCAGAAAGTAGCTTGTTTCCCACAAGTTAGCACTAACTAGTAAAAGCTACTTTCTTATATTTAAGTACAATCTACTTTCTGATGACTCTCATCCTATCTCTTACTTCTTAAGCAGTACAGAAAATTTCTACCCTCCCTCTCACAAGATATCACTTGATAGATTTGAAATTAACCATGAAGAAAGCAGTCATACCTGGAGAGGTTAAAAGACAGGCACAAGGAGACACAGAGTTCCAAATAGAAGAGCCAACACCCTTATTTTTAAAAAGATGCATATTATCAAAAATTTTACAATACAATTTTATAACTAATTTCTGAAGATCTATTGAAGTCTATGGCAATCTCTGCTTCTACATTAAATGGTTCAGAACAATATTCTTTTTGAGTTTTTGTTTGAAAGAGTATTATTTGTTTCTTTCTGTCTTCGGAATTTTCGCATCTCACTATTTCAGTGTGCTTCTCTGGGGCAACGTCCTCACTTACTTCACCATCTTTAATCTATAGTGACCTATTTGCAAAATAAGCAAACTCAGAGTCAATAGGCTGAGTGATGCTTGTCAATGGAGATGGAGAGGCAGCTGGCAATAGGCTGCACGTTTTAACGTTTAAAAGCTGCTTTTCCATTCTAACACCCTATTAATTATGCTCTGTCATCACTCACACAGCCTTTCACTCATTTAACAGTCATTTTGTTCTGAGTGGGTAAGGTGATGGATCCAGTGAGATGGGCAGTCGCAAATGCTTTGAGAGTCACAGAGGCCCTGTTTTAGTAATTAGGTCAAGTAATTGCACCTCTTAAAAGATTCTGAGTGCCTTCCAGCAGTTCTTTAAATTCCCCCAGCTTGTTTGCAGCCCGTAGTATCTTACAAGCTCACTTGGTGCACTGTGAAATTTCAAAATATTTCATTGAATCTGACTCTGTGCCAATCAGTTTCTACTTTAATGCGTGAAGAACATCCTCTAGTTAAAGCATTTAGTTTTACCTGTTGTGGGCAATGAAGTCCTTTGAGAATATCCTACAAGTAGTGAACTCTTTCCCCAGAAAAACTGCTTTTTGTGTTGCTGTATATGGATTTGTAGATCTCTGAGGCCCAATCATCAAATTCTTTTTGTTTTCTTATTGTGGTAACATTGGTGTATAATAATATGAAATTGTTAACACTGGGGACTCTGATTGTGTACCTTAATTTGAAAGAATCCTCTGTCTTCACATGAGCAGTCCAACTCCATACTGGAAAGGACCTGGTTCCCCAAAGTGGTTTGAGGTCTCCCTTCTGGTTCTGGCCAGTGTCTTCCCCAAGGATATCACTCCAGCTGCTATTTGAGGTGCTGCTCCCAGGGCCCTGGTTCCTGACTGAAGGCTACTCTCCCTACCTGATAGAATATCTCGTATATATGTGTGCATGTATTATAGATAGATATAAATGTAAATATATCTTCTGTGCAAGACGTCCCAGAATGATCCATCTACTATAAATACAGCAACATCAGCTCCCAACACCCTTAGTAATGTTATCCACAGTAACACAAATTATTCAGCTACAATGGGAATACCTACTGTCCTGGCCCATCCACCATTAAACAGGGTGAACTCAATTCTCCTTTTCCATGGGGGAGGGAGGAAATGGGGAAGTGAGACTAAAGCCAGGCAAGGACAAGCAGGGGAGGATGAGGGAGATCTTCATACCCCAAATAGCCCCTCGCTTCATGTCTCTCTAGATTGGGTCAATGCAATGGACTCCGGACTGCCAGGAGAATCTTAGAATAGCTGTGGCTGTCTTACAAGTCCCAGTTGGCCACAATTGTTCCCATCAACAGTCAACCTGATGTAGGTAATGACATCATGGAGGCACCAAACTGCAGTGAAAACAAAGAATCTGGAGAGCACGGAAGGCCATGCAGAGCTCTTGACCAGCTGGTTGCACGGGTCTGTCTTGCTCCTTTCTTTAACCTCCTCAAAACACAACCATGCATGAAACTCAAATTTTGAAATGCGCATTCTGTACTGTGATGAGATTTTCTGTATTACTGCTACTGATAGATATCCCAGTGACATATCATAACCCTATGGTATCTACCATACTCTTAACTAGTGGTTCCACCTATCTCAGGCCTTATGATTCTCATTTCTTTGTCTAGAATTTAGATCAAGAAGCTGAGACTCTGAACATCAAGTGACTTTTTCAAGGCTGCACAGTCAGACAGTACCAGATCCACGATTTGAACTCAGATCTGTCTGATTCCAAAGACCACTGAGCTTTTTCTCTCCGTGCTATTGTGTGCATTACCCCAACTATGTTATTTTTAGGATGAGGACTGATTCTCTAAGTCCTCAGTTCTGGTCATGTAGTAAGTGCTCAATAAATGTTGGTGGAACTGAATTTGAGTTGTAGAATGAGGACACCATTTTCTTATCTGGGCTTCTGGCAAAAACCCGCAACTGGCAATAGTAGCATGTGTACAGTTCCCTACTCTCCTAACATAAAGCCTTAGAGTTTGCTTCCCAATGTTTCTGGGAGCCTAGTCTCAGGAAAAGCCTGGAGCACAGACACTTTTACAAGAGCTCTGCAGCCTACAAAATCCTGGAAAAAATTTACACGGCTAAATTTTGCTATTGAAGGAGGCAATCTTGAGTTCTGAGGGTTTAATTACTTATGCCAAAACAAAAGAGCCAGTTTAATAGGATAATTGCCCATGAAAGGGAATTAAATAGAATCAAAAGAAAAATTAAAGCCACAATATTCTTTTGCCTGCTGGAGAAGCAAAGCTAATTGTTTTCCATCTGAAGTTCCCTTTTGGATGTTTCATCCCAGCTAATTTTTCAAGTTGTTTGAACTGCACTGAAGATACTCATTTTAACTACTTAGGAAGTAGGGTCTCTCTAATTCTGGCTTTTGGAGTTGATTTGTTTAACTTGAATGCAATGCTTTGGGTTGAGAAAGTTGACATGAAAAGGTATAGTAGTGAGCTCAGTTCTTGCATAATAAACCATTTGACAGTGCTGCTAAAACCCACCTTTGTAATAAAATGTTTTTTTAAGGGGAAATGGATTTAGAACAAGGGGAATATCATTCTGCTCTACTCTGCAGTAAACACAGCACAGTTAAAATACCCTGATTAGTTACTGACAGCTGATATTGTAAGGAGGACTAGCAAATTGAAGATAGCTCGCTAGGACAAGTAGGTGATAGATTATGATCTGTTTCAAAAAAAATCCAATAATATCGAGTGTTAGCGTGCTGGTGGGGGAACGGTCCCTCTCATGCTCTATTGAAAGGAACATGGGCTGATGAAATATTTCTGAGGGACACCTTGGTAACACACACAAGGGCCTTAAGAACTGTATGTACCCTATGAAACAACTCTCACATTCCTAGAAATGTATTCCAAGAAAAATTTGTCTAAGTGTAGCAAAGATGTTATTGCTATAACACTTTTTAAAATTGGAGCTTTGGGAAATTACATACATTTTTAAAATGGAGATTAGCTAAATATACTAGATTATTCACAAGGGTATATATACTATACAGCCATAAATGAAATTTTAGATCACTACTGACACATCTCCTCCATATGGTTATCAAGCTGTTTTGTGAGAGAAATGAAATTAAGTGGAGATTATGGAAATTTGGCTCATAAAATCTGTGCACAGTCACCTTTTTCTAGATTGCCTTGGACCAGGATGTTGCTTAACCCCCTTTACATGCTGGGTAGTATGTGCCAAGAAACTTCTGTTAGGATTCTGCTGGCTGGTCTCCAAATTATTTGAAGATAACCTGAGGCCAAAAGGGCCCCAACCACTGAGGGAATAAGTCATAGTAACAACAACAAATTTTACATGTTTATTTTAGGGGACTGTAGGTCTTTCAAGTGGAGGCAGCCTCTGAAATGTTTGCTAGATTGGCCTGAAACTCATAAGAGAGTTTTGGGATACAGAAATAAGTCATTTAATAAAGCCATGACTGTAGATGACATTGCATATGAAGGACCTAGATTGAGAAAATGAGAGGACCTGAGACAGAAGCCCAAGGATACTCTATAGACAAGGGATGGACACTGGAATAACAGCCAGCAAAGCCAACTGGGTAAGACCAACTAGTGATGTACAAAGAAGGGACAAAGTTATAACTAGGGAAAAGACCTTTCCAAGTAGGAAGAGAGGAGCCAACCTTCAGAAAGGGCAGGTAAGCTGAGGACTGAAATTTATTTATTGTCCCTAGCCATCAGAGACTACAAGTGACCTAGCTAAGGGCTTTCAGGGGAGAATGAATGGGGAGGCCAGGTTGAAGAGTGTTTGGAAGCATGAGGTCAAGAAGAGGGGACCCATGAATGTAGGCAAGTTTTTCAAGTGTAATCATACAGAGACTGGGATAAAGAATTAGTAGAAGGGAAATGAGAAGTTACTGGAGGCTGAATTCCCACTCCTCCTTTTTATCCTTGTTTGTTTAACAAAGGGAGCAGATTTTAAGACATTAAACGCTATTGGGAGGAGCCAGGTTATAAAGGGAAGAGGGGATACTGGCGTGCGTTCCTGGCAGATGGTTTGGGAGAGAATGGGCCATGGTGCACAGGTGGTGGGATCACCCTTAGACGGGAGAAAAGACTTGCTATCTTCCATATGCAAATGAGGGAGAGTGTGCAACCACAGGGAGTGTGGAAAGTTTGGTGTCGTGGACAACAGATGAGAGGACTGAACTAGGGAAGCAGACTGGTTGAGGGGTAATGCCAACAGAACAGGGGAGACCACACACAATGAATGTCTAGAGTCACCAGGCTGTGGCGCTGTATCATTTTTTCCGGCATCATCCAATAGCCCAGGTGGAGAGAGCGAGAATACAGACTTTCTCTGCCAGTGAAGTTAAACGACTAAGCCAATATCACAGAGTGAGTTCCTGCATTCAACAAACATTTACGGCACATCTATTATGAGTCAGGCAATATATTTTAAGCACCTGTGAACAAATGGAACCCACCAAAAGTCTACACTTATGAAATTTACATTTTAGTGGACTCAGTTTTGGAATCAGATTCATACCTGTATAAATTCAAAATGTTTCAATCTCCTAGTGATGAATTTCTCTTCTACCTTTGGGGAAAAATTAAAGCCTTGAACCTTTTAAGGGAACACACAAAATGTCAGTGCAATTACGGTTTATACTGTATACTTACAGCATATATACCACACAGTAGAGAACATAGTCTTAGACTCTAAGGAGCAATTTTTTTTAGTGCTTCTTCTCCTAGGCTCTGTTTTCTATTCATTAAGGGAATGTTTCTCATTCATCTTTATGTTCCCAATGCCTAGAACAATATCTGGCATATATTATATGCCCAACAAAAGTTTGTTGAATTAATGAATAAATTAGTTCAAACACAACAATCAGATAAATGGAAACAGTAATCTATAATAAAAAGTTGAATGTTACATCAATGGAAAATATGATGTTCCAGGATTATCTTTCATCATGTTCAAGGCCAGACATATACAGAACTCATTAACAATGCCAGATGCATCCATCATTACCGCTCAGTATAAAAACAACAACAACAACAACAACATAGAAACTCTGTTTGGTGGTCATAAAGCATATGGAAAATCTGGGAGACGAATCATAACCCTAACAATATTAATTTCAGCAATTTTCACTCAAGCTTCAAGTTTCGGCATATTTTATCGCTAGACTTTTACAACCTCCAAACTCTTGCCATAAACTTCAATAAATTTTGAGTGGAAGATCCACTTAGCTGTGAAATACGGTTATGGTCTTGATGCAGTCTAGGTAATTTGGGGCCATAAAAACTATGGGAATCAGAAGAAACAAGGTTGTTTGTGGTAATTGTTTTCCTGAAAATGAAGACCAAAAATTGGTGAGATAGAAGAGGCCTCATCTTCACAAATTTCTTGTTGAGCCTGTGCAAGTGTTCTGTTCAATAATTCACTAATGTTCTGTTTTATTATCTAGAATATGAGCGTTATATTAGTAATGAGCGTAATAGTTGTTTAATAAATGTGTGTGGCTGGATGTCCTGCAAAGAGCAGACAGGAGACCTCAGTTCAAATCCTGACTCTGCCACTGTGTGTGTGTGTGTGTGTGTGTGTGTGTGTGTGTGTGTGCACGCGTGTGTGTGAGTGATTTATTTAACTTCTCTTAGTTTCCATTTTCTTAGGATAATTCTTGCTAGGCATGGTCACTGTGCCACTCACAGCTCCCTTGTGTGGTTCCTCCTTAAAGACCATTTTTCAAGAAGTCTTTTCACACAAGTTGCAATATTCTGCATCATATGGCCCCAGATTAGACCCACAGATCATCAAACCAGTGGGGAAAAGTGTCGCCATTAACTGCCTGCCCCAAAATGGACAAGAATGATTATCTAACCCAATCCGATCTTCCTTGGCAAATACTTTAATTTATATGTGGTACTTACTATATAGTAAATGCTCTGCAAACAGTAATTCATTTAATACACATAAGAAATTAATGTAGGAAGCACTATTATTACTTTACTTTACAGATAAGGAAACAGATACAAAGAAGTTAAATAACTTTCCCAAGACCCAGGATTTGACAAAGCCAGGATTCAGTCCTAGGCATTCTGGCTCCAAGACTGTGTTTTTTACTCCTGGACTACAGTAAATACAAATGTGGTTCATAGAAAAAAGATAATTTGCATCAGGTGAAGAATTTAAAATGTACTATCTAGTTAATTTATGCATTCAGGATGTTTACTGAGGATCGACTGTGTGCCCGGTGCTTGGCTAAGCGCTGGGGATGCGGTGGTGACCAACAACTGAAACAGACGTGGCGCCTGGCTCACAGGGCTAGTAGCATAGGGAGGAAGATTGACACTAATATAGCATCACAAAAATAAATGTAGATGATGAGGCTTCAAAATGAAAATCTGTTTGCATGCAAGCCTCTCTCTTCTTCTAGAACAGGCTCCAAAAGCAACCCCTGAGGGTAGGAATGGTTCTTTCTACATGGTAGAGAATTCATAAATATCCCTTGAATGAAATTCACATGGGAGCTAAATAATACTGAAAAAAGAAAAAATCTCTTGGTTTTGATACAGCAGAAAAAAATATTTAAAAATTAATATTAGTCCAGGTTACATAATATTAGAAGAAAGTTTATGAAAATAAAACAATGGTAAACTTCAGTTTCCTGTAGTGTTAATTTATGTGGGATGTCTTATATCCTCACAATGTAAGATAAATGAAGTGTTATACATGTTGTTCTCCTCTGTTTTAAATGTCTCTATGATAAATAATAAAAATAAATAAGTGGTGATATTTGGATCCAAATAATCAAAATATATGGTTTTATTTTGAATATAAATGGACAAAGATTCATTTGAGACTTGTACCATAAATAAAGCAAGCATAATGGCCTAATTGTCTCTAGGAATAAAGACTGAACCACTCGGGCCGCTTTCAGGAGTCTCCACAACTCTCCATCTGACCACCTCTCTACTCCTGACTCCCTGTGCTGCCCATAGACATCTCCCCTGTGGTTTCTCTTCTTAGCCTTGGCCTCTCTTTCACCATGGTCCATGAACTTGGCATCATTACTATCTCCACTTACCTGTCTTCTCTATCCATTAAGGCCAAACACAAGCTCTGCCTCTTCTTGGATTGTTTTTGTCTTAGAAATCCATTTCTTCTCCTTTGACTCGTCAGTTTTGTTTTATGTGTTTTTCTTTGAATACATTCTGCCCATGATATTTCCTTGTACCCTTCCATGTACCCAGTACATATTTGCCATATAGAATGATAACATTGTAAATGGTGGTAATGCCCTTTGGTCCACATTGTGGAGTAAGACTTTGCACAACTCACAATTTAAGATGTATGTTATATTGTGTGGCACCTGAATCTACCAGTCCTTTCTCCTTCCTGGCCACATCAGAAGACTGCAGTTTCTATCTCCATCAAAATACCATTGGGCCTTGGGACTGAATGATGGTCATACTAGGTGTTATGTTAAGTACTTTTGTATATTGACTAATTTGATTCTCCAAAGTATATAAACGAAGTGGCTTTTATAGTTAAAGAAATTCAGGCTGATTGCAGAGTGGTGAAGTTAGGATCCTGCCCCAGGCCTGCCAATACTCCACCTCTGCCATGTACTTGTCCACCCACAAGGCTCTCCCTGCTTGGGGAGGAGGATCAGAAGTGTATTGAACAACTACAGGGTTCCAGTAACTGTGCTAGAGAAGGGGACTAGAAAGATGGTGCATCAGTCAGGATAGGCTATATTACACAAGGTAACAAATGACGCCCGCACAGCGTTTCTGACTTGTGAGCAAGAGTTTTTGAAAAGACACAGAGGTCTCCCATCCAAATAGAGGCAAGCCTTTCTGAAACATGTCACTGAATGGGGATGCCATTAGAGAGGATAAACACACAACCAGACACCCGATCTTTTCAATGAATCTGTTTTCTGTTACTTGAAATTACATTGGAGGTGTTAACATCTCCAATGATATGCATTCAAAGTTCAAAGGAAAAAAAGATTGGTTCAAATCCAAAACCTAAGTCTTTTATTTCCTTCCACAAATAGCAGGTTACGAACCAGAAATCAAGCTATGACTCAGTAATGTGCAGAGTAGAACTCGAGTACTATGAGTAAAAGCAGTAATTATTCTACGTGAGGTAACCAATTTGTCAAAAGAGACATAAACGAATTCAATTTTTCCTTGTCGACCATAAATATTTAGCATTTCTGAACACAACCCATTTACTCTGGTGAGTAACAACTATTTGATTTATTTATCAAAATAAACTTGCCTCTCCTCCCCGAGCTATTGGAGCATTCACAAAATGTAATTATCTGCAAAGTGGCCACGTGACCTTGGGCAGGTCCCTTCTTGGACATCATACGTAAAGCAAGGACAGTTAGACGAGATGTGGAAGACTCTGCCACCCCAAGCTGGGTTATTTCTAGCTCTGGAAAAGCAGGCAGTACTCTGCGTAGTCAGAGGGCTGGGCCCAAGTTCTCCTCTGGAGAACTTTGAATTAAAGGAAGTATTTTTATTCTCTAAGCTTCAGTTTTTCACATGTAAAGTGATGACAACAATGTCTACCACTTCAAGTGTACGTGATAATCAAACCAAATGTTTGAAAAATGATTTGTGAAGTGGGAGCTGATATATATATATATGTTGTATTAAATAGCTATTGAGGGTCTTCCACATGCCAGGTACCACGCTAATCTATACAGATACAAGGATGACACTAAGAGGCCCCTGCCTTCTGGATGTTCATCATAGTGAAGCGAGGGAATAGATAATGCACTAATAATGGATAACCTCTGTTAAGCACTTATGTGCAGACTCTATGCTAATCTCTTTCCTTTATTCATTCATTAAAAAATACTTACAGGGAACCCATCAGTATCAGACACGGTTTTGTCACTTGCATTATCTTCTTACATCATCATCTTGTATTAATCTTCGTAACAAAGTTATGAGACATTATATTGCAATGCTTCTTTCAACGAGAGGGATTACTGAATCTCAGAAAGTTTTGGTAGCTTTCGAAAAGCTACTAATTAGTAAAGTTGAGTTATGAGCGGACGCCCTTCTGAGTTTAGAATCTCTATTGACCTAAAAATTAACTGGCCTGGGAAGAAGGCAGTCAGCGAAGTCTTCAAGGGGGGGAGGAGGGACATATAACCTTGATGTAGGAGATCTCCAGGTGGACAAGAGATTTGGGGAGCCCTTTTTAAGACAAAGGGTTCAGCAAATGTAAAGATGCAGAGCACGAAACAGTGGGGCGCCCTGGGGAATCTGAAATGTCACTAAATAAGTAGGACTTTCCTGCATGTATGTAGTTGTTATCTTATGCAAAACTGTCACATAGTGGCCAGGTTCATATGCCCCTTTCCCCTCTCCATGCCTCTTCCTTGCTCCTTCTCCCAACTCATTCTTTTGAACTGAGATTTGAAAGCAAAATGAGTCGGCCATTCTCAGATCTGGTGGAAGTGATTTTTCAGAGGATCAGGACAGCAGCCTGCCTTGGTTTCAGCTCCGAAAAGACATACTCCCCAAAATAAACTCATCTCTGTCTACACTTCTGCAGCTGGGGGAACCAAGCAGACGGCGGTGAGGATGAGAGCAGCCTTCCTAGGACACCTTGAAACAGGACTGAAAAGGCCAGCCTCAGGAGCCCCAGAAAGGAAAATTTGTCGTGTGTGTGTGTGTGTGTGTGTGCGCGCGTGTGTGTGTGAGAGAGTGCATGTGTGTGAAGCCTTCAAACTCTCCACAAGGAAAGCTGATCAGAAAGTTTATGCTGGAAGGAGCACCCAGCCCAACTTCCCAAGTCCCCTTTACGTGTCATAGACAGTAACTAGGACAGTGGTACAACGTGGTAGTTCAGGCTAAGTGGTCTGGAGCCAGGCTACCTGAGTTTTTAATCTAGTTCTGCCATTTCTTGGCTTTATGACTTTGGGCAACTTATTATGTGGAGCTACAGTTTTATCTTCTTCAAAATGAGGATAATAATTGTGCCTCTCTCCTAGGATCACTGTAAGGAATAAATGTGATCATTCATGTGTCTAGCACATGGTAGGTGCTCAACAAATGATGGCTTTTTGTTTGTTGTTTTTTGTGTTATTATTATTGTTTTATGGAGCATCTTGTATGTTTTCTTTCTAATCTTGGAAACAACCCAGTGATGTACACATCAATATTTCCTCTTTATTATTGAGGAAAAGGAGGTCTGCAAAGTTACAATGACTTGTTCGAGGTAACACAGCAGGTAAAAGAAATAGAATTTGAACCCAAGTCCACCAGACTCTATAGTTCATGTTTTTCCTGCAAATTCTGGTTGTGTCAGGGAATACAAATGCACCCAGGGATGACAGAGCAGGGACTAGAAGCCTGGGCAAAAGCGGTCCTAGGGTATCCACTATGGTGTGGTGGGGAGGATGCAGTGTAGAATTAGACAGCCCTGGCTTTGACTACAAGCTCTGAGCTTACTGTCGGGGCCTCAGAAATTCATTTCATTTCACTGAGCCTCAGTTTTCTTATGTTTAAAAAGGGACTTTATAAGAGTTTAAAACAAACTTCAAGGGGATTTTGTTGAGATTATCTCAGTTTAATTTTTAATGCCATGAAGAAGCCTTTGGCCCCTTGACTAAATCAACTCTCTTGCAGGCGTTTATCACACTAGGCAACTTTCATTGCAGCCTGTAGTGCCTTGGTGATTTTATATTCATCTTTTTCGTTTTGGGTTTATGTCTTTTTCTCGCCCATGCTTGATTGTAGCCCCTATAAGGGCAGAGCTCTTGGCTCCAACACTCCAACATTCAGCACAGGGCTTGCAGGCACACAGTACGAGCGAGCTCCCTAAAAACATTAATGTCCTTATTTCTCCACATTCTGGCTCCAAGTGCAATGCTTGATCAACTGCTGATGATTGAGCTCCCCTGCACCCCGAAACTGAAGCAGTGAGTTTACGAACCAGAATGGAAAGACAGTGGGAAACTGATTTTCAAGGCTGACTTAAGCGACACTTTTCAGCACTCAAAATAAGTGACCAAAAGTTAAAATATGGCTTCTTGCCTTCTCTAGCTCTTCATTATTTTCCATCAAAGCTGAGGAAGTACAGAAGTCAATGATTCCACTCCTTCTAAAAGATCACTGAGGTTGAACGTCACGAGGAAACTAGCTAAGCTCTGTGCTCCTGCCCTTCGTGTAAATGTTCATGTCACCTTGGCTCAGGGAGATCAGCTCTGGGGAACTTCACCCTCAGCAGCCGCAGAAGAGAGACCCTGGGATCGGCCTGCCCACTCTCTTGGTGAGTGAGAGGCTCTGAGAGGAAAGACGATGGATGCATGCTTGGCTCTTATCTTATCTCAGCCACTAATTATCCACAGACCATCAGACAGACCGGTTCCCTCTCCTGACCCTCGTTTCCTCTACAAAGTAAGAGCTTTAGCAGAAATCGTGTCTGAGGGCTTTCTCAGGAGTGAGAACTCCCAATTCCATCTTGGTCCCAAAGTCAAAGGCTATGAAAGTTAGAAAGAGCTCTAGAAGTCTAAATGTCATTTAGTGGAATCCTTGCTTGGTGTATGAATTGCTGTTGTCAGCAACAGTGGGAACAAACTCTTCCAGGTGTGCCTCAGCATTGTTCTGAAAGGTACAAGTCTACCTTGTAACCATACACACATGGCTGACTATAGGGTGACTATTCAACGCCTGTTCTAGCATCAAGTAAAATGCAGTCTTCAGAGGTGAGCCTGAAATGCGGTTCCCACAACTGTCTTCCCTTTTCAAGGCAGAATAGCATATCTTAGCACATGCTTGAGTTTTGGGGATCAGAGACACCCAAGCTCAAATGCTAACTCTGCCATTTACTGTTTGTGTGACTGACTGTAAGGTCCTGAAACTCTCCTTTCATCATTTCTACAACGAAAGTAATTACACTGTAGATATTATCATTCTTACTATTAATTGTGATTGTCAACCCTTGAAAGTTGGGATGAAAACAAGGAAGCTAGTTTCGACCTCTTCTGCTAGTGGTTTTTTTTTCTTTTTCAGAAAAAGTAAAAACAGAGCAAGTCTATCTTGCCATTCAATATTCACAGCGTGTATATATTTTTATATAAGTTGTTTCCTGAGTAACATACATCCTTGCAATAATCAACAAGACTCATGGACAGGAGAACTTTGATTTATTAAGTTTGTCACTCTAGGTCACGTCAGGTATTAATTGCCAAGGCAAAATAAAGTAGTCTCATTTCCTCTGTGTGAATATATGAGGAAATGAGCCAAAGAGAGATAGATATCACTCCTGATGTAACCAAGATGATGAAGAAAGATGAGTGAGAAGCAGAGCCATAAAGGATCTGCCCTTATAGGAAGGATGGCCAGTGGAAAGAACTGATCCCTGGTCACAGACAAGGTGAGTCCTTGAGACTGAACCCTACTCCTCCTGGATAGTAAAGATGGGGTATCACATAGAAATGCTATGCCCCAGGACGCGCCATTGCCCTGAGTCTGCAGTGGGCCAGATCCATCCCAGGGAGCTGTGCAGACATCTCAACATCTCTGTGTTAGACTAGGGCTGCCATAACAAAGTGTCATAGACCAGGTGACTAAATAATTGAAATTTATTTTCTCTCAGTTCCAGAGGCTGGAAGTCCAAGATCAAGGTGTCAGCAGGGTTGGTTTCTTCTGATACCACTCTCCTTGCCTTGTAGATGGCCATCTTCTCCCTGCGTCTTCACGTGGTCTTCCCTCTGTAATTGTCTGTGTCCTAATTTCCTCTTCTTACAAGGGTGCCAGTCATAGTGGATTAAGCCCCGTCCTAATAACCTCATTTTAACTTAATTACTTCATGAAAGACCCTATCTCCAAATGCCATTCCTTCTAAGGTACTAGGAGGTTAGGACTTCAGTATATGAATCTGGGAGAGAGAGATACAGCTCAGCTCATAACAATCTCCAACCCTCCGTCCAGGGCTAGAACAGCACTATGTGATTGGCGCCATTTCTATGTTTTCCTTTTGACTCACACACTCATCAGACTTTTCTAAGTGCTCTGGGTTAATAAGTATTTGAGTCAACTGGTTGAGGAGGATATTTGAAAGAGTTGAAATAGGTTCTAAATTACGAAAGTTAGCCCCTGAAAATATCAATACATGGCTCATTTTATTTGATGCTGTCTAAGTCTCAGGCATTCTTTTTTGTGCTGGATTCAAAGAGTTAAAAGGAAAGGCCCTCACCCTTGTGAAGTCTAAGGTACAAAGCAAAACAGAGCAAGCAAAATGTAGGCAACTGTAGTTAGGGTCAATGCTATGGATAGGTGATACAGGAATGTCTAATAACTCTGAACAGTGGGTTTGTGTATTCAAATGTAAGGGTTAGGGAGAGAAGGGGCTGCTACTTTAGAAAAAGAAGAGTCTTTGAGGAAACAACTACCCTGACTCCTTTGGAGAACCTCACCATGCTAGCTTGGTTGGAGCCTAAAGTACAAGGACGCGAGGGTGAACGGGAGACAAGAACCTCACATGGAGGAACTCAGATGGCAGCCAAGGAGTTTGGACTTCAGCCCGTGAGGACTGAAGAGTCTTTGAAGAGTTTGCAGCTGGACAGTAGCACACAAAAAGCCCAGGGGAAGAACAACTGTACACAGGGAGCCTGCTACTCCACCTGCCTGAGAGTCTAGGTTTCAGGTTGGCAAGAACAATCCCCTAGAGCAATTTGATGAACCAAAACTCAGCCCAGCCTACCTGCCAATTTTACCATCTCCTTCATTTTGTGCTGGCGCTATTTTTATTCAGTTATTCATTTTTCCTACTAGAGATGGGATTCAGTCTAGGATTCCTTTTTGAACACTCTTTATAATGTTCTCTTTTATGTTTCTTTCCCTGAGAATGGCAAAAGAATGTGTCTGATCCTTCTCAAAGCTTCGCAGTGGGCATTCTTGCGTGTGGCAGCCTTCTGTAACTCTATCGTCCCTCCATCTTCTCAGCACCCTCAGGTCCTTTGGTGGTTGTTTGCCTCTGGAAGAGGCGGGCAAATTGGGAAGGATGGACTAGCCCTGTGCTTTGTCCTGACATTAGCGACACGGACTCATGCTGCTTTAAACTCCTGCTGCCTCAAATGGGCTGATGCTGGACCTTCCAGAGCTTATGGAGAACCTCAACCAGGGTATCACTGGACCAGTACCTTCAAACAAACTCAAAATGGTCAGTGATCTTTGTCCAGGTTAATAACGCACACAGCATGCTCACATATGTACATTAGAAATAAGGCCTTGGTTGGAATCTACTACAATAAGTAGTCACTACCTATTTTCATAAACATATACTACTCAACTTCTATCAGACCCTGGGTATCTTCCAGTTTTCTCCTCTTATGTCATACCTGAACACTTTTCATGCAAGAAGCACTAAACCTCTCTCAAGCCCTCAGAACAGCCCCTATTTATATAATACTGTTTCCCATATTTCATTCATTCATTCATTTATGTGACAAACGTTTTTCGAGGTGCTCCCAAACACTCTTCTGGGAGATGCAGAAGTGAACAAGGTACGTTCTTCAACAATGGCCTCCTTCCAGCGTTACATACTAAGGCTACCTGTGTAATAGTCTCACTCACCTCATTTTTTTTCTAGGTTATAACAGACTGCAGATTAGAAGGAAATAACCTACTGGAAGTTAAAACTGAATGATGATTGATAATAGGGAAAAGACAGACAAATTTCTAACCGAAAAGTACTGATCATCTAACCCACAATCTCCAAAGATGTCTCCAAAATACAGCTAACATAATTTATTGATATGCATAAAGATGAGTGATGCTTTGCAAGAAACCCATTTTTCCTCACTCCTTTCCTCATTTAATTTATGACCAAGTTCTATCAATTACACCTCCTTATCATTTTCTTTGTTAATACCTTCCTCTCCATTTCCCCTGCTACCATCTTGGATCGCATCCATACGATCTTTTGCCTGGATTATTGTACTAATTTCCTACCTGTCATATCTCTTTCCAACACCTCATGACTCCAGTCTATCTCCCTCAAAGCTGCCAAACGGATCTCTCTGTGATGGAACTGTCACCGAGTACTTTTTTTTTTTTACCTAAAACTCCTCAGTTACTCCCTATTGTCAATGGTGTGTATTTCAAACTGGCATACAAAGTCCTTCATGATTTGCTCCCTGCAGCCCTGTCCAGTCTCATCTCTAGACAGACTACCATTCACTCTTCTAAGTCAAGTAGACAACCTGCAGTTTTGGCCTCCAGGCCTTAGCTCACTCTTCCCGCTGTCCCAGATCCCTTTCTTCCACCATACAGCCGGTAAAACCATACTCAGTTTCCAAGATTCCATGCTGTTGTTACTTCCTTTGAGTTGCCTTCTCTGACTGCCCCTTGCCTAACTATATCAACCACTTTAGCTTTGTGGCCGCCCCCCACACTTGGCAGATTTCACCAGAATTACTGTTTATAGTACCCATTGAAATGAAAAAGTAGAATAAACAGATGAATAATGAATAAATACTTAGCTTCCTGGGTGCAATTAGCCAGGGAAATGGGTAATGGTTTAGAAGGTTTCTATCACAGGTTGTTACAGCATCTTTAAAACATTTTGGATATTTTAACAGAGATTTGTCAATATTCAGAAGGATTCATTGATTCAGAAAACCTCCAATTAGAGCTGTTGGGATTCTGTGCTATTGTTGGTTGCTTATCCATCTGCTTCCTCAGATAGACAGTTGGCTTCTTGAAATAGTGGGCCTTATCTTCTTCAGCACTGTATCACTAACTGTCGATACAAGTAAATATGCTTCATAAATACTATTTTTTAATATTACCTTTTAAAATTGTGCTTAAATATATGTAACATAAAATTGATCATTTCAACCATTTTTAAGTGTGCAATCCAGTGGCATTAAGTACATTCACATTGTGGTGCAGCCATCACCACCCTCCATTTCAAGAACTTTTCCGTCATCCAAAACTGAAACTCTGTCCCCAGTAACCAATACCTCTCTTTGCCTCCTTTCCCTAGCCTCTGGTAACCTGGTGAGTAGAACAGTGACCACTGTTTGTGTCTCTATGAATTTGACTATTCTAGGTACCTCATATAAATGGAATCATACAGTATTTGTCCTTTTGTGACTGGCTTATTTCACTTAGTCTAATGTCTTTAAGATTCAATCACGTGGTAGCAAATATCAGGATTTCATTCCTTTTTAAAGTGGAGTGATATTCCATTGTATGTACTCAGCATATTTTGTTTATTCCCTCATCCACTGATGGATATTTGGGTTGTCTCCATCTTTTGGCTATTGTGAAAAATGCTGCTATGAACATCAGTGTGCAAATATTTGTTTGGGTCTCTGTTTTCAATTCTTTTGAGTATATACCTGGGAGTGGAACTCCTGGGTCATCTGGTAATTCTATGTTTAAGTTTTTGAGGAAGCATCATAGCATCTTCCACAGTGGCTGTGTCCTCTAATATTCCCATTAGAAATGCACAAGGATTCCAATTTCTGCACATCCTCACCAGCATTTGTTTTCTGTTTGTTTTTTTTTTTATAATGACAATCTTATTGGGTATGACTTCATAAATATTTGAAACATGAATGAAAAAGTAAGAGTGATCTACTGGAGTCCTGGGTAATAAAGACTCAGCAAGCAGGTTGGCAAGATAAACGTAACTGCAGGGCGGTGGTTACATGTTAAAAGCACAGACTTTTGGTTAAATTTCTGGTTCTTCCGTTTAACTGGTAAGCAGACCAGGGTAAAATCAGTATTCTCCTGTTTCCCCATCTGTAAAATGGGTTTAATGATATCAAGTGTACGATGTTATTTTGACAAACAAAAATATCAGTAAACGTGCTCTTGAAAGCGTTGCTCCAAGGAGATCTGCTAATAGTGTGATTCTTCCGGTTTTAACCAGCCAGGTGTCAGAAGGGCTTGTGAAGTCCTGTCGATTAACATCTCCTCCCTTAGACATTCAGACAAGAACAGAACTCTGCATTTTTGTTTCCATGGGAATGAGGGAAGACGCTGGCTGGAAGTCAGCAGTCTGGGGTCTGCATCCTGAATCCTCATATTTCTAGCAGATGACCTTGCTTAAGGTACCACACCTAGGTGTACTTGTTTCTTCCCCTGAAAAACAGGGAATACAATAAGCACCTCCGAGCATGGTGTTGAGGAGTAAATGAGACAACGCCTGGTCAAAGTATTGAAGACCTGTGGTACATAATAGCCATATTTGACTCTAAATCTCTGCTCTCTACAGGGTGAAAATGGGCGTCAATTTTTCAATCAGAGAAGCTAATCTGGACTTGCATGCAAACCATCCTGAGTTCTTCTTTTCCCTACCTGCTGTGGAGGATCGATGGGATAATGCATGTGTCTAATTCTCTTGAAAGTGCTTTGGAAAGTCTAAAGCACTATAAAATGTGGGTTGTCATTGCAATTCTTATTAGGGGCCTGATTCCATGCTATTAAAATTCGACAGCAGGCAGGATGGGAAAGGCAGGCAGATTTCCAAACAGATAATAACTTTTATCAGCATCAGACTGTATCCAAAGCTTATGTGCCCTTCTGATCAGCAATGAAAATAGCTGCAATTAATTTGACAGCCAAGCAAAGCCATGAATTAATGAGAAGTCATTCTCTAAGGGACATTTTTCTACATGAATGGAAAAGAAATGACCAAAATAATTAGGCAGATATGTTGGTCATGCTGATTTGGAAACTGGTATCAGGGTAAATTTCATTTGTGAGTATACTGTGGTCACTTTGCTAAACATGAGAAAATCAAGGAGTAATCAGATACAGAGAGTAAACACTGTTGGGAGGTCATCAGAGGACACCCGGTCAATAATTGTACAGGTTGGAAAACTGAAAATCAGAAAGGAAATGATACGTTTGAGGTCAGCCAGCTAGTAAGAAATGCAAATAGAGCTAGAATTCATGTCTCCTGAGTGTCACACGGAAAAGAATCATGAACCTAAACTCAAAAGACCTTGATTTGAGTCCTGACTTTGCTACTCTTAAGAGTTTGACCTTAGTGAAAAGTTGTTATTTTTAGGTTCCATTCAAGCCTTATTTTAAAAGTGTAGGGCAAACATTCCAGTGCCTTTTTTGCCCATTTGACCCAAAATTCCTTCAGCAAAACATTAATTGGTTACCAAGCGTGGATTATTTCCTCATTAGCTAGTCATAGCTGGAATCCAAACCCGACATAGAACAGAGCTTCTTAAACTGGAATGTGCAATCCATTCATCAGAGGAGCTTGTAGAAACTCAGATTCTGATTCAGACGCTTAGAGATGGTTCCTGAGGTTCTGTATTTCTAACAAGCTTCCTGTGATGCTGATGCTGCTAGCCCATGGACCTCTCTTTAAGAGTCAAGAACAGAGAGAATGCAGAGACCATCTCCCACACCCATCCTTGGGATATTTTATCTGAATGATGTCCCCCAGCATCATGGAAATATGCTGTGCTATGCTTCAAGCCCACATCAAAGAGTCAAAGATGGACAACAGTTGACATAAGCTAAGACTAAGTTCTCACTGCAAGATCCTTCTCGCTGTTTTTCCAGCTTAGCCATCTTCCTATCACCATAACAGGAGCCAATTCACAATAAATACCAGGGTTGTTATAAGGAGAAGCAACCTGATCAAATTTGTGACATAAACTTTTTTCCTAATTATAGATATTTTTTCTCAGGCATTGATTTCATCATTTTGAGGGAGAAATGTATCTCCTCCTTAGCAATGGACAATTTCCTAACTAGCCAGGGTTGTTCTGATCTCTTAATGGCAAGAAAATATTTAGATCCATCTGTCTTCCTTGTAGCTCACACCAGTTGATTTCAGAATCTCCCTTGATCTCAAACTGAAGGGAGAGAGATGCCACTGAGTTTATAATGATGATGATGATAGTGATCATTTAGTAAGTACTTAAAGGCACAATACATTGTTTTAGGCGGTTTACTGTGTGACTTTGTTCACTCTTTACAAGGACACTAAAACAGATACTATTATTAGTTGCTATTATTAACCAATCTGTCCAAGGTTGCACATCTCATAAGTGGGAAGTCAAGATTTAAATCTGAATGATCTGAGTTCCAAGTCCACATTCCTAACAACCACATAATGAAGATAAAGTTACCTTCTTATTGCATTGGTCTGCCATGACACTGCTCCTCAGAACCTTCCAGTCATAAACTCAGCCCTTCTCCCTTTATCCTTTACCCTACCTGTCAAAACCCTACTCATGTCTAACTTCCAGCTCAAGAGGATTTTCCAGAAAATCTTCTTTGTAACCCTCAGGTTGGTGGAAATACTTCTCTATTTGCTCGAATGAAACCTCATGCAAGTTTCTAAACATTTTCTCCTTCAGAACCACCTTAACCTTACCCCTCACCAGCTCCTAGTTTCCAGTCATCACGCTTTAATAAGATGTGTTTTATCATCTTGTCAAAATGTAGCTATTTTCTTCCAATGCTTCCCTTTCATTCTCTAGTACCTAACACACATTTTAGAAAGTGTTCTGCTTGCATATCCATCTCCCCATTGATCTAGCAGCACTTCGAGGGTGGGAATCAGATCCACCTTATCTCTATATTCCCAAGGCCTAGCCCTTGTTAACTGCTCAGTAAATGCCTTCAGGACTGAACCTTAGTGCAGTTACAGATGAGAAAACAGAGGTCCACATCCCCAGTGAGTTAGGGGCAGATCCAGCGATTAAACCCTGGTTGCATGGCTTATGAACCACTGATTGCTCCGCTGTTCACATGAACATGGATCTGTCCACCGTGCACACACTTTTAAAGATTCATACTGAGAGAATTGGAGAATACTCTTCCACATATCATGAATGAAAAACTTACTATTCTAGAGAAGCCAAAGGGAAGTATTCCAGAGAAATTACATGTTGACAATGCATTAAGAAAGATTCCTGACCTTATTCAAGTGGAATGAATGGGAAGAACTGTACCAGAAGATGCTCTGAAAGACCGGTGCCCATTCTCATGTGAACAGGCCCTCTGAGTCTTGTTTCACTTCCACTCAAAGCCATTATTTGGGAACTAAATTGCTAAAGGGCAATCGTTTCCTTTCCTAGTGCTTCTGAATTGATGCAGCCATTATCTATGGCATAAAGGAAAGAATATAAAATGCACATTTCAAGTGTAATTTGGGGCTCACACATGCTGTGGAATCACCACTAAGGAAAATAATTGGGTTTAGTGAATATTTCCTCTTTGGTATAGAAGCATTTCTCTGGAAAGTAGTACATTTTACACATTCATGCATTATATAATTATCCATTCCACAAACCAACAAACATTTATTCATTCATTCATCACATTCATTCAAAAAAGGTCTGTTGAGCTTCTTTTGTAAGTTTCTAGGCATTGGGTGGGGCATAGAATAGTGATTGAAACAGATGAGGTACCTGCCCTCTCTGTGTTTCTAGTCCAGGGGTTGGGAATAGAAATATGATTGCTCCTGCCCCAAAGAACTTCAAAAATCACTCATTGTTTCTTTCATCAATTCCACAAGTAAGTATTGAGAATCTACATCCCTTTCAGCTTCTGCCCGCTTGTGGCTAAGTTTGGCTGGTTCACAGAACAAGGAGATTGTTCAAAGAACAAGGAGCAGGCGGGCTGAATTGACATGCACATTCTCCTGCACACATATGGTTCACCACTACCGCCATTTTCCCGATGCAGAATCCATAAGGAGCTCAGGATGGCTTAATTGAGTGGCCCAGCATGATGCAACAGAAAAGGAGAGGGAAGGATGAGAAGTCAGGCCCGTCACCCTATATCTACTCTGCACCTTCTCCACTATATTACTCAAGTCAGCACATGACATTTTTCAAATATTTAGTGCCTGAGTAACATGATAGCGACAGTCATCTTTTAATTTACTAGATATTTATTAGGTATTTAATACAGATTAAATGTTTTGAGATACAGCAGAACAAACACATGGCTCTTCTTCTCAAGCGCTTTCATACCCACTAAACTCTTGTATTGTGAAGTGACCACCTCAGTGCCCTTCAGTGGGTAGTGCTGATCTGAGGAGCTTGCACCTCTACCTATCCTAAAGACATCCCATGGCTTTTAGTTCCTTCAGATTTCTCCATCCTGACTTTGTTTAGTCATACTGTCTCAGTCCATTTGGGCTGCTATAACAAAATACCGCAGACTAGGTGGCTTATAAGCAAGAGAAATTCATTTCTCACAGTTCCAGAGGCTAAAGTCCCAGATGAGGGCACCAGCATGATAAAGTGAGGGCCCTCTCCCGGTCACAGACTCCTTGCTGTGTCCTCAGATAGCAGAAATGATTCGGGGTCGGTGAGCCGAGGAGTCAAAAGAAAGATTTCTTAGACTCTTAAGATCTGGCAGTAGTGCTCTTTTATTTAGAGAATAGAATAGCATGGGGACAGGACCCATGGGCAGCCAGAGCTTCTGCTGCCCCAAGTTGAGGGTTAGAGCTAAATTTAAGGCATAGGTATGTAAGTTATCTCTTTACAAGACAAAGAATATGTAAAAAGTTAAAATGGTATCAGTGCCCGTAGGGTCCGGCCATTTGGTGGTCCCAAAAACTTTTAGATAAGAATCAAGTCGGATTGAGTAAATAGCAGAAGTCACCACTTGAATTTTATCCTCAGCTAAAGACAAAGGAGGATTTGGGGGGGGCGGGGGGGCGGTCAGTTACATGAGGTTGCCAGACAGTAAATAACTTAAGTTCTGGCCTCTGGCATTGATTAAGAATTTCTAGAGATAAGACCATCCCCCTTCTTCCTGGCACAGAGAGGGAAGCATCTTCACAGATAGAGGTTTTCCTTAGAAATGTAAATCTTTCCCAACAAAGGGACAAGCAAATTCCACTCCTTGGAGCCTGAATCTCATCTGTAGTTTTAAAACTAACCAGCTTAAAAATCCTCATCATAAACCGTTTTAAAATTAAGCAGCCTAAAAATCCTCATCAGAAGGAGCTAGGGAGCTCTCTGGGTCTCTTTTATAAATGCACTAAAACTATTCGTGAGGGCTCTACCCTCATGATCTAATCACCTTCCAAAGGATTATCATCTTGGGCATTAGGATTCCAACTTGTGAATTTTAGGGGGACACAAACATTCAGACCATAGTACATACCAGTTAGTTTCCTTGTCTCATAACTTCCAGCAACTACTCTTTGTCTGCATCCTGACATCTTGGTTGTTAGTTTTCCTATTTTGGTTTTAGTAACAGTAGTAAGACTGCAATGAGATTCTCCTATTTGCTCTCATTTTTTTCCTCCTAGGATAAGTTGGAGGAGGGTAAGGCAAAGGGCCAAAATAAAGCAGGTCAGAGACATAGCAAGTCAACCTCAGTGAGGAGTGTTGCGCACAGTGGCACAGGTTCGTCTTTCATAGGCTGAGCTTGCAAGAGTCCCAAGTGAGGAGAGTAAGTTAGGTTTCTGACAATAGGATCTACTGAGTCTCCAATTTGCCCTCCCCAACAAAACACTCATGAACATCTTGTATGGCCTCTCATGTCTTCTGGTCACACATTGTTGCTCTGGGTATTGTTATGGCAACCCCTTCTATACGGGTATATCTTGACCTCTCCCTCAGCTGTGTGGAACACCCGATACATATCTTCTTGGCCATTCCCACATGTGCACGCACCAAAAAATTCCAGAGTTAACCTCTCCTGAGGTTATGGGCCTGAAGTTGCTGAGTAAATACACCCCTCCCCTGTGCTTTGAGGGACATATCTGAGGTGCATTCTATCTAGTTCCTCAAAGGTCCCCAGTGGGACTGAACCCCAGATGCCCAGAATAGTACCCAGCGTCCATAACACACAGTGAAATTGGCTTTCTTGTCTTTGTTTTTGTTCTAGTCACTCCACTGTCATCCCCTGAGGTCATTACCTAAAATAAATGACCTAAACACAAGCTCTTGTTTCCAGTCTATTTTTCTGAGAATCCAAGCTAAGACAACATGTAAAACAATGTGTTTTGTAATCCTTTTAAATGAATGTGTGAGAGAACAAAAAGTAAGGAAAATATTCACAGGCCAAAACATGCTGAAAACACATATTCAAAGAAATGAGCAATTAGCCAAGTCAGGGGCTACCCTGGGGGCATTTGCTGACTCACAGTGGCCCAAAGCTTTGCTTTTAAAGAAATGCATAGGGGCAGGAGACAAAATTTAGATCAATGCAACGGAAGACATGGATTTGAGTCCCCTGCCCCCACAAAAAACCAGAACCCTTGAAATATGATACCCTCACAAAAAAGACTAAAAAATAAACACTCAAATAAAAGAGAGAATAAGAAAATTTTATTATTTTTGCCTTGGCTTTTGTGGAGGGGGAAATAAACTAGTCTCCCATGAGGAGATGTAATTATACTCCATTGATTATGGGATTTGAGGGCTAGAATTAGACCTCTTTGAAATGTAGACTATATTTTTAAAGGGTCCCAGATTTGTGGAACCTAAGTCTTTGCACCATTCTGGATTATCCCTAGAATGTGCTTTCGCTTTGATTTTAACACCCCTTCCATTTTACACTATGATTCATCCAGGCTTTCTCCAGTCTACTTGATATCCATTCATCTTCTAATTTAAAAGCTATATTATGGAGTCTAGGTATGATTTCGTAGACTGTGAAAGCCATGAAAGTCTTTTGAGTGATGTGATTCAAATAGTGGAAATTTCTTAGAATAGAACACTCTACAAACCACGTTGTTTACTTCTGAAAGATTCTTCTGACGTTTTATGTTGATTTGATTATAATAGAACAATGCTTCATAGATTGGGAAAACACTGAACGAATAAAAAGCAATACACTCGAAATTACTGTAGGACTAAATTCTTATTAACCCCAAATACAATCTATATTGATTTTCTTTTCAACCATGTGGCTTAGAAAGGAAGGCAATAACCATTTCAATTCAAATAGATATTGAAATATTTCAGCCTGTTTCAAAATCGGCCTAGGGAAAGGAATTCTCCACAAATAGTGTAACAAATAGAGTGTATCCTCTGGTAGAGCTGGGGAACAAACCAGCGACATTCCTATTTTCATTGGGTTGGTGAGTGTGACTAACATTTTGAGGCAAGAGTGGAAGGTCTCAGTTCTATAGCAAGGTGTTGGTAGGAAACAGAATTCCATCCTTGACTCTCTGTTTCACCTTGGTGAATCTTTTTCCAAAGCTGCAGACTAACAGGTGCTGTAAGATGCCTTCTGGCAATGTATGCCTTCTACAAAATGTATCCGACAGCAAGACTGAGATCATATTTTTGTATTTTTTTCCAACTTTTTTTGATATAATTGACATACAACATTGTGTAAGTTTAATATACACAACATGTAGATTTGATACATTTATATATTACAATATGATTCTCAACATAGGGTTAGTTAACATCTCCATGTTATCACATAATTACCGTGTGTGTGTGTGTGTGTGTGTGTGTGTGTGTGTGTGTGCGCGCCCGGTGAAAACATTTAAAATCTACTCTGGATGTGGTGCCAGATGGCATAAGCAGACTCTGAACTCATCTCCTCCCACAAACACAACCAGGTAACAAGGAGTTTCAGAAAAATTACCCAGGAGAGAAAATTGAAAACTGGATAAAAAGAACCCCCACAACAAGGGACAGTCCTGACTAAGGCAGAAGAGGCAGAAATTCCTTCTGGAGAGGAAAAAAGCCATGTTTGGGAGCAGTGGAGCTTCTCAGCTGGTCAGGCGGGAGCCACCCTAAGGTACACAGCCCTCCCTGGAAGAGTAAGGTCCGGAGCAGGGGCCGATACTGCTATAAGCATCCTTCAGACTCAGCCCAACTGAGACGGGGGTCTTACTGTCTGGCTTTGCTGGCTATTAACTGCAGCTGGATACCCCCAGAAAAGCTATCGGCTGAAAGCTGAAAAGACCTGGGTCTTAAAGGGCCCACGCACAAACTCACTCATTGCAGCAACCTCAAATCACCAGAGAGAAGGCTAACAGTCCTTTAGTAAAATGAGACTCACCTGGTGGGTTCTGGTGGCATCTTGGTGAGAGGAGGGACCTCTCTAGAGACTGAGACATTGGTGGCGGCCATTGTTCTGAACTGGTCCAGGCATGCTGACACAGACCCCGGTGGACGTCACTGAGGTTCATCCCTGGGCCTGTTAGCCCAGGGGTCTGCCACGCCTACTAGAGCACAGATTTATCCAGTTCAGCCAGGGCAGGCAACCTATCCTAGGGACTGGCCCTACCTAATAGTAAGCCCTCAGGCTACTTTTCAGCCTGCATTGTCTGGGTGCCTTGATCCTCTACAGACAGGCAAGGGTGTCTGCCTCTGTGGAGCAGGGCCTGTCTGAGGACCAAGTGAACTGTGGGGGGCATTGGTGGAGAGGTGGGGGCCTCTGCAGTGCAGTGTTGGGGTATGCTCCAGGGTGTCGAGAAGTGCTCATGGACCAGGACTGTGTTGACAGTGTGTATGGTCCTATGGGGAGTTAGGCTTATCAGCAGCAGAAGACCTGTGCTTCACAAATAGCCATAAAAAGGATCAGCCCCACCTTCCAAAGCCTGAAACAAGTGAGTGCTCCCATGTCTATGCCAGCCCCACTCAGCTGAACTCCTAAGAGAGCTGACAACAGTCTTGTAGGCCTGAGGCCTATCACAACTGTAACCTAGCAACCAGATACACTGGGTACCAACCCAATTAAGAGGAAAACTACAATAGGAGTGTGCAGATAGACTTTGTAGCCAACAGTGCTGAGGCTCCCCAAACTGGATTTACAAACAGCTGGCCAGGGAAGGAAAGACTAGACTCCCTGGCTACCTGCAGGGGGAGCAGCCCTGCCACAGCAGAAGGTCACAAGTAACCCACAAAGGGGTCACTCCTGGATCTTCTGGACTGGTGACGAGAGGGAAGCACACAGCTGGGCCTCATAAGGCCACTTCTCCAAGATCAGGAGACATAGCTGACTCACCTAATACGTAGAAATAAGCACAGAGAAAGAAGCATAATGAGGGCACAAAGGAATACTTTCCAAGCAAGGGAACAGGACAAAACCCCAGAAAAAGGATTAAATGAAACAGAAACAAGCTACCTAGTCGACAAAGAGTTCCAACAAAATATCATGAGGATGCTAACAGATATGGGGAGAAAACTGGATGAACACAGTGAGCACATCAGCAAAGAACTGGAAGATATTAAAAAAAATCAGAAAGGAAGAATACAATACTGGAAATGAGAAATTCACTAGAGGGACTCAATAGCAGAGTAGAGGAAGCAGAAGAACGGATCAGCGAGCTAGATGAAAGACTAGAGGAAATCACCCAAGCAGAACAGAAAAAAGAATTAGAATGAGAACAGTCTAAGGGAACTCTGGGACAATATCAAGTGTTCTAACATTCAGATTATAGGTGTCCCAGAAGGAGAAGAGAGAGACAAAGGGGCAGAAAATTTATGTGAAGAAATAATAGATGAAAATTTTCCTAATCTGAGGCAGGAAACAGACATCCAAGTTCAGGAAGCACAGAGAGCTCCAAACAAGATAAGCCCAAAGAGGCCCACACCAAGACATATTATAATTAAAATGTCCAAAATTAAAGATAAAGAGAGAATCCTAAAAGCAGCAAGAGAAAGGCCACAAGTGACATATAAAGGGAAGCCCATCAGGCTATTAGTGGACTTCTCAGCCAAGACCCTACAGGCAAGAAGAGAATGGCACGATGTATTTAAAGTGCTAAAAGGAAAAAACCTACAGCCAAGAATACTCTATCCATCAAGGTTGTCATTCAGAATGGAAGGAGAGAGAAAGAGCTTCCCAGACAAGCAAAAATTAAAGGAGTTTATCAACAAGAAAGTAGTTCTACAAGAAATGCTGAAGGGACTTATTTAAGTGGGAAAGTAATGACCACAAATAGAGATGAAAAAAAAAATTATCATCAAAAACAACAACAACAACAACAAAAAAACAGGCAATAAAATCACTTGTAAAGGTAAAAATATAGTAAAGGTAGTAGATCAACCACCTGTGAAGATACTATGAAGGTTAAAAGACAAATGTACTAAAATCACCTATTTCAATGATGAGAGGGTAATGGATAGACACACACTAAACAAGAGACTATATACGATTTGAAAAACATAAAACGTGGGAGGAGGGGAGTGAAAAAATAGAGCTTCTAGAAAGAGATCAAGCTAAAGAGTCTAGCAACTCGATATAGACTGTGACATATGTAGAATATTAAATAGGATCCTCATGGTAATCACAAATCATAAATCTATAATAAGCAAGCAAAAAAGTAAGAGAAAAGAAATCAAACATATTACTAAAGATAGCCATCAAATCACAAGGGAAGAGAGCAAGAGAAAAAGACAGGAACAGAGAAGAACCACTAAAACACCCAGAAAAAAAATAAGTAACAAAATGGCAATAAATACATATTTATCAATAGCTACTTTAAACGTCAATGGTCTAAATGCTCCAATCAAATGTCACAGGGTGGCCAACTGGATAAAAAAACAAGACCCATGTATATGCTGCATACAAGAGACACACTTCAGATCTAAAGACACTCAAACTGAAAGTGAAAGGATGGAAAAAGGTATTCCACGCAAATGGCAAAGAAAAGAAAGCGAGGGTAGCAATACTTATATCAGACAAAATAGACTTTAAATCAAAAACTGTAATACGAGACAAAGATGGGCACTACATAGTGATAAAGGGAACAATCCAACAAGAAAATATAACACTTGTAAATATCTACGCACCCAACATAGGAGCATCTAAATAGATAAAGCAATTATTAACAGACATAAGAGGAGAAATAGACAGTAACACAATAATAGTAGGGGACTTTAACACTCCACTTACACCAATGGATAGATCATCCAAACAGAAGATCAATAAGGAAACACTGTCCTTAAAGGACACATTAGACAAAATGGACTTAGTAGGTATATACAGAACATTCCATCCAAAAACCACAGAATACACATTCTTTTCAAATGCCCATGGAACATTCTCCAGGAGTGATCACATTAGGCCACAAAACAAGTCTCAATAAATTAAAGAAGATTGAAATAATACCATGCATCTTTTCTGACCACAAAGGTATGAAACTTCTGTAATTTTAAAAAATCTAATAAAGTACATTTCAAGAGGGTTATTTATTCATAGGTCTTAGACAGTCGGAAATGCTTTTATCTATCCTGACAATGTCTGGAGCCAGAACATTCTCTTATCTGGTCACCTGTGACTCTGACAAAGGACCAATCCCCTATCACACAACCCCATCTCCCGCACTCTAAGTGGGAGAATTAGAATGCTACAGCCTGATTCCTAATTTAAAAGGCAGTCGCCATAAATCCACAAAGGACTGAATTTAATTTCACGGCTATGATGCTCCTGCATAGCACTGGCAGAGCCGGACACCCGGCTGCCTTTTATGGATAGTCCTTCTGTCACATCTTACCCGCTTGATAATGGTTCTCAAACTAGGGTCTATTTCATGTTTCTACTCACTCAAGGCCTGCCATTTCCTGAAAGCCCAGATCTCTTCAAAAGTGCCACATATCACTCAGACAAAAAAAGGCTGCACATGTTGGCGGGCTGGCAGCTGTTAAGACTCTGAGCGCACCGGCCTCTGTAGAGCTCCTCAGCACAATCTTTTAATACCATATTACATGCCGGTGGGAAGACTACGAAACGCCTTCAAGTCTTTCTGGGAGGGCAGCAGTAGTTATGACTATTCTGGGGTTTTATATCATCACAGTTGTCATGGTTGAGTTGATGGGATTGTGGGCATCCTGACACTGACCTTGGGCTAGGATTTGGGAGGTTGTGGGGAAAAGGGATACTGGCAGCTTCAACTTAGGAATTTTTACTAGATCATTCACTTAGCACGTATTCGGTATGTTCTCTTCAAGGGATACTTAGTAATGAGGTTAAGAGTAGGGTTTCTGAGGCCACAAAGAGTTAGGGCTTCGAATCTTAGCTCTGTGATTATGGAGAAATAATTTAACCTTTGCAAGCCTCACTATCCCATTCATAAAATGGGATTCATAATTATATGTATCTCAAGGTTACAGCAAGGATAAAGTATGACATATCTTATGTAAAGTACTTAGCACAGTACCTTGCTCATAAGGAGTGCCCACTACATTTTAGTTTCTATACGCTAAGCACTGAAGAACCAGTAGAAAGTAGAATATTTAGCTGGATCTGTAGGTCCAAATGAGTGGTCTAAATATACTTTACTCTGTTTGGTGTATGAATGCAAAGACAAAGCTTTTAGTGGAATAACTGATTTCCAGCTGGAGAACCCTGAGACAGCTGTCAGATATAAACAGGAGACCATAACTCAGAGCACCATCCTCTCACCAAGACAAACCAAGACAAGAAAACATAGAAGAGGGAATAAAACCTCTAAGAGTAAGAATAAGGGACTCAGGGGCCTGCCCGGTGGCCTAGTGGTTAAGTTCTGGGATCTGCTTTGGCGGCTGAGGATTGCCAGGTTCAGATCCCAGGGCAGACCTAGAGCCTGCTCATCAAGCCACGCTGCAGCGGTGTTGTACATACAAAAAATAGAGGAAGATTGGCACAGGTGTTGGCTGAGGGGCCAATCTTTCTCACGAAAAAAAAAAAAAAGACTAAGGGACCCCACTCAACCAAAAGAAAAATTAACAAAGCAAGAACATTTTGAAAAGGATTTTAAAATTAAAATATTTCAACAGTTTTTTAAAAAATAATTTTAATTCAAGAGTAGATTTGAAAGAAACAAATGAAATTTTTGAAATGAGAATTATATAGACAAATTAAATCTTTAATATGCAGTTAAAAAAATAGAAGATCTCAAGAGAGAATTTACCTAGTTAAGATAATCTGTGTTGGGAGAGAATTCTCCACGAATTTAATCACATCTCGACACATCCAGACATTAACAGCCCTTGTGTTCCAGGACTATCTTTTCAGGAAAGCTTATACAAGCAGGCAGCCCCGCAAAGACGGAAACAGAAACTCACCTCTAGAGAAAGATTATTGACATTTTGGCTAAGTAAAGATAAAGACAGTGGCTCCTTCTGGAGAGATCTCTCCCTGGAGATATTCCAGAACATTAAACCTGGAGATAGTTCCTTCCCTCCCCAGAGATATTTGCTTTCCTGCAAAGGTGCTAAAAATCATGTCTCTCTCTAGAGGTGAAGAAGGGCATTTTGGCCAGCAGCCTCTATATAAGATCAGTCTCTTCAAATCAAGATTTCCCTCCTGTAACACAGCCCCGCTGCATATGCAGGTATTGCTCGTTCCTCCCCAGACGCCGTAAGGGAGTTGGGGCTTGTCAATCCAAAATTACAATGTGATTCTGGCTGTTGCTTTTGCTGTGAGTAACAAACTTCCTTTGTCTCTGACGCAGAGGTCTTCTGTTTTCCTGCCAGTGTGTACATAAAACTTGACAAGCCAACTTGATTGCAAACAGTGTAAAATCTCAGACTCTTCACAGTTCTTCAGATAGCAACCTCAGGGCATCCTGCAGAATGTAGCTCAGAGCTGTAAAGAAAGGAAAACTACAAGAAAGATATAGAGACATTATGAAGAACAGATTGAGGAGATCCAAATATATCTAAAAGGAGTTCTAGGCCAAAGAAATCAAAGAATGGGGCAGCAATGACGTTCGAAGACATAATGCTTTAGAACTTCCCACACACGAGTCTTTAGATGGAGAGAGTTCAAGTCTTGAGAAAGATTTTTTTTAAAAAACAATTCATTTCAGTGAAACTGCAGACCATCAATGCAATAGTGGAAGTTGATGACACATGTTTCTGATGTAAGCTCTAATTTTATGGAGCCAGGATTCAGAACTTAGTGGAGTTGAGGTGGTCCCATCGAGTTACGCGAATTCAGCTTTCCCCTTGGCTCTGGGTGACACAAAGGACCCACAGCACAGGTGGCTCTCTCCATGTGGAGAAAGTCCTGCTAACCTGAGGAGGAAGGAAAACCTGGTACCCCTTTGCATTTTTACACTTAGTTTCACACCATATGTGAGTGCTAGAATTATAACCTATATTAACAATCCCTGCATTTGTGTTCAGTGGTTACAAACACGAACGACTCTCTAGGTCCCAGTCTAATACGCAGGCACAGAAAGCTGAGTCAGTGCCCAGATATCACTTAAGAGTCATTCTGACTCCAAAATGTTTCCACTTATAGACTAATGGCTCCACTCCTGGACTAATTCAATCTGACTGTCCCCAAATGCTTCTAACACTACTTTGGTCCAAGGACCTAAATTAATAGAGGTACAGACTGTGTTTATAGATAGGAAGAATAAACTATCATAAATATATCATTTTATCCCAAAGCAATCAATAAACATAATGAAATATCAAAAAAAAATCACCATAGGGGGCCGGCCAAGTATGTAAGTTCTGGCGCTCTGCTGCAGCGGCCCAGGGTTTCGCTGGTTCGGATCCTGGGTGGAGACATGGCACCGCTCATCAGGTCACAGTGAAGCGGTGTCCCACATGCTACAACTAGAAGGACCTACAACTGAAATATACAACTATGTGCCCGGGGGGTTTGGGGAGATAAAGCAGGAAAAAAAAAAAGATTGGTAACAGTTGTTAGCTCAGGTGCCAATCTTTAAAAAAAAAAATCACTATAGATTTGATGTGTGTGTAAAGTAAATAGCTGATTCTAAAATGTGCATAGAAGTTAAGAGCCAAAAATAGCCGAGCAATTTTGCATTGGAGAAAGAGAAAAGAAGGATGAGGGAACTATTTAATCTGATATCAAGGCATTTTGAAGAAGTTGAAATTAAAAGAGTTCAGTATGTTATAGGAATAAACAAACTGACATATGGGGCAGAATGAAGAACTCAGAAACAACCCACTCACACAAGGAAACTTGGCATGTGGCAGGCTTGGCATTGCAGGTCAGAGATGAAAAATGAGCAGTTCAATAAATGACGTGGGGAAAAGCTGCTTACTTTTTTGTTTTTTTAGGCAGATTATCCCTGAGCTAATGCTAACATCCACCACCAATCCTCCTCTTTTTGCTGAGGAAAACTGGCCCTGAGCTAACATCTGTGCCCATTTTCCCCTACTTTATATATGAGATGCTGCCACAGCATGGTTTGATAAGCAGTGCCATGTCCGCACCTGGGATCTGAACCAGCGAAGCCCAGGCCACTGAAGCAAAATGTGCAAACTTAACCACTGTGCCACTAGGGCCAGCCCCGAAAATCTGGTTATTTTTATGTGAAAACAAATATAAATAGATTCCTGTCTCATACTACAGAGAAAAAAATATTTGATGGATTAAAGGCTGCAATTAAAATGCTTAAAAATTTAGATAAAATAGAACAATCTATTTTAGATAACTAAGATAGAATAAACTTTACTAATCAAGGATAAGAAATGAATTCTTAAGAAAAATTCTAAATGTGAAAATTATAAATAAAATGACTAAAATATAACTACATTAAAATTAAAATGTTCTGTGTGAAAAATTCACTATAAACAAAATTGAAAAGCAATCAATAGAGTGGAAAAAATTATTTACGACCCACATACACACAAAAAATCAGAATTCATAAAATATTTTTTAAAACTTGCCAATTATTTTTTAAGTTAAACAACTCAGTAGAAAAATGGAAAAAGTATATAAACATCCAGTTTACAACAGAAGAAACTAGAAAAGTGATAATTAATCTTCTCAACCTTTCTTGTATTCACAGAAAACATAACTTGCAATAAAATTAGATACAATTTCACTCCTCTTCAAGTTGGCAAAAGTTTAAATCTACAAAAACAATTGTTTTTTAAAATGCAGGGAGTCAGGAACTCATACTACTGGCGGGATAAATAGTTTCAAATATGTTGGAGAATAATTTGGCAATATCTAGTAAAGTTGAATATGCACCAAATGATACAACCCAGCAATCTGACTTCAATGAAATAGATCAGAAACTTTAATGAACACAAGGAAATATATCCAATATGTCCATTGCTGCTTTATTTGTGAGAGAAAAAAAGTGAACATAGCTTTAAAGTTAAGTTGTGTAGGGAGGGATAAATATAATTTAAAATATTCAAACAATAGAATGCAGTATAGTAAGCAAAATAACTGAATTGTATCTATCCATGTATCTATTCAAATCATCATGAGTATTTCTTGAAAACGTATGAGAAAGACAACTTCAGAATGATATGTCAACGTGATTCCATTTAAATAAAAGTTTAAATCACATGAGAACATACTACAGCCTGCTGACAGGTGTGCAGACAGGGCCAGCACGTAGGATTGTGCCCATGTTGGGCAGCAGGCTGAAGAAGTGATCAGCGGACAAAATCTAGCCCCCATCCTGCTTGCCAAGCCTTGTCCCGTCTCAGTCTCAGAGCTTCATCTGCCTGGAGGATGCAACACCATGTTATTTACTTGAAGATGCTGTCGCTCATAAAGCTATCCGCATTTGGAGGTGTGTCCACCTAGAGGAGCACCTTTTTACCAGTTTGCACAAAGGCACCATGATAGACTGGAGGAGTCTACAGACATAGCATGGTATATGTGGTCTTCAGGGGTGGATTTGCTATGACTCTAATGGAAACTTCACCTTCGGTCTTCTCCGTTATGGGCCCCTTTCGAAATCCTGGGAGGAACTCTAGCAGGCTATTCTTATGGTCATATGCTTTTGTAAATTTTGCAAAATTCAGATATTTTAACTGTACCCAGTTAAGACCATTATCTCTTTCCACTCCTCTTTTCCTTTCATCACATTTCCTCTGGAGCCACTGACTTGAGAATGGCCATGAGAAATTTTAGGATCCACTAAGGCAAAATTAAATTGGAAATGTATTTAGTCTGGGTTTAGAGAAATATGTTTTTGTGGTTCAGTCACTTCCCTGTATACGTATTGCCATGTAAGGATGGCTTCCAGGAGCACTCCTACCACCCTCCATGCTAACTCAGCTGGCATCGGGACATAGACGTGTAGAGCCAGAGGTCATATGTGAATAGGAATGTTTCTCAAGGCATCAAGAACCAGAAGCCATGGGTAGTAGATTAATCAGTGTCATCAGCTTAAAACTAGTCACTACACAAAAATACTTGCTTCACCCTGAAATATTACGACTCATATATGAAAGAAACTTAATCAAGTTTTCCCCAAATTGGACAACAATCCCCCAAGTTTACAAGACATTACTATGACAACATAAACGTTAAAGAAATCATTCTTAAGTATGAATAACAAAGAAACAAGTTTTAATCAAGTATGGTGAAAAAAATGTTTAATTCTCTCTCTGTTCTCTCCATAGAAAATGGTATTTACAAAAGCATTTCAATTTGAAGTGTCAATCAAAGTATATGCAGCCAAAACTGTAAGGAAAAAGTATTATAGAGGTGAGTCGATAAAATATTATGTTATTTTTCTGCATTTTGTCATTTATGTAACATTTGTCAGTTTAAATTTTTTCAATTGTTTTAAGTTTCACTTTCTAAATAAATATAAACTTTGGTGCCTAACTTTGAATTCTTAATTTTGTATTATTTTTCTTTAAAAAATTCTCCCCCCCCAGATTGCATAACTTTTAGGCTCCACAACAATTGGATCTTTTCCTGGTTCCAAAATTGGAAAGAATAGCTTGGAGAGCTGTACTTCGGTGAGGGGAGGAAAGGAAATCAAAACTGTGAGATATACAAATTGAGACTTCAATAAAAATTATATTCTGTTTCTTGAAAAGCTATCTGAAGCCAATGACAAAATTCACATTTGTTCACTCTGAATATAGTTACATATGTTTTCTATTATTTTCTGAATTTTCTACATGTTTGAAACATTTCATAGTTTTGTAAAGGACTAAAAAACATGTCAACATACCCACTTCATGGACTGAATGTAAGGAGACTAATTAAGAAGCTATTGTAATGCCGGTACCCTGGGCTAGGGCAAAGGTAATGGGAATAGAGAACAATGGATGAATCTTAGAAATGTGTTGGTAACAGAATCAGACTGATTGTGGGTAGACACTTAGGTATAAGTCCAGGTTGATGCTCAAGTTTCTGGTGTAGACAACCAGGTGAATGCTGGTACCACTGGGAAGTCCTTTGGCCTTAGAATAACAGATTATAGAGACGGGAGGAAAAATAGGTACCATTTGATCCTAGCCCCCTTCTCCACACATTATAGATGGAAAAACTGAGAACCAGAGGAGTGTGGTCTCTCACTCAGGGGATGCTATTTACCCTTTGAGTGCTCTTTCTGCCATGGACTTTTAGAACATTTTAAATATGGAGTCTCTATATAAACCAATTAAGAGTTTAGAGTTATATGGATCTGAGATCCAAGAACCAAATGAGAAACAAATTAGCTATATACCTCTGACACATTGCTTAACCTCTCTGAGCCTAGTTACTTTTTCTCGATCGTAGTGTTGTGATGCATACCTTTCTGAAGTGCAGGGGAAATTATATGAGAACAAAGTAAAGAGCTCAATAGCTGGATATACCTTGAGGTCTCCCATCTTCTTCCTCATACTCAGAAAAATATTTCCAACAGATCTCATTGTTAAAGAATGAATTAGCAGAGAGCGTTGCAAATATGTAATACTCCCAATTCGATGGCAAGCAGTAGGTTATGAACTTCACATGCAACTTCTTCACTGAAAAAATAGCCAGATCTGATGTTATCATCATTAAAAATGAATGTAGAATATAAAAGTTTTTGCTAAGTAAGTAACAATCAATTCCTTCCCCATTTATTTTTACCCACATATTTACCATTTCCAACTCATAATGCCTTTGGTAGGTTTGATTTTTCATCTAATTCCGTTTTTCTTCAGCTTGAAGAATATCCTCTAATATTTCTTGCAGTGAGGGTCTGTTGGTGACAAATTCTTGAAGCATTTGTCTGTAAATATCTTTATTTAGCCTTAATTTTGAAGAATTTTTATCAGGATATGGAATTCTAGGATGACATTTTTATTTTTATTTTTATGTTAGCACTTTAAAACTATCAGTCACTCCCATCATCTTCTGGTTGGCGTTGTTTCTGATAAGTCAGTGAATTTGTTAACAATGTTCCCCTGGGTGTAACATGTCTTTTTTTCTCTAGCTGTTTTATTTTCATTAATTTTATTATAGGATGTGCCATGCTTGAAAGTGTGGTAAAAGCCTGGAAATATTATCAATGTAAGGACATGAGAACTGTGAAATTGTAGATTCTGTGATATCTAGCAGGTCAGAAGTTAACTGGGGGGAAAAAGGGAGGATTTACTTAATCCAACATTCTGATTGACAGAACATGATAACATAGACCACATTCAGATCATTGCTTTTCAAAGAACAAAAGACTCAAAGTTTATATTTGCATTTTTTCTCCAACATCGTAATGGTACAGAGGAGCTTAGAGATCACCTAACACAATTCCTCATGTCATATTGATATTGATAACAAAACTGAGGCATACGGTGACTAACCAGCCAAGTCAGTGCAGCTAATCAGCAATAGAACAGTAACTCAGTTCTCATTTCGTAACTCCTTTATTACCAACGTTTCTAATCTCAAGTCATTCACATGCCACCATTTTTATCTCTTCCACATCAGTGTACCCATAGGGCAATGGTTGATATTTTTCTTTAAGTTAACTTGAAATCTGCTTTTAAATATTAGTCTTATGTTGAGCAAAAATATCCCTAAAATCATGTATGTTTGAAGTATTGGTAATATTTTTCTAATGTCCGTTAAAATAAAAGTGTAACTGTTCAAATGAGTCTGTTGAGATCATTCTGTGTATTGTGCTGTGTATGCCATGCCGTGCCACCCTGGGCAATGCTAGTCTGCCTCTTCCTGGGGAGTCTGAAGAGTAAAGCATGTTTTCTTTTTCTCCTGAAACCAAGGGGAAAGTCGTTTTACGTAACACTGTATCTTTTCTCTCGCCAGCCTCAGGTTCCTAGACCTAAGGTTTCTAGACGAGTTGGCTTTTGTTCTCTTTTCAACACTAGGATGCCGTGTGGCTTTGATCGTCATTCCATTTTTCTGAACATCATTTTCCTTATGAACAAATCAAAAGTCATTCTTGGAAATGGCTTTCAGATACTGTTTGGATCCTACTTTCTGGGAGTTAACAATGCATGCAAGAACAAAACAAATGAGCTGAAGGCAAATATTATTTATATTGTTAATCTGGGTCTGTATATTGTAAATTGGAGGGATTAATAGTCAGACTCAAAATAATATGTATAGAAACAAGGTACCAAAATGAAGACTCTTAATGTCAAAAACAAGAATGCAAAATTGTATCTGTGCAATAGTTTCAATTATAGAAAACTTACGTAAGTATGAAAAAAAGAAAAAAAACCCAGCATGAGCAAATAGAAATTCTTGCTTTATTTGGAAACCTTTTATTGACATTGTTAGGATTGAGACCTAAATAAAAACTTTATTTTTTTGTCTGTTTTAGCAGTCCTTATGATTCCACAAAGACTGAGATGCATTTTAGATCTTCACCAAAACAATAAAGAGCCATCAATAAGCTTCAGTCCTTCAAAATATTTTTGTAATTCAGTCAATTAATTAAGTTCAGAGTAATCAAGTGACAAGAAAATTGAATCTACCTCAAGGAAAAGAAAAGCCAGATCCTTCAGGATTCTTGCTAAAAGAAATTTCTCCAGTGGGACGAGGCACCTGTTCCCCTTGTAGCTCCTGTGGTGATCTCTTACTGATTATTGCTGTCAAGACTATTTTGTCTCTGGAATTAAAGAGTAGTAAGGGAGAGAAAGGGTCATTTTCATGCTCATTATTGGCTTTATCCTTCAATATTATGCTTTGAAGCTTAGCTGAGACAAAATTCTAGCAAGCAGGCAAAATGTTCCTCATATTTCAGCAGATAATAGTAAGACAATAAACAGAAAATCATGTGAAGCTGGTTCATTAGGTTTCCCAGAGAAATTGACTCTCGAATACTCTTGGGTACGATCATTTCCTTGCTCCCAGCCTGCTGTCAGGGGAAGAACACTGGCTTAGTATCTTTATCCAGGATCACACACTCAGAATTCACCCTCTTTGTTCTAGACACAAGAGATTGAAATACAGAGAAAACAGGGAAATCTCATTTCTCATATCACTAGGGTTTGTCTTCTGAGTTATAGGTTTACCCTTTTTAAGAACCTGACTTTCTTCAAGTGATTAACGGTGGAAATTTATGGTGCACTTCAGCAGACTCCAGACTTCCCCTAGGGCCTTCCCAGAGCGCATCAGAGTAACCCCAACATTCACACGCACGGTATCAGAGTATGCATGAAGGCGAGGTGGAGGTGGTTCCAGGTCAACATAGACCAAGAGCTGCTCAGGAGTTAACCCAAGGAAATCTCCCAAATCTCTGGAGTTGGCAGTGCTTGCTTTTTCTTCCAAGTAGACATTGGAAAGAGGTTGTTTCTTGGTAAGATCAGACATGGGTATGGCAGTGGTGAATGCCAATTGGGTTTATTGACAATAGGAGATTGGCCTCACATTTAACATACTGTGGACTAAGGGACTATAGAGTATAGGAGTAGCCCTGGGAAAGATCAAGGACATGCCTGAGGGAACTGCTTCTTGATCAAGCATAGGCTGCAGGTGTTAGGAATCATATTTCCCCCATCTGGATGGCACCTGGTATTCTGCCATAACAGCATCCTGATTTCTGTTGGCAACTGCAATCTAGGAAGAAAGATCTTGGCCATGGCTGAGGCAAGGTCAAAAGAGAGCTGGGAAAGAAATCACCAGCACACAGCAAAGGTCATGACTATGAGGACTTTAGGACCCCAGACACAATAGTCACTTTCCGCTGCCTGTGATTCAGTTACTCCTTTCAGTGCTCCCTCTCAGCTACCAGGTACTCCCATTGTTTATTTACAGGAGACTACATATTACAGACTCTGACCCATTCCAGATGGTTGGTATCGACATGCCATTAACTTGGGTCTCTGTGGTGTCGTTCTTTGGTTCTTCTCAAAACTCTTTTCTCTAAATTTTTAAAAGATGCTATTTTTCTAGAGCAGTTTTAGGTTCACAGCAAAATTGAGAGGAAAGTACAGAGGTTTCCCATATAGCCCCTACCCCCACATATTCATAGACTTCCCCGTGATCAACATTCCCCACCACAGTGGTACATTTTTTTAACTGCTGTGAACCTACGTTGATGAACCTGCATTGACGCATCATAATCCACCAATGTCTATAGCCTACATTAGGGTTCACCCTGAGTGTCATACATTCTATGCGTTTGGACATGTATCCATCGTTATAGTATCATACAGAGTATTTTCACTGCCCTAAAAATCCTCAGTGTTGTGACGATTCATCCCTCCCTCCTAACCCCTGGCAACCGCTGATCTTTTTCCTGTCTCCATAGTTTTGCCTTTTCGAAAATGTCATGTAGTTGGAATCCTACAGTATGTAGGCTTTTCAGATAGGCTTCTTTCACTCAGTTATACGCATGTAAGTTTCCTCCACGTTTTTTCATCACTTGATATCTAATTTCTTTTTCGCACTGAATAATATTCCATTGTTTAGATGTATGAAAGACTATTTATCCATTCACTTACTGAAGGACATCTTCGGTGATTCCAAGTTTTGGCAATTATGAATAAAGCCACTACAAACATCTTTGTGCAGGTATTTTTATGGGCATAGTTTTTTGGATTCTTTGGGTAAATACCTAGGAGTGCAATTGTTGGATGGCATGCTAAGAGTATGTTTCGTTTTTTAAGAACTTGTCTTCCAATCTATGTGTCTATTCTTTCACCAATACCATGTTGTCTTGATTACTATAGCTTTACAGTAACTTTGAAGTCAGATAGTGTCAGTCTTCCAGCTTTGTTCTTCTCCTTCAATATTGTATTAGATAATCTGGGTCTTTTGCCCTTCCATAAAAACTTTATAATCAGGTTGTCTATATCCGCAAAATAACTCATTGTGGCTTTGATTGATTGAGATCGCCCTGAATCTGTAGCTCAAGTTGGGAAGAACTAACATCTTGATAATATTGAGTCTCTCTACTCATAAACATGGTATATCTCTCCATGAATTTATTTTTTATTTCTTACATCAGAGTATTGTAGTTTTTCTCCTATATATCTTTCACATATTTTGTTAAATTTATACCTGAGTATTCCATTTTGGGGGGTGCTAATATAAATGGTCTTTTTTTCAAATTTTTAATTCTACTTGTTTATTGCCAGTATATAGGAAAGCAATTGAGTTTGTATACTAACGTTGTATTCTGCAACTTTGCTATAATTGCTTATTCATTCCAGGAGTTTTTCTGTTGATTCTTTTGAGTTTTCTACATAAATGATCATGTCATCTGTGAAGAAAAACAGTTTTGGGTCTTTCTTCCCAATCTATATACTTTCTATTTTCTTTTCTTGCCTTATTGTATTATCAGGGACTTCCAGTATGATGTTGAAAAGGAGTGGTAAGAATGGGTATCCTTGCCTTGTACAGATCTTAGTGGGAAAGATTCAAGTTTCTCACCATTAACTATGATGTCAGCTGCAGGTGTTGTGTAGATACAGTTTCTGCCTGTGAGTCTCTGCTCTGGTAAGCTATTATCCACTCTATTCTCCTAGGACCTCTCTAATCTTGAGGGCAGTGGTTTGCCTTGTGTCCTCTCCTGTCTTGAGGATCCTAGAAGTGTCATCGATTTTTTTCAGTCTGTTTAGCTTTTTATTTTTTAGGACAAAGTGGTAACTTCCAAGCTCCTTACATGTAGAACTGGAAATGTAACCTTTCCACATTTATTTATATTCTTATTTTTCTTTTTTTAATGACACTTTATGGCTATTTTTCCAAAGTGTAGACACAAGTGCCTCGTAATAATGATAAGATGTTGTTCATTACTTATAACTCCATGTTATTTCTGTATTTGATTGATATTCCAGGGTGAAATTTTGATAAAATACGTCCTTCTGTGGGCTTCCTTAGCATTAGGACTCCGTTAAAAGTTATTTTTACTTTCTAATAATATATTGTCTCAAAAGCAACAAATCATTACCATGGATTTATTAACAAGTGCTTGATAAACAAAATCTGTTTGTACTTATTTTATAGTAGAAATTGGCTTGTTAAAACATGCAACTGAGCTCTTTCAGAGAAAAGTTTGATGAAAAAGCTCCAGGGTTATATATAAATCACAGCTAAACTTTAAATCCTATTTTTATAGCAGTTGACATTTTTCCTTCAAAATGCCATTTTACATGATTCTACATTTCAGAGCTTTAGAGAATAGCAGTGTCCAAAGTAGTATTTAATGAATATTATTTCTGTTTGAAAATTTGTGTTTTCCATTGTTCTATTGTGTCTCATTATACCAGTTAACCTCTCTGATCCTCAGTTTCTTTATCTGTGAGGTGGAGATAATAGTACCTACCTAATTGTGAAAATCAAATAGAATCATGTAAATAAAGGCATTTTATGTATGAGAAATGATCTTACACCCAAGGGATGACCCTATGGAAGTAATTACTATATTTGTTTGTTTTTAATCTTGTTTCTAATCTAGATGAACTGTGGAAATTGCTATAATAGTACTTTGAATTATACTTAAATTCACAATGATGTAAATTATATATCTGCCTACTGTGTATTCACCATTAGGGTAAATATTGTGGGGAATTTTTATAAAGTGATTTTACCTCAAATGTTTACCATCTAGTTATAGAGACAAATCATAGTGAAATAAAACAACTTAAAAACACTTTATTGCAGAAGAGGCAATATTGGAAAGATACTTGACTTTGGAGTCAGACATTCCATTGGTCGAACCCCAGTCCAGCCACTGATGAATAGTGTGAATGCTGGTGACCGAATCCCTGAAACGGGATGAGAAAACTACCTTACAAAGTTTCTGTGGGAAATAAATGACATAAAAATTAATACCCTGGGATGAAGCCAGAGAAAAAAGACACTTCACTCCCCCTCACCCAGCTACCTATCCCCACCCCCAGACGTAGATCAGATAATGTTGCATGGGAGAGTCCTACTGAGAAAGAGTGATCAGGGGAACTCCCATTTTGGGGTCAAATTGTCTTAGTTTGAATATCCAAAAATATGAAGTGGGAAATCTACCCCTAGTAAGAAAGGGAGGAAGCATAGCCTAAGAAAGGAACCAGAGGAGACTGAGGTATGATGTTTGTGTAGCACACTGAAGAAATTGTTCAGACTGGAACAAATAAATACAGGTGAAGGTATGTGCTGTTTGCCTCGCACAGTCCCCGTTTACACTTATTGCCTTGGCAATGAATACATTTTTTAATAGCTTTAATAGCTCCCCATTTCATTCTTTTTAATTTTTAATAGCTCCCCAGTTTTAACAGCCTCCCATTTCATTCTTAAATATATACCAGGTTTGGTGATAAATTATGGGGTTACCCTAGAGAAGATATATAATTGAGAAGGTCCAAGAATAGGGTTGGATAAGTTGAGAGAGGTGAATCATGAGATCCTTTTTAAAAAAAGACAATTAGAGTATGCTGGCTACGTAAGGAGCCATGATTTATTATTGAGTTAGAAGGTGTCCAGATTAAAGATAAACCATGATTTACATTATTTCTATTTGAGCTGTTATTCACTTAACTTGACAACTCATTCAAAAACACGTATTTGTTATTAGTTTCAAAACCCATCCCTCCCGCAACTCTGAGGTTAAGGGTCCTGGAATAACATCGAGATAAATGCATTATGTTGGAGTAATATTTGGAGATCTGACCAGTGACATTACATCCATCCTATCATAGGAGTCAGGTTCTCTGAAGGCTAAATTGTCTCTAAATTTTTGAAGTGTTACAATGTAATATATTCTCCAATATAATTCCTGCAGCTTTCCCTGTCAACCTACACAATGAATTCTAAAAAATCTAAAATGCCATCAATTGTAGCTTGCACCATCAATTATTTATGTCCAATAAAGAAAAAAGATGTCAATTAAATGACACTACAATGTTTTCTTACCACTTGAAATTTTTATTTTGCATTTATTGAAAGACGGTTTTTTATATTTTAAAGAAATAGGTTTTTATCCAACATCATTCGTGTGCATAAAAACAAAGGACAGAAGTAAAATACACTGGTTAAGTTTCTCCTAAAGTTTCTTCACACTATCTGATTTTTCAAAATCACATTGGGACCCAAGACATTGGAAACAAATTGTTTTCTTCTTGGCACAATCTCATCTCTTTAACTACTATGTTGGAATTGCAGCATTTCTCCAAAGATGCTCCACTGTTGTTTCTGGAATTTGCTTCCAAGCTGTTGGCACCCCTTCTGTAAGTTTTGATGCACATTAAGAGGTTGTAAGATCTAAGTCATGACCATTGCCTGGCTGTTAGTAATTTTGAAATCCATTCTAATCCAGAGATGTTACAGTTGGAAAGAGATATGTATCTTCGAATTGATGGACAGGAAGAATAGTCCAAGTGGCCCTTTGGTGTAGCAGCCTTGGCTTATTCATGGCCTTTCACAGTTACATCATGACCAGGATGTGTGACTGTGTTTTAAAGATAATATTAATATCAGTTAACATTAACTGAGTGCTGAGCACCTGCCAGACGTTGTGCTGGATGCTTTTTACATTATCTCCTTATCTTTACAAAAACACCTATGAAGTAAGTATTCATTGTCATTATTTTATTCAGATGAGGACACCAGAGTCGAGGTCCCAAAGTTGGTAAACAGTTCAACCAGAATGAAAACCTGCTAATCTGATGTTGGCAGCTAAGCGCTTAATGGAGAAGCTCCTTTGCCCCTCGAGGTTACTTAAATTTGCATGTGTGTGGAGATGATTCTTCTCTCTGGCATATGGGAAGTAACAGCTGTTTTCTAAAACAATAAGGTGGGACTACAAAATGGACGACCATCAAAGCTATTCAAAATATCAGATATTGAGTGTAGGCAGGAAAATCAGAGTTCTTTATCCCCCTTCCCAAGTTGCTTTCAATTTTACTTTACCATTAAGCATCCCTACGACTAAGAGTTTTGAACTGTTTTTGCGTGTTTTCATAATGTACAGATTATCCTTTCCTTCATTCCCTGAATATTCTTTGAGCGCCTACTCTGAGTCAGGCCCTGGGACTAGGGCAGTGAACAAAACAAAATCCTGCTCTCAAAAGACTTATAATTTTGTGAGTGGGTGAGAAAAGAGGGGTACAGTTAAAAAAATAAATATACAATGTGACAAGTAGTGATAAGTGCTATGGAGAGAAATAAATGAAGGTAAGGGGCAAAGGGGCCGGAGGAGGTGAAGGATGCTCTTTTAGACTGGAACTCCAGAAGGTGCTTCTGATACATGACATGTAATCAGACACCTAAAGAACTGAGAATCAAATCCTGCATCATCTGGGGCAGGAGATAGGTTACTGCCTCCTCTCTCAGGGAGGTCCCAAGAAGTGGGCGTAGCCCAGCATCGGAGAATTGAAAAGCAGGTGATTTTAATGTAGTGAACACATATTGAACGCTCACCCCAAACAAGTCACTCTCCTCAGTGCTTCATGTGCATCTCCTCCTTTAAACATCAAAAACTCTGTGCCACATTTAATATTGCTCCCATTTTACAGATGGGAGAACTGACACGGATACAGGATAAGTAGCTTGCCCAAGGTCATCCTGTAGTTGACCCACTTTCTCTCCTTGGAGTCTATTCCCTGAACCACTGTAAATCGTCCATCCCCTAACAAATAGATGGTGACTAATAAATAATAGTAATAAGTAATAAAGATGAAGCATACAAGGCACAGTTAATAAGCAAAAAGATCATGACCTAGATGACTAAACATTCTTGGTAAGGGCACTACGTTGTTTTTTCTTCTAGAAAACTCCCTCCCTCTCTCTTTTTCTGTCTCTCTCTCCTTTTTTGAAGCATTTCCTAATCTTTTCATTTTTTGTGGCACCAGCCACAATTTTCTTTTTTCACTTTCCAACCCATTTTCATGACAGACTAAGCAAATATTTTCTGCTGTACATTCTCTCACAGATCAGAGACCTTAGCCATGCACAAGCATGGACACAGAGTAAAGACAGATGCCCCTGGGAGTTGGCATTGGCCATGAGTGCTAATGTCATATTTCTGAGCCAAACAAAGACTGTGTGCAGAGCATTGAGCCTCATAGTGAATAAAGTGATGAACATAGAATTTTCTAAACTGCAGCATATAAATCGTGAAAATGGGCATAGGTTCTCCTAAGATGATATTCCCCTAAAAACAATGCCAACACTGACCAAGTGGGAGATTGTATAGTGACTCTTTGATAGTGCTGGGGGAGGGGATTCTGAAAGAAGATAACAGAGCTGGCGACGAGTGTGAGGTCAGAATGAGGACCCTGGCCTGGGAAGAAGGACAGGATTAAGAAAACCAGGCCACTGGTCCTTGAGGTTTAGGAGTGTTAGGCTGTTACTAAGGAATAAATCCAGGCGTGGAAAGAAAAGAAGGCTCCCTAAATGCAACAAGGAATGAAACTGAACTAGGTTTTGAAAATGTGCCATAGATGTGTTCATTCATTTATTTGACTTGTCATAGGTTTATAAGCACCTGCTAGACTCCAGTCACTCAGCTATGCACTTTCATGGATCTCTTTTAATAGTATGCACTTTTCATCTCTTTTAATAGATAAACCAATCTTGAGAGATAAGAACTATTTTTACTCATTTTACAGATGTGAAAACAGGAGCAAAGAAAATTGGAGCAACACGCCTGAAGCTACACAGTTGCAGAGGCAGGATTTCAACAAATATCAAAACTATGAAAAGGTGAGACTTTTAGTCAGAGAGGCTTGGTGCCCAAATGGGTCCTGGGGCAACTTTGTAGCACATGCAATCCAAGAATCACCTGTGTTATCTGGGACTTGTCAAGAATGCAGATTCTGGGGACCAGGGTCTCAGACACTCCTGTTGGGGGATATAGCGGAAGGGATGCTGGCAATCTGTATGTTTAACAATCTTTTGTTCCTGGGGACCAGGATGAAGCTAACGCAGGATGTTGTGGAGAGAGGTGGCTAAGATCAGGCAAAATCGAGGCTGGGAGAATCTAAGTGACTGACACAAGGGCATGCAGCCACGCCAGGCCAGTCCCGCTGCTACCTGTGCACCTGACATTGAGGGACAAGTGAAAGATGACGTAGACACTTCCCCAGTCGCTCTCTTTCATAGCACCTGATCATTTATTCTGTAGCCTTTATTATTTGGAGAAATCATCCAGTTGGCTGTTCTCTTGTTTACATTGTTTATATTATTTTTTGACATATTTACATTTATTTTTCCTTAAAGAAATAAAATGTTACAGACATGATTGAATGTTTTCCCATTCCATTTCCATCCCTCCTTCCTCAGAGAACCCACTATCTTTAAATTGGTTTGAATCATCCCGTCCAGGTTTTAAAATGATGCATATCTATTTATCTGTCTATCTGAATCTATAACGGATGCTATTATTTTGTGTTCTTAAAACTTTTACATAATAACATACTATATGTATCCTTTCACAGCTTGCTTTTTCAAAGTTTTGTTTTTAAGATTTATCTTTGTTGAAACCTGTATCTAACTAAGTTCATTTGTTGCACCTACTAGATAGTGTCTCTCTGTTTCTGTGTATGTATATACATATACATGTATTACTTATCTAGTCTCCTATTGACAGAAAGTGACATAACTTTCTGCTTTGCATCATTTCAAAAGATACTGCCCTGACCAGTGTTGCATATCTGTTCTCGTAGACATGGGCTAGACTTTTCTAGAACAAATTCCCGGAAGTAGAATTGCTTGGTCCTAGGGTATGTGCAGATCTACAATTTTAGAAGACACTGTCAATTACTCTTCCAGGAGATTGTACCAATTTACATTCTCATTATCTGAGGTTAAGAATTCCCATTTCCTTCCATCCTTAACAACTCTTCGTATTGTCAGATGCTTTGATTTTTGTCAATAAAAAATACTTTCTCATGGTTACCAGAAGGCAAGGGGGTGAGGGGAGAGTGAAAGGGGTAAACAAAGACAATTTATACAGTGACAAATGAAAATTACACTTTTGGTGGTGAACACAATGTGGTATATACAGAAGTTGAAATATAACGATGTACACCTGAAATTTATATAATTTATAAGCCAATGTTACTTCAATTTAAAAAATTATGTTTATATTATTTCTACAGCTTCATTGAGGTGAAATTGATACACAAAAAACTGCCCATATTTAACGTATGCAATTTGATGGGTGTGAAGATATGCATATACTCATGTAACCATAAGCATATCCATCCCCTCCAAATTTTACTCTTGCCTCCTTTTTCTGTGTGGTAAGAGTATTTAACTTGAGATATACTCTCTTACATTTTTGTATTGTGTACAAGACAGCATGGTTAACTATAGGCACTATGTTGTACAGGAGATCTCTAGAACTTATTCATCTTGCATAACTGAAATTTTATACCCTCTAAACAACTCTCCATTCCCCCTTCCTCCAAGCCCCTGGTAACCACCAAATTACTCTTTGCTTCTATGATTTTGACTACTTTAGATACCTCATATAAGTGGGATCATGTAATATTTGTCCTGTGGCTGACTTATTCTACTTAGTATAATGTCCTCCAGGTTCATCCATGATGTTTCATACAGCAGGATTTCCTTCTTTTTTAAGGCTAAATAATATTCCATTGTGTACACCACGTTTTCTTTATCTATTCATCCATCAACGGATATTTAGGTTGTTTCCATATTTTGGTTATTGTGAATAATGCTGCTATGAACATGGGAGTGCAGATACCTCTTCAAGATACTGATTTCACTTCCTCTGGATATGTACCCAGCAGTGGAGTTATTGGATCATATGGTAGTTCTATTCTTAATTTTTTGAGGAATCTCTACACTGTTTTCCAGACTTGTGGCACCATTTTTCATTCTCACCAACAGTGTTCAAGAGTTACAATTTATCTACGTCATCTCCAACCCTTGTTATCTTTTGTTCTTTTGATAATAGTCATCCTAATCTTGACTGGAAATTAATCTCCATGAAGACAAAGACTTCCATGAAATTGTTTGCCTCTGTGTTGACAGTGCTTGGCACAGAGGAAGCAATGCATAAATACGGGATGAATGAATCAATGAACAAATAACATTCAGGAGTGTCAAGCTTTTTTTGTTTCTCCCCAAGCCTGATGTTTCTTGTAGGATCTCCAATGACTGAAATACACTTCTCCATTTTACTGTTTCTTCCTCAGAGGAGACAGAGGAATGGGTAAATTTGGGAAGCATAAAGCAGACGTGATCAGCTCAGACCCTCCCTTCTTGCAACTAAACTGTCTGACACCATATCTGCTGCTCCTCCTCCAGGGACAGGCTCTTCTCAGCCCGTGGACGTCTGCCACCATCCAGAGCTGCCTATAACCCCATGCATAAATTAGCTTAATCCTCAAGTTTAGGCAGCAGGCCCATTAGGCGCTCACTCCAAGCTACGTACTCCAGTTCTGCCTTTATAGTAATGAAGGGGAGAGTTTGGTGCTCTATCAGCCAGGTGTTTGTTTTTCTCCTATCAATTTGTCTAGAACCTGTATAGAGAATAGGGGTGCTATTTATCAGGCATCTGCAGAAAGCTTCGGCATTCTAGGACTCTCAAATAATCTAACAGAGCCCAAATGCTCTCTAAAGAATCCAACAAGTTGGAGAGAGCTAATTTTCTGGAAGCAGCACATGACAGTGGGGAAAGTCTAGGGGTCAAAGTCATGGCCGCCATGCCCAGTATCACCATTTACCTGCTGGGTGGCCCGAAAACAGCATTTGACCTACGGAAGTCTCAATTTCGTGACTGCTAAAATTGGGATATTCATTCCTGATAGCACTGTTTGAGGAGCAAATAAATCAAGTAGATTTCCATTAATGAAAGCACTTTGTTAAATGAAGAGCCACATATATATTCAAGGAAATTATTATTATTGTTGAACTAGGACAATGCTACATAGTTTCATAATCATTATTGGCTTAAACGCAATGATTAAGTTCTCTTTCCCTGAGCAGACACAGATAAAATAGTGTGCATATTTTACAGGTGTACCACAGGCTTCATAAACTGATTCATTATCATAAGAGGATTATTCCTATTTTTGGATATAGAAGAAGTATATTTTCTGAATTGTCTAAAATGGTGCTATTTTCTTAGTTATGGAATGGGGTTTTTTTATCCCGTACTTCAAACTGAATGTTATTTGGATCTTTTCAAATTTCTTCAATATGTGGATTTCTTCTGTAAAAAGCCGTCCATTAATAAATTTGTCCACATCTAACTTCAGGAAGCACAGAGGTGGCAATGAAGACATCATGAGAATTCAAACTCATTGCTATATTGGGCCCATTTCACATTTTAAACTGAAAAAATTTCATTGGGGTCAGTATTTTATTACTTGGAAAGAACATAGGTTTTGAAATTCTGATTTCAATTTTATGACATTTTTGCTGTGTTACTTCAGGCAACTCACCTAACCTCTCAGAGCCTTGGTTTCCTTACCTTAAATGAAGAATAAGGGAATTTAATGAGGTAATGTATTTCAAACCAAAAATAAGGTACATATTAGAAACTCCATAAATATTCACTTAATCCCCCACCCTTGGGCACTGGGTAAAAATCAACTTGTAATAATAAAATTTCTGAATTTCATAGTTTAAGTACATAGAATAAGAAATAGCAAGAGAAGTCTAAATTAATAGAATTGTATTGGCAGGGATCTCTGCATCATTTGCCAGAATTGTCTAGAGCTGCGTTATTTTGGCACCATTGGGAAGTCATTTTTTTTAAAGTTGTTTTAAGAAGTATTGAGCGATCATTAAGCTTAGTAGATCTATCATTGGTTTTAAGACATAATTAACTAGATACTCCTGGAAAGCCCCAGAAAGTCATTCCAATCAGTTGGAAAGTAATTTTAACTCTTTTAGACAATAATGGGATAATTTTAATTTTTTCACTGTGATTCCCACTATATGGCCAAACCTTATTAATTGTGTAAAATTGAGAAAAGGCCCATTAGAATCCCTCAAAATAGACATCTATGGTATGGTTGGCTGAGGGATAGAAAACCCCAGCCAAGTGGTTCATTACGAGTAAGGTCTACAAACTCAGAGGCATTGTGTGAGGTCATGATCTCTGCCAAGTCAGAGCCCTGGAGGGTGAGCTGTCATAGAAAGGGGAGTGTCTTCGAGGGAGCCTGTGACAGAGCAAGAAACAGAACAGCACCGAAGCGCTCCTTCTGTTAGTTGAGTAACGCGTTCCCTCTTCACGTAAATTAATGAGGAGAAAGTTGAGTGCGGTTGAAAAGGAAAATTGAACGCACGTTTTGGTGTTTGAAGGGGCTTATGAACACTAGTCCTCTCTTTCTCATCCAAGTTCCAAATAAAATAAGATGTAGATACAGGAGTCAGGCAGGTAGAGATGAAAATTGACCTACATTAATAAGATCCGAAAACTCGGTTTAGGGGTGAGGTTAAGAGGGTTTCTGAATACTTTATCTAAAAATTAAACTTAGTTCCTCAAACTATGGGTCAGTTCCGCAGGGAAAGAAGCTCTGTGCTAACTTTGCTGCGGAGCCAAAAGCCGATGAAAACCTGCGCTCAAGGAAAGCGGGAGCACCCGTGAATGTGCAAGAACACACTCAGTTAACAAGGACAGACCTACGATGCATTCTTGACTCCACCCACTCTATCACCTCCACCCCCCACAGACTAATTGGTCACCCTGTCCTACATCCTAAAATGTCCCCAGTCCCCCGAGTTTCTATTCCTACTATAACTGCCATAGTTCTTGTCTTAGTCTGGACTCTTGCGTCAGGGTCCTCTCCCATTCCTCCTCCTGCCCAAATTGAGTCTTAGCATCCTCTCCTATCATGGCCCCCCTCTTGGCACTTTACTCTGCAGCCGCAGTGAACCAGTTATCATCAGCGAAACACCAACCTGTTTCATGCCTCTGTATCTTTGCACTTGCTGTTCTCTCTCCCTGAAGCACAATCATAGCCTTGCTGTATTCACCTGTTCCACTTCCTTTCTCTAAATGCATCCCAGATGTTGCTTCTTCCAGTTCCTCCTGCTGCACAGACCATCAATCCTTCCTCTGTGCAATCCCTGTACTTTCACGGGCCCATTTCATTGCACTTGCCACGCTGGACTCTAAATCTGTGTTTAGTTGCTTCTCTCCACTATCAAATATTGAGCTTCATGAGGACAGGAATCACGTCTTTTTTATGTTTATATTCCCAGCCTCTAACACAGAGCTCAATAATGCTTGAGGCATTGAATCAAATGGAATGTGTGGTCTGAAGAGTATGAGGCATGGCTTCATTAAGCAAGTATGGGGAGGGTTTCCATCAAGTCTGTATCATAAAAGGAGAGAATTATTTTCTTGCTTCCAAATGCACTGGGGCTATAACCCACCGATTACTGCTGTGCATGAAAACATAAGCACAAGACTTTCAATTCCATTCTGTGGATGTTGCCATATAATTCAAACGAATCCACATTTTGCACCAGCTGTTAATAACCTTCCCATGTTCTTATCGCTTCAACCAAAGGGAGAGACACAGGTAATGCTATGCAGCATGTTGCAAAGGAGCAAACGCGTATCTTACCTCCTGTCTGGGCAAGATTGAGGATTCAGACGCACTCTTCCGTGAAGATTAAATTCACTGTCTCTTCATGGGGAGTTATGAACCTTTTGGGGCGGAAGAACTGAGCACTTGAGACCCGAAGCACTAATGAATTTTTCATGGAACAATCTTCTTTATTGTGAAGGGAAGAGGATGTATAGCCAACTCTGGGTTCTCATGAAGTTCTCATGAATTTCTACAGAAAAGGGGATAACTGGGGAGCCAGTTAAAGTTTCCCTTTAGCTATGAATGTCCTACCGGATCTCAGCTAAATTTGAAGTTTTCTGCTCAAGGACAAACCAAGAAAACTGTGGGAAGTGCAACTGGGTGGTGAGGAGGCATTTTCAGTCCACGTGACTGCAACAAAGCCATCAGCACTAAAGTCAGCACTGCACGCAATGTTAGACATGGAGACCCCTTAAAAGTGATCAAACCAAGTCCATTTTACAGATAAAGAAGTTGAGGCTCAGAGAGAAGTGATATGGCAAGATACAATCTAATTCAAAATTTCGTGATTTCCTCTGGCCTAGAGTATTGCAAATGGCTACTGTAGATGAAGATGCTTGAAGATGCTTTTACTGTCCTTTCTTTTTTTGTTCCCCCGTATGAAAGAAATTCCAACTTCAACTTGAGCTTAAGAAAAAGCTGAAACATATTAGTTGAGTAAATGTCCTGAAGGGTTCTCAGGCATGACTTGATCCAGGCACTGAACATTGGTACCTGTCTCTCTTGGCCCTGCTCCCATATGTGTTGCCTTCTTTTTCAGGCTCCACATGGTGACAAGAAGGCTGCCTTCAACATCAAGCCTATATCCTCCTATAACCCAGTAGAAAAAGCATGCATCTCACTAAGCAGACTTGGTAAAAATCTTGTGGTCTTTGAATGGCATCTCGTGAACTTTGAATGGCTCCTGTGTCCATCCCTGTGTCCATCCCTGAAATTACTGTGGTCCAGAGTGGGTAGTGCTCTGATTAGCCAGACCAGAGTCACATGCCCACCATTAAAGTGAAATCAACACCAACTAAAGCATGTGGATTGGGAGTGTGAGAAGAGGTGATTTTTTAGAATGAATTGGGGTAGGCCTATCCAAAAGAGAGTGAGTGGATGTAGGGGAGAGAGAAATGCTCTTACACTTTAATCACACACATACAGAGAAGTTCACAGAAAAATGCGACTCAAAGGGGCAGTTAGAATTTGGGGCTTCTATAATATCTCCATAAAGGAAAGGGATGGGGAAAAAGGGCACTTTGGAGAAAACAAATGGCCTTTTGGAAAAACAAATAGGCTCATAGAAGAATAAATGGGAGATAGTTTTGAGATGGTCTGTTTAAGTTTGGTGTGCAGACTCCACCTATCTAAGGATAAGAGTTGATCTTCTCTGCCCACTCTGGGGAGGGGATTGATGACAATTGACTTCTTCAGGCAAGGTGCTTTTAGGAAGATAAGGGATTTCAGGAACTCAAATGCTTTCTGCTCAAAACAATTTTTATGCCACAATGGCATATTCTGGGCCCCCCAATACCCATCCAGAGAGGCTTATTGCCAAAGATGAATCCCAAGTGTACAAAGTATTCCAGGCTCCCCATGACCTTGAACACTCACACAGCCTCTCCATGACCTGGCCTTAGGCTCTTTTTCAAGTTTCATCTCATCTCCTGGCACTCACTTCCTGCCTCATCCACCTTCGTTTTCTCACCAAATCTCATTGATCCTCCTAGGGTCAGCTACAGCTTGATATTCTCCAAGAAATCTGTCTTGAAGCCCAGCTTAAGTTCATGTTTCCAAAGTACCCTCCTCATCACCCTCCATTTTGCTACTCCTTTGCATTGAAATTCTGCTTATGTCTGTGCATCTTTCTGTTCTATTTGCTCATCTAGAGCAAGAGTGTGATTTATTTATCAATAAAGTCCCAGAAACTCAAACAGTGCCTGGCACACTGAGACTCCTCAATCAATGTTTGCTAAATTGATTCTTTATTGAATGATTTGTAAAGCCAGCGTGGTTTATTGGAAAGTGCATAAAGTTCGGAAGCAGGCATGGAAGTGAACTCTGGCCTCCGCTAACTCCCACTGCAATATTGGGAAAGTCATTTAATCTCTTGGCCTGAGTTTCTTTACCTGTAAAGATGGAACATTTATTCTTTACCTTGAAGGTTTATTGTGAGATCATGTAAAGCTCTTAGCAGTTTCCAGCATACAGCAGATACTCAAGAAATGTACCTGTGGTGGGCTTAGAACCCAGATCTCCTGAGTCAATTCGCTGTATCCAGCAGCCTTCCACAAGCTCCTCTCAGTGTCTGCCGGTTCTTGTTGTGGCAAATTGGACCCTCACTGACCCGTTTTCTTCTGCTATCTTCACTACATGGAAATACCCTTGCTCACTTGACACCAAACAAAGGCCCAGGAACACTCTTCACGTGGCTTAACATCTCAACCCAGAATGGGGTGGGCCTTGGTAAGGGGAAGAGCGTATTGCTTCATTCTTGAGAGTCCTTGTCTCCACGAGATTCCACTAGTAATGGAAGCCCAGTAAGGGATGGTTAAGTAAAGATGACCATCCTACCTCCACATCAAAGATCCCTGAAATTACATTATATATCTTTGCTATAAATGCTCATTCTACTTTCTGCCTCTTTTTATGTGTTCATCACAGCTGTAATTGCTTATAGGAATACATGAGCACATGTAACACATGTGAGAATGGTGTTTGACCTATAGTGAGCATAGGATAAATTTTGGTTATTTTAATTTGTCTTAATATTTTAAGACACAGAAGTCTAAATTTTGTGTGGTATAAGAAGCTTTCCAAGAGACTTTAAGAAATGTAGGCTTTGTCCTCAAATAAGCACCTTAACTCCTCATGTTTTATCCATCGAGGAACCCTTTAACTTCCATCTCCTGGCTCTCCTCCTAAGCACTTTCCATTCTGATCACCAAGGGCCCGCTTCAGGCTTCCATTGTCTGCAATAACTTCTTAACTCATTTCCTCACTTCCAAGCTTGTCTCTTACAAATCTTTCCTTCTTGCCACTGGAGAGATGTTTCCAAAACACAGATCTGATCATTCACTCTTGGACTAGCTGAGAGACTCTCAGTGGCTTTCGTAGCTTAGGGATAAGGACAAACTCTTGCAGCACATAGAGTGATCTGTTCCCTTTTCATCTTCCTGGCTGCCTTTCAAACCTCATTTCTTACTCCCTTGACTCTTGTCTTACACTTTCTTGAATGTTCTGTGTTCTTTACCTTTTTGGTTCTGTCATATAATACCCCCTCTGTTGAGAATGCCCATCCACTGCCCTTGCTGAGTGTAGTCCTCAATGTCCAGGACCCTGGGAGGGGGTGTGATGGGAGGGAGGGTTTTTCTGGGTCTAGGGCCATGGGACGTTGCCAAGACCAATCATTGCAAAATATCTCTTCATATAGTTGAAACTGTTTACGGTGTGTCTGATGCTTCACAGTAAAACAGCTTTCTAGAGGGCAGGACCTGGGATCCAATTCTAGGCCTTCCGTTTTCAGGTGCAATACCAGTTTTACAATGAGTCAGGAAATAAAAAAACCTGAGAGAAACAGAGACCTAGAAAGACAGAGAATCAGAATTCTGTACCTGTGTCAGGAATCCCAGAATTAAATTTCCCTTATCTGGGTGGTTCTTCCTTTCCAAGGGCAGAAGGATATATTCTGGATTGAGATGTTTGGAGACGGATTCTCTGTCACATTTCACACACGCTGCAGGAAAATAAAGGTAAATCTGACAAACCTGCTGCTTCTCCTCCTCCCCCACCCTGCCTTTCCTGAAAGAAGGACTCCAGAGGAACACCATCTCCTTCGCTAAGATAAGTCATGGAACCCTCCATGGTATTAGAAGACCCAACTTTCCCTCGACTACACTATAAGCTCCTGGAGAATAGGGAATATTTATTTCTTGCCCATTGTATCTTCAGAGCCTCACGCACTAATTAGAACATGAAGTGAGTCAAAAAAGAATGTTTTTCTAAATGAACGAATAAAAAGGAAGAGTTATATAAGCAGCCACATGTTCCTGGGTTCTTCTCTCTTCCTCTCTGGTTCTTCTGCCTTGCAGGCCTCCAGAAGGTCATGGCTCCCCCTCTTAAAGTACACAACCTTGTTTCTCCTCGGTGCAGCCTGGGAGGCCAGCACTCACTAAGAGAACCTGGTTAAGCACCAACTGGTAACAGAATAGTGCAGAGATGACAGGTAGATTTCTAAGGTCACGTTTCTGATGCTCCTTCTCTGCACTCCAGCTCTGAGGAGATAGAACAGCTCCTCAGTCACTGGCCGAGGTGCTGCCCTTCCTAGAACTCAGCCTGCTTTGGTGTAAACAGTACCGCTTTGTGTCTTTTCCTACCCTGTCCCCACTCCCGGATGTGTTGTCAGGTAACTTGGACTCCATCAAAGGCAAAGCCACAGAAATCAGGCTGCGACTCTCCCTTGCCTCCGTCTTCTACATCTGTGTCCTCTTCTTACCTGTTTCAAGCCTGGAATCTAATATGAAGGAAAGTCACATCCACAGTCCACTGGTAAATATTCCAGGGAATAAATCATCTCTGTGCATCATCTTCTTGTGTGCACCTGTACAAAAGGAGCCTGCGCGGCCATTGGGTGTGCCATTCAGATCTCCCTTCAAGAGAACTTGCCATGAGAAATGTAACGGGGTGACAGCCTTCTGCTGTTGCATCTTCAAATCTGCTGCCATCGTCTTCCCATCAAGACCATGCACTGCCTGAGCTGCTCCCAGTTCCCGGGCAATGACTCAGCATGATGGGATTACTAGAGTTCAGGCATTCTGCCCAGCACAGGACTCCTCTAATGATCAGTCTTTGCTAGAAATCTTTCCATTGGCCCAGCCAAGACTCTCAGAACTGCCCTGGAGTTTGAAGCCACTCCTATCCAATCATCCTTATTTCCCTCTCCCCTTTTACAGGTATCACACCTACATCTCTGAAGGGTCCTCCTGGCTATTCCTGCTCTCTTGTCCCTTTTTCCTTCATGGGCATTTCCCTCAGTACATCTCTTACACATCTAATTCCATTTGGGTGTATATTTCTCAGAGACCTGAAACTGACACAAAGTATATCATTCAAAAGTCACAATTAGTCCTACATCACAGCAAGGGCAAAATATTCCTTCTGTTTCTTATGTAACTGGAATATTTGGTTTCATATTCCCAGGGAGTAGAATAAAGTCATAAAAACCTGAGATCAAATTCTTTGTCACTTATAAGCTGTGTGACTTTGGGAAATATAGTAAATCTCATAACATCAAAGTAATTCCCCAAATGGGGATGGGAGTAAGAGGGTTATTTTTGTCTGTGGTCCTAAATCAACAGTTAATTGGGAGAAAAATTAGGAAATATGGGAGTATTAGGAAGTAAGAGGAGGTATTAGGAATTAGGAAAATAGATAGTAGATGACAAATCAGTATTTGTTCTCATCTAAGTTTTATCACCAAGTCAGAGTATATGCTCAGTAAGAATGTGAAGAATGCAAAATGTGTGGATTGTGGCCCCCCGGAGCCAGATAGCCTGAGTTCAAGTCCGGATCTTAGCATGTTCTAGCTGCGTGGTCTTAGGCAAGTTGCCTAACTTTTCTGTGCCTCCCTTTCTTATCTGTGAAATGCGGATAACAATAGTGCCTACCTCCTGGAATTGTTTTGAGGGATTAAATGAATTTACAAATGGCAACACTGAGTGCGTGGCACCTGGAAAACAGACGTCAGTGTTCACCAAGGCAACTTGCAAGGCTTTTCGCTCTTCTTTATTTGCTTTCTCATCTTACCGTGTCCCTCCTTCCCGACCCCTACCCCCAAAACTACACACAGTAAGTGGTCTTAGCTGGATGCCTTGATGCCAACAGCCACCCCCCTCTCTAAACCCGCGCCCCAGCACACATATTTTTTTAACATTTTGGCCCTGTGGATTGTAAATGATAATTCACTTTATCAAGGTCAGGAAGAAATAAAAAGATATTTTGGATGCAATCGGAATAATGTTGCCCCAGGGTACTTTTCTTAGTCTTTTTTTTAATAAGCACTAGATGTCAGCTCATTTTCTTGTGATTTTCCTCTTTCTCTGCAAATTAGAAGCACGTTATCCTGCTAATTAAGGAAACTGATTAGTTTGGTTTCAGCCTATTGAAGATTTTATTAAACATTGCTCTCAAACATTCAGTTCTAGATAAAATAGTTTCACTTCCTAACTTTCATAGACGATATGAAAATGTATGCAGTCCCTTTAACTGCATTGTCTCATTTAAAATCACAATGTAGGGGCTGGCCCAGTGGCTGTAGTGGTTAAGTTCATGTGCTCTGCTTCGGGGCTCAAGGTTCACATGTTGGGATCCCAGGTGTGGACCTAGCACCACTCATGGAGTGATGCTGTGAGGGTGCCACACATGCAAAGTGGAGGAAGATTAGCACAGATGTTAGCTCAGCGACAATATTCCTCAAGCAAAAAGAGGAAGATTGGCAACAGATGTTAGCTCAGGGCCAATTTTCCTCACCAAAAAACCCCCACAGTGTCCTTAAGAGGTAGGAATTTTTATTTTCATCTCATGCAACTACTGACTTTGCACAATTAGTAAGAGCCACAGCACGGCTAAAATCCTCAGTGATTATTAATAGGCTTGATTATTATAATAAATAAATATTGTTTATTATTCTTGATTCATCCCTGGGTTCAAATTTTACTCATTTTTTAATTTATTTTTGGTAAGGAAGATTGGCCCTGAGCAAACATCTGTCCCAATATTCCTCTATTTTCTATGTGGGACACTGCCACAGAATAGCTTGTCAAGCGGTGTATAAGTCTGTGCCCAGGATCCAAAACCTTGAACTCCAGGCCCCTGAAGCAGTGTGTGCAAACTTAACCACTACTCCAGTGGGCCAGCTCCCAAATTTTATCTTCAATGCTTCCCAGCTGTGTGAGTGTGAGCAAGTTCCTTAATGTCTCTGAATCTGTCAAACAATCCCTCTGGTGTCTCTTCCTCTTCTTAGGACAACAATTCTATCAGATTAGACCCCCAACCCTTGAGTTTACTTAACCTTAATTACCTCCTTAAAGGCCCCATCTCCCAATACAGTCACATTAGGTGTTAGGGCCTCAACAAATATAATTTGGGCTGACCAGGCAGCCATTAAACGTGAGATGCAGATGTGCATGATCCTGTATATGTACATGATGTATGTACGTAAATGTGTGTGTGTTATTCTGGAAAGATACACAAGAAGTGAATGAGGTGACTGCTGAAACGTGAGAGAAAGGCTTTGTTTTAAATCCTTTCTTCTGCTCTATTTTATTACTTGTTTGAATTTATAATTACAACAGAAAAGTCTAATTAAAAAAGAAAAGTAAATTGATAAGAAAATTTAAAGAGTATGCAATTTTAAAGCCAACTATGTGGAAGAAGTTCTAATATGCAGTAGGCAGTATTTTTTAATTAAATTTTTAATTCTGAGATTATTGTAGATTCCCATGCAGTGTGAGAAATAACACATCTTGCCAAACTACAGTACAGTATCACCACTGAGATACTGACATCTGGACGGCCACTCTCCAGAGCAGTCCCATCGCCACGGGGATCTTTGTGCTGCCCTTTCATGGCCACTGTCACCTCCCTCTCTACCTCCCTCACCCCTGACCTCTGGTGAACACTAATATGCTCCCCATCTCTATATTTTTTCATTTTAAGAATGTTATATAAGTGGAATCACAGAGTTTGTGAACTTTTGGGATTGACTTTTCTCCGCTCAGCATAAGCTCCTAGAATTCATCCCAGTTGTTGCATTAACTTTCTCTTCTTTTTATTGCTGAGTGGTATTCCATTGTATGGCTGTATCGCCATTTGTTTAACCATTCACCCACTAAAGGACATCTGGGTTGTTTCCAATTTTTAACTATTAAAAATAAAGCATCCCCAGGGCCAGCCCCTTAGTGTAGTGGTTTAGTTTGCACGCCGTGCTTCAGCGGCCCAGGGTTCGTGGGTTCAGATCCCAGGTGCAGACCTACACACACTCATCAAACCATGCTGTGTCAGCGTCCCATATGCAAAACAGAGGAAGACTGGCACAGATGTTACCTCAGAGCCAATCTTCCTCACCAAACAATAAATCAATCAATCAATAAAATAAAGCATCCATGTACAGATTTTTGTGTGATCATAAGTTTTCATTTCTCTGGGACAAATGCCTGAGAGCTCAGTTTTTGGGTTGTATGGTAATGGCATGTTTAGTTTTATAAGAAACTGCAAGAGTGTTTTCCAGAGTGGCTGTGCCACTTCACATTCCCACCAGCAATGTATGAAGGATCCAGTTTTGCCATGTCCTCAGCATCATTTGGTGTTGTCACCAGTTTTTACTTTATCCATTCTAATAGGTATGTAGTGATATCTCATTGTGTTTTAATTTGCATTTTCTCAATGACTAATGATGTTGAATGTCTTTTAATGTGCTTATCTGCCATCTGTATATCCTCTGCAGTGAAATGTCTTTTTATATCATCTATCCATTTTTCAACTTGAATGTTTGTTTTTCTTCACTGTTGAGTTTTGAGAATGCTTTGTAAATTCTAGTCCCCAGTCTGGTTGGTTATGTGATTTGCAAATATTTTTCCCAGATTGCAGGTTTTACGTTCTTTCTCATCATACGGGTTCTTGCTGAGCAAGATTTTTTAATTTTGATGAGGGATATTTTATCCATCTTTATTTTTATGGGTCATACTTTTGACGTCACGTCCAAAAACTCTTTGCTTAGTCATAGATACCAACGTTTCCTCCCATGTTTTTTTCTAAAAGTTTTGTAATTTTGTTTTTTGCATTTAATTCTGTGGCAGATTTTGAGTTCGTTTTTGTTTAAAGTGGGAGGTTTAGGTTAAATTTTTGTTTGTTGGTTATGAACGCACAATTGCTCCAGCATCCTTTGTTGAAAAGGCTATTTCCTTCAATGAATTGCTTTTGCAACTTTGTCAAAAATTAGTTGTCTGTTTCTGGGTTCTCAATTCTCTTCTATTGGCCTATGTGTCTGTCAATTGATCCTTTGCCCAAACCACACAGTCTTGAATACTGTAGCTACTATAGGAGGCCTTAATATTAGATAGAGCGATTCTTCCCACTTCATTCTTCTTTGTCAAGATTGCTTAAGATGTTCTAAGACCTGTGCCTTTCCATGCGATTTTTAAAGTGAATATGTCTTTGTCTACAATTCTCCAATTACATTCCACCTGCAGATAAACTGACAGCTTTCCTATGTATAGTTTTCCAATCCATGAACACAGGATGTCTCTTTGTTTATTGAAGTCTTCTTTGATATCTTTCATCAGCATTTTGTAATTTTCGGTCTAGAGACCCTGCACGTGTTCTGTTAAGTTTAAACTAAGCCTTTAATTTTCTTTGGGGCACTTGTAATTGATATTGTGTTTGTTTCTACATGTTCATCGTTAGTACATAGGAATGTGATTAATTTTTATGTATATCCAGGGTTTTTAATTAAATTAATCCATAAAAATATTTGGCTTAAAAGTATTCCCTCACTTTATAGATTCAGACTTCTTTTCTTCTCCAAAACAAGAAAACCTAAATCCTCGCGGCACTGGTTTGAACTTGAACTTGACTCCCTGATGGGGCAGTTGGCCCAGGGACAGTAGGGTGGGAGAGGGAGAAGAGGAGGAGCTTTGGAGTCCAGGAGATGTGGGTGTGAATTCTGGTTGGCCCCCTACAAGCTCTGTGACCTGGAACAAGTTAAGTCAGTCCTCAGAGCCCCATGGCTGTAATAATAATAATGAAACAACAACAGTAATAAGAGCTATTTCAATAAAGCATTTACTGTGAGATAGACTTTGTATAAGAGGTTTACATTTTTCTCATTTAAACCTTGTATCCCCTTATGAAGCAGAAATTAGAGGTCTACAATGCGTTCTCTGCAATTTGTATTCTATAAGTTCAGAAAAAGAAATCTTTTAAAAATATAAGCTTGAGGGGGCCAGCCTGGCGGTGTAGTAGTTGTTTGTGCACTCCGCTTGGGTGGCCCAGGGTTCGCAGGTTCAGATCCTAAGCATGGACCTAGCACCAACTGTTAAGGCTTGCTGCATCAGCATCCCACAGAAAATAGAGGAAAATGGGCCTGGATGTTAGCTCAGGGCCAATCTTCCTCATAAAAAAAAGAAAAGACAAAAATGTATATAAGCTTGCTGCTAATTCTTTTGGCATAAAAACCTAGCCTGAAGTGATGTGAAACCAGTTATAGCTTATCTTTATGTCACCTATTGCGGATAATGGTGTTTTTACTGTGGAAATATTAATGCTTTTGATTACAGGGTGCTTTTTATTACAGATACGCCTCTCTACTTGCAATGTTACACAAGCTATTCTGTATGTATCACATTAGCCTTCAAACTTCCAAAAAGGATTTGCAACTAGAAACATTTCTGGTCTGAAGATGATCAGATAAAGGACAGGTAACCTGTATCATTATCCCCTTGATTTTATGGTTCAGGAAACAGAGACACGGGATGGTGAAGTGCTGCTCATCTCGCTCACACATCTAGATAGTAGAGAAGACTGTGAGGCCAGGCTGGCTGATCTCAGAGCTCCAAGTTCTGGTCACCATGCTCTCGGTATCCTTGGGCTTCATGTACTTCATGAAAAGGCCTGGGACAGAGTCCTTAGGGAGAATCCTGAAGAAACCTTTAAATTTGCCTGGAGCTCTTCAGGGTCTGCTCTCAAGGACTGGGAGACGCATAATGCAGGCAAAGAAGGCAGCCACTTGAACCCATCAGCAGGGAGCTGGCCTCCCATGACAGGCAGTTTCACACATTTCAGGAGACCTTTCACAGCTGGTGGTATGATGTCCCTTCATTGTCTGCAGCCTGAGATTTCCCCCAAAGGTGTAGCTGAGTCAAGCTTGTGACAACTGCACTCTTCAGTTTGTTTACGCTGACTCACTGCCACTTTTCTCCAAACTCGGGTAGACTAAATATTATCTTACCAGTTAGCATCTCCCTTCCAATTATTCATTCTTTATGCAACTGAACATGCTATGTTCCCCGACACCCCCTCCACCCTGACAGAAGTAATACAAAACCTTATCATTTAACTTGGATTTAATTGCTTTTGAATGGGTCTGATTATGAAAACACTCTCGGCTCATTATTTCCTGTGGCCAAGATGAATGATATGTCACAGTGCCACCAACAGTGCTGGAAGAGGTCAGCGCTCAGCTGATACCAATGGCACATTGGCCACAGTGATGCAGGCGTCTGGACTCAGTGCCAGAGAAACTGGCAGGTTGAACGACAGAAGCCACTGGAGGCTGAAAGAGATTTTGTAAACACATAAGGAAAATATTTAGAAGTAAAGAACAGAGGAGTTGGAAGAAATCTTAATGATCATTCAACTTTCTAATCTTACAAATGTGGAAACTGAGCCCAAAGAGGGAAAGAGACACACCCAAGGTCATATAGCCAGTTTCTAGAAGAATTGCTTGGGCGGTTACCCAGGACATGAACCCTGAAGTCATCCAAGATTCATCTTTTTAAAGGCACATTGCTTAGCTTTGCCAATTCTATTCTCCTAAGGATTCAATGGATAGCTCAACATTTCAACAGTGTTCATCTCGATTTCCTTTGAGATACTTAAATAGGATGCTTACAATTTCCTCAGATACTTAAAATAAATCAGGGTCAATAATGTATGCTCATCTGGAAATATGACGTTCCTCTTATGTAATATTGCTGCTTCCTTCCCTTTTATCCACTCTACATTACTTTTCCTCTAGCTAGTTATCTTTTAGGAGAAAAATGCATTTCTGTGGCACTAAGGAATCCACTATGATCCGTGATTATCTCTGCAATCATCCATGTATGTGTGACTGCTTTTATATTCTAGTTGAGTGGCTTTAAATGAGCAGAAGATGAAAAACAGCTTGCTCTTACCATCATGCCCAGCACATGTTGTGCCCTCAATAAATACATGTTGAATATAATAGATCGACTTATTAATAAATGTTTCAGGGTTCAGTTAAAAAAAAACAACAACAACCGTAGCATAACTCAGTAAAGAAACTGTTTTCAGGGCAAATTGTTCTTTGACCAAAAGATGATGGACAGAGATCGAGGGGAGGCCTGAGGGAGAGAGAAGCTTGTCTACCAGCCTAGAAACTGACCTCTTTGGAATTCTATAACTCAGACAGTAAATACTTACTGAGGTTACGTTATTGCCCCACATTTTCCTACCTCACCCCACTTCCTTGGAGAACGATTATAGATCTGCTCTCGTTGCCATGGGACTTGCAGCGTCCACCCTCACCAAGGAAGGAGTACGGTAGCACGCCCCTTATCCACAGTTCCACTTTCCGCAGTGTCAGTTACCTGTGGTCAACCACGGCCCAAAAATATTAAACGGAAAATTCCAGAGGTAAACAATTCAAAAGTTTTAAATTGCACGCCGTCCTGAGTAGCGTGATGAAATCTCAGTAGACCGGCTCGGTCCCACCCACGTCATAAATCATCCCTTTATCCAGCATATCCATGCTGTAAGCTCTACCTGCCCGTTAGTCTTGGTTATCAGATCAATTGTGCGGTATCACAGTGCTTGTGTTCAAGTAACCCTTATTTTACTTAATAATGTCTCCCAGAGCACAAGAGTAGTGTTGCTGGCCAGTCTGACATACCAAAGGGAAGCCACAAAGTGCTTCCTTTAAGTGAAAAGTTGGAAGTTCTTGACTTAATAAGGAAAGAAAAAAAATTGTTTACTGAGGTTGCTAAGATCTGTGGTGACTTTATTACAGTATATTATTATAACTGTTCTGTTTTATTATTAGCAGTTGTTAATCTCTCACTGTTCCTAATTTATAAGTTAAACTTTATCATCAGTACGTACGTGTAGGAAAGAACATAGTATGTATAGCGTTCACTACTATCCAATGTTTCAGGCATCCACTGGGGGTCTTGAAATGTATCCCCCACAGATAAGGGGGGACTACTGAATTTCTCTCTGACCCCCTGGTGTTGAGGTTGGCCTTGTGATCTGCTTTGGACAAAGGATGGAAGCTTTGTTAGTCCCACCTGAAGGTAGTGTAATTTCCCACTAGATTTGTTTCCCTTCTCCAGGATAAGGGTATTCTCAAGAGGACCTGCTCGTTCAATCTGGGCCCCAAAATGAGAGGATAATCAAGAAGAGCAATAGAAGCCACCCCATAGCTGCTGACATAGAATCTGAGCGAGAAGTCAAGGCTCCTCATTATAAGTCACTGAGATTGTGGACTGTTTATTACTGTAGCAAAGATGACTAATACGTATATGAAATTTAAACCTTTTCATTCATCAATGGTCACAAATTATGTTTCCAAAGCAAAATGTGTTATGTAAGGAAGACCTTTTTGTTCAAAGTACAGTTATTAAAATTCAGTCCTTATTTACCCTGATATTTTTATCACACAATGTTTCCCTGACTCATTTTTCTGTAACTGTCCATTCTATCAAGTCATGGGACACATGATTAATTGTTGCCTAATCTTTCAGACATCTTCAATAATTCCAATATTTAAATATGTTTGTCTCTTTATAAAAGTGCACAAGTTTATTATAGGGAAATTACAGACTCATAATGGAAAATGCAACAATGGGTATATTAACTTGGAAAGATCTGACATTGTATCAATAGTCAGTCTTTCTTTTCAACAATATAGTTTTTTTATTACATTTACTGAAGCTATACTTTCTTGTTGAAAATTTCTGCATATAAGCCCTGAACATTTTCTGTGAAATATATTACTATGTATTTCTTTAAAAAATGTTAGTGTTATGAGAATGGGGTTTTATTTATAAAATTTTCTGTCTGGTTATAGCTGTAGTATAGAAAAATGACTAGGGTTTTATTCTGTATGAAGCCACTGCCATTCTGTATGAATGTTTTTATTCATTCTAATACTTTTCAGATCACTCCTGAGTTTCCTTACCTCATTGCCTATAAATAATAATAATAATTTTGTATCTATCATGCTTTAAAATATATAAACCTCTATGTTGATTTCATATCTTTGAAAGAAAATTCCCATGGAAATATTTACCAAAAGTGGCAATGCAGTTGTCCTTGCTTTTTTCCTTATTTTTGATAAGATGATTAAATAATATTTTTATAAAACCAAGAACATGCCCTTTTATTCTTAAATAATTATATACATTTTTGTTTCATTAGGAATAGTCGTTGAATCTCCCAAATGTTTTTCCAACATCTATTAAGATAACCATATTTATGTCTTGTATAAGGAGCATAAAACAATTTGCATCAAGTAATCAGACATCCTGTCATGTTGGAGTATTTGAAACGCTAATTTAAAGCCCTTTAGAATAAGCTGATTGGAACAGAACTGAGTCTTGAACAGACAGACTCGGGGGTATGGACAGCCTTCCTCCTCCAGTTTACCGACGCTTCCTCCTCTCACTACCCAACCAAAGCAGACCCTGTCCAGTTTCCACTCCTAGATTCAGTCCAAACTGGCATTACTGCCTCCATTCTGAGCTGCTTTCCTGGTTTATTTCATCTGCTGCCTCATAGGAATAATTGCATTCATTTGAATATTGAGTATTACTCTCTTTCCCTAGAATCTAGGATTGATTTTTCCTTCATTCAAGGTCACCTTTTTTCCCCAAGGAATGTAATGTTTTCCTTTTTACCTTCCACCATCACCTTGCCTCTAGTGCCACAACCTTAATAAAGCAGAGTTCCTGCCTTCATGGTACTTAAGTTCTGAAAAGAGAAGACAAAAACGAAAGCATGTGTCAGATGATAAGCATCAAAAATAAAAATAAAGTAGAGGAAGGGGCCAGAGGGATGACACACTAGTGTTAGCAGAGAGCTCTATAAAGTAAAGAGGAAGGACAGAGATGTCTAGTGAAAAAGCATTCCAGACAAAGGGAACAGCTAATGCAAATACCCTGGGACAGGGCATGCTGAGCATGTGTGAGGAACAGCAAGGGGCCATAACAGACAGCTGCATCAGAATGAACGGTTGGAAGGAGCATGGGGATGTGACCTGAAAAACAGCAGAGGTCCAGGTAGCAATGGATCACTTAAGCTACAGTCAGGGCTTGGGTTACTAGTCTGAGCGTGGTGAGTAGCCTTTGGAGCATTTTGAGCAGAGGAGTTATTTAGTTTGCTGTGTGGAGGGTAGACTGGAGTGAGGCAGAAGGAGATGCAGGAAAACCAATTAGGAGACCGTTGTAATAATTCAGGTGAAACATCATGGTAGCCTGGATCAGAGTGACAGTGGTAGAGGTTGAGAGAAACGGTTGGATTCTGTGTATATTTCAAAGTTAAAGCTAAGAAAGTTTGCTGATGAACTGAATGTGGAGAATATGGAGATAAGAGGAATCAATTACTCAAAGTGTTTCTGAGCAAACAGAAAAGAGTTTCTTTTTCTTGAGATAGGGAGTCACAGGAGGAACAGATTTGGAAATGGTGGTGCAGGCACAGAGTTTGTTTTAAACATGTTAAGGTTATGATGCTAGTTGGACTTCACAGTAGGGAAATCACATAGTTTAAGTGTAGAATTAAGGGGAAAACTCAGAGCAAAGTGTATATGATGGTTAGTTTTACGTGTCAGCTTGACGGCGTCATGGGGTGCTCGGATATTTGACTAAACATTATTGCTTGGTGTGTCTGTGAGGGTGTTTCCAGAGGAGATTAGCATTTGAATCAGTACACTAAGTGAAGCAAATTGTCTTGCTCAATGTGAGTGGGCATCATCTGATCCATTGAGATCCTAAACAGTACAAAAAGACGGAGAAGGGAGAATTCACTCTCTGTGCTTGACTACCTGAGCTGGGACATCAGTCTTGGTCTTCCCTCGCCCTCAGACTAGGACTTACACCATCAGCTCTCCAGTCCCCAGACCTTTGGAACTGGACTGGAATTATACCACTGGCCTTCCTGAGTCTCCAGCTTGCAGACAGCAGATCATGTGACTACTCAGTCCTTATCATTGTGTGAGCCAAATCCTTATACAGTAGTCCCCCCTTATCCACAGTTTTGCTTTCCATGGTTTCAGTTACTCATATCAACCACAGTTCAAAAATATTAAGTGAAAAATTACAGAAATAAATAACATATAAGTTTTAAATTGTGCACCATTCTGAGTACTGTGATGCAATCTCCTGTCCTGTCTGATGTGAATCATTCTTTGCTGGATCCTCAACCATCAACATCATCTGCTCCTGACATCCAACCATCAACCTCGCCTTGGCTCGACAACGACAATCCTCCTTCTGACATATTGTCAGAAGGTCAATAATAGCCTAAAGCTGTGTCACAATGCCTACATCATTTACCTCACTTCATCTCATCACATAGGCATTATATCATCTCACATCATCACAAGAAGGGTGAGTACAGTATAATAAGATATTTTGAGGGAGAGAGACCACATTCACATAACTTTTGTTACAGGATATTGCTATAATTGTTCTATTTTATTATTAGTTATTGTTGTTAATCTCTTACTGTGCCTAATTTATAAATTAAACTTTATCATGGGTATGTGTACTGTAGGGTTTGGTACTATCTGCAGTTTTGTTCATCCACTGGGGTGTCTTGGACTGTATCCTCTGTGGATAAGGGGGGCTACAGTAATAAATCTCTTTATCTATCTATCTATCTGTCTACCTATCTATCTATCTCCTATTGGTTTTGTTTCTCGGGAGAATCCTGACTCATACAGGTTATAAGTTTGGGAATCATCAGAACATCAATGTTGTTTAAAGCTGCAATATAGGATGGGTTAATTTAGGGTGTGTGTAGAGATGGCCAAGAAGTCAGAGGGCTGAGTTCTGTGGCATCCAGCGTCTGGAGGTCAGAAAGATGGAGAAGACAAAGCAAAGATAACAGAGAAGGAACAGTCATCAGACAAGAGGTGAATCCAAAGAGAGTGGGACCTAGAGGCCAAAGAAAGTATATGTTTCAAATAGACAATGAGGCCACATGCGTTCTCAGAAGGCACACCCTGGAGAATCCACTTTAACAATTTTAATATTGAAATGTGTTTATTTATTATTTTTTGTGCATAATATGGTCAAGAAAATAAAATCATTCATCAGGGTAATTCACAAGCCACATTGTTAAAAGTTAAAGTGGAGCACAATTAAAACATATTCACTGGGGAGCTGGAAAACTAGGTTGTGGTCCTAGGTTTAGACAAACCAAGTGTCATCTTGTGCAGAGCACTTCACTTCTGGGTTCAGAGTTTGGATGGTTCTTTATCCAAAGAATGAAAAAGTAGGAGGAGATGGTATCAAAGCTTTTAGCAAGCTACATAACGACTGGTCTATGATGATAGAGCAATAATATGATGATAACGCTCAATAATAATTGAATAAAATCAAGGAACAAACAAATGTTCTTTCTAACTCCAAGATTTTATAACTAACGTGCCCTTTCCCTTTAAGAAATATGGGTAGAACTGAGTTGAAATGGTAACGGGGCACTTTACAGCTTTTTCCTTTATTCCTAGTGACTTGCCTGTAGAGATGCTTAATTATTTATACTGCCTTTAGGAAGTGCCACTGGGTTCAGCGGCTTTGGATGAGTTTCTATTATTATTCGTCTTAGAGCTATTTCTTATTTCCTCCAGCACAATGAAGGTGGTGAAATAAGTAACCACACTTCCCTTTTCCAAAGCCCTTGGAGTGCTCAGCTCAGCAGTAGCCAGACTCCTCGAGCATTTAATGAGAACTATGGAAGACCTAATTTCCTTTGTTGTCCTTGGTTCCTGCGACCTCAGATGATCAGATAAGGAGCAGTACAAGAGGATCAGTGGGTTATTTCAATGATTTCTCGCCATCATTTTCTGTTCAGGTGCAATCCCAGCATACCTGGTTTTTTTGTTAGCCTTTTTTCAAAACTTACTATACGGTAGCTTTCTCTATCTTTGCTGCAAAAAACGTCTGCAAATGCTAGATATTTGCTTGCTGGATAGCGCTAGGAGTCTTAATTTTTTGTGACTTCTTTCTTTCTTTCACTTTCTTTCATTTTCCTCCATTTTTCAGGTTTTTTTTCTTTTAATCAGAACACTAATTTAAATTATGGAATGTTCTAAGACATTCCAAGACATTCCATAATAAATGTTTATTTAATAAATGTTTATTGCATGGCCCAGTGCTATGCACAGTGTTTACAGAGGTTAGAAGCACGTAACCTCTATTACGGAGACAAATGCACTCTAGTTTAAAAGGAAATGTCAGCGTATCTGGTATTCAGGAACTGTGATCATGATTTGGTAATAAATTTGATTTACATAGTATATGTTGAGAGCCTGCTATGTGCAAAATTCGACATTGGTACTAGTAGTGAATGGTTGGCACTCTTTGGGGTCATTAGTTAGTGGGAGGTGTGTACATATATGTGTTATTATTTTGTAAAGCTGACAGACATCAGTGTAGATAGTTTTTTTTTAAAAAAAATCAGTACTGAGAGTGAAAACTATTTTATTACAGTTGGAACTTGAGTTAGGATGTGAGGCGAAGGCAGAGCTTCAAAAAGTGCATATGAGTTTGTGAATATTCTAGATGATCTTGGTGGGAAAAAAATACCAGCCTGATAGGCACAAAGGGAAAGTTTTTGAAAAGGCAAGGTAGGTTAAGGATACATAGAATTTCTTTGTATTATTTCTTTCAACTGCATGTGAATCAATTATTTTCCCAAAATAAATGTTTAACTTAAAAAATGAGTGGGAAATGGTGTCACCGAATGGCAAAGTAATAATGGCTGCCATGCAACAGAGGACTTGGTCCTTCCACCAAATCAACCATTGAGCTGAAAAGAGTGATTGGAATTAACTATATTGGAACTCTGGAACCTGATCTGACATCATGACTAGGACATCGCTTGGTGAAGGGAGAGGTTGATGATCTTTTATGAGTGAGTAGCATAGTGGAACCAACTACCATCTCTCATTCATCAGTTGTCGGCATAGCATCTTATACTTTGGAGTGGCAGGCAGCGGGACCTTGCCCTCCAAAAATTTATAGCTGTGTGTTTAGGTTGGTCTGGGAGTACCTGAGGGACCTGTGCAGATACTTGCTTTGGTTTTGGCCCTCTTAACAGAAGCAGCAATTCCCAGCAGCATCTATCAGAAGAGATAGGACCCCTTCCTGTTTTCTCTCCCTTTTTAGAGCCAGACATTTAAGGAAATATTTTCAGGTCACTGGCTTATTACAGAGAAAATGGAACAGAAACTTCAATAACCACACACAACATGGAATGCACAATTTGAGAAAATAGTCTGGAACTATTCAAAGCTAAACTATAATTCAAAGCTAAAACTATAATACTCCTGGAAGAAAATACAGGAAAAAATGTTCATGACCTTAGACTTGGCAATGATTTCTTAAATATGACACCAAACCACAGCCAGTTAAAAAATAAATAAATTGGATTTCATCAAGATTAAAAAAAGAAAAACTTTTGAGCATCAAAGGACACTTTCAAGACAGTGAAAAGACAACTGACAGAGTGGGAGAAAATATTTGTAAATCTTATATCTGATAAGAGACTAATATCTAGAGTATATAAAGAACTCCCACAACTCGATAACAAAAAGATAAGCGACCAAATTAAAAAGTGGGCAAAAGACTTGAATAGACACTTCTCCAAAGAAGATACACTGGTGGCCAATAAGTACATGAAAAGATGGTCAACGTCATGTGTCATTAGGAAATTGCAAATGAAGACTGTAATGAGGTATGACTTCACACTCACCGGATGGCTATTATCAAAGCAACAGAAAATAACAAGTGTTGGCAAGGATGTAGAGAAATTGGAACCCTTGCGAATTGCTAGTGAGAATGTCAAATTGTGTAGCCACTATAGAAACAGTTTGGTAGTCCCTCAAGATGTTAAACATAGAATTATCATTTGACTTAGCAATTTCGCTTTTAAGTATATACTCAAAAGAATTGAATATAGGCATAAACCAGATACTTGTACCCCAGTATTCATAGCAGCACTATTCATAATAGTCAAAAGGCAGAAACAACCCAAGTGTCCATCAAAAAGTGAATAGATAAGTGGTAAACACATACCTTCAAATATTATTCAGCTAAAAAAAGGAATGAAGTTCCAATACGTGCTATAACGTGGATGAATCTTGAAAACACTCTGCTTAGTGAAATAAGTCAGACCAAAAGGCCAAATATTGTATGTCTACACTTACTCGAGGTGTCTAGAATAAGCAAGTTCATAGAAACAGAAAGTAGAAAAGAGACTACCAAAGCTAGGAGGAGGATAGAATCAGGAGTTATTACTTATGGGTATAGTTTCTGATTGGGATGATGGAAAATTCTGGCAATAATCTTGAACATTGCACAACATTGTGAATATACCTAACACTATTGAATTTTACAGTTAAAATGGTAAAATTTTACAGTCTGTATGTTTTACCACAATAATAAAAAATAGTCCTACTCCTGTTAGAAAAATAAGAATGGAACAAATGTAAGTCATTTAAATAAATAAGTGATGATTACAAAACATCAGTCATGGGTCAAGCTGGTTGTTTCTTCTCGGTTTGGCTGGGCTTGCTCATTCATCTGTAGTCAACTGACAGTAACTGGGCAGCTCTGTTTCTGTATGTTAGTTGATTGTCAGCTGGGCAAGCTGGGCACTGGGGCCCATGTTTCTCATGTGTTCCTATGCAATCATCACCAGAAAGTTAGCCCAGATCTCTCAGAGCTCCAAGAAGCGGGGAGGAAGTTGGCAAGGTCTCTGGGTGTGTAGGTTCAGAGCCAATACACTCCCTTCCACCACATTCTATTCGTCAAAGCCAAGTCATAGAGACCTATGGGAAAACAGACTTCACCTTTTTATACGAGAAGTTTCAAAGTTGCATTGCAGGAATACAGAGAAGCGTGGAGATTTGTGGCCAGTTTTTGCAGTCCATCAATATATATATGTCGTACAATAAAGGATTGAATAAATGAATGATTGAAATGTTGAAATATAGCTATTGCAATTTTAAAGAATATTTAATGAAATGTGGGAAATGCCATATGTAAAAGTAAATAATATACAAAATATTCATATATACGCACATAAGTATTTGGTGATATGTACAGATATATGAATACATATATTTATTCTCCGTATTTTCTAACTTCTAAATTCATAAGTTCTTGTGAAATTAGGAAAAAATTAACTTTCTCAAATTATAGTTTTATTAAATGCACTAGGATCTTTTTAATTCATAAATTCTTGAACCTTGGGAGCTAGTTTATAAAGATCAAAAATTTTAATATAGCCTTTGTTTTATCTCTCATAAGATTGATCATAAACTATTAGTAATCCAGGATTAATTTAGATCCTACTATACTGGTACTGTTCAAAAGACAATAATGGGTATTTTTAGCATTCTACAATCCACCTTTATCTCAACCTTTATCTTTTAATCTAGATATTCTCTGCTAGAAGCAAGAAGCTTAAATAACTAGGACAACAAATCAGAACCAATGTACTTTCTTGAATCTGACTGACAGGAAGGGAAGAAAAACATCACATTCTACTTTAAGTTCATTTGTTAGTGTTCAAACTTGGTTAAAGTTCACTTCCCAAATCATGTTTTACTTCATTCGGTGCATAAACGCTCACTGAACGGTTTGCCCAGTCCCTATGTTTGAAGAGTGGAGAATCCAGTGGGAAGACAGGCAAATGAGCAAACTTTTTTTTATTGTAGCATCTGCTTATTTGCTAAGCTAGAAGGCCGTAGATCGTGCTGTACAAAACCCTCTTATTCAGACTTATTTTTGATTTCGTGGGAGAGGGAGGCGCTGGAGGAAGTTTAAGCAAGTTGATCTTTAAGAAGATGAATTTGCATTTCTTCTTTCACCATATATTTAGAGTCTGCCTACCTTGTGCCCACGCTCTATTAGGTGCTTTTAGTGGAGCCGTGAACGAAACTAAGCTCCTTCCCCCATTCTGGGCACATTCTGGGTGAGGAAACACACAGCAAACAAATAAATATATAATATATCAAGTAGTAATAAGCGTTATGAAGAAAAACAAGTGAGAGAAGAAGCTCAGAGAAGATCTAGAAAGTGTTACAGGCAGAGAGTCAGGGCTCGGGCTGGCCCTGGCCATGCTTCTTTCTGCTTCTCTCCTTCCTCCTGTGCTTTGAGGTACAGGCCTCCCTCCAGTTATCTTCCATTCCATCCAGTATCTGGAGCTGAGATAGTCAGCTTACTCTTCTCTTGGAATCAAAGTTGATTAAGCCAACATAGTCTTTCTCACACATCCTGGTTTCTTCCACTGTCTGAAAGTTTGCTCTAGGCCACGTCGCTTTTAGGAAAGACCTTCATTAGTGCCTGTTTCTGCCGACAGAAAGAGATCCAAAGAGGATTTTCACTTTTACGAAAAAAGGCAAAAAGTGAAAATAGCCTTCAGCATTTGTTTTGCAGAGAGCCGTTATAGAGGCTGGGCAGTGGAGCATACTGTAGTATTTCCTGCCTTCCACATCAGCCACATCAGCCACAGCAGGCAACAAACCTCAACCTTTGACATGGAGGCAGGCAGACAAATAAGGTGCAGAGGTTAGTGATCTGCCTGCCCTGATGGATTCAGACAACGAGGTGATGTTAACAGATGACCCTCTTCCTCTCTCTCCTACACCCTAGACTCCTGTAACTTTCGTCACTCCAAACCTCTGATGACCCAGCCTAACACCCCATCATCACCACCACCACCTCTCAGCCTTCCCGCGTGCCTGCTGTCTTCCTGACTCTGGTGAGTGAAACATCACTGTACATACATTATTTCTACTTTAGATAGGCTGTGTGTTTATCATGTCATTCCTGTTTTTAAAATATGTTAGTGTTATTTTAGGTTTCATGTGTCATTTGATATGATTTGGTAGGTTATGTTTTGGATCTAGGAACGCTCAGAATTATTCCCATATAAATGAATGGTAATTTCTTCTTTGCTTTAAACCATTTCAACTTAGGAAAGTTTCATAGAGATGCTCTACTTTCAGATAGCAGCGGACACCTGTGCCTGCCAACTCACCCATACTTCCAGGATTTCAATTTAAATATGTATGTGAACCAGATGGATAACACAAACGAGTGAGTTGGGTGAACTATAAAGATGTTACAGGCATTGTGGGACCTGAAGTGTACTGGATATTATGTTTCAAAGAAACAAATGCCAGTATAATTATTCATAAATCACCCCTTTTTGGGGCAGCACTTTTGGATCCCTTCTATAAGAAATCTTTGACTCTTAAGTGGCTTAATCGAGGCGTGCATTAAATTGCCAAGAATGAATGAAATCTTCAGAGCTGCAGAGACAAATTACATTTGCCAGAGCCAGCGGAATCATTCTTTTGTTATGCAGATGAGAACTTGAGAGAGTAATAGTTTGTGGATACAGAGAATTAATCGCCCTTTAGATGCCTCTGCAGTGAAGAGCATTTGCTCCAGCTTCCTCCACTTCCTCCTGACTCTTCTTTAGGGAAACAACCCCTCCCCATTGTGATGTTCAGGGTGTGGTCAACGACCCAGATCCAGTTCTACTTTGCTCTTCTAACCATATCCCCCACTCTGCAACCCCAGCCCCAGTCAAGGAGTGGGCATAGGATCCAAGGCTATGCTAATAACAGCTTTCTCTCTCCTAGGGTATTCCCCCCTTCCTTTTTCTTATTGTTGTAAAATATGGATAACATAATATTTATCATTTTAACCTTTTTTTTTTTTTAAGATTGGCACCTGAGCTAGCAACTGTTGCCAATCTTCTTTTTTGTTTTCTGCTTTTTCTCCCCACATACCCCCAGGACATAGATATGTCGACGAAAATAATCCATAACCAATCTATAAATGAAAATTTGGGTGAGTTTATTCTGAGCTAAAATCTGAGGACCATGGCCCGGGGCCTTTCTTCCTGAAGGAAGAAAGGGCACCAAAGAAGTGAAGTATACAGAGTGGTTATATACCCCCAAACAGGACGTTTCACATATGATTGAAATGTCCCTTTCACAATAGTCACGAGATTGCCCTGTCGGCCCAGCGATTGATGGACACAGCAGGTAGTGGGTCTGCTATTCCAGAGGGCGTAGCAGGAGGCAAGTCTATTGTCTCAAGCTGGGTGGTCACAGGTGAGCGCAGCAGCAATCAGTTCCTAGCCTAAAGAAAGATGCTTAATCTTTAAGGAAATGCCAATGTTGAAAGGGGGAGGGAAGTTGCACCTTTATCTCAAGGGCCTTTGCTCTTGCCATAGGGAATATCTAAAGCAGATATACAATGCATGCTCAACGGTCACGGTCAGGCCCTTTTGGAAAAACATGGTCAGGTCAAATTAGGTTTACACCAAATGGCTTCCTCATATTCTCCAATATATCGTATTGCTTGCCATTTCTATTTGTCAGTCGTATATTTTAGTTGTGGGTCCTTCTAGTTGTGGCATGTGGGATGCCGTCTCAACATGGCCTGATGAGCAGTGCCGTGTCCGTACCCAGGATCGGAACCAGTAAAACCCTGGGCCACTGCAGTGGAGCACGTGAACTTAACCACTCAGCCATGAGGCCGGCCCCATAACCATTTGTGAATGTAGTATTTGTGTCTTGTGAGTGTAGTTTAGTGGTATTAAGTACATTTACAATGTTGTGTAACCGTCACCACTGTCTATACCCAAACTGAAACTGCAGACTCATTAAACAATTAACTCCGCATTCCTCACTCCTCCCAGCCACTGGTAACCTCTATTCTACTTTCCATCTCTATGAATTTCTATTCTAAGTACCTTGTATAAGTGGAGTCATACAGTATTTCATCTTTTGTGTCTGGCTTATTTCACTTGGTGTAATGTTTCCAAGGTTCATCCATGTTGTAGCCTATATCGAAATTTCGTTCCTTTTTATGGATGAGTAATATTCCCTGGTATGTATATACCACAATTTGTTTATCCATTCATTTGTTGATAGTCACCTGGGTTTTTCCACCTTTGGCTTTTGTGAATAATGGTGCTCTGAGCTTTGGTGGACAAATATCTGTTTGAGTGCCTGCACTCAATTCTTTTGGAGATATATACATATAGTTTTATCTCTTCGTTTCCAATTTGAATGATCTTTCTCTTAAAGTTTTGAATCTTAATCTGGGAATCTGAAATTAACTGGCACTGAGTTATCCCAGAAGCAATGCTCTCTAGAGACAGCACCTGCCTCTCAGATTCACAAGGGTGACTGCGGGCCACATGCTTCCAAAGGCTGGATTTTGCACTCTTTTCTCTTTAATCCTGTGATAATTTTTTTAACAGAGTTTGTTTCTGTTGCTTATAACTCAGGAGCCCTTGTTGAAGTAATACCTCATCCTTACTTCTTTCAAATAAACAGAATTCTTTTAAGAAAAAAACCTAAAGGAAGAAGGGGAAATGTGGCCTAAAATGGGACTGAATTATCATCTCATCCAATTCTCCTCACTAAGTTCTCAGGTTTTAGATTACATCAGAATTTCCCTATTAAATTATTTAAAAGGCGCATTCCTGAACTGTATCACCAGAGATTTTAATTATTACTTTTTAACAAACATCCCAGGTGATTCTCAAGTATATGAACTGTGCACCACACTTTGCGAACGGCTGAATGTTTTGCAGGGTAGACCTCTATATTTGCCAAATAATGGCCTAGTTTATGACTCAACTCCCCTAGGAATGCTAAACTCTCCACCCCACATAGTGAATCCAGTTTATTTGGGAGCAACGCTTCAAAAACAAAAAGTTTCCCATATTTTTAGTACTATTATACCCTGTATGAAACTGAATCATCGAGTTGTAGAATTTTATGATTATACAGTTATAGAGGATTTCTCATTCCCATTCACTTAACAGGAACAATTTTAAAGAATCAAATGAGCCTGATGAGATGTATATCTTCACATAAATGTTTTCCTCTGAAAAACGTGTTCACTTTTGTTCTAAATAATTTGATTTCACATAAGGATTTGTATAGGTGTCTCCAATGATCTCGTATCCATGGTCAAAAACAGGGTGACTTGCTGGGCAGATCCCCAATTCCCCAAATATCGATCCTCTTGTTCCCATCAGAGGTTTATTTCCGTAGCTCTTGACGACTTTTCTGCCTTGAAGAGTGAAATCATGCACACCCCCAGTGAGGTGCTAAGCTCTACCAGCTAATGACTTGGATACCAGTGACACCAGGATAAGGGTGCTGAGAGGGAAAATGAAAGTGCTATTGCTGTAAGAACTGTCAGATTGTTTTACATTTCTTAATTTCCCCTTATTCCGGATTTTCATTCACTTATCTGTTTCTCCATAATGATTGGTATTCAAATTCTTAAAAGAAAAGCAGCATGTGCTGCTGGAATAAGATGTTTCATTTAAATAAAAGGATAAATGTCTGATAATTTACTTGTGAGTTCGCCCAAAGTTATCAGCATTAAGACAATCAAAGCCTTACACTCATAGGATGAAATTCTTACACTGTGATGGAATGGTTGGTGTCAGCTAGTGTTTGAAATGGGCTTCTTGGTGGGCGTGGTGGGAGGTCAGTCAGGGGTTTTCTGTGTGCTGTCTGAAATCTCTCAAGTTCACTAGCTCGGTGTGCTAGAAAATAACCTAATAAGAGAAAACAGTTTAGCGGAATGAAAGTAGACTAGAATCCGGGACATCTAGCTTCAAATCCCAATGGCATCTCTTTCCACTCCAGGTAAGACACCTGATTCCATTGATTCTCACTTTCTTTATTTGCAAATGGCAAAAACTAAGAACCATTCTTCAATGGAAGAAGTTGATTCAATTCCATTTAATTTGATTAAACAGATATTTATTGAGCACATGCACTGTAAACTGGCCGGGACTGGAGATACAATGGTATTTGAGAGATTCCCCACCTTTGTTCAACTTAAATTTCATCAGGAAAGACAAACAAAAGAGCAACAAAAACAACACACAAGGATCAACTGAAATAAAATGTGTGCATTATACATCAGGGTAAGAATTTTGACAGGTGTGCCACAGATTAAATAAGAAATCATCTCAGTTTTCCTTCTTTCTTTTTACTCTGTGGAGCATGGAAATGGAATAGCAATTTAATAAAATGCCTCCTTAATTCTGATATACTTATTCTCAGAAGGGATTAGCACCAAAGCCTTCAGGGGTGTGTGTGTGTGTATGTGTGTGTGTTCTTTAGTCACTATTTTCGTCATCTGTTAAACTGCACAGTTGCACTAACAGTTAGAGCCTTCCTCTGGAATAGATTCTTATTTGAGATATATAAAATTAGCTTCATGACTAGAAAACAAACGAAACCAAAAATTAGACAAGTGAATAGACTTGTATTAGATTGAAGGTGTGAACTGAGAGTCATCAGGTCTACCCACCAGATCTTACTAAAATAGTCTTGGCTCAGGGAAGAGGGCTGACCCACCAAGGTCAATGAGTGCTAAGATGCTTAGCCATGAGTAGAACGCCGGTCTCCTGATTCCCAGTCCAGGGCCAATTATGTCAGTGAAAGCCATGTTGTCGGAAATGCCATCTATCCCAAAAGTGAACCCCTTGAGACAGAACCATGACTTTATCTGCAAATAACCTATCTTCAGCCTCATTCCTAGACAAGGCTGAGACTTTTCAACAGGCTTTTTGTCTGACAAGACTGTCCCCAATCCAGAGAGAGCACAGGTGGGGGATCTGTGAAGCAGAAGTGCATAGAGATCTTTGAAAATAGCAGCTTTACTAGACAGAAGAACCCCAAGCTCTCTCTACAGTGCTGACTTGGATGAGTGTTAGCTAAGAGCTGATTGACCCTGAAGGGTTAGCATTTTAGCACGTCCTATCCATTTACCTGAGAACTTTGAGTGCTCTCTTTTCCAAACCAATGAACTCCCTTAACAGCTGCATGGCTCTCCATGGTTTATATCAGGAAGGAGGAAGTCCCAGAGTCCTCAGCTGTCAGTGTAGATAAGTCTTGCTAAGGGAGGGAACGTTGAGATAAGGTCTTTAGGAATGAAGTCATCTTACAATCACAGCCTTTCCTTCTACTCTACACAGTCACTAACTGGGGAAATCAATAAAGGCAGACTTGAGTAAGTCTAGACATTTTTGAGTCTTATTAAATATATGTAAGAAGCATTTGGAGGCAAACCAGAAACGACGATAACATATAAAGAAGCCAAGGAAAAACAGAAAGGATCAAACGTAAGAGCTTATGATGATTTGGAGCTCAAACTCTGACAACAAGCAGTGGAAAGGGGAGTAAAGAATGTTTTCACCGGCTCTCCATTGCCCACACACACGGCTCGAGGCCCTTCACAGGGACCAAGGGCATCCTCCTTCCAACTCTTGTCCATCGCTATTCCATTGAGTGTATTGTGTACTTCAACCTTGATGAGCACGATGACGATCATGGGCATCAGGACTCCCTTTTTTCCCCTCACTTCATATGATGAGAATTTACAACCACATACAAAGTTAGAAGAGTAGCTCAAGGATTGGTAAACTGCCTGAGGGCCAAATCCCGCCATGCCGTTCCTCTGTGTGTTGTCTGTGGCTGCTCTGGCACTATAAGGGCAGCACTGAGGAGCTGAGGCAGAGACCTTATGGTCCACAAAGCAGAAAATGTCTATTATTTCCTGTCTTCATGATTTTTTGTAAACGGTATTACCTGTAAAGGTAGCATTTACATTTTACAGAAAAAGTTTGCTGACCCCTGGACTAGCACAATGAACGCGTGTATCTCCCAACAATTGTCAATAATTGTTAAGATGTTGTCATGGTTGCTTTCTTTCTCTATATTCATCTATATGTAAACAAATATATTAATATATGTTTTCCTGATCCATATGAAAGTAAGCTGCAGATATCATGACCTTTCTTCTTGGAACACTTCAGCTTGCCTCTGCTAAGAATAAGACATTCTTCTACAAAGCCACAATGCCTCTACCACATAAATAAACTATTATTTCATAATTTCATCTAATAGACGGGTCCTATTCATAGTTCCTCAATTGTCCTCAGAATCTTTCTATACATTTTTTATTTGTTTTAATCAATATCCTTTCAAAGTTTTGTGCATTGTCTTTAATTATTACATTCCTCCAATCTCTTTTATCTAAAACAAACCTATCAACCTTAACTTTTTTTATTCTTTTCCCAACTAACATTGACTTCTGTAAGAGTTCAGGCTTGTGGTCTTGTAGAATATTCTACATCTGTATTTATCTAATGGTTTCCTCCTGGCGTGATTAAACATTTTGAGATTTTTTTTCTTTTTCCTGCCTCCCACACTTTCTATAAATTAAGCATTGATTCTAAAAGGCTTGATTAAATTCAAGTTAAATGCTTTCGGCAAGGCCATACTATATCACAAAAAGAAAAAGACAATGTTGGGTTTTCCTGCTGTTAGTGAATCAAAGTTTCATCATTTGGTTAAGATGGTGGTCAACATTTAAGATGGTACATGTTTCCTTCCACTATTAGGAAGTTACCTGTAGGATTGCTGGCGGCAGAAGTCTTTTGGCATCATGGAATTTCCGGTTTCCCCCCAAGTTTTTTGTTTTATGATTTTTGCTTCCATTGGTGATCAGTGCCTAAATCAATAAAAATGACTCTTGTTTTTTCTAATTCTGCAGTTCCTTCTACTTATTCAAGTGTATATTCTACTGTATAGAAGAGTTTTTTTTCTCTTTTGTTTTCCTCTCTTCCTCATCATTATAGATTTACGGATTTTTAAAAATTTAATGACTTCAATCAATTATAGTCATTATTCTGTTTGATGTTTAAACTTCCAAAAACTGGCCAGTAGGACCCTCTTCCCTCTGTTCCTATGTTCTCTGGATATGGTCCACTGGTCTTCGAGATCTTTCTTGCTTCCTGCTACAAATTATCCCAGGCTTACCTGTACTTTCCCTGTCTCAGACCTGGAATCAGCCATTTCTCCAAGGATGTCTGGCTTTTTATTGGATAACGGTATTTAGAAATCGAGATGTAGGCAATACAGTGCTCGGTACTATGGGGTGCCTTTTTTTCTAGGCTTTTTCAGTGTACACATGTATGGATACATACTTACATAAAATCATGCGTTTATATGAACCACCAGGACTTTTCTGGCTGCAAATGAAAGGCAACTAACCCCAAAGGCTTAAGGCATAAAAGAAGTTAGAGTATTGACAAACCCTTGTAAGAGCAAGTATGGCTTTAGGAACAGCTAGATCCAGGACCTCAAATGATGCTGCAGGTCTTACTTGATGTATTAGAGTCATTCTCCACCACCATCACCTCCACCTCTGCCTCCAACAGGTGATGGCAAGGTTGTAAAGCGGTAGTTCCAGTCTATTATAAATTGAAAGATTCAACACCTCCAAACCCTGGAGTTCTGTTACCATTACTGGGATGAGGTTCAGCAAAGACCATGAAGGTTTCCCTCTAAGTCTCTTTTGTTCCTCATAACTGATTAATTCCTGATGAAGGAAAGTCTCCACCCGATTTGAGTGTTCTCCAGCATCACTTCATTGCATTGATATGGCCCTGAGCCACGATTTTTCTTTCACACTAATTGCCCTATAGTAGTTTTCCATCTCCTAGGCTCTGGCCTGTTTCTCTTACCTATAAACCTTTGAGCAGGTGTCTCAGAGCCACAGGCACATCCACTGCTTTTTGCTGACATCTCTCTTAGAAGAACTTTAGTCTGCTTCTGGTTTAATTACAGTGTCTCTGAGGATCTGCCAGTATTATTCCATTCACAGCCTGCTCAGTGATAATCAGCTGATTGCTTAATTCCCCCAAATCTCCCGTCATAAAGCTCTTTCCCATCCAAAGCTGTACAGTGTGACTCTTTCTCAGCAAACTCTAGTTACCCAGATAAACTTAGACTATAATATGAGCCCTGAAAGTCACTGTAGGGGTCCTTCTGTCTATTCTCCAATGCATACCATTTTACCTCGAGGAAAGGAGGGCGGGGGCAGGCCTCAGATCAAGCAGTGAATGACTGGAAATCATAGCCCCTAACTTAGGACTCTTAAGTCTTAGCCAGTTTGTGGCCAAGAAACCATATCAAGCAGACCAGTGACCCAAGTGGCTGTGCTATGTGTCCTCCTGAGAGGACAGTCAATGGGGAAGCATCAGAAGAGGGTCCGAGGAGGTGAAGAGAGGCTGGAGTTCTACTGCCGTCTCTGACTCAACCGGTTTTACGACTTCCAACTGTGCAACTTGACCTTCTGTCCATAGAAGGAAATTAGTGATATCCAGCTCATTTTCTCTGAGACCCTGTCTGCACGAGGAACCTTATTGCCAGAGAGGTGACACGATTTTCCCTGTTACCATCATCAGCTCTTTGATCCATACTATTAAGAGAACCCGGTGCTCTGAAGCCAGATAGTCCTGGATTAAATCCCATCTCTATCATTATCATTGCATATGTAATTTATCTCTTTGTATCTCAGTTTCTTCATTTACCAAACAGGAATTTCTGTTTTATTGGTAGCAGAGTATGGTGGTGAAAGACGCAGCCTTGGCTTTTCTGTCTTTCTTTAGTCTTGGTCTTTCTGTACCTCAGTTTCCTTGTCTCTAAAATGGGGATAATAATGGTAGCTTACCCATGGGGGGGGATTAAATGAGATACTACATGCAAGATGCTTAGAACAGCGTCTGACACATAGTACACACTGAGTAACCATTTATTATTGTTATCATTGTTGTTGTTGTTGCTGAGGTATAGGTTGTGTGGACTGTAATATGCTGTGACTATCTGCTCACCTGTCATCTCCTCTCCTAGACTGTGGGCTCTCCTGGTCAGAGATTGTTTAACTCACCTCCTTATCCTTAGAACCTAGCACAGGACTAGCACACAAAATACTTGCTTAACAGATGCTAACTATTACTGTTATAGCATGATTGCCACGAGGATTAAATTACACTGTAGATGCTCGTGCTTAGCACAGGACCAGGCACATAATAAGCACCGCCATCAGCACCATCATTGTCATCTTCTTCGTATTCCTCAGAGCAGTCGGCTATTTTGTGGTACCCCAGCAATCTGGCAGAGCTCAAGGTGGAAGCAGGCACTTCTGTTAAGACTGCTCTCCAGAGGGTGACACCCACTCAGGCCAGCGAAGGAATTCGCCTCAATATCAGGAAAATCTAAGCCCTCCTGATACGGCCGTGTTGAAGGAAAAGCTTTGTCACAGGAGTTGAAAGACAGTTCAAATCCTCTCTCTGCCTTAAGTCACCAAGTAAAGTAAGAACAAGTCACTTGCCCCTAGTCTCCCCTAATATGCCCTGTGTGTCAGTTTTCTGTCTTGCATAGACTTGATGAACTCAAAGTCTGTTACAACGGAAGGTTGGGCAGGAGGAAGAGGGCAGTGTGGGAAGCACATTTACAGCAGGAGCAGACAAGTGCAATACTGAAGCCTTCAGCCCAGGAACTAAAAAGAAAATAAATCCTGATTGGTAGTCTTTGCCAATTTCCATGGAGTAAATACTCACATCATCTTTAAGCTGCTAATGTAAGCTTAAAGGGCTCACAAAATTCTTCAAAATTTTAGCAATCAGTTCTTGTGAACTGATATGAGCCAGTTCCAGAGCATCAGGATAGAGGTAGGAATTGCTATAATTTAGAAATTATAAGAAGTTCCAGAGTCCAACCTTCATACTCCACCTCCTGGGGCCCCATAATCTTAATGAAAAGCTCCTATTCTTTCTTTATTTCTTTTCCATAATTGTTTTTGCACTATGGGCCTCCAGGATTCAGGACACATATTCGTTCAATAAACTGTTGTTGTGAACTTGATGCATGCCAGATATTGAGATAAGCACTATGGAATTGAAATGCTGCCTCCCCTCAAGAAGATATACGTAAACAAATGCTTTGTTAGGGTGAGAGATATGGGCAATATTTGTTAGAGGAAGAAGTGTCTCATTCTGCTAGAGGAAGCTGGAGAAAATAAAGCAAATTGCAAAGACAGTAATTAAGAAGATACATAACCTTCATTGACTGTCTCAATGCTCCCTACCACTCCATCACTCAACTCAGTATGTGACTTGGCAAGTCACTTAACCTCTCTAAATCTCCCTTGCTTGACCTAAATATGGAAAAAATAAGCTGGCCTTGTTCCTTATATGGAGAGTATTTGAGGTGAAAGAAAAGATCAGAGAAAAGGACCTTATAAACTCTAGGAGGCTATACACACAAAGCAGACTGTTGTAGCAGAAACCAGGGTCAATCAGAAATCACATCTAGACGCAGGTGGACAGGAACATCCATCTACTAGAGCTGGGGATTGTGGGAACCTCACTCAGTATTTGCTTCACTTCAAGCAGCTTAGCTAGTTTTACCTAATCCCCAGGTTTTTCCTGTAACATGGAAATCCCAACTCACAAAGGACCAGCTGTGTACGAGAGATTTTTCTTTCTAAAATGGAAATAACTTTATGGTTTTATCTGTTTCTTAAAAAAAATAAACAATTCAGAACAGACAAACAAAAAGAATGGTAAAAGTTACTTGTGAGCCTGCCATTCAAAGATAAGCATTGCTAACATTTATGTATATACCTTTGGGAATTCAGGCAAACAGACAGGCACGCACATGCACGCACACAACAGATTTTACCAAAATGCAGCCATGCTTAACATACCCGCATACATGTCTATAATTTTTTTAAACCTAGTATGTAATGGAGTTATTGCATGTCATAATTATAGATTCTGCATCATCATTCATTACGTAAGTTATTTTTTGTATCAGACAGCTAAGAAGTGGACTAACAGGTCCAATTGATTAAAAATGAAGATATTAAAAGAGCTATGATTTATTTGGCCAAATTCAAAAAGCATATTGAAACAAAGTAACATCATGGAAAATACATGGGCGTTACAATATGGGACCCCAGGATTTGAACCCAAATACCAAAACTTACACTGTACCTAAGGAGCCTGACCTCTCTGAGTCTTCTTTTCCTCACTCATACAATAGGAATAGTGGTGAAGAAAATCTCCACTTCACAGGTTGGTACGTTATCTCCATTTCCTCCACTATATGCCAGTGTCCACAGAGCTCTGGAGGTACGTGATGAATAAAACTTTTGACTAGTCTTCAAGAAGCACACAAACAACAAAAGAATTGTGATCCTTAAATGATAGATAAGAGAGTCTGGTTTCACATTACATAGAGCTGAAAAGCATAGTTGAGTTATTTTAAAAGAGGTACCTCAGAAAGTGTCACAGAGAACAAATCCATTCACTCACATACTCCACAGCACTCACAGACTGTCCCTTAGCACATAGGGGAAAAGCACAGTTCCACGGGAGGTTTTAGAGTCAAGCTTCTTAATATGCGCTGTGCTATATAATCTCATGAACCTGCCCAGCTGACTCCTCTTTATTACTGGGTTGTGGCATCACTTCCGATGAGCGACTTGCCCAAATTTCCTCCGCTGGAATAAGCAGATAATGAACTAAACCTTCTCTTTGGCTTAAGTACTCTCTGATAGCAAGTTAACTCCATAACTCTCCTTCCAACCTCCCCAACCCCTCTCTGAATTATGTCTCCCTTTCCATAGCAAAGATGCACTGTAATAGGCATTTCTCTAGCAACACCCACACTCACCCCACCCACGCATAGTCTCGATTGTGCATCCATCCTCTCTGCTCCCAGTCTTCTGTGTTTTCCTCCACCATTACGTAGACTATAATTGTCTGTTTATGGTTGGTTTTCCTCAAAGGACTTAAGCTAGCTGACAAGATTCACATTTTATTTATCTCTACCAGACCCTAGCACTATGACTTGCTCACAAAAACAACTTAATGGAGTTTCTTGGTCTGAATTGGATCTGATGCAAATAGAACCCCAATAAAACTGAGACGCTTTGTGGTCCTTGCACTTCTGAATGATGTTCCATTAAAAATAAACACAAGTTTGGCATCCAAAAGAATTGAAAAGCAATTGAAATATTTACAGTAGTCTCTATTAAAAAAAATCAAGAAGAGTCTCCATTGCGTGAACTAGAGTAAAATGGTGCAAAATCCTCTTATTGTTCCGCCCAACCTGGTGGCACCAGGAACTATCATAATGTGTGCCCAATATGGAAGAAAATTGGAAACATTGAGTGTATTAGTCAGGTATATATGAAATAATGTTGTTTAACAAATCATCACAACATTCAGTGGAGTACGATAGTTATTATCTTGCTCTTATTATTTCTTGCTCTTGTACCCGTGGGTCATCAGAGCTTTGGTTAATCTAAGCTAGGCTTAGCTAGTTTTGGTTCCAAGTTCCAGCTTGGGTCTCAGTCTATTCCGTATGCCACCAATTCTCCTGGATTTACAAATCATAGAAAAGAGGCAAGGCCCAAACACATAAGCACATTTTAATACTTTGCGTATATCATGCTCACTAATGTCCCATTGGCCAAAGCAAGTCACTTGGCCAAATCCACTATCAATGGGGTAAGGGTGTCCACTCTTTCTGAGAAAGTAATAGGGAAGGTGTGATTATTTGTTGAAAAATATATAATCTCCAACTGTTGCCCTCTTGTTTCTATGGGGAAAGTGTCTGATATATGGATTTGCATGTAAATAGCTTGTTGGGAGCAATCTCAGGAACAGTTCTGATTAGAGAGGTGGGATGCAGGATTGGATAGAAAGAGAAGATAAACTGAAATGAAGTTACAAAAAAGCCCTCGGTCCATAGTATGAGGAGCTCTAAGGCTCAGATGGCCCCAAATTGAGACATGGAGGCTAGACTTTTGTACCACTGAATTGACCCACCATTTGGATTGAAGCTGCACACTTGGGTGAGGCAACTTCCTTAGGCTAAGGGAAATTCCTGGGAAGGGGCTCAGCTGTGGGTTATAAGTAGGAAAGATTCCAAGAAGTTACAGGAATGGTATCTCAGTCCCGATTGGGGAACTCTGGGCAGCTCAGAACAACACCCAATCCAACCCATCCCTCACACCACACACATCCATTTGCTTCCAGTAAGTTCACTCGTATGGGAATAGGTTCTTGAGAATTTTCATTCATCTCTCTTTCTGGGGAAACTTACAGAACAAAGTTAATAGGATATACTATAGCTCCCACTGCCACAGCTGGTCTAAGAGCAGCAAGTGCCATTTTTCAGTGCCTTCCTCTACTACTCTTCTGGATTCTCTGTACCCTCAGATAGTGGTTCTGCTAGTCCAAATGGCTTACCTACTATAGTAACCCAGATCTTCATCCATGAGGGGTTTCAACTCACAGCCATTCCATCCTTCTCAAACCATGGCTGCTATACTTCTCTATTTTTAGTCAAAGTTGGACAAGAGACAGACCTATGAGTCAGCTGGGTGACAAATGTATGTCTCCCTACCACCGTTGTCTAGCAAGACCACTGCCTTCTCCTGGTGTTTAGGGTCAATTTCTTCTGCCAGAATGGTCTCTCTTTGCTTGATGTTCTCTTGGCATAGGAGTGTGTAGTTACTAAGTAGCAGCCACTGCTTAAAGTCTAATGGAACTCTTATTGTACCCCTTGGTTGATTCATTCACTCAATGAGAATGAGGATCTCTGATCTTGCAGAGCCTAGAATTGCCAGATTGGAAGCACTAATTCCCAAAGTGTCCAATGCTGGCCAAAGTGCTGGGCCACTCCTGTTTGACCTGATTTATAAATATATGTATTCCACCTTTTGGAGACAAAGTACTATATAATTGTTGTTGATTCAGAGTTTGCACTGCTTCTTGGAGAATGGTACCCTTCATCACAGGGCGGTATTATCTCCAGAATAGCATCTCAGCTATGCTATCACTCTATCAGGCCAACAGCTTTGGGTTGTGTGCAGCATGTAAGAGGATGAGTGGAGCATGTGCCCACTGTCCACTTTCTTTGTTCTAAAGGGGGTTCTTTAGTCCAAGGTGATGTTATGCAGTCTCTCATGCCAGTGGATCAAATATTTTGTGAGTCCTTGGAAAATGGTGGTGACCGAGGTCCTTAAGGAAGAAAACACAAACCCATCCTCAGAATATGTGTAAAGTCAAAATTACTCACTTCTCTTTCCAGGGAAAAAGAGGTCTAATGTAATGTACTTGTCACCAAGTAGTTGATTGGTCACCTTGAGCAATGGTGTCATATGGTATCTCAGCATTGGTATCCATTACTGGCAGGTTAGATATGCGGCAGCAATAGTAGATAAATGAGCTACGGCAAAAGGCAGCTATGCTATTGGGCCCAAGCACAGACTCCACTTCTGCCATCCTGTCATTGTCATTCATGCATCCATTGTGCTGGTTGATTTCAACTAGCCGATTTTTCTCTCTACTTGGTTGTTTAGTACTTCTTACATGATGGATGCTTTCTGGTGTGCATCAACATGTGAGAAAAGACTTTTCCCATTTGTGCCAACTCTCATAGGTCTATCCATCTGTTGCTTCCTTTGGCCTCCTATCCCTGATCGTTCAATCTTTCTCCATTTAGAAACTTGGTGAACCAGCCATTCACCACTGCCAGTGAGTGTGTGGTACGTATACACATACTTTAGCTTATTTCTCTTTCCACTCAAGTTGTACTACTTTCACTGAACTTTTCAAATGCCCGAGATATTGAACTTGCCAGTGTATTCCTTCCCACTGCTATCCTACCCCAGTACAGCATTTGCAAACGTTTTAAAAATTGCACTGCTGCAGCATGCTAGGAGATATCCACACTCCATCTACCACTACTGATTGGGTCCTCATTGTTAGGCAGACAAGGAGTGATCCGAGTCTCAACTCCCATTTTAGATTCTACTTTCTTAGACCACGCTTCACTCCAACTTTATTTGGTTGTATTTCTTGGCCACTGACTATGAGACAGATGTTTTCTTAGGGGAGGTTTATTGGCAGTTCTCTCAGGAATAATGCCTGTGAAAATAAAGGAAGTAGAGTTAGACAGAAGATAAATTGTGCTGCAGTTCAACAGAGACTGCATCTGGATAGCCCTTCAGAGTTGTCCCTGACTGAAACAATGTGGGCTGTCTCAGGGGAGAGAGTGTATATTTGGTGAGGCAGCTTCCCCAGGCTGATGGTAACTCCTTGGAAGAGCCTCAGCTGTGAGCCATCAGCAGGCAATAGTCTGGACAGGAGGGGAAATGAGTACTTTGGTCCTGCATAAGGAGGTCTGGGTAGGGTAGTATGTCATCTACTAAAACCATTACTATTCACACCTCTCCCACCTACAAAATACATTGACCCAAACCTAAGATCTGCAAAACTCTATCCAGTCAAGACATCAGTATTGAAGTCCAGAATTGTGTATTCTACATTAAGTCCAACACGAGCTCCTCTTGATACAGTGACTAACGAACAAAAAGACAAGTCATTTGCCATCCTCATACCCAACACACCGTGTTGGAATGTGTACAGGATAAACACCTTTGAACAGGGAGAGAATAAGAGGTACGTGGTAGCATATGGCTTTTAGTAATTCTGAAATCTCACCGGCCAAATAGTACCTTGTAAAAACTGTTATCTGATTAGGTCCTCATTCTGCTTTCTGGAAGTGGCTTCTCAGTCGACTGTTTACACTGCTCATGGTCCTGCTTTGTGGGAGGTCCTCCTCCTTGGTGACTTCTTAAGAAGATGTGCAAGGATACACCCTTTGGTATCTGAGCAGATTTCTCAGCCTGCTTCCTCACTGTAGAAATTGGGGGAGTGGAGGTATTTTTACATCTTTAACAATCTCTGTCTCCTTTAGTCCAGTGTGTGTGTGTGTGTGTGTGTTTTCCAATACAGCTTTCTCAAAACCTTTGTGAATTTTCTGTCTGTTCAATTCCAGGAAATTTCCTGTGCCAAAAGTGTCTTCCACGACTCTTCTTGAAACTTTTCTCCTCCTCTTTCTCCTTCTCCTCCTTTTTCTCCTCTCACCCTCTCTCCTCAGTTGCAGGTATCTGCAACATCAAGATACTCTGGACCATGCTTTTAAGCTTTCTAGGAGCCCCTTTATCCAGCTAAAAAAGATGTGAACACCACATTAATTCCTTCAGAAGGCTTGACAAAACATATTACAGCAATGTCATTGATGTGGTCTTTGTAGACCATGACACGATGGCAGAACCCTCTGTTCTAAGGCTGTACTTTGTTGGGAAACCATTTTAATTTCTAACCATGCAATTCCTAACCCATCTATTTTCCTTTTAAATTATGTTTGTAGTCTAGCTTATACTTTTAAGAAATCATCTCTTTCTTGTAGTGCCTGATAAAATATAGCTAGCAAGAGCCAGTTCACAGACAACATTTTTCTCTGAAATTTATTTGCCTAGTGCAAAAATAAATTAGGTACATTTTCATGTCTTCCTGTTACCACAAGTGACTATTTTACTTAATGGTTTCCCCTACACAATATAAGTTAACATTTTTCCAGCCTCCTTTTCTGCTACTCAGTTCCAAAGCCAATTTCACATAGTTTAGATTTTGCTTATGGCAGTGCTACACATTTAGCTACCATTTTTCATCTCAGTTCACTATATCCACAATAATGCAGCCTAATCAAACAACCCAAAACTCAGTGAAATGCAACAATAAGAGTTTATTACGTGTTCGTGTGTCTATAGGTCAGTTGAGAGTTGGCTGATCTAAGTGGGGTTTGATGGCAGTTGGATTCAAGTTATTGATTAGGTACAGATCTGCTCTATAGATTTATCTTACTCCTTGGGACTAATGATTACCTAAGCCATGTTTTTCTCACGGCAGAAGACAGGAATGCAAGATAAGAGCCAGACCACATAAGCACATTTCCAGTCTTTGCTTGTGCCATGCCCACCAACATCCAAAGTAAGTCATATTGCCAAACCTACTATTACTGGGGCAAGGAAATACATTTCTCTCCTGAAGGTGAGGGGGGTGAGAGTGAATATTTGCTGAACAATAATCTAATATGCCACATCCATCAAATAACACTAATGACTACTATATTCTTATGTATTTGTTTGTTATTGAGTTCATAATATTTGCCAGACACTGTGCTAAAAATACTGAGCCTATTAAATAGAGAAGAAATTCTAACTTGTTTGCATGAAAGTTAAGTAACTTGTATCAATTAAAATCCAGAAAGAAAGTAATGACAGATATGCTCAGGGAGCTGCAGGAACAAAAACGCACTTTTCGCCAAGGCTTGGAGGAGGGCGAATCAGAGAAACCTTGCCAGAGGAGGTGAATCACAATCCCTGAGCTAAATCTTGAGGGGAAATTAGTTGATAGAATGGCGAAGAAGACAAAGAAAAGCCTTCCAGGAAAAGGAAACTGTATATGGAAGAATATGGAGCTGTAAGAGTACTGCGAAATCTCAGAAAATGATAGAAAGGAATTTCTAGAGATGCCAGCAGGATTCAGGTCATGCTGATATTCTAAGCTAGGAAACAACTTGATTTTGATAGACTGGGCATCGTTACAGGATTTTCAACACCGCTTTATTTATCTTTTTGCTCAATGGATTTCAAGCAACGCATGCATTCTCGCAGGACATTAATGTACTCTTTACCGCTCTTTTGAGCCACATGGGCCCCTACCGTATTCACTGTTTATACAATCTAAATTTTGTTTAGATACTCAAGCACTCCTAACCCAGCCTAGTTATGTCATCCTCTCCATTGTCTTCATCATCATCATCATCAATTAGCATTTCATTTTATCTTTACAACTCTATGAAATAGGAACTACCATTAATCCCATTTTATAGATGAGAAAATTGAGGCTTAGGAAGGTTGTGTCTCTTTCTCAAAGGCACATAGGCAGTGAGTGGAGGAGAAAATAGGATTCACAACAGGTCTGTCTGACTTCAATGCTATTCATTATAGGTGGGAGGAAAGACTCAAACTATGAGATCATATGTTTGGGAAGCATCTTTAACATTGATTAACACAGCAACCAATAGATCAACCTAATAAGGCCATAGAAGTACAAAAGAAGGTTTGTGTAATTCGGAAAGAGAGTCACTTATTTCTCGTCAGGTCTCTGAAGAAGATATGAGAGGACAGAGAATGGAATATTTCAACTGGCCCTTGAAGAATGGGTAGACCCAACAAGCAAAGTAGGAATGGAAGAACCTTCCAGGAAGAGGGTTTAGCTTAATTAAAGGCTTGGAGAATGAAAACCAAAGAATATTCTCAAAGAGACTTGAATAACCCTATTCGGATATAAGAAATAGACTAGTGAGACCGGATCCCAGAGACTTCTGAACGTTAGGCCAGAGAATATGTCAATGACAAATATTCATATGCTCTCAGAGCATTGCTCTCTTTTTCTCAGGGTTTTGCTGGTTTTCAAGGTACAAGGCAGATATCCATGACTGATATGTATATTCAGCTACATAGAGGTAAAGGAATATCAACAGATAAAAAATGATATAGCTACAACTTTGTAAGTAATTCTTTACAAAGAGAAATGACTTTTAAAAAAAATTCTCTCACTGTTCTAGAGGGTATATCAGAGATCCTAATTCATCGATCATATTACTGATGTATCTATCACATATGTAATATATTAAAAATAAATCTGTGCCACCTAATGAACCACTCTTTTAATATTCCACTTGATCATTGAGAGCAATATGTTGCCATGGAAACCTAAGTCTGTCTAGTCATTAGCACCTTTTTTTTTCCACACAGGAATTTGAGTGTAATGTTATTCTCTTAGCAAGAATTAAATTAGCAATTATTCATCCAAAAATAGCATCAAGAAGATCTAAGCAAACACACGGCACTAATGATTTGTTAAATTCACATAAATTATCTTTGAATTATGCAGTGGTTATAGTAATCTAGTATAACTGGTAGCTACATCAGATGCTTGAAAAGGAAGACAAGGAAGGCAGACTTTGCTATCTTGGGTCAGGAGAGTGCATTTGGCGAACAAAAACCATCTTCTTCATGAATTTTTCCATGACTTTCCCTTATTGGATAAAATCTTCCATTCTATGGGCCTCCCTAAGCACTTTTTTCTGAACCTCTCTTATCCATTGATCACCGTCCCTGAGGCTTGTATCTGATAATCTTGTCTGCCCAGAGTCCATCCCCTCTTCTCCTGGTAGCACCATCTTGGTTTTCCTCTGGAGACCTAGTCCTGGTTAATTCCTGCATCTTAGTGAGAAGGAGGGATGCGAACTTCTTGTAGCAGATTCTATTGATGCCCCTGCCCCACATCTCCATGACCCTTAAGGTTCTCCACTATGGGAGCTCAGTTGTTTGCAAACCAGAGCAATCCAGAAGTATGGGATAGTAGCGCACTTGGGAAAATCTTAAACAATGGGGCTTGGCAGTCTGTGAATAGACCTTTCAGCTTCCCACCCTCCAAAGGGATGATTCAGAAGTTGTTCTATGTGGTTTACCAGAAGATCTTTTCTCCTTTCCCTGTCTCACTGTCCCTATTTTCTCACAGGTTTAGTTAGTTCCTGGCATCACCTCCCAAATAAACTGCAAGCACCCAAGTCTTTGACTCTAGATCTGCTATTGGAGAAATCCATACTAGGATGCCTCTTATGGCTTGGATGTTATATGTGAACCACATTCAGCCAGTTTAAACCCTCTCCCACAAATTTAAATCTGGAGTAATGACAAAATGACAGGAATGGTTGGAGTTGCTGACTAACATTGTTTTCCCTCAGACACTGCCCTGTGGTTGCCGCTCCCAACACCTGCAGATTGGTCTCTATCTATAGCTGTCCTTTCCAAGATTTGATGAACCAACTTTTCCTTCGAGTATGTGAGGTCCAATTTTTTTCCAAGAAATTCCTTCTTAGCTTTAGTTAGGTAAAATTGGTTTCTTTTCTTTGCAATCAAGAGCTCTAACTTGCATCTCCTGTATTTCTTGATTCAACAAACATATTCTGAACTCCAACTATGAGCCAAGAAGCTGTGTGTGTGTGTGTCTGTGTGTGTATATACACTAAGGTGGAGCTGGGGAAGAGTAGATGTTTTCCGTGAGATGATGTTTATGGTCTTTATACAAGGAGACTATCAGGCTTTGTGCATGGCTGGGGCATATTGTATAATTAGACACATGGTAAGCGAGGAGGATGGAGACACCATGAATATGTCATGAAAGGTCTGGTCAGCAGTGCTTAGGAGTTTAAATTTTATCTGGTGTTGAAACTGAGAACTATTGGAATGAACAGGAGAGAAACAGGAGGTCGTTCAGATAACCTCTATCTTCTCAGGTTGGTAAATGATCAGGCCTTCTGCTGGGAGGGAGAGAGTATAGAGAGGAATTAGCTACTTGAAGAGTATGGCAATGGTTTAGGGCAGTCTCTGCAGAGGTGTGAGAGGAATCCGCAGTGAGTAGCTAGAAGGCTTCGAGAAGATTACCAATTGTTTCCACTTTACAGTTCTTAATGCTGGCCATAAGCAGTGAATGAAAGATATATAGCTATGTGTGCATCAGAGCGCATCAGAGTCACCTAGAGGACTTATAAAAGCACAGACTGCTGGGCCTCACATCCAGTTTCTGACTCAGTAGGTTCACCTGGGGCCTGAGGACTTGTATTTCTAACAAGTTCCCTGGTAACGCTGATGCTGCTGGTCTGAGAACCACACTTTAAGAACCTCTTATATGTGGACCCTGCCCTTGAGAACACTGTGTTCTGATAAGTGGATAAAGTAAAGCAATGTAAATCAGGGAGACCTCACAAATTTCTTCAGTAACTCAAGGGCAGATGAAAACGCCAGAGGAGGGGCCAGCCCAGTGGCGCAGTGGTTAAGTTCGCACATTCTGCTTCTCGGCGGCCTGGGGTTCACAGGTTCGGATCCCAGGTGTGGACATGGCATTGCTTGGCAAAAGCCATACTGTGGTAGGCATTCCACGTATAAAGTAGAGGAAGATGGGCACGGATGTTAGCTCAGGGCCAGTCTTCCTCAGCAAAAAGAGGAGGATTGGCAGTAGTTAGTTGAGGGTTAATCTTCCTAAAAAAAAAAAAAAAAGGCCAGAGGATATTACCCAGACCCTGTTTGGTTACCAAAGATGGAGTCCTAAATGTCCACTCATTAACTTACCCACTCATTCAACAAATGCCTAGAGATCTTGCTATGTGGCAGACATCATGATTGATACAGGAGCACAAATACAAACAAGATACATCTCCAGCCTACAAAACTCTCAGCCTAGATAGGGAGGCAGATGCATAAGTGATCAAGTGTGACAAAAGGCTCCAGGTACTGTGGTAGCTGTCTATAGAGACTACAGCAAGGGTGTATAGTTGGCAGAAACCAATTTTACACAGGAAAGAAAAGAATTCTCAGGAAGAGTATTATAAGGAAGTGAGCCTTGAACTGAATTATGAAAAGCGGGTGTTGTTGTTGTCAGGTGATGAAAGGGGTGAGATCAGTTTTCCACAGAGAAGGAAGGGCAGGAGAAAAGGCACAGAAGCCTGATTATACTAGTCATATTTTGTAAGATGCAAGTAATCAGTAGTTCAGATGTGTGGGGTCACAGGGTGTGGGGGATGAGGCTGGAGCTACAGGCTCTGATTCTGGATATCATCTGAATTCCACATGAGCACAACTTAATTCCTCCCACTTTGGTGCTAGCCACCTCCCTGACATCACCACCTTCATCTTCATAATTCCATCAACACCACCACCATCATCATCGTCATCAATCATAATGCCCAAGGTTTATTCAGATTGTCTTGGTGTTTAACCTAATCCCAATTTTCTGCTCTAGAATCCCCACCCAAGATCCATGTTACATTTAGTTGTCGTGTCTCCCAGGGCTCCTCTTGGCTGTGACATTTTCTCCCACTTTCCTTGTTTTTGATGACCTTGATGATTTTGAGGAGTTCTGGTCAGATATTTTGTAGGGTGCCTCTCTATTGGAATTTTCCTGTTTTTTGTGTGTGTGTGATTAGACTGAGGCTATAAGTTTGAGAAGGAAGATCACAGAAGTAAAATGTCATTTTCATCACATAATATCAAAGGTATGTATTATCAATACGATGGAATACTGTTGACATTGACCATGATCACTTGGTTGAAACAGTGTTTGTCAGATTCTCCGCTGTACACTTATTTTTTTCCCACTTTCCATACCGCACTTGCTGGAAGGAATTCACTATCTCACACTCAAGGGGGAATGAGGAGTTATGCTTCCTTTCCTCTGGGGTAGAGTATCTACACAATTTACTGTTATTTTTATCTGCCATAGGATTTAGTTTATTTAGGTTACTCTAATAAAGCATTGCCTCTTGATTTTTAATTCTCTCTAAACTAATTTATATGATAGCACAATTTAAGGTAGTCAGGGTTAAGTAGCTACAAGTAGAGTAGAAGCTGGTATCTCTAATTTGTGCTGACCTCTGGAGAAACTTCATCAATTTAGAATCCTGCTAGACTAACCTTCTCTTGGGAGAAGGAAGCAAATCAGACTGGGATCCATCTGAGCATCTATTTTGGGGACTTCGTCTGGGTATCCAGGATGCCTTGGGGAAACATGTAATCAGTGTGGCTCTGGAAACTCTGCTTTGCTCAGCTCTAAAGATTGGCTGGATCTGGGGAGCTGGGGTATGAAGTTATTTGCAGATAAGCAAATTCATTTCACACAGGCCACACTTAATGAACAAAATAAGCTGCACACAAATGGTCAGCCCGATTACTTTGCTCCTTTAATGCTTCTAGAAACTATTTAAAAATCTAATTGTTAGCTGACTATTAAGGCAATTGAAAAAACGGGTTCAACCCTTAAGAGGCTGCCAGCTGATTTGCCTGTAGAAAATGCCTTAGTAGCTCTTCTGATACTAATCAACCTTCACAAACCACTGCTATTTTTTTTTTTTTTAAAGCCAGGGATCTCCAAACTTAGGGAACTTGTGACCTAACTGAAAGACCACAGGGCTTGGTGTCAGAGAACCTGAAGTCAAGCCCTTGCTCTTCCCCTTACAGCTGTGTGAGTCTGAATAATTCACAGCACTTTTCTGAGTCTTAGTCTCTTCATTGTAAAATGGGAATAAAAATCCTTGCCTGCAAAATGCTTTATGAATGTATGAAGGGGAACCTAATATTGTAGTGGTGTTAATGAAAACAGAGACCTGTTATTTACAGAAAAACTATCCCGTGAAAAACAATGTTATTATTGATGATGAAGATGATAATGACAATGATAGGAGTGGTAATCATGGAATTATGATAATGAGGGTGGTGATGCGTAGAGATGACTAGGAGAAAAGTCAGGATATTTAACATGTATTTGTGTCATATTCAGGTGATATCCAGAATCAGAGGAAGAGGGCAGGGGTGGGAAGAATAGGAAGCAAGGAGTTGTAGTGGTTCTCAACCCTGGCTTCACACTGGAATCATCTAAAGGTTGAGAGCCACAGATCTCAGGCAAACAGGCAATGGCTACTGTTCTCTTCAGGAATAAAGAGGTGAACTGAACATCAAATGGCCACATTGGAATCTGCACCAACCTTGCTTTAGAGTATATGACCTAAACACAAAATAAATGACTATATTTTACAATCTTCTCAAGTCTATACTGTATGTTTAATCATGTGCAATGGAAGTACCTCAACTGACTTCCCTATCAAGGGTCTAGCACTGGCAATGACATGCACTGAACACCTATTTTGCGCCAGACTCTACATTAAGTGCTTTTCAAATGTTACCTCATTCAATCCTTGTGAGGTAAACATCACTGTCCTCATTTCTCAGGAATGAAGGAACTGAGGTTGATGAGGGTACTGATGATGATGAAGCAGAGAAATATCATTGTGATATGGTGATTTATAATAAGAAATATATGTTTGATCTTGGCCCCATTTCTGGCACAGAGCTCCCAAAACCCTTGGAATTTCCTGGTGATCAGAGTGATGAAGGTGTCTTTAGTTATGTTAATAAGGTGACATTTGAAAAGCCCCTAAGGAGAGGGGCTGGTGGCCAGTGGAGCCAACCGTGTGATTAGAAGGTTAGAACTTTCAGTTCACCCCCAGACCTCTGGACCTCTAGGGTAGGGAGAGGGGCTGATGATTGAATTCAATAGCCAACGGCCAATGATTTATCACTCATGCCTATATAATGAAGCCAACATAAACACCCAAAAGGATGGGTTTGGAGAGCATCTGGGTTGGTGAACACGTGGAGGTGCTGGGAGAGTGAGGTGTTCCGAGCGGGCATGGAAGCTCCTCACCCTTCCCACATACCTTGCACTATGCACCTCTTCCATCTTGCTATTCCCAAATTATATCCTCTTATAATAAGCTGGAAATCTAGTAAGCAAAATATTTCTCTGAGTTCTGCGAGCCGCTCTAGCAAATGAATCTAACCCAGGGAGAGAATCATTGCAACCTTGGATCTATAGCCAGTTGATCAGAAGCACAAATGGCAGTGTGGACTTGCTGTTGGCATCTGAAGTCGAGGGGGTCAGTCTTTTAGCACTGAGCCCTTAACCTGTGGGATCTGGTGCTATCTCTAGGTGGTTAGTATCAGAATTGAGTTAAATTGTTAGACTTCCAGCTGGTGTCTGAGAATTGCTTATCGGTATGGGGAAATGTTGGAGGAGGTCATTGAGAGCACGTGACTGCCAGTTGTCCCTTGAGATGGACCTAGGAAATCAGAGGCTTCTCACCCCCTCCCCTGCCCTTGGAATGTATGTTCTTCCTGTTGTTCCAGTCTTGAGAAAGCAATGTGTTGTTGAGACCATCTGGACAGTATACATGACTGAACCCAGTTAAGGCCTCTATATAAACTCTTAAGATTATGGCAGGCAGGTGCCGAGATCTACCCATCTTGTGGCCACCCAAGACAAGTCTCGTATGTAAGCTCCCTTGCTTATTAAACCTAGCACTGACCAATCTGGAGTGGCCTGTCTCTTTCTTTAGTCTCCTTGCCCTCTATGCATGGGAGCCAGTTTGCAACCCAACAGGAAAAACAAAACCCTGTACATTGTGATTGGGTGCAGAATCTTATTTATGTTCCATGACGATGGACCATATCCCCTTGGGAACATGTCTGCACATAAAGAAGGGATGAGATGGTGGGGCAGAAACCACAATAATCAAATACTCTACGTACTCTCCTTCACTTCCCAGACCGTGCACTATAGTTAGAGCCATGTGACTAGTTCTGGTCAGTGGACTACAATTGTCACTTTCTGTCCAAGAAGGTGAAGAGTCTTATGCCTCCTCCTTCTCCCACAGGCTGCCATGTTGCCCTTGAAGACCCACTGTAATAGATGGTAGAGCTGGAAGATGGCAGATAGCCACCTCACTCACACTAGACTTCGTGTGAATGAGAAAAAAAGTTTATTCTGTTATACCCATCTTAGTTAATTTGGGCTCCTATAACAGAATACCACAGACTGAGCAGCTTATAAACAAGAAACAACTTTTTGTCACGGTTCTGGAGGCGGGGAAGTCCAAGATCAATATGCATGCAGATTCGGCATCTAGTGACAGCCAGCTTCCTGGTTCTTGACGGCCATCTTTTCCCTGTGTGCTCACATGGCAGAAGGAGGAAGCAGCCCTCTGGGGCCCCTTTGTAAGGACACTTACCCATTGGCGAAGGCTTCACACTCATGATGTAATCACCTCACAAAGGCCACACCTCCCAGTACTATCACAATGGTGACTAGCTTTCAACGTATGAATTTCTTGGGGAACACAAATATTCAGTCTATAGCAGCCCCTGAAACTTGAGGTTTCTTCCTCCTGTTTTAGTCAGCCCATTCTGTTAATATAGCGCCAAGAACAATTCCGTATGCTGACATTTCATCTTCTCTGCCATAACCATTTAAGTGTAACCATTTAAGTGCCAAACCATAAGCAGATATTGAAATAGTCTCTTCTTGTCTCACTTTCTGCCAAATTTTTTGCATTATCAAGGAATAAAAGGAGTTCTTGGCCACCTGTCTCTTCTTCAGGCAGTGAGCTCCCATTTAAGTCAGCGACAATACCTCAACCATGACAGTAATGGGGACACCTATTCAGGCCTTCAGAAGCAATTAGCTTAAAGTAAGGGTGACAGTTATTTGCCCAACACAGTGGATTTACTGAAGACTAGGTGCTCTCCTATAATTCAATCTTAGAACTTGAGGTGTTATTTCTCAATTCCAGAGAGCCAAATTATATTTATGACCACCTCCACTCTCTGTCACAGCCAAAATACAGCCTGCTGAATGCTCACTCCTAGAAGAGCTCACTGGGCTAGGCCCCATGGCCAGCATGAAGATACTAAACAGCATTTCTTTGGGATGTTTTTTTAAAATAAACTGAGGAGATAGAGCCTGGGTAAGTATGTGGGAATTTCATAGCCCCAAAGGAGTCTAGCTGGATAAGTGTCCTAAAAAAGATTGAAAATGTAGAGGCAGTCAGTCTTATGTTTCAAAAACAAAACCTTCAAAAATAATGGTGTTTTAAAATGCAGTAGATTTTCTTGGGCATGCATTGATTTGCTGTTAATTTATACTTTGCAATTACTTGCATTTGCATCACAATGCATTGCTAAAAATGCAATGGGGATAGAGATAGTACTTCCTCTGAACTTTCCCAACTATCTTGCCTAAATCAGGGGTGAACAGTCTTATTTTTTTTTAATAAAGTGCTCTAGGTTTGTTTTATTTTTATAAAGATTGGCACGTGAGCTAACTTCTATTGCCAATCTTCTTTTCTTCTTCTTCTTCTTCTTCTCCCCAAAGCCCCCCAGTATATAGTTGTATATTCTAGTTGTGAGTGCCTCTGGTGGTGCTATGTGGGATGCCGCCTCTGCATGGCCTGATGAGCAGTGCATGTCCATGCCCAGGAGCCAAATCAGCCGAAACTGGGCCGCCAAAGCAGAGCGCGCAAACTTAACCACTCAGCCACGGGGCTGTCCCCACAGGGTGAGCAGTCTTAGCAGAGGAGAGATGGAGCCTCTCCCTCCTGTGCCAAAGCTACAATGGTTGGCAGCGGATAGCACCACCTTTTGGACCTTCATTGACCTGGGAGGCAGGGATTACTGGGGTACAGGTTGACCAGAAACAAAATGGAAACTGGAGGATAGTTTTGTCCATCTTGTGTTTGCTTATTCACTCTTCGTTCACCCATTTCCTACTCTTCCCACCTCCAACTGGAAGCATGAGGTGCTGTACTATTGCCATCTGAAATTTCCATCCTGGGCAAAAATGGCCAACGCACTGGAGGTAGGTCACTGATACTTCTTACCAGTATTGCTATTAGCAGTCATAAATGCCAACAGTAAAGCTTATAACATTTACTTTTAGAATATGATTTCATTTAGCTCTTTTCTCAAGTTTTCAAAGTCCTAAAGGTTAAATCATCTATTTACAGTCACACTATCTAGAACACAGGATCAAAATCTAGAACTCATACTCTTTCTATTCAGCTGCACTGCTTGCAACAACTTAATACTGACTGTGAGATTCATTCTGGCTAAATTTTTAATGATGGATAGGTATGTAATGTCATATCCACCCACATCCTTCTTCCACCAACTGGCAATAACATGAGAGGGTTAACATGGCAGGATGGGGATGTTCTTTCAGATACCTCTTGTGCTCTGTCTCCCCTCATCTTGTCTTCACCTCCAATTCCAGCAATGCCTATATCAAATTATCCTGCGCTGACTTTGACTCACTTTCTGCTCATAGCATCTCACCTCAAGCATGAGCCCTATGCCTTGGATGGTGCTCAGGGCAGCCTGCCCCAAAAGATGCCACTTCAGCATGTTGATTATTTTGAATTAAAGTTACTTAAGAAACAGTCAGTGCAAAAAGGACACCCTGACCTTCCTTTGTCCCCTGAAAGCAGGAAATAAATCTCCCATGTGAAAGTATGTGCCTTCCTGTACCAGGAGGTAGAGAGGCATTTTTATCACCAGAAATAGGAAATTCAGGGTCAAGAAGGGTGTATAAATAAATCTTGTTACTTCCTGACTAATCTTTACCACTCCAATCCCAAAAGTCTTTGCCTTGTAAATTCTTCACAAATTTATTGTTTCTTCATCTAAAAGGTATAAAAGCTGCCTGCTTTGGTCATTTCTTAGAGTCTCATATTTCTATGAGCTTCAGTACCTATGCAATTAAATTTGATTTTCTGCTGTTAATCTGTCTTATGTCAATTTAATTTATTAGGTCAACCAAAGAATCTAGAAAGGAAGAAGGGAAAATTTTTCCTCCCCTACATCTTTCACTATTAATCCAGGGCTTTCAAGACACTGTGTGGTATGGGACATCATTGGGGTCTAATCTGAGGCAAGCTTGTGCAGATCTGAAGGGTGGGGGATTCGACACTCTCCAGTGAAGACCTCAACCAATGGGGACTGGGCTCCTGGGGAAGAAAATTATTCTCCTTGTTGCTCAGGTAGGAAATTTTGAGAAGCATTTATAAGCTCCTCAGAATGACCTTTCAGAAGAGATCCTGAGTTGCCTTTGGGAGTGACAATCCTATAATGCATCGTTACACTTGCTATTCCTTCTTCCTTCTCTCATTCTCTTTGATTCTCCTCCTTGCTCCCTGTGATCACCTCCCACATAAGGTACCTGCACACAAGTTGTTGTTTCAGACTCTGTTTGGTGGGGGGGAACCTAGATGAAGACAAACGCAATGCAGAGAACATTGGCTATGGCACAAAAGACATTGTTCATGTTCTTTACCTGCAAAACGGGAATAGTAATAGTTCATACCATCATTATAAGGATTAAATGAAGTAATGAATTTGCAACACCTGGGGCAAACCAGGGACCTAAGAGCTATTAATTCCTTCTCTGTTCACTCCCTTCGTATTTTCATACTCTAACATGAAGAAGTAGCTGATGGGAGAATTTTAGCTTGGGCCAGGGGGAGAGCACTTGTGTCAGGGGACCCTTTCAACACCCCCCTGTGTGATGTGGGGTCTCATGTGTGGGAAGGCCTCTGCCCAGCTCTTTCAGGCTCTCTGAGCAAAAAGTGCTCAGACCTTAAGTAGTAGCAGCTGTCCTACCGTGAGCATCAGAGGGATTTCTGAGGATTAGGAAGGTGATATTTATACTTTCCACTTTGTAGGAGAGGAAGAAATATTCTTCTACCCTTCTAGGTTCTTCTGCCTGATCTAAGAATTAAATTGACAGGAGACAGCATAACAGGAGAAAACCAAAGTTTCATAACAGGTATACATGGGAGAGACCCAGGAAAACTGAGTAACTTGCCGAAACAGTGGAAGCCACCACCTTAAATACCATCTTCAGCTAAAGAAAAATATGTTGGGAGTAGTGCTTGGGACTTCAAAGCGAAGGAAGGCAATTCACATGGAGATGGGAAAGCAAATGTTTGGTCAACAAATGTTTGCCCTGCCTTGCAGAAACCATGGGACACGGAGAGGCCTTTGATCAAAGGGGCCTTGCTAGGTTCCTCCCTGTCTACACACCTAGTTCATGTTACAGTTATCTGTGGTGACAGCTCCTTCCTGGTACAGGTCTTCAGTCTTAAATCTTTTAGGAAGTTAGAGGGAAGGTCAAAGTTTCTTGCTGAGTCTTTTATTCTTAAAAATAAACCAAAGAGACACATTTGGGGGTAGCAAATTCTGCTCCCCTATAACTTGAAGGTATACAGGAGGTATACATTGTATTAAACTTCTGTGTGTTATTCTCCTGTTAATTGGTCTTTTATTACAGAGGAGTCTCTGCCAAGAACCTAGAAGGGTAGAGGGAAAACTATTTTTCCTCCCCTACGCGTGCTATAGAAAAACAATGTTATGTAAATTCCTCAGTGTCTGGGTAGGCTATGGATGGGCTCTGATGAACAGAACGAATGCAAAGAAAAGTATGATGGGGGCTCAGCTAGCCAAGGAGTCAAAAAAAAAAGATTTCTTGGACTCTCAAGGTCTGGTAGTAGTGCTCCTTTATTCAGAGAATAGCATGGAGTAGCATGGGGACAGGACCCATGGGGAGTAAAGAGCTGCAATGAGTTGAGGGTAGGGCTAAATTTATAAGGCATAGGTATGTGAGTTTCTTTACAAGACAAAGGAAAAATTATGCAAAAAAGTCATTAAAATGGTATCAGTGCAGGTGGGGTCTGGTTATCGGGTGGTCCTATAACTTAGGATACTAATCAGATTGGATCAGGTCAGGACGTCCTATGCTTCCCAGAGGATGATATAGATGGGTATGTAGGGCAGGACGCCTTGGGCTTCACTCCCTGAGGCAGCCTTGACCCTCCTCAAGTATAGTGAAGGAAAAGGTGACAGGAGGACAGTAATTGCCTCTGGAGAAAAGATCAATACCAGAAATACACTGCCCAGTGTTAAAATACATAAAGTAAGAAGGAAGCAGGCGGAATTCTAGAGTCTGAGGAGGAAATCCTCAGACTTCTTTGAGAATTTTAGGTTAGTAAGTTGCAAGAGGAAGAAATATTTTCTTTAAGGATTTAAAAAAGAGTCAGCGATAGGGGCTGGCCTGGTGGAGCAGCGGTTAAATGCGCACGTTCTGCATCAGCAGCCCGGGATTCGCCGGATTGGATCCCGGGTGCGGACATGGCACCACTTGGCAAGCCATGCTGTGGCAGGTGTCCCACATATAAAGTAGAGGAAGATGGGCATGGATGTTAGCTCAGGGCCAGTCTTCTTCAGCAAAAAGAGGAGGATTGGCAGAAGATGTTAGCTCGGGGCTAATCTTCCTCAAAAAAGAAAAAAAAGAGTGAACAAGGGGGATGGTGGAGGAGATGTGGGAGAATGAGGAGTAAGAAATGAGAGAAAATAAGTGTTAGTCCCTGTCCTTCCCGGCTGAGAATGGGATGCATCGAATGATAGTACACAAATCAATCTTGACTGGTTTGGGGTCCTCATTAGCTACCTGTCACCACCAGGTTACATGCAAAAAAATAATATTTAGTATGGGCTTTGTATGTGCAAGGCGTTGTACAAAGCTTGTACATATTATCTCCTTGAATCAAAATAGCCCTTTGAGTTGAGTCCTGTTATCGTTCCCATTTTGCAGACAATGAAACTAAGATTCAGTATGTTTGTAGCATCTTGCCCTGAGGCAGTACATTTAGACCATCTTGAGACAGAATTTGAAACCAGGGCTGTGTCATACCAGAGCCAGGCACATAACCACTGGAAAATCACACTTGAGAATGAGACTTTCTTTCATAAACATGGTATCCAACTTGCCTGGAGTTAGCCTTGGTACCTGCGTGCTCACTGGTCCTGAGCAACTGATCCCCTGCTTTTGCTCTAACGTGCGTACCTGCCATGCCTTGGTTCCCTTGGGGTTTTTATCTTTGTCTCAACCCTGAGCAAATCCACTCTTTCTTGGGCCCTGTTCTTCCTGGGGTTGGGATGATATAGCTGATGAGCAAAATGGCGGAAAGTAGACTTTCCAATGCCTGCCTCGTCTTTCTTCTGGTGAATGTTTCCTATAAAAGTGGACAATAAACCTTGATTTAGTTCTGCCTATACCTTCTCCAAACCTTTCTCATCTTTGGGAAAACAGAGAAACTTCAAAATATACCATTGAGACAGAGTTGAGAATACTCCCTTGTCCCAAATCCATATTACTCCATGTGAGCCCCAGGGCGACAGCTCTGAAGTCTGCACGTGCTGTATGAAGCTAGCCAGAGTGGACTTAAATACAAGTTTTCATTTACTTTTTCTTAGTGGCAAATCTCTCAACCTCTTTCAGCCTCATTTTTTCATCTAATAAAATAGAGATGAGAATATTTAACACTACTAATTGCTACAGTAGCCTTAGATAAAATATGCACCATAAAACATAGGAAGTGCTTTTTAAGTGTCAATCTCCATTATTTCCTAATTATCATCTCATTTCATCCACCTGCATGAGGGCCTTGGAAAATCCTGGTGGAGACTATGAATATTGCCTATTTTTAAATAAATATAAAACATCATCAATAGAGGAAAAAAGAACTTCTCTTTTTCTTTCCCTAGCAGAGATTATAATCGAGTTTCAGTATACGTCCTTAGAGCCACACAAATTTACAAGACTTTCAAAAAGTAAGAAAACTCTGATTAATAAATTTGTATTATTTTCATGAATTATAAGCATTTTTATGTGTTTCAATTTTCATATTTCTTATAGTTTCAAATCTAGTGGATCTAGTCTGGGAAATGGTTCACAGGTAGCAAAAATCAAAAAATTTTAAAAATTAAAAAAATTTTCATTAAAAAAATAAAACGTCTCCTCTGAGAAAATTTGATGCTCAATAGCCCCACCTACTGGGAGAAGACGCACCAGACTGGCATTTCTGCCACAGTATCTTTAGAAAAAATGACCTAAGAATAGGAGGGAAACTTAGGGACGAAGGGGCCCCACTCTTCGTATTTATAAATGAAGTTACTGAATTTGGCCCAGAGAGATGTGAGTTTCCCAAATTTTCACAGTCCAGCAGAGAGTCGGGAGGAGAATTTGTCCTACTCCTTTGAATTTATTTCCTTTGACAGCCCACAGGCCAATTTAATAGATTAGAGTGATTGCTTCTGATAATGCTTTACATTTACCTAGCATACTATAGTTTAGAAAGAATTTGCACAGATATTATTCCAATTACATCTTATAATCACTCTGCGCCTCTACTGTCATTCCCCAAGTTCACACAGCTGGAAAGACACAGAACTCAAACTCAGTCTCAAACTCAAGACTCTGGGCTCTGCCTTTCATGGCAGGCTGCAGTCTTGTTTTCTCTAAGCTTCTTTCCTTTCTGGGCCTGCGCAGAAACCCCTCTAAGGAACCATGGGAAGCTGCAGTGGTAATTTGGCCTACAGCCATTTGGATTCATTGTTCTATTGTCAAATGTCTACTCTGGTGGTGCAACCAATTGACATCTCTCTGGGTGGTTATAAAGGCTGCTGGTATAAGTTGCTAGTTTTCTGAATGCAGATATGGTGAAATAAATCCAGGAACAAAGAGAAAGAATAGAAAGTAAGGTAGATAATGCATCCAGGGCTCAAATCAGACAGTTTTCTCATGCATGGGATTTTCACTCAAATCAAGGAAAAGATGCTTGCAGATAAAGGAGATTAGCCATTTGAAGACTGAATAACATTTGATTTTATAATTGTAACCAATCTCCTCACTGCCCTCTCCTGCCTCAGCTCAGACTGAGGACCCTTGGGAATTTCCCTGATTTGTTCACCCTGTGGCAGAATGGAGGCTGGAAAAGAGCAAACAGGATAATAAAAGCAAATAACTCTAGCTGTTTTTGAAGCATTTAACAACTCAATAAGCACTTTCCTGTGCATTAATCTCATTTGACTGCTAATAACAAATCACCCAAGAAGGCAAATCCAGTGTAATTATTAGCCCTAATTTACAGATTGGTAAACGGAGTTTTGGAGAAGTTAAATAATTTAGAGACAGAAAAGTAGGGAACAACTAAATAACCTAATAGCAATGCCTTCTTTACTAAAATTTTAAAATATATTGGCATGCTCTTACACATTTTTTTTCTTATACGTAGAAGTTTCCTTATAACTCTAAAATTGACAGAAGAAAACCTGAAAGTTTGGGGGTATAATCCCATAATTATGCAACATATGTTCATCAAGCACCTATCCTACTATGTATCAGGCACTGGTCTAGATGTTGAGAATATAGTAATGATGAAAGAGATAAGGTCCCCAATCCATGCAGCTCACATTTTTGAAGGATGTAGAAAGACAGTAAGTGGGAGCTGGCCCAGTGGCGTAGTGGTTAAGTTTGGCATGCTCTGCTTTGGGGGCCTGGGTTCACGGGTTCAGAACCCCAGGCACAGACCTACACCACTCATCAAGCCATGTTGTGGTAGTGATCCACATACTAAATAGAAGAAGATCGGCACAGATGTTAGCTCTGGGCTGATCTTCCTCAAGTAAAAACAGTAAGATTGGCAACAGATGTTAGCTGAGGGCCAATCTTCTGCACACGCTCAAAAAGACAGTAAGAAACTCAACAAATAAATCTATAACTGCGTAGGATGAGCTGTAAATGGAACAATAATGAGCAGGTTGATCTGGTGAGAGAAAGAAAGAACTGGGGAGGCATTGTCGAAGAGGTGATCTTTAAGCTGAAATCTAGATGACAGGAAGTTTGATATCAACTGTATTAAGTTTGATATCATCCATATTTAGCAGTAAAGTGCCTCAGGTGGGAGAATAACATGCAAAGACTCTGAGGTTTGAATGAGCTCAGCCTGCGAGAAGTTAGGGAGTCTGAAGCAATGTGATTTCAAGGGGAAGATGGGTGAGAGATGAGTTCAGACAGAGACAAAGACATCTTTGTCTTAAACTTTGGCTTCTATCCCAAGGCCAGTGAAAGGTCATTGGAGAATCTTAAATGGGAGTGATATGATCTGATTTATGTTTTAAAAGATCACATTGGCTGCTTGTGAAGATTAACCGTGGGAGGTATGGGGAAAAAGTAGAAGCAGGAAGAACATTTAAATGCTACAGCAGTGGTTCTGGAGAAAAATTACAATGGTAGGGGTTAAGGTGATGGACATAGAGATGAAGAGAATTATACTGATTCAAAAGGTACAGCCGACAAGAGATGCTGATGGATCAGACATAAGGAGTGAAAGATACTCTTAGGTCTTTAACTTGAGCAACTAGGTTGATAGTGATGCCATTCTCTGACGTGGAATGGCTGGGATTGAACATGTTGGGGCAAGGGAAAGGGAGAATCAATGTTTTGGTTTGATCATACTGTGTTTGAGATGCACACTAAATATGCAAGTGGAGATGGCAAACAAGTGAACCTGGAGTTCAGTGAGAGGTCAGGACCGGAATGCAAATAGAAATTTTGGAATAGTCACCATATAAATGATACCTAAAGCTGTGATACTGGATGAACTAATTTGGGGAGAAAGGGCAAAGAGAAAAGACAATAAGATCCAGCAACCAATGCCTGGAGCACCCCAATATTTAGAAGACAAGGAAAAGAAGAAGAGGTACCAAGAAATTTGAGAAAGAGTAGTCAGGAGGGCAAGAGGAACATCAGGAAATGTAGTATCAAGTTCAAAAAGGACTTGATGCTCAGCTCTGTCAAAGATTGATGAGAAGTCAAGTAATAGGAGAAAGGAAAATTTGCCAAAGAGTAAGATATCGTGGAGGCCTTGACAGTAACTACGGGGATGTGGAAAGTTGTTTTCGGGTAGAAGATTCTACCACATCAATAATAATGATTACTTTTAGTACATTTATTTCTCATTTTTTATGTATGTCCAAGTTTTACAAACTATTTTGTATCTTACTTTTCCCTTGACACCATGATGGCATCAGCTTACCAACTTATTATAGATTCCGTATCCAGTTTTTAATGGATATAAAATGTCTCGTTAAATGAATTTGCCATAGTTTGTATATTATTTGAGCCTTTGTGTTGCCTCTAACTTTTCACTACTAGAATTGGATATTTTTGTGCATAGATGTTTTCCATAATTTGGACTACTTCTTTAGGTCAATGTCGCAGAAGTGTCCCCTGAGACAAATTGCCAAAAGCCTTTTCCAAACAATTGTAATGATTTAAAATGCTGCCTACAGCGTATGGGATTATTTCACTCACCCCCCTGTCGTTACCATCGTGTCTAAGTATTTGGGCCAGGTGATAATTAATAGGTGAATCAAGCACTGTACTCTTTTATGTCATTTATCTCATGATTATTTACAACAGTAGTTTTTTTCTGTGTATTTTCTAGCTGAGACCCATCTGTTTATGTTTTTTGCTTGTGTATCCGATTAGGCTCTTGACATTTTGTTTTCTTTACTTAAATTGTCAGTGAGAAGAGTCCCAACTTTTTATTGGATATAATTTCTTGAGCCCGTCATTTATCTTATCATTTTAGTTGTATTTCGTACTTTGGTCACTTATGGAAGCTTTTAATTTGGATGTAATTAGATATGCTGATCTCATAAGTGTTTGATTATCTTAATGTGCTTTTTCTCCTTCACAGATTGTCTATAATAAAATCTTCACCCCAAACTTGGGGACTCTCTCCCCCTTACATTCTTTGGCCTAGGCTTGAAGAAAGCAAGCTTGTTTAATAATATTAATTTAGAGTGCTGTATATATCAGCCAAGAACCAACTGTGCTGGCAAAATAAACATCTAATAAAATTCCTTCTAAAAGGGAAAAGTTGTAAAGCTTTTTTTTCATCTATTTTTTCTTATCTGGACAATGTCAGCTATCTCCTGGTTTATTGGGCTCAGGAACTTCCACAAAAGAAAGGACTACGTATCAAGGATAAGTCCACATCATCTGGAGGAGGAAAGGGGCATCCAGCATATTTCTCTGGGCCCCTTAGTAGAGTCTAACCAAGCTCCTGCTGTAGAGTCTGTTAATAACACAAGCCACAGTTGACTGAGCACTTACCATATATTAGATACTCTGCATACATTATCTCATTTAATGCTGTCAACAGCTTTCCCAGATAAGTGTTATTATCTTCATTTTATAAGTAGTGGCACAGACAGGATTGCAAGTCAGGTGTGTCTGACTCTCAAACTCATGCCTTTGACCCCTATGCTCTCTGCCTGTCTGGCACTGCCCTTGCCTGAGCTTCTGGATCTTGGCTCTAAGACCTTCCCTCATTAGTTCTGGTCACTATGGGGCTCAACTCTGATCTCTCTTCTCCAGAACTGGTCACAACTACCTTGGGCTTCTGAGTTTTTCCATTCTTAACTCACTCTCTGGCTCTGCCCCTCAGTAGGGCACAAGAAACAATCAAATCTCTTAAGAGCATGGGATTGCTTCGGTGGAGATGTTTAATACAATTAAAGGTGCAGAAAATATTACTCTGTGAATTAAAAGTATTCTAATACGTTCAGTGTTGTTTTCATGGCAAATACATTTGTGATAAGTACCTCTTTAAAAACTGCCAAACAATATAAGGAAACTGGTAGTCTTAAAATTTTGTATTTTAAGAATTGTCAGCAACCCTGGGAATCAAGGTCATCTCTAGTTCCAGCTCTGTTTAGAGATGGGTGCCATACAATGGGAAATAAAGACTTCCCCAAGGTCCCATAAGTACTTGCAGAGCTGGAAGCAGAACTCGACTTTTCTTCCTGTTTATGAATCTGGCTGCTATTGCCTGCTGGTTTCACCATTCAGACAAGGAGAAAAGGAAAGAAACTAAGATTTATGGGGCAACTCATGTATCTGGCACCTTAGTCAGCACTTTACATCAATCATCCCATTTAATCTTCTAAATACTATTAGTATACTTATCTCTGCACTACAGATGAAGAAAGTGAGGCAGAGAATTGAGTCACTTGCTCATGATCAATAGTGATAGAGCCAGGATTTGAATCCATGTCTGTGTAACTCTACACAGGACGCATTGGCATCCCACTAAGAGTGACTAAGGAAATCACAAGGGGGCTTTTGGCCACGCAGCTCACCCACATCAGAATGTGACTCCTTGTGCAGCCTCTGCCTCTCCTGACTACAATATTCCAAGGATGACCTGTCCTTGACAAAGCACTGAAATGCTAATGGCCGTTGGCCAAGGCAGAACCCCACAATCTGAAGAAGAGAAACTAGAACAGTCAAGAGGACGGCGACCACAGTGGTGTGGTTCAGAGGCAGGGCTGAAACAATTGGGCTTATTTAGTTTGAAGAGAGGCAAATGGATTGACTTAATAGCGGTTTTCAGATATATCAAACATTATTATGCTGAAGAAGGTGACCAACTGCTCCTTACTGTCTTTAAGAATGACACCAGAGGAATCCACATTAAATGGCAGAAATGGAGAAAAGGTAGAGTTTCCTGTCTTCATTGCAGAGAAGGTGGACAGACCATGGGGAAGTGACGAAGTCTTGTTTGGAGAAGCGCATTCATCAACCTCTTGGAAAGAGCTAGCGATAGTTCTGTACCAGGTTGTACAGAATTAATGATGGGATAATGTCCCTCCAGTTTACTCCTTTTAAGAATCTAGAAATTTATAAACACTAGTAAATTTGTCATAAATGTAATGATGATAAATAAAAATAATAAATATGATGATGATAGTGGGCAACTATTATTTTCTACTCAGCAAGCTGCCTTCTTATGTGGACATCTCTACTCTGCTGGTTCTTTTGAGATGACCTCCCCTCCCATTTAATTTGTTTGCCTGCAACAGGAGCAGCGCCTGTATGTGACCACACCCTCTGGACACATTTGATTGACCCAGGGGCTGGGCCAATGAGTCCCTTCCCTGGGATTTTTCGACTTGGAAAGCAGGGATTTTTGCTAGAAACAGTAATCTTGGGAAATATATGAGAAGTTTGGGAGCTGTCATTTGCCACTTATCGCACATGGTGAACCTGAGAACCGGAGCAGAGATGAGAGTGGAGGGCACCTCACTCAAAAAGAGAGAGAAAAGTAGACAAATCAGATTCAGAAAGAGAAACAAAGATACTTGACCAAAGATCATATCACTATTGAAGTCTCTGCTTCTGATTTCTCCTAAGGTGCAGGTGCATTCCTGTCTCATGCAATCCCAAGGCCGTTTGTAATAAACTGTTCTTTTGTTTAAGCCAGTTTCCGTATTTACTAATATTGGGTGTTTACTAATATTGTGACAACAATGATGGTAAGAATCACTACAAAGGAGGCCACCGCTAATTATGTGATCCATGTTTACATTACGATTTCTTACTTTCTTTTTCTGTGTTTCTATAAATATCTCTCTGTTCTTTTGGATTCTGTAGTTGTCATGTTGGGACAGAGAAGACTAAATTCAATTAACGATATCACTACAAGACATGTTGACTGGACTAGAAAAGAACAAAACACCTTTCATTCTACCTGAAGGAAGATTCAGTCATTTTTGAGGAGCAGAACTCAAAATGATGCTTGGCTTTACTTATTCATGAAACCCAACACATTCCAGCCTCATATCTTGCTTTTCTCCTTCTTGCTTAGGCTGCTGACTCCTCAAATATTCCTAGGTCCACCTGACCCCAGGGCCTTTGCACTGACTACCCTCTCGGTGTGGTCCTCTCTTCTAATATCCACATGGCTCATTCCCTCATTTTCATTTAATCTTTGCTCAAATGTCAATTTCTAACCATCTTGTGATTTGAGTTAATACAAATGAAGTACTAGGAGAATGTTTGACACTTCATAAGTACTCAGTATTCCCCAGGCTACGGTGGCTTGCTGGCATTGGAAATGGAAGGAGGTATACAATGAGGTTGTAACAAAATAATAATAATACCAACAAAAAAATAAATTTCTAGTCCTCAACAGTTAAATTGCTAAGCCCCATCCACTCTCAAAATCTCACATGAAAGAATTTGAAAGTCAAGTCCACCTGGATTATATCACATGTAGTCCCAAATGGCAGTCCTCCTGACTGCCATATGCATTTGTCATCCTTTCTCTCTGCTGCCTCCGGCTCAGGATGAGTGATTAACAGGTTTCTGCAGAACTATGTCCTGCACTCCTAACGGCCTCCTGGCAGGGTCCCCAGAAACCTCTGCACTAGGTCACGATAGGGGAAATTCTTCATCTGCTCAAGTATCCTCGGTGACAAGGCTACATGGCTGACTTGTGCCTTCTGAAGTAGGTTCATTCATTTCCATTTTCCCACACTTTAAAGTCATGTCAAATCTAGTTCATTTAGGAAGCCTTCACAACTACCTCAGAGACCAAGACTTTAGCACTACAATTTTCTTTTTTCCTATCTCTATGAGAGCTGTCTTTCCATGAGTCTGGTGGGAGAGAGTAAGAATAAGAGTCGATTGGGACAGAGGAAAATTTGAATGATGTTCACAGGGCTGTGTTCAAAATCACTTCTCCCTTTCAACCGTTGTTCTAAACAACCTTTGTACCTGGACAGTTTCCCTGTCAGAATGAGCTCTTGATCCACGAGGTCCACTGCTGGGGATGCTGAGGCGCCATCTTGCTTCCTGGTGTTTTAAGGAGAAGGAGAAGGGGGGTGCATATTATATGTCATGTGTCTGTCCAAACACTGGGCTAAACACTATATTTACAATTTAATCCTCACCATAATGCAGTGGTGTAGACAACTCTATTCCTTTTTTCTATAATGGACCAGATTCTCAGAGAGAACTTTCCCAAGGCAATGCAGCTAGGAAGTGACAGAGCTGGAAACCACATCTTTGTCCCCCAGATACTGAATTTACTGCACCATGATACCTTCCACACCAGTTACTGTCCTTCCCACATGTAAGAAAACAGAGCCCTGGACCATCACCTCAGCCCCCCAGACAACATAGGACATGAAAAGGATTAGTAAGCCCCCAACTTAAGAACCTATCTGATGTATGACAAATGAAGAGACTGAGACCTGGATAGAGGAAGTGACTTAGTTAAGGTCACTTGGCCAGCTGGTGGCTGAGATGGGGTCTCCTGACCCTTCCATCAGTGTTTTATTTTCCCCCGAAATCACTACAGTTGGTAGACAGGGAACAGCACAGGCAGAGAGTGTTTGCCCCTTTCTGAACAGTCCTGAGCCCTAACTTCACAAGCTTCGTTGAGTCCAGGGTGACAAATTATGGCCCCAGGAGCACCTGGCATCCCCTTCTAATCTGCTGACTGCTTCGTGTAGCTTCTGGGGCTGGAGGAGGGCTCCGGCTTGGCACACGTCTAGGGAAACTATGGAGCAAGTGACTCTGAGATAAACAACTGTTTATTCGCTCTTGAGATGACCTTAATTACACCTGTCAATAGATTTCTGCTTGAACAGATTTAACAAGAAAACTAGAGGGTCAGTGGACATTTAGAGCTCCAAATCCGAAAGGTTCAGCAATTATGTTCCTCTGGGGCCACTTTCTCTGGGCTCTTACCAGGTTCAAGAGCTGCCGGCAGCCAAGAGCAGGCAGAGCAGCAGTGGGGTCCAAGACAGGCCTCACTGGGGCAGGTGGCTTCTTTATCACAGACACTTCTCGTTCTTCCACCTCTGAAGGTAGGAGTCTCTGAGACTCAATCTCACAGACCCTAAATCCCAGATACTGAAGGCCCTTCGAAGATTATCTAATGCAAACCCAATCCACTGCTGCCCCAGCTCTACTTTATCCCTGATAAGATCCTTTGGCCTCTGCTTGAATTTCTCCAGAGACACGAACTCGCTATCAAACCTCATCCCCGTTAGGCAGTGATGGGCACAGAAATCAGGGCTAGACTCTGCAGAGGTGTTAAGACCTAAGTTTGAATATGGGATTCCTGACTGATTCACTGTGATTTTGGCTCTGTGTCTTAGCTCTCTGTCCCTCAGTTTCTCTGTTTGTGAAATGAGGATATTAACACAATCAGAGCCGATGGGAGGATTCAGCAATAGAATGTCTGGACTGTGCCTGACACGGGGCCTGGTACTCAGTGTACATTCAACCAGTGCTAGTCCTTTTCCTTGTCTTCTCTTCCAATACAGTCTTTCTACAATATCATGCAGTGTTGGAGGAGGTCATCGAGAGGATGTGACCGCTGGTTGAGCTGCAAGCTGGACCCAGGCAACTGAAGGTTCCTCCCCTCTCCCCTATTGAAATGTACATTCTGCCCACTGTTCCCACAGTAGGAGTCATTTTCAAGGACGTAGCCTTGAGAGAGTAAGGTGTTGAGAACATCTGGATGATGTATGCAACTGAACCCTGTTAAGGCCTCTATATAAACTTTTAAGATGCTGGCAAGCAGGTGCAGAGATCTACTCGTCTTGCAGCCACCCAAGATAAGCCTCATATGTAAGTTCCTTTCTTGTTAAACCTGCAACCTACCAATCCAAAGGGGTCTGCCTCTTTCTTTGGTCTCTCCTTACCAGTTTATGAACCAACATGCAGTCTTGAATAATACTATGCAATTTAAATGTTTAACCTCTTTGGAGGTTACTTCTAAGTATATAACCCGGTCCTTGATATTTTTAGTGTCTTGCCTAATAGCCCTACATGTTTAATGAACATCTCCACCTGGATGTCCCTTTGGCAACCCCAGTGAGCTTGACTTGTTAGTTATCAAGTTAAGCACATGTAAGTACAGCCTCACTATATCACAAGCTCTTTTTCTTGTTTTTAGTGCCCTTCCTCCACGCTTAGCTCTGTTACTAGGCTCATAGATGGAGGTCTGTTCATGTTCGTTGACAGAGTGGATGAAAGACACACATATTCAGCGCTAGAATTCAACAGCTCTATCCTGAGCACCAAGATATCTTTGCAACAGGCACCATATTAAGCACCAGGGAATCACTTTGTCTCATAAGATGCAAAACTTATAAACTATAAAGGAGAAAATGTAATCATGGTTTAAATCATTGACGTGCATACAATTCTTAACTGGCACATGGAGAATGCTATGTTTTTACCAAATCCTGTTTCATATTCCTCATTCCTTGACCAAAGAAATACTAGGCTTCTCAGTCCTTGCAGCTAGGTAAGGCCATGTGGCTATTCCTTCCCAACAAAATGTGAGCAGAAGCAATACGTATTTCTTCCAGGTTGAGCCAGTGTGAAATACCGAGCAATTCTCCAGTTTTTCTCTTCCCCTGCCATAGCGAATTGTCAAGACAACTGTTGAGATAGTGGAATCTCCATCAGCTTGGGTCTTTGAGTGGCTTTATGGAGTAGAATCCTCCCCCACCAATTTGCAATGAATATGAATGTATACAGGAAGTAAACACATGTCTACTTATACCACTGATATTTCAAGGTTTATTTAATTAATTAATTTATTTATTTGGTGAGGAAGATTGGCCCTGAGCTAACATCTGTTGCCAGTCTTCCTCGTTTTGCTTGAGGAGGACTGGCTCTGAGCTAACACCTGTGCCAGTCTTCCTCTATTTTGTATGTGGATTGCTACCACACCATTGCTTGATGAGTGGTGTAGGTCTGCACGCAGGACTGGAACCTGTGATCCTGTGTGCTGAAGCGGAGCATGCTGAACTTAACCACTACACCACAGGTTTATTTTTCACTGCAGCAAAATCTAACTTATCCTGACTAATGCAACACTTGTTAAGTAACTATAACAAGGGTATGATTGAAGGTGAGTGAAAGAAAACACGTATTATTGTAGGAAAAATACATGCTTTAGGAAACTTCCCTTTTCAAAGGTCACTATTCATCTCAATTTTCCTAACTAAATTATGCTATTTTATAACTCAGACTGATGGTTAAAAGGCCAGGCCCCATAATGAGGGTCCCCTAATCACAGCCACTAATAAATACTAATTAAAATCATGTAACATTTATTTCCTGGGAAACCCAGCATGAAATATTTTCTTATTAGTGCAGATTTATAGTCCCTTTTAACTTCTTAGACTAAAAATCTGTCCCCTTTGACTTCTGCCACGTGTCATGAACCATTTCATCTCCCTTTCCTGACCCCTCATGTGATTATTTCCTCTACTTTGGGTTTATTTCTAAGTTCGTCTTTGGAGCTGAAATTTGAGAGCATATTCAAATATTTTCATGGTGCAATAGGGCACAGAAAAACGTAAACTCATGTACCATGCTCCGGTATCAGGCACTCTGCCTCTTCTTTCATTTAATCTCGCCTTCTACCAGTGAGAGAAATGTCATAGCTCCTGAGACACCTTGAGAAAGCTGAGACTCAGTACATTTAAGTGACTGACTGGAGTGACACAGGTAGCAGAGGGCTGAGCCAATATCCCAGTCTGTAAGCGTTTGGTTCCAGAGCCTGCAAGCCAGGGATCCAGATTCTAGTTCTTGTACCTGACTTCACCTCTACCCAGCTATCTTCAGTGGTTAGAATCCACTCATTCGGCCATGGGACAAACATTGATTGAGTACTTAAACTTTTACAGAATATTTTAGATCTTGAAACTCCCTTCAACTTTTTTTCCTTTTATTTGACCTTTACGACCTTCCCTTGAGTTAGCTTAGTGTGAAGTTTACAGTTTGAGGAGGCAAATGGCCTGGCTCATTAACTCAGTAACTGTGAGGCTCAGGCTCATTTCAATGTTCCTTTGAATCTTGATTTTCCCTTCCATACAATGGAGGCCAGCATTGACTGCATCAACATAGTAGGGTTGTTAGCAGAATTAAATGAGATCGTTGATGCAAAGCACATCTGGTGCGGCCTGGAACTTGGCACATGCCCAGTTGGTGTCATCTTGTGTTGTTAATGCTGCTTAGTCTTATTTACTGGACGAGATGAAGACTCGAGGATAGGAGAAGTTGGGAAAGGAGAGGAAAGAGAAGTTCACCTTCAGTGATGTTCCCATACCACGTAGAAGTAAATGGCAAAGCTATGACTCAAAGACACGTCTTCTCCCTGCCTGTCCACTGTTCAGCCTGCCAGACCTCAACTTTATGGGCCAAGTTACCTCCATAAGGAGGCTGGGAATCCTATTGCCCGGTACATCAATCTTGCAAGACAAAGGGAAAATAAAAAATAAAATTATATAAAATAGATTTGCAAAATGTTGCCAGTATTACTTAATCACAAATTACAATAACTACAAGGGAAAACTACAAGGCAGCTATCTAGTGGAATCAGACAGACAGGAGGCTGAATCTCAGCTCTGCCGCTTACAGTCTGTGTCTTTTGGGGCAGGTTACTTAAATCCTCTGATAATCAGTTTCTTTATCTGGAAAATGAAGATAATAATTCTATTTACTTCATTGAATTTGTGCAAGAAGTAAATGAGAGAACATAGTCCACTGCTGCTAGATGCACAGAAAAGATCTAATAAGGCTGGTAATTGTTATTCTCGTTCTAAAGATTTAAGCAAACTGCTTAGCTCATGCATATTACAGCACTAACTCAATGCCAGCCCTCACTCTTGGTACAGGGTAAGTAAGTCAGAGAGGGTTGGAGACTCACGCCCCAACAGAATGATGTTTGGTGACATGCAGCTCACTTCCCCTGGTTAGCTGTGACTCAGTAATAAATGGGTTACAGGAATAGGAAATCATCATTGTCATAAGCGTATGAAAGCCACAGCCTCTATCACTTTGTGCAACTAACTCTGTAAACACTTCTTAATTAGTCTCTGTACCTCCCACCTTTTGTGCCTTTAGTTCACCTCCTTCCTCTTCTTGGGGTGCCCCTTGCTTCTGCAGCCTGCTTTCCCTGACCCTCTACATGCTCACCGCCCGGCACCTTCAACCTTTAAGGACCTAGGTAAACTCTACGTCCCTACGGGGCTTCCTCACTGCCCCCTGCTCCCCCAGCAAAAGCGGGCTGGGTGTCCTCCAGCTTCTCTGAGCTTGTAGCCCTTTCACACTCCATTCATTACCGCACTGTTAATGCTGTGTTGTCACTTTCAGTTTTACACAAGGCATCAGTTGCGATTTCAAAAAATAAAAGTCAGCAAAAATTCCTTGCAGAATTCCAAAAGAAAATCCTTGACTTGAGGAGGGATAGAAAATGTGAATAAAGAAAATGGCTAGCTGACACCTTGGTGGGAGGTTGTACTCAATAATTATATACATGCATATGTGTGTGTGTGCGTGTACGTATATGCATTCCCCAAGAATTCTGTAAGGTACGCTGTGAATGCAAGGTTGAACTGCACGTGGAATATTTTCCTGAAGAATACTCAGATTAGATATCAGCCGCATACTATAAATAACCGCTTAATACAAACGATAAGTAATCTGTGCTCTAGATTGTAACCATAGATAAAATGTTGATATAGGAAGGGAGAAGGAAGAGAGAATTATAGTACCTGTGTATGTGGTGGAGAGAGATTCTAGAAAGGCTTCTTGGGAGAGGTAGCTTTCGGGTTGGATCTTAATTAATGGATAAGATGTGTGTGTGTGTGTGTGTGTAAATATATGTCAATATGAGCTGGAAGGGGATTCCTGGAATAAAGAATGCAATGAACGAAGAAATCTAGTAGAACAGGAGTGGGAGTAAATGAAGAATGAGTTGAGTAGTATGGTGGGGCAAAAATGCATGTATGCGTATTTGGATGCATACATGTATGTGCGCATGTGTGTGTATTGTGAAAAACAAAGTTGGAAAGAGTCCGAATGTGGGCGATTATTTTTGCTTAATGACTTTTCTAATTTATTCCATAGAGCAGAGAAGTTAACCTTTTTAAGGATGAGGTGACAAGATAAGAGCCGGACTTTAAATCTGGGAGCTGTGTGGAGGATGGTTCGGCTAAGGGAGGGACTGGACAAATTAAGATGCTAATTAAATGAAATTTGGTTTAAAATATGGAAAATATCAATGCCTTAAGTCACCACACTATAGACGCTAGCAACGCTTAGTTTTGCCAGATATTTTGGGCATCCACTTCCTCTATCAGAGCCTCAGCATTCAGCACTGAGTCAACAGGGAGAAATTAGGAAGTTACAGATTTTGTACTAACCAACTGATGTTTTAGAAATGAAGTGGAAAACACTGTGAGAAATTGTTTCTAAGGTGTTAATGCACTCCAATTATTTGGAGAAACGCTGAAATTCAGAAGTTAGGCATGGGGCCATCCTTCTCCTACAAGCCAAAGCTTTGGCTTCTGAAAATCATTGTTAAAATTGAGTTTCATTTCCTTATTGGGAATTCACTGTATCTAGAAAATGGATCAAAATAGAAAATAGCTTTTTTCTGGAACTTTTAAGTGCCCTTTACATGGATTGTCTGAGGATTACATGAAGTAATTGAAGCAAAACAATTTGCATATATGTCATAAACACCAGATAATTATGAACTGCTATTAATTATATTGTTGCTATTATCATCTCTAATCCAAATGCTTCATTCTGAATGTGTGGCCTCTCGGGGTTTTTTTTCCTCTCTAAATCTGTGGTTGTGGAGACAGGTGAGTGGATTTCTTCTTTTGGTAGGAAGAGCTGCTCCCTGCTTGAGGCTTCCCCCGTTGTCCATGAAATGCTGCTTCCTGTGTCCCAGCATTACATATCTTACTGCTACAGTACCTTAGGGGTAGTGCTATTGAATCATTTCATACTCTATCACGTGGGCTACAGTTTCATGCAATATATTCTCATTTAATCATCTCAACATTATTTTTGCAATACTTGAAAATGTTAACATTGTGCATTTTTTTCCAGAAATCTTACTGTTATTTAGGGAAAATATTAGGAAACAAATCTAGGTTTTTCCTTTTGCAAGTGGAGTGTTTTGCATTCTTCTGGACAGGGTAGTGAAGTTTGTTAAATTTGGTATGAATTTAGTGCTTTCCACACATCTATCTCCCCAGAATCTATCCCAGCTCTTCACCTAAAACCAGTGGTGTGCTGGAACCAAGTCAGGAATTTTGCAAGTTCAGTTGTTACAAACAATTAGCTTGAAATTGGGCATGGCAGGAGTATTTTCACAACAGAAATTGCTAAATGCTAAAAATCTGGGCTCCCCCACCAAAATAAAAGATCTGGTTGTTAAACATATACCAGCAAACCAGCGGAAATAACTCAATAATTGAATGGTGAATGAATATCCTATCAGCTAACCAATTCCCCTCCATTGAACACATCAGTAAATTTTAAATCTGAATCCACATTGTCAATTACAGGAAATTCCACAGAATTGACTGAATCTGATAAAGTTCTTATTATTTTTAGAATAAATGTGAACTATTAACTATGTTAGTGGTAAAAAAAAGAATCTATTCATTTAATTAATATTAAAATTATTAATTTGTAATTAGCTGTACTTAGAAGATTGTAGTATTACTCTAATGCCTGTTTGCCTCATTTTTCTTTGCCAAATTAGTACTTTATAAACTTACTCAGATGTCGATAACGGCTCCTTCACCATGAAGTCCACCATAATATTTTCATGCTGGAGGGAATTTTGGCGAGCTCGGTCCTTCTCCTGAGAGTTCCCTGCCCTCAGCATGTGACAATAAACTTGCACGCATCCTACTAACACAATTATTTCAAATGGTATCATGAAATATTAAAGTGATCATCTGTGCAGCTTCGGGCCTGGGAGAGAGGTAGTTGAGCTTGGATTTAGAAGATTATTGCACAAAGAGATTTGCATCCTCTCCATGAAATAGTCTGAGTGCTCTTTTATACTATTGGAGGATTTCTGTTGATTTATTTTCCATAAATGTTGCAGCGCACATTTCCTAGGCTGAAAGAATAAGAAAGGAAGAAAATAAGCATTTATTAAGCTTCCGTTATGAGGCAGGTACTTTGCACGTATTAGTTACTTAATCCTTATTGCAGCCTTGTGAAGTATTACTATCATCATTTTACATGTGGAGTAACCAAAGCTCAGAAAAGTTAAGTGACTCATGCAAAGTTATGCAACTATTAAGTGGAATAAGGGATGCTAAGAGCAAAGATACATGGAAGAATGGGAATGGGGAGTACATGGGGAATGAGTTAGTGGTATAGTGGGGGTAAAAATGCATGTGTATGTAGGTGTGGGTGTGCATGTGTGTGTGTATATTCAAAATCAGTCCTCTTTGATTCCTAAGGTATTAAAAGAATGTATCAGACACATATTAGGCACTTGCACACTGCATTTTGTTTAAACCTAACAGCAATTCTTATTGGTGTGTTACAGTAGTACCTTTTTTTTTTTTTTTTTTTGCAGGGAAAGATTCGCCCTAAGCTAATATCTGTTGCCAATCTTCCTCTTTTTTTTCCCTCCTCCCAAAAGCCATAGTGCATGGGTGTATATCCTAGTTGTGAGTCATCTTAGTTCTATGTGAGCCACTGCCACAGCATGGCAACTGACAGACAGGTGGTATGGTTCTGTGGCCAGGAAACAAATCCGGTCCACTCAAGCAGTGTGAGCGCTGAACTTTAACCACTAGATCATCAGGGCTGGCTCTACAGTAGTACCATTTTAGAGACAAGGTCATTGAGGTTCAGAAAGGTTAAGTAAATCGCCACCAATGACACAGCAAATACAGTATTTAATACTTAAAACCAGATCTGTTTAATCCCATGCTATTTAGAAGACGTAAATCAAAATAGGGGCAATACATTTCATGATGATTTTACTTTATTTATTTATTTATTTATTTATTTACATTGTCCCCCACCACCCCTCAAATGTAAGTTAGGAATCATGCCCACTTTTGGTGTAATTCCAATGCATAAGTACAATGCCTGCATCATGGTAGGCACACAAAAACTAATGTTTGTATAAATGTGTGAAGCAGAAGAATATAATCTTAGACCATCACATTCAGCAGCATTTCTCTCTGATGAATTGGGCGTGGTATTAAAGTAGGTTCAAGGTTGGCAAGGCCCATTGAGGGACAGGACTACTGCCATGTTTGGCTACTGTGCATGTATGGGCAAAACAAGCACATCCAACAGATGGCAGCCAGCCCCAAACTCCATGAACATGCAGTGGGGACAGAGGAAGCCGGGCCCTAAACCATGAGGTTTCTCCCCAGAGAGAGGAGCATGACAAGAGAGAACCAGTGGATTGTCATCTGTTTCCTTTATTGGCTTCATGACCTTTGCTCCTGAACATGAAGGAGATAGGCAGGCTCCAGTTGACTTGATTCTGGAAACTAGGAAATAGGAGAGAGCTGCATTATTGCAGCTAGGCATCCTTGTGCAAAAGGACAATGTTGGGCATACTGATAGTTATCACTGGGTAAGAAGGAATGGGAAAAGGAAGAGAAAGAGGGAGGAAAGAGAGACATTTGTTGAGTTATTACCCCACACCAGACACTGTTAAGTAAGTTAGTGCATTTGATATTCATGACAGACCCATAATGTAGATATTATCTCCATTTTACTTAGAGGGTACTCAGGTTCAAAAAGCAACTTGATCACATAGCTAACAAGTAGTGGAGCTGGGTTTGAATATGGGGCACTATGGCTTTAAATAATAAAAGAAATAGTTATTATTTGTAAGCACCATCAACACGAGAGATTCTGGATATTTAACTCACATTTAAGGCTCGTAACCACGTTGCAAAGTAGGAATTGAAATCCCTCTTTATGGTAAGAAATCTGAGACAGAGAGGGCTTCTGAGGCTTTCTCAATGTCACAAGGATAAGTGATGCTCCCAGGATTTGAAAACTGGTATATCTGACTCCAAAGCTTATGCACTTTCCCCCCACTCTACTCCCACTCTTGTGTATGATCCATTTCAACAGGCAAATTGCCCTGTAAGACCATAGCTCTGTTTTCTGAAATTGCAAATACTTCTAGCAACTTGGAACTCTTAAAGTCAATGCCCCATCCATGTGTGTTACCTCAAAGCATTTCTATTATTAATGATACTGTGGGGGACTGGCATTGGCCACCCCAAAATATGTCTTTGGCGTGGGGATTATTTGGGGCTGGTTGCTTTGATAAACTGGGATGGGGAGGGAGGCTCTGAGGAGTGGAACTTGCTTGCCCTTTGTTAAGAAACATTTACATTGTGAAGGAGATCTCCACCTGTAAAGACATCTCCCTCTGTACCAGAAAGAAGGGGAGATGATCTTATCTCTAGAAACTCTTAATCAATGGGGAAGGCAAGGACTTAAATCTGCATTTGTTTATTGTGCTTGTCTGGTAACCTCCTGTAACTGACTCCCCCCACCCCCAACATCCTCCTTTGTCTTTGGCTGGATATGATATTTAATGTGGTGGTTTCAGCCATTTTGGCGAGTTGCTCAGCTTGCCTGAGCCTCTCCCATGTATACATTGACAGGTGGAAATGGCAAGCAATAGGATATATTGGAGTACATGAGGAGGCCATTTGGTATAAGCCTGGTTCGGCCTGACTTTGCTTTTGTCCAAAAGGGCCTGACTGTGGCCATTGAGCATGCATTGTATTTCTGCTTTAAACATTTCCTATGACAATAACAAATGGTCTTAAGATAAAGGTGCAACTTCCCCCCACATTGGCATTTCCTTAAGGATAAGCATCTTTCCTTAGGCTAGGAACTGATTGCTGCACACACCTTGACCACCCAGCTCACCTGTGACCACCCAGCTCGAGACAACAGACCTGCCACCCTGCTGTGTTCACCAAGACAGCAGACCTATCCGCTGTTTCCATCAATCACTGTGCTGACAGAGCAGTCTCACGACTATTGTAAAAGGGACATTTCAATCCTATGTGAAACATCCTGTTTGGGGGTATATAACCAATCTGTGCACCTCACTTCTTCGGTGCCCTTTCGTCCTTTGGGAAGAAAGGCCCCAGGCCATGGTCCTCAGATGTTAGATAAAGCTTTGTTTAATTTTCTCCTGTTATTCTGTCTCACGTGAATTTAATTCGTTCTCTGGCCAGAAGAACCCAGAGAGGGTGGAGGAAATGTCTTCCTCCCCTACAATACCATTATTTTCTCCATAGCAACACTCCCTTAAATTCTAGATCTTATGAGTGAAAAAAGATTAAAGCCACTTAGAGAGAAGATGTAGAATAAGAACAGAGTGACTTCTTTTTCCAAAGTGTAATTTTGAAAAAAATCAGAATTTTAGAAATACCAAGAATGTAAGAATTATAAAGCTAACCCAATCAGATTGTTAGATAGAGATTTGGGGAATTTATAATGGATGTATGTATCGTTACATGGTGGGAAGTGGAGGAAAGAGAGCAAGAATCATATTCTCTGGTGTTTGCTATCAATGACACACAACACACTTCTGCACTTGACATGCTTACTTATCAAGATAGTAGCACTTTTAGATGATGTGCATAGAAGGCCACAGACAAAATGCAAGTGTTTTGTATATTTCATCTCGTTCAGAACTTGCAGCTACCCTAGGAGAAAGCTGATATCCAACGGAGTTAACTCCTTCCTCCCTCAGCTTAGGTGGCAGGGCTGGAATTTGAACCTCAGCTTGCCTGACATCAAAGTTCTGCACCCACAATGCACATATCTAATTAAACCAGTCACCTAAGGATTATTCACATATATTTATTTTCCCCAGTCCTCTGATCTACTGATTTAGCTACTGACAGCATAATATGTATACTCTTGACCGAGGCAAGGAAAGAACCATGAAAGGGCACAAAGTGTATGAAAAATCAACCGGGAACGAGCTCTACCCCAGCTCTGCCACTTTCTAGCTGTGTGCCTGGGGAGAAGTGCATCCATCTGTCCTTTCATTTCCTCAACTTTAAAACAGGAATAAAAATACCTAACCTGCGAATTACTGGGAACTTAATGAAAAACTGTGTTGCAAATGCCCAGTGAATCTCCTGGAAAATATGATTAACACATCTAGTTTTCTTGTCTTTCTTGTTTCTCACAAAACAGGAAGCTTGTGCAAGCCAGAATAAAGAAGGAAGAAGGCAAACTTTTTGGGAGGAATCATAAGACGTAGACCATGGGCACGTTAAAAGATGCCAGTCTCCTTCCCTGGTCTTTGTTTCTGTTTTCTCTGATAAGCAGAATAAAAAGGAAATAAATCTAGAAATGAGAATGTGACATGAGTTCCAAGAAGAAGAAAAGCCCTGAAGGAAGATCATGAGGGAAGGCTGGATCTTGTCCATTTGGCACCCAGCTGAGCTCCATCCCTACTCACGTGAAGTCTAATTACTCATTGAAGAAATGGGAACTAGGAACCTACTAAGTGCCAGGCCCTGCGTTTGGTGCCAAGGGTAAATGGGACCTTAGACACAGCTCCTGCCTTGCCCTCAAAGCCCTAAGGGTAAAGGCAAAATACATTTTCATTTTAATGCAGTGTAAAAAAGTGCTCTTACAGGGAAAGACAACCTGCACGGAGCTCATCTTTTAGGGCCATGGGGAGCAGTGACATCTAAACTGAGAGGGGAAAGTGGATTTTCTTGAATTAAAAATGGAAGATGGACAATGAGGCTCTAATGCTTTGGTCTGAGGACTGGGATGGATGGATGGGAGAGCCTTCTAAAGCTAGGCAGAACTCTGGTCTTCATTTCAGGGTCACGAGGAGTTGCAAAAGTAGACACACAAGCAGACAATGTGTGTATAGGAGGGGTGTGTGTATTAGTGTGTAATTGCATGCTCATACATACACACACATGAATGTGACAGCAAAGTTCGAGTGTATGTGGCACATCTGGTAATAATTTTCTCTTGGGAGACCACTACTTCTCTGGGCTCTCACTTACTCACCTGCTCTGGTCATTGTTTTCTCAAACAAGCTATTTCCACTCCCTTTGTACTTGACCACTTTTTGCTCCTTAAGAGCAGTTTCCACGGCCTTTCTCCTGGAGAGTCCCTTATTTATCTCTCTGCAGACACCAGCTCATCTGCTTCGGCACACGTTTTCAAGATCCACCTTCTCTCTCCCAGTGCCAATTTTACTACAGGTTTCTTATACCTCCTTTTGAAAGCCATCTCAGGCACCTTATTTTCTTCCCCAAACTGTGCACAAAGGCTGAAATGGGCAAAGATTCATCAAAAAGTGGTTAATAGGCACAGCTGGAAAGGTTACATTGAACACAGGCTTTTATATAGCTCATAAAGCCCCAGGAAGCTCTAGGAAAAGGGGATACGATCCAAGAAAAAATGGCCAAGTATCTTGTGCAGAGACTGCCTCACATGGAAGACACCCTAAAGCCACATTAGGAATAGTATCCTCTTCTATACAGATTAGACAACACAGTTTTTAACTATACACACACATATACGTATTTAATTTTTATTAAAGTAATGCATGATGTTTAAATGTGTGATGTTTAAATACACACACACACACACACACACACACACACGGTTGAGAACAGTGAGCAAGAGCTCTTTGCTCCACACTTTTCACCCCCATCCAGCTCCACACAGATAGGCACTTTTAATTATTTTAGCTTTCTTTATATTTTTTCTAGTAGTTACCTATCTTTAAATATGGCTATACGATTGTTATCACTTTGGGTCATGTTGAGTTGACTTTAGAACTCCAGGCTGCTTCTCCTCCGCCTTCTCTCCCTGTTTCCTTCTCTGGGTGTCAGACACCCCTTGCCTGCCCTGGCTGCCTCCCCATTTTCTTTCACAGGTATTTCTCCTACTTAAATCCTTCCATGTGGAATTGCATTTTGGCCTCTGCTTCTCGGAAGACCTGGGTTAACGTAGACTGTTAACCTTCCGTGTCGTTCATCCTTCCGTGTCAGCTGCAGGATGACGTTCAAATTCCTCACCAGAGCATACACAGCCCTATGAGACTTATTACCAGTCGAAACCCATTTCAAACTGTATCCCTTCACACATGAAGACAGACACCCTGCTAACTGCGACCCCCTCTCTTCTCTTGCCTCCTGGGAAAACTCCTAATTATTCAAGAGTTTGCCCAACCACCCTCTCCTACCCTGCATCTGCACGACGGGTACAGTGTCCCCTCACTCTCAAATCATTCTGCCATCTTCTACTGTAGCCTGACCACAATGGGGGTGACTTTCTGTTTTGCACTTGAATCTCCAACTGGACTACTGATCTTAGATGGCAAGTAGCATCCCCCACCTTGCCTGTTACTCTGCCAGTTGGGAATAAAGTAACAAGTCTGTTGTGAAGAGAGAGACCTGGATTTCAATCCCAGCTCTACCACTTATTGGTTGTTTGACTTAGATCAAGTGACTTAACTTTTTGAAGACTGTTTCCTTCTGTGGCAACAACACTGAGGTGACCATTAGACCTACCACAAAGAGCATCATTCTTAATCCTTCATGTGGAGACTCCCACACATCCCCAAACTCTGAAGTTTGATTTGACGTACAACTGAAAGGGACTTCTGGGTTTCTCATTTGGAGGAGATGATGGGGGAGTGTATTTTGTTTACTAGAAGGAAAGTGAACCAAATATTTGGAGTTCAAAGGAGGAGCTGTGTTACTTGTTAGTTCTGCCTCCCAAATATTTCTAGGTCTCCTTTTTTCCAGGCCGATGGGAGGATTACACTTCCTTGGCCCCTTGAAGGTAGTCTGGCCATGTAACTTACTTTGCTCAATGGAATGTGATCAGAAGATATGTGTCTGCCTTCTGGGCAGGAGAGTTAAGGACTGGCCTGCACTCCACCAGCTTGTTCTCACTCCCATTGCTGTGCAACTGTGATGCTCCAGATGGCGGCTGCTCCTTCAGTCTGTTTCCTAGAGTGAAGGCATTGAAGAACAGGGCTGGAGCCCACCCATGATGGACTTGTTCATAAGTGAGAAATAGCCTTTATTGTTGCCAGTCACTGGAACTGTGGAGCCATTTATTACATGTGGTAGAAAGAATTCTAGATGGTCCCCATAACCTTTGTGCCCTGGTGTTACTCCCATGATGATGATTACTTATACAGCAAAAAGGATTTTGCAGATGTAATTAAGGTTAATAAGTGATTGATAGGGAGATTATTTGAGTAAGTTCCATCTAACCACATGAGTCCTTTAAAAGTGGAGAGTTTTCTTTGCCTAGCAGCAGAAGAAGTCAGAGAGATTGCAGGTATGAGAGAGATTTGTTGAGGTGGAGATTCTCTGCTGCTGAGATAGAGGGGGCCACGTGGAAAGACCTGAGAAGAGCCTCTAGCTGCGGAGAGTGACCCCAAGCCAATAGCCAGCAAGGAATTGGCTTCTGCCCACAACTTGAATGAACTTGGAAGCGAATTCTGCCCCAGAGACCCTGGACAAGAGCCCCACCTGGCTGACAGCTTGGGTGAAGTCTTTGAGACCCTAAACAGAGAACTGAGACTTCCACAGATTTCTGACCTACAAAAGCGTGAGCTAATAAATGGGTGAGCTTTAAGCTGCTCAGTGTGTGGTTGGTTGTTACACAACAATAGAAAACTTGTACATTGCAGCTCCATAACCTAGCTCACTCAGACTGACCCACAATTCAGATTTGTGGTGAGGACCATTCCACTGTGAATTTTTTGAAGGCAGAAATTGTACCTCAAAGCCTTTGTTTCTCCAGAGCCTAGAAAAGTGCCTGATATGTGATTTTTATCAGGCTGAGAAAACAAGATTAATGCAATGTCTTTAACAAAGTACCTGACATGTACTTAATAAAGAGGGTTTTTAAAAATCGTGTTATAATTATCACTCATATGTAAATTGAAAAGTCTATCACAGCTCTGAGAAACTGTTAGGGATGACGACTCTTTCCTTCATTCCTTCCAAATCACATAGTGGCATCTGAATAAAGAAAGTAGCAACCAGAAAGCCTGCATCCTTGGGAGTCTGAGACCACTTATATTTCACCTCCTCAAGAAGCTTTCCCTAAATCTTTAAACTAGGTGGGAATCTTCCTGGCATATTTGTTCAAAGCATTCTCTATTTCTCCTTCAAGAAATTTCTCAACTATAATTAGATAATTATTTGTATAATTGATTGCTTAAAATCTGGTTACTCTCTCTGAGGACAGAAACTACGCTTGGTTGATTAGAGTTGTTTCTCTATGACCTCACAGAGCCCCTGACAGTAAAATAAGTGCTCAATATACAATTCCAGCAGAAAGGAGGAACAAGCCAGGAGGTACCAGAGTCATTCTTCAGTGATGTAAATGCTACACAGGGCATGTAAATGCTTATAGGACTTATTGTTCCGAGGATATGGACTCAGACAGAGGAACACTGGCCAGCATGCTAGGGACGTGACATTAGGTTGTCATTCTGTGGAAGGGTTCTGGCAAAAGCCAGTTGTGTTTCTAGAATTTCAATCCAGTGAGTTGGAGTTTAGGGGAACTGGAAGGCAAGCAAGGAAGTTCTAGGGGGTAAATTCCGGCTTTAGGATTGGGCTGACGCAATGAAAGTTGTAGGGAAATCAGACTGGGAACCAGGTGGACTCCCAGAGGGACTCATTCCAGAGATTATGGTGTCAAGTCTAATTGACAACTGTGCCCCAGCACCAGAGAAGCTAACATTGCTGGATCAGATCAGGGATAGGCTGGGGAAATGGAATTAATTCTAAGATCCGTAAGATGCTTGATAAATATAGACAGCGCTTACCTAGCGCTGATTTTGTTCTAGGAACTGTTGAAGCGCTTTACATGTATTGTTACAGTTCACCTGCAGAGCAACTCCTAGAGGTAAGCACAGATATTATCTCCATGTTAGAGGTAAGAACCTGAAGCAAAGGTTCTCAAGGTCATAAAGCCAGTCTCAAGGTCATAAGGCCAATCAGCGTTCGAACAGGGCAGTTTGAGCTCTGAGCCCACACTCTTTAACATTATGGCAGTCTGATGTGGTCAAAAGGGAGTATATGTTGGAAGTCATAGACTGAGGTTCAAATCTGACTGTTCCATTTGGCAACTGGGCCGACTTGAACAAATTTATTAACCCCTCCGAGTTTCAGTGTCCTTTTTACAAAGTAGACACAAGTATACTTACCTCCAGGAGTGGTGATGGGAATTATATGACAATAGTCGTGGCAAGTATCAGAGTAGATTTTCAACATATATTACATACCCCCTTTACTTTCTGCCTCTTTTTGCAGTTGACTTGGGCACCAGAAGGGGACTTTATCTGCATGTGAAGATCCCCAGAACTTGCCCCAGCTGGGAGGGTCAGAGAAAGGCAAGGTGAGAGAATCAAGACTTGCCTGCCTTACTCTTTCTGTGCCTGTTTGCTTGCTGCTGAATGAAGATAATAGTGCTTAGCTTACAGGGTTTTTATGAAGATCAAATGAGATCATTTTTGTGAGTGCTTTACAAATGTAATGTAAGGGCACGTCTGTCTCATTCAACGGAATAAAGGCAGGAAGAATCCCAGAGGCTAAGCATTGTTAGGAGATAGATTCGTGTTTTCAATTGTTCTTCTTGGAAATTCTAAAAGTAGTTTCAGCCTGAATGAGTATTGAAGTGATTTCAATTTCCCTTGAAGGTCTGAAACCTATTTTATCTCTATCCCTCTGCCCTTCTCCTCCAGTTTCCAATCCCAATTCTTATTTCACAGGATCTACTCAGTTAATACATCATTAAATTCCATACCTCTGTGCTTTTCCTATACTTTTCCCTCTGTCTAGAATGCCGTTACCTCCACCAGCCTCGCACCACCATATACAGACTTCTGTGTTTGTGCTGAAATCTCACTCATCATTTAGTTATAACTCTAACACCCCCTACACTGTGAAGTCTTCCTTCTCTGTCTGACTCTTGATAAACAAATGGCAAGCAATAGCATATATTGGAGTATATGAGGAAGCCATTGGGTGTAAAACTAATTCAGCTTGACCTTGTTTTCCCAAAAGGGTCTGACATAGCCACAGAGCATGGGTTGTATATCTGCTTTAAGCATTTGCTATGTCCCAAAGACAAGAACAAATGCCCGTAAGATAAAGATGCAACTTACCCCGCATTGGCATTTCCTTAAAGAAAAGCATCTCCCTATAGACTAGGAATTGATTGCTGTGCCCATACCATGACCACTGAGTGACCACCCATCTCAAGACAATAGACCTGCTACATACTATGTCTATCCAGACAACAGACCTGCTACCTGCTATGTGAATAGTTGTGCTGTGCCGGCTAGGCAATCTCATGATTGTTGTAAAAGGGATATTCCTATCATATGTGATGTAGGCTCTTTGGTCCAAGATGGTATATAACCACTCTGTACACCCCACTTCTTTGGTACCCTTCCTTCCATAGGGAAGGAAGGTCCCGGGATATATGGTCCTTCGATCTGTCTCATAATAAATTCACCCCAATTTTGATCTATAGATTGGTTATGGATTATTTGTGTTGACACTCTCAACCTGAATTTCTGTCTTTCTCCCCTTGGAGTCATTTATGTATCCATCTCTCCATCTCTCCTTCCCTCGCTCCATTCCTCCCTCCTTCTATCCCTCCATCCATCCATCCCTCCCTCCTTCCACTCATTCTTCTCTACCTCCTTCCTTTCCTCACTCTCTCCATCCATCCACCATTCAACATCTTCTAGGCACTGTCCAAAACCTTAAAGTTCTAAAATGAGTAAAAACAAACAAAAAACACTAAGTCTCAGTCTTCAAATATCACTTTATTTAATATTGAAAATTTCAAAATATTGTGGTTGCAGAGTGTAAATGTGGTAACAGTGACAGATGAGGATGGAAAATGTTTTTTCATGGGTGAATCAGTGACTTCAGATAGGAGGTGATAACCACACACCCATTTGATGGATGAGTAAGAAATTGTCGTGTGGAACACCTGCACTACAGCAATTTTCATACTGTTGTGTGCTTACTTGTATATGTGGCTTCTTACCTCCACTATTCTGGGAATCATGCGAGGACATAAATTATACACTCTTATTCATTCTTAGTCCCTTTAGGAATGCCTGGCACACTGAAATGACTGAATGGAAAGACACATGGTAATGTTTATGAAGAAGAAAATGCTTTCTTTTTTTGAAACAAAGGACCTGATGATGACAAGACAAGAGGAATTCTAGTCTTAGAGACTAGCACTGTGAAGGCTAATCTCATGCTTCATTGTGAAGCAATACTAACTAATGATTAGTAAGCACTTTAATATATTCCAGACATTTGCTGGATATTTTCTTGCATTGTTATAATCAATCTACAGAATAATCCTGGCATATAGGGATTATTTTTATCTCTATTTTTAAGGCTAAAAACACTGACATACAAAGAAATAAAACAACTAATGCTAGGTCACATAATCGTGATTCAGCTGAGATTCAACTCTAGCTCTGGTTCCAGAGCCCAAGCTCTTAGCTGCTGCAAGATACTACCTCCGTGACAGTTCTTCTTCAAGTGCTTCAGGGACCAGCCTAGGGCATTGTGGGGAATGCTCCCCCATCACATCAAAGCAAACCCATACCATGCATCTCTACCTAAAAATTTGGTTCAACCTTAAGGGACACCATGAATTGGATCCCTTGACTCACTCTACATAGTACATAAAATCTCCTCTCTGGGATTTTGATTCATAGCATATTAATGGGTGACATATTCTGTATTGCATTATGGTTAAGCATTGTCTTTGATGCTAGGCACCCCAGGGTTCAAACACAAGCTCTGTCATGCCCGAAAGATCTCAGACAAAAGCAAAGAAACAAAAATCTGTTCAATATAGGTCTGCTTACATTTCATCATGTATAATAATAGTATGATGACACTTAATGTGTCAAAATTAAGTGAGATGACATATGTTAAATGCTTATCATAGTACCCATCTCATGGTCAATGCTTAGTAAATGTTGGTTAACACTCAATATTATTAGCTGATATTGATATATAATATTTATATTGTATATAAACATATAATACCAAAACTATAAAATATTACATATTATGTAATATATAATATGTTATATGTATAGTTATATATTTTTCCTTTCACTTCCATCTCATCTTTTAGAAGCTGCTGTACAGCGTACTTATCATGAGTACCAGTTTTGGGGTCTGACTGCCTTCGGATGAATCCTGTTCTTTCATTCATTAGCTATGTGACCTTAGACAAGTCATTGAACGTTAACAAGAATGACAATGCTAGGCCATCTCAGAGGGTATTGTGAGGATTAAATGAGGCACAAATCACTAAGCAAAGTGTTTGACAAATAGTAAGTACTTCATAAATGTTGTTGTCATTGTTGCCATTAGCATTATCACCACTATTTTCCTTGTCTTCTCAAAATCCCTGGGCATATCTGAAATGCAGGATAAGACTTTTTGCCACAAGAAATATTTTGAAAACATATTTCTTAAGGAATGTGCTAGAGCGCATATACGTTACCCAGGTACATAGCCTGAACACAGGCATGTAGGGTTCCTGAATGACTTTTGCACAGAAAGCAAATCAATTCTTTCAGAACCATTGCACTTTACTTCATTCCTTGACCATATAAGCTCTTAATATCTGTGCATTTTCTTTTCTTCCAAATTTTCATAATTCCATTGACTTCCTTCCTCTCCCTTCCTTCTGGGTACTATACAAGGGTGAAGAGAAATAGTGTAGCAGTAGAAAGCAATATTTATAGGCAGGAGCATAAGCAAAGATGCAGAGGAATGATAAAGATGATGACACATTTGAGATACAAAAAACAGACCAGTATTCCTGAAGCACAGAGTACCGACAGCAATTTGTGTTACTTCTTCAGTAATTTCTTTCTTTCTTATAATGGAAAAGATTTATGCATTTTTGAAAACCTAAGCATTGTGTCTGGTAGAGAAGTACACATTGACTAGATAAGAGAGAAGGGCTGGTCAACAGTGTAAGCTCCTGAGAAGCTGAGAGACATAGGCCTCAGCTGGGAGGAAGGTTGGAGATTCTGTTTTCATGAGGAGACACAGGAGAAGACAGAGACAGATAAAGCTAAGCGTGAAAGAAGTCATGCGCCATACTTACTAATTGCTATTTTATCCTGGAGTTTGTAGACAGACAATAGTATTCTCAGACTGGTTTTCTCTACTGGTCACTCTGGTGGCAGTATGGAGAATAGAACGGAGGAGGTGAGGCTAGCTGAAGGGAGCTCATGAGAGACCTGTTGCAGTCATCCAGGTACAAGGAGAGATCATGGTCTGCAGCTAAAGTAATGTAGTGGAGAAGTCAAGATGGGGGCCATTTGAGAGACACTAGGAGTCACTGCAGCTTGATAACCGACTGTTTGCAGATGGTGGAGCAGAAGTGGGGGAAGTAGTTGAGGTTGCCTTTAGGTCCTGCCTCAGGCAATGGCAGACAGCCGTGTCAGGATGAGCAACACTGAGAGGAGCAAGACAGATGAGACACCTGTGGGACACTCAATTAGAGATATACTCCTGGCAATTACGCATATAGGTCTGGAGTTATGAAGGGTCTGGCCTTGAAATAAAGACTTAGGTGTGGTTAGTAAATAGATGGGAATTAAAGCCACGTGTCTGATGGAGTGACCCAGGGAAAGGAGAGAGGATGCAGAGAGAAGAGGAAATTTGGCGTGTATAAATGACGAGGGGAAGGAGCCAGTAGAGATGAAGAAGTTGAGGACAAATGAGGATGGTGGGGCTAAATCATTGAAGCATGGCACATGAGAGGGGGATAAAATCCACAACATACAGAGCAGGTGAGCTTTAGATAGCAAAAAACTAATTGTCTGATGTTTAGAAGGGAATGAGAAAAACCCAGATGCAGATACAGGTAAAATGTACGAGTTGTCACTTGTATTTTCTCAGGGAAGTAGGAAGCAAGGGGATATACCAAGATTGAGAAGGAAAGGTTTGGAGGGTCAGAGGTTTGAAAAGAAAAATGGAGATTTGAAATAAAATTGTTCTAAGGCAGTGTGCAGGGCCTGGTTAGAGTGAGAGGGAAAAAGCTCATTTTAATTTCTGGGTGACTGGCATGTGCAGTAGAGAATGACAGGAGAGAATGAACGATGCTAAAGCACCTGCAGCGTCTGTATTCCATGATTTTAACATCTGTCTTGTATTAATGAGGGTTCTTCAGAGAAAGAGAACCAATAGGAAAAAATGATACAGATATAGATACAGATTTATTTATTATAAGCTATTGGTTCTCACAATTATGGAGACTGAGAAATCTCATGATCTACTGTCTACAAGCTAGAGACCCAGGAAAGCCAGTGGTGATAGCTGGAGAGCTGGTGGTGTAGATTCCACTTGGAGTGTGAAGGCTTTAGAACCAGGAGTGTCCAGGTCAGGAGAAGATTGATGTCCAGCTCAAGGTGTGAGGTAGAGAGGGGGTGAATTCAGTCTTCCTCCACTTTTTTGTTCTATTCAGTCCCTCAGTGAGTCGAATGTTGCCCACCCGCACTGGGGCGGGCCGTCTGCTTTACTCAGTTCACCAATTCAAATGCTAAGCTCTTCCAGAAACATACTCACAGACACACTAAGAAATAATGTTCAATCAGATCTATTGGCACCTCGTGGCCCAGCTGACACATAATTTAACCATCACCGTCTTCATGCAGCCCCCACGAGCATCCAATCACTGTCTTAGGGGCTTCATCTAGGAATCGCACCAACTTCCAGACCATCGAACATTTGTTTTCATTCACTTCTAGACTCCAGCTCCCTTTTGAGGCAGCACTCATGGGATATTTTAGAGGAATTGAGACACAATCAAGCCATCATGTTGAGTTGACGTAGGTCTTCTCAGTTACCTTCTTAAGTAATGGGATGAGGCTTAAAATAAAACTCTTTCGATTATATTAGCACACCACTAGGTTAAAGCTGACCCATTTCTATTTAGCTGGTCAGGAGTTTAAATCACCTTAAATCTTGATCTTCGTATAGTCAGGCAAATCTCATTATAGCTTTTCATTCCATGGCCAATTAACACAAGAAATGGTGCGAGTTCTCTGAGCTTTGTAATTAGCCCTGAGTTGGAATCCTGGCTTTGCCACTAACCAGCTTTGAGACTTCGGGCAAATTAGTTAAATGCAAATGCATTATGTCTCAATTTCCTCATCTGTGAAAGGAGAGTGTTGAGGTATTCTTTGGAGTATTGTAAAAAAGATCAGAAAAAAATACATTTTTAATGTCTAGAATAATACTGAGTAACAGATACTTCACAATATTTTCTCTTTATAAAAAAGAGTAAGTCCCGATAAAAGGGAGTGATATGCTCCCAAAAAGAATAATGCGTTTTCTTTGTAAGAAAAAAGAAGCACCTTGTTTATCCTGGCGAGGAGAGTAATGGCAGCTGAGTCATCATGAAGTGAAGGGAATAGATTTTTCCTCTGTTCTTCTTGAAACCAGACCAAGAACAGGAGAGCTAAAGTTCTGAGGGGACACATTTAGGCTTATTGTGATGATTAGCCAAAAGAGAATAGACATCCAGCTGCGACGCTCTGGCTGGCAACAGAATCTAGCTGGAGTTTAATAATGCCGTCTTCTCTTTGTTGTTTTGTGTTTGCTTTATTCATTAACTTATTTTTAAGTTTGCATTTCATTTATGCTAAGTGATTCTTATTTTCCATTTAAGATGGTAATTGATGTGTGTTTTTCAAGAGAAATCTTTGTAGAAAAAAGTGAGTCTGTTAAAGGGAAAATATTAAATGATAGTATTTTGTACATATAGCAAACATCCTGAAGGTGATGCAGAAATGACTGAAACTTGGGAAATACCGGCTCAAGGAAGGGGCAGTCTGCCTGCTCTTAGATCCCTTCCAGCTCTTGCCCGCTCTCATTTGACATTCCTAGGGGAGTGAGATGCAATGCTTGAGAACCTGGTGGCAGTGGTTCTCAGGGGCAGCAATACAACTCTTCAAAGCGCATTTTGGAAATTTATAGGGTGCATTTTTGTTTGTCTCAAGAATTGGGCATAGTGACCAATATTGGGAGCTGAGGATGCTAGACGTTCTGTGTTGTCAGGGACACTCCTTCATGCAAAGCATTATTTTACATCTCATATGATTTTCAAAGGTCCTGCTGTATAGCCATTAATAAATTGTTTATAATTATTACACACACACAGAGTATGCTTTTCATGGTTTTAAAATAAAGGTAATTGTCCAGGAATGCAACTACCATGTAAAGTGACAAAAGATTTTAATTTGTTATTTTTAGAATGCTACCAAGGGTTGTTACCCATTGGAAAAAATCACTGACGTTAATAACTTTGTGATGTTTGAGTTGCCAATTTAACACTCAGGGTCCATGTTTGTAGCTGTCACAGTCCTGGTGAGCCAGTGATACTGGCAAAATCTGACAGTTTGTTAAATCCTCTAGAGTGTTCATGTATCAGCAATTATACATGATTAAATAAATAACAATAAATAGTTATGTACATAATAAAATGTTTATAATGCAATAATGTTTTATTCTATTATACTGCAGATTTTATTTTACTAGAAATTAATTTTATTTCTTCTCTATGCTATGTTCAGTTCTTTCTGTTGGCTTTTCTTGAAATCATTTTGTAACTAGGTTATATTATCTATGAATTCTGTTTCATGATTTTGCAAGGAGGCCTTGCAAAATATTTATTAAAAGTGGAAGTGTTGGGACAAATAGCATTGAGCAACCCGCATGACACTGTGGAGTTCTCCAGTGTGGTCTCACCACCGTCTCCCTGTGTGATCCTGGGTAGTCCTTGACTTCACAGCCTGGGTCCCCACCTGCAAGGAGGGGATTCTATCAGTGTCCTCAGGGTTATATTACACTCTGTAAGTGCTTAGAAGAGCCCCTGGCACATGTAAAGCACTCAGAACATGATAGCCTTTCTTTAAAAATTGTAATTTAGCATGGATTACTTATCCCTCTGAGCCTTGTCTGTGAGATGGGCTAAAAACCTTATCTCAGAGGATAGCTGGGAGCATCCACAGATATAATGTTTGTAAATTCAGCACAGTGCTTGACATATAATGGACCTTAACCTATTAACTCACTTCTCCTTATGCGTGTTAATCCTGACTCTGCAGTCATATAATTCTTGTTCCTAAAACCATAGCCCTTAATACAGTGTAAAGGACCTAGAAGGTGCTCTATAAATTGATTGTATTGAGGAAATAGATGACTATAAATGGGTATGCAACTCTAAGGTTGGCTTTTATATGACAGTTGCATTTCTAAACCTTGTATGCTTCTCTTTGGTCTCCTTGCAATGGGAAAAGTAAGCTTCAGATATAAAAACCAGATTGGAGGTCTTCAGGTATAAACTGTTTGCATTTTGGATTACAAAAGCATTTAAATGGCAATCCAGATAGTAACCTCAAGATAAAATGGAAACGATGTGCATTTTTCCACTCTGGCTTCTTCAGAGCATCAGCATTACTCACACACTTCGCTAGAGCTCTAAGTACCCTGTAAATTACAAATGTGCTTGTACCGTAAAGAGTCTCAGATCTTCAGTAAATAACAGAATCATTCACATCTCTCTGTTACCTTGTCTGTAGTTCACCTGTCCAGGGCTGGGTACTGGTGGTGCAGAGGCTGCCCAAATTGCACCAGTGCTGATTAAGGACCCCTGGAGTACACGGACTTTCTCATGATCGTTTCCCCTAGGCTGCCTTTTCTCCTCCTCTGAATTCCCACCTCCTCCTTAGCCATCAAGGCAAAGTCACAAGGAGCATAAATTCTTGGCTTAGACATGGGTTTGAATCCTGATTCAGTCACGAATTAGCTATATAACATCATTCAAATTCTCGTCGCTTCAATTTCCTCATCTGTAAATAGCCATCCCTACACTTGTAATTAAAGGAGACAGTAAATAATAGAGACGTGGAATGATGAGTACGGCATACATAAGCTGTTCTTCCAATTGGTATTTTCTCCCCTAATGAATCTTTCTTCACTTTCGAATCTATCCCCCAGCTAAACCAGAACCAATTATCTCTTCTTACATACATTGCCAAAAGTTATCCACACTTACCAAGGGGTACTCAACACTGTCTACCTGACGTAATAGTCATTTCTGCTTCCTCTCCTCTTCCTCATAGTAGAGAGGAAGCTGATGAAAGTGACCATGTCTTTTGTTTGTGTATCCCTAGCCCTAGAAGTCTCTGGCATATAACTGAAGACAAATAAATGATAGGTTTTATAGATATGTATTCCAGACAAACAAGCATAGCAAACATAGCAAATAAACAGTCAGCAAAATTAAATATTCAAGAGAATTTACATTGACAAGAAGCAGTAGGCATCACCTTTAATTTATACATCAGTTGGTTGTCTACTGAAATACTTTTCTACAACTTTTAGCACATTGAGGCAAGAATTAATATTCCAATTTGATAGAGGGAGAAACTGAAAAGGGATATGGGCAGATCACCTGATGGGCCTCTGGTAGTGAAGCTGGTGAGTGTCTGCATCGGTTAAGACTCTTTCAGTTGCTGGGGCAGAAAACCTGATTCAAACTAAATAAGAAGGGGAGTGGCTGCTCATGTAAGCTAAAATGTCCAGGGGTAGATCTAGCTTTAGCTGAGTCCTGTTTCAGGGTCCAAATGATGTCACAAGGCTCCACTATTTTGCACTGGTTCCTCTGGGTGGAACACATTAATGGGTTCTGCCTGGTGACTTCAGTGGCTTCAGGTTATCATCGCTGTAGCATCTGTTGCAGCAGAAGACATCATTCGCTTCCCTGAGCATGGCGACACAAGTCAGAGAACTGAGCTTTGGTGACAGTGAGTGGCCTGACTTGGAGCCTGTCTCTGTGGCTGGGGGGTTGAGTGCATTGACAGCATAGCCTACACACCCGGACTCTGCAGGGTAGGGTATGGGGAAGGTCAAGTCAACATTATTCGCCTATGCATGTGGACCAAAAAAGGAGTGGTTGTTCTCCCAAAGTAATGAGGATATTGCTCTCAAAAGAATGGTATTTTGATGGGTAAAAATAATAAAATTCTACTCCAATTGCAGAATCAAGAGAACACCCTTCTCCTGCGTGGAGATATATCGCCAGACCAACAGATAATTCTAGGATGAATCAAGGAAAGGACAATTGTATATATGTGTGTATGTGTGTGTACATACATATGTGTGTGTGTGTGTATATATATATATAAATTATATAGTGCTATATTCTATATGTCACTTTTGGTTAAAGCTTCAAAGGTTAGTAGCAAAAATGCAAAAACCTGGGCATATGGGGCCAGAAAATTAACTGTTACCCAGGAAATTGGCTCCAATATATAGTCTAAAAATATTAATCAAAGACGCCAAATAAGGAAAGGACACCAGTGACTATTAGGTCAATATTTATCCTTCCCGAGAAAGAAAACTAAAGGTTCAATGTCTTACCCACTATTACATGGCTATAGACTATATTTTTTTCTCAAGTTATATTACCAGAAACCTACTTATGAGCTATGTTGCTTTAGTTTTCTGCAGAATTAAAAGTTAATATATACTTTATATTAATAATAGCCATTATACTAACTTTTAATGTTGGATCAATTAAGGAATAATTGTCTAGAAAACGCTTCTGAATTTTCATATATTAGTTTCTTAAGACGCTGATTGTTATATTCACCAATGTGTCCTAGGTAAGACTTTTGAAATGAAGTGAAATAAATTCCTCCAAGGGATTAATGATCAATCAAAAACTCACCTTTCTTGAAAAGTTAGATGGAGTTCATTTTATTGGGAAAAAAAATTCTGCATGATGAAAATGATGCTCATATCTAAGCTTAGTGTTCACTTACAGTGATCATTCATTCATTTAACAAATACTTATTAAATATCGAAAGCTTGTTTTCAGAAATGTGAGCATGACAGTGCCAAAGAAAAAGTCTCTCTTCTAATGGAGATTTTATCCTGGTGGGGGATAAAAAAATACAAAAAAATGCATAAAATAATATCAAGTACCAATAAGAATATTGAAGAAAAGATATGTTTAGCTTCAGTTTTTGCAATTCCTGTTTCTTCCCTAGTACCTCACTGACCTCTCAGTAAAGTTTCTCCAAGTTTCTCATTACTATGAATCCTTTGAAATACAGATTTTTGATTGTGAACTGCCTTATTTCATTTTGAAATTAGGCTTAGCATAAATGTAAATATCCCCTTAACTTGAATCAAGTGGTTAGATTTGTTCCTATCATAGCCAACCAAATGCACTCATATAGAGTCCCTCTTATGGACTGAGCATTGTTGCTTGTGACTGACATTGACACAGTCAAGAGATACAGGAATATGACTAATTGCAATAAAATGTAACGGTTATGCTAACCAGAAGCAATATGAATTCCAGAGACAGCTGAGGGCACTCTAGGTAGGCAGAAGAGCATGGGTGGTGAGATGGGGTGATGAGGGAGCAGGGGCAGGAGTGATTAGACTGGAAAGCGGTGGCAGGGACCACATGGAGATGAGCCTTGAAGGTCATGCTAACAAGCTGAGATTTGATCCTGTGGATTTAACATTAGCCATAAAATCTGAGCGAACAAAAGACAAACAGAATGGCATACAAGTGATATCAACTCATTGCTCAGTCTGATCAAAGTCCCAGACTTTTTCCTAACAACACATAGATCTCTTAATCAGCTTTCTGAATCAATAATAGACTGAGTTACTTCTCTGTCCAATAGCTCCCCATTTTACATACAGAAAACCAAGGTCCTTGAGATAGCTTGCAAAACCCTACATAATCTGACCTTCTGTTATTCCTCTACTTGTCTCCTCTACTCTTCCTCTTGTTCACTCCACTCCTGCCATACTCACCTTATTGTTACATAACAGGCCAAATAATCTTCCTCCTCTGCACCAGCCCTTTCTTTTCCTTGGAATGTCCTTTCCTTAGATGCTCATATGGCATACTTTCTCTTCTCTTCAGTCTTGGTTCAAATGTTATCACTCAGTGAGGTCTACCATTGAAGCACTCCTCATCATTCTCCCCTCCCCATATCCTACTTAACGTTTAGCCATAAAACTGAAACCCTCTAGCACATTATATAATTTACTCCCTCTCCCTACTACAATATCAAATCCAGGAAGGCAGAGAGTTCTGTCTCTTTTATCCTCTGCTCTATCCCCGGAAGTCATGCCTTTTGGTAAGAGCTTAACAAACATTTGTTGGATGAATGAAAGAATAAGTGTATCTCTCCAACTCTAAGACTTTTCCCCAAATCTCTGTTCAAAACTAAAGAACTACAGTTCCTTCAATTTTTCCACATAAATTCGCATTTCATAATCAATTCATGCTAAGGGTAATTTTTCATTGCACACAATTTTATTGTTACATTTCCACCATTTATGACCAAAGTGCCAAAGTGAAATGAACATGATGAAAATAGACAAAAGTAATAGACATACTTTTTAGATGTGCAATTTTCTCTTGAATCATTTGTCCCTTTTTAATCAGGAACTGATGGTGCACAAAAGCAGTCAACAGATCTGAAAGAATTCAGGGGAATCACAAAAATCAATGTGCTGATGTCCAATGATGCATTTCCTTTATGTCAATTACTTTCATCGCTTGGACTCTAAAATTATTCACTAAAAGCTCGACTTGATGGGTTTTCTCCTTTCTTCAGGTTATATAACGGCATTCTTTCAGGCACTCATTTTCCCTGTGTTCTTGTTTCAAGATTGTCTAATGTTTTTTCTCCTTCAAAAACAACCCAACATAGTAATTTGTTAATGCTATCTTTAGTATCTCCTCTTCAATTTTGGTGGCAAGTAGGGGTGTTTTTATTTTAATTTCTCTCCAAGAAGTTTTTTTTTTCTCTTTACTGTTAAAAGTTGACATTACTTTCGGAGTGTCTGAGTAAGGGGCTTAGCAAATCCCATCTCCAAAAATCAACAGTAATACTGTACAAAAGTGACCAAAACAACCATTCCAGGACTCTGGAAATTGATCAAAGGCATACATGAAATTGAGAAGTATTTATTCAAGAAATAACTACTATAAAAAACCTGCTAACCCTCGGTAAAAACAGTGATTTACTTTTCCTGTTTTCTGTTTGTAATTCTTCCACCTTACCTCTGCTTTCCCCGGCTCTTTTCTACAGAAAGAAATCTTGTTCCTAACCAGGTAAGTCTTACCTAACCTGGCAAGTGTTTCTACCTGAGTTTTAGCTACTGTTGCCGTACAATTTATAGCAGGGACTCATTTTTTCAGCAAAGACAAAAATACCCTCGAAAACACATTCCACAGTGGGTCACTTCTCTAACTTTTGACTCTCCTCCATAATTTGCCCACTTTTGTTTACCTTTAAGAGTCATCAAATAACTGTCCTTGTATTTTGTTCAGTTTTTATTTTTAATTAGAGGAGGCTCAGGTGATAGGAAGTTCACACTTCCAAAGTGGAACAGAAACTGCCCAAATCAAAGGTTGGCAAACTTTTTCTGCAAACGCCAGTTAGAAATCATTTTAGGCCTTGAGGGACACATATGGTCTCTGTCCCATGTTCTTATTTTTTAAACACCCCTGAGAAATGTAAAAAACATTTTTAGCTTGTGGGCTACTGAAAAGTGGATAGGATTAGGCCCTTGGTCCGTAGCTTGCCAAATCCTACCCTAGATCTTTGCCTTTTTAAAATTAAACTTTTTATTATGGGATCATTGTAGACTCATATAAAGTTCTAAGAAATAGTACAGAAGAATCGCTTGTACTCTTTCCCCCTTTTCTCCCTATGATAACATCTTGAAATTTGAGGGCACTCTGTCACAGCCAGGATACCGACATTGGCACAATCAAGAAAAAGTCATTGAGTTTTAAACCTTTCTACTATTTTAATACAAGCATTTAAATTCAAACGTTTTCCTCTAACCGCTGTTTTGGCTGTTTTTACCATAAATTTTGATACGTTTTGCTTTTATTATCATTCAGTTTGCAATAACTATTTTCTCATTTCTCCTGTGAGTTCTTCCTTGACCCATGGATTAATTATGTGTATGTTGTCTATTAATATAAATTTGGGGATTCTTTTCAGAATATCTAGTGGCTATCTAATTTCATACTGTTGACGTCAGAGAATACACTCTGGAAGATTTCAAACTCTAAAATTAATTAGGCTTTTGTTATGACCCATGATCTGACCTGGCTTAGTGACCATTCCATGTGCATTTGAAAAGTTGCACATTCTTCAGCTTTTGGGTTTATGTTCTGCTAATGTCAATTAAGCCAAGTTTATTGACATTGTTGTTCACGTCTTCTATAGGCTTACTTGTATTTTTATATACTTATGTTGTCAAAAATGAGAGAAGGATATTAAAATCTCCCATTATGACAGTAGACTTTATTTCTCCTCATATGTCAATTTTTGCATATGAATTTTGAATTTCTGTTACTAAGTCCATATATAGATAGAATTGCTATTTCTGATGTATTCTTCCTTTCATCATTATGAAATGTAATACTCTTCATTTTGAAATATATTTTCTCCGATATTAATATAGCCAACTCAGTATTCTCCTAAACAGTATTTGCATGATATATCTTTGTCATCCTTTTATTTTCACCTAATCTGTATCTTTTATATAAAGTACATCTCTTTTAGACAGCATATAATTGTTCTTGAGTTTTTATCTAGTTTAACAATCTTTCACTTTTGATTGGAGTATTTATCCATAATTTAATGTACTTACGAATATGATTGAGTTTGTCTATGTTCTTTTGTTTTATTTTTCCCTTGGGTTTCATTTTTCGCTTCCTTCTTTGCTGCTTTTTTTTTTTTAGTGTTCCATTCTATTTTGTCTTTTAAATTTTCAGCTAGACTTATTTTTTGTAGTTTCCCTGAGGTTAAAATTATGCATTCTTAAATTATCAAAATCTATTGAGTCAAAAATATTTGTAGCTATGTGTGGTGATGGATATTAACTACACTTATTGTGGTGATCGTTTTGCAATATATACAAATATCGAGTCATTATGTTGTACACCTGAAACTAATGTCATATGTCAATTATATCTCGAGAAATAATCTATTGAGTCAGTATAATACCACCACACATTACACCACAGATCCTTCACAAACCCTACTTCACACTTGCCATTTGCACTACCCATTTCACAAATGCAATCACCTAAAATACTATAATTCATTTTCCCACCTCTCTCATTCTTGTACCATTGTTGTTACATCTTTTCTTTTGTTATAAACCTCACTCTACATTGCAATTATTTTTGCTTTTAAAAGTTAGTTATCTTTTCCGAAAACATAAGAATGAACAAGTCTTTTATATTTACCCAGATATGTGTTATTTCAGGTGATCTTAACGTTCTTTCCTGTAGATCTGAATTCCTATATGATATCAATTTTTCTCAGCCTGAGCAACATACTGTCATACTGCTTATAGTACAGGTCAACTGACAATGAATTCTTTCAACTTTAACCTTATGAAAAGATACTTATTTCACTCTCTTTTTTTGAATTTCACTGGCACTTCATTTTTACAATGTGATGGAATTATACTTGACATAGACTAAAGCGAACATATTTAGAGTATATAATTAGATGAGTTTTGTCATATATATACACCCATAAAACCATAATTAACAAAATGAATATATTCATCACACTCAAAATTTCCTCATTCCCTCTTGTTATTCATCCTTTCTTCCAAATCTGTAACTTGTCCTCTCACTTTTCTAACAGTGTCTTTGAAGAACAGTTTTTCATTTTGGTGGGAAGTTTAATATACCAATTTTTAATAGCTCATGATTTTTGTGTCCTTTATAAGATATTTTTGCTACATTCAAGTTACTAATATATTGTCCTATATGATACCGTAGAATTTTAATAATCTTAGCCCTTTCATTTAGGTATATGACCCACACCATATGGATTTACCCCTTTTGTACATGGTGAGAAGTACGGTGCAATAATCTTTTCTTTTTTTACATGTGTGCCCCAATTTTATCAAATACTTTTTATGCATCTATCAAGAGGACCTATGATCTTTTTTCTTTTGTCTATTAATATGGTGAATTACATAGATTTGCAAATGTTAAACCAGCCGTACATTCCTGAGATAAATCCTACTCAGTCATGGTGCATTATCCTTTTTAAATATTCTTGGATTAGATTTGCCAAAAAATTGTTAAGAATATTTATGTTTATGTTAATAAGGGATATCAATCTGTAATTTTTTGTTGTAATTTATCCTTCTGATTTTAATATAAATTATTTTTTCTGCTCCTATGTCTTCTCATTCTGTACTTTAATTGCATGTATATAGACTGTCTCAATTTATCTTATGGTTTACTTTTGGACTATAAATATTTTAGACTCTTTTTTTCCATGATAATTACTAACTCTTTGCAACATATTAAATAAAATAATAAACTATTATTTGGTTATTGCAATAAAATCAAGAAGTATCAATTATTATTTACATCAGGAACACTTGTTCCTCATTATTTATGTTTCCGTGTGAAGAAAATTCCATTGGCAGGTTCTAACCTGAGTCATCTACTCAGAAAATGTGCAAAGAATACACTGAAAATCTTGGTGCCATTATGCTTTCAAAGAGTAAAACTCCTTTGCTTCATTTACAATTTTGATTAAATTAGCATCTGTTCCTGGAAATTGTCCAAGGCGTTTATGTGAAGAAATAATATAAATCCAACAATAAAGAGTAGAAAGTGCTTGCAACCTGTGTGTTAAGTTTCCCAGCATCCCATTTATCAACCTTTCTGATCTGTAGTCTAAAATTTAACCCACTGTGATTTTTTCCATTTATTCCATTGGGTTGCCCCAGGGAGTCCAAGTGGTTTAGTGAAACTCTGACCAGAGCCTCCCCAACTTCAAAGTTAAGGTTGGCCTTAGAGTTTCTGGATTGTTCTCTATAAATTTTAGCCTGAGATGCTTCATGAAGCCTTACCACTGCCAGTCTGCTCATTCTCAGAAAAGGAGATAGATTTGTCATCAACATCTACTTCCAATTGTGTCCCTGTTGATGATGACAGTGACATTGCAGGATTTTCTCTCTAATTCCATGAAGATTGTAGGGTATGCTTGGTCTTCCAGGAGATAGAGCAGTGGGATGCAAAAGGTGAGTTGTGGCATGCCAATCCAAGCCAAGTGCTACAGTAAAGCTTAAAGATCTGAATCCAAGACCTGCGTACAATGATTACTGCTATGTGACCAGGGGCAAGTTCCATAGCCTCTCTGTGCCTCAATTTCCCTCAAATGGACACAGTGAGAATTAAATGTAGTAAGATTTGTGAAAAAAAAGTTTAATCTATGAGGAATTATATTATTGTTGTCATCTTATTATGTATAGGAATTCTCACTAACTATAAAATGAGTCAATGGAAATACACTGAGGAATGTTTAGAAAATAGAGGTAAAAAAGAAGGAAGATGTTATCCAAGCATTCTTCAGAGGAGTCGTGAGGAAGAAGAGGGAGGGTGAGAGAATCTATTATCCTTATGGAAGGTAATTGGTGAGACTACCTCTAAGTAAGAAGGGCTGGTCACATGCAGTCTACCAAGCAGTTATCACATGAAGAATTAAAACCATATAAGCAGTATGCTATTGAAGCTTACACAGGTCAGAAGTGTGGAAACATGGAGGAGATAATTTGGAATCATAAAAAAATTCAAGTAACCAAATGAATGCAGTGAAAAAAAAAAGGGGGGCAAAAAAATAAGATGCTATCTTTTAACCTAAACATCAATAATTGCATTGAGTATAAATGATATAAAGACCCCAATTAAAATCAGAGATTGATAAATTGGATAGAAAGGTCACAAGACCTAGCTATTTTCCGCCCACAATAAACATAGTCCAAATATAAACACACACCAAGGTTAAATTAAAAAGGATGGAAAAGATATACCACGCAAATACTAATCAATAGTTTGGAGTAGCTATATCAATATCAGACAATGTATATTTCAGAGTAAGGAATATTATCAAGCAGAAAGAATCTTCTTTCATAATGAAAATTGGTCAAGTCATCAAGAGGACCTAATGATCCTAAGTCTTTAGCCACTTAACAAAATACATGATGTACAAAATGCATAGAATTATAAGAAGAAATAGACAAATCCACAATTATAGATGAATATTTCAATACCCCATTCTCAATAATTGATAGGTCAAATAGAAAATCACTCAGTATGCAGAAGACTTACAAAACACGGTCAACCAACTTGACCTCATTGACAGTTTGGAAAACTCTACCCCAAAACTGCAGAATTCACATTTTTTTCAAATACATATGGAATATTTATCAACATAGACCATAAAACAAGTCTCAATAAATAACAGAATTTGAAATCACACAAAGTATGCTATCTGGAATCCTGGAACTAAATCAATAACAGAGCAAGATCTGGAAAATCTTCACATTTCTAGGTATTTGGAAAGTAAAAAAACTACTTCTAAGGATGGATGAATGAAATAATCAAACTGGAAGTTAGATAATTACTTTGAACTACTGAAAGTAAAAACATAACAGAATTTGTGGGAATAGAATACAGAGTCAATGAAATAGAGTACAGAAATCAATTGAAAAAAGTAACAAAACCAAATGTCAATTTGACAAAATCAATAAACTTGATAAACATCTAGCCAGACTTATCCAGCCAGAAGAAGAAACAAATGACCAATATCAGAGTGACAGGAATGAAATCAGTGCAGATTCTTCAGATATTCTTAAAAGTTAATAAGAGAATATTATGAGGAAAAAGCAATTCTTGTTAACTTACTATTCCGTAATCTGGAGGGTTTAGAGATCTTGACATGATTATTAATATACACACATTTGTTTGTTTAAGCAACTACATTGTTTCACGGGAGAAACGCAGTATGTTTGCTATGAAAAGTTCACCTAGCAGCCTTCTAGATTTAATAGAGAATTGTCTATGATAAGAAAGATTAGGGGCCAGCTCAGTGGAGCAGCAGTTAAGTTCGCACATTCTGCTTCAGCAGCCCGGGGTTTGCCAGTTCGGATTCCAGGTGTAGACCTACACACCACTTATCAAGCCACGCTGTGGCAGGCGTTCCACATACAAAGTAGAGGAAGATGGGCACAGACGTTAGCTCAGGGCCAGTCTTCCTCAGCAAAAAGAGGAGGATTGGTGGCAGATGTTAGCTCAGGGTTAATCTTCCTCAAAAAAAAAAAGAAAGATTACAGTAAGAATGTCTGAACTAATATATGAACAATCCACAAGTACTAAGGTTTCAATATCATCTAAACTTATGTGCAAAAATTAATTTAAAATTAAGTTTTATAAAATTCATATAGCCTTTTGTGTATCAATATGACTGTGGACACTATAAAAAAGAATATTATGAACAACTTTGTGACAAAAATGCAATTTAGATGAAATTGACAATTCTTTGAAAGGCACAAACTACCAAAGCTCACATTGTGGCCCGAATAGCCCTATGTTTATTAATAAATTTAACTTTGTAGTTAAAACCCATTCAACACAAATTCTTCCAAAAAACTGAAGAAGAAATACCTCATAACTAATTCTATAGGGCTACATTCCCTGAAACCTAAACCAGACAAAGACACTACAAAAAAAGACCAGAACAATATTCCTCATAAATGTCAGTGTAAAAATTCATAACAAAATTTGAGCAAAAATACGTAAAATTATAATATATCATGACTAAGGAGAGTTTATTCCAGGAATGCAAGGTTGGTTTAACAGTCAAAAATCAGCAAACATTAGGCAGAATCTTAACAAAATAAACAAAAAGTCATATAATCATCTTAATAGGTACATAAAAATCATCTGACAAAACGTTACATCCATTCCTGATTTTTAAAAAAACTCTCAGCAAACTGCAAAGGGGAAAAAACTTCCTCAATTGATAAGCCTCTGTGGGAAGCCAACAGCTAATGTCATTAATAAAGATGAAAGATACAACACTTTCTCCCAAATAGGAGGAACAAGGCAAAGATGTTCGCTCTAACAACTTGTATTCAACATTATTCTAGATACTTTAGTCGTGGCAAAAAAAGCATGAAAACAAAACAGCAACTAGATTGCCAAGGAAGAAGTAATAGTGTCTTTATTCACAAAGCACATGACAATCTTTGTATAAAACTGAATAAAACCTATAAAAACATACGCTAAAACTAATAAGCGGGTTTAACAAGTGTGAAGGATAACGGACAAATATAAAATTAATTATAATTCTACATAGTAACAGTGAGCAATCAGAAAATTCAATTTAAAAAGCAACCATTTAACAATGTATTCTATTATAAAGTTGTATCCCAAGGGGCTTGGCCTAACAATTCTGATACTTTTATACATGTGTACCAGAATTGAACGTTTACTTAATATAAATAGATGGTGGATAGTGGGAGCCAGATTTGACACTGTTGGAGTGAGAATTTATCGGTGAGCAAGGGGAGGAGGGTAGAATGATCCATAAGAATGGATTAGAATTGGAGACATCAGTATTAACTCACATTTAATTTTATATATATATGTGTGTGTATATACAGATGGTTACATATAGGAATATAGATACGTGTATATGCACGAGTTAGAATACACACATATACTTACTTATTCCGTCACTTGAGAGGGCCTAGAAGCAATGACACTCCAGTAGCAACACCACACCTGGCATGTGGATTTTGATTTCTCCCACCATTCTCCAACAGAAGGAGCCAGGTCTCCTTGGAGGAATGACTGATTCTACGTCTGGGGCAGGAAATACACAAGATGAGTCCAGAGTGTCTTATAGTGCCAGAAAGTAAGAAATTGCTTAAAAATAAAACAAAAAACAGCACAATCGTGGGGAGGGGTCACAAAGGAACACAGGAGCCAAGTGGACATACTTTCAATGGCCAAGGCTGGAATAATCCTAAGAAAGAAAATAAATAAATATTATATATGTATATGTATAGTATATACACTACAAAGTAGAATCAGATTGTAAGCCAAGTATAAAATAAATATCTGTGAGTCTATATTGATAGATATAAATGATTAAATAATAATAAATGAATTACAAGTAGTACACCTTGGTTCAATTACAATTTTTAGACAACCACTCTATGGTAGGCATTGCATGATATGCATTATCTAAGGAAGGTCATATAACCACACACAGCAACTCTTTAAGGTCGGTGCTATTGTCTCATTTTGTAGGTGAGAAAATGTAGATTTAGAGAGCTTTAGCTACTTGCTCAAGTTTGCTATGCTAATAAGTAGTGGTCAGATGTTACTGAAAGAATATTGGCGTTGATGAACTTATCTAAGTACAAAGTAGGTGAACTCAGACAAGTCCCTTTTTTGATCTGAACTTTATTTTCCTCATCTGAAAAAATCAAAGGCAAGGACTGCATTGTGTGTTATCTCTACCACCATTTGCAGTCAAGGAGCCTGGGGCTGTCAAGTTTTCCCATTTCATGTGACTTAGCCTATAGACAGCATGGCTATCTGAATTATATGAATGATAAGGATCCTGCTTTGATCCATTTTAGAAACCCTGTGCTCCTCATCACCCACATCTTTTATTGCATCCTGGTTCCATAGCTAAGTGTCACTTACCTTCTCTTTCACAGACTTTGGGACCTTGTGCAAACACTGCCACAAACATCTGAGAAAGCAAAGCCTTGAGCAGAGACAGGTTTCAAACTGTGTACAGAGTGAAAATAAATTTTCCCAGTTTTAAAACTGACCGCAAAAAACCCTTGGGAATAATGTAACGGCAACAACTGGTCCAATTATATGTAAAGAAACAAATACACACACTCTGAGGGCATTACAGGATATGCCAACAGGACCCCCGACTCAGGCCAGAAAAGAGGAAACAATAAATAAGGTAATGTATTGTGAAGTTGGTGGCCTTGATAAAAAGCAGCATTGTGACAGTTATAAAAGGTTCTTTTATTATTTTTTATTACCTTAGGAGGAGAGGAGGAAACGTCCCTTGTTCCTTTTCTTTCTTGAAAGGCATTTGTTCACTCCCCTCTGCGGTGTGGAGAACAAGGATGTAGTCACCTTCAGGGTTCCACCTTTGACTAAGCCCGTTGTGGTTCTTGGGACTGTTACAATCACATTTTTTTTTAAAAGAGCCTCTGGGTTGGAGCATACAATGTTTGATTAATTGAACAGGAACCAGTTTATCAGTAAGAACAATCAGACCACTTTGATTCTGAAGAGAACGAGTACTGTAGAAGAGGACGGATGGATCCCAGGCTCTGGGCGCCTCCCTAGGACCACAAATACCTGACTTAAGCTCCCTCAGCCTCAGCTGACCCACTGGTTCAGTTAGAAGAACATTTAGAAGTCAGTGTCCACTCTCAAAACATCCTGATATTTTGGTTTATTAAACGTAAAATAACTTCTTATGCATTTTGCCCTGTGAAGATAATATTAGCATTAATTAAGCCCTTAAAACATGCCAGGCACTAGGCTAAATAAATGCATTGTCTCATTTTTCGGCCAGCTTTATTGAGGTATAATTGACAAATAAAATTGTAAGATATTTAACTTGTACAATGTGATGATTTGATATATGTATACACTGTGAAAGGGTTCTCCCCATCTCGTTAATTAACATATCCACCATCTCACGTATTTACCTTGTTTTTTGTTTCTTTGAGGAAGATTAGCCCTGCACTAACATCTGTGGCCAATCCTTCTCTTTTTGCTGAGCAAGATTGGCCCTGAGCTAACATCTGTGCCCATCTTCCTTTACTTTATATGTGGGACACCTGCCACAGCATGGCTTGATAAGCGGCGTGTAGGTCCGTGCTCGGGATCTGAACTGGCAGGATCCGAACCCGCAAACCCCGGCTGTAGAAATGGAGTGTCCAAACTTAACCGCTGTGCCACTGGGCTAGCCCCTTTTTCGTTTTTTGGTGAGAACATTCAAGTTCTACTTTCTTAGCAAATTTCAATTATACAATGCAATAGTATTGCTGTAGTCACCACGTTATATATTAGTTTCTCCAACTTTATTCATCTTTCACCTTTTACAAGGGTAAAAGTTCATATCGTTTTATCAGCCTCTCCCTATTTTCCCCAACCCCCAGTCCCTGATAACCACATTTCTACTTTGTTTCCATGAGTTTGACGTTTTTTAAGACTCCACATGTAAATGATACCATGCAGTATTTTTCCTTCTCTGGCTAATTTCACTTAGCATAATGCCCTCCAGGTTTGTCGATGTTATTGCAAATGACAGGATTTCCTTCTCTTTTAAAACTAAATAATATTCCATTGTATATATAGGTATACCACATTTTCTTCATCCATTCATCCATTGATGGACACTTAGACCATTTCCATAGCTTAACTATGGTGAACAGTACTGCAATGGACATGGGAGTGCAGATATCTCTTTGAGATAACGGTTTTGTTTCCTTTAAATAAATGCCCAGAAATGGGCTTTCTGGATCATATGATAGTTCTGTTTTTACTTTTCTGAGGAACCTCTATACAATTTCCATAATGGCTAAACCAGTTTACATTCCATCAAAAACGTACAAGGGTTGCATTTTCTCCAGATGCTCACTAGCGTTTGTTACCTCTTGTCTTTTTGATAATAGACACCCTAACAAGTTGGAGGTGATATCTCATTGTGATTTTGATTTGCATTTCCCTGATGATTAGTGATGTTTAGCAACTATTCACGTACCTGTCGGTCATTTGTATATCTTCTTTGGAACAATGTTTATTCAGGTCCTTTGCCCATTTTTAACTTAATTATTTGGTTGTTTAAGTTGTATGAGTTCCCTGCAATTTTTGCATATTAACCCCTTATCAGACACATAGTTTGCATATGTATTTTCTCCCATTCCATAGGTTGCCTTTTTATTTTGTTGATAGTTTCCTTTGTTGAGCAGAAGCTTTTTAGTTTGATGTAGTCCCACTAATTTTTCTTTTGTTGCCTTTGCTTTTGGTGTCCAAACCAAAAAGTTATTGCCAAGACCGATGTCAAGGAACTTACGCCCTACATTTTCTTCTAGGAGTTTTTTGGTTTCAGATCTTACATTCAAGTCTTTAATCCATTTTGAGTTGATTTTTATGTATAGTGTAAGATAGTGGTCCAGTTTCATTTTTTGCATGTGGCTATCTAGTTTTCCCAACAGCATTTATTGAAAAATATATCTTTTCCCAGTTGTATATTCTTGGCTCCTTTATTGAAAATTGACTGTATATGCACGGGTTTATTTCCAGTCTGTCTATTTTGTTCCACTGATCTATGTGTCTGTTTTTATGTAATACCATACTGTTTCAATTACTATAGCTTTGTAATATAGTTTGAAATCAGGAAGCGTGGTACTTCCAGCTTTGTTCTTCTGTTTCCAGATTGCTTTGGCTATTCAGAGACTTTTATGGTTGCACACAAATTTTAGGATTGTTATTTCTATTTCTGTAAAAAAATGTCATTGGAATTTTGATAGAGATTGCATTGAATCTGTAGACTGCTTTGGGTAGCAGGGACATTTTAACAGTACTAATTCTTCAAGTCCATTAAAATGGAATAGCTTTCTAATTCCTTATATCTTCTTCAATTTCCTTCACCAATGTCTTATAGTTTTCAGTGTAACATATTGCCATCTCATTTAATCTTTACAAGAACCTTGAGAGGCGGGTGTTATTCTAAGTCCCTCAGGTTATTTATGAAGAGACTGAGGCTCAGGGATATAAGTCCTCTTACTTTAGACTAAGGTCCTAGATCACACAGCAAGTAAACTGATAAAACCTAGACTTGGATCCAGGCAATCTGAGTGAGCACGAAATGGGTAAATAGGGGAGCCCCACAAACCATGATGAGCGACAGAAGAGGAAGGCTTACCCGTGTCCCATGAAGTGTATCTCGACATCCATATAGACAGGTCAGCATTTCCCAAACTGCTCTTATAGGTAAACCTACTTCTCCATGTTGCAGTGTCCCCCTTAACTGGGTAGCCTGGTGGTGCTGGTAGTCTGCATAATCATCACAAGATGGCGTTTACCTGGTCCTAAGTACTAATATCTGTAAAATCAAGTTTGGATATGCTACTTATATTTTTACAGAAAAAAAAATTTGAATAGAATTATTTTAAAAAACAATAAAAACATAGCCATTGAAAAGTGTCCTTCTTCTACCTAAAATAATTTTGAATACAAGCCCTGCACTTTGGGAAGCTCCAGACTTGCTAATGAGAAGCCCTCAATAAACACTTGTTAAATTGCGTTGAATCCATTTTCAATTCCCAATGAAAGAATTTGGGCCCAAATTTGGGAGTTATATTGCCTACTCCAAGTTACACCCTCTCCCTTCACACAGTTCACAGGAAAGAAAGCAGTAGATAGAAAGAAGGGGTCAAGTGCTAAGATTACGGAGGGGCAAGTCCAGCACGAATTCTACCTAGAAAGCAGGATGCATTTCTCAGTTCAGCTGCAACCCAAGAGTCAAGCATTTGCTAAAGTTCCCGGAGGAAGTAACTCTCCGATGACAAAGCAAAGTAAACGTGAGATTGCCCAAGTGGCAAGTGGACACAAAGGCTATGTGTATCCTGAAAAAGTGGCATTCCAGAATAGACCAGCAAGGGCAGGGAGAGCGTGAAACACAAGAACCAAATGAGTGCACCTGGAAGGTGTCAAGGTGACCATCCTGAGAGATGAATCCCCTGCTCAGAGTTTCTGCTAATTCCGTGAGGAAGAGTAACTCTTACCTTTACATCAGAGGCTCCTGTGGAACTTTAGTATATGGGGCAAATATTTGCTTACATAAACCAAATAGGAAGATATATTGAGGCTTCAGCCCAGAAAGTGGATGACAAAGTCAGACTTTATAAAGTCCACGGTTGAAGAAACCCCTGAGGCATTGTAGACAGAAACATGAACTGGATAAAGTGTGACCTTGTTGTACACTTGGTGGCAGTGCCCAGAATAACAAATCAATTAAGAAACTTCCCTGATATTAAACAATAAGACCTGTTTCTCCTTGGATTTGCCACACACAGCCCTGATATAGACAAAAGGTAGAAATTACCAAACATAGCAGAACATTTTAAGTTAAAAAAAAAGAAAGAAAGAAAAGAAATTTTGACTTTAATTTGTGTGAATTGAGAAAAACGAACTCAGAGAGTGCTGCTAACAAAGTCAAGTTTGAGAGTCTGGCCTGGTTCATTTCTGACTCAATCACAGATTTATTAACTGATCTTGACTAACAATTCAACTTCTCAAAACCTCAATTTACTTATTTGAAAAATGGATACAAAAACAACAGCAAACCTCATAGAGCTGTGGCAAAGTTTAAATGAAATAAGTTCTTAATAAAGAGCCTGCAAATAGTAATCATCCATGAAATGGCAAAGTTTTTCCTACTTTTGCATCAGAACACTTTGGTCCACACTCTTTATCAAGATTCTAAAGATGCCTGGTATGCAAATCACAATAGTTGTTATAGTAATTGAGTTCCACAGCTTTATAAATAGCAGTGTGTTCTCAGGTACACACTGAGAGTCAATATTAGTAAATGGTAGAGCTGGAGGTGAAAGGGAAATGGAGGAGATTCCTGTGAGCTCACCTAGGAATCCTGAGCTTCATTTTACAGATCCACTAACTGAGGCTCGGAGAGCTTAAGCATAGTGAACTAGTCTCTGGAGTCACTGTGCTTGGGTTCAGATCTCAGCTGCTACACTCACTACCTGTGTGACCTTGGGCATGTAATTTTATTCATCTACAAACTGGGGATAAAATTGGTGTCTCTACTCATGGATTGTTGGGAGGATTAAATGAAGTATTTCGTGTAAAGCTCTAGAACAGCACCTGGCACGTGGCAAGGGTTTTGTAAACATCAGCTGCTGTTGTTACTATTATTTTATTCCTAGTGTCGTGACAGGTCTCCCTCCTAGAGCAGCGGTCCTCAAAGTGTGGTCTCTAGATCAGAACCACCAACATCACCTGGGATTTTTTAGAAAGTTAGAAAGGCAAATTCTTAGCCCCAGACCAGATCTATTAAATGAGAAATTCTGGGATAGGACCCAGAAATCTGAGTTATCAAAAATTCTACAGATGCTAAAGTTTGGGGACCACTTTGATAAAGGACATTCTAAGCATCTTCTTGTATGCCGTCATTTCCACCTGTGACTGGAAGGATGAGGCAGGATGCAGCCCTCATCCGTGTACCTACTTTAATATACGTATTTAAAACACTCTGTTGGCCTAGTTGTCTCTCTGTTCTCTCTCTCTCTCTTTTCTCTTTCCAGGCATGCCTAGGTGTATAAAGTCTTGATTTATAGTTGGAGAAATTCTCTAATATAGTTTAATTTTTATCAAATACTTGCCCAGATTCACGAAAATTGATATTTTGCTTCTCGTTTATCTACCACACTGTGTTTTATGCTCCATCAGTAAGACCTTTGGAGGAGAAGAGTAAATATCCAACAAAAATTCATTAATATTTCTGTTTTCCCATTCCCCCAGACAATACTCCTTAGGGGAACAGGTTTTAACTATTTTCTCTGGTCTTCTTTCAGGAAGGTGGAGAAGCATGCATATTATTCCACCGAAAACACCCTCTGGACCTACGTGAAAGGACTAACCTAAAGTCAAGCACAGAGAAGAGATAGATATCATCAAATTAGAAAGTACAATACAACTGTGTTCTCTTTTTCCCCAATAAACAATAAAGAAGTGGGGACTACAACCTCAAAGTGAACAAACACAGAGAAAGCAGAGATCCTAATATCTGATGACTTTGAAAGATCTTTGAAGAGGAACCCATCTCAGAATTCAAGAGAGATCTGATTTTAATTCCCAGCTCTACCATCAAAAAGTCCGGTCTGCTCCCCAGTGTCTCTAAGTGTAGAGAGAGAAATTCTTACCTTGGCTATCAGCTATCGCCAAACTTACTGTAATGAAGAAACGAAGTTACAATTACGACAGGAATATCAAAATGCCATGAGGATGCAGGATTTTATGATCTATTCCAAGAAATAAGATGATAAGGAAAGTTTGTATGCAGTAGAAAGAATATGGGATTTGGAGTCAAAGTTATGTCCAAATTCTGAGTTGACCCTTAATGAACTGTGTTACCTTATAAGTCATTTAACACCTCAGCCTTATTTTTCACAATCTTACAATATCTACTTCATGGAATTATTATGAAATATCAGATAATACATGTAAAGGGTCTAGAATTGTGTAAGGCCCAGAGTGGGTACTCAATGAAGATTAGGTATTATTGAAAAGTGTTAAATAAAACATATGAGGCGAAGAAGGCAGAATGCAGAACTAATATTATGATCTAGTTTGTGAGAACTTCATCCTCCTAGCTCCACGAATAGATTACTTACCGTGGAGAGGAACATAAACTTCAGGATGTAAGATCAACTTTATTTGTTAATCTTTTTTTTTAACTATTTAACAGTTTTTTTAATTTTAACTTTTTTTCATAATAGTTTACATCATTGTGAAATTTCAGTTGTACATTATTTCTTGTCTGTCACCATATAAGTGCTCCCCTTCTTCATTCCCTATGCCTATCCCCCCCACCCCCCTTCCCCTGGTAACCACTGAACCATTTTCCTTGTCCATGTGTTTGTTTGTATTCCACATGTGAGTGAGTCATATGGCGTTTGTCTTTCTCAGTCTGGCCTATTTCACTTAGCATAATTCCCTCCAGGTCCATCCATGTGGTTGCAAATGGGATGATTTTGCCTTTTTTCTGGCTGAGTAGTATTCCATTGTATATATATACCAGATCTTCTTTATCCAATCACCAGTCAATGGGCACTTGGATTGTTTCCATGTCTTGGCTATTGTGAATAGTGCTGCAATGAACATAGGGGTGCATGTGTTACTTTGGATTGTTGATTTCAAGTTGTTTGGGTAGATGCCCCGTAGTAGGATAGCTGGGTCATATGGTATTTCTATTTTCAGCTTTTTGAGGAATCTCTATAGTGTTTTCCACAGTGGCTGCACCAGTCTGCATTCCCGCAAGCAGTGCATGAGGGTTCCTTCTCTCCACACCCTCTCCAACATTTGTCAGTTTTAGTCTTAGCAATTATAGCCATTTTAACAGGTGTAAGGTTGTATCTTAGTGTCATTTTGATTTGCATTTCCCTCGTGATTAGTGATGTTGAACTTTTTTTTTCCTTTTCATGTGTTTATTGGCCATCTGTATACCTTCTTTGGAAAAATGTCTGTTCATGTCCTCTGCCCATTTTTTGATAGGGCTATTTGTTTTTTTGTTGTTCAGTTGTGTGAGTTCCTTATTTATTATGGAGATTAACCCCTTGTTGGATACATGATTTGCAAATATTTTCTCCCAATTGGTGGGTTGTCTTTTTGTATTCATCCTAGTTTCTTTTGCCTTGCAGAAGCTCTTTAGTCGAATGAAGTCCCACTTGTTTTCTTTTGTTTCCCTTGTCTGAGAAGACATGGTATTCGAAAAGATCCTTTTAAGTTGGATGTCAAAGATTGTACTATCTATATTATCTTCCAGGAGTTTTATGGTTTCAGGACTTATCTTCAAGTCTTTGATCTATTTTGAGCTTATTTTTGTGTATAGCATGAGATAACGGTCTACCTTCATTCTTTTGCAAGTAGTTGTCCAGATTTCCTAACACCATTTATTGAAGAGACTATCTTTTCTCCATTGTATGTTCTTAGCACCTTTGTCTAAGATCAGCTGTCCACAGATGTGAGGATTTATTTCCAGGCTTTCAATTCTGTTCCATTGATCTGTGCGCCTGTTTTTGGACCAGTACCATGCTGTTTTGATTACTATGGCTTTACAAAGTACATTTTGAAGTCAGGGATTGTGATGCCTCCAGCTTTGTTCTTTTTTCTCAGGATTGCTTTAGCAATTTGGGGTCTTTGGTTACCCCTTATGAATTTTAGGATTCTTTGTTCTATTTCCATGAAGAATGTCGTTGGGATTCTGACTGGGATTGCATTGAATATTTCTTAATACTTTAAAATGGATTCCTTATGGTATGAGGCAGGAGATGTCCCTCTTTAACAGCTAACATCTTCCCAGGAAAAGACCTAAGAAATGTGAAAAAGAATCCAAGATGCTGATCTTGGGGACATTTAAGTGGATGATCTTGGGTAAGTTCTTAAGCTCTTTGAGCCCCATTTTCCCCTCTGTTAAATGGTGCCCTGCCTGCCTCAAAAATTAGTTGCACAGGTCACATTTAATCATGTACGTATAAGCTCTGAATATAATGGTGCAAATACTAATGTCACTGGGTTGTTGTGGTGGTGGTTGTTACTCTTTTTGTTTTGACTATTGCCTTAAGAATTCTGTAAAAGAAAGGACAAAATTCCAGCTATCTTTATAAATTATTCAAGGAAACATAGCTCATCTTTACAGGTTATCACTATAAGGAACCATAAATCCTTTAGGTATAAAACAGGTTATGTATTCATAGAAGAAACAATAAAGTCACAGCATGCTTTTTCAAGTTAATAAGATAAGCCCACAGCCTACTGGAATCATAGACTCTGTGGGATGGAAGGAGGAGTGTGGTCAATTAGAAAAAAAATGGCCAACATGTTTTATTCTTCCAGTATCTACACCCTTTGCAGTAAGAGGTTACAGTTCTTCTCATTGAGGAGGCAGAGTTTATTTCCCCACTCCTTGAATCTTGACTGCTCTTGTGACTTATTTTGGTCAATGATATGCAGTAGAAATGTCAGTTTCAGAAGAGACCTCAAGAGGCCAGGAGCTTCTTTTCCTCTTGGATTCCTGCTATCACTATATGAACAAGTCCTAGCTAGCCTGCTGGAATACGAGAGACATCATAGAAGAGCACCTATTTGTCCCAGCCAATGCCATTCTCGGCCAGACTACAGCCAACCCCTCCTAAATATATGGAAATGCCCTGCCGAGATCAGCAAAGCCACCTCACCCAAATCAGCTGAGTGTAGACACAGGAGGGAGCCCCAAGACTGAAAATCAAGGCTGAAAGAACCATTCAGCTGTCCCACAGACAATGTGAACAATAATATATATTTATTGCTCTAAGCCATTGAGTTTTGAAGTGGTTTGTTACACAGAAATCGTTAACTGATACAGGAACTTTGAAATCTCTAATCCAATCTCCTAGGTGATATTGGAGCTCCATCTCCAACATACCTATGAAATGCTCATCTGGCCTGTGTTAGATGGTGATTAGCAACATGTCCTTTCTTGATGTATGGATCCTCTCCTGATATAGATCATTCCACCTCTGAACAGATCCAACTGCTGTAGGGTTTTCCTTAGATTGAGCAAAGTTGGTACCCCAGAAACTTGTATCCCGTGGACTTAGTCTTCCCCTTGGGGTTGCCCAGGAGAGGTCTAATGGTTCATCTACATTTCACTTAACTGAAAGAACTCTCAACTGAGATTATAAACTAGAAGTATTTCTGAGCCAGTCCTATGTCCCTAGAAGATGAGAAAAGTTTGTTTGCTGTGCCCGTTTTCACTTTATTCCACTTGGTCTGGTTTCCGCTGGAAAGGATAATTACGACATTCCGGAAAGTGTTTCTTCCTTTATTGAAGCCAAGAGATGTGAGAATCTTCAGAACTAAATCTGTCCTGGTGAAATTGAAGGGAGGCAGCTTCCTCTAGAAGTTCTAGATCAAGGATGAAGAGTTAATAAGGGCAATTAGCTGTTATGGGTATGAACTGACTCTACAGATCTTTGAGAGGTGAGCTGACCATTAGACTGCTAAGGTTCTTCACTGAGCTGCTTTGTAGACCCGGGAGAGAAGAGATGTGTTAAAGTGTGGCGACTTCTGCAGGACCCTCCAGTGACCACCTCCTGAGCTATCCTAACAAGGCCGCGCTTTGACTGTAGATTCAGACGCATCAACAGACTGCCTCAAGTTCATTGTTCATGTGCCGGGTTGAGCTCTGGACATTCACTCATTTGGTATCTGAACTGAAGAATTTCTCATCCCTTGAATTAATTTCTCCATTCATTCAATCAGACTTCTGCCTCAGTTTTCTGTTTAGTATTCTACTTTCCAATCCTCAGCCTATTTTGTTTCCCTCATACATAAGAACTGGTTTTTTTATCCCATACTTGCAGTCAGAGCTTAGAGTCCACTGCCAACGAATAAATAATCCAGAATTCAGACTTAGTGATGATGTAAGCACAACTTCACCAATATCTGAGAACACATTTGCCAGCGTTATATTGATGGTAGAGTGAATAAAAGCAACAGGATTTAGAGAGAAACAGAGTACTTTTGAGTTGTGTAACCTGTAGCAAGTCATTTAACCTCTCCGATTATTTAGATTTCTCTTAAGTGAGGACCTCTATTACCAATTCATGAAGATGCGGTAAAGGTTAAATGTGATGCTGTGGGTAAATCTCGCAGGAAAGAGCCTAGAACATAGATATTCAACACCTGAGAGCTGATGTTGGGATCAATACTAGTACCATTGCTAGTATTAATATTATATAGATTAACTCTCTTTCGTAAATCATAAATCAACGCTATTTATAATCTCAAAGCCTCCAGACTGATTTTTCCCTTTTTAAAAAAAGGCTCACGTAGCTAAGACTGCCTCAAAACTGAGCTCATTTGAGTCCTGATGAAGTTAGTGGATGAAGGGTGTACATGTAGGGATGGCAGGCTCCCATAGAGACACTACATTGCATGGAAGCAAGACAGCTAAGTATTACTTTTTTCCAAAGTTACCCAGAGTCCTCTTTGAGTCACAGTGCAATACTGCTACAATATGTTGTCCTTCAGGCTTTCCAAGAATCAGGAATGTGCAAAACAATAGACATGCTCACAATAAGTTCCATCAATCGAATTCAAGCACAGTCATATGTGCAGTGGAGCTCCAACTTGGCAGCCCAGAGTATATTAACTCTGAAATTCACATTCAGGCGTGCCTTAAGACAGCTCAAGGACTACAGAGGAGACTTGGTAGGGAACTATTTGCATGCAGGACCAAGAGGGATCTCAGAATATAATTTGTCTGGAAGGAAAAGAGAGCCGGAGAACTTGCATCTGCTCCAAGGCCATGGGGCAGTAACAGGGTTGTAGTACTTCCGAATACAGCTCAGGAAATATTAAAAAATGTCCGACAGCCTTGCTCTAATGAACACACTGCTGGCTTCTGTAGAAAAAGAATTACAATTAAATAGAGAAAGAAATCAGCATGGACCTTTGGAAGGACAAGTAACAGGTAGATTCAGCAGTTTCTGGTGAAGGGGGACATGGCTTCAGCAGAAGTAAGAGACCCTAGGCGTCCCACTGTTCCCTGGGTCACATTCCTGATAATGCAAGTATATGATTCCTATTAATTGAATCTTTTTTTCCCCAGCTTTATTGAGATATAATTGAGGTAATCACTTTGCAATACATAGATGTATCAAATTAGCACATTTTACACCTTAAACTTACACAATGTTACACATGTATTGATTGAATCATTTCTTTACATATCTGAGGTGATCACCTGAAAACGGATACCCTATCAATAATATAAATGAATATTATACTTTTTAGTAATTTTTTTCTGATTATACAAACAACATATATTCTTTGCAAAATTGAAAGAATGGAGAAAATTATAAATAAGTTAATTAGCATTTCTTTATTGAGCTATTTTATTTGATTATAAAATTAATAGAAATTTTTCTATGTAAACAGGATATGGGAGACTTTCAGAATTACTGTACAATGACTAATAAGACAAAGTAAGAGAGCCTTTATTTTTACTAGAATTTCATAAAGGGTGATGTCCACATGCCAAAAACATTGAGCACTTGCTACAACATAAACTAAAAACAAGACTGGATTGAAGACAGTGTCAACATGACCAGTAATTTGCCACATGTCAAGGAACAAGATGCTTCAGAGTTGCAAACAGGGACCCACGCAATCTCTCAGAGAAACTCGCTCTCATCCCATTCATGGAAAATACAAAGACCTCAGTGGAAGGACAGGAAATGAAGAAAAACCAGGGATATGAAGAAAAATACTATAGTTCAAAAGATTCTGAAAATGGATAAGTAGGAGAAAAATTTCACATCCTTAAATTAATTTTCTCATCAAGAGTCAGGAAGACTTAGAAACTTTAAAACTAGAGCTTGCAGTCATAAAAAGGAAATAATTTCATATCAGGAAAGACTAAAGAGAAATGAAAAGCACATTTGCCATCTTAAAAAGAACAATGGAGGGCCTGCCTGGTGGCTTAGGGGTTAAGATCGCACACTTTGCTTTGGGGGCCCGGGGTTCGCTGGTTCCTATCCTGAGCGGCAACCTACGCACAACTTATCAAGCCATGGTGTGGCAGGCATCTCACATATAAGTAGAGGAAGATGGGCACGAATGTTAGCTCAGGTTAATCTTCCTTAAAAAAGAAAAAAAGAAGAAGCAATGGAATTAGTAAACATTACTTTGGACCAAAAGAGAAAACAAGTCCACAAATTGTGCCCAAATTCATATTCAGAAATGAAGCCAAGGTGAAATTCACAATAGAACAAAAATGACATGAAAGACAAAAGAAAGCAAATAATTTCAATAACGATAATGATGAAGAACTTCTCTAACCTAAAGAAAAATCTGAAGCTTGCAAATGAGAAGTACACTGCAGGCAATAGTAATGAAATGACCCTAATCCCTTAACACAGTCTGTTGTAATTCTTCCTATTTTCCACATATAAAGGGGGGAAAAATTTCCTTCAACATTTAGGGAAGAGAAAACAAAACAGTTTCCCTACAAAGGAGCATAAGTTAACCTGGACTCAGAATTCACTTCTACCACAAATGAACTTTTATAAGTTTAAGTATAACGTGGTCTTCAGTCCTGCTTTGTTTTCAATTGCTCCACTCAGCTCTCAGCCAGTTGTTAGATCTTAGAAAAGCCAGAATGTCTCAAATAACGTGAAAAATAGTTGGGACCCAAAGAGGGACAGTGCACATCTTTCTCCTCAATGAGTTCATAGAAGAGTGGGAGTGGTAGAAACATAGATAATGATCAAGTCAAGTGTGGAGGCAGGGATGAAGATATGCTCAGACTGTAAATGGGATCCAGAGTAGTGGCATGTAATCACGTGGAGGTGGAGAGTGGGAGGGATCATGAAGACTCTCTGAAGCAGGTGATGCCTGAGTTATATTTTAAAATAGATGTAAAAGTTAATGAGACAAAAATGGTACGGGCAAAGCGAGGCAGCCCACACAGTGGAACGAGCCTGAGTACCACTGGACGTTGAGATTGAAAAGACAAGCACAGTTTGACTGAGGGATCTTAATTATTCCCAGAATTTACCAAACCTCTCTAAGCCTCAATTTCCTCATCTATAAAACAAAGACAATCCTAGTATGGTTGAAAAAATAAATGAATGTAATGTGCTAAAAGCCTGGTGCCTGGCACTCAGTGAGTATTTGTTGCTATTAGAATGATGATGATGGTGATGTTCTTAATCATCTTCGTCATCCTTCTCATCATCATCCAGTCCAGTAGACATAGTTATATTTGAATTCCAGTGTTGCCACTTCCTGCTTCACCTAGGGCAGGTTAATTTATTTCTCTTTGCCACAGATTCCATCCTATTAAAATAAGGATAATCATGACTACCTCATAAAATTCCTGGAGAAATTCAATGAAATAATATATGTAAAGTAATATGTAAAGTACCTGACACATAGAAGGGGTTTAGAGAGGTACATTTCCTTTAACAAGCCCTATGTACTACTACGAGTAACAAAGCTCTAAGTACAAAGAAACTCTCGAGTTTGCGTTCAACTCTGTTTGAAAAAGCCCAAGATACTCTTGGGATCCTATCAAACATCTTAAAGTGGTCTATCTCTTCAAGCTTATTTCTCTCCACACCTCTTGTCATTCTCCTTCCTTGATCCTAAGAGTCAAACACAAAGAATTTATAGTTACTCCAACTCTCCAGGACCTCTCTCCCTCTGGCCTTAATACTGGCAATAAGCCTGGCTTGGATTGACCCCCTCATCTCCCAGGATCACAGAATCGGATGAGGTACCTCTTGTCTGGGGCCCAACAGACCCTTCTACCCCCATCACAGCATTTACCGGGCTGTTTTGTGATTGTCTAGTTGATTATTGTCATCTACATTGATCTAAACTCTCAGTGATGGCAGGATAAACGACTGTTTTGCTCACCATTACAGTACCTGGAACACAGCACGATGTCTAGCAAATAATAGGTTATCAACAAATATTTTTGTAATAGATAATTAAACAAAAGAACTCCTGATCAAGTTTTTATTTTTAGGATAAAGGCAAAATTTTTTATCAATACGTATAAGTATGTAAATTCATCATAAATACACATTGTCACTCATCTCAAGGCCATATAATTATCTTAATTCCCATGTTCTATTGGGGGAATTTGTGATTTCTTGGATTTTCTGCCAGTTTCTATAATGACAGACTTTAATGCTTGGTATTTATTTCATTTTTAGTAATAATTACTAAGCACTAAGTTAGCTTTATTAATTATTTATGCTTTCACAAATTTTCTATATGTTATTGATACTTATATTGAAATATTCCTTCAAATGGCTTACCTATTTTAAGACATGTCCTTACATGATCTTAATTTCCTTGAGAAATTATCCAGGATGGTTTTTCATAGAGATCATATTAATAAAATCAGCTTCATGGTACGATGAGTTTAAAATCTGAAACATTTACTATTAAAATTAACATTAGATAGGCATATATTATTGTTGTCTATATATTTTCTCCTCTATAGCTGTCATCTTTTTCTCTTGAAATAATCATCTTTCCTTTGCATTTTTGTAGAGCTGCTCAAGTTTGCCCTCCACATCATGAATTTTGTGTCAATTTGTGCCTTACCTACTTCCCATAGGGATTTTAATTCTGCTATTGAATGGTTAGTTCCTTTGCAGTCCTTGTTTATCTCTCTTAGTTCTCGTGTCTTCTCAGCCTGCCATCTTTGTGCCTCAACTGGTTCTCTGCTTAAGGCTTTCTGCCCGTTTCATAAAGGTCATTACTTCTTGCATTCTATCAAAACATTTAGTTTTCTAACATTTTCCTCCAATTCTTGTAAAAAAAAATTCATAGGTGTGAAGTTCTCCTGGATGTTCAGGATATTTCTTTTCACTTGTTCTGCAGTAGGCTTCATGTTTATTTTCCACTTTATTCATTTTCAAATGTGATGAAATTTATCTGCACTGTGTTCCTGTACTGTATATCTATACGCCAAATGTTTGCCAGCCTTAGTTTCCAGGCACTGTTCATTTGGATGATGGCTAAATAGCCTTCTCAAAGAAGAAATGGAGATACGCAGCTCTAAAGCCATCTGCAGGTCTGCTCGACAAAGGTTAAAGTTTTTCCTATGCCCGCTGTCTCGTTCATTGTTCTTTGAATCAATGGACTACAGTGGGGGAAAAAAATCACAAACTAATCTCCTAAATAATCTTTTTCTTTCCCAATCTATGAGTTTTTTACATGAAGCTCTCCACCTTCCAAACGCAGTGTAGGACTGCCAACTGTCTTTTTTTTTAACCATAGTTTTTTTTTTTTGTCAGCAAGGGAATGGTTGCAGTCCAAGAACAAAGCAACGTTGAGCACATACTACCTCCTGGGCTCTCTGCTAGGCATTAAAAACACCATAATGAACACAATAGACATAACCTCTGCCCTCCTGGAGGCCATAATTTCCTTAAGAATCAGATATTGAACAAACACAAGTGTGATATGTTCCACATATACTAGACAGAGCTAACCGTAGAATAAGAAGAATAAAATGGAAAGGGCAGGAGTGGAAGCTTCATGTTGACTACTTTTTTTTTTTTTTTTTGGAGGAAGATTAGCCCTCAGCTAACTACTGCCAGTCCTCCTCTTTTTGCTGAGGAAGCCTGGCTCTGAGCTAACATCCGTGCCCATCTTCCTCTAGTTTATAAGTGGGACGCCTACCACAGCATGGCTGCCAAGCAGTGCCATGTCCGCACCCGGGATCTGAACCAGCGAACCCCGGGCCGCCGAGAAGCGGAACGTGCGAACTTAACCGCTGCGCCACCGGGCCAGCCCCCATGGTGATTACTTTTAACAGAATGCCCCAAATGAAAAAAAAGATACCAGCTCCGATTCCTAATGGTTTCAGCTTGATATTTCAGCGTCACAGACTGAAACCACAGAATTTCCTACTGTTTTTTCAGAATGGTAAATTTGATGTGTTTCCACTGGCTCCATAGGAATTTGTTAAAAATTATTTTTTTAATTTTTTTAATCTCTGGTAACTTGTTAAAAATGATTTGGACTCTAGTAATTTTTAACAGTTTTAAAACCTGATGCTGTTGACAAGTTTTATCTTTTTTAAAAAAAATGTATTTTCACAGATATTTTTAGTAATAAGTTGGAGAGAAACTACATCAAGAACAGTTAGCCAGAATCCATTTTAAAATTAAAGTGAGAAATCATATTTAAGAGACATTTAAGAGGTAAATTCTATAGGGACTGGAGACAGATTAAATTGAGAAATAGAGGGAGAAGTTTAACAAGACTCTTAGACTTTGGCAAATGAATATATGGTTGTAGGCTTTAGGAGGAAGTCTCGGCTAGAAATAAGAATTTGAAAGTCGTGTCGTAGCCAGTTGCCATCTGAAACCTGAAAGTCAGGAGTAGAAGATCTCAAAGCATTTATTTTCTTCATATGTTGAGTCTTGAATTATGCCAAAAGATAACACAGGTGAATCAAATTTTGCTCTGTGTGACACAACTTACACTTTTTAAAAGAATAATAATAGTAATGCCTATATTTCACTCATTTTTCCGGAACCACAACCCATTCAAAATGAGTCCCATTCACCTTCAATTCTGGTATACTCTATCCATTTTAGAATGTCAATTAGTTTCCCGACATGATAAAATGGGGACTTTAATGAGTAGGTGACAATGCAGCAGAGATTGTGGTATAAAGCAAAGAGCTCTGTGACTTCCATCCCATCTTCTTGTCGCCATCCTCCTCTTTTACTTATTTAGAATCTCATCTCTTGCCATCCAACTACTGTGACGATCTCTTTACTTGTCTCTAATAATTTTTCTTTACTCCTATCTAATCCACTCTCCACTCTCTTTTTAGATTTTTTCTGTTTCTCCTAAAGCAGAATGAAGAGCTCAAGGCTTGGTTCTTGCCTTAACAATCAGGGAAAATTGCAACCTTTCCCAGAGTCTTCCTCTACAAATTGGGGAAAATCAGAGTGTCTTGCATCCTTCTTAACAGAAAGGGTAAAGGACATAAAATATGTGAAAATAAACACAAATTCTTCACATATGATGGTATGTTATACTCGTCAGGGTAATACTAGCGGTGTATGAGATAAACAGTGACATCTTAACAGCTTATCAAAATAAGACTTATTTTTCTCTAGTGCAACAACCCATTGGGCAGTCTTGACAGTAATTCAGGGTCCCAGGCTTCTTTCTATTCACCCTCTTCCGGGGCCTCATAATTCTTCACTCTCTGCCAGCAAACAAGAAAGGGAACAGAAGAATCACCCACGGGAAGTTTTCAAGGGCCAGGGTTGGAAATCGTGTATATCACTTCCAGTTCCATCCAGTTGGCTAGAACTTGGTCACATGGTCATATCTCATTGGAGGCTGGGAAATTCCATCCAGCTGTTTACATGGGATGAGAAAGAGGTGAACTTTGGTGAACACAGAGCAATCTCTGCATTTCGAGATGTTCCTATAGCTCTGCTAGGTGAAGGGGGTCCAATATAATAAATCTCTGCCCTAAAGCGAGTCAGTCATTGGGATGAATCAAACATACAAATGACCAACTAGAATTTAAGATAAAATAAATGCTAAATTTCAGGTTCAAGTGCTAAGGCCTTGTGGTACACCAGAATTTACTAAGTGCCACAGCCTTTTCTATGTACCTGTTTATCAGTATACCATCATTAGATTTACAGAAGGGAAACATTCAGGTTCAGTTAAACCAGATTAATCATCAAAGTTCAAATGACTATATTTAATGGTACATCTGCATTCAAGCCCAAGATGAAGCACGGATTGATTTTGCCCAGGGATTTGAAGGAAGAACATTTGACCAAAGAAACATTTGAAATGAGTCCTGAAGGAGAAGTACAATGCAGTTTTCACATAGTTGACAGAGTGAACATCTTAAAAAGTAAATCAGAACTTGTTACTTCCCTGCTTAAAAACCATTGATGGCTTCCATCACACTTAGAATAAAATCCAGATTCATCTTTGCACTGACTTGCAGAGACTTATGTAATCTGGTTTGTGATCATCTTTATGACCTCATCTTGTACCAACCTCCCACCCCCACCTGCCATTGCCTCCCCCCTCCCCCCGTCATCTCCATTCCAGCCCCTGACCCATTGTCTATTCCTCAGTTGTGCCAACATTACCAAAGGGCCTTTGAAATAGCTATTTTCGGCTATAATTAACAAGACAGGAAACAATAAGTGTTGGAGGGGATGTGGAGAGAAGGAAACTCTCATATACTGCTGGTGGGAGTGCAAACTGCTGCAGCCACTATGGACAACAGTATGGAGTTTCCTCAGAAAATTAAGAATAGATCTACCATATGATCCAGCTATGCCGCTGCTCGGTATTTATCCAAAGAACTTGAAAACACAAATGCATAAAGATACATGCACCCTTAGGTTCATCGCAGCATTATTCACAATAGCCAAGACTTGGAAGCAACATAGGTGCCCATCAAGGGACGATCGGATAAAGAAGATGTGGTATTTATACACAATGGAATACTTCTCAGCCATAAGAAACAATGAAATCCAGCCATTTTGCAACAACATGCATGGACCTTGAGGGTATTATGCTAAGTGAAATAAGTCAGAGGGAGAAAGTCAAATACCCTATGATCTCACTCAGAAGTAGAAGGTAAAAACAACAACAAACAAACACATAGCAACAGAGATTGGATTAGTGGTTACCAGAAGGGAAGGGGGGAGGGAGGAGGGTGAAAGGGCTGATTAGGCACATGTGTGTGGTGATGGATGGTAATTAGTCTTTGGGTGGTGAACATGATGTAATCTACACAGAATTTGAAATATATTACGACGTACACCTGAAATTTATATAGTGTTATAAACCAAGGCTGCTGCAATAAAAAATGAAAAAAAAAGAAATAGCTATTTTCTCTGCTTGGGATGCTCTTGCTCTTGACCTTCATGAGTCTCAGAGACGCTTCTCCTGATACCCCATTATTCTCTACTATCTCACACTATTGTAATTCTCTTTCCAACATTTATCATTATCTGATATCTCCTTCCTTCCTTCCTTCCATCCTTCCTTCCTTCCTTCCACCTTCTTTCCACTCTCTCCCAATAGAATGCAAACCCCTTGAAAACATGAGCCTTTTCTATCTTGTTTATTGCCATAGTCACAGAGTACGGGCTCAAAATTTACTTGTTAAATAAATGAGTCCTATTTCAACAGGTAGAGAAGAAGGGAGAGTAAAGATATTAGAGACTGAGGGTACTTTCAAGAGCCAAGGCAAGTTATAGATCAACTCAAGGAGCCATGTACTTTTATACCTAACATTTTTCTCTTAAATCTGAATATACCGTATTCTCCCATTTTACAAGACCCAGGGTGTCTGTTGGCAGAATACTGTGTGCAGTTCTGGTACTTGTTCTTTCAGAAAGACTTAATGACGGTTGGAATGTTTCCAAAAAGGGCAAGGGCCAGCAGAAGCTGCTGTAGGGTTCCAGACTAAAAATATCAGGATTGTTTTGCCTTGAAATATTAGGTTGAGAAGAGGTGGGAACAAAATATGAAGGGATTTGGAGGGAGTAAACACAGCTTTATTCAGCAAAACCCAGAATCCTATTTTGGCTCGTCTTTAAAGCTGGAAAGAGGGCGCATTTAGGGCAAATAAAATATTATTACCTTTCATTGGCATGACACTTTATGTTTACAAAATGCTTTTTTCTTTTCTTTTCTTTTCTTTTCAAAATATCCACACAACATCTGTATGGTAAGTATAATTTTCCTATTCTGTAAATGGAGGGTATCAAGTCTCTGAGAGGTAGTTTGCCTGAATTCTTCGAGGGAGTAAACCATGTCTGATTCATTCTTTTAGTGCCATTTATAAAATTTTTAAAAATATGTAAGATCAATAAATGTCTATAAAATTGAAGTGAATAAAACATGGATGAATCAGGAACAGACTTCCTAAGAATGCCTTGCCACCGGGTGCCCATTTCTTTATTGTTAAAGGTGAAGAGAGATAATTCATTTTTATTGCCCTGAAGTCCAAAAGGCCTCAGCCTTGAGAGATAATGAGCAGAATGAACTTAGAAATTTAAATTGCAACCAAAAAGATGTTAACATCTCTAATCTGAGCCTGGAGGAAATTAGTCTCAGAAGGAAAGGAGATTGAGAGCTTCCTGTTTTCATTTCTTGACAAGGTGATGGAAGAACCTAAGATCCTTTTCCTTAAATCAGCCCTATAAAATCTAAGCAAGGAGAGAGAAGCAACACATCCCAAAACAGTTTTAGTTCTAGTCAAGACTGAGTAAGCACACTCCACTCTGTCTCTCCTACTAAATGCAATGAAAAACCCTGGACAGAAGGCACAGAGTAGCTACCTGACGAACATAAAAGATAAATGGTAGCAGGCAGATTGGGGAAAGAGACCAGAACTGGAAATAACACCAAACTCGTGAGGACTTTCCTCTTTTTCCTCCTCAAATAATTCTCAGCCTGGACTCAAAGACAGCCTAAAACTGATAAGTGTACACTAGGTGAGGGCCAAGAGAGTTCTGTCTTGGTTAGCTAGGGCTGCCATAACAAAGTACCACACTGGGTACCTTAAAAAAACAGAAATTGATTTTCTCACAGTTCCAGAGGCTGGAAGTCCAAAATCAAGGTGTCCGCAGAGTTGCTTCCTTATGAGGGTTGTGAGGAAAGGATCTCTTTCAAATCTCTCTCTTTAGTTTGTAGGTGGCTCTCTGTTCTCTTTGTCTTTTCATATTGTCTTCCCTTTACATGCACCTATGTCCAAATTTCCCTTATAAAAGGATACCAATTACATTGGATTAGGGTACAACCCTACTCCAGTATGACCTCATCTTAACTGAACTAATTACATCTGCAATGATCGTCTTTCCAAATAAAGTCACATTCTGAGTTGTGAGGGTAATATTAAGACTTTAGTATATGAATGCAGAAGAACGTAATTTAACCCATAAAAAGATTTTTTTTTTTTTAAACCTTCTGGTCCGAGGAGCAGGAAAGGAGTGGGTCAGAGAGTATGGTAGAAATCCCCTGTTTTGGATTTCATTTTGGTTTTCCTTCTCTCCCACCCCAATCTCCAAGCAATCCCGTGGTAGTAATGGTGGAAATGGCAGCAGTGCCAGGCAGCCACCTACACTGCCAACGGAGGAGAAATCTCACTGACCAGGGAACTGTAGTACCAAGAGAATGCGAGGGAGGGACACCTGTTGCTTTTTATCACTTTCTATCCCCTCACTATTTGGCCTCTGATGCAGATCAGACTCAGTCTCAGGAAGCACATGGCAGAGCAGAGAACCTAAAATCCTAGTTTCCTAGACAGAAAACCAAGGTGGGGGTGGGGTGAAGTGAAGTGTGTGGGGTAGATGCTGGGAGCCAGAATGTGTCAGGGAAACCACAAAAAGGAAAGAAAGTGGTCCCATAAAGTTGTGTATGCACTCTTGGGCTTATCTCCAAGCTGTATATTCATGGACCCTGGCTCTAAAGTATACACGTAAGGTGTTGAGAACTGAACTATGGGATAAATCCCCACTCAGGTTCTACACTGGCCCCTGGATGGTGCACACATGGGACAGATCTAAATGGTCCTTCAAAGGCTTTGAAAACTGAACCTACATTGGAACCACAGCCCAGAGCCAAGACTGGCAGGAGCTTGCAACCTTAAACTGGGTCAGTTGCTTTCTAAAACAAACAAAAAATACTTTCTATAGGATTTAAATAAGACTCAGACCCTTATAATATTCAAAATGTCCAAGATATAATCCAAAATTATAAACATGAAGAATGCAGAAACTTCAGTGCTTTTCATGTAAAAAGGAGAATCAAGAGATGTTGACCCTGAGATGACACAGATGTCAGAATTACTAGACAAGATTTTAAAGCTGTTACTTTAACCATGCTTTGAAAAATAAGGGTAAACACTGTAGAAATAAAAGAAAGAACATCTCATCAAATAAATAGAAGTTATAACAAAGGACCAAATGGAAAATTTAGAACTAAATATACATTTACTAAAATAACACTATTCACTAGATGGGCTCAGGAGCGGAATGAAGATGACAGAGGAAAAAGTCAATGAACTTGATGGTAGACCAATAAAAATCATCTAGTTTGAACAACAAAGATGGAAAATGATTGAAAAAGAAATAGAGCCTTAGGACTGGTGAAACAATACCAAAAATCCTGACAACTATGTCATCAGATCTCCAGAAGGAAAAGAGAAAGAGTGTGGTGAATAAAACCCTTTTAAGAGATAATGGCTAATACCTCCCCAAATTTGGCTAAAGACTTCAACTTAAATAATAATTGTAACATCCAATTATTTTATTATTATTGTTGTTGTTGTTGTTGTTTTGTTTTGAGGAAGATTAGCTCTGAGCTGACATCAGCCACCAATCCTCCTCTTTTTGCTCTGGAAAATTGGCCCTGAGCTAACATCCATGCCTATCTGTCTCTACTTTATATGTGGGATGCCTGCCACAGCATGGCTTGACGGCGGTGCCTAGGTCCACACCCAGGATCCGAACCCCGGGCTGCCAAAGCGGAGCACAAGAACTTAACGCTATGCCACAGGGCACGCCTCCCAATTACTTTAGTATTATTATTAGTAACATTTATTGAGCACTTGTCTGTGTCAGGATCTGTTTTAAGTTCTTTACACACTCATTTAGTCTTCAAGGAGTAACACATGTAAGTTCTTGCCCAAGGTCACAGAGGTATTAAGCGGTAGAGACAAGAAACAAACCCAGGAAGTCTGTCTCCAGAGAACAAGCTCTTAACTCCAAGGTCACACAGACTCTCTGGCACACCCAGGGTCAATCTCTCTTTGGCGCTTAGATTATTGATGACTGTTACTTTGCTGCACTATGACTTTTTTTAAAGTATGTGAAATTCTTGGTGTAGTATCTAACATGTGGATGCTTAAAAATATGTGAGGGAAAAAAGAATACATAACTGCAAGATAGGGCTGTTTTAGCTGTTTGGACTGCTATAACGAAACATTGGCTCATAAACAATAGAAATGTATTTCTCACGGTTCTGGAGGCTGGAAGTCCAAGATCAGGGTGCCAGGACAGTCAGACAGGGGCTCTCTTCCAAGTTGCAGACTTCTCATTGTATCCTTGCATGGTGGAAAGGAAAAGGGAGCTCTCTTGAACCTCTTTTATAAGGGCATTGATCTGGCCTCTGTGATTTAACCCCTTCTGAAAGGTCCCACCTTCTAACACCATCACACTGGGCATTAGGATTTCAACATATGAATTAAGCAGGGGACCCAAACACCCAAAACATAGCATGAGTGAAAGTTATTTGTGAACCTGATTTACTTTCTACTAAGACTGTAAATTTCTTAACAGAAGAAGCTTTGCTGACTCCCTTATTTCCTATAGTATCTGGTACGTTTCTGGCACATATAGATGCTTAACTTAAAAAAAATTTGTAGTTCGTTGAAGGAGGCATAAAACTCTACAACTTATATGAGAAACAGCATAATGGAAAGATGATCTGCCTGTAGCCCTAACAAGTTGACTAATCTTGGGGAAGTCACTTAACCTCTGGGGCCTCAGCACATTTTCTTAAACCAAGGAGAGTTCCATGGCCAACGAGGGTACATCATGAAGATTAACGAGGTCGTGCATGTGAAAATGCTTTGGAGAGCATTACACAAATGACATTTCATTTGATTTAAGTCATTGCAAGGCAGACAGGAATAATGAAGCGTGCTTGATAAAGAGCTTGACAGCCCAGGAGAGGGAGAGATTATTTCCAGCTGGGAGCATGGAAGAAGGTTTTGTGGGTAAATATGTCTAAAACAAGCTGGGTGGGAAGAAGGTGTTCTATAGAAAAGGGGCCAAGGCCGGAGTTACAGAGAGCTGTGTCCTTGCATGGTAAGCCCCTGCATCCGGAACTTACTTCTGACCTATTCTCCTTAGAGCTGGGGAGAGATACGATCCTCAGGGAACGTGCTCAAAATCACCACAACCATTTGGAACATTTTGTAATCCCGAAAGAGAGAGGACAACACACAGATGAAAAGCAGCAGACAAAGGAGGGAGATTTCAAGATGAACAGGCTTTTTACAAAACATGTCTTTACTTTTTATTTTTGCTAACTTGGGGGCGGGGGTTCTTTTCCAAGCTGAGCCAAATTAATTTCTAGTCCAGTTGTTGAGCAAACCAACAGTTGTCTTCTCTTCTATGCTTTAGCACAGATTTTGCGCCAGTGTTTTCCAAACTTTCGTGTGAATAATAAGTGGAGGAGCTTATTTTAAAGGGGGGAGGGCATTCCCAGGCTGCATCGCCAGTGCTGCTGATGCAGAGTCCGCCTGGCGTTGGACCACGGTTCATTTTAACACACAACCAGGTGCTCCAGATATAGGCCGCTCATTCTTCTCACCATAGGCGAGATCGAAGAGTCGTCCATGCCAAAAGCGAGAGCATAGTTCTTGGCACCTAAGCAGTTCCAACAATGCTTAGATTCCTGCCCTCCATGAACTTGGGGATGTGAGCAGAGAGGGAGACTTAAAATCCACGTTGGACTTCTCCAGATTGCTGTATTTTATTCTTTGAATTCTCGTCTGCTCAGAAGTAAGAGAAAAAGAAAAAAAAAAGATCTCACTAGTCAATTTTTACATTAAACTTACTTTTTTTTTTTTTTGCAAGACCTGACCACTGTACCAACCCGTCCAGGAAACGGTGCAACCACAGTCTTTGTAAGACGATTTGAGGACACGGTTTAGTTTTAATCCCAAACCAAATGTGGTATGCAACACTCTCTTTTTTGATCCCATAAAAAGAGAGGAAGAAACAATCAAGAACTAAACAAATAAAATGAAAATTACCTCCCTTTTATATTTTGGTGATGAAAAATGTTTCAAAGCGCTCCAAGTACTCACAGAAATGATAATTACCTTCTGCTTTCCTGGGGTAAGCATAGGGACATTTGGACCATAACAGTCTCATCAGAGTTATATAAACTGCAACATAAGCAATAAAAGTTTCTTGAACATCTGGATTCCATCTCCCCTTTAGAAGGAGTGTGAGCATCAGATAAAGCAGACGTTCAGACTTTTTGATTTCAGACCTTAGTGGTCCCATTGTGAAATTATATCAAGTCTAAATTTCTGGAAGTCACCTGTGAAAATCATTTTCAAAGCACCTTGTGCCCAGAAACATGTCCAACAGAGTCGCTTCCCTCCAGCAAAGACTAATTTCTTGACCACGCAATGCTCCTTACTTGAGTGCTGAGATTCAGAGGGTGAATAAGGAGAACGCCAATGTTGAAGAACATTTACCCCGGGCCAAGGAGTGTGCTGGTAGCTTTATAAATGTTACATCAGTTAATCCACCCTACAAACCCGTGGGGCTACAGTTACTATCTCTATGTTACAAATGAGGGAACTGAAACTCAGAGTGGTTACATAACTTGCTTAACATCAAGCAGATAGTAAGTGATAACAATAACAATCCAGGGTTACCTGATTCATACTGAAATTGCAAAGATCAATTCAATTATCACCCTGCAGGAAAGTCTTTTATAACCCTACGGCCCTCACTCTGAGTACAGTCCTTCCTTTTTCTCCATTGCAGCTTGTCCCTAACTAACAGGGGCCACAATCTGGAAGATGTTGTAATTTGGGACCCATTTAACGGTTCCCACTGGTAGGCTGTGAGTTGGAGAGCAGAAACCACAAGTGATATAACTTTTGGCATTAGACATAGCAAAGTATATATTCTGGCTCCAGCATATACTACCTATGCTTACCAGGGACAAGTTTTTGTTGTTGTTTTACATTTTTGAGCCAGTTTCTCATCTGTAATGGAAATAATAATCCTGCATCCACTGTGTGGTTTAAGTAAGAAGATGTGTAATGTATCTAGAATATATCTGCTACACTAGCACGTGTTCCACAAATAGTTTTCTACCCACTTTCCCTACTGCCACAGTGCCAGGTGCATAGTAGGTATTCAGTAGGTGTTGTTGACTGACTAGTACATTGATGATATGGGAGTTGAAGGGATCCAGTAAACAGCATTCCTCGTTCCCACCCAAGTTCTAAGCCAAATGAAATGTAAGACAAAAGAATAAGGCTCACGGAGGCCAAAACATTATCTTGATTGTTGACAAGAAGCTGATATTGGAGAATTCAGCTTATATATTTGGATAACTGGGCCCGCTAAGGCTGAACCCCAAGATTAGGCAGGTTTATTTACTCTTTCACAGGCAGAAGCAGAAAGCCACAGGCCTCCCCAGGTTGAAGTTACAGCATGATCCTTATAAGAAAGCAGGATGAAGGGGCTGGCTCATTTGTGCCCAGGTCTTCATCCAAGCCCACCATTCAGATTACTCTTCCCTCCTCCCTGTTGGATGAGCAAAGAGTGGGCAGTTGTCTAGAAATGTTCAGGAAAATGCTTCCTCATGGGGCCCACGAGGTTAGAGGAAGTCCTCAGCCCAACAGCCCGAATGACTAAATGAAGGGCCATACCCTTCCATTACCCCCATGCCACCATGCACTAACCTAGGGCTCTCAGTACCTTGACACTGTCCCTGCCTCCTTTATTGATCCTCTCACTTTGGAGAATTTAAGAGCTAATAAGGGAACTCAAACTATCCTTGGCCTTACTCTGACCTTGTGATTCAGTCCCTGGGCCTCACCTTCTATTCTCTTAACCAAGTCCTCACCCCATGTCTGACGCTGAATAACTGGGACCCCCACTTTATTTCCTGTGCCTGAGACCCTCTGCTGCTCCTCTTTGTTAGAGCTCCAACTTCCCCAAGACAGGGCCTTGTACCCGGATGTGAAGCCCTCCTGATGCTAATGTTCCTCCATCTAAGAGTAGTTAAAGCCAGAGGGCACAGTTTCCAGGTAAATAAATCAAGGCCCAAAGAGTAGAGGGATTCACATGATTGGAGAGCTGTATGGTGCTGAAACTCAGGCTTCCTGACATCCAATTCAATCTTCTTTTGAATCCCAAGTGAGAAGTAAATGAGAGACAAGGTAGGTTCTCATTCCCACCATTTGAGCAACCTGATAAGGGAATCCCATAAAATATTAAGTGGTGTCAGCAGATATGAATACTGACCAAGCAGGAGCCTTCTTAGCAGAGAAGGATCCCTGAGACCAGAGGAACTGAGGACACTGAAAGACAGCACAGTCTAATAGAAGAAACATGGTGTTCATTCATTCACACACTGAATAACTATTTATCGAGTGTCGTAGGTTCTAGGCACTTTTGTAGGTACTACTAATGTAACAAAGACTAGGACAGAGGAAAACCTATGCCCTTATGGAGACTACAGCCTTTGAGGGGAAGACAGACAATATCCCAAAAAAACAAGTATAATATGCTGTAATAAGTGCCAATATAACAATAAGCAGAGGACTATAAATAGGGAGTTCTCGGGGAGGGGTGGCTATTTAGAATAGATTCCCCACAGAAAGACTCACTGACAAGCTGACATTTGGGCAGAAACTTGAAGGAATTGATGGAGCAAACCCTGCAGATTCCAGGGAGGAGGGGATCCCAGCAAAAAGCAGTAGCAACTGCAAAGGCCTGGAGTCTAGAGTGTGCTTGGTGTGTTTAAGAAACAAGAAGAAAGCTAGTGTGCCCGGAAGAGCAGTGGAAGATTGGGTCAGGACTACTTCAGGTTATATACGCCCCCGTTATCAGTTACGTACATTCATTAACAAGCATGTCAGGATCACCCAGTTGTGAACTAAACTCTAGCACTATAAAAGCCTTCCTTCCACGAAGTTCTGTCCACAGGTTGTCTCTATAAAGAATGGAAGGCAGGAAAACACTACTATCTTTTGTTTCAAAGAAGTGAAGGCAGAAAGAGGGCAAGTGGCTTGGTCAGGCAGGATCAGTAAAGCCCGGGACCTCACGGATCCTCCTGTGGCTGAGCTGGTTTGAGGATTCCTATGATCCCTGGGGGTCGGGGAGAGGGGGTCGAGGTATGAGACTCTTGGGTTTCACACCAAGCAGGGCAGCAGCATAAGTAAAGGCATTCATTGCATTCCCTAAACAATCCTCAATGGGAATAAGAGACCTGGATCATTTCAGGCTCTGCCACTTGATAGTGATGTGACCTTGGGAAGGTCACTTTCCCTTTCTGGACTCTGGCTTCCTTTTCTTTAAAATAAGCAATTATACAAGAACATCTCCAAGTTCCCCTCAAGTTCTGAACTTCTAACATTCTATACTTTTGCCATTCTGGTCAGACAGAGGAAAGAGCCAGGGGGAGACCAAACATTAAGGGAAGCATCCCCAAATGTTTTGCAGTTTCTCTGAAGCAGGTAAGTAGAAGTCAAGCTTAGAAAGCAAAATAAAGGGCTGTTGCCTTCCCCCCACCCCCAACTCCAACCACTGCCTAAGGGATCTCAGAAAATTAAAAACAACATGTGTTCCCACTGGATTTATTTTTAACTTCTGAATGCAAATATTTGAAAGAAGAGTCTTACGGCAAGTACTAGTAAAGTTGAAAAATGCAGCAGCAACCTACAAACCAAACCCTTCTCCCAGCGGGATGTGGAGGAACACGTAATGTACTCGGAGGGCCGGTGTGAGACAGGTCGATTGGCAGATGGGTACATACCTATTACATAGGGTGTGTGGGCGTGTGTGCAGTGTTCTACACTAAAGTGTGCATGAGAAATTTTGCTTATGTCTCTACCCCAAGTTTCCTCGTATTTGTGCTGATTCTATTAGCATCCAGCTCAGCTCTCAGAGATGAATTCTCCCTGCAGATACTTCTATTATAGCACACACTATAGCGTATTGAATGGACAGTATCCATTTGATGCCAGTCACGTTGCATCCATGGGTGTTTATTTCTGAAAGCTGGGCTCACGTTCTCACTAGATAGGTGAAGTGCAGCCCACGTGCCTGTCTGTTACAGGGATACACACATACGTGCACCTACACCTTTCTACTGTTCTTGTACTTTTCCATAGGAAGCCCAAGTTCATCTGCTGGGAAATCCCTGCAGGACAAGGCCTATGGGCAACTGTAATCTTAAAACCCCTGCTTGTTGAAAGGGCTGCAGTGTAGAAGGCGGTGAGCTAGTTTTTCTTGAGAACATACTGAGTATGAGGTACTTGGTTCTATGTTGTTGCATTTAAACCTTCAAAAGGAATTTTATGATCTTCCTGGACAGAAGAAGGTCACGCTACAGTCGGTAAACAGATGTAAAAACCCTACATCTGCAAAGACTAAATGAAATAAAGTAGTTCAAGAGCCTGGTACACAGTAGGGGCTCAGTAAATACTAGTTCCCCTAAAGCAGCCACTCTCTTTTATAGCCATTTAACCCAAATCTTGGTGAGGGATTTTCATTATTGTTTTTAACCAAGATCCTGTCCAGGAGCCATTTGATATGTTCCAAACAGTCCTTCTATAATGCAGACAAGTGGTGCTCTCTACTGGAGGGCAGCTCTCTTAACTCAAGGACCACGGGGCTATAGTCAAAAAGCTAGTGTGAGCGAAGGATGGCAGCATATTAACTGGCACTGGAACGAAAAGTTCTAGGTGGAATTAACTAGAGCTTCAATTACCATTCATATGGCAGACTCTCACATCTTTGCCTCGAGTCCAGATGTCTATCCCAAGTTCTAGGGCAATAAATATTAACCACCTCCTTGACATTTACACCTGAGGATCCACAGGTCCTTCACACAGATAATGTCCAAAACGCAACTATCAGACTCCCTCCCACCACATTCATCTCCCCATCATCCTGTGATCTGTGATCTCCCACCTGGTAGAGGAAACATTCATTCCTCCTAGTTGTCTGAGTAAGAAACTTAAGCATCCTTCTAGATGCTTCCAACTTCAACTTCAAATCCATCTGTTCAACAAATATCTATTCAACACACACTGTGCTTCAGGAACAGTGCTAGATGCCAGGGGAGATGGTAAGGAAAACAGCCATGATCCCTGACGATGCAGAAATTGAATTCTAGTGAGGAATAAACGGTAAACAATTACTAAATTCCCAAACCCCCTCAAAAAAATTTTTTAAGAAAAGGAAGGCAGCTATGTCCTATCAAGAAAAAAAATTCAAAAGAAAGAACAATAAGGGAGATCTATTTTGATTAGTAGACTAGGAAGTCACTAAGGAAGTGATATTTTAGCTGACAAATAGAAGATGAACAGAATAGCCCAGGCGAAGAGTGGAGAAATTTCTGACAGAGAAAATAGCAAGCGCAAATGGCCTGAGGTAGAGTAGAGCCTAGTTTGACTAAGAAACCAAAATAAAGCAGCGTGGTTGACACTCAGAGAAGAAATGACTGGATGGTTGAATTTGAGGTTAACTGGATGTGTAAAGGCCAAATAATGCAGGGCATTTAGACCAAGGAAGGAGTTGAGGTTTTATTAAATATATAGACTGTGTTAACAAGCTTTATAGTAGTCCAGATCCAGAGAACATTGGCACTTCGATTAGGTTGATTGTAGCAGAAGCGGAAAGAAATCAATGGATTAAATATCATCCTTGAAAGTAGAAGCAACAGAATCAGTTAATAAATAGGAAATGGGGGTAAGAAAAGGAATGACTTCCAGGTTTCTAGGGCAAACAACTCAGAGAATACTGGAACTGTTTATCGCGATGGGGAAGACTGGAGACAAGCACATTTAGAGAGCGGAAGATTTCAGGTTTGCATTTATTGGGTTTGAAATGCCTGAGACATCCAAGCGAATATATTAAGTGGGCATTTGAGTATGTTAGTCTGCTTGTCATAAAATAGGCTTAAGCTGGAGATTTTACACACACACACACACACACACACACACACACACACAGAAGGGGATTGCACATAGAAGGGAATTGGCATTTGGTGAGAGGAGAAACACATCCTCCATTTAAGCAGGAAGGAAGTAGGAAATAAGTACAGACAGATGTAGATACGATGGTTGGAATGAGGGTACGCTCCTTTGGTGTCTCTTATTTACTCAATGAAATATCAAGTGACACCCTGTAGAAGGAGGTGAGTGCAGAGTTTAGAATTAAGGAAAGTATAGAAGTTAGGAAACTAGTCCTCAGGAAGGGGAATAGTGCACTTACTAAAGAAACTCAGTAAGAATGTTGGCAAGTGTTATGTGTTATGTCATCAGTGGTCATAAATTCCTAACGGCACTAAAATTTGGGCAGTGTGATTTACTCCAGTCATGCTCATCATGAGTGCACACATGGAGAAGATAGATGGATGGGGTCATCTGGAGTATTTTTCTGGGTAGGTATAATGAGAAACGGGGTAGTGGGAGGAGGGGTGGTAAGAAAGGGGAGGCTCTTGCACAGGGGTGACTAAATAAAATAGTAGACCATAAAAATCTGAGGTGGAAAAGAAGGGCAGTTCAGAGGAGATGGTTCGTAGTTAGAGGTTTGGAGAGGATGGGGTTAAAGACAAGGTTTCAGTGGGGTGGTTTGATGGAGAGATTTGGGAGAGCAAAGTTCTGGTTGGTTGGAAATTGGAACACTTGAACGTGTAATTTGTAAAATACACTGTCCAAAAATGACAAAAGCAAGCATAAGACCATTAAAACTTAGTGACTGGGATGAAGAGATCAAAAATGTCCCTCAAGATAAGGAAAGCATAGAACTAAAAGGCCTGAGGTTTAGATGGAGATTGAAGTTGAAAAGATGATAAGACTTAAGGTAGAAAGAAAGACTGTTACCAACAAGTTTTCAGGAAAATTAAGGAAGTGGGAAATGGCTTTTTCATGGCTATTTCAAGACAAAGATAAAGAATGTAATGATCATGAACAGGTGCAATGGAATGGTTCGGAGAACTGCGGTGGGAAGGAATGGGGGAAAATAAAATATTATACCAACTAACAAGGGGAGAAGAGTTCAAGGTGTAATGGTTGAAAAGAAAGGCTTGGACTTCCACAAGTGCTGAGGTACACAGGAAAATGGGGCAGGTTGGAATTAGTTCTGAGGGTCTCATGGAATACAGTCTCCTCACTTCCTGCCTCCAAGATCTAGAGATCTGGTCCAGAAGCTTCACAAGAGGAGAAAGGCTGCAACCTCCCTGGCTACTCTCTCAGGTGACTCTGAGTCAACAGTCATCAAATCTACCTCCTAAAACTTTCAGATCTTTCCACTTCCCTCCAGGACAACCACTCAACTCCAGATTGTATTAACATTTTTCTGGTTGCCTAGCACAGTCTTCTTACTGGTCTGTACATTTCAACCTGGCCTCCTTTTAATTTCAGAGTCATCTTTCTAATCATGTCATTTCCTGATATCAAAGCCTTTGAAATCTCTCCACGACCCTCAGGATAAGGGACAAACTCCTCAACATGGCTTCCAGAGCATAACCTCAGCCTCCATCACTGCCCTACCCCCAAACACTGTCTCACTTCTTCCTTGCTTCCCCCACTCCAACTACAGTCAATTCCTTGTGCTCCATTTGGATGCACTCTCTTGGATACGTGCTTTTGCACATGTTTTTTCTCCTTAGGATCTTCTTTACTTGTCCTTTGTTTCACTTATTTTTTTTTTTTTTAAAGATTTTATTTTTTTTATTTTTTCCTTTTTCTCCCCAAAGCCCCCCGGTACATAGTTGTATATTCTTCGTTGTGGGTCCTTCTAGTTGTGGCATGTGGGACGCTGCCTCAGCGTGGTCTGATGAGCAGTGCCATGTCCGCGCCCAGGATTCGAACCAACGAAACACTGGGCCGCCTGCAGCGGAGCGCGCGAACTTAACCACTCGGCCACGGGGCCAGCCCCTGTTTCACTTATTTTTACTCATCCTTCAAGTATCACCTTCAACACCATTTCTTCCCAAAAGCATCACTTGTAGGTGACATGCTCTGTGTTTCTCTTGTCATAATAATTTCCATTCTGTGTTCTAATTGCCTGCCTATCCCTTTGTGCCTCCTATTACATTGTGATAACCTTAACATTCTTGATGCCTAAAAACATGTCTTTTTCACCATTGAATGGTCAACTCCTAACACATAGTCTGGTGACATTAGACGTGTTCAATAACTATTTGTTATAGTTTTTGAATAAATGATGGGATAGGACTGTCATTGGTGGTCTGAGAGGTACCATTGGAATAATACTAATATGGGAATTACATAAATCTTTTTTAATCCCAGTGTCTTTATTCATAATCTGAATGGATGTGGTTATGTTCTGAGCCTTAGTTTCCTTATCTACATAAGGACACAAAATTATGTACTCCATAGGGTCAACATTTAATTAGATAATATATATCAGGCATCTCACAAATAATTATTGCTCAATAAGTAATTAGGCAAGGATCTTTTAGATGCCATGGTATCTTTTCATGAAATCTTTCCCCATTTATTTTCCTCTTAACAATTGCTCTTGCTTTTTATTGAAGCCGGGTTCCTTCTGAATAACCATTTGAATCAGGAGTCCTCGGAGGTGGAAAGTGGGTTGTAGGTGTGATTTGCTCCTGGCATAGAGTCCTGATTCCAAATAGAGTTAACTTTCTCTTGCCTCTCAAAGTAGTTGTCACTGAAACTTCTGTCGCCCTTTCCAGTTTCAAGCTAATTTGTTCCTCTAAGTGTCAGGAAACTGCATCTGGATCCAGGGAAATGCCAGTGGCATCAATGTCGTATTAGAAGGCTTAGGACTATGATATGTGACACATGAAGCCGGCTAGACTTTGCCAGATTGATGAGGAGTAAATATCTTCTTAATACCAAGGGCACTCAGTCTGGTAGTTCCTTGGGGCTGGTTTCAAGGGCACCATAAAGACAGGACAGAGGCAACCAGGCAAATGGTTTTGGACAAAGAGGGCAGTCCCTCCTCGGTATAGAAGAAACAATTATCGCGTGTGGAATCAAAAGCTCTGGGTTGATAGAGGGAGGCAGAGCAGTGAGAGGAAAGAATGTGAAAAGTTCTAAACCCCCTCCTGAAGATTAGGCCTTTATGGGGAGCCATGGACTATTTTTAATAGGAAAAGATACAAACCCTGTTGACAGGAAACCATGGAGGCCAAGGGAAGTATAGATTGTGTGAGAGCATCATGATCTTGATATGAGGTATCAAATGACTGAGTGTGGTAGAGGGAGTGGGAAGGAGAAACCAGGGTTGGACAGGAGAGAGGGGATAAAGAATCAATAGAGCCTGAAAACTGATTAGAGGTTGGGTTTAGAGAAATGAAGCCTCTTGGAATGGGAGAAAAAAGAAACCAACAAGAGGGTGATCAGGTTCAGAAGACACATCTGTACCCATCGCTGTGCTAGGAAGATACCATGAGATTCACAACTGAAGGACCAGAGGTGCTTACCTTCCCCCAGATGGCTGCAGAGTCACATGGGACTTGTGTCCACACAATGCCACAATATCTAATCAATCTACTCTAAAATTCAGTCCAACCATTGTAGAAGCAAGAGATTGACGAGATGAATTCTGCGCTTCCTCCTGACGACTCCTTGCCCAGACTCGCTTGGCCTGAAGATGATGAACTGAGCCACAGCAATGATGGTACATGCCCCCAGACAGCACAGAACATGTCTGTTTCCCAGACATGACTTTATTTGCCTATATTGAAGGCTCACAGAGTGGGAGGAAGGGAGTTAGAAAAAGAAAAGTGAAACGCTAAGAAACAAAAAGGTGACTTTCGTTGCACTCCCTGCAGCAATGGGTCTATTTTTACATCCTCCACATGGGGCAGAGGGCTCATGTTGTCATTTCAAACACCCATTCATCTCGACCAACCCAGGATTATATGTGACAGCACTGAAATCAGAACATCTCTTCAGGCAGCTGAGCAGGAGGACGTCTAATTGCTCTGGGTATCCAAAGTTACAACAACCATCTCAGCTTGTCCCAGCTGCCTGGGAAAAAGAGACCATTAATTCCCTAGACAGAAAACATTGAGCTTTCAAATATATGAATAAAGCACCCTACAAAACAATGACTTCATTGTGATATAGTCTGCTCGTGTTTAAAAGGGCTCAGTTTTAGCATTGTAGAACCTAGAATAATCCATATTTTTTTAAAGTGTCAAAAGAAACCGAGATCCAAGAGAGACAAAGAGAAATGTGTAATACCAATATCTCGGGGCATAGAAAATAGATTCTAAAAATAACACTCGCTGTTTTGTGTACATTTCATTTATTCTGTAACCCTAATGCCTCATACCATGTCTAGGACTTTAATAAGTTTTGGTAGGCTGACTGGGTTAACAAGATAATATGGTTCAATGGTATTCTTCTTCCCAGAAAGCCCTTCTCTCAAGTTTCTTTGACTGGAAAATTCCTACTCCTATATTATGTCATATCACAAATCACATGTGAAATATCACTTCCTGGGAGAAATCTTTTCTGTCAACCGAGATTGAAAGTGTCTCTCCATCATTACCTTTAGCAGAACATTGGTTTACTGTAGACCCCAGCAAGCGAGTTGTGTTTTCTCTGTTCTCTTATTTACCTCTGGGCAACTTGAAGGTAGAAACCATTTCTTGTTCTCTCTCTCTCAGTTGCCTGGTATAGTTTGGCACATAGTAGGTTCATAATAAATATGGGTTGATAAACTACTCTAAGAGACGTCAGAGAGGAAATATAGTCAGGGATTAATAACCAATGGAATACAGGGACAAAGCAGAGGGAAAGGTTAGTGATAAATAATCGCTGGCAGTCATTTTTTCTGCCTCGTTACAACAACATTTCTTTGCTTGACATCAGTAAGTGATCCACGCATTCCTTACAAACCCGATATAATCTGTCAGCCATGATTTCTTGCAGTAAGGCTTTCTGCCACGAAGTTGCAAATAAAAGATAAAAACATGAATGATGTTTTCTGTGTGGTAGTTGCCTTTTTTATTATTTTTCCCAATTGTTTCTAAAGCCCAAGTTTGTGTGTGGTCTTTTGGAGGAGAGCAGCTTCCTGTCACAATGAGCTGGAACAAAGCTCTGAATACCTTCCCAAAAGGGAATCATTCTGGGCAGCCAATTAGATCCTATTCTAGGCTCCTCTGTTTCCTCCTAAATCACCATATATTTTTGAAGTTTATGTGCTGTCTACTAGATGGATTACCAGTCTCCTTCCATAAAGCAGAGAAAAAAACCAAGAGGCAGATTTTCTTGGCAATTTTCCCTAAGAAAAGTCAGTCGCACTCGTGGCCTCGCTTTGTCTTTTCAAGAGAATGACTGTAACTCTAAATTGTTAGCTCAGTTCTCTCTCTGGATCTTCAAGTCGATGTGTTCCACATTATCCTCACCCACTGGCACATGAAATTCCACACATCTAAAATCAAACTCAAAATCTCCTTCCTTTGCCCCGCAAAACCAGCTTCCCGCGTGGAGCCCCTTATCCTCAGGTATGACGCCAACCCTCTCCCAGTCACCCAGGCTTGAAGCCAAAGTCATCTTGTATCAGAATGGGAGCCTTCTAATGGCTTTCCTTGTTACTGGTCCCATGCACATTGCCTCCAGAATTGTAGTCATGAAGTTCCACTTCTTTTACTCTAAATTCTGAACTCCTCAGTCTGGCTTTCAAAGCCCGACACAAACTGACTCCTAGTTACTGCTCCAGGCTAATCCCTGAGAAATCCCCCAAAAATGTTCCACTGAGTCACTTTATTTTATGTTCACTAAACAGACCCCACCCCTCAGGCTCCATCCTCAGACTCCTTATCCTGGATTAATTGCCTTTCTCTCTCTGGCTCGTATCCCAGTGCCTGGGCTACTTAAGGCCTTGAGTCTGATGCTTCTGCAGGTCTGTCGGTTTGTTATGATTCCACTTAGAGCCCGGATGCTGGTTGTCAGTGGTACCTTGACTCTATACTCAGAAGCCTGAGGGCCAACACAACTTCTCTTCCAGCCCTCATTCTTGTTCTTAGGACCTAGAGTAAGGTAGCACCCAGGGTTGCTGTCTGTCTGGAAAGGAAGTCCAGAAAGTAGCCTATTAGGGACATCCTGGCATCAAATCTAAAAGCAAAAGTGAGATCATAAAATGAAGAAAGAGTAGTACATAATAAGATGAAAGGACATGAAAGAGACATTTCAGATGTGGTTCACCATCTGGGTGAGTTAATTGGTACTCTTTCAGTTACAATTGGTGGAGGCTTAACTCAAACCAACCCGAGCCATTAAAGGAAAGAATTAGTTCACGTCACTTAAAAATCCGTGGATATATTTGGCTTCATGTTTGGTTGAATATAAGTGTACAGATAATGTCTTTTGACATCTTTCTCCATAGCTTGGGTCTGCTATCCACTGTGTTTTCCTAGGCAGGTTTTTTCCTTGTGTGAGCATTCATCCTACCAGCTTAGCAACCCCAGAGACGAGTGCCTCTTTCACAATAGTTGCACCAAGTTTCAAGACTGGTTCTCAATGAAATGGCTTAGGCCCTGAATTAATCACTGTGGCCAGAGAGAAGAAATTACCACCAGAAAAATCAGGGCACTGTTAGAAGGAGAAGAGACTAGATCCTGGGTAGGTAAAAAATGATGGATAAGATAAGTTAGGCAATTCAGGACAAAGTGTGTGCTGGAGGCCTGAATCTTGTGGGTTGGGGCTGATTCTGATCACTTATAGATACCATGCTTGGTCTCTCTCTTATACCTTGGTACCTGTGAGAGGGGTCCCGGATGATGGTGAACCAGGGAAATACACCTTCCCCATCTCAATACAACGGAGCACACAAAAAACATCTGCTTGTAGGTGGACTACTTCCCACTTAGATCAATTATTCAGAGAAAAATCTAGCCTCTGGAAGATATCTGGGGCTACCATTAAAATACTCTACCCTACACTAGGTAGAAGGATGAGAAAGTGAGACGTGATTATGGAACAGCCTCAGAGAACTTTGAAAGGCAAAAACCTCTTCAACCCAGGTTATTGCAGTTTGCCCACCAACTCACCACATGCAACCTGCTTATCTTTAACAGATCAAGCTTTTCTAGAGAATACATCTCGCTCTAGCACCTTTAATCTGGGTATGACCCCTTACTGACCACATTCCAAAGCCTTCCCTTGATCTGTACCAGGGATTAGGATCCAAGGGTCCCTCTGATCCACGCGCCCCACCCCCGTCCCCAGTCTAGACCCTAGGTTAAACACATTTCTTCAAAGCCCAGGTCCAATTCCTCTTTCTCCTACGAGGGCTCCTAATATCTTCATTTTAAGTTAGTTTCTGCCTCCCCTAAACTCTATAGTTTGTTGTTTACTCCCCTATGATAGCACTTATCACAGTCTTCTTTTGAATTAGAGTTATTTATGTATGTGTCTGTCTTTGCTGATAGACTGTGAGCTCTCAACAGGCCTGGAATAGCTCTTATTCATCTCTGTGTCCCCCACTGTGTCAAGAGCAGGCCTTTGAACTAAGCAGACTCTCAACAAATGTTTGCCACCTTGCTGAAATTGATCATGGCAGTTCCTTGCACAATATTTTTCAATGGTCCCACATTAACTACAGCCCTGCTTCTAACTTTTTAAAACTCCATGCTCTTTTTAGGAAACAAAAATCTCACGTCTTCTGTTGGAATTAGAGAGGTCTAATAAACAACCACTTCTCCTTTCAGCTCATGTTCTGAACCAGTTAAAACATAGACAAAGAGTAAGATAGACAGAGATAAAAAGCAGCCTTATTACTGAAAAAGACCAAATTGAGGAAGTAGTTAAAGCGGATGGCAAGAAAGGGCTTCCTACTTCTGAATCCCAGTCACGGGTCTCCCTGTATCTGGCGTACCTTCTGAAATGCAGAGCAGAGAAGGAGCAGAGCAGTAATTCACGTGTGTGTTGTGGACAGGGGGCTCCCAGGAGGGAGGCTGAGCTGCCTATGCACGTCCTTTCTTTCCCAGGCCGCCCTTCCTCCCATGAGTAGGAGTAAAAAATGGTGTCTCTTCCTTCCTTCATATGGAAAGAAACATCCAGAACAGGGAATGTGTCTTCAACAAACACCTTCCTTCATGAGTTTGTTCACTAAGTTATAAAGTAAGAGTCCATCCTCTACTTTGTCCTGAGTACCGTGTTAGAACTCGGGATATAGCGGTGAACAGGACAGGCACAGTTCCAGCCTCTAGAGGCCTTACAATCCAGAGTGGTGAACAGACGTGAAACGCGTGATGGCGAGTGTAGCATCATAGGGAGCTGTGGAAGCAGACCAGACTGAGACGTCCAGGAGAGCCTCCTGAAGAAGTGATGCTTTGGCTGGAACTTGATGAAGGATGGGCTTTAGACAGGCAAAGAAGGCAGGAAGAGTGTTCAGTGGAGAGAGGGGAGGGGAAGGGGGGTAAGTAAAGGAGGAGGTTCCAAAGGGAGGGAAGAGAATATGCAAAGAACCTGAGGTTTGGGGCCTGCCAGGTGGTGTGGTGGTTAAGTTTGCATGCTCAGCTTTGGCAGCCAGGGGTTCACCAGTTCAGGTCGAGGGGCACAGACATACACACCACTTATCAAGCCATGCTAAGGCAGGGATTCCACATATAAAATAGAGGAAGATGGGCACAGATGTTAGCTCAGGGCCAGTCTTCCTCAGCAAAAAGAGGAGGATTGGCGATAGTTGTTAGCTCAGGTCTAATCTTCCTCAAAAAAAAAAAGAAAAAACACTGAAGTTCTATGTCTAGGTAGAGGGAGTGCATTCCATAGAAAAATTGCATGCAAAGAAAATCCTCAAAATTCTGGCTTTTTTCCCTAACTTCCAACTTTCCAAAATATTTCAAAACCACATACAGAGTCCCAAGATTTATTTAGCACTGAACTTTCATCTGCTTCTATCGCTCTGCTTCATGCTAAAATAAAAAGCTGATTGTCAAGGTCCCCAGGTGCTACAGCAATTGGAAATATAAATGGGACTAAAGTGAGAGACAAGGAGCAACTCTAAGAGAGAGTGTGGCTGAAACAGAGAGCCAGAGAGAAAAACACAAAATCGTGAAGATTGGAGGCAAGAGGATCAGCCCTAAAATAATGCTTAAGAGAAAGAGATAATTTAAACTTGCAGACATACTTCTTAAATCCAGCCAAATTCAAACAAAACTCACTTGGAGTCTTTGGCAGTATTTTCATTCCTGCTCTGAAAATAAAAAAGTCTACGTTATCACAGTCTTAATTATCAGAAGTATCCAAGCATGAGAGGGCAGGGAGACCAAAAAAGGCTCGGTTCTATTTTTAACGTCGCCAATTAGAGCTAGGTTGATCCTAATAGCGGTGACTAGTGAGCCCCATATATGGAACCATTATTTGGGAACCCAATTCCCCAAATCCATCAATAACACATGGATAATAACTATGATGTTCAAAGGCAATTGATCAGGATGCAACTTAGACTGTCAATGTGAACTCCCTCCCCTCCGTTTTCTCCCATTAACACAACAGTATATCAAAGCTAGAAGGAACCTTAGAGACTATCTTCTCCTACCTTGTCCTACCTCCTCACTGTACATCTGAGACAACTCAGGCTCAAGGAATAGATGTGATCTTTCCCGCATCCCTCAGCATGTCCGTGGCAGGGCTAGATTTATCACCTAGCTCTATTCCTCGCTTAGTGCTTTTATACTCCTTGGGTTTCAGTTGATGCATTGAACTTAAAAGCACGTGAGACCAGAAGATAGCCATGTTAGCTGCTTCATGGATTAAAGCTACAGTTGATGATGAGTAGTCAAATAGGCTTAGTAGCATTCCTCTGAAATGAATTTAGCTCCTAAAATTGCAGGCTTTCCTCGCCGGAAGTGGTATCTGCTCTATTAAGGTAACTACTTGACAGAAAGAGAAGGTCAGAAGCCTTTAGAGACAGGTAGATCCCAAAAGGAAAGTCAGAGTAAAATAAACTATTCAGGCCAAGTTCCTTTACCCAAACTCACCAGTCAGATAGGTTGGCCTTCTTCTGGTTGGGGTGGAGATGAGGAGTGTTAAGAGGTGGGGCAAGAGACCAGGATATTATTCTAATGGGGGTCCTTTCGTAGAAAATGGGAAGCCAGGAGGAACAAGGCTCCCCTCTCTAACATTTCGAGATTTTTTAAAATCTTAACTCATGGAGCATAATCACCAACCCAGGATCTCCCAGGGGATAGCCAACCCTTTGTGAGGGAAGATGAGCAATCTCTCAAGTAATTCTTGCTTCCGTCTTCAGGAAGGCACTCCTTCAATACTAACCATCATACCTAAGAGTATCCTACTGATAAGCTGTCAATATTCTTCCTCCAGTGTGGGTCAGACAGCCCCAAAACGTGTCAAACAGATAGATATTAGTTAAATTAACACCGAGGCCCAGCTGTACCTAAAACTGAAACTTTATACCCTATTTTATCAAATCTTGTCCAGTCACATTGTCTATGCGAGCTTATCAGAGGTTCTACAATGAGATCAAATAACCTAAATGAGTCTCCATTTCTACAGTAAGAAATCAATGTTCAAAGAGCAAATGCCCTTGCATGTTGAAGTCCAAAGGAATTAATTCCTAAAACAAAGTATTTGACATTTTAAGATAAAGTTCATAGTCCAAAAATTTTTAAGTAAAACCCAAATAAATTGAATTACCTCTCAACTTCTTATTCTTCACCATCTCTCCTAGGAGGATCCTGGGGGAAGGTAAGGATCCCTTAGCTTCTACAACCTGGGCTCTCTTACTGTAATGAGTGTATTTCTATCAAATACAAAACCTGTAAAATTTGAATCCCGAATCTCTCATGAGCTCCTCCTTTTAAAGAATTCAAAGAATTCTGAACATATTATTTTGGGACTTACAACACACCTTCAAAATTTAGAAATCATAAATCTCCAGTCCTTAAATCACTTAATCCGGGTAAAATTTTATCCCAGTACTTAATTGCCACAGAGGATAGCAGAGACTCAGAAGTATGAGCAGCGGGGTCACTAGGATGTGGGTCAGTCTATTTAAGCGGCCCAGTCTATAACCTTGAGCTGAAATTCATTTAGGAGAAATCTTGCATCAAATGTTAATGGCATATTTTCCATATCTAGGGTGTGGCAAAAATTCCACCAATCTACACTATCTCCCTTTGCAAAGGGCCGCATTTATGAAACTCCTGCCTTCCACCAAAGTATAGAAATAGCCACTGGTGGAAGCCCCTCTAAATTCAAATCCCTTAAGATGCTCTTAATACCCTCGATCATGCTGAACTCAATGTTCTTGGTACCCCAGATGACGTCGACATCACAACCTCTACATTATCTTTGTGAGCAAGCATTTTCATTTCTTAGATGGTAGTTGTTGCTTCTTGCTACGGAATTCCTTAGGTCTTAAGAAATCTGCCTCCCAGATTTCTCCTCACCCAAACATTTGTTTCAGTTACATAATCACCCTCAGCATATTCCAGAACCAAGGTTGCTGTTGATGCTTCAGAAATGCTAGTTCCAAGGACCTAGTAAGGACCACTACCTCTGCCATGAGCCCCTCAAGACATTGTCTTTGCTTACTTTAAATGATCCTGGTCTTCAGTAGCGTTTCTTTCTGCTACATCCTTTTATGCTGTTGTAAATTATGCCTCCAGTGTTTCTTTTCTCTTTGTTGTTCTGCTAAGTCTCACAGGAATGCTCAATTGAGCTTCTAACTATTTAAACTGCTTTGCAGCTTGACCTTTCCTTCTCTAACAAATGGAGGAGTTCTACCATTTGCTGGAATTGAATCCCTTCCTTCTTTCCTTTGAATTTTTTTCTCTGCTTTCTGGCCAAGATATTTATTTATCCAACACCATCCTTTAAATTTTATCTCATATGGTTTCCCACAATGAGAGATTTGAAATTAATACTTTCTGGGTCTGCCAAAAGCCTCTAACACAACAAATCTTGTCCACGATCATTTCCTGAGCTGAATCATCCCACCCAGGAGATCGTCTCCCATCAGACTCTATCTAGCCCAGGCTGAACTTAATCTATCATTATTCTGCCTAGATTCCCTTTAATATGTACCATGGTAAGTAGAATCCAAAAATAGTCCCCAAGATATCCCACCTTAATCCCTGGGACTATGAATATGATATCACACTGGTGATTATGTTGCATTACATGGCAAAAGGGACTCTGGAGATATAATTCACGTTACTCATCAGTTAACATTGAGTTAATCATAAAGAAGCTTATCTATATTATCATGCGATTAATCTAATCACTTAAATGTAGAAAGTTACCTTTAGAATCCTTAGAATCCTAAATCCAGAAATATACCAAGCATGTTTTCTTTTCTGTTAGTTTGGTTTGTTTTGTTTTTTGTTTGTTTGGGGGTTTTTTGTTGTTGCTTTTTTTTCTGAGGAAGCTTTGCCCTGAGCTAACATCTGTTGCCAATCTTCCTCTCTTTGCTGAGGAAGAGTCACCCTGACCTAACATGTGTAGCCAATCTTCCTCTATTTTGTATATGAGCTGCCATCACAGCATGGTCACTGACAGACAAGTGGTGTAGGGCCGCGCTCGAGAAGCAAACCTGGACCACCAAAGTGGAGCGTGCCAAACTTAACCACCAGGCCACCAGGACTGGCCCCCCAACCATGTTTCCTAATGGCTTAGACAATAGTTGTAAGCCCACCTGTAATATCTATGTCACCATGAAAGTTATCCAGAAGTTCTTTTTTTTTTTTTTTTAAAGATTTTATTTTTTCCTTTTTCTCCCCAAAGCCCCCCTGTACATAGTTGTGTGTTCTTCGTTGTGGGTCCTTCTAGTCGTGGCACGTGGGACGCCGCCCCAGCGTGGTCTGATGAGCAGTGCCATGTCCGCGCCCAGGATTCGAACCAACGAAACACTGGGCCGCCTGCAGCGGAGCGCACGAACTTAACCACTCGGCCACGGGGCCAGCCCCTATCCAGAAGTTCTTTTGAGTATATTCTATTCATCTCTTGTCTGTCCAAATTTTCTGAATCACCTACATGTCTCTCCTTGTCTTCAGGGGATGTTTCCTGGTGTGAATCCTTTGTATGGTCGCTCTCAGTCATTCCCAGCCTCCTGGCCCCTTCATTCCAGTCTGCTTTCTGAGATCTTGCCTCTTTCCTCTGTTATATTTCTTTGTACGCCTGTCACATTTTCTAATCTAATAACAACTAAAATGCCTCCTTTTCTAATGCCCTCTTTTAGAGCTATTACCCTAGACGCAGCTACTTTTACCTTTTATATCTGCTTATCATAGCCCTAACTTCTCATTTCCCTTCCATATCTGCCTGATTGTTCCTCTAAGATGTCAACATTCTTCCTAAGGAGATATCGTTCTGCTTTAACACCATCTTCCTGTGCTTGATTTTCATTCCTCCATTATTCTTGTCGAGATAGCGAGACTATAGCATACTAGTCAAGAAATTCTATTTCCTCCTTGGTTTCCTAAATAAAATGATGCCTAGCAAAATAGTCCAAGCACATGCAGTCCTTTTAATTGCCCTCCTAACCTCTGGATTTTTAATAATGCCCTCCAAGAGAATAGCTTATTCTCCTTTACAATGAGGATCTCCTTTTATTTTACCTGTTTACTGATAAAATCTACACCATTCTGTGAGTGAAGCCACAGTGTCAGTCTTGAGAAACTAAAGCATAGACAGAACCTCAAAATGAACAAATCCTGTGCCAACTTGAGACCACACAGTAGAGAGTAACTCTCAAGAACCCATAGACAAGCCCAGGTCCATGAGAGACTAGGACCTCCGAGTTCCTCCTTTGTTCCTTGGTGCAACAGAGAGATCTTGGGGCAGAAAGTTTAATGCTGCTGACCCAGGCCTGGCAATAACATTTTAAAGTAAAAGTGTTACACATTAGGGTCCTGCAGTACACGTAGAACATAACTGCCTTCGCAGTTTAAAGTGGCCGCTTACAGACTTGACTCTTAGGCAAGGACGCCAGGAAAAGCAGAAATTATGTGCCATTCATCACAACCAAAAGGTTCTACTATCTGCTTTAGCCTCACCTGAAATGCTAGTGCAAGTCCTACCTGTGTGTCTCCAGGTCAAGTTACAGCAGCCCAACATGAAGATCTAAGTGGCCAGCATATTCTAAAGTCCATCCTTGCTCATATAACAATAGCCACTCATTGGTGGAAAAAGCTCCCAGAAGGTCAATTGCACGACTATAAAACCAAAACCACCACATAGTACAACACAAGTCAACGCGAACTAGACAAAATCCCACATGGGCACCATGATCCAGAGCTTTGGGCCCAAAGCTATACCTCTGGCCGACAAATCCTCTATCTCAACACCTTTTATTTTGCCCCTAAATATCATTTCTTATCTGTGCTTTAAGATCACCAAATGGCAAGATTTTTTTAGTCATTGAGTAACACTTTACTCTTTTCTACTTATGGAGCCAAATGAGATGTGGACCCAGAATTGGAAAGACAGAGATCAAGATGTCAGCTTTACTACTGGGAAAGTTATATTTACTGACATGGCTTTCAAGCATAGTGGAAGGGCTTGCTAACACTCCAAACGGAACTTATCCCAAAATACTGTTTTCCCTCTTTGGCCTGTGAAGCCTGCCCCACTCAAATTGGTGCAGTATGGAGAGAGTGGACCAAATGCTCCCTCTTTTTTTTTCTTTTTCTTTCTTTTTTTTTAGTGAGGAAGATTGGCCCTGAGCTAACATCTGTGTCAATCTTCCCCTATTTTGTATGGGAGACGTCACCATGTCATGGCCTGATGAGCAGCGTGTAGGTCCACATTTGAGATACAAACCCGCAAACCCCAGGCCACAGAAATGGAGCACGTGAACTTAACCACTATGCCACCAGGCTGGAACCCCAGATACTTCCTCTTGACAGGCAGAAATACGTCCAAAAGAACTAGGGTGGACTACGAACTGAGTAATTCGGCAATCCATTAAATCGCTCTTTTTTCCCCGAGGGTGGAGATGAAGAAAGAGGCCAAAAGGTGAGCATGATGGAGCACTTTATACATGAAAACATGAAGCAAAGGAAGAAGGAGATTTGCCTCTAAACAGAATCAGTTCCATTTAGAGTGTTTCTAAAGAGATTAAGTAATCATATAGATGGGGCTGTAATAATTATTGAATATCTGCTTTTAAAGTTTAGAGGTATAAGGAGTTAAGAAGCCATCTAATTTATTCATTAATTTATTCACTCATTTCATTCATTAAAGCAAGATTTATTGAAAGTCAACAATGTAGAAGGCATTGTGAAATCTTCTCTTTTTCAAATGAGGAAAGCAAGGACGCAAGAGAGAAAGCAATTTGACCAATGTCACGCAACACATCCAAGAAGAGCTTAGACTAAAACCCATTCTTCCAGGCATCATGGAGTGAACAGACTAAAGTGTGCGGTACTGGGCAAGCCACATCCGAAATGCTGCACTCAGTTCTAGCCACCTTCAAGAAGTTATTGATAACAACTGGAACCCAGAATAAAGAATTCAGCACAGTAAGGGAAAATGTGGAAAACACGTCATGTGAGAAGTGGAAGGAAGAAAGCTCTGGTGGAATGAGTTCTTCTGCTGGTGTCCGATGACCTGTTTTCAAGACGTGAATTCAATCATGTGGAGTTGCTACAACTTTAGACAGGTCCCCTGATCTTCCTGAGCCTCCATTCTCTCCTCCACAAATTGGAGATGACAATAACATCACTGCTACTGTCACAGAATTGCAGTGAGAACTATATGTGGTAACGGACAAGGATGATTTATGTAAAGCTGACATAAATGATAGGCATTTATTATCATCATTATTAAAGGTAATGGAGTTAAGAGTGTTTAGCAAAGAGAAAATTGGACCAAACTGAGCCCTGGGATATTTGAGGTACTGTCTCTTACGACAAAAAAAAACAAGAAGAAGAATAAAACTTGCTGGCCATCTATTTCTTAGGCACTTTTCTACGTCCTCCCTGCAAATTCACAACAAAGTAATGCTGCGATTATTGTGATCCCCACTGCACAGATAAGGAAAATGAGGCTTCAGAGAGGTAGAGAAATCTGCCCAAAGCAGCATGGTGAGTAAGTAGAAGAGTCAAGACTGGGACGCAGCGAGAGCACATCCTCTCCTCTCTGCTCCACACTGTCCATCAGTAAATCCTAGAACATAGCACAGCAAGGAGAGCAGATCGAGGAGGGAGACCCTGAACTGGGATCAAACTTGAGTCCACCTAGCTGACTCAAAGCACCGCTACTTTCCACCACTGGGGCAAATGGCGAAGTGTAAGGGATGTGGGCTCTGGAATCAAGCTCCTTGAATTTGCATCTGGGCTCTGCCACTTAGTGGCTGCATGGATGTCAGTCAGCAAGATAATTAATCTCCCTGTCTCCTTTTCCTCATTTGTAACATGGGAATGATAATAGGCCCAATTTTTCACGTCATTATGTGAGAACACATGAGATAATGTATGTTATCTCGTATATGATATGTAATATGATAATGTATGCTTGGAACTGCATGGGATAAATACAAGTATTATTGCTGAACTTTGTCAGAGGGAATAGAACATAGACTTTTGTCCTCAGGTGCAAGATTGGAAGAGAGATTGGACCAGGTGACATTCAGTTTCCTTCCAACCCTCAGATCCTAAGCACACTTTTCTTTCGCCTTCCTCTCTATATATTACCAGGCAAAGGCCTCCTGGAAGCATCCTAGAGATCTGCCAAGGACCTCTCTCAACATTGATTTTGATCAGAGCAAAAAGAATTTGGAAAATAACATCAAAGAACTGGGTACAAAACCTGATTTTTAAAAATAGGCACACTGAAGCCAGTTCTGAGAATTTGCTGGCATAGTTTATACATTTAGGGATTATTTTACCTTTTCTTTTAAACTGATCAAACGTTTATTGCAGTGTCCAAATGGGTGTGGGTTCCAGGAAGCTCAGAATGAGGGAACAAAATCATTTTAGCCAAGACAGCATGCTATCATCACTTGATGGTGGAGATCAAGCCTCACTCACTCAATGAGGAGGGGATGAGTCTTGACAGGAAGTTTTGACTGTGGGAATAAGAACGGGAGTGGTGGCGTTCTTTTCCAAGTTCAATAGAGATCAGATGAAGTTATGGGAAAAATCAAAGCGTTTCTCCTAAGTCTCACACTACTTAGGATTAACATGGCTCTAACTTACTCAGGGAGTGCTTCCTCTTTAAGACGGTAACCACTTTAGGCTTGTTTTTAAAGACAATCATCACAGCAATGGCGGGGGGGTGGGTGGCCACTCTTACAGAATATTGATGAGAAGGTACATGTTTTGGGGGAGGTGATATGGTAATATACATGAACCTCCCCAAATGTATTTTGATCTCAAAAGAAATCATTAAGTTCATGAAGAAATATCAATGTGCATGGTCAATACAGCATTGTATGTGACACTCAAAAACAATGGGAAAAGAAATATTCAGAAATGCAAGGCCAGTGAAATAAATCATGGTTTTTAGTTTAGTTTGCATTTTAGCTTACAGTTTATGGAAATATATTCTAATTTTGCATCCTTTGAATAGAACTCTATTTTATATTTTAATCTTATAGAGCATTTTTGTCAATAGAATACGATTAACATGAAAATTTTTTATTATAAAAGCATAAGGAATTATTTTGTTGAAATGAAGTCAAGAAAAATAAGTTTTATGGACTCAACATATACTCATTTTTGAATTATGCGTCTGAACATTGGTGGTCCATCAACAGAATACCCAGACATGAGCAATAATAACTAAATTCATTTGCTGACTCATATTTTGCTGACTTCCTCCCTTTATTCTACTCCTATTCCTTGGGGTCATAGAAAAGACGTCTAATCTTTACTGTACGTGACAGGTCCTCCAATATTTGAGGAAAGTGATTGTGATCCCCTGAATCTTCTCTTCACCAGGTCTAACTCAGGCTAAGCATATACTCTCCATCCATCATCCATTCAGTCCCCTCACTGTTATTCAAAGTGAGAAGCCTTTATAGAGTACCTACTATGTATTGGGCATTGTGCTGGGCACTGAGCATACTGAAATGAAAACATGTTGCTCCTGCTAGAGAGACATCAGATCCCAGGATTGAAAATCTTGGGCAATCTTTGACATTTGATAGCTTCTCCTTTTAAGTGCAGTGCCAAGAACCAAACAGTATATCCTGGCATAAGAATACTGCTAGACATTACCCTTTTACTCATTCTATTATTAAGCAGCCTTTAACAACAACAACGAAATATTGTCCACTCATGGTGTGTAAGGGGACTGGGGATTCTAAGATGGACAAAATAGAGTCCCTGTCTTTAAGAAGTTCAAGGTCAAATACCGCAGATATAGACTCAAATACAATGTGATAAGTTCAATGACAGAGGCCAGTATATGATGCTATGGGCAGTTTTTCAAGTCACAAATAATTTCATTTTACTCCATATCATCCTTAAGCTACCAACCTATATAGCCAACTTACTTAAATTTGCTGTCATCACTTTCTCACCTCACTGAAATTCCTCAATCCACTGAAATCTAACATCTAGCCCACACTTCACTTACACTGCCCTAACCAAGGTCACCAACGACCTCCTTGCCATAAAGTCAATGGGCACTTTCACTCCTTACCTTAATTTTCACGAACGACACCACATCCTTCCAGTGATTTCTCCAAGTTTCTGGCTAACTCATCTCTGCCTCTTTCATGATTTCCTCTTATTCTGCTCAACTCTTACACCTCTGTCCCATATATGTTTCCCACATATGTGAACCATTAATATGCTTGACAATTGGAACCATAAATACACTGGGTGATTGCAACCATCAATACACTAAATATTGACAAGCCTGTATCTGACCAAGTTATGACATATATATACAATGGCCAACTCAATCTCTCTTAGATGCAGCTCAAGCCCGTTAAACTCAGACTAAACAAATGAACCATTTTCTACTCTAGATGTGTTTCTCCTCCTGTATCTTCTGTCTTAGTGAAGGAAGATGTCTTATACCATCACCTGGATATCACCGTTGATGCTTTAATCTCTTTCATGTGTTCAATCACCAACAACTATCAATTTCTACTCTTAAATATCCACTCTCCACTCTACTGCTGCTATCTTTGCTCAGGCCACCATCTCTTATCTCATGGGTTAATGCACTGGCCCACTGAATTTATCTCCCAGTGTCAGACTGGTCTTATGCTCTTCCAAATGATCCTCCATTAGTGGCTAGAGTGATCATTCAAACATTCAAATCTGAGTATGTCATCCTATTGATTAAAACTTCTTAATGACTTTCACTGCCATGAGGCATAAAAGAGAAAGGTATCTTGAGAAATAACAAGAAATTGGGTTTTGCGGGAGTATAAAGTTCAACAGGAGGATAGTCAAGTTAATAGAAAGAAAAAGCTAAGCACAAACAGAGCTGGAAGTAGGAGGCAGTCAGTGGAGCATTAATCTCCAAGGGCACTAAAACAGGACTGAAATACATCAGAACAGATGCCAGTTAACTCAAGTGCTCATCCAGAACGTATAGAATTGGAGAAAATTAGATTTGTTCCACTTTCGCCCATAAAATAGTGTTCTAGAGTGGAAATAAAAGAATGCTTCTTAGTGATGCGTTCTTCTTTATCTCTGCTTAGAAATTTTGCAGCATGGCACTGACAATTAAATTGTGCAACTGAAGACAGCAACACCAACGCTGTCACTAGCCAGATGACAGTTACTTGGAGCTATTATAGCTGAAATACCGAGAGCTGCTAATGCATGGGGTACTGCTATTGCAGTAGAATCCATTTGTATGTAACTTCTGTCACTAGCAATGAGTGACCAATATCCAGTCTTGAGTAATACGAAAACTGGGAAATACCACACTGATTCTATTCATACAAAAGTCCAAAATAGAGAAACTCACAGTCAGGAAGTTGCTTAGGGCTGTGGGAGGCATAGGGAGCAGGGAGAGGAGAGCTAAGGGTATGGAATCTCTTTTTGAGGTGACGAAAATGTTACCAAATTGACTGTAGTGATGGTTGCACATATCTGTGAATATGCTAAAAACAATTGAACACTTTGAGTGGATTGTATGATATGTGAATTATATTGCAATAAAGTTTTTTTAAGTATTGAGGTAATTCCACATATTTGAAATTAATAAAATTATTTTAATACCTTTTGAAGTGCTGTGTCTTAGATTTCTTACTGTTTTGAAAGGACTTTATAATGTAAACTTTCTTCCCCATTTGATTTCAGAACATTTGTTTGTTGTATTTCATTTTCCTTGGAATGCTAAATCAGTTAAAAGTTTAATTATGATCTTTAGAAAACTATAGAATAAAGTGTCATTTCAAATAGGACATAATTTTCTTTCCTGTTGACTTTTATATCATAAAGAACAAAAAGCAAGTTTAAAATAATGTCAATAATACAGTTGTGGTTTATCTTTAATCTCACTAAATAAATATTGAACAAATACTTTTAAAATGCAGGTTGAAGGAACCCCAAGTTATTAAGCTGCTGCGTGTCCCAAGTGTGCCCTGAACTACAGGTAGATTTTGCTGTTTCTCCCAGGGACAGGGTCACTCCATCTTATAAAAGTGGCTGCTGTGAACACTTTTGAGGCCAGGGTAGAGGAGAGCTGAGGGGAAGAACACGTGAATGGAGAATCAGGCGAGACCCTGCATAACCCCACGGTAAGAATTTGTTACGGACCAACTGTATGAGGAGGACCAAGAAAAGGGAGGGGAGGAAGGAGGAGGAGAGGCAGGGGAGAGCCTGAGTCAGAATACCTGGTTTCCAGTCTCAGCTTCCATTGGTTCCATGGCTCCAGGCAAGTTGCTTTTTTCTTCTGAGCCAGCCCTGTCTGAAATATAATGCAAGCCACACATGGAACTTAAAATTTTTAGTAACAACATTTAAAAAATAAAAAGACAGAGGTCAAATTAATTTTAAATATATTCTATTTAACTTACTATATCCCAAGTCCTATTACTTAACTATCAATTAATAATTATTAATGAGAAATTTTTTCTTACTAATTGTTTGAAATCTGGTTTGTATTTTACATTTTTAGCATATCTCAATTCAGGCTACAGCATTGCTCAGCCCAGATCCGGGCTCTACTTCCTGTCTCCATAAAAAATAAAAGTGGGAGTGCTCTGTAAGTTGTAAGTTTCTTCCCAGCTCCGACATTCTTTGATTCACACTAAGAGATTTAAAATATATCTAAATAAATTCTATACTCCCAAACTCTGTGGTCTCTCAACTCCTCTAAGTCAAAAAAGGAATACATAGTACATGTGGCAAGGGGAGCCTGTGAAGATTATTGTTTCTCATTATCTTTTATCTTTGGCACATTTTAGCTGGGAACACTTCAAATTAGGAATTAGACCCAGCGAAATTTCTTAGCCATGTGGAAGCCGACCCGTAAGCTTTCCCCAATTGCACAGGCACATTACTTATGTTAAGCTTCCCTCTGCTTCTTCAATTCCAGTTTAGCAAAGCACAATGAAAGCTTCTGGAATCAGACACCACATTTTAAAATCTGCCCTTAAAAATCGTTGACCCACATGTCCCCTCTTCTCATTCTCAATCCGTGCGTCCTCCAGCATTCTGCTACAATAGAATCCTCCATATGCGTCTTTATACACCTCTCTGGAAATCAGCAAAACTCTCCCATGTATTCGGCTAAGTAGACGCTTTGCCATTCGAGCCATCCCTGGTCGCTCAAAGGAAGAAAGAGGTTTTGCATAAATCCTCTTCAATTCTGGAATGTTCCCCAAAATTACCTGGCATGAATTGGTCACCTTCTCCCTTATGTTTGATTACCATCTAGTGTTACAACTCCTCAGTGTGACCATAACACTGCATACATTTTCACCTTACCCTGCAGAGGGACTTTTGGGGCCTCTTTTTATCTTGTCTGGAGGCATACACCTCTCTGTCCATGGGACCATCCTGCCATGAAACGAAAATGCAGAGGCAACGTTCACCCATAATTACTGCCAAGAAGCAGGCAGCTTTCAGCCCAAAGGCAGCACCAGTTAAAATTTTCCCTATGGGGCATCATCTCAGCCTTAAATTTGGGAGAACCTACTGGCATATGTCTTGGGTTTAAAAGCTTTTCTAGACTGGAAATGATTTTAGATGTAATTTGGGAAATGTCTCTTATAATAAAGACAACACTTTGGGCACTATATCTTCATCCCATAAACACCTGCTGAACATTTACTCTGTGACTAACTTTGTAGTAGGTCCCAGAGATGCAGAGGTGAATAATCCCTGCCTGTCACAATATCCAAGGGGATGCGAATAGAGGTGTGAATAGGATATTTAACCATAGAGACACTTACTGGTTCCCTCACACACTCAGCAATGACTTCATGTCTCTATATTGAAATATTTGAAGATGCAACAAATGACGTATCTACCCTAGGTAACTACCTCTAAGAAATTTATGATGTGGAGAGCAAGGCAAAAATATACAATCATAACAGGAATAGAAGATAACTTACGAAAGCACCCAAAGAGTATAATTTCCCCAGGGCAGGCAGTACAGTGTAACAGAAAGAACTGTGGATGTACTGGACTTGGTTTGAGGCTCATCTTGACATTAGGCAAATCACATAAGTTCTCTGAACCTGAAATATTCTCACTTGTAAAAAGAAGTGATGATATCTACCATGTTTTTTTCCATGAATGGCATGAGAAATAAATAAGATAGGAAGATAATTTCAGTTGCCAATAAGTGTTTTGAAAGAAAAAAAACCCAACTGGGTGTGTTAAGATTAAGAGTGACTACTTTCTTTGAGGTGTTCAAGTTGGTGATGACAGTGAGTTGACACTGTCAACTTAATAAGCAAATTTGCCTATTATTTTACCCTCAGAATGAGTTCATTTGGGAATAGCCAAAAGAATTGTAATTCAGGATGTGCGTGCCATGGTGAACCATAGACAAATGCAGAAAACAAATGAGGGGAGCTTGCTTTTATAGAGAAAAAGGAGCAGGGAGGGGCTGTTCTAAGAAAGTTCATTGGGGGAAAGTAAGTGGTCAGGGCAGCAACAGCTTCTCATTGGCTGAGCTGCATTGTTTCTCATTGACAGGGCTGCTGCCAGGTTGGGAGGGAAATCTTCCTTCCGTAATAAACTGGTTTTACTTCCTGTCGAAGAAGCAAGTGTATGTCTCTTCCTGTTTCATGTAATCGACTATGTTTGAGCACTCCCCCTACAGGTCTTCCTGACTCCAATTTAGTTAAGATTTCTTTTATTAATTTCCACAACACATAAATGAAGGAGTGGTCGCTACCACGTTAAGATTTTGGGCAAGGGGAGGGTAGTAAGAAGATGGAGGGTGGAGAGAGAGAGTCCCAGGTGGAGGAGAGAGCCAGTGTAAAAGCCCTGATGTGGAAGCAAGCACATCCCATCTGAGGCACAGAACAATGGTTATGTGGCTGGGGAAGGACTGGTAAGGCCAAGAAGAGTCAATATTGATGATACAGACTTTGCCAGAAGCCAGATGATGCAGGGCCTTGTAGGGCCTAGGGAGGGATTTGTATTTTATTCTAGAAGCAAAAGGGAGACAATTGTAGTTTTGAAGCCTCAGAAATCCAACTGGACCACAGGCAGAAACATTAAGACATTTTTCCATGTTTTCTCCTTTTTTTATTACTACTAAATTCTCCCTCTTCATCTGACTAGAATTAAGGCCTGTAGATCTTTATATTCTCAATAAAGACACAAATGCTCATTGGGGGCTTCTAGAAGGATCCTTGGGATCCTGATAAAGAAGGAAAATCATTTCCAGGTGAAAGGCATGGAAGCGTCATAAGGGGAGAGGACTTCCAACACCAGATGCTGCACAGTTCATGGAAAGAATGCAGACTTGGATTTGGGAAGACACGGGTTCAAACCAAGTCCCGGCCAGGTGAAGCTGGGCAAAATCCAAGCCACTCTGAGCACCCTTTCATAAGTCAAAGTAGTCTAGAGGTGCCTACTCCACAGAGCTGTGGAGAGGATTAAAGATGATGGCAAATACGAGGAACAGGCTGGCAATGGCCAGGTTGCCAGACATACCCCGTCAACAAGTCCAAAGGGTGTCTCTGTGTTTTGATTACCATGGCCCACATCTCCCTGTGCCCCTTTAGTCAGTGGGGATCACAGAATGTCAGTGGGGGTCGGTTCAGGACCATAGTGAGGGAAGTCAGGATTCTAGAGCTGGTATTCAGCCATATTAGCTCATCTTTCAGAATGCCTCTAGGACGCCAGCTTCTGCTCTCTCCTCGTCCCTGCTGCCCCCACTGAGTTGGGTTGGGAAAATCTTGGTTTCCCTGGAGGGAGGTAGACACTTACTAACTCCTGCTCTCATCCATTCCCCTCTCCAAAGAGTGGCCAGCCCTCTATTTTGGATCCCTTTCTCTGAGGTAATCCATAAACGCCTATAATTTTCTCTCTGGCCTTTCCCAAATTATCTAATCCAGTTGCCTGATCTAGTTGGTTTGGACAGAAGGTTAAGTGACCTTCTGTTTGTTTCTCTCTAAAAAGCTGTGAATTGGGTTTTTTTTAATAAAATGAAAGGCAGAATTCCACAGGTACGCGTTTTCAATGGAGCATAGAAGTTCAGGCTATTTATTATCAGCCTTCGAATAAGTCAGCTGTTAAAGCCTCGTGTCCTACAACGTCAGCATCAGGTGGAGAGTTAGAGAGCAAACTTGGCATCTCAAACAAGAAAAAATGAAACCCAGAAAATTAACATGAGTTGCCCCAAGGTCATGCAGTTTGTGGAAACAGAACCAAAACTGAAGTTGAGGTTTCCTGTCTTCAAATCCGTTGTTCTTTCCATTACACCTCCCTACTTCTCTATCTTGTGTAAACATAGTAACAAAACAATAAATAAACCCACTTCAAATCCTGTGTGGATTAAATAGTATAATACTTGGCACGTCGTAGCTCCTAATCAGAACTGCAGGAAAACATGGAGAGAGAATGCATGTGATAAAGACTACAAGAAAATAGACTTCTGATATTTCAATAGAAATATTCAAATAACTACACATATTTGGGACCCATCCACTATCCCTGCAGGAAATGTCTTCTGGTGGTTGACTCGTTGCTAAAATGTTCTTGGAGGAAACAAGCAACGACCAATGTCCCATCGGTTAGAATAATCTATTCTTTTTTCCTCATCTTTTCCTGTAGGTTGATAAAGAGAGAAAGAGATGGAAAAGGACACAAGTAAAGGTACACGTTTACCATGGATGGACAGTAAAGGAGATGGTGGGAGAACACAGTCTATTACTGAGGGGAGCCTTAGACCCCATCAATTGCAGATAAATCAAGAGGGAAACACAGCTGAAGGTAGTTCTGCCCATGTGATTTTGAGCTAGATAAAAGAAGGGTTTTAAAAATAGAAGCTTTTATTAAAAATGCAAAAGGATGAAAGATTTAGTGGGGATTAAAGTGATTTATTGTATGGGAGCAGCCCTGGAAGGTGTTTATTTATAGGCAATTATACACATCCCCAACAGGGACAATAACAGCCTGTAAGAGAACATGTCCCACATAGTTTCTCCAGGCCTGATAGTTCCTGAGTGTTCTTTCGAGCACTGCTTTTCTCCTAGGCTAAGCCTGTGGGTGTGATGAGTGACCAGGTAGACCACTGGGGTTTCCAGTGACCCATCCTTCCCTCTGATAACATCTCTGACCCCTTTGGCTGGTTGCTGGCAGCCCCCTGGACCTAGGAAAGAGTTGCCTTCCAGAAGTATGGCAACATTGTACCCCTTTTTAACCCAAGGGGTGTGAAAGCAACTTGGGACTCTGTGGGACACGGAAGTAAAGAGCTATCACATAATAATTTTAATAATAGCTAGATAGTATGTATTGGCCAGCCCTGGTGTACTGGTGATTAGGACTTGGCACTCTCACTGCTGTGGCCCAGGTTCATTTCCCAGTCATGGAACCTCACTACCCGTCTGTCGTTGTCACACTGTGGCGGCTGTGTGTTGCTGTGATGCTGAAAGCTATGTCACCGGTATTTCAAATACCAACAGGGTCACCCATGGTGTACACATTTCAATGGAGCTTCCAGACTAAGACAGACTAGGAAGAAGGACCTGGCCACCCACTTCTGAAAAAGCTGGCCATGGAAACCATGTAAATAGTAGCAAAGAATTGTCTGGTACAGCATCGAAAGATGCGAGGATGGTGCACAAAGACCAGGCAGGGTTTTGCTCTGCTGTCCACAAGGGCGGTGGGAGTCAAAATTGACTGGACAGCATCAACAACAAAGCATTTATTGACACCGTGTGTGGCAAACACTACATAGCCAATATAGGGTTCTAATATCTTTACGATCACAAGTCTAGGACACCCTTCTCCAGCCTGGACGACTCTATCAACCTTGTCTCACTGCTTCTGCTCTTCTCCCCGCCTCCCCCTGACATCTATCTCCAAGCAGCCTGAGCTAGTGTTTTAAAGGATAAATCACATTGTATGATAACTTTGCTTAAAATTCTCAATGGCTACAGACTGTGCATAGAACAACAACAAAAATCCTACCACTCACGTACTCCATAAATTCTAGCCACACTGGGCATTCTGTTCTTGAACCTGCCACGCTCATGTCCAAGTGAGGGCTGTGGTTATGGTTCCCTCTGCCTGGAGGGCACTGCCCTGCATCTTTCCATGGGATCGCCTCCCTGTCATTCAGCTTTTCATTCAAATGCCACCTCTTCAAGAGGCCTTCTCTGATCACCCCTTAGCCACCCACTCCGGCCCTACTTATTTTCTCCTACTTCTTTATATTTCGTTCTTCGCAATATTTGTAACTATTTGAAATTCTCGTATTCATTTGCTTGTTCGCTTGTTCATTGTCCACCTCGCCCCTTGAGAAATATATATTCCATGAAAGCAAGACCTTAGCTGAATCTCCAAAGGCCTCGAACCTTGCTCAAAGCCCCAATCGGTAGGTTACAGGGCCCAGGTGGGAACCAGGTGTGCCTGTGTCCTGTGCTTTCACTGTGGTCAGATTCTCTCCACCATCTTCTTTCCACAAAATAGCTTTGAATGCAATCTCAGAGTCCTCTCAACGGAGGCCCACTTGTGGTGAAGACGAGACCCTGGTACACAAGTCTGGCTGGGATCTGTGTCCCTGGCACACTGTTTAAGGAGCTGCAAGTTAAGGGACAGTATTGCCTAGTGGAAGATCCAGAACTGGAGTTGTCTTCAGCTTTTCCTGGTCTGTGTCACCCAGAAACCCCCACAGGAATACCTGACAGGGGTAATTTAAAAAAATAATAATAAGGCTGATTAGGATGACCTAACAAAGGGAGAAATACAGAGAGAAGACACATCCCCCTAGAACACAGACTGCCTGCTCTGAGTTATTTAAAATCTCTTTCCTAAAAGGTGCCAATTGTTACTGTCTGAGGATCTCAGAGGCTTGCAGGCAAGACGACAAACAATCTTTCCTCCCACCCCAAACCAGCCACTGAAAAGTACTAAATAGCTCCCCAATCTCCTCTGCTGAGTCACCTGGAGGGGGGAACCTCATGTCTCTAGGGCCTCCCCTCTGATAGAATTCCTCTTCGTGAACATCTCCCTCAGGATGAGCAGACACAGGCCTCACATCAATGACACGAGTGATGACTCAGACAGCTTCTCAGAGCCCACTGCTCTTGATGAGAGTGGTTCACATTTTCTAAATAATCCATGCCAGCACCCTAAGCTCAGTTGTAAAAAATAATAATAATAATAATAATCCCCCAAATATCAGTTAGGAAGCAACAGCTCTTACTCACGGTTCTCCGGATAGGGCACTGGCTGTTCTCTTGAAATACATCAGTGGAATTTCAGAGTTGAAAAGAACATTGGGAATTTTCCCAGCCCAGCATTTCCCCGTGTGTGTCATACTAGACACTGGAACTACAAGATGTTACTAGGTGGGAAAGAGGGGTTTGGGAATAAAATAAACGCAGAGAATGCTATGTTTCACAGAGTTAAACACATTTCTTTGTGGAAGGACTTTCAGAGTCTGTAAGGTGAATTGAGAGTCCTTCATTGGGGAAAAGGAGTATATCACGTGTTCTCGTGCTATTGTGCATGGGACCCTTTGTCACAGAACATCTTGCTGGATTAGTGTTCTGTGGGATATTAACTTGGGAAATGATGGTCTAGTCTTACTTTATACGAGTAAGTCACTTTGCTCAGGGAATAATTCTGTATGTTCAGTGGACAATACTTTCTAGAGGTCTCTTTAATTGAAATTGTATGGAAAGCTAAATTAGAATAGATGAACAGCTGAAGGCAAGATAGTTTAGTGGAATGCACATGACTTAGAACCCTGGTATACCCAGCCGTTAGTGCATGATTTGGAGAGGGCTGTGTTATACTTTTGAGAAGGTTCAGGTCAACCCAGTGCAAAATGACAAGCAACCAGTATCTCCTGCTGGGGGAGATCAGCAGTGCATGAGACCATCTGTCAAACCTGAGATCCACAGCACATGAGGGAGCACATCCAAAGCTGGTGTCGTCTGCTACCATCTGCCCATGACTTTTCCAGGTGTTTGGTTCTCTTGGCCAAAAGTTAATAACCACTTGATTGTTATCTGGTAAAACCCCATGTTCCTCTTCATTTCAAATACACTGCAATTGCGGGCATTGATTCATTCAACAGCATTTGTCAAAGCTGCTAAGTTCAAGCACTGTGCTAAAAGCTGGCAATGCAAGTATAAAAAGACTAGATAAAGTTAAGGCCACTATTCTGGGCTTCTGACACTTTAAGCTTATGCAGAATGTCTCACCCTGATTCTATCCACATTCTGAGTCTTTCCTTCTACCTGCTTTCCCGGGGAAAAGAAAGTACCTGTCGTGCATACCATCCCTTTAGAAATTTGCTCCCCAACAATGTGTTCATCAGTCATTGTTACATCCATTGAACATGTGCACAGTGCCAGGTGCTCTCAAAGGCTGAACAAGACACAGGCCCTGCCTTATGGAGCTCATCACTGAGCAAACAGGCATGGCTAACCTCCAGGTGGATAACAGAGCATGCCTTTGAATGTGGCAAAAAAGGGGAAACAGAAGCATCCATTTTAAACCAAGAGTCAGACATTCTGCTCCGCCATTACCAGCTATGTAACTCTGAAACAAACCACCAGCGCCTCTATTCTCAGGTGCTATCTATTCAGGAGTGATCTACCTGGTCTCTCTGCCCAGGTTTTGATTAAACAATGAATATTTACATAACATTTAACAGTAGGTAAGTACTTTTAGCATCTATTTGTTAATCTTCACAATCACTTGGTGATATAAGTATTCATCATTAGGATTATTATTATCAATGGTAATTGTTATTGTATTAGTATTAGCATTAGTATTCTAAGTGATAGAAGTATTAGCATTAACAAGGGCGATCATGTATCTGACAGGTGCAGAACAGAGGCAGCAGGTGTTTGTATCCTCACACAATTGTTAAAAGTGCTCACTTCCAAGTTCAAAGCCTCTAGGTTTGTATGATACAATTTATGATCCCTCTGTGATTATCCTTGATCAAAATCAGGCTCAGAGAGGCCAGAAGGGGCATCCAAGATCACACAAGTCACAACTGGACAAGCTCTGATTTGAATGCAGGGCTGTCTCATTCTAAATGCCATTTACCTTCAACCTTCACAAGCAGGACCAATCATTTTGTGAGAATGACTAAGTCAACAACTAAGAAGGTGCTTTGTAAACTGCAAGATGACGTACGTAATTTGGGCAATGTGATGTTATTAATAATCCATCATCTATTCAGTCCTTTCCAAGACCTACTGTCACGAGGAGTAAGGCATGGAAGAGACAGCCCAGAATAGACTGAGAAGCCACAATGGATGTGACCAGGAAGGAAGAAACTTTTCTCACACATATGCAAAGAAAAACCCCTTCAACAAAGAAAAACTGTGAAACCCGGGGGCTGAATGACACAGCGTCTGCCACTGAAAAGAGGAAACAGAAGAGGATCAGCATTTTCCTGGTGAGGAGCACAATACCTCTGTTCATGAGATGCAGTGGGACGTGGCATCCGGCATGAGGAGGAGAAGGAAACATGGCATTTGTCCCAAAGGGAGATGAACCCACACCAAAAACAATGACTGCCTCTCCAGGTGGAAACTGCCACCTTAGGAGCATTGATAAATCTCCCAGACTGAATGGGGTCCTGTCACAGCAAGAGCAGGCAGGAAAGATGGCTGGTGGCCATTTCCTTTTTTGGCCCTAACAAACATTCTGTAGTTTTCATTTTTCTGCCAGTTTTATTGATAAATAATTGACATACATCACTGTCTAAGTTTAAGGTGTACTGCATGATGATTTAATTTACATGTTGTGAAATGATTACCTCAAACTGGTTTAGTTACATCCATCATCTCATAGATACAATAGAAAGAAAAGAAAAAAAGTTTCTCCTTGTGGTGAGAACTCCTAGTATCTACTCTCTTAACTTTCCTGTGTATCATACAGCAGCGTCAACTATAGTCATCAAGTTGTACATTACATCCCAGTGCTTATTTATCTTATAACTGGATGTCGCTTTTCATTTGAAGTCGAGACAGAGAAGAGAAAACTAACTACAACTGAGCACTTGCTCTCAGTTGCCAAATATTTGTGAAGCTCCTACAATGCTTCTGGACACAGATTTAGGCACATGAATGTGCAAAACAGATAAAGATCCCTGCCCTCAGAGGAGCTTCAGTTATGGAGGGGAGGGGCATACACAGCTAACAATAAACATAATAAGTCAGTACACTTTCTAGCTTGTTAGAAAGAGGCAGGTGTTTCTTACCTAAAAAGCACAAATAAAGCAGGGTGAGGGGGCAGAGAGCACTGGGAGGGAATTGTGGTAGTAAATTCTATGGTCACATTAGGTCTTATTGAGAAGGTGACATCTGAGCAGAGACTTGAAAAAGGAGGAAGAATGAGCCATGAGACTACATGGAAAAGAGGTTGCCAGACAGAGGGAACAGGTAGTGCGAAGTCGCCCCAGTGGCAATATGTCTGGGATATTCAAGAGCCAGTGTGGCTAGATCAGAGAGAGCAAGGGCAAGGGAGAGGGTAGAGGGATAAGGTCAGAGAGGCAATGAGGGCCATTTCACGAAGGGCCTCGTAGATCATTGTAAAGCTTTTGGCTTCTACTCTGATTGAAAATGGAGAGCCATTGTAGTATTTTGAGAATTGACATGATCTGACTTAAGATTTTCAAGAATCACATTGTCTTTAGGCTATTGCAATAACTGAAGTCAGACACTCTGGTGGTTGGGGCTATGATGGTAGCAGGGGAGTCAGTAAGAACTGTTAGATTCTGATTGTATTTCAAAGGTAGATACAGCAAGGTTTTCTCATATACAAAATGTGAGGTGTGAAAGAAAGAAAGGACTCAAAGGTGACTCCAGAGTTTTTGACCTGAGCAGCGAGAAGAATGGAGTGGTCATCAACTGATACAGGTAGTGACGCATGTGGAACAGATCGGGGAGAAGATCAGAAATTCAGTTGAGGACATGTTTTGAGATTAATCTTAGAGGTACAGGTAGAGATGTCAAGAGTCAGTTATTTATACGAGCCTGGAGTTTGAGGGAAGATTCTGGGATGGAAATATGAATTTACTTATTGGTTTCATTTCATTCCTCCTCACAACGCTTCATGTAGGTAGTATTCCCTCTGGTTTGTTCCAAAGTGGTTGTGACCTACCCCTGATCACCGGATGGACTAAATGAGATTTCAAATTTAGTCTGCCCTTCCTATGCCCATGCTTTTTGAAAGCCAATCCTTCAAGAGAAATCATTTCCCTTTTTATCCTCCATTTGTCATTTTCGTTTTATCCCTGTGACCCAGTTTGTGTTGTTTAATGTAGAATCATAGAGGAATGCATCTAGAAAGGGCTGCACAGAGCTTGCCTCCCTCTTAACAACTTGGCTAGGATTGAAGACAATCAGGAGACACTTGAAGGTGTTGAGCCCAAGATGGGGACTTAGAAAAGAAGGACTAGAGGCAATAAGAGAAGGGAACTCAAAGACAAAGTGGGAGAGTTGACAAAGTCGGGCCCTGACAGTCAGGAGAGTATCAGGGACATGAGATGTATCAATAGAGTAGCTCCCAACCCTATCAGACCCACCACTTGCATTTTATTACAAGTGAGTTTAATGACATGTATCTCAATGAGTGCATTTGCACATTGAGTGGTTGCATTCCAGCAAGTGCACACGTATCCCAACGCTGCATCGTGAGAACCCATGTACATGTTCTGTCCTCTGTTAGACTTTGAGCTCCCTGGAGACTAGTACCTTCTGTGGCTTATTCACCTTTGTAACTCCACCATCCTGTAATGCCTGGCTTGGAGTACATATAAGATGGATGCATGGATATCTAAAATGCTAGATATGCAAGAATTTGCCCTACAGTTTCCTGAGGGGACATTCTGGAAAGAAGAAAAATAATTTGAGTGAAAATAAGCATCTTGTTATTCTGCTTCAACATGAAGGGTAGCAGATTTCCATGGACATATATTTGCATATCTTTTTCTTAAATAGGCAGGCCAATTTACATACATTTGTATGTTCCATTCAAAGAAACTTGCTGTCGGTATGTAAATTATTCAGCACGTTGAGTTCTCCTTTCCTTCTTTCCATTCTTTTCATTTTTACTTTTCCTTTTTCATACTTAAATATGTATAATTTTTGCAAATTCCCTCTATATTACAATAGTGCATTCCAATGGCATATATTATCTCAAATAAAATTATATAATTACATATGCATTATGTGTGTATGTATAATATATATTCTAAAATTTTATTAATCAAAGAAGCCACATCCTTATAATTTAGTTTAAAAGTATATTTTATTTTGTATCCAACTCCCTCTCAAGCACAAAGTTTTATATATTAACTAAGGACCTTGAGTCAAGAATTTCTGGCCCAGCATTGCCACTAACCAGCTGCACAACGTGATGGCAGTCATCACACCTCTGTGACGCTCTCTAGTTCTTCTTCAATAAAATGAAATGTTTGGGGTCCTAAGATTCTTTCCAGGTCAATGACTTACCTGCAAGCATTTATTGCCCATCTTCCAGCTAGTGCAAACCTTTGGGAGACACACAAGCTCAGGGACACAACAGGAAAGAACTGTCACAGCAAAAGAGGAACGTGGGCTGGTTGGCAAGGACTGATGGATAACATAGGAAGAGAAACCATTTTCAGAGCAGAACAGAAGAAGAAACTAAAGAAACACACAGGCAAGAACTCCAAGAATCGGGCGTATCAATGGTTCCTGAGAACAACATATTCCGAAGAATACTGGGAACTCTTTGCTTGTTTCCTTTTTTCTTTTTTTTCAGTGCTCCATTCTTGAGCTCATTAATATCAAGCTGCAATCCTTTTCTTAGGAAATTTGTGCTGAGCCAACAAGAAACGGTTTCATCTCCCAAAAAAGGCCAGCTGCAAGAGGAATGCTCTCAGTGTAGAATTTGCCTTATTCTCAGGGACTAGACTCATATAAATTGTCCTGAATCTCAGAAGTCCACGGTGTAGAGCTTATCATCTCTACTTAAAAAGATATCATTCAAAAACCACACAGCAGTGCCCACCGAACTCCTTACACTAATGTTGAAGGCAGGTAAGTTGTCTACCCATTCATCCAGTCCCCAACACTTACTGAGCTCCTGCTGTATGTCAGTCACAGCCATGGGAACATGGAGGATAGAAATATGTCTAGTAGAGTAGTTCTCAGCCTTATCAGATTCTCCACTTCCATCTTATTATAAATAAATATAATGACTTTTACTATTCTGCAATAAAGTTCATTTATAATATAACCTATTCATAAACATAATTTTAAAAATCAAAATAAAATCAACGTAATTTTCTAAGTGTAGTAAAAAGGAGAACTACATTAAAAGATGTGATGTTGTTAGATGCGTACCTCTACTTATAATAAAGCCAGGATTCAAGAAAACGAACCCCCAAATCCTTGGCTAAAAGAAAGCAGCGCACGGTCAAGGAAATAATATTATCACAGAGAAAACAAAGTTAATGAAAAACTATATCAAAAATACTAGATGTATTGGTTGATTTGGATCTGAATAAAATTTCCAACACAGGAAGTGAGCCAATGGACTTTTCTGCACCTTGAAAACCTGGTGAAATTGCCTTTAGCTGCCCTGAGCCCAATGCCATGGCCTCTCCAACTCTGAGCCTCTCTCAAAGATGTTCTAATGCCTAGATGATTACATTCTCCTGACCAACTCTGCACCTTGGGCTCCAGCTTCCTCCAGCTGCTTCTGCCCCATGCTAAGTCTGCTCAGACCCTTTCTCAAATTCTACCCAACATTGTTGAGCTGTAATAGAGCCCACAAACTCCTGCCTCCTCCCAGATCCTCTCTCCCTCCTCCCAGACCCTCTCTCCCTCTCCCACCTCTGCTCCTCATCTCACTCCTCCTGATCTAATTCATTTATCTCTCTCTCCCCATCCCCATACTCTCAAGCTCTTCACAGACATCTAAGAGAAATTCTGACTAGAGTTTCTTAACCTAGTCACACATTATTTTTTATTACTATCACTGCTATAATTGCTGTACTACTGCTTTCACTGCCTGCTGCTTGTTTGAGAGCAGAAGAGGTCGACAGAGACCAGGAACCAGGCCACCTGGGTTCAAATGCTGATTCTGCCCCATAGTGGCCTGGGACAATGACTTAACCCATCTGAAAGCCTCCATTTTAAAATGAAGATAATAACAGGGTTGCTGTGAGGATTCAATGAGTCAATCTTTGTTAAATCTTTAAAATAGTTTCTGGAACATTTTGGAACATTAATGATAAGTACCCTTCAGAGTCAGAGAGATGAGCATTTTGGGACCTCAGACAGGACACGTAGTATCTCCAAGCTCCACTTTTATTATGTGTCAACCTTAAACAAAATAGTTGACAAATTAGAAAAACAAAGTTGAGTTTATTTGGGGAAAGCAGAGGAATTACAAGTCAGGACAAGCAAACTATGGTGAACCTTAAGCACATCTGGGGAGACAAAGAGACAGTGAGCTTTGATTAATTTTTAAGAGAAAATTGGAGAGGATTGTTTGGAACAAAAGTTTGTTGAAAGAAAGTGAGAGTTCAGGGTTGTGGCAGTTTCTCATTGGCTGCAAATGGCCAACAGTTTTGTGTTACTGAGGCACATGGAAATCTTCCCTCTTCCTGCTGGTTTGTGCAAATTGAGATGCATGGTACCTGCATGAGAGCTCTCCCTTCACGGCTTCCAGACTCCATTTTAAGTCAGATTTCCTTATCCATTTTTCACATCTATAAAATAGGGGCATTTGATGACTGCCTTGCAAGTTGTAGAAAGAATCAATGTGAAAACATACATAAAGTAGGGTTGGGCATTTAGAAGGTACTCACGAAACTGTAATTTTTCCCCTAGTCTTAAAGTTTTGTGCTTTGTTAATTCTCAATCTATGAAAAATTTTGCCTACATTGAGCCACAGCAACACTCTCTGACATTGTTTCAACAATTTTTTTCAAACGGGAAGATTCACCCTAAGCTAACATCTATTGCTAATCTTCCTCCTTTTTTCTCCATTTCTCCCCCAAAGCTACAGTACAAACTTGTGTATTACAGTAAATTCTTCAAATTCTATGTGAGCCGCCACCACAGCATGGCTACTGACAGACAAGTGATGTGGTTCTGCCCCTCGGAACTAACCTGGGCTGCCAGAGCAGAGTGTGCCAAACTAATAAATTATATTCTTAGAGGAATATACAAATAGTGTTACTGGCCTCCAATTCCAAACTCACCTCAAAATCTTGTCTTCTCTTTTTCTTCACTTTTCTTTTGTAGCTTTTCAAGCTGAAAACAGCAATTTGAGTTTACTGAGTTCCAGCCACTTGAAGTGTGCAAAACGCAGGTGGATGGAATGCTTTTCATCCTCGCTGATGTCATGGAGACTATTAGATGCAGATGAGGTTTTGCCTTTCCAGCCATTTTTCTTTCACAGAAGCTTCCCTTGAAGCTCCCGTCCATCAGTGCTGACATTTGAGGGCATGAGATGAGAGCCATGGCACAGGTGCACTTCATCCTAGTGGAATGCACTACTTATACTCCGAGCTGCAGTGTTCTTATCCATAAAACAGGGGTAATAGTGTCTACTTTAGAATGTATAATGAGGATTAAATGTTATAATTCTCTTAGTGTGCTGAGCACAGTGCTTGGCATAATAATGTTTGGAATTATTTTGATGATAATGACGATGATGATGATGACGATGATGATGGATTTTGTCTGGAGCCCATAACCATTGGGATAAAGGCTTCTTTTACTTTCTAGACATCTTCACAAGCCCTTTCTACAATTCTTCCATTTTAAGAACCTGCCTGCTGGGGTGTAAAGTCTGACTCCTACTGAAAAGTGAGAAAATCCCTCATTATGGGCTTCACAAGCTAAAATTAAAAATAACCTTGCCAGTCAGGCACAGGAAAGGCTTCACAGAGAATTCCACACCCTCTGTCCCCCAAAACAGAAGCCCCACCCAATGGTGGGGTTGGCCCACAGTAAGCAGTCAAGCAGGGAGTGTAGAGGCTGTGTCAGTTTCCTCGGGCAGCAGTAGCACAGGTACACAAGCGGAGTGACTTAAGACAATAGACATTTAATTTCTCCCAGTTCTGGAGGCCAAAAGTCCAGAACTAAGGTTGCACTCCCTCTGAAGACTCTGGGGAAGAATCCTTCCTAGCTTCTTGTGGTTGCCAATAATCTTTGGCATTCTCTGGTTTTTCAATGCATCACTCCAATATCTGCATCCATCTTTACACGGCCTTCTCCCAGTGTTTCTCTCTGTGTCTCTGTTCTTCTTATAAAGACATACAAGTCATACTGAATTTAGAGTCCACCTTAATCCAGTATGATCTCATCTTAAGTTAGCTATAACATCTGCAGAGAACTTATTTCCAAATAAGGTCCCATTCCAGTCCAAGAAATTTTTAAATTTTATTTTATTGTAGTAAGAACACTTAATGTAAGGTCTACCCTCTTAATAAAATTTTAAGTGTGCAATACATTATTGTTGACTGTTGGTGCAATGTTTCACAGCAGATCTCTAGAGCTCATTCATCCTGCTCAACTGAAATTTTACACCCATTGATTAGTAACTACCCATTTCCTCCCCCTCCAGTCCCTGACAACCAGAGTTCTGCTCTTTAATTCTATGAATTTGACTATTTTAAATACCTCTTATAAATGGAATCATGCAGTATTTGTCTTTCTGTGGCTGACTTTATTTCACTTAGCGTGATGTCCTCAAGGTTAATCCATGTTGTTGCATATTGCAGAATTTTCTTCTTTTTTTAAGGCTGTAATGTATTCCATTGTATGTATAGATCACATTTTCTTTATTCGTCTTGGACATTTTGGTTGACTCCACTGGGGTTCCATGAGTTTGAAGGGGATACTGTTTAACTAAGTATTGGCTCAGAGTCCAGGTGTAGTCCAGAGTCAGATGTAGATTGCTATCCTAGCTGCATCACTTGCCAGCTTCATGAACTTAGCCTCAGTTTCTGAATGGGGAAAGTGAGAATAACGACGATACCCACTGAACTGTGGTGAGGATTAAATGGCAGCAATAAAAATCAATACCATTGACTGAGGACTAACCATTTCGTGTTGTCCTAAGCCATTTATTTGCATTAATTCATTAAACGAACCGCAGCTCTATGAGGCAGTAGAATTGTTATCCCCATTTCCAAGATGGGGAAGCTGAGACCTGAAAAAGTTAAATAATTTTCACAAAGTTCCATGCCTGGATTTAAATTCAGGAGTCTTGCTTTTATGAAAAAAAAATCCTTAGCAGAGCACCTAAGCATCTAGGAAAGGTCCAATAAATGTGAGGTCCTGTTTTATTGTAGCCAGAGTGCATTTCCCTAGCCCACATCCTTCCCAGTTCAGGAGTCAAATAAAATGCCCCTATCTGCCCCCAGAGTGCAAGACTTGAGCACACCAACTACCCGACTCCATCCTACAACCAAGCAAGTCCAACATAAAAATGATTCAACTGTTGGAGGGAGTCATTTCTAGCAGCAATCTCAGAGCAGATGCATAGAAACCAGTGACATCCTTGACTCACTTGGGAAGCTGGGGAAATGGGATACCTGCAGCCACATGGGGAGTGCTCCTGGTTGCCACACAAAGGCTGCCTCAAAGTTGAGCCCAAAAGCAGCAACCAAACTCAGTCCTCTGCTACCCTAGGTCCTGAAGCACAGCCAGCTCCCAGACAATGAGCCAGAGCTGGGACACCTGATCAGGTGAGTTCAGGCTCCGGAATCATTATCCTCCTTCCCTACCCTAGTCTTCCCCATCTGAGTTGGACAGCTTTCCTTAAGCTCTAGACTTAGAAAGAGTTTTGTAACAGCTTCTTTCCTAGCATATGCTTCCACTTGCCCTGGACCCTCAGCAAGTTAAGCATCCCCACTCCATGAGTCTGGCAACTCTTACCCCTCCCCAACCACCGCCAAGGGCAATACTACCATGAGTTGCAGGTGGTTTTCTGATGCCTTTCTTACTATATCCAAGCAAATTTAACACTATTGGATGCATCACAAATGTCATTAAGTACATAGAAATTGTCTGGGAGCCCCTCCCATTTCCAGTCTTAGGGTCTCATTTATGACTTTTGTATCTTCCATCCCTCTTTCATGGTGTACAATGGCCTCATTCATTCTTCTACATGTTCTGATATTAATTCATTCATTCAACCAAGCACTTGCTGAACATCCAGTTGTGTGTAGGGTCCTGTGTCAGTTGCTTTCGTATATTTACATGTTCACTATTTTGCTCAACATTCATGAACCTACTCTATGCTTAGCATCTATTAGGTGTGTGGATATTAGGATGGACAAGGCATCATCCTGTCATAAAACCCTGAGTACAAATCTCACAGTCCAGTGGAGATGAGCACGATATTAAAATGTACACTACAATTCAACCGAACACAGTTATATGGAGGTAAGAATTAAATGATATAGGAACACAAAGTAGGTGGAGAATAATTTTACCATCCTCTGTCTGTATCTACCATTCTATTCTCTTACAAATACTGGGTCAAACCTCCTGTCACCTAGCTGTCACACTGAGAAGGTATAACATAGACTGTGCTGCAATAACAAACAAATTCCAAAATCTCAGCAGCTTGAATCAAAAATAGTTTATTTTCATTGACATGAGTTGTTACATAGGGTCTCTGATCAATAGAGTCACTACAGACTCAGACTGATGAAGTCTCTATCATCTTAAAACAAACCTCGGTTGTTATTCATGGAAGAAAAAGAGATGGAGGATCAAATATTCGATCTTAAATGTTTCAGTTCAGAAGTGACTCTTATATTCCATTGACCAAAGGGAGCCATATGGTCCTGTTTATCTGCAAGAATGTGTAAAAGTTTGTGTGCGTGAGGGAGGAGGCATGTCAACATTCAGTGAGCAGCTGGAATGTCTCTGCCACAAAAAATTTCAGTATCTAATTCATAATTAGAACTTGAAAATTGTCTAATCTAAACACCTCATTTTATAAATAGGGCCAAAGGGAGGGTTCTCCTCCCCCAAAATATTTAATTTGCAATTAATACCTTCTCACCATTCAATCCTTTCCATTATCCACAAAGATGTGAAGAAGAATTTATGGCCCCTGATACAGATATCAAGTCTTTGAAGGTAATATAGGATTAAAGTAGCAGAGTACAACAATAAGTTAAGATGGTAGATGTAGGTCCAATTATAATAATAACTGCAATAAATATAAGCTAACTAAACTCACTCACTAAAGAACAGAGAGTGACAGATTAGTTTTAAACAATACGGATATGTACCATTTACCAAAATACAAGGACATGTAAAATAAAATGCATATAAAGTTAAAAGTAATGAAAGCTTGCATACTTTATTTAGCCTGCAAGTTTCTCGACCTTTGCACTGTTGACATTTGAGACCAGATAATTCCTTTTTTTTTTTAAAGATTGGCACCTGAGCTAACATCTGTTGCCAATCTTCTTTTCTTCTTCCTCTTCTTCTTCTCTCCAAAGCCCCCCAGTATATAGTTGTATATTCTAGTTGTAGGTCCTTCTGGCTGTTCTATGTGGGACACCACCTCAGCATGGCCTGACGAGTGGTGCCATGTCCATGCCCAGAATCCTAACCAGTAAAACCCTGGGCCACTGAAGCCAAGCACGTGAACTCAACCACTCGGCCATGGGGCAAGCCCCAATTCTTTATTGTAAATGGTTGTTCTGTATATCATAGGATGCTTAGCAACATGTCTGGGGTCTACCCAGGAGGTGCCAGTAGCATTCCCTACCCCTGTTATGAAAACCAAAAATATCCAAAGCATAGATTATCTAAACGACCCTGCTTCAAAATGCCTTAAAACACTAGTGAAAATAACACTAATATTCCATTAAATGTGTAGCTGAGCTTTCAAGCAAGTAAAGAAGTGGGGTTGCTGAACTAAGAAACCTTCAACTGGGGTTTGACATCCAGTTTTAGATTCCAGGGCTTTCGCTGCAAAAGGTGAAGAGTTGAAACTGAGACCCCCGCAAAGCAGAGTCCTTTGAAAGACTACATTCTATATAAAATGTGGACTTGTAAAAATCATTAGCCTAGACAGCCACTCACTGCACAATACAACACACACCACAAACTGTCCTGGAATCCGCTTGAGTTTTTGATGGACTGTTGCCAGGTTGGGTACACGATAGTGTAGAGGAAACTTCTCTCCCTTGGCTTCATGTTTCCACGTGGAGGGGCATCTTTTAGTGTCACTCTATGGTCCTTTCCTGATCCCTCACTTTCCAGGAGAGGAAGAGTGTCTTATCTAACTAGCAGTTCATGAAATAAGTTGGGCATGTTTTACTTCAGCATTTTCCTCTCTCCTTTACCTTTTGCGATCTGCCAAGCCACAGAAAGTATGCATTTCCCTTGGTTTGTGCATACTGTAAGTTTTATAGGGGCTTGCTGTGTTTGTGACTGGATGATAAGCCTTTCTATTATATTTCCCATTCTGATTTACTGTGACTATTTATTGGGCCTCCTCAAATCCTAATATGAGCCTGCAGACCTTCAGGTTTGGGGGTTCAATTTATTTTGCCCTGTGCTTCGCCGACACAAAGCCATATAAGTTAAAATATAACATGAATCCAGACGGAAGATCTTCTTGAGATCTTCCTGAGAGAAATAAATGGAAAACCATCATGTCAGAATGCCTTAACACACCAGGATTTGTTCAGAAAGTCAAAGCCCCACCGAAGATGAGTTCACAAACCAGATAGATGACGATGATAGTAATGATAATAGAGCCAATGTTTTCAAGCAAGTCTTATGTGCCAATCTCTTTCTAACTATTTTAAATATGACATTAATACACAGTATCTCAATAAGATAGGTTCTATTAATACTCTCATTTTACATTTCAAGAAAGTCAGGCATAAAGAGTTTATGTAGCTGGTTCAAGATCACCGAGCCAACAAACAGCAAAGTTGATATTCAAACCCAGGTATTCTGGCCTCAGAGTGGATTCTTAACCCTTTGCTAAACTTCATCTCCATTTAACAGGCAAACAAACTATGAGCAATGACAGAAGACAAAATAAATTGGTTTAGAAGGCCAAACATTTCAAATAACAGAAACATAAAATTGAGACTATAAAATAAATGTGTTGAATGATTGTAGACATAAAAGAAGAAATTGGAAAAATAAGAAAAGAATACTGTGAAAGAAAGAACAGACCCATAAAACTTCCATAAACGATAAAACAGTCATTGAAGTTGAAAACTCAATGGACGAGTTAAAGAGCAAATTAAATACAACTAATTCTTTAGAGAGCAGCGGGTAATAAAACATGTCTGAGGAAAATACCCATATTGCAGCCGAGAGAACAAAAGATATGGGAGCAGGATAGATTTTGAGGTGCCACCATGTATCTATTGGTATTTCCACAAGGGGAGAACAGGTAAAATGGAGAGAGGCAAGATAGGTTAATGTCTGAGAATTTTCCAGAACTGCAGAAAAGCATAAATATTCATATTAAGAACAACAAGGTATTATGTATAGGATAAACAAAAGCAAATCCAAATCTAGGCATCTTAGTGAAAAATACAGGAAACTAAAGATAAAGAGGAGGTCTTGGAAGCATCATGGAAAACAAAAGAGATTAGCTAAGAAAGAATATATGTCAGACCAGCAATAGCATCTCTAACAACAACATTAGAAACCAATAACAATAAAATTTTATCATCATCATTTTGAGGGGAAATAACTGTCAGCCTAGAATTCTACACCCACTTAAACATTCTTTCAAGAACGAGAATGTAATAAAGAAGTTATAAGACAAAATTTGTGAGAGGTGACCCCTAAGAGACTCCCCCACTGAAAAAATACTAAAGGATGCAATTCTTGAAAAGGAACCTAAGCCCAGAAGGAAGATACAGGCAGCAAAGGAGAAGGATGAATTTAAAAAAGGATACAGGGCTAGCCGGTAGCATAGTGGTTTAAGTGCGCACGCTCCACTTTGGTGGCCCGGGGTTCGCTGGTTGGGATCCTGGATGTGGACCTACATACCGTTCATCCAGCCATGCTGTGGCAGCGTTCCACGTCGAAGAACTAGAAGGACTTATAACTAGGATACACAGCTACGTACTGGGGCCTTGAGAAGGGAAAAGAAGAGGAAGATTGGCAACAGATGTTAGCTCAAGGCCAATCTTCCTCACCGAAAAAAAAGAGTGACCAGAAGTCAGTTTAAAAAAAAATAAAACAAAATAAATAAGTAAGGATAAACTTGTGGATAAACCTAAACAGTATAAATTAAGTAGAAAACAATGATTTTGATCAATTTAGGAATATAAAAACTAGGGGAAACTAGTAGCCTCAAAAGAAACATCTAAGATTAAAGATAGATCATTGGAAGAGTTAAAGAATTCTAAGGTCCTTCTATCATCCCAAAGGAGGGAATGAGAGCCACTGATGGTCATAAACTGTGCTAAAGAATACTTTAAACAATGGAAACAGTATATTGGAAAAAGCAAAGAACCATAATGACTGCACTTGTGTTTTTGCAGGTTCACAACAATCTCCATCCTGGGACAGGGCATCCAAACAGAGAAAGCTGCATCTTAGAAAGGAGCAGCAAGGGTCAAAATGTGTCTGATATCACCGGGAGCTACCGTAAGGCATCCCGGAAGAGGACTTTGGCGTTGGAGTACAGCCTCCCGTGTTCCAGGGCAGCATCTGGATGGTGCTGCCATGAGAAAACCTCCAAAATCTCAGAGACTTCAGAAAACGAAAGTCTATTTCTCACTCTAGCAATAAAGTAATGTTTCCTTTGAAAAGGACAAGAATGTTTAATCACCAGTTACAGAGTGAGAGAGCTGTCACACGTGGCCGTGGGGACTCCAGGAACCGGGTTGGATCCATGGCCATGACACAGTGAAGCACCCACTCCATCCAGAGCTTTCTAACTTTACATTGTCCCCAATTTCATGAAACAAATGCTCTGCCTCCAACCCCTTTGCAACAGCCAGGGTGGGCTCACTTCCCAAGAACACACAGGATCCACTGTGCAACGGTCAGGCTCAAGGCAGATAAAATCATTTTGATTTTGAACTTCTAGCCATTTGTGTGCCCTGTGTGGTCCCCACTGGGGCCTCCACAAGCACAGAGTATAATCAGGGAGTGTGAACAAAGGTAGAGAAGCCCATTCTATACCTGAGAAGCAGGATCTTAGATGACAACGTGAAATGGATATCTGTGGCCTCCTCAGGAACTTCCTTTGCCCTAAATCTTGGAGTCCTTTTAAAAAAGAACCCAGAGAAGAAAACACCTTTTTAAACTGGTTTTTCGGCCCACAGTGCTCTGTGTATGATTTCGGGGGCAGGCCATCCATTTCTTCCATGGCATGCGGAGCATCTGGTCACAAAGTGGTGCACTAGTTCAGTTTGTCTTCCTAGAGGGGGCCACATCCTCAGAGGGACATCTGCAGAGAAAACACAGAGCCAAGAGGAACCTGGAGTCTGGATCAGGCTGCCCCAGAATCCCATTTGCTCCTTTTGTCCCCTCCCCTGAAGTCATCTCACAGGTTACATAAGAGCTAGTATTTCTCTCCCTTTAGGTTGTCCGACCTTGCCATAAGTCAGTCCTCCGTAATCTCTGAGAAATCTGGCTGATGCATCCCAAATTGCCCTTTTCTCTGCCTCCTTTCGACAGTTATCTGACATTTGACTTCCCAACGCCTAGGTCTGTATGGTTTTTTTCTACTAGACAGCGATATTTTCTCTTGTCAACAGTTGGAAGGACCAGAACATTAATGAATGTGAAAAGTGACTCATGTCCTCAGGTGTAAAGTGGAGGGTGGGTTGTGTGAGGTGACTGCCAAGATCCACGCCGACCACCGTTGTGTGCTTCGAGATGCTTCCGCAGACTCCCCATGCAATCAAGACTCTTGTTTTTCCACCGCCTGATCTCTGGAGGTTGGTTCACACTTTGTCATTCTGCTCCACACTCCCTTACTAGACTGAGAAATCCCAAATACTAATAATAATAATAATAATAACTACCATCCATTTAGCGCATGCTCTGTACTTTGAACAGTACAAAGCACATTAATATACTAACCGTGATCTTCATAGCAACCCCGCAATTTGCATACTACTAACTCAGCTGTACAAATGGGGAAGCTGAGGATCAGGGAGGTTCAGTGACACTCCCTGAGCCACCCAGTTCCTAAGTGTTGGTGTCAGAATTCAAACCCAGGTGCAGTGGCTCCTGAGCCCACACCCTGTCAACTCTAACAGATGGCCTCCTTCTCAAAGACAGACTGTGGCCTCATGCATGTGAGCATCTCCTGCCCCTAGGGTAGCTCCTAAAAGAGCGAGGGTGAAATAAATATTTGACTAATTAGTTCAAATCAGAGTTATATCCTCCCAGGAATTATAGGGGGAAATGAATACCTATGCTTCCTTACCCCTGGGGCATGCCCTGCCCTCGCTCCATTGCTTCTTGGAGTCCGGCCTCAGCCTGCAGCTTTCAAGGCTCAGGCCAAGGGCCACCTTCACCAAAAACACATCCCTCATGGCTCTTCCCTGTGCTTCTTTCTCCTGCCTCTGAAATCATTCAGTATGTGCTGCTTATACATCACACATTTAACATATTTGCCATGTGTAGAGTTAACCCCCGTATTCTGGAAAAAGCAAGCCACCCTAGAAGAAGTGTGAAAGTCCAGCTCAAGCACAGACTCTGCCCCTCCCTGGCAGCATGGAACTGAGTATTCATTAGATTCTCGGGACTGGTTCTTCCTCTGCAGAATAAGAATCATAGGTGCCCTATCCCCTTCGCAAGTCTGTTGGGAGGACAAAGTCAAATTCGCCCAAGGTACCTGCCATAGTGTACGCTCTCAATAAATATTTGGTATGATGTTACAGCTGTTTTCTGTTTTAGAGCATTGTGCAAATTTAAGTTATTGTTACTGATTTGACCATAATGTTTTGCATCCCCACAAAATAGACAGCAAGCCCTGAGAAAGCAGGGACCCTGGCTTCTTTCTTTCGTCACAGCCCGTGTTCAGACACTCATCATCTTTCCCCTAGATTACTAAAACAGCTGCTTAACTGTTTTTTTTTCCTGTTGACTTCTTTTCTCCAATTTATCCTCCACAATCAATCGAATGGATCTATTCCCTGAAAAGAGCCACTAGGCTGTCCCATTGCATAAGGGAGGAAAGACAAACTCTTGGGCATGTCATATAAGGCCCTCCATGACCTTGAACTTATCTCCCAGCCTCATCATCTGCCACTGCCAAACCTCACATCCTATGGTCCATCCACCTTAAGGTTCATCTTATATGATGCCCCTTGAATATGGGATTCCAGACTAGCTCTCTAGACTGGCCCTGTATTCTACAGCTCGCAATACCATCTTCTGCTTCTCCCCAGGGGACACGGGTACCAGCTACTCTGACCAAGCCCAAGTTGCCTGGAAATCCCCAAGCACAGGATGCCCTGGAGAGTTCTCCTCCCTCAACTTCTCTATAATGAAAAGTCTGACCTCACCTTCAAGACTCTGATCCAATATCACTTTCTCAGGAATGTATTTCCTGACTCTCCCTGGCAGAATCAATTCAGCACTGAGTGTTCCATCAATATTTGGAGCTCACTTTGACTACAGCACTTGTCACATTACATTGTGGATGTTTGCTGTACGTCTTGACCACCGCGGTATTTAGACTATGAGCCTCTGGAAGGCAGAAACCTGAGGTTCATCCTTGTTTTACCAGCTCCTGACACATAGGAAACATTTTTAAAATTGTAAATTTCAGAGGTAAAGAAGGCAAGAGGCTATCACCAGAGGCTTCTCCCAACAGCTGTGTATATTTATTTTTGCTTGAATGTATTTGGTGCCACTCTTAAGAATCATCAGAAGAGTAAATAATAGGGAAAAATTAAGAAGGCTGGAATAAGAATGAGCATAATACAGAAATGTTGAGGAATAGTGGTGACTGCACAATGGAATTGCCAATGAAAATGAGCACCTAATTTAAATTAGGAATCATTCACAAAAAGAATTGTGAGAGTAATTTGGGAAACAGTTTAAGAGGAGCTTATGTGGGAAATAGAACTTGTCAGCTTTCCTATTTAAGAGTGACAGCTCTTAAAACATGACATGGGGACCTAAAAGTTTTCCATGGAACACAAGTTCAACATGGTGGACACTCAACCCATAGTTGTTGACTGGCAGATTGTCATTCAATCTGTGACCTTGTGGGTTGGTTTTTCAGTTCGCATTATTGCACGCACATTAATGGTTTTGCCCAAGTAAACATTAGAAATATTCCAAGAATTGCTGTGAAAATATTCATTTCTTAAGTACTTTATAAAAATGAATCATCACAGAGGGAACGCATGGGCATAGAATAAAGGAGTCCAAAAGTGGAAATAACACTGCCTTTGGAAGAGCAAATTCCAGTTCTGCTCCACCCTGGCCATGTCATGTTGGAAATTGTACTTCTCCCACCTAAGTCTCAGTTTTTTCCCCCTTTGAAAAGAAGGGAACTACTCTTTTCTCATTAGGTTTGTTATAAAAATTAAGTGAGCTGAAATAGCAGGTTGGTTCTTTGGTCTTTTATTCTAAAAATTGATTGTTTTGGTTCGAAGGATAAATGTTGATAGCTGATTCCAAACTTTCCTCATTTTAAATGAATAGACATAAAAAGCAAACTATTATATCACATTGAACTTGAATTTCAGTAAAGTCCAATGCTCTTCTTTGCTTCACGGTCATGCTTTCACTAATAGGCCTCATGTTTGCTCCCCAAGCATCATCGCATCAGCAGCAGCTCCGTTACAAATTGCTCATGATTTCACTGCAATCTGCATGTTTCCTAACTGTGGTCTGAGATCCAGCCTCTTTTAATCTGCCATTTTTATGTCAAACATATTTAAAGATCAAATAAAACTGAGAACTGAGGGAGGTCTTGTTCTCCCTTTGCTCTTTTTCTTGTCTCCTCTAACTTCCTGGATAGTCTTTGTTTATTCTAAAGTGCTTGTCCCAAAGGCTGCCCGCCTAACTCAAGTGAAATGGACAGTGGACAGGTATTATTAGGCAGGAACGGCCCAGATGCTAGGATATATATTTTACCTGCACTATCTCTAAACCTCATTGTCGGGTAAACAAGCATGATGACATATGAGATATAACTACAGCCCTTTTGACAGACGAAATTGAGTTTCTGAGAAAGCCAGAGTGTTGGGTGATGGCACAGCTCACCCGTTTGACTTCACAGGCTTTGCTCTTCCTGGATGTCTTAGTTCAGGCTGCTATAACACAGTACCACAGACTAGGACCATGGTATGTGAACCACAGACATTTATTTCTCATGCTTTTAGAGGTTGGAAGTTCAAGATCAGGATGCCAGCATGGTCAGGTTCTGATGAGAACCCTCTTCTGGGTTGCAGATGGCTGCCTTCTTGTTGCATTCTCACATGGTGGAAAAGAGTGAGGCAGCTCTTTGGTGTCTCTTTTATAAGGGTACCAATCCCGTTCATGAGGGGTCCACCCTCATGACCTAATTACCTACGAAAGACTCCATATCGTAAGACCATCACACTGAGGGTTAGAATTTTGACGTATGAATTTTCGGGGGGGGACACGAACGTTCAGTCCATTCCACTGCAGCATTGGGGATCTTCTCATGCTATGCCTTTCTCCAAACTGCCCACCACTCTCACCCAGTTCATATCTACCATGGCTTCCTGATTGTATTTCCATTCCTATGCTAGAGTTGGAAACTGCCCTGAATCTTAGCTTCTTTGGCTGAAGTCCTGAGTCTCTTATCTATTCATGTCACTCATTCTCAAAGATTGAAACCAACTTTCATATTGTTAAGTTGCTGGACAAGTTCTTGATCCAAAATAGAAGAGTAAGAAATGTACAGATGTCATCATGTGCTTCCCTCCAAACATCTCTACGCTGGCTCAGATGGAGTTGAAGTGTACCTGCTTCCTGGATCACTACAGTTGAGAGCTGGTCATACACGTGGGAGCCCACTCTACAGATTAGTCACTTTCTTTGTCCAAGTCATGCCTCACAACCACATTCCATACCAGCAGACACTGTAAACATCTCACTGAACTTTAGGTTATGACTGCCATCTGGTCACTTCAGACTTCTTTTGCCGAGACACCAGCATACAAGGATGGACTCACTATCCTGGCAGGAGTAATTGACCCTGATTATCTGTGACAGACCCCCTGCTGTTATACACCAAGCACAGGAAAGACTGAGTTTGATACCCAAGTGGTCCACAGAGCATCACTTGATACTTCCCTGTCCAGTCTTGACAGTAAGTGGCCAAGTACTAAAGCCACAATCTGAAAAGAGCATGGTGACCAAGGGCTCAGACTCCACAGAGATGAAGGTCTTGTCACTGATCAGGTGAGACATCTAGACCAGCATAGGTGCCAACTATAAGTGAAAAGAAACTAAATGGACAAGGAAAATTGTGTGATTCAGTTACAGCCCGAAGATCAGCTGCGAAAGTAGGGGTTGTAGGTCATCCTGTAAACATTTCCTCATAAGTTTCCCCAAGAAAAGACATCATCCAGGGTCCTAGAGAAGCTTGTCTCAGATGGGTTAAATTTAACATGCAAATCAGGTGAATCTGAGCATAGCAAGCTTCAAATTGGGACAACCCCGAAGCGTCACAGTGGTCCCGGAGCCCCTTATGCTTTTGGCTGAGTTCTCTCTGCTAACTGCTTTGCAATTTAGCTTTGCCCTCTGCTCAGTTCAGCTTCCCTTACTTCCTCACTGTGTCCTCCCAATAAACCTCCTGAATATACATCAAATATGTTTTGAGGAAACCTGACCAGACTCTATCTATCTGCATTGTGTTTATTTCTATAAAAATTACTATAGTGATTGATCCACATTCAACTTGCCCTTTATCCTCCACCTCTCCCTTTCCATTATATGTCCAATAGATGAATACACTGTGATCTATTAGGGTCGTTCATGCCTCCTCACCACCATAAACATGTTTTCTCTTCATCGAGTGTTTAACTCTGTTTTTCCCTCAGAATATTTCATATTAAAAAAATAGATTCTCTTATATCCTCATTTGGCCCGATGCCTACCTTTTAAAAAATTTAAATCTCCCCTCCTGGAGAGATTGGAATTTATTTTGCGTGACTACACAAAATAGGATATTAATAGTTACTCTGTCTGTCTGGCTGAAGATTCTGTCTTTGGTGAGTGATCCACACTTGCAGTCTCTCCAACCTTAGACAACTTGTGTTGTCTTCTGTTGCTTCAAGACTGAGGCTGGGGGCTGGTCCTGTGGCCAAGTGGTTAAGTTCACGCGCTCCGCTTTGGCGGCACAGGTTTCGCTGGTTCGAATTCTGGGTGCGGACATGGCACCGCTCATCAGGCCACAGTGAGGTGGCGTCTCACATGCCACAACTAGAAGGGCCCACGACTAAAAATACACAACTATGTACCAGGGGGGCTTTGGGGAGAAAAAGAAAAATTTCTAAAAATCTTAAAAAAGAAAAAAAAAAGACTGTGGCTGAATGGCTTTATACTTTGCACAATCCTCGTCATTCTTTTAATGACCTTCAGGCCTGGGACCTGACACCCACAGAATAGGCTGTCAGATTTGGCAAATAAAAATACAAGACACTCAGTTCAATTTGAATGTCAGATAAACCATTAGAATTTTAGTATAAGTGTGGACCAAATATTACAATGGACATTCACAATGTTTGGTAACATAGTTAAACTAAAAATCATTCATTATTGATATGATATTCAAATTTAACTGGATGTCCTATATCTTATCTGAAAATTCTACCATATAATATATTAGAAATGGAAGAAACTGTAGAACGCTCTCCTTAGTGTTCAAAGTACTAAGTTTGGGGACAGATTTGAGTTTCAGTACAAGTTCTGCTGTGTATTGGCTGTGTGACTACAAACTAGTCACCTGAACTTGCTCCACAGTTGGTTTTGTAATCTATAAAATGGGCATAATTGGCTCTACCTTATTCCTCAAGTCCTGAGAATAATCAGAAATGTGACAAGAATGTGCTTTGTGTAATGGAAATGTGTACACAGAGGCTCTAAGTTGACTTAGTATAAATGCCTAGAAGCTATATTTTTGGTCCAACGAACATGTATATTTTTAAGGCTTTCGATATACATTAGCAAACTACTCTCCAAAAGGCTTGAGGTAAGTATATGAGAATATCTGCTTTTTATCCTAAACCAATGCCAAATTCTGCTAAATAATTTCAGCAATTACCATGTTGTGTGACTATCAAGTATAGTTGATGAAAATGCATATCCATAAGCCAAACTCCCAGTGGAGTGTCCTCTTACATGAATTATGGTTCCATTATCAAGGATGGAGAGCCTCAACTCCCTCACAGGCTAGATCAGTTAGGTCCAGCACACGTTGCCCTCAGCAAATAATAGATAGATCTGTAGCATTACCTCATGTCCAACACACCAGCAAATGTCAAGAGTTAAATTGCCCCTGTCAAAATGCCTCTGCTCACTCACCAAGACGAACTGATTCTTTGAAGAATAGCTTATCAGAATCTTATTGAAATGCACGTAGAGGAAGTTCATATGCTGGGAAGAAGTCCAGTCTAAAGGCCAACTGTGCTGTTAACCATCTTGAAGCCTTTAAGAAGGTTGTTTAACTTCTCTGGGACTCGAGAGAGTCAGGCTAAATAATCTCTCGGGCCTTCCAGGCTCTGACAGTCTCTGAATCTAGAGTTTGAAGCTTAATTAGTCCTATAAGAGTACTAAACTCACCTATGGTTGTAATTCATTCAACCCAATAGCATTTCTGAAGCAGGTGCCAAGGGATGCTTTTTAGGATGCTGTATTCATTCTTTCCTTTATATAGTATTTATTCTCTTCAAATTATTTTCAGTATATAATAATAAATAAATAACAATGAAAAAATAAGCAAAATTATTTAGGACAAAAAAAGAGCCAAGAGTGGGGCAAGTAGAAAAAACTTTGGCTGGAGATAGCCATTAGTAGAATGCTCAACTTAGCTATGAGCTTCCTGGTAGGCAAGATAGAAAGGGCAGTGCAATCAGCCTCAGTAGATATATGTCTCAAAATACGACCAATGTAAGCTTAATTACTCATTAGGAGAAAGTATGTTTCTGATTTTGCTCCCTTGCATTAAACTCTAAGTGGACATTTACGAAACTCTTTGTTACATCCTTGGAATATTACATACACACACACATATCTTTATAGTATACGAAATACTTCAAGGTTCAAGATACCCCTCAGACATCCCTGACTGCTCTTGCCTACCCAAAATATAAATATGGCAAATGGCATCATCAAAAACTTTTGATAGCTCTTTATATCCTCGATCTATGCTGCTTTTAGTGTAACTATTTATACCTGTGCCGTTTAATATAGTAGCCGTTAGTCATGTGTACCTATTAAGCATTTGAAATGTAACTAGCTCAAATTGAGATATGCTCTAGGGTACCATATGCACTGGAGTCCAAAGACTAAGTAAGAAAAAAGAAATGTAAAAACCCTGTTACTAATTTTTATATTGATCAGATGTTGAAATAATAATATTTGGCTATATTGGGTTAAATAAAATACATTATTAAATTATCAAAATTGATTTTAACTCTTTCTTTTTACTTTTTGAAATATGCTTACTGTAAATTTAAAGTTACACATGTTGAGTGCGTTTGTGGCTCACTTTGTATTTTTATTAGCATTCGTATAACAACAATAGCAAGAAAAGCATAGATTTTTGATCAGCAAGCAGGTGCACACAGCATGTGGCTGCTATAGATACATCATCTCATTTTCCTTATAATTATACCTCGTGCCAAACTGAGACAGAGAGGTTATACCTTGTCCAGCATTGGAAAACTAGGATGTGACAACTGCATACACCAATTTCCCCAAAACAACTCTTCTCATATTTTGAAGTTCTAAGTCTTTGGGTCTTGTTGCTCAGCCGTTCATTTTAATCATATTAACCAGTAGTTAGGAATCAGAGAATTGAGTTAAAATCTGGCAGACTTGGGTTTCAGTCCTGTGTAGACTCATGTATTTTGCTCCTTTTTCCAGCCAGGGTCTCACTTTATCTCTGGAGCTAGATGAGCCGAAAGTGAACGTAGGTTAAGAGCTTCCTGTGCTCCAGACACTCCTCTAAGCACTTTACATACTAACTCATGCAACTTCATAACAGTTCTTTGAGGTGGTTCCTAACATATCTGCATGTTTCAGGTGGGGAAACTGAGGCATTGGAAGGTTCACGAACTTTCCAAAAATCACACAAGCTAGGAATGAAGGAACCAGGACTGGGACCAGTTCCTTTAGCTCCAGAAGTTCGAGGGGCACCCAGAGCAGGAGGGTGGAACAGCCTGCCCTGGGCAGAGACACCTGGGAAGTGCATTGTCTTAAAGAATTTTAAAATAATAATATGCCTAGCTAAATATCAGTCTGCTTTTATTTTCACCATTCACTGGCAATTCTGAACAATGTCAGTGAGAAAATACACATTCCCTCAAAATATTTGCTGTTCCAAGATCAAAATAATTGCTGTTATTACTGTTGAGTTTTACTTATGTGTAGATAAGCTTCAAATTGACACGTTTATTGTCCATTAACAGAATGGAAGTTGATTCCAAGAACTCCCCTGACACAGGCACACCCAGCTACACACAGCAATTTTGAGAGGAAGCTTAAAACGATTTGGAATCATTAGAGCTCGCTTCAGGTGCAAGCATAGTTCATCTCCCCAGTCCCTGTGATAGTACATAGTCCTATATTTAGCCAACAGGTGAGAAATGAACAGTTATGGCACAGTGATGGCAAAGAAGAAGAAAAGAGTTAGGGTTGCTTCAATTCTGTCATTCAATGTGACCACTTGGAGTGTTTATTTCTATTTAAAATTCTAAACACTGAAACAGAATGTAAAATGCAAGGTGTAACATTTTTATTTGCAAGCACAAACTTTAGCTCACACAGGAAAGTGATTCATCCCATTTCATGGTTATTACTGAAAATAATTCCACCCCATAAAGGAAGGAGTTATCAGAAATAGATCTGCTTCAAGTATCCACTCTGCTAGATTTGCCACTTAACTCTCAGTTTCTAAGGACAAGCAGCCTCTCTAAATGTCCTGCCTCATCGAAAAATGCCATGTTTTGTGATTATATCACTCTCGTTCTTCATATCTCTGAACTTAGGTGGCTCAGATTGCCTGAAATCCATCTACAAAACGAATCAGGGAATAAACAATTAGTTGATACCAGGTCCCTCAGTTATCTTCTTCATTTTATTCTGATGATTCACTGGACCTTCTCCACTGTGTTCCTCAGAAATATGGTTGCCAGACCACCACGTAAAGTCAATGTTCCTTTGCAGCTCTGAGGCCAAAGTCCTCTCCAGTTTCATTCCATCCAAATAAACTCTTGGCAGTCTCCCCAGATGTCCCATGACCTTCCACACCTCTGCAGATCTGTGCCTCTTCCTCCCTTTGCCTGGAAAGCCTTCTCTCACCTTTCTCCCTCTCTGACCCATCTTGTCTGCTGGAAAAATCCCTCCTCATCCTTTCAAACTCACCTCATATGTCAGCATCCTCTGAGAAACCCCTCCAGACAGTGCTAGGCGAAGTTGATGGTTATTTCCTTGTTGAACACTTACAACAATCTCCTGATAGCTTGTTTACATAACTGCATTGCTTCTCCCACCTTAAAAGTGACCTCTGAAGCTCAGGAACAACTTTCTCTACACATCTATACCTAAGAGACCCAAAACAAAGCCTGTCCCCTAGCATGACCTCAATAAATATTTAGCTAATAAATGCATGAATGCGGTCCAATATTTTCTGATTGCTTAGATTGGGGTCCCTAGGAAAGAAAATGATATTTAAAACAATAAGGGAAATTGTCTAAGCCTGGGTTTCCTAGAAAACAGTATGAAGCAAATCTTAACTGCGAACATTTAATGGGAGCGTAATCCTAGGCACACGAGAGAGAGAAACAGGGAAAACAAATACAAGGCGGGCATTGCTAAATTGGTCCAAGGGAGAGGGTTGATGGTCATGGACGATGCCCCTGGAAAAGCTGAATGGGGCTGCCATGTTTCACTGCCCCAGAAAGAAGAAGGGCAAGCAACTTATCTGCCAGCTCCTTCCTGCCTCCTCTCTCACGGGCCCAGGTTAGCCCCGTGGGGCATCAACTCCACCACAGTGCAGGGCTATGTTACCTGACTCCTCCCGCCAGCCTATTGAGAAGTTGAATGCTCTTGGGTCTGGTGGGGTTAGACCCAGGCTCTGTTGTTACCATGGTCCTCACCACTGAGGGCTCATTGAAGGCCATGCTGATGCCTGGCTCTTGTCCCCAGAGGAGGCAGCAGTAGGACATAGTGATGGAGGCAATAGTCGGGCTTTGCTTCTATAGGAACGATGGGAGCCAAAGTCAGGAAATGACCAATGACTGAAAAGATCAAGCAATTTTAGCCATAAAAGCAATAGGAAGCTAACAGAGGGATTAGAAGATTTGCTATGTGTCAAATTGTTAACCAGATTAGTATTGCCAAAAGGTCATACTGACAGTGGAGAAGAAGAGAGTCAGCAAAAGAGAAGAAAGATGAAGGGAGACCAATTAAGGAGCTATTCCAGCTTGGACTGAGAAAATGACAGTGGAATTGAAAGAAAACACAGAAAGATTTTGAGAGATGGTTGAATATGACAAGAGATCTTACAACGAAAGATGAGACAGAGCGAGAGAAGTATTGTAGCTGAATGTTTTAACAAGCCTAGTTTTACACCTAGCCTCATGTGTCCTGAAAACTGGGTTAGGCATGGCTTGAATTTTTTTTTTCTGGGTACATCACCTCACACATTCCCAGATCATGTGCCGTTTTATACCCTTTTCTGAGACCTAGTGAAGCACTTTCTCCTATCAACCAGGTGTTCTACAGTACAAGAGCGAAGCACCATCTGCAAATGGAAGGACTATTCTTTCATTCCCTCTCCTGTAATGTTTAGTAACATATTAAGATGAATGCTTGCATGGATTTCTGAGACTGTGAATTTTTAAAAAATAAATATAGGCCCAGCCCAGTGGCATAGGGGTTAAGTTTGTGTGTTCTTCCCCTGTGGCCTGGGGTTCATGGGTTTGGATCTCAGGCACGGACCTACACAGTGCTTATCAAGCCATGCTGTGGTGGCATCCCACATATAAAATAGAGGAAGATGGGCACGAATGTAAAGGAGGGAGATTGGCAACAGATGTTGTCTCAGGGCCAATCTTCCTCACCAAATAAACAAATAAATAAATTGTAAGCATATTAATAATGACCAACATCATCTCAATTTTCTGGTTTGGATGGAGTCATCTCTTCTTGAGGAACTTGGCCTGAGTCTGCCAAGCACAGGACCGGAGGCAAAAGGGATGGGCCATTCAGAGTTTGGATGAATAGACTCTTAATCTCATTGCTTCCTGTCTTCATCTTTACAAAGACAGAAAACAATCTGCCTTATTCATCAGGTTGTTGTGTAAGCCTGTGAGAGTTTTCTTTTCAAATAAACTGTAAATCACTTTTAACAAGGATCATTATTATTACCACAATTCAAAATGGTAAATGACCATTGAATGCAGTGCAATGCAGTGTAGTGTAGGCTATTTTCACTTCAATAGGAAATACAACGTTATTATTTAGTGCAGTAATGCTGGCAGTAGAGAAAAATTCATTAAATTTTGTTATAAAATATAATTATGATAAGAAAAGATAAAATACAAAGTATTGTGGAGGATATTAAATATTAAACCTGTGTGAAACATCCAAATAAAATCCCATCAAAATTCTAAGAGGCAACTTGAACTTGCTTCTTGATGATAACTTTTATTTTATAGTGGGTTTTATGCTTCAATGGGTCACACACAGTTTCCGATTGATACTTTTTAATGAAATTCTCTTCAAAGTTCTAATAGTCGCCACAACTAAAAACTGTCTTTGTACGAGCAGGTGATAATAAAATGTAAAACCATTTTATAATGACTCAAAATTTGCAACAGCTGTAATTAAATTGACAGACTCCAAGAGATCTTTGCCTTCTTTCACTGATGAAAATATCGAGGAAATTTCTCGCGATAATGTGAATGAATTTCAGATGCAATCAAACATTTTCATATAGAGTATTTCACAACAATGCAGACGCTCTCATTTGAGAAATACATGCACTGTTAAGGCTACTATCCCCTACAGCTAGTTTAGACTAAAAGAGCATAAAAGAGCTATCACTAAAAGAACACATCAACAGCAAATTGAACAGTAGTATCCCAAATTGTGAAAACAGAGAGTTGGGGCTGGCCCCCAGAGTCGAGGCTTCCAGACCTTGCAGAAGCTGCCTCTCGGTTTTTCCACCCCTCCTACCACCTGGGCTGCAGGCTCTGTTTCTAGGGCAACTGGAACATGAACTTTTCCTTCTACTCTACAGACATCTGGTCCACAAAGGGCAGAAAAGTGCTCTGTGGCAAAGGATCCTCTGGCCAAGCTTCACATTTAACAGGAGAACACAAGAACCAGACGCTGCTTATTCCAGTCACCGCCTGCAGGGCCCCACTTGACTTCAGTCTTCAACGTTTACTCTTCACCCAAAAGCTCCATGAGTCTTTTAAGCCAATGATCACGGGATTCTGGCACCCGTAGCGATCAGTGTGACAAAGGTGCCCCAGTAATCCACTCTATTCAAACCATGTTCTGGAAAACTCTAGTTAAAGGAACCTCTTCCACCATGGCATGAGGAGGGCAAGAGTTTTATATGACAGACTTGTAAATCGAGTATCAGTGCATCAGATGTGCTAGCATTCCTGAATGGATGATAACTGGACTCAAATGAACAGGCTCTGATGCCGCCATAAGTGATCTTATCTGTTATTCAGAGGGATGCAACTCTACCTTCTGAGCCCATCTCAGCAATGTGGTCATTTTCATTAATGAGGACAAAACGGAGCTTTTAAATCTAAAGGTGGATGTGAGTCAACAGAGCATTATATACGTAGGTTGAAAATAATGACTAAAAGTGCAATTGCGTCCAAGTAACATCTCAGAAATGGATTAGCAGAAATAAAGCTCATTCATATTCCACAGCTCTTGTCAGGTAATAGAGTTCAACATCATTCAACTGGTGGTTTTTGTTTGGTTGAGCAATCATGGAGTGGAAATCATGATTCATTACAAACCCCATCAGTCATGTCTCTTAAAAGTAATTACATATTTCTTTGAAGGGAATAAACTTCCTCTATTTCCTTTTTGTTTAATTCTTAATTTTCGGCACAGGAAAAACTTTAAAATAGGATCAGAAGAACTAAATCCCTCAATTACCTTACACGTGGCCTTAGACACGTCACTTAAAATTTGTGATTCAGTTTTCCATCTATAAACCAAAGAAAAGAGCGGAAATTATTCATGAGGCCACGTAACTCCAAAATCTAGAATTTTATCTTTGGTTTATTTCCTCACATTGCTTAATCAATTAGGACTATTTTACTCAGAAACCATGTGTTTTCCTAGATATAAAATATCATTCAGATTATCATTGGAAGTCAAGAAAATAAAATAATGGCATAAAAAGATGCCAGTTTTAAGTATCGTGAGCAGGGACGTTGTTTATCTTTGCATGCTCAGGGATGTTTGAAACATATTCAGTGCTCAGTAGATGTCTGATGAATTCAAAGGATTCTTGCTAAACACATAACCTCCTTGATTTATTTGGGACACTTTTTGTTGTTCACTTGTTTTGCTTTTGTTTTTGAGAAAGAGCTTCTTTGCTTGAGCTTCTCAACACTAAATCTGGGGGACATATAGCAATTGGGGAGCTCCCATTATGGGTAAAATCACCAGAAAATCTTTTTCTTGGTTCATGGCAGCTTCACCGTAAACCCTCTGCATAGTGCACAGTGCTTTCTTCCAAGGCTGTGCCCTTGAAACAGTCATTCACTGGGCCATTCATTCCTTCCAGGTACACTGTTTAGGCATCTACCATGAGTCATCTACCTACGCTCAGCACAAGGGATGTGGTGGTAGGGAAAATAAACAACAGTCCAGTTTTCAAGGAGCTTATATTCTGAAGGGAAAAGACAGGGAAAAACATGTAAGTATGTGAGAAAGAAAACTTTCAGATAGTAATAAGTGTTAGGAAGAAAAGATATAATACAATTGGCAGCAAGGGGAATGGGGAAAATTGTGATGAGGAGGCCCTTCAGATAAGGTGGTTCTCAATAGACAACATTTTACGGGAGATTATATGGCAAAATAAACACAGTCAATGAAAGATCTAGGGAACCAGAGACCAGCCAGAGGCAGGACAAGCACAAAAACCCTAACGCCTGAAAGAACTTGGAGAGTTGAAAGAGAAATTTAGGTCATTGAGGCCATAGTGTCCTTGGCAAAGGAGAAAGCGAGATGAGAAGTTGAAGAGTTCAGAGAACACAACTCAAGTCTCAACTGGTTGCTTCCTAGTTGTGTGGAATCAAAACATCTTATTTGATCTCCAGAACTTATTCCTCTTCTAACTACAAGTTTGTCATGCACAGCATGGTGATTATAGTCAACAGTACTGTATTATACACTTCAAAGTTGCTAAGAGACTAGATCTTAATTTTCTCACCACAAAAAAGGAATGATAATTACGTGACGTGATGGAGGTGTTAGCAACACCCGGGTGGTAATCATATTGCAACATACAAACGTATCAAATCAACACATTGTACACCTTAAACATACACAATGTTATTGGTCAATTATGTGTCAATTAAATAAATAAATAAATAAAAGATTCTGAGAGTGAAAGATCAAAGAAAATCTCAGTTGCCCTCTTTGAACCCTAGTTTATACCTATATATATTAGAGGTGAAAATGTTTGGCTCACAAGATTGCTGTGAGGATTACAAAGAGCGAGGCCTTTCAGAACAAGCACCATGGTATGCCAAATGATATTCAAACTCCCTAACATAGCAGCGCAGGTGGTCTCCACCTTGGGTCTAGCTACCTCTCTAGCTTCACTCCAGCCTATTTCCCCTCATCCACCCTTGACCCAAATACAATGCATCCTCGAAGTTCCCTAAATGTGCCAGCATTTTCCATTTGTCTATGCCTCGCATAGCTGTTCCCCCTATTTGAAATACCCGCCACCTCCTTCTTGTCTTAACTCACTTTTACTTGCTTATCAAGACTTGGTTCAAGAAATACTTCTTGTCCCTCCTTCATAGTCCAACAACACACTAAGCACCACTGACCTGTAGTCACTAATTTACTGGTTTGTCTCACCCTCTCTACTGCAAACTCCTTGAGAAGAGAAACAACACCGTATTTGCACACCAGATTCCTACATAACCTGGAACAAATAGGTGCTCAATGAGTGTTTACTGGGTAATCCCCATGTCAGCTGGGGTCTCCTCGATGCTGAAAATCTGGACATAACCGGCTCCCACTGAAAAGTTCAAATTTCCAGTGTTAGTCAAGATAGGCCAGGTTATTCCATAATAACAAACACCCCCAAATCTCCGTGGCTTAACACAAATAAGAATTCTGCCTCACTCATGTGACATGTTCAACCCAGGGTGGCAAAGGCATCTGCTCATTACAGTTCCCAGGACTCAAGAAGACTGAGTCTCCTTCTTGACACCTGATTCCTCAGGCATCACCCCAGAGAGAAGGGGACTCTCCTACCTTGCACGTCTGAAAGGATTTAGCAAGAGGATTCTCAAAGGCTGTTTTCTGATTTCTCATAAAGTGCTCAGTTTCCAATTTGACTAGAATTTCTGTGAGAACAGCTCCTTCAAATATATTTCAAGAGCTAACTGGGATGGGGAAAAAAGGCCTGCTCATGCACTCACACACTCATACACACATGCACACATGCAACACACGTGTACACAGGGGCACACACACAACATTCAACAACTATTTCTGAAATGTGGTCAGAGCTTAAAGTCTTGTAGTCGTCAGTGCCAACCACCAGGTGTTGAGGATGGAGTGGTTTGCCTGGTGTTCTGTTCTCTGGCCAATTATATTGCCTTAGAGTTAGGATTCAGCGTCACTTATATGTAGGAGTTTCTTCACCTCCACCTAACATAAAATCTAATCCCACCAGAAGATAGTTAGTGATATTGGGCAAGCCACTTTGTTTTTCTGAAACTTGGTTTTGCAAGTCTAGCAATCAATAGCATCAGGGCCATAATAACAATAGCAGCAACAGCTTACATGCACTGGGCGTCTACGTGCTTGCATTATCTTAATTCTTACTCTTACACACACACCATCTATTAACTAGTATTATTTTCCTATTTTGCAGATAAGGAAGCTGAAGCACAGAGAAGAGAAGTTAAGTAATGTGCCCAGGGCCACAATGAAGCCAAGTTGAACCCAAGTCAAATTCCAGAGCTGGAGGTCTTAATTCTAAAACTATACATCAGTAAAAGAGGACGATAGCGACAAGAGTCAAAATGAGTGAGTGCATTAAATGGGAATGGGTTTATTAAAAGATAGTAAAATGTAAAAAGGAACTCCCCAATACTACTATAAACCATTGAACACAGGAACCATGTTGCATTGATCTCAGTGTTCCTTAGCATACAGTAGATACTCAACAAACGCTCAACGTATGCAGTAAACACGAATTCACGTGAGCCACTGGCCATATCCCAGTAGCCACATGGGGTTCTACGGGATCGTGCCTACGTGACCAAGATGGTACTCTTGAAGTAGAAGCACCTGATTAGGCTGTCAGCCAATCATTTCTCTCTTCTTGGAATGAGAAACCTGAAAGGAAGTTTCCAGAGACTGTGGGGCCTTGGAACTGAGTTATGTCAATGACTACAATGTGGAGAGAAGATCAGTGACTCCTGCTGCTGAAGTCCTCAAAGATGCCTTGGTTTTTATCCTTTCCAAGTATCACTGTTCATCTTTTCCTTTGACTCAGTGACTCCCTCAGTTTCCAACCATGAAATCCCACTTTGATTGGCTTAAACTATCCAGAGACTTTTTCTGTAGTTTGAAACCAAAAGAACCATAGCTAATAAAATTCATGGATATCTGTATGGGAAGGTGGCATGGACTAAATGTTTGTGTCCCGTAATATTCATATGCTGAAGCCCTAATCCCCAGTATGACGGTATTTGTAGGGGAAACCATTGGGATGTGATTAGATCATGAGAGTGGAGCTGTTATAAATGGGATTAGCACTCTTCTAAGAAGAGCAGAGAGAGACATAACCTCTCTCACTGCCACGTGAGGACATAGCAAGAAAGTGGTCATTTGCAAGCCAGGATCCATCCATGCCAGCACCCTGATCTTGGACTTCCCAACCTCCAGAGCTGTGAGAAACAAATGTGTTGTTTAAACCACCGAGTCTGTGGTGTTTTGTTAAAGGAGACCAAACTGACTAAGACAGAAGGATATGAGGAGCTATGAGAAACTTAGGGTGTAAAAAGACAGTTATTACAGTAGAGGGGATAAAGGAGAGAAGAAAAATAACCAGCCCACAGCAATGTTCTTCAGTCCTTAAATTTTAGAGTGCATAAAATTCCTCTAAAGCTGAGGTCAGTAACTACAGCCAGTGGGTTTTGGAAATGAAGTTTTATTGAGACATAGCCACATCCATTCATCGACAATTTACATACTTTCTACAGCTTATTTCATGCTACAACTGCAGAGTTGTGTAGGTGTGACAGAGACCATAGGGCCTGCAAAACCTAGAATATTTACTGTCTTGGCCTTTACAGAAAAGCTTTGCCAACTCCTGATCTAAAGCTTAGTAAAAGTTACACCTTCCTGCCCCAGGCCCCACAGATTCAGATTCTGTAGGTCTAGAGTGACACTCTGGATCTTGCCTTTTTAACAAGCACCCCAGATGGTGTGCAGAACACACCGTAGGATAAGTGATCAGATGTTAATATACAGGCGTGTTATCATGGCGTCAATGTTCTTCCTGAATTGGACTCTGCATTCTGTCTCACCTCCTCAGCCTTGACCTCTGCCACCCACTGAAGCTCAGGTTCTGTTCACTGGGCAGCTCGGTCCCACTGTGACCTTGATTACGTTGTCACCTCTGCCTGGAAGCCCATCACCACCTTGTCCACTTGGCTGAATCTGTTTGATCTTTCCAGGTGTCACCTGCTCTGGGAAGACTTGCGTGACTACCCTCCAACCCATGCTGGAATTCTTTGTCACCTTAGTCAGCTCCAGTGGGGGTGGCACTCCCTACAAGTCACTTCCTGCCATCCTGTAACTAGCTTTTTCTCCAGTTGTTATCTTTCTCCCCAAATATAGACATATACCTCTTCCTTAATTTCTCCAAAGAACCATTAAAACTGTGAGGGTTAAAAAACTCCGCTGAAAATCTTATAATACAAGAGAGTTAAAAGAAAGCTTTGAAACTAAATCCTACCCCACAGGCTGACACAGAGCAGAAGCTCATGACTTGTTGAATGGACGAATGGGTGAGTCCTGGCACCTCTTGAATCCATGGCCCCTTCTGTCTCAACTCTGTGGCAGTGTTCCTTGGATCAAACTTCCCTTCATCAAATCTTGGTCTTCAAACTCCTTTTTTCCCAGAGAAAATAATTTCCTTCCAAAGCCAGACCAGAACCATCCCGCAAAGATTTAACCTGGCATTATTGCAGAGGACCACGTGATCCTCCTGAATGCCCCACTCCAGAATAGGTAAGCATTTGATTTATCTTTGTGGACAGAGGAGTACTTCTCAAATATTTTTTCTTAACAAAAGAGAGAGAAAGAAACAGAGGGATAGAGGCAGAGAGGAAGGAAATGGGAGAGGGAGAGAGGAAGGGTTGAGGGAAGGAAGAAAGGAAGAAAAGAAGGAAAAAGAAGGGAAGGGAGGGAGAAAGAGAGAGAGAGAGAGGAAGGGAGGAAGAAGGGGATGGGGGAAGGGAGAGAGAGATTAGCTTTCCCCCCAAAATGAAGTTGGACAAGAAATTGCTGGTAGCTCCATAATAGCACTCTGACCTGTTACGGAATGAACGCCTACCTGTGACAAGGACTTCACAGTGTCTCATTTGCACCTCTTAGATATCTTTTGGGATATATATTATTGTATTATTATTCCCAGTTTGCAGATAAGAACGTTGAAGAGCAGGGAAGTTAAGTTATGCAGCCAAGGTCACAGAGCTGCCAAAAGGAAGTCAGGATTTGAAGCCAGATCCAACTTCTGGACGGTGTTCCACCCACTCAGATGGATTACCAGCCCTGTAATGAGTAGACGTGGATCCCGGTCCAGGTGGGAAACCCCTTGAAGCTCTCTGCACCTCAGTTACCTCACCTGTAAAATGTAAGAGTGTGTCTCCAAGATCCCTTCCTGCTGTAAGTCAGTGGCTTAATTCTCTCCCCAACATACTGTATTTCTTAGAACGTAAGACACCATTAATTGTAAGACATTCCATTATTTTATGCATCACTAAGAAAAAAAAATGCTGCTAATTAAGCTATAAAGCAATGCTTTTTACCACTTAGAACTTCAATTTTATACTTATTGAAAGAGCATTTTGAAACATAGCTAAATATAGATTTTAACAGATACCACACTTGGCTGTATGTAAAAAGAAAATACAAGTGACATAAACTAGGAAATATATTCCTGAAACTTTCAAAGTGGTACTTTTCTCAATAACTTTCCCACTCAAAGTCATCAATACTCATATTTTCCAGAAAATATCATCTTCCGTACCATCAAGAGCCTTAGAGCAGTGCATCATTTCATCTCTTAAAATAGTGTTCACTATTGTACTCTGGATGTTCTTCCAATCTTCTCACCCTCATTCTTCCAGCTTTTATTCAGGCACTTTCTAGATCTTACCAGATGATGTCAACAGAAGATTTTGTAGACAACCTCGTGGAGATATAATGTCAAAGGGTAGATTTGTGGTCCTTTGTCAATTTGGGGGCCCAGGACAAATGGGCCTCCTTTGTTGGGATCCCTGCCCGGAGCCACCACTCCAGTCCAAGCCATCTCAGATAGCTGGGTGGGGTCCTGGGTTCTGGGTACATGGAGAACTCATAAGCAAATCCTGCCTGGGAGCCATCAGCCTCACCAGGAACTGAAGCCAAAGAATGAAGCTTTATTTGTGATGACCTCCTTCCATGTTCCATAGCCACAATGTCTAGACACTATTTATTGGCAACCCTCTGGGGTTTGTAAGGAGTACACTCAAGTCTAATTAATTAATCTGATTAATAGTGTGCACAGTCGTTAAAGAGTAACCAGAGCTTTAACGAAGACGAAAGAGCACCAGATGTCCGCTTTGATTGTAACTCAGCTACTAGTCTTAACGCTCCCTGTTCTTTCCTGGCTTTGCCTGACTTCTCCGAGTCCCCACTCGTTTTCCATCATAGCTCCTGGTGTCTTTTTCCTGTGACTTAGTGGCAAGCACATGAACCTTAAAGCCTCCGCTGATAATGGGTCCCATTCCTGAATCATCCACACGAACAGCTCTGTGAGCTTGATGAGGCCTCGGTTTCCTCACCTGTACTGCAGGGGTAACGGTGTCTACCTCGCAGATCATTGTGCAGGTTCAATACAATAAAGTATGTGGAAGCGCCGGGTTCACACTGAGGATGTGCAGGTTACCCTCCTTCCTTCTCTCCCTCTTGCCCTTCTCAATCTTCCTTCCTCTTCCTCTTCTATATGGTTGTTTTCAAAACCTTTGCCACCTTTCCTCCCTCCTTCCCTTCCTTTCTTCCTTCCTCTTTTCTTTCTTTCCTCCTTTCTTTCTATCCTCCCTCCTTTCCTCTTTTTCCAGGCTTTCTGTTTTTCTCTCCTCTCCCTTTACCATCTGAAGTCATCACAAGCACAGGAGCCATGAGCTATCGCTGGATGTCTGGCAAAGCTGGCAAATTTGCAAAAGACAAGAATAGCACTTGAAGTGGCAAATTGGATGAAGGTGTGTGTTGCTTGTTATTGCAATAAGACCGTCTTTCTCTCATCAACCTGGCTGGTGAGGAATACACAATGAAACAGGAGATTGGGGAGGCCGGGAGAGAAGCAAGGACGAGCCTCTCCTGCTCCATATCTTATGTTTCATATCTTGTATTGTCACTGCAGAGAAACAGAAGTGACTAACTGTGATACTTGGAAAGTTTAAATACTTGAGAACTTTAAATCAGTTCTCAGTGACATACAATCTTGACTAAACTACAAGTAAATCTCAAGAGTTTTTTGTTTGCTCGTTTGTTTGGATTTTTTTGTTTATTTTTTGCAATCTACTTCAGCTGTTATCTGAGAATCAGTTTCTCTCTGCCTGAACCATGGCAGCAAGAAGTTTTCTCTTATCACTATGGTGGAGTCTGGAGGGATGAACCAGTCATATCAATCCTGTTTCTCACTTCCCCGCCCTCCCTTGCAGTTTACATGGTCATGTTGTCCCTCCTGGCCAATGACATCTAAGTAGAGTCTGCTAAAGAATAGCAGTTTGGGGGAAAGTTCTTGCTTTTCTTACAAAAAAAGGATAGATGGAGGAGGCTGGCAGGCATAGCTCTGCCTTCATCCTTTTCTTCCAGTTTTGAATGCAGATGTGATGAATGGACCTATAGTAGCCATGTTATAGCCATGAGGTTCAGGAGAATTTCCACACAAACATCTTTGAGATTCTTACTCAAGCCTTGCAACCACCAACTTCAAGAAAAAGAAACCACTATCTTCTTAATCCAGTTGTTCAAGTATTGCTATGGATTGAATTGTGTGTCCCCCAAATTCACATATTAAAGCCTTAATCCCCAGTGTGTTAGTATTTGGTGGTGGGGCGTTTAGGAGGTTGCTAGGGTTAGATGAGGTCATGAGGGAGGGGCCCTCACGATGGAATTAGTGGCTTTACAAAAATAAGAAGAGAGAGAGAGAGAGATCACACAGCAAGATGGCAGCCATCTACAAGCACCTTGATCTTGGAATCCCCAGGCTATGGAACTGTGAGAAATAGACGTCCATTATTAAGCCACCCAGTCTGCGGGATTTTGTTATGGCGGTCCAAGCAGACTGATACAGGCATACTGTAACTAGTAGCTAAAAATATTTCTAATCAATATCTTCCTGGCCTATGGAAAGAATTTAGAGTCCTAACTCTTCTACAATCCAAATCTGAGTTGGGGAGTTATTCTGGATCCGTGCCAATGCATTCGAATCACCTTCCTGAGGTTCTTACAAAGTAACACAAAGCCTGATAGCTAGTAAGTGCTGTAAACAGCTGGGCTCATTTTCCTTGGGAACGATCACTTGATGAGGAACTGTCCTAATATGAACTCAGTGAAACATTCCCAGTGCTATACGCTCTCTTGTCCCTATTTTGAGGTTCGTCCTGTTCCAGCTCATGAAAAGTATAGATTTTTTCCTAGTCTGGTTAACTCTGCTTCTATGGTTTGCCTATGTCAGAATCACTAGCCAGCGAGTTAACAAAACTGGCTCATTCTCAGGGCTGGCCCCGTGGTACAGCGGTTAAGTTCGCACATGCCACTTTGGCGGCCCAGGGTTTGCTGATTTGGATGCCAGGTGCAGACCTACGCACTGCTTGGCAAGCCATGCTGTGGCAGGCGTCCCACATATAAAGTAGACGAAGATGGGCACAGATGCTAGCTCAGGGCCAGTCTTCCTCAGCAAAAAGAGGAGGATTGGCGGCAGATGTTAGCTCAGGGCTAATCTCCCTCAAAAAAAAAACCTGAGTCATTATTGACTTACTCATTCAAAGGCTGTGGCTAAGCTTCTCCTGTCTGCCTAGCACTGGGGAGAGGGTGGCAAATAAGCCAGAACGGTCCTCGCCCTCAAAGAGCTTACATCTAGCCAAAGATAGCAGAAAACAAGCAAACAGCCAACCAAATACAATGATTTCAGATGGTAAGATGTCCTATACAGGAGTAAACAAATGTTTTTGGTCGGAAAATTCTGGGAGCAGGTAACTTAAGTGGGATGAGCAAGGATCACTCCTCTGGGGAGATGCCTTCTGAGTGAGACCAGAATGAGGGAGGCACGCAATGATCCAGAATAGCCCCTTAGACAGAGGGAACACCAGGTGCGGGTGAAGGACCTTTTCTTCTTAGCTAATAATTGAGCTTTGGTGCCCATTTGTTTCTCAAAGCCTGGGACAAACATCTTCTGGTATCTCCACAGTATACATCCATTTGTCCACCAGTGAATTAATTAATAAATTAATTGTAAGAAGTGTGAAATATTCCCAAGTACAACAGGAAGCTAGTGAACAATTTTAAACAAAGGAGTGATATTATCTCATTTACATGGTGCTCGCTACCCCAAATCACTCATGACTTCATTAAATAAAAATTATCACTAGGACCACACAAGACTTCTCCTTCCTGTATCTTATGAATTAAAAATCAAGAACTACTTTTCTGCTATTATGACTAGTGTGCAACTGAAGATTCTTGTTGTTGTTGTTTTTATGACTTTGTTTTTAAGAGACTAACAGTTTACTGGGCCAGTCAGACAGTGTATCAATTTTCTATTGCTGCATAACAAATAACCCCAAAACTCAAGGGCTTAAAACAATAAACATTTATTATCTCACAGTTTATGTGGGTCACAAATTCCAGAGCAACTGAACTGGGTGATTCTGCCTCAAGGTCCCTCGTGAGGTTGTAGTCAAGCTCTCAGCTGGAGCTGCACCATCTGAAGACTTGGTCAGGGCAGGAAAATTCACTTCCAAGATGGTGCACTCAAATGGCTGCTGGAAAGAGGCATCAGTTCCTTTCTGGCTGTTGATGGGAGGCCTTAGCTCATCACCACATGGGCTTCTCTACAGAGCTGCCTGAGTGTCCTCATAACATGGTGCCTGGCTCTCCCAAGAGTGGACAGTCCAAGAGAAGGCAACACAGAATCCATGATGACTTTAACAGCCTTAGAAGTGACATACCACCATTTTGGCTATACTCTATTGGTCACATGTTAGAATTAGACTAATTCTAATACAACGTTGGAGGGAACTATGCAAGGGTCTGAACACCAGGAGGTGGAGGGTTACTGAGGTAGTACCCAGTAATCATCTTGGAACATAGTTGCCATAGATGGGCGAAGAGGAGGTGATTGGATAGGGCTGAGGTGGAGATGTATAGTTTGCTAAGCAAAGAGCTCGTTGGGGCTATGAGACCATCTCTATTGCCTATCCAAGATCTATCCCTCACATGCTTCTTTGTATCAGATCCCTCGATTACTAGGAAGATGGCCCCAGGTCCTGACTTAGGGATAACCATGGGATACAGATCTGGTCAAGGAGATATATGTGGAAGTCTTCTAGGGGATTCTGGAAAGACTTTTTTTTTTACTTCTGATAAGAAGGAGGTACTCAGGAGAAACTCTGAGCTGTGCTCCTATCTCAGCTTTTACCTTTCTATGTGGTATAAGAGGATGGATGCTTAAAGATGCTGTAAGTATCTTGTGACCATGACAAAAGGCCAAAGGAATTCTAGAGTCACGAGCACAAAGCCTCTGACACAATAGACTTCCTGAATCAAACCAGAAAATTCCTACATCCACACTTCTTGTTGTGTAAGAAAAACTAACTTCTATTTCTTTGAACTACTCTTATTTGGATTTTCCTATTATTGTGGTCAAATGCATCTCTAACTTAAAGAAGCATCTAACGCAGACATAGAAGGCCAGGGAAAGCTCCTTGGAGAAAGTGACATTCACGCTAAGAGCAGAAGGATGGGTAGGAAGAGCCTCCAGGCTAAGGGAATGGCAAATCCCTAGATTCAGAGAGAAGAGGAAGAAAAATGCATTTGGGAAATGGAAAGAAGTTGAGTGTGGCTAAAAGACTGAGAGCAGGATGGACAGCAGTAAGAGAGGGGCTGCAGAGAGAAGCAATAGCCAGTCCTGGAGATATTTGTCTGCAACTTTAAGGCACATGAGGGCAAAGCAGAGTCACTGCAATGTTTTAAGCAAGAGAGTGACATGACTGGCTTGGGGGATGAGGAGATGGGAAGTGGTTCTTTGGTAGATACAGAGCTGCAGTCACGTAGGATGGGGAGGGGGTTCAGGGGATACGTTGCACAACAATGTGCATATGGTTGACAATATTGTACGGTGAACTTGTAAACTGCTAAGAGAATGAATTTTATTTTATGGGGTTTTATTCTCATAATAAAAAAAGAGTGACACGATCACATTCTTAATTTAGAAGGATCACAGCAGCTGGAGAAAGGAGGCAGGCTACAGCTAGAGAGACATGCTCAGTCTATTGAAATCATCAAGGTGAGAGAGGACGGGAGCCAGAAATAAGAAAACAGCAGTGGGGGTGGAGGACATAGAAGAAAGTTGGGATCAATTTCGTCAGTAGTTAACAGGACTTGTTTATCGAGTAGATGGGGCATTTGCTATGTGTGATCCACCATACCAGGTGCTTTCTATGAATTACCTTTATTCTTCTCAAAAGCTGGCAAAGTTGTTATTTTCCCCCATATTATGAAAGTTCAAAAGTGTTAAGTAACTTGATCAAGGTCACAGAGCCAACACTTTGCATAGCCAGAACTCAGAAACAGACTACTCACTTCCAAGCAGTTTTTATTTTTACTGCAATCACATTAAGGAACCCACTTTAAATTGTGCCCGGTACATTGTGTGTGTGTGTGTGTGTGTGTGTGTGTGTGTGTAGCTCATGCTATCTAGATCTAATTGATTCTTGATTGGATAATGAGAGTTCAAATATCAAGTTAGATGGTAAGAAATATGTTAAATTGGACCTTATGATTTGTGAATTTCAGAAAATGTAGTATCAGGAGTTTGACATGGTATTTTTCTGAAATTTTACCAAATTTTCTTCAGAGAGGAAGAATTCAGATGTTAAAGAATGCCTTTGCATAGAGAAGCAAAATGTAATTATCCTTAGGATTCTGTTTTACTCTCTTTTATTAATTTATTCTTTAAATGCTAATTGTGACCCACCCAGTTGATTTCACAACCCACGATGTGGTTGGAACCCATAGTGCAAAAAACACTGCTTGGGAAGAGTGGGCATCTCCTACGTTTTGTATATGTTGGCCGTATTTTGAGATTTTAATGGGATTGGCTTTTGCGTACTCCCTTTTTCCTTTCCTTCGTTCAAGCTTTCTATAAATCATTTTGAGAAAGGCGGAACCAAAAGCAAAAGTAATCTTTCCATCTTTTGTTTTTACAAGACATAATCCCCAAAGAGAACTTAAAGGTTTTAGAGGTGTAAGGAGTCACAAAGTACAAAGAGGAATGGGAGGGCACAGGAAGAATCAGATGGGCTTAGAGGAAAAATAAAGCAGGGTTCTCACAAGACTAAAGGAGACACTCCCATGTTGGCGCAGAAGGAGAGAAAGAGAGAGAGATGGAGAGACAGAGAGAGACAGAGATGGAGAGACAGACAGAAACACAGAGCGAGAAAGAGTTATTGTGTCCTAAATAATGGCTTCCCTGTAGTGCCCTGGAGAGGGGCAGCACCCTAAAGAGGAAGGGCAATGTGTCTTGTCAAGCACATGGGACCATAGGCAGACCTATGGAGACCCTCCTGTCCATGTGCTGAAAGGAAGCAATGCAGAATGCTGCTGGTCCCATAGGGACCGTGTGAATAGGAGCAAAGACTGCCTGCCTCAGTGGTGACCTGGCATGGTGGACTTGGAGTGGCGACCTTTGTGAATGGATAGCCAATGACCAGAGAGCATGCATATGCATGGTTGCACGCCTTCCTTCTCTCCTTCACACTGGGGCACTGCATTAGAGCCTGGAATTACACTATCTTCCTGCGATTAGGAGGGTAAGGACAAAAGCCCCTGGAAGGAGTGAGTTAAATATCTTACCATCTGGGCAAAAACAGAAATACTTTGATTTTTGAAAGGCAAAGAAATACGTTTCTTTCACACTCAATTAATGGACTGAGATTCATATATGAAACTATATAAATGCACACAAATACATTTACATTATAATTTTATCTACAAATTTTTAGCCTAAATATTCACATAGATCTGAAAGATCTCCATGGAGGAAACAGTAGTAGGCTGAAATATTTTAAAAAATAAGAAGTTTTATGGTATTGAAACAGCAATTGGGTAGACTTTAAAAAAAAAAAAAAAAAGAGAGAATAGAGAAAAATGGTCTTCTTTTTTTCCCCCACTGAGTCTGATCATTTTGCCCCAAGATTTCATATGTGCATCAAATTAAAAAGCAATCTTAAACCGTGGCCAAAAGAAGGTTTGGTTACATAGATGAACTAGTTGGAAACCCTCATTTTTCTTTCTTTACTACCTCTTTTAGTTAGCTTCTTAATCATTTCTCCGATGAGCTTTGTGTGTGTGTGTGATAAGGCTTAGTAGGTGATGTCATAATAAGCTCATACTCTAGTTAAACCAGCGGTAAAGGAATCATCTTTTAAGAAGAAGAAAAAATTAAGTCTATCTCCCTTGAAGATTTCTTTCTCCCACTTGCCTAACTGGTGATTCTGCATAGAAATACATTGTCTCAGAATTGTTTTCTCCCTCTCTTCTTCCAGGGGCCAGAATCTAATTTAAACTAGCTCCTGTGAAGGGCCAAAATGTATACAAAGTTTTATTTATTCCCTCTTGCATTTTACAAGGCAACCAAAATATAAGGTAGGAGTAAAACAGACATTTTGTTTTTTCTATTGTACATTGCCCTGGATTCCAGATGAAACGTAAGGGCAAAGTTTCTAATTCATTAACTGTTTTCATTGATGAGCCCTACTTACTTTAGGCATTGACTTTCCCTGGAGTTCTGTCAAAGCAGTTAATGCCTTTGATATTTCCTAAGAGCAGGGCTTCCAGGCGTGGCGAGCATGTCCTTTTTACCCCTAGCTTTATTGAGGTACAATTGAAAGTAAAAACTGTATATACTTAAGGTGCACAGGTTAGGGGCAATTTGATGTTTCGATACACATAGGATGTGAGGTAATCACCACAATCAAGTAATTAACGTAACCATCACCGTATAGAGTTACCATTTTCTTTGTTTTTTCTTTATCTGTGTGTGTGGTGAGAACATTTAAGATGAACCTCTTAGCATATATCATGTACTTTTCCTTTAAGGATTTCCAGCTTTGGAAGCTGCCTTGTCACAAACACCCTCCTTCCCTTTGGAAACAGGATCTCTCTGGTTTCAGGTCCCCTTCCTGAACTGAGTCCATCTTTTCTTTTACATGTGAATATTTTATATGTCTACGGCGAGTGTCAGGGTTTCTATGAGCATTTTTCAAAGGGCACAACTTTTATAAAATTTAAATTCATATGTTATTATAGTTAACCCTAGGAAGTCAAAGATGCATTGGAGGGAAACAAATTTCCTCTTTTAAAAACATATCTACTGTAAATGTGTCCAATGGTACGTAACATCCACAAAACAAACATGTTAATTTCCAACAGGGCAAGAGGATGTTTCCCCACTACTGCCACCATCCAAATGAACCAGAGTGGGCCAAATCAATTATTTTGGTTAAATCCAATATGTGAAAATCTGCTTTTTCACAAACTAGAAATAGTGTATATGACTCGAACCGAGGGAAAACTAACAGACCCTCTATCCAGACAAGAATTAGTTCTGCTAACTTCACCTGCCATTTGGAGTCTTCCTCTCAGATTCTTAGTCTAAATACCTCAGAAAAGTCTCTTATTTAATCTGGATTTCAAAAGAGAAAATATATTTAACATTTTCATTTCTATCATCCCTATTTAAATTAGGTCACCATTTGTTGACTGCCTGTGACAGCATTTTTATTAAGCTTGTGGATGCTAGATTTATATGATCCAAATTTAACTGCTGGCATTTTGCTATTTATTAACCATGAGATCCTGGGCAAGTTGCTTAGCCATGTGGAGCCTCAGTATCCTAGTAAGGAAAACAGGAATAATAAGAAGTAGAGAAAAATCAGAGAATTGCTAGGATATTTAAACCAGATATTTGTAAAGATCTTAAAGGAGAAGTCCTCGATAAATTGTTGCTAATCTTGTCTCTATGTCCCCTATAGTTGTTAGAAACTGGGGGATATGGGCCCAAGAAAAATCAGTTCTCCCTTTTAAGGAGCTCACTGGTTCCCGAGGAGAGGTGAGAGACAAATGGGTATGCAAATGGGGTATAGCCAGTTCCTGTACTAAGAGCCATACTAGAAGTACCAGAACGGACTGTTGGATAACAGAGAAGAATGCCATTAATTCCCACTGGGTATATCAGGAAAGGCTTCGTGCAGAAACAACGCTGCTCAGGCTTTGAAGGATGAGGTGAGTAGTGTTTTGAGGGAGGGAAATGGGGAGGGGAAATGGGGGAAATTCCAAGAGAAGACTGAGTCCAAAAAGACATTGAGTTGTCAGAATACTGTCCCTGGAACATAGTGGAGATCTAGCCATAATAAACATGTGGAATAAAGGAAAGCATGATGAGAGCTCCCATAGCCTCAAAGCAGTGTGTTGACTTTTCCTGTTTCAAGTGATAATCATCTGATGGTTTGCCTATTCCAAAAAGCCTCTCAATATTTGCGCTGAGCCAACGCTGTCATTCAAAAACAGAATGTTTTGGGGGCTGAATAGCACTGTGTCATCCCAACAAAAAGAGTAATATTTAAATCTAATTGTATCATCCATGCTCTTATTTTAAAACAACCTGTCCTAACATCTCTTCAGCAAAGGAAAGTTCAGAGGGCTCAGTTGACCAGATGCAATATTTTCTCTCTTGAAGCATTAGTTTCAACCTCTAAGTTCATGGAATTCTTTGAGTTTCTTTCTGTAGCATGCTATGCTCATTCATCAGCCTGAGTCATTTTATCTGATTGGGTCCAATCTCCCCCTCTTTGGCACGCCTCCTTTTGCTGCTGAATAAATCATCCTGGGATATGTCCAGGAGGAAGATTTTCATAGGAAAGTTCCATCTGCATTCAACCCCTCATTTATTCAGGCTCAGTTCTCAGGCTCCCAAGGAGAAAGAATTGAGAAAATAAAGAGGTGGCTTTCACTGCCAAGTTTACTAATATGGTCATTAGCACAGATGACTTGGGGCTATGCCCACAGGGAGAGGACACGGCTCCCCACACATCCTGACTTGGGGTATGCAGGAGCCCATCTCCCTCCCCCACCCAGCGCTCTGCCCCTCTCTGGGCTCCCTCAAGTCAAGATACTTATTTACCCACCCGGAAGTTTCAAGAGAGCTGGCGAGACAGATGAGTCCAAGGAACTCAGGAAGGGAGAAGTAGCAGCATTTCTTTCTCAGGGATGTAATTCCTTGGGCTATTTCATTAAGGTCTGGATAACTGCAAAACTGAATTTGGGGGGACTGAGGGGTGCTTTGCTCTTAACTTTCAGCTCCACGGGATAGGCCTGCTGCCCTGGGAGATCTTTACAGTTAACAAATTGGTTCATCTACAAACTGGGATAAAAATAAACTCGACCTTCTTTCTGTTGAAAACTGAGCATTTAATTTTGTTCCCTTTCTTGAAGGATGGCAGGATACAACCCTAAAGGACTGGGATTAAAGGACTCTTTTCCAGGATGAGTATCACATCTCAGAAATCTACTGTTAAGGGATCTGGAAAAATGTTAGAGCTTTTTCCTTCTTCTGGGATTCTCTGCGCAAAACAGCTGACCAGTTCTGGGTGTAAAGTGAAACCCGTGCGTGTGTGTGTGTGTGTGTGGAAAAGAAAGAATTAAAAGGGAAAGAATTAAATGCCGTGTTTCTGGGACACAGCGGACACAAATAACCCTGGAGATGGTGTATGTGGCTCGGGAGGGGGTACTGAAAGCTATTTTTGCTCAGGGCAGGCAGAGGGAGGGGAGTTGCTCTATTGGAGAGAAGGGGAAATCGCTCGCTCCAGAGGGGCAGAGGGGGCGGCTCGGTGGTCCTTCCGGCTTTCCTGGGACGCCACCGGGAGCCGCGAAAGCGCCCAGGGCCTGACGTCATTGGCCATCAGCTGACTGTGCTCGGGGCCGGGGCTCCACCGGCTACAGCCGCAGTCGCGGTGGCGGAGGTGGCAGCCACCGCGGCTCCGCCACCTGCACCCGGGCTCCAAACTGTGGCGGCCGCGCTCGCCTTGCGGACCCGGCACCCGGGGCACCCGCTTGGCCCGGCGTGAGCGCGGACGCTATGCACCCACCGCGCTGTGCCTCGGTCGGCACCGAGCGCCGCCGGGGGCTTTGTCCACCTCCGTTTGGCGGATCCTGGCGGGCGGGAAACCCGAGCTCGAGCGGGAGGCTGGAAATGCCTTCCCCACGTCCTCCTCCTCGACTCCTTCTGTAAACACCGAGAAACTTGGTGTGCGACGCACTCAGGGGGCGCTCCGATTTAATGCCTCGCGCCCTCCATCCCTTCGGATTGGCGTTGTAAAGAGACTCCCGCAGGCAGCTGCCTGCCCCTACAATTGCGGTTTCTTGGGGGATTTTGCTTTTAGCCCCAAAGTTGGCTTTGCCAAAAGACGCCCCGGTGGGAAGGGCGGAAAGGAGACCCTCTATGTCGTCGCGCTGAGCTCTTGGAGCCCGTGGGCAAAGCGGCCTACGAATCCTGGCTCCGCACCTGCCGAGGACCAGAGCCAGTTCCTAAAAAAGAACAGCGGAGGAACCGGCCCGCGCGGCCAGCTGGAGCGCTGGAGCTTCGCGCCGGGCAGGCCGGGGGCGCCCGCCCCCGCCCCTAATCGTCCTCTCCCACGCGGGGCTGCGCATTCTGCCGCCTTCAAGACCTGGGGCTCCCTGGCCGGATCTGGGTGCCAGGTCCCCGCCATACCCACCCCAGCTCCCGTTCCGGGGGCGTGGCTTGGCGTGAGGGCGGGCTTAAGTCGCCGCGGGTGTCTGACCGATCTGACAGGTCTCCAAATTCCTCTCTGTCGCCTGGTGCCCGCGGCGCGCTTCAGAGCGCCAGGGTGGCACACGGCACTTCCCTGGATCCGGAGACCTCTCAGTCGACTTTCCTGCGGTCTCGGGCCTCCCTTCTCACCCAAACCCTACACCCGCCGCCCTCACAGGCTTCAGGTCTTAGCCTCAGGGATCCGCACCGGTGACTTCTCTTCGTTCTCCCAGCTGTTGGCTTAGGAACCCTCCCCACTTTTTCCTGTCCCTGCCTCCCGCTCCTCCCAGCTCCAGGCCAAAGGGACTCTAAAGAGCGAGGTGAAGGGAGCGAGAACTGTGTGCTGCGACCCCTCGGAAGCACAGCTGGAAGAGTTGACCTCGTCTTATAGCCGCAACTGGGACCCTGAGGCCCTCCCGCTTCCCCGAGGGATGCGTGTCTGTCCGTCCTCGCTCAGGAAGTGGAGACAGCCAGAAGTGAGCCGAGGAGGAAGCCTCAGCGCACCTCCTCCTCCAAATTAACTGGCTGGTGACTTGTTAGCGCCGAGGCTACCAGCTCTCCAATCCTCCCGCGGGGCACCCTGCCACCTCACCTCGCGGTCCCCCTCTTCCCCCCCCCCCCCCCACTTCATTGCCCCCGCCCCCAGCTCCGCCCCGGCTCCCCATCCCGGGGCAATGGAGTTCTCCGAAAGGCTCTGTTATAGCCATAGCTGCTAACTTCGCACCCTTCGCCGCCGCCGGTCACCCTCGGCCAGCCCCCCTGCAGCCGCCGAGTCGTGGGCGTCCCGAGCCCAGTGCCGCAGCCAGGACCCGCCCGGCGCGCAGCAGAAGCACGGCGCCCAGGCGCCTGGGCGCCTCTTGGAGAGCAAAGGCTGCGCCAAGACGCTGAACCGAGAACCAGCCAAGAAGCCCGAGCCTGGGAAGGGGGCTGCGTGGCTCGGAGCGCCGCGGCTTCTGCGGACAAATAGCCTCCGCTGCCTGGCACCCAAGCTACGCTGGTTGGCGGGAGAGAGGCGCGCAAGGACGCAGGGGTCTGCGGCGATCTTCCAGTCGCCCTTTGCGCCGGGGAGCACTATGACCTGACGTGCGGGGGCCTCCTGCCAAGGGCTCCTGCAACCCCGCGGCCGGAGATAGAAGGGCTCGCCTCCAAGCTCCTACCGGGCCGCCTTTGGGTCTTTTGGAACCTCCTGCCCAGCTGCCTCGCTGCCTCCCTGCGGTTCTGCGCCTCCCTCCCTGCGGCCCGGCGCCATGGAGCTCTCCGATGTGCGCTGCCTTAGCGGCAGCGAGGAACTCTACACCATCCACCCGACGCCCCCGGCCGGCGACGGCGGGAGCGCCTCTCGGCCGCAGCGGCTGCTGTGGCAGACGGCGGTGAGGCACATCACCGAGCAGCGCTTCATTCACGGGCACCGGGGCAGCGGCGGCGGCGGCGGAAGCGGAGGCTCCGGCAAAGCCTCGGACCCTACAGGCGGCGGCCCCAATCACCATGCGTCGCAGCTGTCCAGCGACTCCGCGCTGCCCCTCTACTCGCTGGGCCCCGGGGAGAGAGCGCACAGCAGCGGCGGCACCAAAGTCTTCCCGGAACGCAGCGGGAGCGGGAGCGGCAGCGGCAGCGGGGGCGGGGGCGACCTGGGCTTCCTGCACCTCGACTGCGCCCCGAGCAACTCGGATTTCTTCCTCAGTGGGGGCTATAGCTACCGAGGGGTCATTTTTCCTACCCTGCGCAACTCCTTCAAGTCCCGGGATCTGGAGCGCCTCTACCAGCGCTATTTCCTGGGCCAGAGACGCAAATCTGAGGTGGTGATGAACGTGCTGGACGTGCTCACCAAACTCACCCTCTTGGTTCTCCACTTGAGCCTGGCCTCAGCCCCCATGGACCCGCTCAAGGGTATCCTGCTGGGTTTCTTCACTGGCATCGAGGTCGTGATTTGCGCCCTGGTGGTGGTCAGGAAGGACACCACCTCGCACACGTACCTGCAATACAGCGGCGTGGTCACCTGGGTGGCCATGACCACCCAGATCCTGGCAGCAGGCCTGGGCTACGGGCTCCTGGGTGATGGCATCGGCTACGTGCTCTTTACACTCTTCGCCACCTACAGCATGCTGCCACTGCCCCTCACCTGGGCCATCCTGGCCGGCCTGGGCACCTCGCTGCTGCAGGTCATCCTCCAAGTGGTCATCCCCCGGCTGGCGGTCATTTCCATCAACCAGGTAACTGCTGCCTGCCTCGCTCTTCCCCCTGACTCCCCCGGGTTATTCAGAAATAGCTTTCAGAGGCAAGATTGCCTCGCTCGCTTTGAGTCCCCTCCCCCAGCCTGGCATACTGCCTTGCGTCCAGGAGGTCCTGAGTGTTAGCGGATGTTATTTCTCTCTTCTTAGAGGAATTGGAACTAAATGACCTCTAAAGTTTCTACCAACTCTACCCGTCTACTCTGATTCTGTGAGTATTTGCTCTCTGACATCAGCTAAGAAGCAGTCTTTCTGCTCCTCACACATCCCCCAGGGTCTGCAGTCTCCAGAACAGGAGACAAAAGCGGAGGAGAAGCACCCCGATTTAGAAGGTGACCCATTCCTTAACAGCTTTACTCATAAGAGTCACAGCAGAATGTCGTAAGGGACTCTGGGATTCAGAGTTGGGTTTCTGGGTATCTTGTGCCACAAATCCTCAATTCTCAAAGAAATCAACATTTGCTAAACACGTACTGATCATCAGTGCTGGGTACCCGGCATGTTATCTCCTCCAATCCTTCAGACAGCCCTGTGACACATGTTTAATTTGGGAGGTCTTCATTGCCTTGGGGATCTAAGATAATATCTTCTCTTATCATAGGATCCAGCCCCAGTGCTTTGAATAAATCAACCTCAGGAATTGGGGCTGGAGGGGAGCCAGTGTCATTGGCAAAGAATGCAAGTTTTGCTTAATTGAAAAAAGGTATTTTGATGTAGATGGTTTGAAATACATGGGTGGAACCTGACTGTTTAGGTCCTTTTCTCCTCTCTCCCCTTTTTTTCTATCTTTCCCCATTAAATATGGATGTGTTCATGTGAACAAAGTTCCCATTGTCTGTGAATGAGAAGGTAGACAGTGACTCTATTGTTTAAATTCATTAGAACCAAAAGATAATGAATGGTCTGGCACTTTCTTTGCCAAATGTCTGGTAGGTAACAGGAGAGTCACTTTGGGGGCTTCTCGATACAAGTGAGGGAAATATGTCAGCTGAAGTGTTTTCGTAAAGACTGAGGAGAGGTTCTTGGACAGGGCCGGCTTTGCGTGTTCTTGTTCCAGCCTCAGCCTCTGTGCCACTTTTGCCCTATGGCCAGCTTAAAAACTCCTCTTCCCTGTGGTCAGGTTTGAATACATGGTTCTTAGAATAAACTGGAACAACACCTACGAAAATTGCTCATGATCTTTAGAGCGCCAGCACTGTCAGAATGCTTTATCCATCACTGACCCTCTGAGCTTCTAGTCTATTTGGGATGCTCTCTCCTCTGATGGCTCTATATCCATTTGCGCAGGTTACTTATCTGGTTGGCTGCTTTTACAGTGCTCTTTGAAGTCTCCCTGGGTAGAGCAAAGAGCATAGAAAGTACATGGCTGTGATCATCAGGCATGAAATGAGGAGAGGAGAGCCTCTGTGAGTAAGAGCTGACCAGCTGAGCTTTTCTTGGTTAAAGACAATAATGAATGTTTTCTCAAAATCGCCATGAACTTGTAATACCCACATGTGATAAAGTCTCAATTTGGGATTATATAAAATTATATTTTCATAGTGTTTCTCAATCCTTTTTACACGTGGATCTGAACCCCCATATCGTCTGACTCTCTCACTTTCTTCCAAGCTGTCTCGTTCTTTTTTGCATTTTCTTTACCATGTAGCTAGACATCAGCAGATCTCTTCTTCACCCTCTTGCTCCTCTTCCCTTTTCCCCTTTTCGTCCTCTCCTTTTTCCTTCTCCTCCTCCTTTTCCCTTCTCTTTTTTCACTATGAGTTGTTTTCACAATATATTGTAGCCATCTGAACATTTGCAGAAAATTCCATTTATTATAACCCACTGCTTTTCATGAAGTAGCCTTTCTTGGTACACATTACTGAAAGACTCCATCCAGTACGTTTGGAATAGTATTTAGAATAACACATCCTAAGTGACAAATGATGAATATGTTCAAAGTTCTAAGTATAGAGACACTTTTCTTGCCAAATGAATCCAGAAAGTAAATTTTGGCTCCCTATTTGTTTTATACTCTACTCAAATACTACCAGATGGGAGAAGATTAAAAATAACCCCCAAATGTCTTTCTACTCCCACCCCATCATAAACAGTCCTTCAGTGAAAACCAAGATCCGGGTACATGCAAACCAAGCTCATTCAACTTTCTGTTTGAGTCGCAATTGTTGATGAACTACTTTCATAAGTTGAGTCACCTTTGACCAGGCTGAACAACCGCCAGAGCGCTCTCCCCTCACTTTGGGTGCTGAAAGAACCCTTATGGCTTTGACTACAAAACTTTTCCTTTGGCGCCCTCTAGAGGTTCAAGCGTCTTTCCTAGATACTGCAGATGGATAAAGTATAATCAATTACTTTTTAAAAAATCTGTGATTTTTGAATAGGTACTATTTAGTTTTCCCTGTTTGGTAATATACATATAAGGCATGCTTAAAATCTGTTAACAACATCACATAGCAACTAGAATAAAATCCTAGCTCCTTGCCATGGCTTACTTGATCCTCTAGAGCTGGTTGCTGCGTCTCTCTCTAATTCTATTTCCTTCTCCTCCTCAGGCTCCAAATACACTATCCATTTTCCTGTCTTTCACATACCCCATGCTCTTTGCCACTTCTTAGGCTTTACACCTCCTGCCTAGAACAATTTTTCCCGTCTTCACATGGCTGACGCATTCTTATTATTCCAGACTCAGTTCAAAGGCCGCTCTGTAGTACATGACGTGTCTTATTTTCTCCAGAGCACATACACTGTCTGAAATTATCTGCTTTGTTTATATTTACTGTGTTTCTTTCCCCACCCCCACACCCTCACAAGAAGGTAAACACCGCATGAGAGCAGAGACGTTGTCTGCGATGTTTACTGCTTTATCCTCAGCACACAGAAGAATGCCAGGCACGTAGTAGGCATTCAACAGTCACTGAATGCACAAGACTATTCATCACATAGGCAATATTATAAAATATCCAAGTCCCCTGACATTGCGTTGGTGAAAGCTTTCTACACACACACACACACACTCACACACACAAGTCAAATGTATGTAAGGGAGTCTTTTACACACAAACACTTTTGGGAAAATCAAAGCACAATAGTAATCCTTTACATGTATACAATATCTTACATGTAACTAGGTGCCTTTATATGAGTTATCACACGCACTGAGGACAAAGAGATCATATCACCCTTCCCTGTCATTTTAGAGAACAAAGGCCAGATTCTTAGAAGTTTTAAAGGGACATCCCAAAGCTGATGAGCCTCACAAGAGGTGAGAGCAGGGTTCCAATCCTTGCTCCAATGCCAGACATTCTTCGGAAACTTTTTAGGAGTTTTCCTTCTCAACACATAAACCTTTGAAATGGCTCAAGAGCGAGGAGTACCTATTTCACTACTCAAGAGAGTAATATCCTATATAGCATGTGAATTAACATTTAACGAGAGAAAAATGGCTGAATTGCTGGGAATAGACTCCCTGTAGCTAGCTCATCGTCTTGCTCAGTTGGATACAAATTTGTCAACTGAAGGCCATAAGCACAGGGATATCGTCTTTCTCTACGTTAATCTTGGTTCCCATTAAGAGGACGGCTCACATTTAACTGAGTGTTTTCAAGGAGCAGGAAGCTAGAATAAGTGTACAGTCAACACACTATGGCAGCTGTTTCCCTTCACTGAAGAGGCCATTTTCAAAAGTAACAAATGAGCCAGTGATTGCCTTCCCTGTATCCAAGCTATGAGAATCTGCTTCTCCTCATTCCCTCCCGAAGGAAATTATATCTGTGGCTTGACAGGGTTACAACCAAGCTGCAAATCTCCGCAGATGTCCTACATGAAGAAACAGAGTCCTGTGTTCATTTAGATCATCACGTGCTTTCCACTGTGGATACAACATGGAGCCTACAAAGGGCCACCCAGGAGGTTCTTGCCATCAGCAAAGAGATGGTCTATGTTTTCTCCACTCAGTGAACAGTTATGCTAAAGTCATGTGGATTTCCCACCCAAACAAAGAGATTATCGTCCGGGGCAGATGTCGTCACCCATATGTTTTCTAGGTCTAAAGTGGCATTGGAAATACTGAGGGAACTTCAGAAGGATCAAAGCTCAGTTTTATTTTCACCCAGACAAAGCTCAGCTATAGGTAACACTAGGCCTGCTCCTTTCCCTCCCTTGGGACCACCCATTTCAAGTTTAATCAGCTTCATGTATTTGATTCAAACCAGTAATATGAATGCCCTTGTCCAGATTCTAAGACAGATTTTTTTCCACATCTTAAACCATTGTTTCTCCTGCCAGTTCAATTTACCCATCTGAAAATTCATTCCAAAATGACACTGTCTATATCAATAAAATATTAATGATAAGGTTCTATTTCCTAGGTTCTTTCACGGGGTAGATAAATTCTAAGTACTGTTGCGGTAGTTAACATTTTACTCTATTTTAATTGCTGGTGACAATTATATGAGCTACCTAACATTTGAAACTCATCTTGTTCTCCTGCTTCGGCTCATTAATGATAAGATGGTGAAAATCATTAAGTTATTGGAAAACTGAGAGGTAGCAATATTTAACCAGAAAGATTGCTGCATTGTGCTTTCCTCTTGGGGATTCTAAAATATTAAAGCTTGTGGCCAATTAGTCTTCTGTACCTGTTGGTGAGGTAGATAAGCAGAAGTGTCAGAGCAGAGGTGATTTCTCCAAGATAGCTCTAGGAGCAAAGGCAGCCAGCAATGTACATCCAGGTTCGTTGGTGGTCAAGGTCACGCTGTCAGAGCTGAATTTCTCGGGCAGCATTTTTTTCCTATCTTACACACATCCCATCAAACAGTGGAGACTAGAGCTAGAAAAATGCTAATTAAATCATGGTCATTAAACTTGACTAATAACGAGGGACTTGTAGCTTAACATTTGGCCTTTAAAAAACCCTTTGGGGGGGAAATGCATTGTTTGGAAATGCATTGTTTGTACTCGGTGAGATAGTGGTTTATGATATGAGCAGGTGGGGGTCAGGAGAGAAGCAGGCTTCGCCATGTACTTGAAAATGCATTTCTGATCGTTTCAGTGAAGATCTCACTTCACAGCCAGGATAAAGTGAGTATAACGGAACTACCAACCTCTCTCCTCCCAGTCGTAAAATTTAAACCTAAGTGTATATTATATGTTCTTTGTCTAAGTCGGCTAACTCAAATCAAATAAAGGGAATCTTATGACTACTCAATGCACAGCAAATGGCAGGTAATTTAGAGGATCCCATTTCAGTAGCTGACTCATTTTCAAAAAACACAAATATTCATTAAATGAGTGTAACTGGGTCCTATTTAATGCACCTCCCTAGTTATGGTGTGCATTTGTTAACCCCAAATACCTCCATTTCTGCATAGTTTTGTTTCGCAAATTCATCTAGGCTTAAAAAAAACTAACTGCAACATCTCAGCATGTCTGAAAAAATGGCTTTCAAAAACAGATTTGAGCGTCAGCATTCCCAAGAACTTCCTCTCGAGAATACCAGGAAATGGAAATATTATTCTCTCTTCCTTGTGAAAATTACCCAGAAACTCTCCCTTTTGGTTCTGTCTTTTCCTTATTTCCTTTCCTTTTCTGTGTGTGTGTGATGGAGAGTAGGTTTTTAATGACTTCTGAAATGACCAATTAAATTCCTGCAGCTCTGGTCTGTGGACGCCTTTGCCCTGGAGTTGCAAATAGGTTTCGCGTCTGTGTATTCAGAGAGAGTTGTAAAATGATTGTGTGGTGTGTACTTTGCAAGACTGAATTATGAATTTGTTTTCCTTCGTATCCGGTAACGTCACCTGACTGGCATCAGTGGGTCACAGCAGAATTCGATTAGGATTGGGAAGACTGAGAGGATTCTGGAGCAGCTGCTGCAGTGTCATCCTAAGTAAGACAGATGCATTAGTCATATTTACACCTTGATGATTGATGGAATTTTAAGAACTCATCAAAAATAAGTGAAACCAAGCATAAAAAGGAAAGATTAAAAAAAAGTGCGTCCCAAATTCAGTGCTGCTGGCAACTTGTAATCAAAGGACACTACTACAATCATGCTGATGTGACATTTCACTGCTGTCTAAATATTTCTTAGGATGCTAATTTATTCATTTCACAGTGTCTCTATTTGAGTTGATCCTGCATGTGTTTATTTTCAGAACATAGGAGACACTTGTGACATTCATCTCAAACCTTTCCTCTCACCAACAAATGGGCACAATATTGATTCTCTGAGAGACCAACAGGTCCAGAATATGCAGCTGAACACTCTATCCGTTCATTTGGTGTATTGCTTTTGAACATGGGTTTGTTTTCTCTGGGCTGGAATTCAAGGTAACAGAGACTGAAGGGTGGCAAATTTCTGTGATACATAGGTCTGAACCTCAGTTAGCAAGAGAATGAGTTCTGTAAATAATTTCTTCCCCAGCATTGAGGCTTGAGTAGACGAACACTACTTTACCCAGCCAGCCACAACAGAGCAGTGGAAGCCAGTATAATCTGCCCTGTGCTTCCCCAGGAAATGTAATTGGATTTACACACTCAAATTATATCATGTGAGTTTTGTTTATGAAGGACTATTTTAAGAAGTCTGGTCACTTAAGCAGTACTTAGGAACCCAGCTTTTCTCACTGCAAGATTTTTCACAGTCAGCCCTGTGGCGTAAAGGAAAAAGGCAGAGTAGATTAATTAACCACTGAGGTGCCAGACATTCCGAGGGAGGCTGGGCCCCATCCTGGTAGGAATAAAAGCCATTCTACCAGTGAATGCAACGATATGACCACTGTCTCAAGCAAAGAACTGGGATTATAACTCATTGTGTTGTCAGATAAACCTGCAATTCCTGGTCTCTTTGATATCTCTGTTGGAATGATCTGGCATGTCTGTGATAGGATATTTGAATTTCATTTAGCTGGATCATGTATTTTATATGTGCGATACCTTGCATGTTCATTAGTTACTGGAGTTTTTTCACTCCTTCCACCCCATGTCCTGATTTATATGCCTAAACTCAGGTGTTACTGATTGCAAAATATCTTTGAAGCACGAAATTTTCCTAACTCAGGAAACAGTAAAATTATTCATGGTGAAGACGTGAGATAGATATAAAATTAAATCACATTAATATTTTTTAATGAGTAAGTTGTTAAAATTGTCGTCTCCATATAAAGTGTATACCAATATACAATTTTTCCATAAAACAAGAAATATTTTGTTGAATCCTTTTGTAAACAAAACATCCTTGTCCTGTGTCAGCTGGTTTGCTCGTTGCCTGGAGTAAACTATTTCAGAATCTTTTCTTCTTTTGTGATTACATGCTGAATACACATGATTGCTTATAAAATGGAGAGGACTAAGATTAGGGAATGCGTAATCAAAATATGTGTATTTCTTTAACTCAGAACATGGAAAGAGGAAATGCAGCAGAAAAAATTTAACGGAACAGGACCAAAAAAAGGAAATCTGGGGATTGAAGGGATGTAGAGAAGAGCCGGTGGGCATCCTCAAGTGTTTGGGGTGCTGTCATGTTGAAGAGAGGCCAGTTATTTTATGTGTTTCTTCTGGGACAGAATAAAGACCAGTGAATGGTGGCTATGGCATGAGAGATTTTGGTTCACCTAAAGCTGAAGTGTTGTAATAAACAGACCTGCCCGAGGGGGCTGCTTTTTAAAGTGAAGAGCTCCCTGTCATGGGGATTCTTCAAGAGAAAACTGTACAGCAGTCCATCAGGGATGGCCTAAAGGAGATTCCATACAGGGATGTCTTTTCCTCAAGGTCAGTTGAAAGCCATTAGTTACATCTCCAAGCCATCATGCCTGCTTTGCCGGCAGGAAGGAGAGGGCAAAGATCGTAGGACAAGAGGCCAAGTTGGCCGAAGGGCATTTGCCAACTGAGTTGGCTGCCCTCTTAGGAGCTCTAGGATCCCTGCCCAATGCTGTCTGCTTATATTTTGGGGGCCAGAGTTCTGATACATGGCCACTCCATCAGCAAGAGAGGATGGCGAAAATAGATTAGATTTTACTGCCTCTGAAAAGAATTAGGATTGCCTTAGGAAGACCAGGAGAATGAGACCAAGTAGGTAAATTGTTGAACAAATGTTTGTTGACTGCCTGTTGGGTTCTAGGTTCTGGGACACAGCTGTGTACTAAGCAGTCAAGGTTGTTGCTCTAAAGGAACTGATACTTAGACTGTTTTTACTGCAGATCTAGAAGGCAGGAAAAATCAAAGCTGCAGTGGATTTCTTTTAGGAGTTGCATGAAAGGAAAGGTCAGACTCTGGAAGAAATTGTAGATGGGTATGGATCTTCCTTCCTAGTGAAGAGTGTAAAGGGGCCCTGGGGAAAGGCTAAAAGGTCAGTTACTTAAGCATCACCTTATTACAGACTGAATTCATTCCAAGCCTGGTGACCAGAAGACGTGGCTTGGGGAAGCATCTGCCTCATGTTGGAGGTATTTCCTCTTGTCAGAGCAATGTTTTCCTCTATCAAAGCAATGTCATAACATTCCCATATGCCCACCAGGCCGCAAGCCCCTTGAGGTCAAGGACTGTGTCCCACTTATCTTTGTGTCCCTAGCACCTAGCATGGCACCTGGCACATGGGTGGTTCTGCATACCATACCTTTAAATGAATGGAATGAATGCATATTACACTGCCACCTCCTCTCTCGTGACCACGTTCCGTACACACGCACAATCACACAGTCATCAACAGGGAACGAGAAACCAGTGAGGTGAAGAGAAATCAGTAAAAGCACACCAAAAGTTATCCCATGGAGTGCTTTGGGCAGAAAGCCCCAAGCTGAGTTTTTGCCAGAGACGTGTTAAAGAAGTTATAGTAGATAATATGAAGAAAAGTTAAAGTAATTGACCAGATCATTTAAGTCTGAAAGAAAGAAAGAAAGAAAGAAAGAAAGAAAGAAAGAAAGAAAGAAAGAAAGAAAGGAAAAGGAAAACCTAATTATGGGCCTAAATTTCCATAGGTGTTTGTCCATTCCTGAAAATATTAAATGGATGGGACCCATCCACACAACATAAAGTCCAATTACCAATGCAGTGTCACCTTCTCATTGGCTCCCTTTTTGTTTCTTCAGCACTGTGGTTCTGAATCCCGGCACCAACACATTGCTAAGGCTTTCTTTCCTTTGTGGTATACCCCAAAATTGCTTCTTTGGCCACCACAGTGGTGCCCCCTTCGAGTCTCCAGTGGATATTCAACCTCTGGCTTCACATAGGTGCAGCTATGGGCAAGAGTACTCCCACCTTCCTGCCTGACTCCTGGCCATCTGAACTGGGCTGCCTCCCTCCTAAGAAGAGGACATTGAACAAAACTGCTTGACTTTGCTGAGCATCATAATTGAATAATTATTTAGTCTGCCATTTCCCACAGCTTAAAACCCATCACATAAAGTCCAGTATATATCCTAACTGGACCCGTTTATCTGTAGACTGCCTAAAAACAAGATAAAGCTGATTTTAGATACAGGAACCCAATACAGTTAACTAAAATAGCCTTCATAAAGTCCAAAAAGGTTAGGAGTATGTCTGCTGTTTTCAGTTTTGTGAATCATTATCCCACTTAATTTTTCTACTGTCGGTTTGTTCAAGAAACAAAATCAGAATCAATAAGAGCAAAGTTGTTTTCTTCCAAATTAAAAGTCAAACTTCCCCCATTACTTGACCCTAACCCTAACCCTAACCCTAACCCTATTGGTGGTGGGCAGCTCATTTGAGAATGGGTTCATGGCCCCAGACAGTGTCTGATGAATCGAGCTGCCCATTCTCTATCTATGAGAGAGATACAGCCTTTGTCTTTTACCAAGCGCATGACGACATGATATGCAGCTCTTGGGGCCCTGCCCAGGCCATTTTAGTCAGAGAGGAACTATAAACTGTGCCAATGGACAATTAGAGATATTTTAAAACTATGTAAGTGCATATCCTTAAAAACATGGAAACCACAAGTTCTTGTCCTATTTTTGACGAGAATTTTCCCCAGTGACTTTAGCCAAATGGCTTTGGCTTCTTCAGACACAAGTATCTTCATACTTGAAAGGATTTTCTGAGTACTGGAAAAAGAATACAGGATTATGAATGGTTCCCCAACACCCCAGACCAAGTTAGATGTTCCTTCTCTTCTGACTGCATTACCCTTTACCTGCCCATCCTTCTTGCCTCAGGTTGCACTGCTGTTGGTCTCCATGTCTGTCTGGCCAGCTGGGCTGTGAGCTCCGTAAAGGCACGGATTGTACCTGAGTCAAGGTTGTGTTTCTACGACAATTTCTTCAGCTGTAAAATAAGAATAGTAATATCAGCCCAGAATGTTGTTGAAGAGATGAAATAATACTCATGGAATATTTAGATCCAGTCTGGTACATAGAATCACTCAATACTCTCTATTTTTTCATTATAACTTAATTTCCAGAACTATCATCCTTTTTCTGAAGTCTTGAGCTCTGAGTTGTTCTTTCCCAGGTTTCACTTGGCTAAACCCAATGCTGGAAAACTTTAATGTATGTAAGAAGCACGTCCAGGTCTTGGGAAAACCTTTGGATTTCACAGGGACCCAAGATTCTGCATTTCTAACAGGTGCCCAGGTGATGGATGTGCCAGTTTGCAGACCATAAGTCAAGGAGCAAGGCTTTAGAATTCAGCACAGACCCCACCTTCTCTGCAATGCTTACTCCATCAGGTGGGTTTAGGTCCCTGTCCTCGGGGCTCTGGTAATTCCTTTTTCATCCCTCCATCATTCTTTAATTCATTCTTTCATTTAGTTCTCCAGACAATAAATATTTATGGAATACCACTGTTTGAGGGGTGCACAGTAGGGATACTGTGGTGAGCAAAAACTTCCAGGATGCTGTTATTAAAGGGATTATAATCTAGAGCAAGAGATAGCCATCAATCAAATAATGACCTAACTACTTGAATAACTTCAAACTGTGTTAAGTGCTTTTAAGCCAAATGACATGGTTTTGTGCCAGGCTGTGACAAGGTTGAGGCTAGTGAGGCATCCAGGGCGCAAAGTTTAAAGAGGCGTCCACTCTCAGGTGCCCACTCTGCCCTCGTAGGACCCTGAGAGGCGGTGCTTCCTGAAACAGTGCACCCTAGGCACCTAGCTTGCCTCCCTCTGGTCCTGGCCCTGGTTTCTGTTTAAAAGGAAGAAGCCAACTTGAACTAAGATGAGGAAATTATTCTTAATGGAGACCTGAAGGAGGAATAGGGGTTGGCAGGTACTATCAGAATGATGGCGCCCTTATTTGCTTCTATTCCTAAAGCAGGCGCTCCTTGAGGACAGGCTCTGTCGTTTTGTATATCTCTGGAATAGACACTGGCACATCACAAGGCAGGCTTGTTGAGTATATGCCTAAACAATCATCTTAGCATCGGTATTGCTGCTTCCCTTTTTATAGCTGACGACGCTGAGCTCAGAGCATTACATCACCTCCCTTTGGTCATGCGGCTCATAAGGGATTCTAGACTAGATCTGTCTCATTTCAAAGCAGCCCCTCGATTTGATGGTTGTTTAAGGCCACTTAATCTCAATTAACTCTGCTAGTTTCAGAGGCAATGAGTTAAAAGAAATAAAGAAGAAGAAAAATGAAATTAGTATTCCAAATGGTAGCAGTGCTTATGTTGATGTTAACTTTATGGTGATGTTATTGGTCTTTGGAGCCAGGGGGCCAGCACATTGTATTGAAAATCGCACCCTAATAGCCATCAAAAGACTGACCTCAGATTTCACATCCAGTGCAGCGCAACTTTGCACACATCACTCAACCTGTCTTGGTCTCTAAATGAATTCCTCACCGCTCTAAAATTCTATCACTGTGAAATGATTTTTTGAGGTTCCTCACAGCTCTAAAATTTTTATTCCCGTAAGTTAGAATGAATGTGAATGGGGGATTGTATGCTTTCCTGGTTAATTTCGCTCCTAAGATCAAATGATGACAATTCTTATGGAAAACATGGCTTGCTGAGGTCTGTGACCTCTCATTTTCTTAGGAAGAGAAATATGAGTAGGGGCTGGCCCCGTGGGCGAGAGGTTAAGTTCACGCTCTCCGCTGCAGGCGGCCCGGTGTTTCGTTGGTTCAAATCCTGGGCGTGGACATGGCACTGCTCATCAAACCACGCTGAGGCGGCGTCCCACATGCCACAACTAGAAGGACCCACAATGAAGAATATACAACTATGTACTGGGGGGCTTTGGGGAGAAAAAGGAAAAAAATTAAAAAATATTAAAAAAAAGATATATGAGTAATGATTCAGCAAATACTGAGAGAATGACTTATTATAAGGTGTTTAATATTTAATTCCTCCTAGTGGTTTAATTACATTGACACCACGAGTTGTAAAATTGTGTGTCATTGTAGTCATTCGATTTGTTTCAAAGGGAATAGTGACTGAGATACTTAATTGACAGACAGTTGTTTCTTTTCAATATTTGATTAGTGACTTTCTGGTGCTTGCCAGAATTGCCTATCTGGCTTTTTCGGAATGTGCGTGTCAGCTGCGACCAACAAGCCATTTTATGTCTAAAGTGATTGAACTGGGCATTTATGCAGCCCGAACATCCCCAACTGGGAGTCTGGCTTCTATGGTCCCTCTTCTTTGTCAGCGGCCCCAGGGAAACAGACACCGTGGCCTTGAGGAACTCACGTAATCCTGCTGTACGTTAGTCACTTCATCCGTCACAAGGTGAAAATGAGATACCTGCTGTCCAGACGTCAGCGTTCATAAATATGAAACGAGTTATGAATATGGAAGAGTTTTGAAAGGATAAACGACAGTCAACAAGCCCTGGGTAGCAGTATTGTTATTTCTGGAACACAGATGAGTCTGATGTGGTCACACGGTAGCAGTCTGCCTTGCTCTACGGTTGGGGTGCAACTCTGCCAACACGGGACAGCATTCCTCAGGTTGATGGTCCGAATGGTGGGTGAAATGGGAGGGCCCCACCATTTCTGGCAATAGCAATCATTGCACGCTAGAAGCAAAAACTGCGCCTCGGGAGGCGAGGATGTCTACTAAATTTCAAGCTGCGCATTATTCAGTGTCCCTTTCATGTACAAAACCACATTAGGAACCACTCCTTTGCCATGTATTTAGAACATTCTTGTAAGGAAGAGAAACCAGTTAGCACCTAATGCTGATTTCTCTTCTTATAGATCGCCACATTGAAGTCTTTCCTTATATAAAGCCCTTCCTAATTTTATGGAAGGTTGAAACAAATTTTCATTTGATATTGGGCAAAAGAGACGTTGGTTGGAGGCAATTTGGGTATGAAAAAGGCTGAAAAGAGCATTTTAAAATCTAGTTAATAAACTTTAATTTTTTAGGCCAATCTTGTGAACATGGATATAATTCAAACTGTGAACCTATCTCAATATTAAACAACCATTGATGATGGCAAAACTAATCCATTGTCAAGAAAATTAGTAGGGAAAGTCATTGTAGCATAAATATCAAGTTCCCTCCAACAAATAAGATAAGCAAAGAAGATTTTAGAATGGCAGCAACTCCTTTTTCAAACTAGACTAAGCACTAAAATATAAAAGGAGTGAAAGTGGTCCTGCAGTGCTGGAAGGGTGGAGGGAGACACTCTCGACATCTCCCCGTGCTGCACTGACAATTCTTCTACTCCTGCATCCACCAGGGTGCCGCCAAGCTTCCACTGAACCCCGTTTGAGAACCACTCCTGTAAAAGACCCCATCCGGGTCTTTGGGCTTTGAGAGCTTAACTTAGATGTTCCTAAAGGGAGAACCAAGTAGCAGTACACTCACATTTGGCAATGCCTTGTTGGTGCCAGTGTTACACAGTTTACACACATCCTATCCACTCCTAATGGAGTGCCTGCACAGGAGAGTTATAACCTCCATTTCAAAATGAAGAAATTGAGGATCAGAGGTTAATCTGGCTGCAGTCATCCAGATTGTACATGGCCAGGGTTTGAACTCAGGTCTGCTTGCCTACAAACGCACATGAGTTCTTCCCACAACCACCACCCTGCATGTGGCGGGCCGCCATTTAAGTAAATATATATTCACATTTAATAATGCATATTTATACATATTCACATTTAATAATGCATGTTCCTTTCATTTATCAACTGTCTACAATATGCTGAACTTGAGGAATGCAAAGTCAAATAAGACATGTTTCCTATCCTCGAGTCATTTAAATTACAGAGCAAGAAGGCAGGAGAGAAAAGCTTATCTGTCGATACCCGGGCAGCCTTCTGTAAGGGCTCTACAGAGAGCTGCACTGGGTTTCATATCTTGATGCTATAAGGATTTGAGGAACAAGATGCTCCTTTCCCCGGCCTTCTGTGCATGCTGTGCAGACCCAAAGTAGAACTAAGAGAAGGGAAGAAACTGAGATTTAGAAAAGTTTAAAGGTCCAATGACTTCACAGTCTCCCATCTTTCCTCAAGACCAGTTTAGAGGACACGTTAGAAGGAAGAGGAAAAGAATCGTTACATAATTTATTAAAATGTGCAGACCAAGGTCTTATTTTTACCCAGATCCCTCTGAGCAAAAATAAGTCTTTCTTTCCTGTTTTTATACTTGAGAGTAATCTAGACCTAGTGGCCCGCAGGATTCTGAGTTACCCTAAATTGTTTCATACGCTTTAAAATGATAAGCTATTTGAGGACATGCCTGTCTGCCTGGGGCAGGTTTCTGCACACAGACTAGTTGGCTACCAATACGCATTGTCTTTTCTTTCTTGCATATAGAATGAAAATTTTACCTTGGAAGGTAATGTGCCAACATATATATTTTATATATATATATATAGTGTGTGTGTGTGTGTGTATGTGTGTGTGTGTGTGTACATGTGCACCTTCTTTGTAGCTGGGGTAGCCAATAAGATATAAGTGGGATTCATTACTGGCAGGTTTTGGAAAGTTTTGAAAAGATGCCTGATTCGTCTGAGAGCTCTGCCTGTTTTTGAACACCCCACCCCCTTTTACCATCTTTCTGCCTAGTAATCAGATGTAATGGTACCTCTACCAGCCATCTCAGACCATGAGCCTTGAGGATGGAAGTCACATGATAGGATGGTAGGTCACAAAGAAATAAGAATCCTAGGACACTGATAATATTATGAGGTCCCCAAACCAGCCCTCGACTGCTCATCCCTAGATTTTTTTTCTATGTGACATAAAATAGACTCCAAATTTATTTAATCAACTGTTATCTTAGTTCTCCGTTACCAACATCCAAATGCAATTTCTAATCAATACTGGACGCAAAATATAGTCACAGTATATCGCCCAAAAAACTAACATTATCTAGTCTTTGAAATAACATTGCAACTCTTCTATCTTGTACTTGGTGATCTGATCATCTAAGACAGAGCCATTTTCATTTTGTGAAATTTTTTTTTGCTCCATACTTGAGACTTGGGGAACAGAAAGACCCAGATCAGATGTTGTGTCATCTGATATATAATTTATAGCACTAGAATAAATGCCAGGCAATAATTATGGCTGAAGAAGACTTGTGGGACTATTTCCCAAGGGAAGAAACGGATGCTTTCCTATTTATAACTCTTTGAAATTGCACCAGGCCTTGTGAAATTAAAAGTCATCCCTGGAGGTACTCAGCAGAAGCCAGATGCCCATTGTCGGGGATTTGAGGCAAAGGGGAAGGGGTTGAACTAAATGAATTTTAAGATCCCTTCTAATGTGAAGCTTATGACTCTGTGATGACACTATAAATAGTTGGTTAGATATAGAACAACCAGACTCTAAAAAAGAGAGAAGTCAGGTCCCGCCTGGTGGTGCAGCGGTTAAGTTCGCACATTCCTCTTCGGCAGCCCGGGGTTCACCGGTTCGAATCCCGGGTGTGGACATATGCACTGCTTGCCAAGCCATGCTGTGGCAGGTGTCCCACATATAAAGCAGAGGATGATGGCCACGGATGTTAGCTGAGGGCTAATCTTCTTCTTCAAAAAAAAAAAAAAAAAGAAAACAAGAAAAAGGAGAGAAGTCTGAGAAACCTCCTAAATCTCAGAAAGGAATGTTAGATGCTTACATCCAACACTTCCACTAAAAATGTCCTCTTCTTGGCTCTCCATCTCAGTGAATCCAGACATCTCTCTTCCATCCTTGCAGTGGTCCAACCCAGAAAGCCCAAAGGCATCCCTGTCTCTTCTCCCTCTCTCAGTCCCCATGGCCAATCGGTTGCAAGTTTCTGACAAGTTCGCCTTGCAAATATGCCCAAGTCTATCCACTTTCACCTCTGCTCCTTCCACTTTAGTGCAGGAGACACTGCTCCCAGCTGAATCTCAGCACCTTCCCTGCATCCACTTTAACCCTTTCCAGTCTACTGTCCACAGTGTCACCAGGGTAGAGCTTCTCTTACGATGCTGGCTTAGAATCCTTCAGTAAATGTCAGCAGCCTCCCACTGCTCTTAAGACAAAGGTGGAACACCCTCCTGGCACTCACCTTTAGATCTGGCCTCTGTGTCCCTCAGATAGTGCCATTCTTTACCCTCCTCTTATTCCTCAAGTCACAAGGATCTTCATCCAGTTCCTCAAAAGACCCAGGCCTTTTTCTGCCTCTGAACTGTCTGAGTTTCAGATCCTCTTTTGCCTGAGATGCTCTTCCCTTATTCTCAGCTCAAGGAACCTTTCTCAGGGAAGCTTCCTCTGTTCTCTCTTAGGTCACAACTTAATCGCATTTTCAAATTCCCCCATACTTTACTTAGAAAACACGTTTAACTATGTGTGTGTGTGTGTGTGTGTTGTCAGAGTATTTGTTCCACGTTGGTCTTTCCTACCAGATAGTAAGTGTGATGAAAAAAGGGAATGGGTTAGGTTTCCTTGCTCACCAGAATATTCTCAGCATCCTATGTTTGATAAATATTTATTTAAGAACGAATGAATGAATGAAGGGGAATACCCAGGACTGGTGTTCAGGGCCAGTTGGTAGTTCTCGCTTCTCTAGAGGATGTCTGATGACAGACTTTTCCATAATCCGAGAAGGGGAGATAACCCTGGGTTGGACCAGGCTTCAGGTCAGTGGTTCGACCAGACTTCTGGCCTTCTGGTTCAAATCCTGGGTAAGGCTAAAAATTGCATATAAGGTATTTTCAGCACCAGCAGCTGAACAGGAATTGTACCAAGAGAAGATGACCTAATGACTCTGCCAGATCGTAACTCCAGCGATCCTACACAAAATCATCATGCCAGGGTGGTGTTTTTCTTTAATAGTCTATGTTCTGGTAAAAATACTCATGGCTTCCTCAGGCTTTAAACAGATGGTATCATTAAAAGGCAAACAACAATTTTATTAAACATAATTACTGTTATCTTATTGTTTATTTCTTATGTTGGGTCTCCATAAGGCTGAGTTATTGAATAAAGAAACAGGACCTCTTGGCCTTATGAAGAGGAAGTTGGCACTAACATTGGATTGGATAGATACATAGATAGGTAGGTAGATAGATACATAGATTACTGAGGAGGATTTTTTAGTCATACTGTCATTCTTTTGTCTTCTCAATTTTGGGAATTGGTTTGGGAAAAGTAATGAATAATATATGAAAATAAGATATAGGTTAATATGTTTAATTTATAAATTTCTTATCAATTTTTATCCTAATTCTGCTTGAATACTCCAGCGACAGGGAACTCACTCCATCCCAAGTAACTCTTTGCTTTATGTGACAACCCCACTTGTAGAAAATAATTTTTGTTGTTGACATGATATAGGCAACTGCAATACTTGTGTGTTGCAAAAGGCCAGTACTACCTGAGACACCTTGGATAATCATTTTCATTAATATAAACATTACCATCATTTTCCTCACCACCATCATCTTCTTTTTCCTCCTTTTCAATCATCCCCACAAGAGTCCCTGACATTTCCGTAGTATTTTGAGCCAGAGAGAAGTGTCATTAATTCTGGCTAGGGACACCAAGAAAGACTTCACCATGGAGGTGGCAGGTGAACTGGGAATTCAAGGGTAAGAGTTAGAGATACCAACAAAATGGCATGATTATAAGGTTAGACCTCTACTGCTAGAAGATGAGATGGCCACGCTCATGCCCTTCACTATATCTAATCTTCAGGAAATGTACATTCCAGATTTCCTCTCAAACAGAAGGTGATGTTTGGGCAAGATGAATGAGAACAGATGCTCTGGAGCCAGAGTCTTGGGTTTGGATCTTTATGCCACTGCTCATTAGCTTAGGACCTGGCAAGTTACTTAACCTCCATGAGCCTCAGTTCCCTTATCTCTAAAATGGGTGTAGTTATAGTATGGATCTCATAAGGGAGGTGTGCGCTCTAACAAAGATGAAGAAGGTAAAGTCTTAGATCAGTGCCTAGCCCAGAAGTGTTACCTGTGATCACACAGCTTGCAGTGGGAGCTTCGTGAGGACAGAGACTTTGTTTCTCTAAGTTACTGCCCTCTCTCCTGCCCTTAGAACTATGCCTAGCACATAACTGGTGCTCCATAAGTAATTATTGAATGAATGAACAAAGCGATTGGGGAGAGTAGAGCCAAAGTGAAAAAGTTGGCAGCAGGCTCAGGCCAAAAGATGACTTTGATATTTTTAACTAATATTTCCAAATCAGTTAACTCAAAACTGAAAGAATGTGTTTAATACAAACATCATTTCTCCAAGATGGTGTATTTTACTGAAAGGAAAATGTGAAAGAACCGCCTCTTTCTTTGAGTGTTCTCTTTGACCTTTAAGAAATAATAATAGGTAAAGGAGACAGTATTGGGATTCTGCTGAATTACTATTTTGATTAAATATTGAGGGAGAACATGTATTTCAAAGCCCACTTCTTTCTCTTGAACCAACACTAACCTCAAATGATCCACTCGGAGCAGTCATACCAAAAAAATATACTTGGCACTTGTAATGCAATTTATGTTTTTGAGTTTTATGATATTTAAAGTACCAGATGGTATAATAACTTAGTGATGGGGGGAAATTACTAGCCGTGCTGCTCTTACCAGACGAAGAAGCTTGAGCCTAAAGGTTTCTTTTCTTTTTTTTTTTTTTTTAAAGATTTTTTATTTTTTCCTTTTTCTCCCCAAAGCCCCCCGGTACATAGTTGTATATTCTTCGTTGTGGGTCCTTCTAGTTGTGGTATGTGGGATGCTGCCTCAGTGTGGTTTGATGAGCAGTGCCATGTCCACGCCCAGGATTCGAACCAACGAAACACTGGGCTGCCTGCAGCAGAGAGCGCAAACTTAACCACTCGGCCACAGGGCCAGCCCCGAGCCTAAAGGTTTCTTAACATCCAAACACCGGGGAGGCTGTAATCCTGGGCTGCTCATCTCCTAGTGGGACTTTTTGTCTCTAACATGGCACACTTCTCTGTCACCATTTCTGAAACTCTGAGGGGCAAAGGAAAGTAACTGTTGACAGGCTGTGATGGCTAATTTGTCCAGCACCTGCCCCTCGTGGGACTGAGAGCGGCGACTGCTGGCGGCTGCCCCCACAGACTCCAAGACTCCAGGAGAGGAGGCGGCTTTTCTAGAACACCCAGCACCTGCTGCTTCCTGGCTTCACAGCGTTTCTATCCCATACTGTAAAGAGCAGTTATGCAAACATTGTTCCTGTTCTTAAATTAAAAAGCTGAGGCAATTGTCCACCGAAGGACTCCAGGTGGGAGCAAGAAATCCCTTTCTGGGTGCCTCCCGTCATCTAGCTCAGATTTCTGCCTGCTTTGCCTTCAGAATCATGGCCATTCCAAGTTTGAGGGGATGCTCAAGGCCACCAAAGGTCCCTTCTGATCAAAGCAGAAGTCCTTTCTGCAATATCCTGGATGGCGGTGGAAGAGCGACTCTTAGAGCTAAAGAAACTTTAGGGGTAGTTCAGGAGGCAGCCTACATGCCATTTTACATTCAGTCGGCTCTAGCAGATGGGCCAATGGCCTTTTCCGGGGATAACTCCTGAGCTGAAAATATCAGCCAGTCAGCCCCTCCCCTTCTCCAAACCTAACCTAACTACGCATTTCATGCTGGGTCAAGCCGGTGTCCCTCAAGTGGTCCACAAGAGACGCCCCTGCTCTTCCCCCTTCTTCTGCTCTCTCCTCCTATTCTGTGCCTTGCTTGGTCTGCTCCAGCTCACTTTCTCCTAGAAATTCTTTGCGCAGACCCCTCCTGGCCTTACCGCTGGCCATTCCCTCTGTCTGGAATGTCCTGTACCCAGAGAACCGCATGATCACTCGCTCTCCTCCTGCGAGTTTTGGCAGGAAAGCTATCTTCTCAGGGAGAGTGTCTGCCCCGACCTTCTTAGTTAGATTTGCAACGTCCCTCCCACAGGCACCCTGCCCCACCCCACGTCCCTTGTTCCCCTCCACTTTCCATTGCTCTGCTTTGTAAAAATCACTTGTTACCTTCTACCCCTGCAAACAGTTTACTTAGTTATATTATTTGCCTTTGCCAGCGATGCAGACACACAGTTAGAAAATTGCGTCCATTTTTCACTAATGTATCCCCGGGGTGGAGAACAGTGCCTGGCGTAGAGCAGGCACTCAGGAAATATTTGTTGAATGATGAATGAAGGAATGGATGATTTCCATCGATGACTGTGCCTTGATGTTTGTTCTCGTTCTCAGACGAATGCAGGCTTCTTATCTGGGTGTTAGGATTAAAAGCAGAGTCTTCAGGAAAGAGGCCCGACATCTGAAATCAGCAGACTTGGATCTGCATTTCAGGCCCGGCCCCAGTACCTCGCCATGCGCACAGACAAGCTTTTTTTCCTCTCTGAGCCTTATGTTTTTCACGTAGAAAGTGGGTGTCATCACCCCCATACTGACCTGTTATTGTAAGGAATAAAATATTTTTTGTAAAACACAAGATCTTCAAGAGAAACAATAAATTTAACTATTATTTTCATAATGGTAGCAGCTGGTTCAAGCTATATGTCATGAATTGTTTGAAGATCAAATAGCCAAAATTATAGGGAAGACAGTAGACGCATCTGAAATGAGTTTTTAAAGTCTCTGTAAAATTGAGTAGTTTGTATCTTATCTCTCATCCTTTATTTTTACCTTTGACATTTATCAAGGCAATTGCTAGGAATGTTTGTTGATAATGGAATATTTGCTCCACGTTATTCTTGCGGATACCAACATAGTTTGCCCACCATTTTTGCGTCTCTGCTCAGATATAACCTAGTCAGAGAGACCTTGCCTGACTCCATATAAAGTAGGAGCTGCCTTCTCCTCTCATTGCTTCCTGCTCTCAGTCAGCTTTATTCTTCTCCGTAGCGCTGTTCACGGATGCACAGGAAATGCTATAATTTTGTATTTCTTTGTTTATTGTCTGAGCCCCCACAGAGTACGGGAAGGATTTAGTCTGTTTTGTTGACTGACATATCCCCAGAGCCTAGAGCGGTGCCTGCACAAGCTGAGTTAAAGTGACCGCTTCTCATTAAGCAATAGCCCAGGGATATAGTTGGGAGATTCATGTAATTGGCCTATGCCTAACCCCACGTGCCACAGGTAGGATGCCCACACATCCTAGTGTGCCCAGGACACTCCAGATTTCTGTCTGTCTCCTTTCACTCTCAAAAGTGTCCCAGTATGCAAAAGAAATGACGTTGTCACAATAGCTATGGAGTCCAAAAGAATTAAATATGCCACAGAATCCCTCATTAAAGGAACATACAGTCTAGATGAGACAGGGAAAGAAGTTACTATTGATAGTAACAGCTAGCGTGTATTTGAACGCCCATCGTATGCCTGGGGCTCTACAGAACTATCTCTCTCAATCGCAGCCACTTATGAAGTAGGTAGTTATTATCCCCATTTAACATATAAGAAGCCCGAGCCTCAGAGAGATTAAGTAAATGCCCCATCTTCCCATAACTAGCAAAAAGCAGAGCTCGGATTCACATCCCAGAAGCAGATTTTGGCCCCACTAGGTTAGCAGGCACCGTGGGAGGCTTTTCCATACATGACCTCTTTTATCCTGTGGCAATACTGGAAGCTTAATTGTCCCACTTTTTTAAATTGGTGAAATAGGTTTAGCTGTGTTCAGTGGCAGAATTAGGATTCAAATCTAGAATAAGCATCTTTATGAAAAAAAATTGTGAACACGATGGTGTTATGTGTGAATTGCCGTGGGCTGGAGACATTTTGTGTTCCTGGCTTCCATTATATTTTTACTACCTAATGTGTCACGAGGTGTGTAACTCAGCATTGTAGACCAAAACACATTGCACTTGCTCATAACCATCAAGGACTTAAATTTTGGAAGAATATTTTATTTGATTCAAACATTAAATGAGTAAACTTGAAAAAGCAAGGGTAGACTAAACTCATTGATTTGTTTGGTAATGTTATTCCCTACCACAGATGTTGACCGATGCTTGTCTCTAGATAGTCATTTTTAAAACACTCTATTGTCTATACTCCTCAGAGCAAAGGACCCTGGGAGACTCCCCCCACTCCTGACACCCTGTAAAATAGTACAGTTGAGAAACTTTATAAAGTTCCATATAAAGTCAACTTCTTTATGAATTGGGCTACTCAATTTAGACCTGACGAACTGTTTTTTTGCTCTCTCTTAGGTCAACGCAATATTCTTTTGTAACAATAAACACACTTTTTTTTTGGTAAAGTAAAGCAGAAGATGATATGGTCTTCTGTGGAGGAGTCGGGATCAAGACTTAGGTGACTTGGGAAAATGCTCCAATTTTTGGTACCTACTGTACTTTATCAACTCTGAACAACAGATGCATTTTAAGAGAAAACAAGCTCTTGGTAAGGTGCTATTTTTAACTCAGTAACTAATGATGAATCAAAATGTTTCTTCAGACCCAATTACCCAATAAAATTGCCATAGTAACCATCACATTACTCGACACATCCTTCATACTCACACCAAAAACTTCCTTAGGAACTGCTGCCACCACCTCCTTGACACCGCCATCTGCTTATGTAGCGAGAAGGAGGAGGAGATGGTGGAGGAGGCCGGGAAGGAAAAGGTAGTTCTGAATTGTTAAAATCACCGAGGGGAGAGAGTCTCAGGGTAGAGAGATAAGGGTGGAAAAACCATTTTATGTGAAATTCTGTACGTAGTTATCACTATGGTCTAGAAGTGGCTCACCCCAAGAACATCAGGCTGAAACAAGATGAGAGCTTAAACAAGGGGCCCTCTCCTCTTGCCCCTTCCCAGACCCCACACACTGTAGGGCCACTCTCTCTGATTTGCCTCTGTCTGGGATAATTGTTGCCTGCCTCTTTTCTTAGCCAACTCCTCCTCATTCTGCAGATTTCATTTAAATATTTCATCCCCAGAGATATTTTCCATGAACTTCTTGATCTAAATTAAGGTCCCTATGGGATGCCCCCTAGGGAAGGACCTCAGTTGTCTTACTTGCCACTGGAATCTGAAACAGTGTGTAGATCCTGCTTGGGGCTTGATAAATATTTATAAAATGAATGAGGAAAGGAGGAAGCTACCTATGAGACAATCATCATCATCATCCACCTAATGGTCTGGATGGTACAAACTAAATTAAATTCACTAATTAAATCATTCACTCAACAAATTCATTCATTCAACAAATATTGCAGGAGGCTGACTATATTAGTAAGGATAATGAATGCTTTCTGGTTGTTAGAGGTTCCATCCTCTAAGAAGGAGACTCTGAGAGGGAGATTTGTGTGTAGGAAGTTTAGTAGAGGCTGCTGTTGGGATCAGCACCCATGAGAGGGAAAAGACTGAAGCAGAAATAGGCAAAGGGACAAGTTGAGCTGTGATGCAGTTTCTGCCGAGACCTCAGTCAATCCCATAGGGAATTCTGAAGCTAGGATGATCTTTCTGAGGTATCTGAGTTGGAGTTAGAGAATTTATACCTCCATGTCGATCAGTCTTGGGGCGTGACCTTGGGTGAGAAGGCCCTTTTCAGCTGAGGTGATGCCAGAGAAAGATGACATCAAGGGCTGTCTGTCAGCAGCAGTCCTAGGAGAATACATCCTTCATTCCTGAGGGACACATAGTGCTCATCACAGGATCCAGCACAGTCCACCCCTTGTGCCACTCGATCTACTTCTTCACACCGGTTCTGAGAGCCATTCTCTGTAATCTTAGTGGGCCTCTCTTCTTTGGGAAAGTTTAGAAGAGGAAAGATAATGGGATAAATTATAGTCCCTGCTGCAGCTTGTCTGGGGCCCCAAACGATATACATCGTCCTCCTCCTCTTCTCTTTGTTCTAGTTTCCTCTCACCCTCAGCTAACACCTCTTCTGGTCTTGGTGGTTTACAAGATGGCATGATCCAGATTCTAGTCCCTCGGGGATCTGAGCCTCTGGTCCCCATGCCTTTCTCAGACCAGGGTATAACCCTTGCCTGGATGGTGACTCTTCTTGTCTGCTGGTTATTTGGCATGAGGAACCCAACATGCCATTCTTTATAGTGCAACAGGACTCTTGCTGTGTTACCTGGTAGAAGTATTCAGCCTGTGGAAAGCTGGAACTCTAAAGCTACAGAACCAGGGTCTCAGGCTCTGTAATCACAGGCATCCCAAGTGGGTCACCAGAAGTGATGGAAAGAAGGCCCACTCTCACTTCTATGCTTTGTTTCCCGGACTCTTGCATTCTACCTACCAGGGCATAGAACCATACAGTAGCCTTTGAGTTAGTGTCGACTGCATCCTGGAGGGTGGCACTCCGTCTTTGGAAGGTATTGACTGCAAGATGGCACCAGGGTACTCCCTCTTTCTATCATCGCATCAGCTTCTGAGAGTGGGGTAAGTGAGGCAACCACTGGATCCTTCAGTCTTCTTCCTATTCCCACACTCCTTCTGCCATAAAAGAGGACCCTTGGTCCGCCATGACTCTACTGGAGGAACCTATAGTATTCTCTTCAAGCAAGACTCTCCTACACACATCTGTCCCCAAAGCTGTAGCAAAACTACCCCAAGCTCAGACTGTCACCTCCATTTTTAGATTTTTAAAGCTAACCCTGGAAGAAGAAGCACTCTTAAGGGTAGCTATAACAGATCCCTCGCTCTTCTATACCCTGTGCGTCAGGAACAGAGAACGTGGTGAAGGTGACAGTTTCACCAGTGACCTGCCAGTGACCTAACTGGAAGATTTCATCCAACAGGGGAACAATTCACTTGAGTCTCACAGGTCCCAGCAGGCCCTCTGTCTCCTTCTAGCCCCATCCATAAAGCACTTTAGATGCAATGCCTGACAGGCCCTAAATAAAGAGGGAAGAGAATTGAATCAGTGTCCACTTTGCTCTTCCAAACATATCTAATTTGCCTGCCTGTGAATATTTATAGACTTTTATTTCCAAGGCAGTGTTGCAAAATGCTGCTGTGTCCATGTGAGGAGCCTTCTCAGAAAGTACACCTGATTCTTTGCTGGCCGCTGGCGACTCACGGGTTTTGAATTCATTTTTTCATTTAGGAAACATTTATTCTGCACCTGCCATTGCTAACTGCACTGCCAGGGGTTGTGTGCATCAAGATTGTGGCTTTTCCAACATCAGCTTCTTGGGTTCACTTCTCCATCTTCTGTTGCTACTTGGGTGAAATCTACCCTATGCTGCAATCGCGACTTACGCTTCGATTTTAAAGCTAACAACTGAGTCAAAAATCATGCTTTAAAAAAACCCCTTAAATGCCCAAAAAAAGTCAATAAATACGTGTATCATCTCTCAATGATCCAACACAGCCAGGTTTTCCCCCAGCACGGTCGAGCTCCAGATTTAGCCATCAGCTAGTGTTTAGGGACCATGATCTATGAAATAGATGTAAGTAAACCTAGTGGGACACCCAGTCTAGTAAGGCGAGTACACTCCTGGAGGCCACAGGCCTGAAACAGACTGTAGATCCTTATCTTCTCGCTCCAGGTCTGGAGTGCTCATGGGCAGACAGCATCGCTCAAACCATTTAGAGGGCTTTCTTTCTCTTTCTCTTCCCTTGCCTGCATTCCCTTCTCTTCTCTTTTCTCTTCTCATCTCTTGTCTTCTCTTCTTCTCTCCTCTCCTCTCCTTTCCTCTTTTCTCCTCTGCTCTTCTCTTCCCCTTCTCCTTTCTTTCTCTCTTCCTCTTTCTCGCCCCCAACTTGTAATTAAAATATATGTAAACTAAATGCACATATGAGACAACTCCCCTGTATTATAATTTGACACCCTGTAGAACTCAGGGTCATTCCTTCCTCCAATACCCTATGCACATTTGATAAAGCTTCTCTGGTCTCAGCTCTTGGTTTTTTAAGTGACAATTGAGTTGACAGATGTGCCAAATCCCCTAGAAGAAGCATTTCCTCTTAAAACAAACTTCATTAACATTAATGCTAATAAGAATTCTTTGGTGATGCCATCTCTAGCTGGAATGTTCAAGGAAGTGTTTGTGAGTCCTAAAATAAAGAGGTCCAAATATTTGTAGCTAAGGATTGGATACAGTGATGCTGAATGAATTCTGGAATCAGACATACTCCCAACTCCACTGTCGAATATATGATTTAGAGGCAAGTTAGGGGAGCAAAGACCCTGTTTTTCTATTCTTATAAAATGGTGAATTTCCTACTTTTCAGTATTGGGGCCAGGATTTAAGAAGATAAAGACACTGTCATGTGAACTACTTAGCACGAGTAAATGCCTTACTTTCCTGGTCCTTTCCTTTCTTCCACTCCCATATCTGGTCACTCCAACCTTATCACCCTACTTTCCAGCAATGCTGGGCATTTTTCAGCTCCCTAGATGTTCGCTGCTTTTTCTTGCCACCATGCCTTTCCTCTTACTGATCCTTCAAAATCCTTTCTCTATTCTTTACTTGTCTAACTCCTACTCATTACTCAAGCTTCAGTTTGAATATCTCCTCCGGGGAGCCTCCTGGACCCCCTACCCTCTGTTAGGCTCTACTGTAATGCACTATCTTTACAGCATTGTGTTGTTAGTGCTTAAAACAGTAGGCTCTGAAGCCTGACAGGCTGGATTCCAAGCCTGGCTTTTCCACTTAAAGAGGGGTGAGCTGGCACAGGGTATTTAACCTGTCTTTGCCTCAGTTTCTTCGCCTATAAAGTGGGGATCAGAGTAACCATGCATCCTTGTTTTCCCGAGACAGTTGAGGTACATGCCTCTGGTCCTAGTAGAATTATTGAGTGGCCCCTTTCACTGTCAAAACTGTTCTACTTAAATAATAAGTTATGTGGTCACCTTAATAATAATAATAGCACCCACTTCATTGGCTGATCCTGCAAATTAAATGAGTTGATACAGGAACAATGTTTGGAACAGAGCCTGTGACACAGAAGATGCTCTCAATGTTCACTGTTTGCATGATAAACATCGATGCCTCTCGGTGTGTCTCTGTTCTACCATTCACCACACTGGTGGTAATTGTACATCTCCTCCCCACCAGACCAAGCCCTTTGAGGGCAGGGATATCATCAGTCCTGACTATCTTTGAACCCCTAGCGTAAAGGTCAATGGATAGCCTCAAAGTCATTTACACAGAGAAAAGAAATCCATATAACAGGGGTAGAAATTTGGAGATACTTGAAAGAGAATTGCCATATTCTGCAATCAAAGCAACTTTTGTAAATGAAGCTGCACACCTGTCATTTATCTAGCAATAATTTACTGAGCATATACTAAGTGCTGGTGACTGCTAAATTCTAGGAGAGGGTTTCTCAACCTCGGCACTGCTGATGTTTGGAGCAGGGTAATTCTTTGTTGAGGGAGGGAGCCTGTCCTGAGTGGTGTGGGATGTTTAGCAGCATCACTAGCCTCCATCATTAAATGCCAGAAGTTCCTCCCTCCAGATGTGACAACCAAAACTGTCTCCAGACATTGCCAGACGTCCCGTCATGGGCAAAATCTCCCCCATTTTAGAATTGCTGCTCTAAGGGTAGCACCTGCCTTCTTCACCTCAGTAATGCTGTTGAGAGGCTGGGAGATGGTGTACTTGCAGGTTTTGGATGAGAAAAACCATGGCTGTGATCCTGACACAGTGTAGACAGGCCTCTGATTTCCTCCTGGAGTCATTAATATTCATGACAAATTAATTCAGTAATACTTGTTATTTTCTGAAAGAGTTTAGTCAGACAATCAATTCAATAAAGATAATACTTCCGCATGAAATATTTCCTATGTTTTCTACTGTTTGTGCACTCACTCATTATCTTGTGCCTACCATCTGCCTAATATGGCTTCTCTTCATTTTAGCTATTATCAGTATTGGATATGATACCTTTTTCCTTTCTACTTTGGTCTAATAACCAGGAAATCTTATATCCATGTTGTAAAGGAGAGTGATGAATGGTTTTAAAATCAGTGTCATCAGGAAACTGAAATCTTCTATTTGAACAAAACACCTCCAGAGAGAGGTTGCCGTCTGCCCTTGGCACTCACCCATGCCTTTCCAGGGAAATTATCGCAGGTCTTTTGGAAAACATCAGTTCTGACATTTCTCATGGAGGTCTACACAGGATTGGCAAAAGAACCAATTGTTGTTTTTTGTGTTTTCTGAGGCTCCTTCCCTTTTTCAATGTTGGCCGCCATTTTCAATGGCCCAGGAAGTCTGTTCACTAAGCCACGAGGACTTGTAACAATGTGAACACACGAATGTTCCAAGACTTCATGTTTCATAGGCAGATGAAAAAACTGAGGTCTGGAATCCTTCCATATTTACTTAGATGCTTTTAGGTAGCAGGTCTTTTATTAATAAAAGCAGGTTGTGGAGGAAACTCTCACCCTTGCCAGAGTAAATAAATTTGAAACAGCCCCACTGCCCATGAAATCAGTTTCTTGATAAGGGCGTCTGATTCTCCCTTGAGGGATCCCCTTTCTTACAGCTGCAGGCACACAAAGGTCACCCCAGCCTCTTCAGTGACTCTCCTGCCAGATCTCCCAGCTGGCCCTACAGACAACTGTGAGAGTGTCCTGTCAACAAACACTTACTGAATGACAGCTATGTGTTAGGTCCGGGGTACAGCAATGGTCAACAGTAGCCACTGCCCTCAAGGATCACACAGGCAAGACCCAGCAACTGACAGGAGTTACGAGGCAGTGTACAGACCGAGTCTGCTGCCAGGGAACAGGAATGGGGGACTGCCTGAGAGACAGGGGATGGTCAGGGAGGAGTCCCCAGGAAAAGATGCTTCCGCTGAATCTTGAAAAATACACTGGGAAGTAGCTGCAGCTCTGTGTGGGGGAGGGGGTGTTGGAAGTGGGGGCAGGGAGACATTTTAAGAAAAGAGAGCCAAATGTGCAAAGGCCTGGAGATGTAAGAGGGCTGATTCATGTATCATTAAGGGTCCCAGCAAGAAACAGATAAATACTCAAAGGGTAAGTGAACTGAGCTCAAGTAAAGGTTGGGGCAAGGTTAAGGGAAGCAGAGGGCTTGGTGAAGCACAGAGGAGGCAGTTTCCACCCCTAGGGGCCTGAAGGGACAAGGAGAGGGGTGATGTTAGCAGAAAGTGGGAGAACTGTTTCACTGTAGAGGAACACAGTCATTGCCCAAACCACAACAGGGCAAATGATCACCCCGATCTCTCTCTCCCAATCTTCCTGTCTCCTGCTTGAACTAGCCGTGCCAGAACCCAAGTGAAAGCTGAGGACAAGGAGACCTGATGCGGTCCAGAGATATCAATGTTTCAGAGCACAGAGTGGCCACAGAAAGGCAGCTCTTTAGGGGCAAAAGGAGAATAACCAGCAAATTGGTCCAGATAACTCCAAGTTACCCTGTGTGACTAGAAGCCAGAGAGCACAGAGGGGAGAAATAAGAGTTAGGAGACACACACACACACACATGCACAGGGAGAGAGACAGACAGACAGACACAGAGAGAGAGTCAAATCTCAAATGCTCTTCCATAGTGTCTGCCCACTGCCTTATTCTGCAGGCAGCCCATGTGAGGACATCAGTACTAGGGGCCACCATTTTGGGGTATTTACTATGCATCAGGCAAATGCTAGTGCTTTTTATGCAGTGGTTGCCTCCTTTAATCTTTAGGATCCCCCATTAAGAATCAACACTTACTGACTGCTAAGTTCCAATCATTTTAATAGTGACTTGCATGTATTGTTTTATATTCTCCCTGTGATAACCCCAGGTCATAGGGTTTCCTTTTTCTTTTGCATATGAAGAAATAGTGAGTTCACAAGAATATGAGCTTCTGGAGGAAGACACTTGTTCTTTATCCCTGGAGCAGCGATAGCCCCTGGCACATATAGAATAGGCAATGGATAGGCACTTCTATGAAAAACCAGGAAGACCCAGAGGTTGAGTGTTAAATTCTGACTCCCAAACTCTAAAATCCTAAACCACAGAACCTTCCCGGCCACTTGAGAGGGAACAGCCAAGAACATACACTTTTCTTCCTCCCTTGAGTGTCAATGAGAGTCTGCGTTAGCTGAGGCCTCCCCTAAGTCTCTCACACATCCCTTTAGTCTCTCGCTGGCCTAGATCATTGATTCATTCAACAGATACATCCAAAGGCCTGCAGTGTTATCAGTCTGTAAGTTCCATGAGGGCAGGACTTGTGTTTGTTCTGTCCACCTCCACAGAACCCTAGCATGCTGCCAGACCTATAGGAGACACTCAGTAAATATTTTCTGACTCTATGGATGAATGAGAAGCAGGATAATTTATGCAGGTTCTGTAGGAAGCCCTGGGGATAGAGTTGACAATGGACGAGACCCATCACCAACATATAAGGGCAGTGATAGATAGCTACATGGGGTACAGTCCAAGAAAGCAGCGAAAAAAAGGAGTGGTTGTTTCTACATGGGGAGGGGACCAGGCTGAGTCTTGACCTCCATGAGTTGAGTAGATGATTACCAGACAGACAGCAAGGATGCTTTAGAGAGAGCAGTCCAGGAGAATGGTATGGTTTCAACCAAAGGGCATGGGAGGTGGAGGTTGGGGACACGTGTGACACTGCAAGGGACAGAACAATGAAAGATGAACCTGAGAGGTTGTCAGGAGCCAAGTCACTGACAGCCTGTCTCTATGCTATAAGGACGAGACTTGCTCCAAAAGCTCTGCCCTGTACCTACCTGTTTTGCCTTCTCTTTATTGATCTAAGCCTCGGTCCTCCACTGGTCCACTAAACTGGATCTTCCTCTCCCACCTGCTTAAGGACTTCACCCCTGCAACTTTCCCCCCTGCTTCCATCAGAGAATTTTCCTTCTTTACTAGAACATTCCCATGGGTGTAAAACCACTACAATATACTGTGATTTTTACCATCTTAAATTAAATTTAAAAGAAAAAGATTTTTTTTAAATTATCTTTGATCACCTACTCCATCCCAGCAATTACCCATTTCTTAGTGACCACTTATAACAAAACTCCTCAAAATCTAGGCTCCATGTGTAGGATCTCCATCTCTACTTCCTTTTCTCCCATTCTCCCATAAACCCTTTCCAAATAGGCTTTGGAGGACTTAGATCCAGCCACTCTGCTAAAGTGGCTCTTTATAAGGTTTGTGTGACCGCGACGTTGCTGAACATGATGGTCAGTTCTCCGTCCTTGTCCAGCTGACCTCTGAGCAGCCCTGGACCCAGTGGACGACTCTCTCTCTAATGCTGTCTTCACCCGGCTCCCGGGACACCCCCATCTTCCTGCTTCCTCCTGCTTCATGAGAAAGAACACTGCGCTAGGAACCAGAAATCATGTGTTCTGGTGAATTCCCCGTTTTTCACCAGTTTTCAATCCTTAGCAGGTTTGTGAGCTGATATCACATGTGACCTATATTCCCTTCCCCTGCCCCCTTCACCTCCCACCCTACTCACACTCACACACATACATACACTCGCACACATACTGGTCCCCCAAGGCAACCAGGAAGACCAAAAGGACCCACTTTCTTTCTCTGCATTTACCCCAGAATAATGGGGGCAGCAGAGGACAGCAAGCTTTTTCTGCAAAGAGCCAGAGAGTCAATAAGAAAATATTTTAGGCTTTGCCAACCATGTGGTTAATTCTTCCTTCTCCTCCTCCTTCTCTTTCTCCACCTCCTCTTCTCCTCCTTCTTCCACAATTCTTTAAAAAAAATGCAAAACCATTCTTAGCTTACCAGCTCGACAAAAACAGGCCCTGGGCTGATTCGTCTGGCCTATAGTCTGTGGACTCCGGGGGGAGAGCGTGGCCGAAACCTGCTCCTGGTTTTCCCAGGACTGTCCAGGTTTTACAACAAAGTTCTGCGTCCCAGGCAAACTAGGCCTGTTGGTCACCCTACTACCACTTAGAGCTGTGTGACCTTAGGTAAGTACTTAACTTCTCTGAGTCTCACTTTTCCTTTCTGTGACATGGAACTAATAAGACCAAGCAGGGTTACTGTTGGATTGTCCACACAGTAGCACATGCAAAGGCTGAAGTGTAGTGTCCAGTCCACAATCGGGGTGTGCAGCAGAAGTTATCCTCAAGCCCCCTGGCACAGAGGTTGGTTGGCAGGAAATTCTAAGTGGTCCAGTTACCTCCAGCTGGAAAGCATTCTTGGACCAATTATGGCCACTTGTTTTGCCCATCCTTCCAAATAAAGTGGAATAGACATTACAGATATGTTAATATGTTAAACTGGTTTGCATTAGCATAGTTGATCTTTAAAATTTGGGCTACCACCTGTTATGTTTCTCATATTTAAAAAAAAAAAACCTTCATCGCTTTTCGCCATGTCTATTTTTAAAGGGTTTAATCACTTCTTTTCTTTTTCTCACCTCCAATCCTTCCTATTTTTAGCCTTTAACATTTTTTCTTCCTCCTTTATGTCATAGGTCTTTAAATCCATTTTTTAAAGATCTTATGTCCCTCCTTTCATTCTTTTCATTCTGTTTTTCAGAATTCACTCTTTATGTTATCTTCTGAAAAGCCTGCATTTTCCCCTCATTACTTTGTAAGTTCTCAGGATATCAGTCATTGAACTTGGGTTTTTATGGAGGTTTTTCGTCATTCGGTTTTACTTTTTATTGTAGGCCAGCTAAATTCAGATGCCTCTTTTTTTACCTTTTTCTTAAATGTTCCCTTAAGTGTGTGACTTTCTTGCTCTGTTATTCTTTTAAACTTCATTTCGTACTATTTATAATTTCTCTTTCCAGTTCAGCGTGTACTATTTATAAAGGGCAGGCAGGAAGCGTGGTCACAGGGCCAGCAGCTGTGGGGAGAGCCCACGACTCTGGCGGAGGATGTTGGCGGTACTTCCTGTCCCTCCAGTTGGCTCCACGAGTCCTGTGGATCCTCTTAATCCCGCTTTCATCCCATTCTTCACTGAATCCTTGAAGAGTGAGTTGAACCTGGGTGATAACTAGTCCTCATGCTCTATCGCAGTGATCTTTTTAAAACACAACCCTGACCACGTTGCTTACCTGCTCAGACCCTCAGAGAGTCACTCTTGTGACAAAAGAGACAGCAAAAGCGATAATAATGACCGTCACCACAACCACGCTCAATACACAGTGAGCAATGATTGTGTTACAGGCCTTTTGCTAATTGCTTTCGTCAATTACCCAACAAGATTTTAAAGAAAGTATTTCTGTTTAACAGGTGAGGAAATTCAAGGGTCAGAAAAATTAATTAACTGGGCCAAGTTCACATAACAAGTAAATGGCATTATTGGGAGCCCAGATCCTAACCACTGGGCTAGACTGCTAAGCTCGCCCTAGGACAGCCAACCACACTATTTAGTACCCGCCCCCTTAGTGAGAGGGTTGACTTGCCTAGGTCACCCTGGGGTGGATGGTGGAGGTGGGATGGAGGCCAGCTGTGATGTCCACTATCTTCCCTGCATAGTAAATAACGGACATAGACATTCTCTGTAAAGTAACATAGATACAAAGGATTTTAATACTTCATGGTCCTCTGGGATACTTCCTAGCCTGGAGGAAGAAAATCCATAATACATCATTTATTCAGAAATTAAAAAAATATATATATATTATGCCATAGTCTAGAACTTGGAAAAAAAGATGGCGTCATATTTAAATGCATAGATAACATTTATTGGATATCTGTTACTTGCTGGCACATTCATATATATATATATACACATATATACTATATAAATATATAGATATATGTATACGTACATTACTTCTATGAGGCAAAGGTTTATTCCTGTTGTTCAGATGAGAAAGTTCGTGCTCAAAGGACAAAAAGTGACTTGCCTAAGGTCATCCGCCTAGTTTGAAGGATGCAAACCCAGGCTGTGTTCACAGAAGCTCCAGCACCAGGGAGGTGCAAAGGCCTTTGGTGAGTGGCTGCCCCACACACTTTGGCAGGACCCCTCCCCCCGACCCCTGCAGAGCCTGGAGATGCCCTGGGGGTTGTGGCCACTATCACAACCTCCCTATTTTATTTTCCTCATTCTCCCCTTTGTTCACGCTCCTGTCCTTCTGTGGCCCCTTCCTCTGCCCAGTGTGCAGCCACTGATGCTCAAGTGTGGACCCCAAGAGGACAGGCCTCAGGCCAAAAGCAGAGAGGCCTAAACACGAGCACTTTTCTCCAAGTGTAAGAATGACTTGTGAAAACACGCCACAGCTTGCCAAGAGCACAGGCTCTGGTGTTAATTATGGTTCCAGAATTTCCCCGGCTGTTCGGCTTTGAGCAATGACTCTCAGGGCTCTGGCTTTAACATTTTTAGACAGAGGTAGTATGATGTGCCCGAGAACATCTTTGTGAGGAGAGGAGATAAGAAGGCAGGCCCCTGGCTAGCACGGGGCCTGGTTCAGTCAAATGCTCCATGAATATCTGAATTATTTAAGTAACTATTTTTAGGATGCATTCAAAGGCCTTTTCCCTGCCTTAGGTGACTCTCTTTTATTGCCTGGAACCACTTCAAAGTCAGCCCTTTCTTCTGGATTGTACTAGAACAAGCCTGCTGGGCAGCACACACAGCTACCACAAGGCTCCTTCCCCTGTACCGAGCTCCAGAACTGAGCCATATAAATGGCCAGATCCCACTGGCTGTCGTGCATGTGCCGAATCTGCACTGGTTGCTTGAGCGAACCTCACTGTGCTAGTCCAGCAGAGGGCTCAGGAGGGAGGTTGGAGCACAGTTTTTCTACATTCAGGCTCTGGCTCCAATGACCAGGGTTCAACCCCGGACTCCACCACCGGCTCCATTTGTCACCTGGAGCAAAAGGTTAGACTGCGAGCTGCAGCCCCCTCATCTATACGGTGCCCGTCTTAGTAGTACCCAGCTCACTGGGCTATTGTGAGGACTAAATCCATGAATACATGCCAGGCGCTTAGAACTATGCCTGGTATGAACTAAGTGTTCAGTTAATGCTAGCTTTCTATCAGAGCATGATGCCAGACCCTCTGCAGCCCTGTTCATTCACCTGCAGATATGAGGCCTTTACTTACATCTTTTGCATACACTCATTACGTGCTGGCAAAACATTCAGCCTGCCTCATGCATTGGCCAGTGTTTATTGACTAAATTATAACCCTGTCCCTAACTGGGCTCCATTTCCTCTGAATACTGAAGGTCTCCTTCAGGCGCTGGTCAGCTTTTGCTTGGATCCTGCAAAGTCAGACTTCCTGCATTCAAAACCCTGCCCTACCACTGTGAGGACTCTTTGATCTTAGGCAAGTTACTTAACCTCTCTGCCCTTCAGCTTTCTCATATGGACATAATTATAGCTCCTTCTCCAGTGAGAGCATAGAAGAACATGTATGAAAATCACTTAGTACGATACCCTGCACTTAACATGAACTCAAAAATGTGAGTTATGCTTGCTGTTATTTGATCTCCCAATTTTAGTTTGTGCATCCTCCAAAATTTATGATGAAACATTGGTCCTAAAGACAAATGAGGATGCAAATCCTTAAAAAATTAGTTTTCAACATTTTATATAAATGAAGCTTAGTGGTATTACTTTTCAAATTCCTGGTTTCCATTAAAATATTGGAAATTATCCAAATGCAAATCAATCATTATTGAAGTACAACACCTCTTTCCATTATTTCCTTTCTTTTTTCATTTTCTTTTTTTTTTTTTTTTTTTTTTTTTTTTGCTGAGGAAGACCAGCCCTGAGCTAACATCTGTGCCCATCTTCCTCTACTTTATATGTGGGACGCCTGCCACAGCATGGCTTGCCAAGCGGTGCCATGTCCTCACCTGGGATCCAAACCAGCGAACCCTCAGCCGCTGAAGCAGACCATGTATACTTAACCACTATACCACTGGGCCGGCCCCCATTATTTCCTTTCTAAATTTTAAAAATGAAACTATCTCCAGGGACAGATCAAATAATCGCTTTCCCAGAGCTGGTCTTTCCACGAACACAATAGCACTTGGATGCTTCTGGAGACCCAGAAATAAATGGAAGGAGAGTCTTCCCCCTGTTGCTAGTCAGGCAGGCCTTTTCTAGCCTTCAGCGGCTGCGGCTGCAGACTGTGGTGATGTGCCCTGTGCAAAGCGAGCTGCAGAGAGAATGTAGTGCACGTTCTGAGGGACACACTTTGAGTGTGGATGGAAGGGGAGAGGAGGGAGGTCCTCAGAGAGCTGATCCCCCCCCCTCGAGTCTGGCCACTTGGCAATGAACAACTGTGGATCTTTCTGCAATGACAAAACTGCAAGGCCTCTATCAAATGGGGGAGGGGACTCTGAGTTCTTCCAGCTCTGAACTCCCTGGGCTCAAACAGCAGTGCCCACACTGTGGCCCCGCCCCAGGGAGAAAGGAGGCAGGCCAGCCCGCATAGAGAACACTCCCAACCCCCAGACCTGGGGAAGGAGGAGGAGGAAGTGGAGGAGGGACTCATCCTATTCTGGATGAATTTGCGGCCGGCTTCCCATATCACAGTGACAACTTCCCTCTTCCCAGTGATGACCAAACTGGACCAAAGAGGTGGGTAATTGGAGTTCACTCATGTGACTGTGTCAGGTTAGTTAGGTTTGACGAGTGTTTGTTGAGCACTGGGATGCCAGGCCCTGTGTGAAGACATGAGATTCAATGGACTCGATCTCTGCCCTCTGGGACCTCAGAATTTAGTAAGGCTGATGGACCTATAAAAAGGATGTCAAAATGTGATGTTCTGTGAGCTTCAGGCCATTTGCATGAAGCAGTGATTTTCTTATGGCAGCTGATGGACCCACTGCCGCAGATCACCTTGGGAAGTTTCTAAAAATTAAGATTCCCAGGGCCACATCCCGGGATATCTTTCTTCAGTAGGTCTGAGTCGGGCCAAGGGTATCTGCATCTTTTTAATTCCCTGGGTGATTCTTGCGAGTGATTAATTTTCTGGAGTCACTCAGTCACAGTGATTAATTTTCTGGAGGTCACTCTTGTCTCCTCTCTCTTTTTCATAGTCCACACAAAATCCATCTCAAATCTTGTCTCTTCCTTTGAAATATATTCAGGGTCTGGCCTGATCTCCTCATCTGCACAATTGCCACCCTGGTCTAAGCCACGATCTCTTTTCAATGGGATTTTTCTAAGAGCGCTCTAGCTTGCCTCCTGCCAGTTCATAAAACTGTCCCTGACACACACAACTTGCTCCATAAATAATTTTGAATAGATAAATTAATTCATAGGCGTGAGGGGTTAGGAAATCTTATCCATGGCAGTTTACAGATATATAAGGGTAGCAAAATAAAGACTTGATCAACAACATCTCACGCTCAGCGTGTCGGCCCTGGGGCAGAGGTGGCTTATAGACGGGCTTACAAGAATCTAGATGGAGCTCTAGGTTGGAGGGCTTACATAACACAACCAGTCCGAGACGGTCATAGCAATATATACCGCCCCCTTCTTGGAACCACAGATCTGCAGCTACCACAGTGGAATAGTATTTCCTTCATAAAATTTAGTTCCCAAAAAAGCAATAACTCATTGAACAATGTAGGCATTTTTAGATACTTATTGGATACTAAGATGCAGCAGTAAAGATATTTGTGAAGTCATTTACTGACCAAGGATCTAGTCTGAGTATGAGCGGTTGCTTCTGGACTCTGTTCTCCTCCAGCATCTCCACCGTTGCTGGTCCTCAGCTTTCGTTCCCCTGGCTCCAGGAGTCCTGACAACTCTACTCTGCTTCTCAAACTCTTAGCTGCCTCCTATGCAATCTGCAGATGCCCACAGGAAGAAAGAAGCCCTAAATGCGAGGCTCACCTGTTTGGGTATTCATCGTCTAGATCTTGACTCCTTATTTGTTTTTTTACTGCCTTGTTAGAACTTCACAAGTGAGTTTATCTGAGTAACATATTCCTTCTATTTCAACACACAGACACACACACACACATGCATTCACATATACATGTGCATATATATATATATTTCATTTTATATATGTATACACATATATATTTCCTTTTATATTAAGCATTAAGATCACTGAATTTATAGGTTTGTGTTTCAATACAGTTTTAAATATTACATTTTACTTAACGTATCATACAGATTTGCTCATGTCATTAAATATTTGTCATGCAATTTAATATTCCCTTGTATATGCACAGTACAATTTATTCAGCCATCCCCCACCATTAAAAATATACAACTTCCGGGGCTGGCCCCGTGGCCAAGTGGTTAAGTTCGCGCGCTCCGCTGCAGGCAGCCCAGTGTTTCGTTGGTTCAAATCCTGGGCGCGGACATGGCACTGCTCATCAAACCGCGTCCTACATGCCACAACTAGAAGGACCCACAACGAAGAATATACAACTATGTACTGGGGGGCTTTGGGGAGAAAAAGGAAAAAATAAAATCTTAAAAAAAAAATTTTAAAAAATATGCAACTTCCATTTATTTATTTTATTCTATCTTTACTTTTATTTTTTGTGAGGAAGATTTGCCCTGAGCTAACATCCGTTGCCAATCCTCCTCTTTTTTTTTTTTCGCTTGAGGAAGATTAGCCCTGAGCTAACAACTGTGCCAGTCTTCCTCTACTTTGTAGTGGGATGTCTCCACAGCATGGCTGATGAGTGGAGTAGGTCCACGCCCGGGATCCGAACCTGCGAACCCGGGCCACCTAAATGGAGTGTGCAGAAATTTAACCACTTGGCCACAGGGCTGGCCCCTCCATTTATTGTTTTCTTTTTGTAAATAAAGCTGCAATGAACATCCCTGAGCAGAAATTTCTCGTCCTGTATCTGATTATTTCCTTTAGATAGAAAACTATAAGTTGGGTCACTGGGTCAAAAGAAGTGAGGAAAATTTTGCAACATATCCCCAATTTGCTTTCCAGAAATGTTGCAGTAAAGTACCTACACATCAGCAGCGTATCCAATTGTTTTCATTAAAAAAAAAAATCTTTAACTTGAGACTTTGTTCATACTTTTCTGCTTAGATTGGAGCAATATTCCCTTCTATTTTCTTTCCCCTTTTTTGCAGTCTCATTTTCCATGTTTTACTCTTTAATATTGGCATTTGTATGAGGTTACTATCAACCATTTTTCCCCAATAGTTGACCAATTATCCTTTCACTGACAATTGTTCTTTTCACTGAATTGTTGAACTATATGTATCATGATACAACCCGTTATGTTTTCCATTGTCAATTTCTGGATGATATAGTCACTTTTACTCCATTAATATTTCAGCTGAGGTTTTCTCTACTGCCACAGAATTTTAATTATGTATTAAATTGACATATTACCTTCTGGCTGGACAGGGCCCCCTCTAATCCTTTTTGTAAAAATTTCCTTGGTTGTTCTAACTCATGTGTTCTTTCAAATACGCTTTTGAATCATCGAAAATTCCAGTTGGGCTTTTGACTGCAATAATATTAAAGCTGTAAAGCAATTTGGGTAGTATTTACGTAGTTGACAATAGTTAGCATCCCTTTACCAGAAATGCTTCCTTTAAAGTTGTGTGCTTCAGATGTTTTCCAGCTCTCACACATTTTTTATTATTGTTGTCAAGGAGATCCTTTGGTGTTTCACATCATCATTGCCATTGGGAGTAAGATCATTGTTCCATCACGTCTTGTAAAAATGATGATTAGAGGTACCTAGGAAAGCTATTTATCCATTCATTTATTCACTCAGTAAATATCTAGCATTTATTAGTTGCTGAGCAGTTAACAGGCACTGTGCTGAGCACTTGTCTCCACTATGCTAGGCACTAGGTGTCAATCAATGGCTAAAACAGATACCATCTCTGTATTATCGGAAGTGGTAATCCGTTGTGCAAGGCAGGCATCAGACAACCCAGTAAACAAATACATATATCATTACAATTTGTGATAAGTGCACGGCATGCAGGAATAAAGAATACCGGGGAAATCCTAATTTGATACAGTGATCAGGGAGCATCTCACTGAGAAAACTATAATAAGGCCAAAAATAGAAAGATAATAGGAATCAGCAAGGCAAGAAATATGGGGAAGCATGTCCCAGGCAGAGGGAACAGCATTAGCAATGACCCAGAGGTGTGACAAGCCTATTGGAGGAAAAGAAAGTAAACCAGATTAGTTAGAACAAAATGAATAAGGGGAGAAATGGTAGGAAATGAACATGAAGACAAGCAAACTGGCTTTATTGTCATCATGAGGAGTGTGCGTTTTTCTCTTTTTTAACAATGAATCTATCAATCTGTCTATTTAAAAATCTGTGTACTGGAGTAGATACCACATGCACACATACGAAATATAAAAGCTAGATATTATAAACTCAGGCTTCAGTTTCTGTCTCTAGAATTATCCAGTACCTTACTGAAAGAGTCCATGTATGTAAAAATGATAGCAAATGTTAGCCCTTTATTTTCCCACTTAACAGTATATACTGGAATGTTCCATATTAGTTATTTTTATCTACATACTATTTAATTGTATGGCTTTATAATTTAGCCAATCCTCTGTTTATGGCCATTTAGGTTTGTTCCAATTATGTGCAAACAATGCTATGATATCCTTTGATCTTTGTACCTGGATTGTCACATTTACAGGACACACTACTCCATAAAAGTGGGGTTACTCAACTGATGAGTATGAACATTCTCATCTTGATAGATACTGCCAAATTCATATATTCAACAAACTAGGTATGAAAATGACTGTTTACCCCACAACCTAGCCAGAGTAATATGTTGTCAAATTTTTGATCATTGCCAATTTGATGGGTAAAAAATGACATTATACGCTATTTCACATGTCTATAAACAATGTATTGGTTAGTTTTTAAACTTTATGTCATTGGAATCATACTTTTTTACACTATTATTTTCTATTATTCATTTTGATGCATACAGTAATGGTTCTTTTATTTTCACTGCTGAGTCATATTTAATTGTTTTAATACATCCTAAAATATTTATCCATTCAACTAATGGTGGACATTCAGATTATTTCCAATTTCAAACCCTTATGGAAAATGCTGTTCTGATGATTTGGGGGCATATCTCTTGGGCCACACATGCTAAGATGGCTCTGGATGTGGAGTGGTAAAGTGAAGTTCCAGGGATGTGCAAATTAAACATTAATATATAAAGTCCAAGTAGCTACAATAATTCACATTCCCACCAGCATCCTTGCCAATTTGATGATGCTCCACTATTTTTTTTTTCAGAGCCAGCCTGGTAGATGTGAAATTTAACTTACAGTTCCAAAAATGTTGTACTTAATTTCATATTAGTATTTTCTTGTCTTTGAAATATCTGTTTATCTTTTGCCCTTGTTTTCTATAAGATTGCATTTTTCTTACAGATTTATGCAAGTTCTTCATATGAGCTGAAAATTAATTCTTTGCTGGTTATAAGTGTTGCAAATATCTTTTCTTATTTTGTGAATAGTTTCCAGTTTTACTTATATTGTCTTTTAATGAATAGAAATCCTTAATTTTAACTTAATCAAATGTATTAATCTATTCTTCATAGTTTTTATTCCTTGTGTTTTATTTTTAAAAATCTATCAAGGTAATAAAAATATTCTCCTATATTGCCTTCTAAAATTTTATATTTTTGCCTTTCATGTTTAAGACTTGAATCCACCTGTAATGTGTTTCTATGTAATGTATTTCTGTGTAGGCTGAGATTTACTTTTATCTTATTTTCCAAATGGACAACAAATTGTCCCAACACCCCTTGTTAAAAAAATCTCTCTTTTCTCCTTAGACCTGTGATGCCCAGTTGTCAAGTTTGTGCATTTATGTTTCTGCGCTTTCTATTCCCATCCACTGGTCAATTTGTGTATCCCCATATAAATGCCATGATGTCCTGATTACTGCAGGGTTATGACAAGTCTCAATGCCTGGTACCGCGAGTCTCTCCATTTTGTTCTTCTTTAAGAATATCTTGACCCTTTGCCCTTCCATATAAATTTTAGAATCATCTAGAATTCCACTGAGGGTAAAAATACTTACTGAGATCTGAGATCTTTAACAATTCTTTCCTATCCATTGCATGGTATATAATGCTCCATCTATGTAGGTCTTATTTGATTATTTTAAATGAAATTCCATCATTTTCTCCCTTAAATTCATTTCTATCTGTTTGTTATGGTTGGGTAGAAATGCAATTGACATTTTATTTTGATTTAAATCCAGCATCTCTGGTAAATTCTTATTAATCTTAGTAATTTTTCTGTAGAGTCTTGTGGATTTCCCACATGGATAATCATCTGCAAACAATGAAAATATATTTCTTTTTTTCCAAACTTTATCACTTTTACTTTGTTTTTGTTTTATTGAAATAGCTAGAACTTGAGAACGATGTTGACTGCATCTGGAGATAACTGGCATCTCAGCTTTAAACAAATGCTTTTAACCTTTTACCATTGAGTAGGATGTTTGCTTTAGGTATTTTTTTGTTTGTTTCCATAGATATCCCACATAGTGACTTAGAAAGTTTACTTCTAATCTCAGGGTTTTTTTTTTTAATGAAAGGATATTGAATTTCATCATGAAGTTTCGTCTCAATGGGATGATTGTATGTTGTTAATAGCAGTAAATATGGTGAATTACATTAGTTGGTTTGGTGTTAAACCATCCTTGGATTCCTTGGATAAAGTCAATGTAGTCAAGTTGAATGATCTTTTCTGTGCATTAATGCTTTCAATTTGCTGACATTCTGTGTAGGAATTCCCCTCCATATTCATGAGTGAGATTCACCTGTTATTTACCTTCATATACCAACTATCTTGGGTTTGGCATCAAGGTTATATTAACTGAATTGAAGACTATTCTCTATTTTTCTATTTTCTAGAAGAGATTATGAAAGATTTAAATTATTTCTTCCACAATTTTTTATAGAATGATCCAAAGAAGCCATCTGGGCCCGTTGCTTTCCTTGTGGAAGGATTTGCAATTATGATTCGATTTCTTTAATTTCTCCTCTTTCTTCTTGAATCAGTTTCGGTAAAGTTGTATTTTGAGAAATACATCAATTCCATCTGAGGTTTTCATTAGAGTTAAACTTCGTGATATATTCTTATTATCTGTCAATTTCCACAATATTTTTAACTGTCCCATTTCCTATTCTTAATATTGCTTGTTTGTCCCACTTCTCTTTTTCCTTTATTAAGCTTGTAGTATGTTACTATTTTATTGGTCTCTTCAGAAAACAAACTTTTGACTTTGTTGATTCTCTTTATTATATATTTCTTTTTTATTTCATTAATTTTTGCTCCTATTTTATTTTTTTCTTCTGCATACCATAGATTTAACCTGTTTTTTAGGTTTTGTGGGGGTTTTTTGCTAAATCCTTAATTTGAATGGCTAGTATATTCATTTTTCAACCTATTTTCTTTTTTTTTAATGGAGCATTTATGACTATATATTCTTCTGTGAGGACTATTAAGTTTTGTTCAGCAGTATTTTTATTATTCTTCAGCTACATATTTTTTCCATTATAGTGTATTCTTAGTTCCATGAGTTATCTAGAAATATTTTAATTCCCAAACACATGTTGCTTTTCAGTTATCTTTTTATATTGCTTTGTACCTTGATTTCATTGTAGTTGTTGACTATGGTTACATGATACTAGTTCCATGAAATTTTCTGAGACTAGCTTTAGATCCTGTCATCAAATCATGTTTTACGGATATTCAAAATGTGCCAAAAAGAAATTGTATCATCTAAATGTTGGATATCATGTTCCATTTCAAAGTTGTTAAATGTATTAGCTATTCAAATTGTCTCTAGTTTTGCTGACTTTTTTAATCTGCTTGATCTATTAACTGCTGAAAATTGTGTTAAAATATACCGCTATGATGGTAGATTTGTAAATAATTCCATAGTGATACTTTGCATTGTTTGTTTTGAGGCCATGCTGGTAAATGTGTCCAAGTTCATAATTTTTATGTACTTTCTGGTGAATTAAATCTTGTATCATTCTATAGTGACCCTATTTATCTCTAGTAATGCTTTTTCCTTAAATTCTCTTTAATATAGTATTTATACATCAAAATCAACTTCATTTTGTTTTGACTTTCAATATTTTTATATCAGTATATGTTAGGAATGTATTCCTTTTTATCTTACCTGAAAATCATTATAATAACTAGAGAGTATGTCTTGTGTATAGAACGTTTTTCTCTGATTGCTTTCAAGCTTATCTTTAGTCTGTTGATGCATTTTCAAGTTTATTGACTCTTTCTTCTGTCATCAACATTCCGCTGTTGATATCATCCAGGGAATATCTTAATTTCAGACATTGTGTTTTTTCTAGGATTTTTGTTTGTGTTCTAGAATTTTCGCTTCATGGGCGTGGTTTCCATTTCTCTGCTGAGATTTCCGATATTTTCATTCATATTAGCATATTTCCCTTTATATCACTGAGCAAAGTTGTAAGAGCCACTGTTATTTCGTCTGCTAATTCCAACATGCACTTCAGATCAGAATAAGTCTCTGTTGATGATCTTTTCTCTTGAGAATTGGTCACATTTTCATGTTTATTCCTATGTCACATAATTTTGTACTGTGTTCAGGACATTATGAATGCTGTGTAGTTAAGACCCTGGATTCTCCTATGTTCCTCTGGAAATGGTGATTTTTGTTTTGTTTTAGCAAATGACTAACTTGGTGGCAATCAAATGACAATCTTTGTCTTTTGGGACGCAGTTCAAATCTCAGTTCAGTTTTTTGTTCATTAGCTCAAGCCTCTGCTGTCTGCCCCGTGCATGTGTGGCTCAGGGAAGAGTTTATACAAGAATTTAAGGTTCCCCCTCACTAGTCCTCTTCTCTGGGGCTTCTCCTGTTACTTTCCAGCAGCTATGGTTGTCCTGAACTCTGATCTTTGCCTCTTCAGGGCTCCTGGGTTTTCTTTTGGAGTTTTCGTTACCCCACACTATACCCACTATGACCTGCACTCAGGCTAAAGCTCTAAAAATTAGAAATTTCACTCTCTGCTGTTCCTTTCTTTCAAATGTTGACTCCGTCGAGAATCTGCCTTCTTTTCTTCACTGGAGAAGGTTTGGGAGGGGACAAATGTGAAAGTACAAGCCTAATTTAAGAGTCAGTCAGGAGAGTTTGCTGCCTAGGAGCTGGGTAACAGCAGAGGAGATGAAAAGCAGTAAACAGAGGTGATAGCTTTTCCTTGAGTTAGACACAGCAGGACTTGGGTGCTGCCCAAGGAGACCTGAGAACACTAAAGTCAAAATATAATAGTACCATTCAACTAGTACCTTTCCTGTTTCTTATTAGTCTCTTTGCCTTCTTCTCAACTGATTCTCCAGTCCTTTAAAAGGCCAAAAATTTCAGCCAGTGAAGCGGGCAAGTGAGGTAGAGTGAGGAAGAGAGAAGAGCCCCCCTATTTTCCTTCGGGTTTGCAATCCAGGTTCAAATCCAAACAGGAGGAGCGAGAAGCTTTAGATTGGATAGAGTGGGCAAGGGGGGCCTCTCTGAGGGGATGGTGTTGGACCCACAATCTGAATGACGGGCACAGTCCTATTAACCTGCTACTCAACATTTGGATGACCACCTTCAGATTTACCTTAGAATTTTTTTTTTTTCTCTTTGCCTCCAAACAGCTCTTGTTTTAACCACCTGATCAGGCTATGTTTGCAATTCTGTTTTAGGTTGTGGCCCAGGCAGTGTTATTCATGTGTATGAACACAGCTGGAATCTTTATCAGTTACCTGTCAGACCGGGCCCAGCGCCAAGCCTTCCTGGAGACACGGAGGTGTGTGGAGGCCAGGCTGCGCCTGGAAACGGAAAACCAAAGACAGGTACCGATTGGAAACGCCGTGTGTCCCGGTTGTCACCTAGCCAGTCTCTGAATAACATGGAGCCTTTTTTCTCCCCAAACACATCCTGACTTGCAAGCGTTCTCTCAAAGTTTGTGTTATGGGATTCCAGAGTCTAAAATAGTAATGTTGGACTTACAGGTCAAAGTGGGTTGGTCTTATTCTCCACACTCAATTAATTGTTCCCTGAAAAGAATAAAATGATTCTAGTCACAAAATGATTTTCTGACACCTTTCACTGACATCTATGTTAGTGAATAAGGCCATGATTCCTACAAACCATTAACGTTCTCATCTTTGGCTCTCCTTTTTTGAAACTGTAAATTGTTAATTCCAGTGAAATTTTTCGTTATGTAACAATTCAAATTATAGTAAGCCCAGAAAAGAATCTTGCACATGTGTAGTTCCTAATTGCTCATCCTATTAGAAGAGATGATTGAACACAATCAGTTTAAAGGACATGATACAAATTCCCGGATAGGGCTGCAGTACGAACGAAGGCAAGTGTGGTCGGGGATGGGGCGGTGAGTTCCAGTTCAAAGAGGTTAAAATAGAGGAGTTCTTAGACATCCTGATTGGGTGAATGTTATAAGGATTTGAAAAATAGCTTTGGCCTCAAATTGTATGTTTCCTCAAAATAAAATTAGCTTTCAAAGAATAAAGATTTGCTGCTGTTAAAACGATTCCTATATTAAACGTTCATGCATCTTTTGCTTTGAAAGCAATTTTCAAAGAGGAATCACAGGCATGTGTTGCAAATTGATTATAGAATCAACACATTTCATGTTCAAAATGTTTATATACTCTTGAGAATTCTATGCTCAGTAGATATATTAGTTTTACCATACTAGGCTCTTTTTTTTTTAAGTTTTGTCTCTGGATACATGCATGATTTATGCAATAATGATTTGAGAAATTATAAAGAAAGTAGCTGCAAAAAAACAGTATTTTCCTCATTTTAATTTCATCAAATCATCAGCAAAACATAGATCTTTAAAGTGAGCAAAGCCAGGTCTGTGTGATAACGGATAAGGCAGATGGGTAGGGGGCAACTTGCCAAAACTCAACCCCCAGTGCCATATGTTAGTCCCAGGGGCACAGAGGAAACTACTGAATTTCCAGATCCCACATGGAATTCGCGGGATTCAGATTTAGGAGATTTCTAAGTTAAGGTCTAAAATGACTATGGAACCTCATAATAGATTTATTTTAGCTGCCCTGAATATCCCTATAAAATAATTTAGAAAAACAACTTTAAGAAAGAAATCACCTTGTACAGTAAACATAAGTATCTCGCAGGACGATATATCGTGTTCCTCTGCAAAGCAGAGCAGTTGCCAGACGGACACGTCAGTCTTTCCATGGGATCTATGCCACTTCAGAGAATGCTGCCATATTAATAATTTATTCAACTGCTTTTGATGCCCTGTCACAACCAGAACTGCAATTGTGGGTGAGCTGTGTGGGAAGCTGTCTTTTATTTAACGTTTGTGAAATATTAGCGACACTGAAAATGATTGCCTTTTCCTGCCCATAAGACTTACTTCTTTTCCCACCTTCAAGTTGAGTGTCTTGAAGTCACTGTGATGTAAGAATCTAACAGGGTGGAGGGACCTTTCTCCATCCTCTCTAATTTTTTTTTTTTTAAGTTGCTGGAAGGAGGAATAAAATAATAAGATTCAGAGGTGAGAACAGGTGACAACTCAAATGTAGTGAGGAGTTCACTGGAGTTCATACCACAGCTGTCTTACCTCCTAGTTGGGTCACCTCAGCGCTTTAACTCTCAATCCTCAGTTCCTCATTCATACATGGGGAAATACATCTCTTTTTAGCATTGTGTTTGCTTCAAATAAGATAATGTATATAAAGCAGTACAAAATTATAAGTCAGCCTCATTACTTTCATGGATGAAATACAAGAAAACATTATCTTTTGGTGGAAGATTTTTTGTTCTGAGGATTAAGTAAAATACTCTGTCGGTTTGTTATAGTCCTGTGTTCACAGTTATGATAAAGTATTTCTGGTATATTGACCACCTGCCTTGCCCCAGTGGTTGTATCTAAGATAGCCGGCTCTGTGTCATTCAATGCTAAAGTTACTTTCCATTGACATTTGATCTCTGCTTCAGGTTTCCGTTATCCCTGAGGACTTCCTCAGTGATAGATGGGCAGAGAAGGCAGAGGCTTTCAAACGAGATGGCCGAGGATTTGAAATCTTTCCGTAGTTACTTACTCTCTTAGTGGGTTTGAGCAAGCTCTGAGTCTTAGTTTCTTCATCTGTAGCATGGGGATAATAATACCCTTCCGGAAGAAAGAATGGTTAGAAATATAGTATGTAGTATTCTTGCAGCTCATTGAAGAGTTTCTATTAGCATGGTTGTGCATAATGATTTATGTGAATCAGCCAACACAGGTCCCTCCCAGGAGGACTCATTGGAGAACATATTATAGATTGGCTTGTCTTGGTTTAAACCCCGAATGAAAGTTACTCCCATGGAGGGAAATCAGGATAGTGGTTCTCCTCAGGTGTACAACCATCAGAACTCAGCATTAGGCTCCATATCTTTTAAAATATCGTGTGTCATTAACACACGTAAATCCATCCCCATTTGCATCTTATCAGAGCAGGTTATAATACCATAACTGTTAGAAATTCTATACCATGTGAAGGAAACACTGTACGTGCCTAAGTGACTGCAGATCCTTTTTCCTTGGGAAGTTATGCCAAAGACAAATGGCATTTTATTTTTGCAATTATAATTACAGAACCAAGAAGTCTTACTCTACAGAAATGTTCAAGTTTTGTGGGATTTTTTTCAAGCATTGGCTTTATTTCACGGTGGAATACAAAGGAAACATGTAAATGACTTAATTTGTTCAACCATGAATTAATTTATTTATTGAGGGTCTAGTATGTGCCATGAGCTTTACTGGACGTTGGGAGTCTAATGACGATTAGCAATAGGTTCCTGGTCTTACAGAGTTTACCAGATACGGAAAGAGATGGACAACCTCACAGACATCTAAGGTAATAGTATTTGCGTCAAACCTAAACTGGAGGCTGATAGAAGCCTTCCTCAAAGAACTGATGCCTGAGTTGACACGTGAATAGAATTTAGCTCAGTCAAGAGTACCCCTAAAGATCAGACGACACATGCAACCATGCTGAAGGAAGGGAGAACATGGTTTCTTGGAGCAATTATGAGCCCTCCCATGATAACTCAGTTATTATTCATCTTTCTACTCATGGTGGAGTCGCAGAGACAAATAAGACTCAGTCTCTACTCTGGCTTGGACCTGGTGGATGCATAGAACTTTCTTCCCTCTCTTCCAATAAATAAAGAATTAGCAAAGAGACTGACAATAAGATACATATGAAAGACAACAAGGTTGATAGCCCCCAGCAAAGTTATGTACTTTCTTCGATGGCATACCACTGCACTTTTCAATTCTATGAAAAACACTTATTTATATTTATTGAAGTTTAAGTATGGACCAGGCATTGTTCAGTGAAGAAAGTCCATTGCAGGTCTCTATCACGGCATGCCATGCTGGATGTCAATCATTACATGCCTGTTTGTTAGGGTAAACTGTGAGCCCCTTCAGGGTGACCCAAGGCTCATTCTTCTACACAGCCCACCTAGCAGTGCCTGAAAGCCAGCATGGAATGTTTGGTTATGAAATGGCTGAGATTCTTAATAGTCAATAGTGGTAACTAAGCTTTTTTCCAAAGAAAAATTGCCAAGCTGCAGATAGAGAATGAGTGGCACTTCAGCTATGCTGCTGCTTACTTGGGGGTCCCCTAGCATGATGAGATGCTGGAGGTCCTGGAAAACATGCTTTTCCTTGGATAAATTGAGGTTGCATGCTTGGTTCTTAAGTTAAAAGCAAGCAGGCGGGAGAGACTAGAAAATGTCAAAACCCTGCATGTCTTCTAAACTAGTTTTTTAACAAAGCTCCTTGAAGATGGCTGTCTACCTTACAACATCTCCTTTCCTTCCCATGGTAACTGGCACAATGCCAGGCAGAAACTACTGAATGGGCCCAAATATTAACATTTTTAATTTAGATAATTGGCTTCAAGAAGCTGAGCATATATTGGCCCTTTCCTTCAGGGAGGCGAGGACTTTGCCCTTTTTTTTTTTTTTTTTTTGCTGAGGAAGATTAACTCTGAGCTAACATCTGTGCCCATCTTCCTCCACCTTATATGTGGTTGTCAGCACAGCATGGCTGACTAGTGGTGTGGGTTCACACCCAGGATCTAAACCTGTGAACCCAGGCTGCCAAAGTGGAGTTTGCTGAATTCAACCACTATACCATAGGGCCTGCCCCTGTTTTTTTTTTTTTTCTTTTAACAATTTTATCACCAATTCGAATAGCATAGATCATTCCAACCATCTCCTATTTGTTCTCTTGGTCCCCAACTTCTCTTTCTCCAATCTGTTCTCCATCCCAAAAGCCTGGTCTGGTTCAGAACCGGTACGTTGGTTGTAGGGGTTAAAAGCAAAATCTTCAATGTCTGGAAAAATCTGGATTCCCCTCCTACTTCCTGCACTTCCTAGCTGTGGGAACTTAGGCAAATTACTCCCCTCTAGAGACCCTGATTTTGTGGGTGTAATATGAATATAATGATTCTACCTTCCTCCAAGAATTGTGGTGAGGATTAAGGGTGAACAGTTCTTAGCCCAAGGCCAAGGATGTTCTCAAGTCATATTAGAGAGGACGCCATGATGATAATAACATTGATGTCACTCTTCAGCAGGAAAAGCCTTCAGTGGCGCTATTCCCTCCAACGTAGCATCCAGAACCCCCCACATGGCCCAACAGGCCCTCCAGGATCTAGCCCCTGTCCTCTCTCTGGATTTTTCTCCACCCCTTATCACTCACATCACACCAAATGGCTGTCAGCTTCCTGAACTCCTGTTTCACCACCCTATGCCATGTGGTTCTTTCAACCTGGAAAGCTCCTTCTTGATGTCTCTACTCTGAAAATTCTACTCCAGCATCCCTTCCTCCATGAGGCTTGCTTTCGCCTCCCAGGTGGAGCTGAAATGCTTTTCTTGTGCTTCCAGCATGCCTTAAAGTTAACTCTCTTATAGAACCTGTCAGAATTTATGACATTTACTAGTCTGCATTGCTCTCTTTCCATGGCCAGTAAGGACTATTAAAAGCAGCTACTCTGTCTAATTCATCTGATTCTCGGGGGTTTTTCTAGCACAATGGCTGGAATATGAGCTCTTCTGATTAATGTTTATGTAACTGAGTTATATTGAATTCAAACTTTGGCTCTTGGCTTCACGTCTACCTACATGAGGGTCATGCTGTAATAATTCTCTTGCGTAAAAGTGGCAAGACTTGTGCTCCTTGTGACCTCCATTAAAAACTTGGTGGGAGGAGGACTCTTATCCAGTTCAGGAGGGATTGGGGCAGGCTGAGTGCGTGTCTTATGCAGACCTGCTAGGGGAATTTTCCATCTGGAAGCCACATCTTAGAACATCTCTCTTTGGGGAGTTAAATTCTAATTATGGTGGTTTTTGTAATCCCACTTCTCTTCCCAAATGATCCACATGGCCCATATTTATTTTGAATATTAAAATGAATTAATTGTTTTTCTTTCAGCTTTGCAAATTGCCTAAACCTACTTATGGTAATCATGGCATTTCGAGGTGTCTCAGAAGCTCTGGGGACACTGGGATTTCGTTTCTGATGATGCCATATGTTGCGGCAGCAGGAAGATTATTATTAAATGCAGCAGATGTTTTAGCGGTATTAAAGCAATTCCGTTTAACTTAAACATCTTTGTTAGACAGTATTGCTGTAAGTTAGTAGTTCGGACAATAGATTGGGTGTCAAAGTTGGTTTTCCTACTGAGTTCTGAGTTGGTTGATTTGATTTATGTCAGTGCCCTATAGCATCTCGGGAATCGTTTTTAAAGCTACAGATAGCTCTTAAGTATTACGTAAGGCAGAGCCTTGTCATTCATTCATTCAAGGAAGAATCAAGGTTGACCTGAAAGTGGCAGAGTCTCAGAATATTTGTTTTTTCTGCTGCAACTTGATGACTCTTCTCTTTATCCTCCAAAAACCTCTTGAGCTTTCTACCATCAAGCCATTTTTCTGCTATTCTCCATCTCTTACATTCAAGACCACCCACATACAATCCATGATGGTCATCCTTATCTGTTATTAATATATTTCATGTTAACTGTTCTCTAGTTTATACTGGAATATTATCCATTTCTAAACATTCTTATTACCTTATACACTCATGTCTTTGTTTTATGCTTTTTCGCTGCCCGGTATAACATTCCTTTCATCCCTAAACTTTATCCACTCTTCAAAGCTCAGCTCAAAGGTCACCTCCTGCACAAAGACCCTCTCTGTTCCCCCTGCTGTGACCACCATGAGTGTTTCATTTGTGTATTTCTTTATGGAATTAATCTCTTTCTACATTCTGCTATGCTCTTGCTTTATTTTTGCTTCGATGCCATAGACTCTGTGAAGATTCAATCTATGTTTCATTGGTGTTCTTCACAACAGCTGTGGAGCTGGAAGGGTAGAAACCCAACCCGGGAAGAAAAGCAGAGACAGTCAACCTATAATGAATGTTGTAATTGTGTTTTCAAATATTGTTTCATTCAAAAATATTTGTGAATAAATAGATTTGGTAAATATTCTCATCTTGTGAAATGATTTCGGGATCTTTATTCTCCAACACCAGGAATCTACTATCTCCTTGACAGGTAACAGCTTTAACTTCCTCAATTCACCAGTGCAACTTTACCTTCCATTATTCTTTTATGTCAATGACTTCAGCCTAGGTAGGGTTCTACCTAAGCAAAATTTTAAAAATAAATTTTAATTAAAGGCATTTTCTTGATCATCCTGTAAGTATCTCTGCCTCTATGTTCCATTTTTTTCATAGCTCCATTTCATTTCTTTTCATATTTCACTTTCTTTTCTTTCAAGCATTTGGGAGAAAAAGTAAAATATTATTCTAATCACCATCCTCCCTGAATATATAATGCTCCACAATTGTGTTGTCACATTGAGTTTCCTATGATGATGGAAATATTCTGTATCTGTGCTATCCAAAAACCACTAACCACGTGTGACAGTTGAACAGCACAGGAAATATGGCTAGTGTGACTAAGGAATTGATTTTTTAGTTTTGATTAATTTAAATTTAAATAGCCATTTTTATCTCTTGTCTGTCTTTTGGTGATTTATTGTGACTTCAACCATCACTTCTGGATCTTTCCTATGGCAGCGTTCTAACGCCATGTTCTTTGCTGAGCTTCAGATGTCCATCATCAACATCCTGCCAGACAGCTTCATCTGCATGTCCCACAGATATCACTGGCTCAGCTTGTTCATGATCCTCTCATCCTCTAAAAATGTACTTCCTCTCTATATGACTCATCCTTGTACCTGATCCATCCAATCGACTGAGGTGCCAATTCCTGTTAATGCCGTCTCCACCATATGTGTACTAACTGTCCCTGTATTTCCTTTTCTAATACTGTTTAAATTCTCCCACGAAAAAGATTTCTAACTGGCACTAACCGGTTTCTAAGTAGTGTGAACTGGTCTAGCCAGCCAGAGTCACTCCACCATAAAATTCTTCTTGAAAAAGAAACTGTATTTTTCTTTTTCCCATTTTCTTTATGATCTATGAAATAGGAGCCTCTAGAGACATATCGGACCTCATGGGAATGTATGGAGCATGAGCCACTGTTTTCTCCCGTCTATTCTTGCCTCTCTCCATCTTACAGAAAGTAGGATTCCTATGTAATGTATTCATTGCCAAAGCCTTTTTGTGGGATAAGAATGTGGATCCTCTCCTCCCTACAGGGAGTCCACCCATGCAGGCTTCTCTCCTCCCCATGGGGAGGCCACTGATGCAGTGAGCCCCACAGTGGCCCAGCTGCTGTACTCTAGGTGGAGAGCTGTAGCTGACACAAAAAGAAGGCATGGGAACCCCATGTTCACTCATTTTGCAGCCACAGGCCCCATCCCTTTGCTGGTAATAAAGTGTCTGTCTTGATTCTTCTCTGCTTCCCATATCTACTTCTCAACTTGGTCATTTGAGAGGTGAGGCATGTAGCTAAGTCACATCTCAGAACCCCAGCATAGAGTGTAATGTCTATCAGAATCATCTTCTTAGTACCCAAGTTTGATATAAGACCTCACAATACAGCCCCCCATCCATTGCTATTGCCTGTAAAACACAAACAAATCTCATTTGGCCAGTATTACAGCCCATCCACTACTTGGCTCCAGCCCAACTTTTCAATCATCACTTGTTACCTCCATTCTTGTACTCCAACAGACATGCCCCACACTTCTATGCCTTTGATTTTTTGCTAGTTGTTCCCTGCTTGCCCTCTAGATCCAAACTCTAACCTTCTCTGCCTTTCTTTGTACCCCAGGAGACTTATCTTTATGGACGCATCAACAGGCTCAATACCCTCTAACTTCTGGTTGGGTTTGACCAATGGGAGGCACTGGATGTAGACTAGAAGATGGGAGGGCAAAGAGGTCAATGGATTTATCTCCTCATCATCTATCCTGCTGGGCTATGGGATGACAGGTGCTGCATTTTTCTACCAAAGGTGACAGCTCCTATGAGCCAGCACTCTCTTATAGCTACAGGATTTGCCAGGTTCCAGGAGTGTTTGCAACTCCACTCTTCCTGGCCCTGGGGTGCTTTCCCATCCATTGTTGGGTTCCTTAACTCTTCATTAGATTCTCTTCCTTTACCCCTCTTGAAGTACCAATTGTCTCCTGCCAGGACCCTGAATTACTTGCTCCTATTGCTCCCTTTGCATGAGATGCCCAACTCCCATCTCTCTCCATCTGTGTCTGTGAGGCAATTTAGTAGAGCAGAAAGACTAGGAGTCAAAAAACTCTGCTCTGTCCAATATGGTAGCCACTAGCCACATGTGAATATTGAGCACCTGAAATGTGCCTGGTCTAAATTGAGATATGCTCTGAGTCTAAAATACACACCAGATTTTGAAGACCATACCCAGAAAAAAAAAGGATTGCAAATTATCTCATTAATAACTTTTTATGTTTTGGTTCCATGTTGATTACACATGGTTATGTCTGGTTAAATAGAATATACTATTGACATGAATTTCGGCCGTTTCTTTTTACTTTTTTAGGGTGCACTAGGAATTTTTTAATCCCATGTGTGGCTCACATGTTTCTACTGGACAGTGCTGCCCAAAGGTGTGTTCCATTTCAGTTTGCCACAAGTTGTCAGATCACCTTGTGCATGAGTTTCCTCATTTCTCAATTAGAAATTATAATTCCTGCCCTAACCCACGGAGGTGTTCTGAGAGGCAAATAACATAATGTCTGAAAAAGTGTTACTTCAACTGTAAAGAACTCTACAAATGTTAGGGCTATTTCTGTGAAAATCTCACCAACGCCCCAAACTGATGCTCAAATGTCCCCTCTTTAGGAAGCTGCTTCTACTGTTTGCAGTCATGAGCTATTTCTTTTTCCTTGGCACTTAGAAATTCTTAGTTAACACAGGTTTTTCACACTGTGCCTAGTATCACAGTTAGCACCACGACTCCCTCTAGTTGCTGGTTAGATTTTGGAGAAGTGAGCACAGGCCCAAGATTAATGGCCTTTCACCTTCCTGTAGCAGCTGACTTCACTCAAAGGGTAGACCACCTACCCTTGCATTCCATCTTGCTGTCTGCTTCTTTGCAATCTTCCCTTCACATTACGTGCACCGTTTGGCGTGGCAGAAGGAGTGGGAGCTTTGAAGAACAACCTGGATTTGATGGCTAGTACTAACTCCATATCTGGGTGATCTTGGGTACACCACTTAAACTCTCTGCACTTTGGATCCTTCGTCTGTCAAAAATGATAATCCCTGTATCCCAAGGTTGTTGTGAGGAAATCAAGCAGTATAGATGAGAGCTGGGCATCATAGTTGGTCCGTGAACTATTGGACTGCCTGGACCACACCCTGAGTTTTGCAGCAGAACGTACTCTCATTCTAATTAGTACAACTTTTCTTCTTGCTATTTGTGTTCTTATTCATATTTGGCATCCCTGGGCAGTGCTAATTTTAAATACTCCCCCTGATTCCAAGAGAGGCCAGCACCCTGCACTCATTTGCATACAATTAACATTTCCAGAGGCAGTTCAGACAGAAGAAATCAATCACCATCACTGCCCTCAACACCTTTGATCCAGCCTGGAGGAGCTGAGGAGCAGCCCAAGAGCCACGTGGGGCCCTTTTATGTCATAAATCTGTCCAGGGGATTTTGACTAAGAAATTTGAACTGGAAACCTAACCACAACCCAACTATGAAATACTGAAGGGAAGGCATGCTTCATTGCCTAGATATCGTTAAAGGAACATTCCAAAAGCCATAGTAGATTAAAGCAGGAGGGAAATAAAATACGTATTTTAAAAAAATGATCCATGCCTAAAATAGCTTATTTCACCTGGATTTGACTATGGGTCCATTGATGAGAATTCTATATCTTCTATTTTGCATAAGCCCACTCAAAATGGATCGAACATAAAAGAGAACAAATAATTTAAAAATACTTTTAGAGCAATCCGAGTACAGAACCATTCTAGAATTTTCTGTTTCTTTGTTTCTAATGTCGACAAAAACAATCCATAACCAATCTATAAATGAAAATTTGGGGTGAATTTATTCTGAGCTAAAATGTGAGGACCATGGGCTGGGGCCTTTCTTCCTGAAGGAAGAAAGGGCACCAACGAAGTGGGGTGTACAGAGTGGTTATATACCCCCAAAGAGGATGTTTCACATATGACTGAAATGTCCCTTTTACAATAGTCATGAGACTGCTTTGTCAGCACAGTGATTGATGGACACAGCAGGTAGGTTGCTGTCTCGGTGGACACAGCAGGATGGCAGGTCTGTTGTCTCGAGCTGGGTGGTCACAGGAGAGCTGGGTGGTCAAAGGTGAGCACAGCAATCAGTTCCTAGCCTAAGGAAAGATGCTTATCCCTAAAGAAATGCCAATGTCGGGGGAAGTTGCACCTTTATCTTAAGGGCATTTGTTCTTGCCGTAGGAAATGTTTAAAGCAGATATACAATGCGTGCTCAATGGCCACAGTCAGGCCCTTTTGGAAAAACAAAGGCCAAATTAGGTTTACACCAAATGGCTTCCTCATATACTCCAATATATGCTATTGCTTGCAATTTCTATTTATCACTAATCTTTTGCAAATGTCTTGCCCACACCTAATTTGAAAGCAATTTTTTTAGAAGGAAACCAAGTATTTCCAAAGCATTCAACTTTTCACAGAAACAGAAGCTTGCTTTCTTTTCACGTTCATCTTTTGTTGTTTATACCATACTCAATTAAATTTGGTTATAGCAATAGCAAATGCAACTGACATAAATAAATCTGGAAACAAACAATACTACTTCTTGGTAAAGATACAACATAACTGATGAGGCAGACATAGGATGTGGACTAGACAGGGCCAGCTAGCCATGAATATTTAGCATATTGGGAGCCTCCATCAGTGGGATAAGTTATTGACTCAGTTGAGGTCTACTGGAATGCAACGTCATGTTGTCAGTTACCTATGAAAATCAAAGTCCAAATTGATCTTTTAAAATAATGAAACTCCTCTTGATTTGCAGTCAGAGTCTACGAAGTTGAGATAGACTGAGAACTATGCTTTCAAGACAAGAAGAAATTTGGCATAGGGTGAAATAATCACCGTTTCAACCTCCATTCACTCAACAAGCATAGATCTTTCCTTCTCCAAAACTTTTGTCTCTCCAGTATTTCCTTTCTTAGTGACTAGTATCACCGGCCATCAGCTCTCCAAGCCCACGCTAGCTCCTCTTCTCCTTCCTCTCTGAGATCCAGTCATAATCATGAGCAGTTGGTTCTCCTTTCCGCCCATCTCTCATATTTTTCTCCACCTTTCTACCCCTACTCTCTGCTCCTTTTCTTTCCTGGATCACTGCAACAGCCCCTAACTCCTTGCATTTTGTTCCTCACACCACAACCAGAGCGATCCTTCTAAAACGGAAACCTGCTCAGGTCACCTCCATGACTTCTGTATGAGGTTGAATAGTGTCCCCTCAAAATTCATGCCCACTCGAACCTCAGAATGTGACCTTATTTGGAAGGAAAGTCCTTGCACATGTAATCAAGTTAAAATGAATTCATACTGGATTCATTGTGACTCGTGTCCTTGCGAGAAGACGAGAGAACACACAGAAACGTAGAGGCAGAAAGGAGAAACACCCAGGGCAAGGGCCGTGTGAAGATGGAGGCAGAGCCTGGAGTGATGCATCTGCCAGCTGAGGAACCCCCAGGACTGCCCGCAGCCACCAGGAGCTGGGAGAGTGGCATGAGAAGGTTTCTCCCTGAGGGCACCCAGAAGGAACCAAAGTGCCTATGCCTTAATCTCAGTCTCCTGACGTCCAGACCTGTGAGAGAGTAAATGTCTGTTCTTTTCAGTCACTGAATTTTGTGGTAATTTGTTATAGTACTCCTAGGAACCTAACACAACTCCCCATTGCCTTTACAATGCAACACGATCCATTTCTTACCTCTCTCTCTCTCCACCTTAAACTTTACCTGGATAGAATTAGCAAAGACTAGTCCTTATAAAGCACTTACTATGTGCTAGATACTATGCCTTTTACCTATATTACTTTATTTAATCCTCAGAGTAACCCCACAAGGTGGGTGGTATTTTTACCTCCATTTTATAGGTGAGGAAACCCATAAACAGAGAGGTTACGTAATAGCTAGTAAGTTGCGGAGCTGGTACTCAGACCTAGACAGTCTGGCTCCACAGCCCATATACTAACTATTATGCTGTGTGGATTAATGAAGTCTCCTGGACATACCATGCTGCTCACAATCTGCCCCTCCCTCGGGAGGACCCTGGCCCTCTCTTCCTCACTGGAGACCTCTTGTAGTCTCAAATGATGGGAAACCCAACTCGTATTGGTCTTGGCAATAAAGATAACATCTTGCCTCATGTTACTGAATGTGTAGGGGTAGGTGCACAGTTGTCACAACAGGACCATGATTTGATTGATGGGACTACGCAGAGAGATGTGGAGAAATCAGATGAGTTCTCTTAAGTAGAAATAAGATACAGGGAGGCTACTCAGAGAAAGAGATCCAGTGGTCCAGGGAAGTGCCAGCATCCAATGAAACCTCCAAGAAGGCTCCTACTGCCGATGATGGAGCCTGGCCAGACCAAGGGTGGTGTAGGGTTTTCGAGAAGTTCCCTTTGCTTTTCTCACATGGGGTTTTTAATGCCCTCTTGACTCCTCACAACTATTCTAAAGCTTCCAGCTTTGTACCTGCCTGCCCATTAATTGCAAGAAATTGATAACAACCCCAGAAGGTCATATGCTAAGGTGTGCACTCCTCCTCCAGTCCAGCTTTAGACTTGCCTGAGTTCCATTCCTAACAGGCTTCAGGCACAGCTTGATCCAGGGGTTATCCAGTACACTTGGTTGATTTTCCTTCATTATTTAGATCTCAGCTAACTCATCATTATCTAATCAAAATTCCACATTAATTGACTTTTTCTCAGAGCCCTCTTCAGAGCTTTCATAATAGTAGCAAATGTAATATTGCTATCCAATCATGTTAGTACGTTATGGAATGTAGACCAAACCCCAAGTTAGGTGCCAGAAATAAAAATTAAATGAGATATTTTAGATAGAATTTTTCAGAATAGACTGGAGTTTGGTAAGCTTGGCACTTTCCACCTTATCTTATAGCTCTATGAAACATGTCTCATATCTCTCCACATGATTGTAAATTTCTTGATCAATTGAGGACTCATGTTTTTCCCACATAATATCTAACCTGATATTAGACATTCAACATTATTTCCAATGAATAAAATAATGATTGGATTAAGGGGAATTTCCCATGAGATCCCTTCCCCAAATATGACAGTATTATTGACAACTACTGAAGAATCATTTCCCTTCCCTCCTTAGTCAGTTGGATGTGGATTTTGCAGAGGTTTTCATATCCCACAGGGAGTGCTCCTCTTGAACTGTCTATTCCATCAACTCCTCTTTCTTCCTTCCCATTGGCCAAGAGTCTGCGTTTCAGCCCTATGGGAGCCACCTCTTGTGTCTGTTAATCACTGGGATGTAAATATTTCATCTTTATACCTCCTAACTCTCCAGCAGCTCAAAGCATTCCCTTTTTCACATCTATTATCCTGAAATGTCTTTGGAACACGTAAGAGACAGGTGGTGCCCTGTGCCGACTTCTTTCGTAATGCTGTTAATATTTTATTGCAGTCAGCTCCAGCCTCTCAGTCAACTAGGCTGCGTGCATGGGAAAGGCAGAAGCGAAGCTTATTCCCCGCTCTGCCCACTGCAGAGCATGATGCCTGGCACTAACTCATTCCTCAATATATGTTTGTTTGCTAAATAGCAATTTATAAGACGCATGAGCGAGTCGTGGATGATGTTCCACAATAGATTATGCAAAGATGTGAATAGATTGTGCCATGAGACTCAGCCCCAGGTGATCCATTGCATCCAGGGAAGGAGGAACCCCAAATCAGTCTCCAGAGCACAGAGCTAGTGCCTAGAACTCACTCAGTAAGGATCCAGATGCCTGGACTCCCATCCAGGTGCTGCCACTTATTTGCTCTGTGCCCTTGGGACAACTATGTAACCTCTCTCTGCTTCAGTTTCCACGTCTGTGAAATATCAGTAATAAACATATCTACCTCATGAGCTGTGGTGAGGACCAAATGAAATGATTCACGCGCAGAGCCTGACGCTTAGTAAGTGCCCAGTGAGATCTGTTGTTGGTAGTGGGGTTGTCAATATAATTTCTATTCTTTGTTAAGCATTTGCTTTAATCATGAACTAATACATCCCATAAAAAACAAAATCCTCAGACTACCGGAGACTGAATTGATTTTAAATAAGTACAGGGAGAAACAAATTGAGATGTTTGGAGTGTGAAAAGATGGTAAAATCAAAGGCAATTGGATTACACCTTATGTTGTAAGAGGTAGATTGTGTTTGTCAATTGAAAGAATGAAAGGGAGAAGTAATGCATGAATGAGTGTTGCATGTATTTTCCAGGTAAGTCTACTGATCATGGCACTTTCTGCTTTTCAAATGTAAATGAGAGGTGTTTGATAATTGTTTTTCTCACAAGCGGAAAATTGACATAAGCTGGTAATTAAACACCAGAGTAAAAACTGATGATCCAGCTCATTAGCTGGTTGGTTTTACAGGGTTGGAGGAGGTTGTGGAGACCACATGCCCGCATCTGATCTGAGCAATTTCTCCAGGCAATTTGTGGAAATGTAGCAGCTACCGGGCCACCAGCCACCCTGCCTCCGTCATGCCCTCAAGCCTCTGACTCAGTTTCTTCTTTGGAGCTCTGGCCTTGACAGTCATGCTTCGCTGAGAGGCAGTAAAATCAGGATGTGTAGCTTGGTGTCCTGCTTTCAATACATAGGTTGGCCTTGAACAGATTACTTCTCTGAGCCTCAGTTTCTTCACCTGCAAAATCATTTTACTGACTCCCACCTCCCAGGATTCTTTTGACCATTAAATGGGCTAGTAGACACGAAGGTAATTTTTAACCATAAGCACACTGCAGATGTTAAGCTATTATTTTTTAAAATGCTGTATTTGAGGAGGATATACATAATGCTGCAAGCAACGGGCTCCTTATTTGAATTTTAATCAGTCTTTCAGCCTCCAAATTAGAGCTACTCCAATTGGTATTAAAATATGATGTTCTTGAATAAATGTGAAAAGCTCTGCTCCATATCAAGATAAAGCATAAATTCAGTGTTTTTAAAATTTCAGTGGAGGAGTGCCTAAAGGCATTTGTGAATTAATTAAAAAAAGACACCGGAATAATAACAATTGAATTAGAAACTAAGAATTCACTGTGTCAGAGACAGTGTTCAAACACCTTCTGAAACACATCTTGTGGCATAGTTGTAATCAGGTATCTATGGAAACAGTTGCATATTAATACTGGGAATAGGCAATAATTTGTTTTGTCTGTCCACATGCAGCCACAGGTTGGGTGGAGCTCCAAAGCGTTGGTATCTTCCGACATTCACAATAATGAAAGAGTTTGCCTGCTCAGAAGCAGGCATATGGCGAAGCTAACAAAGTTTAAGCTTCAGGGCCCCTCGCTTACAAGGCACTTCCGAAGCCCTCAGAGGGGCCCTAGCAAGTTTGCAGCGAGGATTTGCGATGTATTTCTTGAAGACAATCCCTCCAACTTATTTAAGTGTCAGAACCTACAAAATCTGGTCTGGCCTCTGTCCCTGCCTCCTTGGAGTGGACAGAACGTTCTCTCTCCCACCACCCCTTCAGGCTGAAGCCTTCATCTTGTAAATACCCAAGTGGTTACCTGTCCTCAGACATGGATGCCAGTCTGAAAATTCCTGCCACATCTGTCCAACTATTCTAGGGGGCACCCCACCCCAAGTTTTACAATGCGGAGGTTTTTTCCATACCAGGATTTGCAGTTGTTCAAAAGATGTATGCCTTTTTAGCATATCGAAGCAATAGTTGATAGCTTTTATAACATTGCTGCTCTTTCTCATCACCAACACTAGCATATGAGTATAACAGATTTGAAGTTACTGTGGTATGAAAGGAATTTATCAGAATTGAGGGCAATGCAGCTGAAAATTGCCCAGAGGCAAGTCTATCTGTGACTTCTGATTTTTGCAATGTTAGAATTTCACTGGAAAATGTATTTCCGAGAAAATCTCTACTGTGTTTACAGGCAGCTTAATTGCTACGTAGACAGTGGAGTCAGACAGACCTGGTTTTGAATCCCACCTTTGCACCGTGTTTATTAGCTGTACAAACTTGAGCAAAGGATGTAACTTGATTTGCCTCAGCTTTCTTATCTGTTAAATTGGAATAATCAAATCTACCTCATTGAATCGTTGGAAGACTATTTGAAATAAATGCTTGTGGCATGACTGAGGGACAGGTACCACCAGGACCCCGTCCACACCCCCATGTCACTCCTGGTATCCCCAGAGTGCTGGGCTCTTGCTTCTGCGACAGACCTCATTGAGCTGAGCCATTGGGATGTTCCTGTATGTGCATTCCGCGCAGGCTGTGTTCCTCAGGGCCAGAGTCTCACTCAGCACTCAGGAACGTGCTCAGAGCCTGGCACGCTGCAGGCACAACTGCTGTTTATTGAAGGGAATTGAACTGAATAGTCAAATAGAGCCAAATATGCATGTTCTTTTGGTGTGTGATGGAATAGTCAATAGATGTGTAGTGTGACATTTGCAAATACGTTGTCAGGAGGACCTCCAGGGTGTGCATAATTTCTGAGGGCCTGATGAATTTCAGAAAGGATTTCTGAGTGTCGATGAAATTATAAAATGCCTTCCTGCTCCCCTCATCCAGCCACCATCACACAAGGGGGCTTGTCTTGTCCATAGGCCTTGGAGGTGGGTTAAATCCTCCTTGGGACATCAGTGTTCCTCTTCTGACCTTGTGGACCAGCTTCTTATTCCCTGTGAAGGGCAGGGGTCAGGAAACCGCCACCATGACAGCGGTCAGCTCCAGAACTGTGCCGCCTTCTGGATCCACCCAGGCAAAACCCGGGCAACGGCCATCTTCTAGGCAGCCACACAACTTGTGACTAGAAACCGAAAGGTTGCTACTTAAAAACACAATATTACCGTAACTGTGATTGCCAGCAACGAAAAGCAGAAGTCGCTGAAAAGCAGCCTCCATCAACCTCCACAGTCTAAATCCTGCGGGAGCGCGTCTGATTGGCAAAACCCAAATCACATCCAGAGTGGCAGGACTTGGGGAAACGCAGTCATCGGTTTCCAGCCTCTTTTATTCAGAAAGGGATGCTCGTGGCCTTTTTCCTTTTTCAAGTCTAACTCTCAGTAAGTTCATTTTACTTGATGATCTAGTACACAAAAGCGCATACATAAAACAAAGAAAATATCTCTGAAGCTATACTTATCTTTGTAGTCATTGGATTCTGATACTTTCTGTTTTTATTTAGCTCATTTTTCAGTGCTGTAGATGAGTCACTGAATTTGATTTCAGGCCCACAAGTCTGTCACAAGTTCCAGTTTCTAAAATACTGCTCCAGACGTGGTGGGAAAGGGTGCTGAGTGGCAGTCCACGGTGCCCGCCACACTCCTTTTGTGCCATTCCAGCTGAGTCGCAGCACTGTCTGGTCCCTCTGGCTGGAGTCTTTGACTTTGAGTAATTCTGATTCTTTAGGATCCAGGACCCCACGAGGAAGCATCCCAGGAGCGGGCATCCGTTCTTCCTCCAAGACCACAGCCACTGCTCTTGACTATGAAGCACAGGAGACAGGGGAGGTGGAAAAGCCATCAAAGGACGATGAGCTAGAAAAGTGGATGGCGCTTGCATGGACAGGTCCTGGCTCTATTTACAGACAGAGGGCCAGCTTTGGGAGCATGTGGCGTACGTGCACCAGCAAGAGTATTCAGAAGAGCACTGGCTGTCGTGCCAAACTCACTGAGCTTCCAAATCTGCTTCTGCCACTTACCCTTGTTAGATCTCTTGAGGAAATTTCTTCCCTTTTGAGCAAATATACTCATCTATAAAATAATAATACCCACTTTGTGGTATGTCCTCAGACAATGTGTAATATCTCTCTGGATTTATTTTTCTTAACTATTAAATAGGCTTCTTTGCTCCATTCTTTAGCTTTGAGGATCAAATAAAATAAACTGTGTGACAACTGTCACACACGATAAGTGCTCAGTAAATGTCAGTCCGCTTTCCTAGTCATATATCCCAATCAACCACCTTGTCTTTCCGAATCTGTTAATTTGGAGTATCAGTTACCTTTTGCTTTATAATGACCCCAAAATGTAGTGACTTCAAACAACCACCATTTATTGGGCTCACAGTTCTGCAGGTTGGTCTGATCAGCTCACCTGTCTCTGCTGGACTCTCTCACTTGTCTCCAGTCAGCTCGTAAGACTGACGGCTTCTGGATGGTGTGGGACAGCCTTTCTCACACATCGGGCAATTTGGCAGACTGTGGACCAGGGCATTCCATTCTCTACCACATGGCCTCTCATCCTGCAAGCACATTCACATGGTGGTCTCAGGGTTGCAAGCATTGCAAGAGATAATGTAAGCCCCAATGTACAAGCGCATTTGAAACCTCTGCTTCTGCTACACTTGCTGTTGCTCCGTTGGCCAAAAGCAAGTGACTTAACCAAGCCAAGAATAAGGTGGGAAGGTACTACCCCAGGGGAATTATTGTGCACTTATTTGCACACAATCTGTCACATTTAGTAGGTTTGGGTTGCCCATGATTCCCTTCCTGGAAGCTGTACAGGATACTGGAAAAACCACCCTTCTCATCTTTTTCTCACCTACAGGCTCACAGGAAGTGGTAAAATGCTATTATTATAGACAGCTGTGGCTTATCAAAAAAGGCACATGATGAAAGTGGATGCTCTAATCTTATATTATGTATTTGTTTATTTACTATTACCTTACTATTATTTTTTATTATTTGCTGCTTTTAGTAAATAATAATTAAGAAATAAAGTAACAATTTTTTGTTATTTACTATTATTATTTACTATTATTTTTACTATTATTTACTTATTTACATTATCTAATATAAACCTTCTTTTCTGGTTCATTTTAGGAGTTTAAAGTGTAGAAAGACAGAAATGAGGGGAAGAGAAGGAGAGAGAAATGCAATTAGCATTTATTAAGCCCCCACTATATGTCAGCGACTCTAGTTGTCGTTTTCACTTGAGACCCTCACAACACCATGGAAGGCTGGTTGTCATTCCCATTTTACAGAAAAAGAAATTGATGCTCAGGGGGCTGACCCGGTGGCATAGTGGTTAAGTTTGCACGTTCCGCTTCAGCAGCCCCGGGTTCACCGATTCAGATCCCAGGTGCAGACCTACGCACCTCTTGGCACGCCATGATGTGGCAGGCAGCTCACATATAAAGTAGAGGAAGATGGGCATGGATGTTAGCTCAGGGCCAGTCTTCCTCAGCAAAAAAGAGGAGGATTGGCAGCAGATGTTAGCTCAAGGCCTAATCTTCCTCAGAAAAAGAAAAGAGAAAAGAAATTGATGCTCAAGCAAGAAAATGGGTTCAAACCTAATCTGTCTTACTTCAGAGCAAAATCTCTCCCACTTCACAATCAGCATGAAGACCAGGGTAGGAAGCATGTTGGGCCTCATTCCTCTTGTTTCCTAAATGCCCACCAGAGAAACATTTTTCATTTTAAATTAATATAGCATTTTCACCCTATGACTACAAAACAGGTTTATAAACATGAACTGATCCTTAAGAGAACATCAAAGTATTTTGGTTCCATTGATAATTTAAGAAATGTCATTTTCAGGCTCAGGAAGCCATTCCAAAATAGATGTTTTGGGCCTTTTTAATGTTATTTTTAATGTTGCCTTATTTCTGGTTTCGTAATTATTACCTTGCAAGTCCTGACAAAGCAACTGAATCAAAGTCTGTTTGGATCTTTTAGCGTGCGTGCTTGTGTGTGTGTTGCAAATTGATTCTAGCTCTGTGACAAATGGAACACAAAAGTTTAGCAAAACACATGATGAGACACAATAAGAAACTGTGGACACATAATTATCTGTATTGACCTATATGCACTGAAATCTCGGTTTTCCTGAAATGTTGAAGAAAGGGATTTCTAATGGAATATGCCGTTTAATACACAGTTAGCATATAGATCAACTATTCTTGAATGTTTACTCTCAGGTACCCCAGACTCTTGAGAGTACGCCATGAGGGTACCCAGGTTTGACAGTCTCTCACTGTAGACTGTATCTTCTCAATCTTTTCTTTTTATTTATTTTTTTATTTTTTTGAGAAAGATTAGCCGTGCGCTAACTGCTGCCAATCCTCCTCTTTTCACTGAGGAAGACTGGCCCTATCTTCCTCCACTTTATATGTGGGACGCCTACCACAGCATGGCTTACCAAGCAGTGCCACGTCCACACCCAGGATCCGAACCGGTGAACCCCGGGCCGCAGAGCTGGAACGTGCGAACTTAACTGCTGTGCCACCGGGCCGGCCCTTCTCAATCTTTTCTAAGCCCATCTATCTGCTTCCTTCTCACCTTCCTATGATCCTTCCACCATCCCTCAGCTTGAGTATCTCTTAAAGATGCAATATGAGTCATTCATAGAGTAATTGAGCTGGTATTAGTGGAGCATCTACTATGTGCCAGGCACTGATTTAAGATACTAAGGTTGCCACTGGGTATGAAAGATGAGATACCTGCTTTCATGGACTTATGGCGAGATGAGAGGAGATAAAAAAATAAGGAAATGAAGTAATGAATAAGCATGAAAAAGTTCATAGTGATGGATGCTATGATTATGAAAACTGATGAGGTGGCAAAGAGAATCTGGAGTGCTACTCCACATTGGGGCATTGATGAACCGAGGCCTGATTGAAAGAGGCACACGAAGAAAGGAACTGGGGGAAGGACAGCTCCAGGCAAAAGGAAGACCCAACGCAAAGGCCGTACGGTGGGAACAAGCTTGCCCTGTTCACGGAGAAGGATTCATGTGCCTAGAGGATGGTGTCCAATGGGGTTAGTGATGGGAAATGATGCCAAAGCAGGTACCTGGGTCTTGTTAATCTAGATTACTATTATTCATCCAAGTGGAGTTGTCAAGTAGGCAGTTGGATAGATGAGCTTAGGGTCCAGCAGAGCGGTTAAGGTTGAAATATAATCTCTAGAGTGGATCAACAAGCATATGGTAAATATAAAGCCATTTACCTAGATAGGTTAATCTCGGCAGGCAGTGTAAACAAGGGAAGGAAGAAGCTGCAGTCCTAAACTCTGGAGTTCCCCAACATTTAAAGGGGTGAACTGAGGAGGAAGAATAGCAAAGGTGCTAAAAAAGTGAAAAAAACAATTTAAAAACCAAAACCAGCCCAACAACAACAAAACCAGAAGAGTAGGGTGTAAAGACCGGAAACAGAAAGAGTTGCCAGGAAGAGCAGTAGATGGGCAGTTTCAGTGGCCGCTGAAAAGCCAAGGAACGTGAGAGCCCACAAGTGAGCCATTCCTGGATGCAGAGTGAGAGAAGCAGTAAGGGAAGTCGGTTTTGGTCTCTCAGTCAATGAGACTGCAATCACAGGGAAGGCAGAAGCAAAGCGTATCCCCGGCTCTGCCCGGTGCAGAGTACGATGTCTGCCACCCATTCATTCTTCAGTACGTGTTTGCTTAATAACAGTTTATCAGATGCATGAGTGAGTAGTAGGTGATATTCAGCAATGGATTACACAAAGTTGTGGAAACAACTGTGCCATCAGTGTCAGCTCCAGGTAATCCATTGCACCCAAGAAAAGGATGAACCCCAAATCAGGCTCCGTGGCACAGAGACTAATGCATAGAACTCACCCAGTAATGGATCTAAACGCTTGAGTTTGCATCCGGGTGCTGCCACTTACTCATTCTGTGCCCTTGGCACGACTATCTAACCTCTCTGTGGCTCTGTTTCCACATGTGAAACAATGATAATAAATGTATCTACCTCATGAGTTGTTGTGAGGACTAAAGGAGATGGTTCATGTACAGATCTTGATACATAGTAATGATCAGTAAGAGTTGGTGGTAGTGGTAGTGGACAAAATTATGTTTTTTCAATATAATTGCTCTTCTTTCTTAGGCATTTGCTTTATTAGTGAAATCATGTATTCCCTGTTCCTTGAAGGAGTAGTGACCGGATGGGGACACAAGAGGCTTTTGGGGTGCTGTCATGTTCTGCTTCTAGTTCTGGGTTCTGTATGTTAGAGTGTGTTCAGTTTGTGAAAATTCATGGAACTGTACATCTACGATATGTACGTTTTCCTCTACGTAAATTAAACTTCAATGCAAATAAGGAAGAGCTCCTTCGGTGGCTCCCCATACCTTTAAGATGAAGCTGCTATTCCTCAGCTTAGTACACAAGCACCTTTGTGACCTGGCCCTTGCCCAGCTCTCCACTTCCAACCATTTAAAGCTCTGTGAGTAGATCATCTCTGTTATATCTCCATGGCTTCACTCATAGGATTTCCTTTACTTGAAAGCAAAACTCAGCTCAAGTACCACCTCTTCCAGGAAGCCTTCCCTGACCAGGTCTAGATGTCCTAATTGGACTTACCCTGCCCCTGACCTTCCGTCCATCACTGCATTTATGATCCTGAGATCTTTCTTCACTTGCCTGAAGCTCAGGAAGGACAGCAACCTTTTCTTCAGTAAATTATAACATTTTGAGGACAAGCTTGAAAAAATATTTGATGAATGATTACTTGAGTAAATGGATGAATAATCTTAAAAGGAATCCCATTTCAGAATTATGATCATAGAGAGATTGGAATGAAAAAAGGCGGAGCTAGAAATTCTTTGGTAATATATAGATTACATGGGGTCTCTGAGGATGTGTGTTAATATCATGTCCGGTCTCTATTTAATCCACATGTGACCCTGTTAGAGGTGCCCTCTCAGCAGCACTTTCCTAACTGGGAGAAGTGTTTTCACTTCTAAACAATCCAAACGAGAGTATCAAATACAAAGAACATAGCTAACTCTGTAACCAGCTGTTTATTACTAACATGCAATAATTAACATGGCAATGGCCCACCTGGCAGCACAGTAATAAGCAAGAGATATTCAGTAAGCATTTATTGGGCTCCTACTGTATACTAGACTTGTGCTAAGCCTAAAGATGTGTAAGATTCACTAGACTTTGCTTTTAAGGAGCATATTAATAATAACTTCAATAGATAATTGTTATTGAATCTTTTCTATATACCAAGCCTTTCACATAAGTTATCTAGACTGTCTTTCTTTCCTTCATCCCTCACGTCCAACCTGTCACACCAAATCTTAAATAGATTTAAAATCCACCCAGCCTGTCTTCATCACCACCACTCTCCAAGCTATGGTCATCCCTTACTGAATAATCACAATATCCTAACTGGTCACCTGTTTCCATTCTTGCTTTCCTACAATTCATTCTCCAACCAGAAGTGAGAGCAATCTGAAAAAGAAGAAATACTTCCCTGTTTAAACCCCCCAAGGGCTTCACACCCAAGTTGGTGAACTCCCGATGGTGGAACCAAGGCAGTGTCTTCCAGAAAGAAGGCGTCTGAGCTGGTCCTGGAAGGCTGGGAGGTTTTAGGAAGATTGGATCAAAAGGGTGTGCCTCACTGAGCTGGAGATTACTTAACACCTCACAAAGATGTCACTGTCCCTGCAGAAAGGGTCCTATCATGTTAATTTAATGAAGAACATAAAACAAATCCACAAGAAGATGTTAGGATACAAAAATTAAAGGGAAAGACACTGGATCAAGAGATCTAAGGGCGGGCCTCAGTCCTGCCTCCCACAAGCTTGAACACCCTTAGCTAAAACATAGCTTCCAGGAGAGAATGACCCTATTAAAACCCTGGCCCTGTCTCTCACTTGTTGTGTGACCTTGGGCAAGTCCCTAAACCTCTCTGAGCCTTGACTTCCTCACCTGCTCCCTGTTGTGAGGGTTGGAGATGATGCATAAGAAGTAGTGGTTTCTATGTCTGTTCACATCATTCTCGCAGGAGAAATGTTAATATTTACAGTAGGGCTACCTGAAGATGCTGGTCATGGCCAGAGGTGACTTTCCTGGGGGCTCTGACAGCCCTGAGTCTCCTCACACCTGTCACCAGTTTGCAGCACATGGCTGTGGCCAGGCACACAGTTGGATAGTTCTGGTCAACGTGATACAGGCCTGCACACAGCACAATCGTTGATGCTGCAAGTGCAGTTAATACGATGAGAGTTACAATGATCACAGCAATACTAAAAACCATATTAGGTCTTCATGCTCTTATTTATGAACTTCTAAAAATTTGGACTTAAAAGCCTCTAGTTCAAGTCCTAGAAGTCTATGATTACCAGTAAGGAGAAAATAATACAGAATCAGAGTACTAAGTTAGTAGTATGGCCTCACTCAAGGAATTGAGAGAAAGTAGAGAGCTGTGGGATCTGGACTTCTCAGGGAAAGCTCCTTGTGGCAAAGGAGCTTTGAATGGTACATAGGATAAGTAGAAGGAATACACCCAGACAGAGATGGAAATGGAGGTGGAGATAGATAGATAGATAGATAGATAGTTATATATGTGTGGGGCCTGGAATTGACCACCCCAAGATACGTCTCTTTGGCATGATGATTATTTGGGGCTGGTTACTTTGCAGACAGGAAAGCAACTGAAAAGTAGAATTTACTTACCCTTTGTAAGAGACATTTACATTGTAAAGGAAATCTCCATCTGTAAAGATATCTCCCTCTCTTCCAGGAAGAAGGGGTGATGACCTTATCTCTAGAAACTTTTAATCAGTGGGGAAGGCAAGGGCTTAAATCTGCATTTGTTTATTGTGCTTGTCTTGTAACCTCCTGTAACTGACTCCCCCCACCCCTAACATCCTCCTTTGTCTTTAGCTGGATATGATATTTAAGGTGGGGGCTTCAGCCATTTTGGCGAGTTGCTCAGCTTGCCTGAGCCTCTCCCATGTATACACGTTATAAAGCTTTGTTTAATTTTCTCCTGCTATTCTGTCTCATGTGAATTTAACTCATTCTCCAGCCAGAAGAACCCAGAGAGGGTAGAGGAAATGTCTTCCTCCCCTACATATGTATCTATGCATTTTTCATCTGTTTTATATTGTTTCATCCCTTGTCGTATTTCAAAAATTTTTGGAAAATTTTCCAGCCCATATACAATAACAGCACCTTCCACTTGTCTCTCTAATCTGATCCTTCTCTCTGCCCACTGCGCTGGCCCACATTCAGATCTACTTACCTTGCTGGAGAGTTGACAACAATCTCACTAGTCACCTACTTTCTGTCTGTCCCCCAGCCTTATAGTCCTTGTCAACCCCCTTCCTTCCTGATCCCTCACTTTAAAAATCACTTACTGGCTCTCTGTTTCCCTATGGGCTAAAGACCAAACTCCTTGTCCTAGCAATCAAGGTCCATTCCAGACTGTTTCCAGTGGAATTCTCAAGTCTCAGTTCTGACTGATCTCCCTTCACAGAGAACCTTCAACCATGGTAGCCTCATCTCCAGGCTTGCCTTCTGCTCTCCATTCTCTGCATTCTTTGCCCGTGCCTGAATGTTCTTCCCTGATTCTGTCTGGCAAACTCCTGTCTTTTGAAGACACCATACTATCCACCTGGAGTGTTTCACCTTCAATAAAGCCTCTCTATGAAGTAGGCAGGGCAAGATTTAGTGCCTGCATTTCACACCTAAGAAAATGCAGATTCAGAGATGCTAAGTAGCTCACTCAAGATCAGACAATTAAGAAGGCATGCCAAAAAAAGATTCAAATTCAATTCCTCCAGTCGTGATTTCTGACCTATTTATCAATGTCTTTCTATTGAAAATGGCACAATACTTAGTAGTGTTTTCTGTGTCTGAGAAAAGTAGCAAACTTTGTGTGAAAGACCCTTTTAGCCCTCTCTAAAAAGATTTTGAAATCCTCAAGCCATAAGAAGTGCTTAAAAGAAAGCTTTTTCAAGAGGGGCTAATGCTTAGCAGCAGATTTCATGCCTAATGTTTTCTGGGCTCAGCAAATGTGATCTTTATTCCTCACATTTGACTAAATGCCTTTCAGGAAAGCTCAGCATCTTGCTTGAGTGTCATATTGCTTTGGTTTATCACTTTATTACCGAAAAAAGTGGCTTCCTTTTTATTTCATAATGTTAGAGTTGTTGATACATGAGACTGGGTCCTCAAGTAAAGGTCCCCATGGGTGTGCTGAGCCTTGGCTAGGGTAAGGCTGATGGCAGATGCATGCATTGCCATATCATGGACCATTTGAAGCGCTAATAACAGAGGGGAGGGGTGTACTATATGCCAGGTTGTGTAGAAGCAGTTACTTGGGGAGTGGAAAGGTATATTTTATCACCAACATTGCTTAAAACTGCCAATGAATGGTGATCATAAAAAGAAGAACAACTTTTAGTCCTTTTATTATTGTTTTAAATTCTCTATAGACAAAGGACCCCTTATTGCCTATACCTGGTATGGATCACCCCCCACTTCATCCGTCCTCTGCCCCCTACTCCCATGGGATAGCACTCCTGCTCAGCAAGTTAAAAAAATATGTCTCAGGGCGGCCGGTGGTGCAGCAGTTAAGTGCGCACGTTCCACTTCGGCAGGCTGGGCTGCCGGTTCGGATCCCAGGTGCGAACATGGCACCACTTGGCAAGCCATGCTGTGGTAGGCGTCCCACGTATAAAGTAGAGGAAGATGGGCACGGATGTTAGCTCAGGGCCAGTCTTCCTCAGCAAAAAGAGGAGGATTGGCAGCAGATGTTAGCTCAGGGCTAATCTTCCTCAAAAAAACAAAAAAAAAATGTCTCACTGAGCCCTGACAATAATCCCATAAGGGAGCCACTGTTCTCATTTTGCAAATGAGGAAAATGAGGCTTGGAGGGGTTAATGACCTGTCTAAAGTCACACAGGTAAGTTATAGGATCTGAGCCATGGTCTAGGAAGGTGTGGCCTTGGCTGGCCTTGTGCACTGGGGTCTCCTGGCACAGAGGGCATTCAGCAATGATGGGGCAAATGAAAGAACAAGGAAAGAGCTTTGTCTCAGGGTTTCCAATTTTATGTATCTGGGAACTACTAAATGAAGGGATCTGAGAAAATCTGGACTGCCTGAAAACACGAAAAGAAGAAAAAAGCCCCCCTGAAACCTGAATTTTGTGATTCGTCCTTTAAATTGCACTCCACATCATGGACTATAGACTATGGAGTAATGTAGGCCATGGGCTATGAGTTGGCCACTGGAATGAATTAAAACACATCTGATGGCTACTGCTGTTGAATAAGCACCTACTGTGTACCAGATCTGTAAAAGGGGCTTTGTCATTGAGTGTAAACAACAATCCTAGGAGGCAGGTATGACTATTCCCATTTTGTGGATGAAGAAACTGAGGCTCAAAGGGGTCAGTCATGTAAGTTTTCACCGTCTCAGTACAAGTCAGTTGTGGAGTTCAGCCAGGATTCAACTCAAGCTTGCCTGACTCCAAAACCCTTTAGTCTGCATTTCCAAGCAGAACCGAAGCTCCTGGGGTCTTAGACCACCCTCAGGTAGACATGGATGTTATGCAGACGTTCACTCTCTGGCTGAATGAGCCTGAAGTGCACCTACAGAACAGGCCTTTAGGAGCCAATTAAACAGTTTCCGCATGGCTGTGCTCACACTTAGCTTTCAGAAATGGTAACAGTTCTGCGTGATAATTCCATAAAAGCCCTTTAAGACATAAACTCAAATGCCAGAGTGAAGATTTTGATAACAAAGTTTTTCAAAAATGTTTTAATTATTAAAAGTGTGACTAGAGGCTTTTCACGGCGCACCACAGTTCCTTTTTCACATATTCTATCGGTTCGTTTTCCCCATATTCCTGTGTAAGTTCCCTTCCACTAAAAGCTTTCAGCTTCAGCACCAAGTTACAATTAGAGTCCTAAAACAAGGCTTAAAATAGGGCATGCTTGCCGGTGAATTTAACAAGCATTTGGGCTGCGGTTACGGTGTGCTAGACGCTATCTAATTCTTTCACGAATATGATCTCATTTAACCCCACAGCAACCCTGTGAAGTAGCTGCTGTCGTTATCATCTCTGTTTACAGAGGGGGAAGCTGTGGTACCGGAGGGAGGTTAAGTCAAAGAGTCAAGGAGGGGCAGAGTCAGGGTTCAAACCCAGGCCTCGCTCCATGGCCGTGTGTATGACTGCCACACCACTCTGCCCGCCCATCATTTACCTTCCCTTCAGATTCCCTGCTCTCCGACCCTCCTGTCAGAGCCAGACCCTAGTTCAGGCACACGTATTTATTTTTATTTATCTGTTCCTTCCACAAACATGCATTGGCCACTGCATTGTGCACATTCGTTTTTTTGCCACCACGTCCCGCATTTTTCTGGAACTTCCTTCATCCTCGCTTATTAATCACCCGAGTAATGACCAAGCTCTTTATCATGACTCTGCACTCCTGACCATGCACCTTAGGCAGAATCCTTAGGCAAACATGTTGAGTCTTGAACTGAGCAAGAATCTTCTCACAATGGCCAAAGATACAAGCTGTAAGGATGCAGAGCTCTCGGTGGCTAAGAGAGGATGAAGTCAACCTGCAGGAGAATCAGAAATCCAGGTTTAGGTGAAAGAGTCATTATGGGTCACTGGGTCCTTTTGTTTCCAAAGTCCATAGATTCCGTGAGACACCCACTATACTGATGACAAAGCCTGAATTTGCTTAAGCTATCTCAAGGTGGGTATCTGTCTCTTTGTCACCAAAGGAATCCAGATAATCTGACTCCCCCTGCTTCCTTACTAAGCCTGTGTTGGGTTCTGGAGGTGGAGAAAACATTCTCTTGGCACTTAAATACTTCACAGTTTAGGGACGGTGACAGACCCCCAAACAATTGAAAAATTTTGCAAAATCCCTTTAGCTGAAAAAAATGAGGATGAATGGTTACTTGATTAATTGAAAAAGTAGATTAAAATCAGGAAATATAAAAAATTATACTTAAATATTTCATTTTTGGCTTAAACATTAAATAATAAATTCATTCTCTGGTCTTTTGGAAAAAGTCCAAGACATTTCTTTTGGTGTAGGTCTCTTGTTTCTTACAGAAATCATAGCTCATAGTGCATCAGCCAAGACTTCTAGTTCCTTCATGTGGAGCAAGAATTTAAAAGTCTGTGCAAAATTACCAGAGTGACTTCTGGATCTTCATTATTTTTCCCACAAATTTTTACAAGTCTTTTGGCAACATCTAATTTGGTAGCAATGCTTTCCTTCTTCAGTCTTAGTAATTCTTTCCAAAGTGTTCGATTCCATTTTCATACAAATAGCATCTCTCGTTCCTACTTATTTAAAATTTGTATTTAATTTGGAAACAAGCCCAGTTACTCCTGGTCAGCATGCAGCTGTAGAGGGAGTAGACACTGTGGGCATTTAGACGGCTCCCTACCAGCTGGGCACCTTCAGCTGATGGGTGTGAGGGAGGGAGTGGAAAGCGTGGGTTAATCCAATGAGGCAGGCCAGAGAGTTGATTAAGTGGAAGTCAGCCAGAAGAGCTTCTACTGTACTGAGTTGGTCCACGTGCTGGTTCAGAGGTCGGTGCAAGTTCCAATCGGGGCAGAAGGAGGCAGGTCTACACGGCGTAGTAGGATTCAGGGGGAGCTTCACGGAGGTGGTATCGCTTCAGCAGACCAGTTAGAGAAGGCATCTCAGGCACAGGTTAGCATGATCAAGGGAATGCATAACTCATCTGAGTTACTGAGTTGGGGTGGGGAGCCCCTGTACTAGAGTTGAGAGCACACCTTATTCCTGAGATGAAACACCCAATGTTTCGTCTCTCCAGATCCAAGTTCTGTCCACTTGGTCTCTGTCTTGCTCTGAGTCTTGGTGGTAAATTACGTGGAAGCCCAGCTTCTCCTTCTTTTTCTTGCCACCTCTAGCAAGCCTCCCAGGACCTCATCTGCTTCTTATAGAGCAGCCTGCCCTGAGTCCCTGGGTTGCCTGCCCACATTTCTAGCTAGAGTCTGCTCCTGACTTACTAGCGCTTGTCAAGCTCCTGCCAGCCACCTTTGCTGGACCTCTGATACCCTGACTATCACTTCTTTTGCCTGTCGTCTCTGAGACTAAGCCTGTAAGCCCCCATGAAATCCAGGATCACATCTGCCTTATTCACCCCTGCATTCATAGCGTCTAACATACTTGCCTATAGTAGAATCTCAGTAAAAAGCTGTTGGGTGAGTGAATGAATGAATGAGTTCCATGTGAGAGGCCGTATACCATAGCCTCAGTGCTTGCTCTTCCCCTGTGACTGCAGCACCTTCTCTAGCTTTCCACAGGACTGGTTCCTTCTGCCCTTCAGATCCCGGCTTAAGTCACCTTGAGGAGTCCTTCATTGATGATCCAGCTAAAGCAGCCACCAGCTCCCCCAAATCTCCACCGTGGTCCGTTTATTTCCTCTAGCACATTCGCTCTACAAAGGCACGTACAGGTCTGCTTTTGTTTTCTGCTGATTCTCCATGTCCAGCCGTGCACCTGTCACATAGCACTATTCCTTGACATGGTAAATAAATGAATAAATGGATGAATTATGATCCAACTTCCAGAGAAAAACACAACATGGGCTTGAGTCTTGACTGTGCACTTACCAAGTACATCATTTTTGGCAGCCCAGTTTCACCTAAACTCTTTGAATCTTAGTACCCTCATGCATAAAATGGGGTGAAAATAGTAACTTACTACTTCCTATGATTAATGTGAGGTTTCAATTAGATACTAGATGCCAAACTTTTGGCATACTTCATAGTGAGTGATCACTGAAAATAAGATCTTATCCGTAAGCCCAGCATGAGTCTCTCTGCCTGGACCTTCGCTGCAGTTAACACCGCTTTGTCTGCAGGAGAGGGAGGTTAATGAGAGGACCCTCAGTTTGCAGGAACCTGAGAGCCACGAGTTCTTCCTGAAGCCATTCAGAAGCACGGCTGGGCTGCCTGTAGGCCCAGAAGGGCTGCCACCTGTGTCAGGGAGCTGCCCTGCTCTCTTTGTATTCCCCACTACAAACATTTGCATAAAATAAAGATCCCGAATCCCTGACTGTTTTCACCTTGACTTCCCCTCAGGGTATACCTTAGCCGTTGATGCCCAGGAAGCCATTTCGATGACATGAATAGAGCACATTATGTGAAGAGCACACTGTGTGAGATGAGAGGGAAATCCAGCAGGAGTCATGGATGCACTTTGAATCAACCCAGGCCTCTTCTCATGCAAATGGAAAAAACCCAGGGCGAAAAAGATATGCAGAATGTGAGCACAAAGGCCACAGTCTGGCTCCAGGAGAGATTCTTGTCCTTCTGACCTCCAAAGCTGGAGAATCATACATTGTGCCTCAGCAGGAGCTGGGAATTGGATTAAGGGGCAAACTTGCCCATTTTCTTTCAGATTGTGTTTTCAGGGGATTTGAATGATGTTTCTTAAGCAGTGAACACATCTGAAGGAAACAAAAGTCTTGAAAATGGCCTTTTATAAGCAGACTCTGGGCAAACTCCCATCGTCTCACAGAAAATGCTTTCCAAAGGCAGGAGCTGGGGCAGTTGCCAGGAGCACGACGGGCTGCAGGCTGGCAAGCTTGGGCGCTGGAGAATTTTGCTATTAAAATTGTGTTTAAAAAGTCGCCCATAAAAGCCTTGATGTTGTACTTGAAGGTTGAATGTACATTGCCACTTAAAGAATCTATTTAACAAATAATCATCCTGTCCCAGGAACTGAGCTGGCTGCCGCAGGGGATGCAGCCATGAGCTGGACACAGTCTGCCTTCTCCCTGCTCACACATTTGTTTAGGAAATATTCCATTAGCACCTACTATTTTCAGGCTCAGCGTACCCCTCGAAACTGTGATTAGCACCTGCTCCCATCCAGCAGCAATTGCATGAACAGGGCCACAAGTAACTGGGAAGTTGACAAATAGCACAAATGAACACGAAGTGGACGTGGACATGATGGGAGCATTTGCAACAAGCAAGCCTCTCAGTCCCACGATGAGACAGCTTTCCAGAGAGGAGAAAGCCTCCTCATAGGAAGCTCATTGGGTGCTTCATTAATAAAGCCCTTTGCATGAGCACAGGGTTGAGTAGAAGAGAGAGGAGGGGGAGGGGATTAACACTTCACATATTTTATTTTATTGACTTCTCACAGCAACCCTGTGAAGTAGACGATATTATTGCTCTTTGCCAAATTAGGGAGCTCAGGCACCGAGAGATGCTGTAGCTCTCCTAATGAAACACTGCTGTTGCGTGATGGAGACGGCATCCCAACTCCTGTCTCACTCAAAACCCAGGGCTTTTCCCATCTCACCAAGAATCCCCTCAAGGAATTTTAGGTGGTAAAGGATTGCATCCTGGCCACTTGGTAACCATTCAGGTCGTGCAAGTAATTTAATCCCTCTTAGACTCAGTCTGTTCATTAAATAAAGATAATTATTTGCACCTGCTTATTTTCAGGGTTGTGCAAGGAATAAAGGAAAGAATAGAAGGTGAAAATGTTTAAGATCCGTAAATAACCGTGAGGATACGGGAAACTATGATGATTAGAATCCACCTGCCTCAAACTCAATTCCGCACTATAGATAATTATATAGCAAAGAAGCCAGATTCTTGCCTAGTTTCCACAACAGAAGGTTTTTCTAGGATTTAGTTCACTTGCTAGTTAACCAGTTATTTTGTTTTTATCTACCGCGTTGATGACAATGGAAGAATATTCTTCCGTCAGCTGTTAAGTCCCTACTTTCAGGCTGCATGTGTCTCGTTTCCTCTCCTCTTGATAAAGAGTTCATGCCTCCTGGTTTCTGGTTACTGGTTTCTCTCACAAGTCCCCTGTTTCAATAAATGGAGCACACCCTCCCCATCAACTAAACTCAAAACCCAGCCATCACCATGGTCATACCCTCTTTCTCTCCTAGCATCTCAGTTGATTGCCAATCCCATGGATCCTTATCCCACCATCACGTCTCACCTGGACCACTGCAGGAGCTTCCCCAACTGGTCTCTCTGCCTCTACTCTTGGCCTCCTCCCCACAATTCATTTGCCAGGGGCGTCTTTTAAAATGGAAATCAGTTTGTGTCGCCCTTCTACTTAGTACCCCATAGTGGCTTCCAGTTGAAACTGGAATTAAATGCTGACATCTCATGCAGGCTTGCAAAATCTATCTACATCTCCAACCTCATCGCTTGTCACCACACCCTCTTTCTCCACCCTCCAGCCACACCAGTGCTCTTTTTTGCCTCAGGATATTTGCACTTGCTGCTTCCTCTTCCCAGAGTTCTCTTCTTGCACTACACGGGGTTGGCTTATTCCAGACTTTCAGGTATCAGTTTAAATATAGTTCCTCAGAAAGGTCATTCCTAATCGCTGATTAGAATCAGGTCATCAACCATCATACCCTCTGATTATGACCTGCTCTTGCATGGCGCTTGTCACATTTTGCAAATGTGTAATATTTCATGTCTGTATGCCCTTTTAGAAAGTAAGCTCAAGCATAATAGTAGGACCCCCATCTATTTGGTTCACCACTGTGTACCCAACACCCAGGAGGGTGTCTGGAAAATAACAGGCACTCAGTATGTATTTGTCATGTCCATAGAATGGTATGAAATTAGCAATTCGTCAAGAAGTTCAGCCATGAATCCCATGACTTCTACACTGCCCACACACCCAACTGAGTCTCAGTGGGCAGCCTAACAAGACTGTCTCTCTTCATTGCTTTGTTCCAGGAGCGGCTGGTGCTATCTGTGCTCCCCCGGTTTGTCGTCCTGGAAATGATCAACGACATGACCAATGTGGAAGACGAGCACCTGCAGCACCAGTTCCATCGGATCTACATCCATCGCTACGAGAACGTCAGGTGAAAACCACAACATCCCCACCCCGGTTCTCCACATGATCCGTGTGCACTCAGCTGCTCTCATCTCACTGCCCTGACTTCTGTCTGCCTGAATGTCAGCACCTTTCCTCATGTGGTTGATTAATTCATTAACTAGTGATTATTCATTAGAGAGTTCTACATTTCTAAGTTGAGGCTCAAGAAGAATGTCAGAGAAGTGCAATTATATTTGCTAGTTGACTTACTGCCTGGCTCCCTTGCAGTAGGCTTGCCTGCCTGTACATTTTGAGTGGGAAAAGCAAAAGCCTTTTACACTATGATTGGGAAAATACTTCCAGAATGCGATCTGGAGGCCTCAGGGTTGATCACATATGTCTCCTCTTTAGATTCCTCATAAGTGTCTTTAAAACAATACAAAAAAGGACTACAGCTTCTTTTCCCTTTGCAAACATATTTTTGGCCATCCATCTACCCATTCATCTACCCACCCATCTACTCATCCATCTGCCCACCCATCCACCCATCCATCCATCCATCCATCCATTCATCCATTCATCCACTTACCCATCCACCCCCCCATTCATCCACTCATCCATCCACCCACCCATTCATCCATCCAGCCATCCATCCACTCCTCCACTCATCCATGCATTCATCCACTCATCCAGTCATCTATCCACCCATCCATCCACTCATCCATCCACCCACTCATCCATCCATCTATCCACTCATCCATCCATCTACTCATCTATCCATCCATCCATCCATCCATCCACTTATCCATCCATCCATCCAACAGTGCCCTCTGCATGCCCAGCATTGCACTAGACAATATGATGTGTACTGAATATCAGAGGGTGGGCTCCTTAGTGAGGCAGATCAACTTTAGCATCCAATTGTGCCTCTTTCTTGAGTGTCATTTTGGGCAATTTACGTACCTGAATCTCAAAATCCTGTTCTGTAAAATGGGCATTTTAATGGCTGCCTTGCAGTGAGTGAAGATATATACAAAGCATAGGACAGGGGTAAGCATGTAGTAGGGCATTAGGCACATTGTAGATTGTTTCAGATATGTTCCTAATTACAAGTGAAAAAAAACCCAACCCTGGCCGATTATAAAGAAATGCATTGAAAGGCTATGTTGTGCCTCACAGAGTCATTGGGGAAGGATGGAGAGGCAGGCTTAGAAATGGGTTGGAATGAGCCAGAAGCATAGCCAAAATCACAGTAGAACACTAGGCTAGTGAGGATGCTGCTTCTGAAGAATCCATTGCTTGTGATAACAACCATATCCCCAACACAGCTGCAACCTCTGCAATTCCTCTTCACTTCCTCTGCAGCCCCCAGGATCCAGGTGTGGCTGCCTTTGCTCTCCCCCTTCCCCCGCCTCCCCCAGCCTCTTCACACTTCAAGTTAAAGCCTGGGGCAGATGTGTCTGACTGGCTGAGTGCAGTCACTCTCCAGAAGTGACTATAAAGCAAATATCTGACATTTTCAGCTTGTACAGTAGAACTGTATCTCCCTCCCACAAAATATCATAGAATGGAAATTTCCCAGACGTAGGGGAAAAGCCTATACATTGAACAGCTCTAGAAAGACCAATAAACCCTCCTAGTTCCTTTCTCCATAACTTTGATGGGAGGGAAGAGCAACTTTCCCTCTTACAAGCATCCCTGGGTGTTCTGCACCTGGCTTGCCAGCATGCTCATTTGAAATCAAGTCCAGCAGAGAGTGTGATTCTGACACAGTCTTTTTTAGCAGGTATATCAGTATACATCATTCTCGGGGTCTTGTCCAAGAATTGAGCTACACCACGTTAGATGCTTGAGTTTGCAAAGCAGCCATTTGTCAGGCAGCAACTCCACGAAAGGTACACGCCAGATCCAGGAATTGATCTCATCAGTACCAATTCTAGAACAACAGGTGGAGGGCAGTACCTATAATTATAGTACAGTGTTCTATTATTAAAGTAAGCAAAGAGTGCTAAGAGATAGTAAAAAGAGGAAAACCTGGGTAGCGGGAGGAAGGGGTAGAGAAACCTTCCTAGAAGAGATGATTCTTATTTGCTTTATTTAAATTGAGTCAAGCAGGTGGAAAAGACAAAGACAGGAATCCTGGGCAGAGGGATCAGGGACAAGTGAAGGCAGACCATTGATAAATATGTATTGCATGTGTGAATATATATATACATATATATGTCTATTTGCATATGTATTATATATTATAAAAACAAGAAAATGTATATATGATATATTGTGAAAGTGCCTGTCACCATGGAGAAAGAGAGGAAAAAACTACCGATAATAAAGAGAAAAAGGGAAAAAATAAACAAGCCTGCCCACCCTCACCAACATACTTGGGAACCTTAAATTCAATAAACAACAGGTTTGGCTTTCTTTCTGCACTAATCAATTTTCAGTGCTTCCCTTAGTGGGGAATAACTAAAGTCACTTCTGCTCCTCTCCACCTGCCCATTTATTTTAGATCATTACACCAAGTTCTTAGGGTCCAAACCCTTTTCCAGATGTTCACACCACACTAAATTAAAATTGCGTTTGCCCCCCTGCCTTTCTCAGCATCCTCAGCTTGCAGCGAAAGAGCTGTTTCTAATGGGAGAAGAATCTACAGAGACACCCACTGCTGCACCGGGGCCTCTCCCCAGCTGTTCACAGAGGTGGCTGTGGCGAGATGCCCACAGCTCCCGCTGTTACAAGAAAGATGAGCTCAACGAGGGGCGGGGGCCTCTGCAGCCCACTGCAGGGATGCTGGGTGCTAAAATAAGAACAGAGATGAAAAAAGCAGAGGAGGATGATCCTTAGCCCGTGTCTGAGAGCAAAGCCAGGCCGGCTGCTTCGCCAGCTTCTCTGGCCCCCGTAGCACACCCACTGCAGTATAGGGAGCATTTTTGAAATCGTTTCCAATCCTGTCGCCCTCTTCATGGCTACCCCCCTGGTTCATTCTTCCTTCTCTCTTGCTTTTCTGTTGTTTTGTGCCCCTACCCTAAAAACAATCTGCTCTAAATGCCTAACTCTTAATTATATTTCACACAGTTCATCGCCTCCTGGCAGTAGAGGGTGTGGTGAGAGGCTCCATCCTCGGGGGCGTTAGTGTTTCCTGGTAGGCTGGGAGCCAGCGGATCAGAGTTCTCGTCCCAGAACATTTTCTATGAGCCACACCCCCTGCAAGACTTTGGCCGCATTTCATTTTTCTGAGTCTTGGTTTCCTGATTCAAACGCTGAGCTGTTTGAAATGGACAAAACATTTGGACTCTCAAGTTGATTTCAGCTATAAACATCTGAGACTCCACCAGATTCACTGAATTAGAGATCCACCTGGCCACTCACCTTTTTACGGGAAGCCATTTGGGCTTCCAAGTCCATCTGCCCAATTCTATTCCTCTTTCCTATTTTCTCCTCTATATTGAAGACACTTCTTGCTTGGGTTACAGTTATGCTGTCTGCTCTAACAAATAACCTCCCAACTGTAATGATTTAAACTCGATATAATTTATTCACACAACTGCCTGCTGCTAATATTCCTGGTCAGTGGGTGATTCAGGGACAAAGGCCCCTGCATTTTATGGCGGTACCACTCCTTGGGCCTCAAAGTTCTTGGCATTCAGCTCTTGGAGGGGAAAGGGTATTAAATGCACAGCGGCTTCTTTACCATCTCAGCCCAGAAATGATGTGTGTCTCTCATCTGCTCAGAGTCCATTGATGACGCCTGATCCTATGGTCCCACCTAGATACAGAGGGGCCCAGAGACCCTGGCTCAGCAGACTCTGCTAGGGACAGGAAGGCATGGATTTGGTGGACAGTTAGCTTCTCTACCAGAGCTCCCTTCCCTCTTTCCTCTTGCTCAGCTCCATGCCATGTGCATTGGCACATTTGCTGGCATTGCTCAGTCCACCCGCTTCCTCGATTGGCTGTTTATTTCCAGCTGGCCCTGTCCACATTTGAAATCCACATTCGCCCTGTGGACTAGAGTTTCACATACAAGCAAGATGCAACTGAATGAGACTAGAGAGCTTGTTGGCTTTCAGTCTTGTCTATGTGGCCATCCATTAAACATTCTCTGATTCCCGAAAGTGTCCACAAGGAGTAATATACCCTCCATTTATCGAGGACTATGCTGTGATTTATAAATTATCTGCTTACAGTAACCCTGCAAGTAGCTTTAATGATCTCTTCTTTATCATCAAGAAGATGCAAGCTCAGAGAGGTTCAATAAGTTTCCCAAGAACACAAGTTAGGAAGAAGAGTCTACACAGGGCCCAGGTTCTACGACTCCAGTGAACTCTGCTAAAACCTCCTTGAGGACTCTGTTTGCAGAGTGACTGTTAGGTAACATCACTTATTTTTAGCCAAATAAACAACTCATATAACCCAGTTAGAGTTGGAAATTAATATGGCCTCTCCAGTTACACTTGTAATCTTGTTAAACTTGTAATCTTGGAAGGTTACAAGTTTATACCTAGAATCAAAAGACCCAACCTCAAGCCCAGCAGCTGGGGATAGCCGAATGAGCAACAGAGTCAGAACCAGGATCCTGGTTTCTGCTTCTGCTCTTTTATTCCGCAAACCCTGACTGCATCACTATGACTTAAACCAGTGCGTCTCCATCTTGAACGTGCACAAGAATCACCTGGGGCTCTTGTTGAATCAGATTCTAATCTAGAGTGTCTGGGGTGGGGCCTGAGATTCTGCGTTTCTAACCAGCTTCCAGGTCATGCACGTGGTGGCCCTGACCACCGTCTGAGGAAGGAGGACTGAATTCTGAAGATTTCTGTTGATTCAGCTCAGGAAACGTGACATGAGGCCCACCGTGTGCTGGGCCATTGGGACAGAGAGGTGACTTTCTTCCTGTTCTTTAGCTAGTAGATGGAGCACACTTAGTCTCGTGTGATTGTGTATTGAGTAGTAAGTGCCCTGACAGCGGGGAGCACAGGCCGGGCAGGAGGCCAGTGTAGGCTGTGGTTGGGGAAGTCCCCATAAAAGTAGAGTCTCAGCAAATGCGTGGGGTCTTCAAGGACACATAGGATTGTAACAGGTAGCAACAGGAAAGAAAGCTATGCCGGGGAGCAGGGACATCATGTACACACACGGTTGCATAAAGTCCCGTGTGGTCAGAAGACCACAGAAATGTGGTGAGATTGGAGCACTGAGCACATCTTGAGCTCTTATGACCTTTGATCTCAGGGAATCTGTTTCTTCTTTCAATAGGCTGCATGCCCCTAGGGCTGTGACATACTGTCTCCTCACCACTGAATCTCTAGTGCCTGGCACATAGTAAGCATTCAGTTAATTAGCTATTGAATAAATAAATGAATGAACCATTCTTAACATAGACAAGTAGATAGTAATAGTTTTGGGTGAATGGATCTGTAAGGTGAGTGGATTGGACTAGATGATCTATGGACCCTTCCACTCTCTGCCTGCCATGGTGATCACTGTCCTTACTTCAAAGGTAGCACACTAGTGATAACAAGTATAGATTCCAGAGCCAGGTTGCCTGGTGCGTATCCTAGCTTTTCATGACTGTGGGAAAGTTACTCAGGCCTCAGTTTCCTATCGGTAAAATAGAGATAATATTTCCTACCTTGTAGATTGTTATGAGGAATAAATGAGTTAATACATGCAGAACTCTTAGAACAGTATCAAGTCCACAGTAAATACTCTGTAAGTGTTCCTGATACTATTGTTTCTGGCCTGTGTCAACTGTTAGGAATGCTTTTAGCTGCAAGAAACAAATAATCATGTGGTCATATTCTCTTCCACCTCAGTTAGCTTCTCTCCTCTCTCTCTCTCTCTCTTTCTATGTTTCTTTCTCCCTCTTTCCCTCCCCCTCTCTCTCAAATGCAACCACTCAATTATAGAACATTTTTGTAAAATAATAATGACAAGAGTTAACACACTTATGGAACTCTTATTAATATGCTAGGCACTTTGCTAAAGACTCACTACCCACCAGTGAGGCTGTTACTACAGTTATCTCCAGTTTACACAACAAAGGCTTGGAGAAGTTCAGGAAGTTGCCCAAGGTCATAGTATTCTTAAGTGGTGAGCTGGGATTTGAACCCTGATCTGTCTAGACTCAAATCCTATGCATGTAGTAGTGACTTTGCCAGAGGAAGCTTTATGCATTAAAAATCTAAAGACATCATGCCTATGCTTAAAACTCTTCACCAACTTCCCATATCTTTCAGGAAAGAGTCTATATTCATCAACCTGGCTTACCGACCCCTTCTTTTTTGTTCCCCTGGCCACACTTCTGACCTCATCTCTCTCTCTCTCTCTTCTCTTGTCTTCCCGATCCCCTTGCTCAATGCTACCCTTTGACTACCTGCCCTTGAATTCTTGCAGAACCTTGGTACATTTGCCACTCTTCCACTAGACCCTAGTATGTACTGATTCCTCTGCTCAGAATACCCATCCTTCTACTCACTTTACCCATCCAACCCCATAGGTCCTTCAAGACTCACCTGAGACTTTGCTTTGCTAGGAAACTCCTGATCCCCTTATGACTGGTCATCACCTTGTATATCCTTCCATCACAGCAGTCATCTCCTGTGTAGTTTCTGTCTCTCTCCTTTTCTGCCCAATTCCATTCCCCAGAGGATGAGCATCTTGAGGACAGGCACTGCACCTTCTTTATCATTCAGTCCAACAGCCTAGCACCGTGCGTAGCTAGGCACATAGTAGATACATAAATATTTGCTGAAAGAACTAATACATTAATTAATTAAAGCAATAATTTTTAAACTGAAGTCAAAAGTTTCCTAATGAGTCCATGAATGGGCTTTGGGGAAGGTAGAAATTCCTTGAAATAAGGTGCAAAATTTTGAATACTTGTGCATTTTTTAAGTGAAAGAATTCAGAACCTATATCAGATTCTTAAAGCAGTTTATAACAGAGGCCAATTTAAGTACCGCTGAAGACCAGGGGTGACCCATGTAAGCCAACACACATTCTGCAATGTCTTCTGGCCAAATAATCTATTTCAATAAAACTAAGTTATACCGATTGTAAGACTCACTTTTATTTTATACAACACTAAGAGGAATAACCAAAAAGTCGGACACACTGCTAAGATGCTATCAGTTTCAGAGATGATAAAAGATGAAAATCAAAAAAATATGGTAGCCTTTTTGGGGTTCCATCCTTCCTTTCAGAGGTGCCCTTGCTCTTGCAGAGGCCCCTGAGATGGTATGGTAAGGTGGGGTGGAGCAGTGCCCCACAGCACAGTTCATCTGGGTGGACAATCTCAACTCTACTGCATGCTACCAGTGGAATGTTGGGCGAGTGTCCTTGCGTCCCTGAGCCTCAGGGGCCAACTGGGTGGATTAACTAAGACAGTGTTCATAGAGTGCCTGGCTTCTAAAAGGCTTTTGGGGACTGCCTCTTCCCTTATGCCAAGACATAGGCGTGGAATAAGACCTCAGCTAACTGAAATATTTAGGAAATGTGAGATTTTTAGGTAATTAACTATTCTACCTGAGGTTTCCCAGCTTTTCTACCTATTCTCATAACTTTTGAAAAGTGCCTCAATCTATTTGCCTGCAATTTTGGGTAGAGTACCGGCCACTGAGCTGGAGATAATGAGGTTTTGTGTTCTTTTTCCCCATGTCTGTTTTCCTCTGTGTTCACTGCGTCTGCATTGCTTTTCATTGTGAAAATAGAGATAATCCATAATGCTTCATTTTGCCTTCCACAACAAATTAATCTGTTCCTAGTGACAAACTCCCTTTTGGGTTGTTTGTGTTGCCCTCACTCCACAGCCCTGCACAGGAGGAAGGGCTTTCCGTTGTCCCCTTCTCCTTCTGGAACTCCCGGGTACACTCTCTCTGCTGAGATGTTTGGTAAACACTGAGACATTCCTCATGACTCCCATGGCAGGGAAAGTTAAAATCTCAGACCACGGTGGATTTATTTGGACGGTGTTGATGTGTCTCGCAGGATGGGATTAAAATATTAATGTTCTTTCTCCCCACCCCATCCCTTTCCTGTTGTCTAGTATTCTTTTTGCAGATGTTAAAGGATTTACCAACCTCTCCACGACCTTGTCCGCTCAGGAGCTGGTCAGGATGCTCAACGAGCTCTTTGCCAGATTTGATCGACTAGCCCATGTAAGTTGAATTTAATTCCCTCCTAGTCTTTCGAGGGAGTGAGGGACTGCATGTGGAATTAGGAAAGAGAAGGACGCAGGCTTCATCACCAATGTCATTATCATTCTGCATCCTGTCCCTGGGCATGGATCTCTGACCCTCGAACATTTTGGGGACCAGTGTTAGTTATTTACAGGTCTCGGATGGGAGATTTGTCAGATTAATTTTCCCAATTGAGAGACAGCTGGTTGAGTGACAATTAAACTGAAGTCCTTTTTATCTGCTTTCTACTCCCCCATCATTATTTCCCCCTGCGTGTGGCCAGGTGCCATCCAGCTGTAGCCTCAGTGTTGGTTCATGCAGTGATGGCTGCCTGTAGTTTCCCAGCCAACCCCAGCCATCTGGAATGAATTAGCCTATTCGCAAGAATCAGTAATCTACTAGACCGTCCCACTACCATTTTGTTTGACCTAACTTAAGAGCTTTGTTTTTAGCCAACAAGATGCTACCTTTATTTTTCAGCTGACTTGATCAGAGCTGAAAAAGGAGAACAGGTCAAAGGAGATGGCCATTTGTTATCAAAACAGATTCCTAGTCCTATAGCCGCTCAAGTTAAAGAGGAATATCATTGTCACACTGCATCTTAGAGGGGTCTCTGGGTTCAAATAGCCGTGACTTACTTTCCTACTTTGTAAAGAGTGTATCTTAGTGTCAACTTCACAGGCTGTTGTGAATTTGGAGTTTGGAGGCAGGGAAGAATGTATACTGTCTCTTTTTATTGTTGCACCAATGTTGGTGCCAGTTACACATGGTTGTTCTACTTCATATTATGTTCTGAATACTTCTACTCAAAGATGCTAAGATGAACAAAGATGGTCCTGTAATGAGAACTGACAGGTGTGATCACGGTCAAGTTCTATTGTCACAGTAATCCCCACTGATCCGGGGAAAAGGTCGCTAAGTAAAATTTAATCCACGTTGTTCAACCAACATTTATCGAGTACATACTATGTGCCAGGTTGTATGCAAGACTCTGGCAAGACAAAACCAATCCCTGCCCTTGGGAAGCTCAGAGTCCGGTAAGGGAGAAAGACAAATCCGTAATAGTTGCAAGACAATGTGGTGCCAGCAATAATAGGCACAGAAGTCCTGGTGGACAAAGGAAGGAGCAGTCAGTGCTTGGGGTGGTGGTGGTGATCTGGCGGCACCTGGAGAAGAGGCTGTATGCAAGCTGGGTCTTGAGGAAGAGCAGGCGCCTTCCCGGTATCAGATTAGACAACGAAGCATCTTTTAAGTTGAGCTATGGTGCAAAAGCAGGGAAGTGTGAAAATGTGCTGCTCGTTTGGGGAGCTCTAAGCAGTCAAGATTGCTAGAGCATGAAGGGCATGGAGACTGTAGCGAGAAATGAGCTTGAAAGGAAAACAGAAACAAATCTTGGGGGCCATGGGGTGACATTTTAAGGAATGTGGACTTTGTCCTGTATCCCAGGGTTTTCACCCTGGTTATGGTATACATGGTTGGGGAGAGGAGCAAGATGGGGGTACATGGGCCATCGATCCCAGTGGGTGCAAGAAGCTATAGTCCATCTTCTGGGGTATGAGTCTTATTGAAAGATTTTAAAGAAAAAAATGAATATCAAATTAAGCACAGATAGATGGAGTAAAATTATTATAATTTTGATAAGAATAGTAGACATTCATAAACTGCCTGGTGTGTGTTACGCGCTGTGCTGGTGTTTTCCCTGACTTACAGTGACCTAATTTACTTCTCACAACAAACCTACCAAGCAGGGTTCTTTGTTGTTTCCATTTTATGGAATGAGGGACGGAGGCTCAGAGGAGTAAAGTAACCTGCTCAGAACCACCGCTAGGTTGTGCATCTGTGACTCAGGCCAACTGAGGCAGGTGCTTGCTCTTGAGCACTAAGCAATGCCACAGGCATTTTAAGGGATCGAATACAAGATGTCAGAGATGTGTTGCTGCCCATGCAGGACAGCTTGAAGGGTTAGATGCATGGGATTTCGAGTATGGGCTGGACTTGAATGTACTTGTGTAAATTCATTCTGTTGAGTCTCAGTTTCCTATGTGAATTGTATTGAAGGATAAATGAAATAAAACATGTGAAATATCTCTTAACACAGAAGCTGACTCAGACTAAGTACTCAGTACCCATTAGCACTCAGTAATTCCTGGTCTACCCTGCTTTCCTACCCCACCCCACCCCGACCCTGAGTGCATGAGTATTTACCACTCTAGGGGACCTCTCTGGAAAATTTTGAGAAACTCTGCCAGTGAAAACAATTCTACTCATCTTGGAATGAGGAAACTTACTTTCAGTGTTTTTTGTTCCCCACCCTAGCCAAGCCACTTAATCGAGTCACAGACTCTGCTTCTGTGTAAAAGGGAGTTGGACTGGCCCCTTGTATCATCTTTTAGCATCAAAATTCTGTGGCTTTCTGATGATCTCTGCCTGCCTTGCCATGATGCTTTGCTTTAGAGTTTCATTATGTTGCACATTGGAGAGAACTCACTTCCCGTGTCAATGGCATGCGCTTACCCGGTTATTCACTGCATTATTAAAATGCAGGAAAACTTCAAAGCCTTCTGTTAGAGTTCCTGTTAGTGTGATAGAATTCCACAGTGCCCTGTGGTTCAGGCTGCTCAGAGCTGAGTGTTATTGACCCTTCATAGTGCCCTTAGCCAACTTTTAGTAACTTTCGGTCTTTGATCTTTTTTTTAAATAAAGTAGTCCCTATCTACCCCTCCCCCATCCAAATTAGGAAAGAAGAAATAACTATTATGAGGCTTTAAAATTGTAAAACAACATATTTACTGTTATGCAATTGACGTCAATACATCTTAAACCTTTTTCTAAATTGCTGACAAAACTGTAAGCCACCTAAATTATTGTTGTAAAGAACAAATCCAACACGATGGAAAGCTAATCAACAGATTAAAAAGAATGAGAGCTATTCGTATATTGACATAGAAAGAATTTCAAGACATGTTGTTGCATGAAAAAAGCATGTCTCAGACCTACAGACATAGTATAATAGATTTATGGCTAAAGAGCATGAAAAATAGTAAGTATATGTAAACATATAAGTGTATATGTGAATGCACAGCAGCCATGAGGAGGGAAGGGAGACCAGATTTCCGGGGTATAGTGTGTCTCTAGGGAGGGCTGTCCGAGGGGACTTATCTACAGTTTCATTTTTGCTAGGACAATATACTCATGTGTTACTTGTGTAATTACAATTAGGTAAGCCAATATAAAAATTGTCATGATTTTGGGGCCAGCCTGGTGGCACAGCAGTTAAGTTTGCACATTCTGCGTGGTGGCCCGATGTTCGCTGGTTTGGATCCCAGGCATGGACCTAGGCACTGCTTGGCACGCCATGCTGTGGTAGGCGTCCTACATATAAAGTAGAGGAAGATGGGCACGGATGTTAGCTCAGGGCCAGTCTTCCTCAGCAAAAAGAGGAGGATTGTTAGCAGATGTTAGCTCAGGGCTAATCTTCCTTAAAAAAAAATTGTCATGATTTCTATTATAACCCTTTTTAAAGGACATTAATGGCACTAATATTTTCATTCTGAGAGTCTCTCTCATATTTTATTGATTTTTTTCCTGATTACTAGAGCAATAGTTGTTCTTTCTGTAAAATTCAAACATCAAAGATGTAAAGAATACAGGAAGTATACATCCCTATAATCCTGCCCCTCCCCAACTGAAGAACCATGTTTGATTGCTTGATGCATATATCTCCTAATTTTTATCTACGATCTACATCTATGGTTTCATAAATTCTCTGGATTTTCATAGCAGCAAGGCCATCAAGATGGCAGGAAAAGTATCATGTTAAGACCAACTCAGACCATTCAAAATTTGCATGAAGGCCCTCACTCTGCTTTCTTCTCCTTTTTCTATATATTTTTTTTTTCAAAACAACGTGCTTTCTTAATAAGAACTTTTCAAAGCAGTTTCTGGTAAAAAGAGGTTGCTCGGATATTACTGTCAAGTCATCTGACAGCTCACAAGAATTGATAAAAAATGTGTCTGGAAACTGACAGAACTCGACAGATAAGACATCTTTCATAGACACATATATTTATATTTCTTTATATTTCATATATATTTATATTTCTCATATATGATACATATTATATATGTAGATATACATACCATTTATTTTGGGCCCACAGTTTTTCAAAGAGGCTGACAATTTCACTTTTTTTTTTGCAAGAAAAATGGATGGTGGACATGAACATCTTCACCACAATGTTGTATGTCTGCTCCAGAAGGGTAATAAACCATTTTACACAAGCTCCTTCCAAAATGTATCTTTGTCAGGAGATCTCCCATTCTGGACTTTGCCATAATTTCTGCAGTTTTGTAGAGAAAGAGCTTGGAGTTCCAGAGTCAGACAGATGTGGATGTGAATTCCACTTCTGCCTGCTAACTTGCTGCGTGGAATTCACTTCCTTAAGCTGTCTGTGAAATGAGACAGGACTCCGAATGTGGTCTTGAGGACTAAGCAAGACAAATGTAATGCATCTGCCACATCGCCTGGCACATGTGCTTAATAAATATTACTTCCTTTCCCTACTTAAATTTTTCCAAAATGCTTTCATCTCTGCTTTCACGGAAAAAATCACTGATTAGGGGTTGGTGAATATCACACATGATTCAGATCATTACTTTTAGCCAGCTCATCTGTGGTACAGGAAATTTTTTATATTTCTCCTATTTCTCATCCCAAAATTTCCATGTTTAAAAACAGATGTAAATCCTACCTACCCTGCTGTGCTCACTGTTGTTGTGAAACTCAAAGGAGGAAAGAAGCAAGAGACGGCTCTTTCCAGGTTGTCATTGTCATTGCTAATTGATGGCCATGCTTACTTTGCTATGTGTTAAGGACAGGATGGGTTATTTTGATACGTGTCACATACGGAGAATTGAAACCCGTATATCAGTGGCTTGAGTGACTTATCCAGGATCAAACAGCTGGTAAATTTGACCAGAATGGAGCTGTAGGGTTCTTAGACCAAGGCATTTTCCACTCTCCCCCTTTCCCTTCTCCCTCCCGTTGCCAACTGGGGGGCAGGTCTCCCTGATGCACCAGACTGCCATCAGCCTGAGTCACTCACAGCAGGCTCTGCCCTGAGAGAAGGACCATGTGCGGATGCAGTGTGGCTGATGGAAATTACCAACCCCTGCCTCCCAGCCTCCCTGCAAAATAAGAATAAGGGGTTCCATCAGTGGTTCCTAATGCTCCTTCACAAGCAAATATTGGAAAGTTTTAACTTTGGTCGTGAGATGAAAATATATACATATATCAGCAATGTAGTGAGTTTTAATAATGCTAATTTTATTAGTTCAAAGAACTTTCCTTTATTCTAGGAATACGTCTTTTTGCTTTTTGGTGTTAAGAATGCCCTTTGTGTTATAACGTGATGGGGCTAGTCGATGGTGGCTGGGTTGTTATTTTTGTTTGTTGATGGATTTTTCGTATTTCCTTGGCATAATACAAAAATGAACCCTATAGCAGTTTCTCAGGCTCTCTGGGGTTTTTTTAATGGCTGTCCTGTGGACTCCACAAATCTGGAAACTGCCAGACCAGTGAGCCAAGTCCTCTCTAAGTTTCATTTTGGCCATGACACTCTAGAGGTCTGAGAATAAACAGCTGGAGATCTTGAGCTCTCCTTATTGATCAGATCTCATCAGCAGCTCTCTTACAAAATTAGCTGCACTGAAGCAGCCAACAGACAGGAACCTGAAACTCCTAAAAATGACCCTTGGACAGCTATGCATGCTGTGAGGTTCTGAAGATTGCATCTGTGCCCCTTTGGGAACACTGGCAAGGCGCTGGAGATCTGATCCAGCCTTGGAAGCACCACAGCCAGCTCTGATTCTCTTTTCCCTGTCTATTTATTTTTCATTGGGAAAGTGATTTCAATCACTTTTTACCCAAATATAATGGCCCAACTTTTGATGAGATTAGGAAAGCAGGACAGTTTTTTACAGCTTGGCAATACAAGGGCATTTACTGCGTTGCTGGAATCTCAGTGGGCCCCTTTCCATCTGCAGCTCCCCTTCTCCCGCCCCTGGACCCTCCCGAGGAGAGCCCCTGACCCACAAAGTCATAGACCCATAGGCTCCTAGGGCTTCAGATCTAGAAGGCTCCTCAGAGGTCATTCAGTACCACCCACTTATCCAAGAAAACCAGAAGAGAAAGTCCTCTGCACATGATCACAGATAGAGATGCAAAAGATCTTAGATGGGAGTCCAACTCGTTATCACAGAGACAGGCAACACTGATTCGGTGCTCCATCTGCTGGACCCTGTACCAAGCCTTCACATGCATCATTTTATTTCATCCTCACAATCACACAATGAGATCCTGTTTTTATCCCAATCTTACAGATGAGGCAACTGAGGCTCAGAGGTTAAGTAACTTAGCTAAAGACACTCAGTAAAGATGTTTGATCCTGGAGCCGACCGGGTGGCTCAGCGGTTAAGTGTGCACATTCTGCTTTGGTGGCCCGGGGTTCACCAGTTCAGATCCCAGGTGTGGACATGGCACTGCTTGGCAAGCCATGCTGTGGTAGGCGTCCCACATATAAAGTAAAGGAAGATGGGCACGAATGTTAGCTCAGGGCCAGTCTTCCTCAGCAAAAAGAGGAGGATTGGCAGCAGATGTTAGCTCAGGGCTAATCTTCCTCAAAACAAAAAAAAAGAAGATGTTTCATCCTGTGCAGTGTGACTCCTTGGCCAGTGCCCTTAGCCCCTATGCTCTACTGCCTCAAGTTTTCTGTCGTCTAAAACCTGCAACATCTAGCCTCTTCCCGTCCAATACAAAAGTATGCACCATTTTCTTGGTGCTTGTTGCTCTTTGAAACTTTGTAAGAATTGTGTCCTCATGATTCTAAGTCCACCAAACAAGCAACTGTGCCCTACTTCTCACCTATGAAATGAGGATAAAAACTGTACCCACCTCATAAGGTTGTTGTGAGGGTTACTCTGTTTAATATATGGTGTATCATAGGGGTTATTATTAATCATCCTTGTGTCAGGGATAATGCTTGCCTTATGATAGATGCCCAATTGATGTGTTTTTCTGTCAGTGAACAAGTCCATGAATTAATAAATGAATAAAAGTTTGTGTAAGACATAGCCCCTCCTTTTGAGGTGCCAATACCCTAGTTGGGAAGGGCCTTAAAATAAAGTTGAAATAGTTGATGTCCCTAAGTGATTTGTTCTTTTAAGTGCTTATTGTTGAGCTAAAGGCTGTTAAAAACTGTTAATTCAGGGACACGTCCTGAGAAGAAAGACATTGTTGAGGGCAGGATTCATAGGGGAACACTGAACCTGTGTGTTGAATGCCTACTCTTCGCCAGGCCTGTTCACATGATGGGGATTCAGATCAGAAAGCTAGTGCATGACAGACCCGGGAAATGTATCTGTTGTGCTCAAAATCCAGTGTTTTTCTATGACTCTGCTCCACCTCTGAGCCATTCAAACCCCTGTTTAAGGTACCCCACTAATTTCCTAGGGAGAGAATAGAAGCGCATTTCGAAGGTAGGTGCTCCTGACCCCAAGGTGCAGACCACTTGGCCCCACTCCCCTTGTTCCTAAGCCTTTCTGAAGCAATTACCTGTCCATTGACTCCATCCTTTCTTCTCCTGCCCTGTTCCTTCCAGGAGCATCACTGCCTTCGCATCAAAATCCTGGGAGACTGCTACTACTGTGTTTCCGGACTTCCTGAGCCCCGCCAGGACCACGCCCACTGCTGCGTGGAAATGGGCCTCAGCATGATCAAAACCATCAGGTAATTTGGGATCTCCTCCATAACACCCGGCCTTCAATAGGCATGATGGGAAAGACAAACCACCCGTCTATCCTTTGCAGTAAATCATATGTATGTTGAAAGGTGAAGCCCTTTGACTTATTTCACAAAAAACTGCTTGCCCATTAATTCTCCTGTAAGAACTGATGCACCTGCCAGCTTCATCATGTTCTAGTTGTACCTCACTTTTAATTATCTGTGTAACAAATTTGTATTACAAATGTCCTTGTGGGGATACAGCAAGGAACGAGGGGAGTGTAGTGTCCGCCTCCAGGGAGGTTACAGTGCAGGGGGAGAGATGGATGCATCGACAATTTCAGTATGGTACCAAAGCTCTGTGAAGAACCAAATCTGGGATGCTTGGGTCAGTAGCGGAGGAAGAGCTAATTCAATCCGTGGTGCTGGGGAGTGTTCTCCAGAGTAGAGCTATCTAAGCTGTTTCCTGAAAGGTGAGTAGACATTAGCCAGATCCTTGAGGTGGGTGGAGAGCTTGGAAGACAGGATGGACGTGTGCAGAACTCGGGATGTGCTGCAGTGGCAGCTGGTAGAGCCTGGGATGAAAAGGGTGGTGACAGATAGACCATAGGCTGGGAGCGGCCATGGCCTGCAGGACCTTCTCAGCCATGTTAGGGGGTTGCACTTTATCCTAAGGCCAACAGGAAATCATTAAGGGCCACAACCAGGGTTGGCTTCATGGGTGTGTGACAAGTGCTTTTGGCTTTGGTCAGTGTATCTGACAAATAGAGGCTTAATCAAGGTGGGAGGATTTATTGAGGTCAAGGACTTTGAAACTAGAATCTTTATGGCTTTGGAACAGAAACTCAGTGTTGTCAGAGCTCCCCTCAGGGTTCCAAAATGGTTGCAGAGCTTCCAAGCATTGCATCCTCCCACAACCACAGCAAAGACAGTAAAGAGAGGATACATGGCTCATGCCTTCATCTTTTATGGGAAGAAGAGTCTTGCCAGAAACAGACCAGGAGACGCTCCCTGTGAACTTGAACCTAGGTTGTATGGTCTAGCAGGCGTGTGTGTGATCCTTGAGCGTGTCAGTGTGGATTAAAGATCAGCAAGGACAACAACCCCTGAACTTGCCACCTTCAGACACACCCTGCACTGCAGGCTCAGCTCCCCTGCTAGTTCTCAAGACCAAGCCTGGAAAGGGCAGGAAGGATCTAAGCAATTGGAGCCTCCCTTTCTAGTTCCTGCCTCATGGCCAACACAGTGTGCTGGACTCTTTCTACTTGCTGACAGATCCCTGACTTCATTCTAGTTTCAGGCAGATGTCTGTTGACATCAGGAAAGGTGGTGTAGACCCCTAATTAAGAAGAGGACACAGAAGCCCTTTCCCTAAAAATGATCACACTCAGTTGATGTGAAACTGCTCATTTCAATACTGAGCCTGATACCTCACTCCTGGTACCTTGGCAGACCCTCAGGGTCCCACCTTTGGAACCAGCCCATGACCTGGGCCCAATCAAGGTGGCGTGATGCTTTGCTATGAGGCATAGGATGAGAATCTAACCCTTCACCACCCCTAAGACCAAGTAGGCAGGGGGAAAAGAGACTGTAAATGTCCCCACTGCTGCTGCCCCCTCTTTTACAGAGATGCAGAAGTTCCTTCCTCTAAGGACTGGGGAGAGAGGAGCCCAAGAGTTCCAATCCAGAGGTCCCTCTTGGTCAGCCTTCAGTAGATAGAAAAGGCTGCTGAAGCTCCTTAGCTGTTAATTTGGACACTTGAGTTTTGTCCTGCAAACCAGGAGAAATTGTGATAACATCTTGACTGGTGTCAAGGGTGGCAATAGGATCGACACCCAGAGGACCTGGTATCTTATACCAGCTCTACAACTCATGTCAACAGCTGTGTGAACATTAGTCTGTCAGTCAATCAGTAGATCAGTCAACAAATAATTTGTCGAGCTCTCCCATATTTCAGGCACTGTGCTAAGCCCTGGAAATACTGTGAAGAACGGGTCACCCAGGAGTCCTTCTCTTGCCCGTGGGTGTCCATTAGGAAGATCATTTGTAGTTGTTGTCTATGAAATGAGACATTTGGACCAGACCAGCTCTGAAGTCTCTGCCAGTTCTGAAAATCTGTGATTTATCAACCATGTAAAAATCAAGTTTAAGTAGGAAAACTTCCCATAGCCATTTTTTAACATTTATTTTCTAACTTTAATTCTTTTATCGAGATATAATTGGCAAATAACATCATATATATTCAAAGTGTTCAACGTGATGATTTGAAATGTATAAACATTGTGAAGTGATTACCACAATCAAGTTAGTTAATGTATCCATTACTTCAAATAGTTATTTTTTTTTTTTTTGAGAGAACACTTAAGATCTACTCTCTTAGTAACTTTCAAGTACACAATACAGTATTATTAACTATAGTCATCATGCTGTACCTTACTTAGATCTTCAGAACTTATTCATCTTATAACTAAAAGTTTGTGCCCTTTGACCAACATCTCCCCATTTCCCCACCCCTCTATCCCTTGCAACCACCTTCCTACTCTCTGTTTCTATGAGTATGACTTCTTTTTTTGATTCCACATATAAGTCATACCATAGGGCATTAGTCTTTCTCTGCCTGGCTTATTTCACCTAGCATAATGCCCTCCAGTTTCATCCATGTCACAAATGGCAGTATTCCCTTCTTTTTAAAGGCTGAATAAAATCCCATTATCTCACATCTTCTTTATCCATTCAACCACAGATATTCCATAGGAGTTTGTATCTTAAGCTTGTGCAAAAGATGTGCTGCCGAGATGGCATTGCAGAAGAAATGAACATTGATTATCAAAATGCTTTAAGATCCTTACAGCACCATCATTTGTCTCTCAGGAGAGGACCTTATCCATCCTGACCATCTGAGCCAATTGAAGGTCCCCTTTCTGAAGTTCTGGAGGGAGAGTGAGAACTGAGATTTGGATAGGCTGAAATGACTCAAGGGCTGTCTTTCATTAGTTTATTAAGGGCTGCTTTTACTCCTTTAAAATAAGACAATTCAGTAGGATATTTTTTTCAACTGCATGAGTCAGAGTCTATTAATACTCGAACAACTCCTTGATTATAATGTAGGTGACTTGAGGTCCAGCATTAATTGTTCTAGTTAACAGCACAGTGTGATGCAGAGGGATAAACAAGAGCTCTGGAATTACGCGAGCATCGGTTGCCGTTGGCTCCCACTTCTAGAGTTTTCACTTTTACCGTCAAGTATTGCACCCTGAGGAATGACTGGCAGACAATATTTGCACCTGAATGTGTGTGGAAGAAAATCCCAGTTACACAGTCCTATCAAAAAATTAATCCTCTTAACCAACTATGGCTAACACGAGATCCAGTTTTTCATTCAGCCTCAAAGGCTCTTGTTCCAACCAGAAAACTCCACAGAAGCCGTAAAGTCCAGAACAATTCATAGCATTATGTTGCACGTGTTGTAACATAATGTCAATATCAATAAACCATTTGTTGACTGGTGTCCCCAGACCAGATGGCGGTCCTGTATATTTGTCATCAGAGATGGATGCCTGTTTGAGGTATTGTTCCCAGCTTGTCAGGGTCTCTCCTCGTCCCTCCTTCTGGCACTTCCTCAGAGTTGGAATCCCAACAGCAGTCCCCAGAGTGCAGAAAGGCAGTGAGAGCCTGGTGCTCTGATGCTGACGGTGAGACGGCATCTGGATCTTGGCTCTCTGGGTCCCAGCAGCTCCAAGTTTCCTTGTTTGGGTGAGATTTATAATTCTTCCACAGATGGCAAACCAACACTCAAAATGACCATGGTTCCTGTTCACCGATCAGTCCAAATATGTGATGGAGGTTCTCCTGCAGCCCAGACGGTGGAGGCAGGGTGCCGAAATGAGGAAAAGGCTGGGACTGCTGCTAGTTAGAACCTCAGCAGGTTTCACAAGTGAGCGATTATCAAGCATCAGCAGAAATACAGCATAAGGGAAACAATTTTTCCTGTCTATTGTCTTTTCCTGGGGTATCTACAGGGTGGTCCTTTTGACCAAGAATCAATGTTTTTTCCCTAGAAACAAAGGCATGAAAAGTGTGCCATCCTAGGTGTTAAGAATGACAGATGCTGCATGTGTACGAGTGTGTACATAATGTGTGTAGGTGTGTATATATTGTGTTCATGTGTATGTGTGTATATGTGTGGTGTGTGTGTAGATGTGTGGATGTATATGCATAAATGTGTGTTTGTATACGTGTGTATGTATATATGTGTGTGCGTGTGTATATTTGTGCAAGTCTATGTATGTGTGTGTTAAGCCCTGAAGCAGGCCTTGATGATCACTACTATTCTAAATTCAGACGCTGGAGTTTTAGTGCAGGGATAGTTGGTGACCTTGTAAGACATCCTGGGGCTTCATCCCTCAGGCGATGGGAAGTCACTGACACTTATCGTAGGAAAGTGTCATGTTCTGATGTGGCCATGAGGCAGGTAACTGTGGAGATGGGTAACGCTCTCTCCAGTTGACTCTGCATGAGAGGAAGCAGAGGCACAAGGTTGGGAAATATTTTTGTAACAATCCAGGGGAGAGAAGTCAGGACTTGAAACAGAGCAGCAGCTATGAAATAGAAAGGAAAGAGTGATAACACCCCAAAGCTGAGACCCTGAGAGTCCCCCGAGAGACAATGTGTGACATAGAAATTTAAATCAAACCAAACACTTATATGGGTACCATAAACTTAGTTATCAGTTGACAATGCTCCAAGAACTGTGGACAGGACTCCACATTATCAAAGATAGAGTTTGTTGCTGGCTGTGATCATGGCGATGTTCCCTGAAAGAGAGACTATCGTACCATAAGGTGACTAATGGGGAACGTGCTGAGTGAACAAAGGGAGCCCTTGAGCTGTAGTCAACTCACCGAATCTGGTCCCTGCTTCTTCCCGTTGTTGGGTGTACGGCTCTGGACGAGGGTGATTAACTTCTCGGAGCCTGCATGGCCTCTTCTGTGAAATGAGGATCATAAAATCCAACCTCAGCGTGTCCTTTTGAAAATCCAAATAGACAGCGGGCATATTATGACCATAGAAATATTTTTGTAAATGTTGCAGTTAGGGCTGAGTTTTGACACTTGAAAATTTGGCTCAGTTAAGTTACGGAAACCTATTCCTTTCCTTATGGCTTCTGTTCTATTTGAGTAAAATAATGACAATGGCTGGGTTCATTGAACACTTTCTATATGCCAAGCACTGAAATAGTGTTTTACATACATTATCTCTTTAAGTCGTCGTACAATCCTTGGAGGCAGGCAGGGGTGGTGGGCAAAATAATGAACAACTAGTATGATTGTAGCAGCAACTAATCAGAATAGCCCGGGGCAGCCAGTGAGAACAGATGTCAGCCAAAAACAACCCATACAGCGGTGTGGGCACATCCTGACCTGTTGAAGCTCTGGAAGTAGGCTCCTACTTTACCAACGAGGAAACTGGAGCTTACAGAGTTTGGGCAATTGTACAAAATCACGCAACTAGTCTGGCAGAAGAAGAGCACCCCTCTTGGAACCATCTGACTCCAAAGCTATTGGCCTTAACCCCTATGGTATCCCGCATCCCATCCTCAGATTTCTGCAATTGCTTCTGATACCTGAAACCTACTCTTAATACCCAAAGGATCAACGTATTGCTTAGGAGATCTCACATATGTCCCTAATAAGTTAGCAGGACCGATATTGAGACAGGAGAAAAGTCAGTAAACATCTGAGAATAACAAGATAATGAGCCTTAATCAAGCCTCATAGTAAGTTCATTTCATCAAGAATACTTGATTTTAGAAACATGATATTAGCTAGATGTATGGCAAGAAAAATGATTGAATGTAACTTTATTTCTAATGAAGCATTTAGCACCATCTCATGCATGTCTATTCATAAAATTAAATTAATTAAAATAGGCTTAGATAATGGTACCATTAAATAGATTGAAAAGTGGCTCCAGGTGGCTCCTCTTCACATGCCCTGGGTCTCTTTTGGGGAGGCTCGAGAGCTAGAAGACACCAGCATTGATGGTGGGCTCTGTTATAGGCAATATTTTTATTAATGGTCTACAAAATTCTTCCTTGATGAATCTTAATGAAAATTGCAGAGCCTGGTCTTTTCAGTGCAGTTGCTACAAAGTCATAGAATGACACCAGAATGCCAAGCAGGACCTGGCTTGTCCCCAACGGTTAATTAGAGCAAAGGTCTTAATCCTTGTGGCAGGGGGGCTCTGCCAAGCAACGTGGCAGGACCAGGCATGAAAAACAGGAGTTATTTTGCCTCCCTCACTTGAGGCTAGAATGCCCAAGCCCCCTGCATGCCTCTTGGCATCTCTTCCTCTCTTCTCTCTCTCTCTCTCGTTCTTCCTTTTTGCTCTTTCTTTCTCTCCTTCTTTCTCTCCCTCTCTACTTCCCTTGCTTCCTTTCTTTCTTTCTGTCTCTCTCACTGTTTCTCTCCCCCAAAACCTCCTTTCTCACCTTGTTCTGAAATGTCATTAACTTCAGCATCCTTAAGGCCACACACTGCTCTTAAAGATGCAGCAATTAGAGTAGTCATCAGTCGATGGACAAGGAGTTTTTTTTCTTGCAAAATTGTTGATAATGGTAAAGATTGAATATATCTAGTAATAATAGTTGATACAGCTAATATTGATGAAATGTTCACCATATACAAGACACTATACTAAATAATCTTTCTACTTATCTCACCCAATACTGTCAAAAACCCTGTGAGGAAACTACTGTTGACTTTTCCCAATTTTCAGAGGAGGAGGCTGAAGCTCTGATAGGATAATAACTTTTGACCAATGACACACAGCTTGTAAGTGACAGAGCAAAGACCCTGACCCATGTTCATTTGACTCCGTGAACATCCAAAAACAGGGAAATAGATAAATTTTGGCATACTACCAAATAGGAAAATGGATGATGATTGAGAATGATGGTTTGCATTAATAGTCAACGGCAGAAGAAAATGCTTGTGAGTTTAAATAAGATTGCATTTATAGAGTACACACACACACACACATTATTTAAGGCAACTTCAATTTTTTAAAAACCTATTTTTACAGAAAGAGAGAAGGACATAAAGCTCTGTGATGGAAAATGAGGGGCTGGATCATTTCTCTCACTTTCTCTCATTAGGTCCACACTGTTTTTGAAAAGGAATGCTACATTAGGTCTTCCTATTACCTTTCCACCCCCAAAAGCTGGAGTTTAATGCTGAGGGGAGTGCAAGCAGCAGCAAAGTAGCCAAAGATCACTCAGTTTGGAGTCTGGCATCCATGAGTGCCCCTTGGGGCCCATTACTTACTGACCTTGAGTGAGCGACTTAACCCCTCCCCACTTCAGCTACCTTGGCTGTAAAATGCGGGTAAGCCATCCTAATGTAAGCTCCATGAATACAGGAACTGATTTTCTTTTTCCTTTTTTTTTTATTTTTTAAAGATTGGCACCTAGCTAACAACTGTTGCCAATCATCTTCTTTTTTTTTCCTGCTTTTTTCTCCCCAAATACCCCCAGTACCTAGTTGTATATTTTAGTTGTGGGTCCTTCTAGTTGTGGCATGTGGGATGCTGCCTCAACATGGCCTAGTGAGCAGTGCCATGTCCGTGCCCAGGATCCAAACCCTGGGCCACCTAAGTGGAGTGCGCGAACTTAACCACTTGGCCATGGGGCCAGCCCCCAGGAACTGATTTTTCTGATTTATCTGTTTAGTTCACTGCTTATATCTGCAGAGGTCTTCAAGAGACAATTGCTGAGTGAATGAATAAATGAGCTGTATATATAGCATACAGGGTGGTTAGGAAAGTGAAATGAGATCATGAAGATAAAAGACCGGACACAGAAAATGTAATAGATGTGTGTTCATTCTCTTGGAGCCTCAGCTGCCTCATCTGGGAAATGGAAATTCGTAATGCTTATGGCTATCTACCTCTCAGAATCACTGTGGGCATCAAAGTGAAGCACTTCGTGAAATTGCAGCTTCCATGCTAGGATAAGATATGGTAGCTTTCAAACTTCTTAAGCAGGAGATGGGCCCAGTGTTTTAAGACAATCTAATGCTAGAGTCCAGTAGACACTGTAGAATGGATCATGGTTGAAGGCCACGTCAGGCTCCATGGCAACAGTGCTGGCAGCCTCCACCCCTCCAGTGAGTGACTCCTGAGGTAGCCTCACTGAAGTCTGGAATCTACAAAGCAGCACTCTAAGTCTGCTGACTTTTGAATTAAGTGGTAGAGACTGTGTCATCCACCTATTGGGCCAAACCAGATCAGACCCCGGTGTCCATGTGACGCCTGAAAAAGAAGCTGTGTAAAGTAGTCGAAGTGGACCACTGGATTTAGGCTCACACACCTGGGGTGAAATTCCGCCGTTCTACCTGTAGCTGTGTGACCTAAAGACAGGGACTTCTTGGGACTCAGTTTCCTCATTTGTAAATTAGTGCTAGTGATGATACACAGGGTTCTTGGAAAGATAAGATCTGACACCTGCACAGCACACCTACATGATGACCATAGTTGACTTCCATAACTAACGCTGTCCTTGCTTTTCCTTTCTTCTAGAATGTTCAAGGACACTGTTTCTTCCAGGTAGTCAAGGACCAATCACTCAGTTCTTGCTACATTCATTCTTTTTGAACCAATTTATGCCTAGGACTCCCCAGGTGGTATATTACATGGGTTGGTTGAAGCTATTTTGATATGAATAGAGCTAATGCAGGCATAGTTTTAGCAGGAAAAGGTAAAGTGATCAATTCATAATTTTGGGGGGGGGGAGTTCTGATTTAACTTGTGTAATTATCATGTAATTATAAGTTGTTATTACTAACAAAAATTAGTAGTAGCTACTATTTTGAGTGTTCAAATTGCACCAAGTTAAGTGTTTTATATACATGATTTTGTAAACCATCCTAACAACTCTGCAAAGGGCTAGTTTTCTTTCCCACTGCACCTGAGAAAACTGGAATCGTAGACTAATGCAACTAGCCCGAGGCCTACAGCCTGTAAGTGGAGAAACCCAGCTTCACATCCAGCCTGCTTTAACGCAGACTCTGTGCCGCTTGGTAGTGTTAAGAGTGATTTGCATTGAGAAGCTGATATGGAACCCATTTTACAGAGGGGAAAGGGGAATATACGTCATTTGCTCCAGCTCCCAACAGCCAGCAAGTGGTGGATCCAGCATTGGAACTTCAGTCTCTGCCCAAAGCTAAGGAGTTGGAAGTCTTTCATCCCACAGTACCAAACTGCTACTCTGCTGAATTTTATCTCTTTATCTATCCATTTATTCAGCAGTAGAAAGTCTAATCTACAGATCAATGACAGCTACTAGATTATGCTTCCTGTCATTCCTCCACTGCCTTCTATAGATTGATTAATTGCCTAGGAAAGAACCATTTAAAGTATTTAAATTGGAAGAAAAATTCTAGAGTTCCTCATCTTGTACCATCTACCAAGCACTCCTCTTTAATACTTCAATTAAAAGAAATAACACCTTCAATCTTTTGCTGGCTAATTGTTGCATTATTGGTCCCTAGCTTGATATAGAGCTGCAGAAGATAATAATAATTAAGTGGATTCTTTATTTAAAAGAAATTTTTGATGGAAACCTACCATGAAAAACAGATGAGAGCAAAGCTGCTTTGTTTGAAGGAGGAAGAGGTTTAGGGTTGCCCCGCTCTCCAACTGGCAAGGTCCAAAGGCACCTACCTCTGTGGTTCCTCTGGGACTGTTGGAAGCATCTTGGGACAACATAGGGCTATAAAGCAAGAAAGCCTTTGAGCTTTGTCCATTAATTCGGTAAATGCTTTTGCACACTGACTATACCTGTGTGCTAATCACTGTATTAAGTGCTGGGCATGTGGAAATGAAAGATGGTACCCTTGCCCTCAAGAAGCTCAGAGTCGGTGGAGAAGAAAGAGAAAATGTTTATAATGCAGGTGATATAGTCATTTTCTTTTTGTTCGTGGCTGATGAAGCCCAGCAAAGCATCCCTGGGGCTCTGCTTTGGAAGAATTGAGCAGGACTTCTAACTCAGTGTAGAATTCCCTTCATTTTAGCTTCATGGATGCTCAGAGGTCCTCCCCTCAAGAACTGATCTTGAAACACAGGTTGTGTTTGTGGTTCTACACAACCAATGGGTAGCCTTTCCAAAGAGGACCAATGTCTGTAAATTATCCGTGACTTTTACATATTTTCATTCCTATTTTTGACTCAAATCCTAGACATAACAAAAAGAAAGAAAAAAATAGTACAATAAAGATATTTTGTCTTCTTATTATGATTTTTGTTTATAGAAGAAAATAAAAAGCCTAAATGTCTTTTCATTAAGATGTTCCAGTGCATTCCCTGTATGATGTTAATTACCTAATGGCGTTAGCACGGTGTGCTGTTAGCAGTCCCTCACAATTAGTTGGCAAGGCACTTTAACATCCATTATCTCCTTTGGGACTCACAAAGGCTCTGTAAGTGAAGCAATCAGCTAGAGCTTTATTTCATAGCTGTTGAAACTCAGGGTCAGATTAAGCTATTTGCCCAGGATCACAAGCCACGTACAGTAGCTGTGTTGCAAAGAACGTGAGGTTTAAAAACACAACAGCCCAAGTTCAGTCCTAGAATCCTGCTTACCAGCTATGTAGCCAAAAGAAAATCCTTTTGCTTTCCTGGCTGCAGCTCCTTCGTATATGATTAGCAGCCAAGTAGTACTCAGTATGCACTGGCCGCTATTCTCAATTCTCTACACGTGTTTATTCACTTAATCCTGACACTGATATTATTACTCCCATTTTATAGATAGAAGTTAAGTAACTTGCCTGAAGTCACGCAGCTTGTAAGTGGCAGAGCAAAATGTAAACTCAGGTAGTAGGGTGCTAGGTTCCATATTAACCCCTACACTATAGTGATGCTCATGTAATGAGAAGAATGTGGATTGGGACAGATGATTGTATAGTCAGTATAATCCTGGTTATGCTGAAGTAGCAAACATCCCCCCAAAACAGCAAAGATTTATTTTACACTCACATCTCCTGTCCATTCTGGGAGAATTGAAGAGTGGCAGGGTACCACTATACCTCATCCTTATTCAATAACCCTGATTAAGAAGGCTCCATCACCCAGCATCCTTGATTAATGGTAGACACAGAAGGGAGGGAAAAAAAGAGGAGTGTGGTTGGTCAGGCTCTAAAAGGTTCTTCCCAGAAATGACCCATATCACTTCCGCTCACATTTTATTGGCCAAAAATAACATGAAATATATAAGAAAGTGCTGTCCTACCATGTGCTGAAATATCGCAGTACAAGACATAGTGGGTGGACAGCACAGATGACCTCTCTCAATAACCTGCCTCACAGAAACTCACTGGGAAAGTGCATCAGAAACTGAAATGTTCCTCTCAAGTGCTGGATGCTGTTTCTCCTCTTGCTTTGTTAAATTTTTTCAAATGGACTCTAGTGGTTTCATCATCAGTGGATGAAGGGTACTATGTAGTTTTTAACTTAAAAGTTAACATTAAAATAATGGCCCAGAAGCTAGAATCATCACTAGAAACAAGAATTATCTCACCCTTTAGCTACCAGCATTCTTTCTTATGTCTGTGACTGTCTTCCTAATATCTAATTTGTTTCATTGTTTCTACATTCTCAACCCACCTCAACTTTACTTTCTTGTTTAAATAACTTTGTATTATCTTACAACATTTTCGGAACAGAGAATACAAAGATCCAGTTTTGTACATGGAATCATTCATTCATTTATTTTTTCAAAAAAAGGGGAGTCATGTTTTTAAACCCAACTATATGTGAGGCATGATGCTCCAGGCTGTGAGAGATGCAAGGATTGTTCAGACAGGAATATTGCTTTCAAGGAGCTTATACTCTTTATCAAAGAGCTTAGATAAGTGGGAACATGAATAGTGAGTACGGACACCCACCCATTCATCCATCCATCCATCCTTCCATTCAATAAACACTTACTGAGCATTGGCCAAGTTCCAGACGCAGTATAGGGTTAAGAGAGACATATGACAATGAACCTGCAAAGTCCCTACCCTCAATTAGTTAAGAGTCCAATAGAGGAGACAGATGATTACAATACAACACCCCATTATTGTCTGCGTGGGATGAAATTGGAACACAGGGAAGGGCACATAATCCAGACTTCAACTGAATGAGGGAATGGACGTTCCAGACTGATGGAGCATCATGGGCCCACAGTGGGAGAAGGAGCACAGGGTTCAGGCAGTGACCTGTAGTTTGGATGCCTGGAGTCTAACGTCTGCATGAAAAATAAGACACAATGAGGCACAGGACAGATCATGAAGGACTTTGAGTGCCAGACTAGGAATTTTCCATTTTATTACATAGGCCAGTGGTTTCTGAATGCTTTGATCCCCCATCTTTATCAAAACAGATTTCAATAATTATTATAATTTATAAATTGTATTCATTTTCTAGTCTATCAATTATATTCATACATTTAAAAACATATGCTATAAAACCTACATGAAATGTGGATTTTAAAGAATAATGATGAAATAAATAATGCTTTTAAATATTTTTAATTTAATGACAGTACAAAAATCTTTCCGCTTTTACCATTTTTTAGCAAAAACAGTGGGTTTGAACATAACTGATTCTTTTTTAAAAAATCTTGATAGTTAGTGATAGAGTATTGCTAAAGTCAGGTTCCAAATTCAGTTTATTTCTATACCTGACTCTAATGGCTATCAGAGCTAACTGAATATGTATCTGATCAAGACAGGCAGATTCTGGGGAGCCTTGCCCTCTTGACTGTGTTTTCTAAGTCATTTATTCCAAAGTCCTGTGTAACTCTTGTCGTAAATTTTCTTCTTCTCTGATGTCTATGAGTTATCTTTACAAGCTCAGTAGAGGGCAATAGATTTTTTTGTACTTTTAACAAATGGGTTCACACCCCACCAGAACTCTTCATTTGGAAGATTTTTAAACAACTTAGTAAATGTACAGCTCTAAGAATTTTGATAGATGATGTAATTTATGTTTGACAACCAGGTTCCCAAAGAGGTAAAATCATTTCAAACTCCCATTTTCAAACTTCTCTCTTCAGACAATGAATTTTTTGTAAAAAGCTGTTACTCTCTCATTTCTTCTTAAACCATCATCTTTAGCTTGGATAAACAAATTTAAAAAGTTTGTCTTTTTCCAAATATTTGATAGAGGGAATATTAATGGCAGCCCATTATCACAAAAAAGTGAACTATTTTGGAGCACTTGCCTTTTTGTCAAAGATAAGTGATAAATCATCTTTAAGTCTGACAACTCTTTTAGGCATTTTGAAGTCAATAACCATTGAATTTCTATGAGTCAATGAAGATTTTTCTAGTGATTCTATATTTAAGTATTGTATTCTGCCATTTGAATTTCTCTCTACATAAATGACATTATTTCAGTCATAGACTAAAGTTGTTTGAAATACTCTGAAAGTGAAGAAGGGATGTGTGTGCTTAGAGGAAACCCTCAATGGTGGAATTCCTCCTCTTTTCTCAAGATGCCTCCTCCCTGCTTACAGTCAGAGGACCGTTGGACATGGACACTGAAAGATCGCTGAGGTCAACCATATGTCAAATTTTGGTAAAGATAATAAACAAAAGCTATGAATGGAAGTTCTAACATTCTCTTCCTGCATCCCAATGGATGACCCAGCTCAGTGCTGCAATGTGAGCACTTTACCCTGGAGACCACTGCTGCAAGGAGTTAAGAGGCCAGGAAAGAGTTTTAAGCAAGGGAATGATGGAGTGACAAGGTCATATTGGTGTTTGTGATAGCTGTGTAGAACGTGGGCCGAAAGGAGGTCAGGCTGAGGCCTGGACCCAAGACCAAAGCATGATGGTGGCCTGAACCAGAATGTTGGTGGGAGGAATGGAGGTAAGGAAACATCATAAAAATTAAAATATTTAGGTTAGAAATGGAATGTGAGATGAAGTGCAGAATCTATAATCTATCCCAGGTTTATGAACTGGTGGGTAGAGAAAGACACTGATGCCATTCCCTGAGAGAGAGGATAGGATGAGTGGGTTTGCAGAGCAAGGTGATAAGGACCCTTGAAAGTTCAGGTAGAAGGCTAAGGGACTTCAGAGGAGGAAGAGAATCCCTCCAGTCATCAGGTAATCCAAGAAGGCTTCATGCAAGAGGTGGCAGTTGAATGGGCAGAAGTTGAAATTATGGAGTGGCCAAGACCAGGGTTGCTACCAGGGCCAAGGGTGCCCACTCAGGCCTTATGCACATGTCTCTCCATTCACCTATGTCAACAGGTATGTACGGTCAAGGACAAAGCATGATGTTGACATGAGGATCGGAATTCACTCAGGCTCAGTGCTATGTGGCGTTTTGGGACTACGGAAGTGGCAGTTTGATGTCTGGTCTTGGGATGTGGACATTGCAAACAAACTTGAATCTGGAGGAATCCCGGGGTAAGCCAAAACAAAGCCCTCTTGTTGCTCAACCTTCGTCATTTGCTCACGTTGTGACAGTGGGTTTCCCATGTGCATATTCAGAGTTATAGATCAAATAAGCAATTATTTGGGAGGAGATAAGAAATTAAAAACATCATACTAATATTGGTCCCAAAAGTCTAGTGAAATTCACATAGGAAATGAGGATGATGGGATGACACTCAAGTGTTCAGGACCCAGCCTTGCACAGCATTGGTTTTCAGACTTGACTTCACATTGGAACCAGCAGACGAACATTTAATACTGGTGCCCAGACCCCGTGCCAGTTCATGTAAAGCAGAATCTATTTTAAATTCTCAAAGCAAGTCTCAAGGGTAGCCAGGGTTAAGACTTATTGACCTGCCCCTTCCTTGAAAACTCAGCTCTCCAAATTTTGCTGGCAAGGACCAGTAGGTATACAATCACCAAAGGTACTAGTGGCCTGGAAAAGTTTATTGAACCTTGAAAATAAGAATAATTTAAGCATTTGCTTTTATAGTATGTACCATGTGCTATTTTGACTTATTTATACTAATCGACTCTTATAATGTTCACAACATCCCTAAGAGATGAGTACTATTATTTTTCCCATTTTTACGGGAATGAGAAAATGGACTTGCCAATGATCTGTCAGCTAGCAAGTGATAGAGCTAGAGTTTCAATCCAGGCAATCTGGTCAGAGTTCATGCTCGTAACTACCACACTAGTCTATGCAGACCACGATGCAGCACAATAAGTAGTCTGATTGTATTAGACAGTTATGAGCACAGAAAACCTCTTCCGCAGGATAATTTATCATGTGCAATTTCCATGGTTCAATGGTTCAAGTCTGATCCTTAAGGCTTTTGATTTCATCTGTTGTTTTGCTACAAAAAAAAAAAAAATTTTGAATCATGGGCTACAGTGGCTGATGATTGTGTGGAAATGAGTCACTTACCTTGTGAGCGAGCCCAGCCAACTGCCAGCCTGCACATGTCCACAGCTCTGTTCTCTGCTTCTTGCATTATACACATTTCAGGGGAAATTGCATTTTACAGTGGTTTCTCCAAAGGACCCTCCCTGTAGCCCTGTGGACTTAGAAGACCTGCTGTTGTTCTAAGAAGATTACAGACAAGTTGAAGAAACAAGGAACAAATATATAGCAATTGAAATGATAGGAATTCAAGACACTAAGAGAACTTTTGTTGCATGGTGCTTTGGAAAAGATTTGCCATTTGTTTCAGAAACATTTAAGGAACTTGTTTTTTCAATACAGTCAACACCACTGAAAAATCACTGATTCTTAAAGGTTGCTGGAATCAGGCTGACGGTAATAAGAAAAAACAAAAAAAGTGCGTAAGTGTGGCTCAGTAGGGCTGTATTTTCTCAGAGGCTGCAGTGTCCCTTGGGGTGAAGTCAGTGATACCCTGTTCATTGATTTATGCTTGTACTTCTGTTTTCTTTTATTCTTTCTGCTTTTTCAAAGGGATAAATATTGTCCTTGAGAACATGTCCTAGGTGTACCCACGTGCGGCCCTGATGTTGGCTTTGCACAGGACAAAACACAGCAATGGCCTTTGCTGGCTACGTCAGGAATGCATGATAATCTATGCTTTGTGCACACAGGAGGATTCACATTTCCAAAGCCACGCTGGACTGTCTCAACGGTGACTATAACGTGGAAGAGGGTCACGGGAAAGAGAGGAACGAATTCTTGAGGAAGCATAATATAGAGACCTATTTAATTAAGCAGCCTGAAGAGAGTCTGCTGTCCTTGCCCGAAGACATTGTCAAGGAGTCTGTGAGCTCCTCAGACAGGAGAAACAGTGGGGCGACGTTCACGGAAGGATCTTGGAGCCCCGAACTGCCCTTCGATAACATAGTGGGGAAACAGAACGTAAGTCCTGGCTTCCTTCTTCTGGTTAGCCGCGAATGCATGCTCCAGTGCACCTCCAACCCTGATGCCTCAGGGAAAACCGATTCATCTTTAACCTTTTCTCTGCTGAGCACCATAATTGCAAGTGATCAAACATGTCTCCTCAGGACAGAATTAACCTATGTGTGCAATTTCAGGAAATGTCAGAAGTACCAGAGGTTCTCAACGCCCTCTCCCCGCCCTTTTTTTTGACCTCGCTAAAAATAAATGTCATGTGAAGCGGAATTGTAATTTTACCAGAAGATATTACTCATGCTGGAAAATATAAACCTGATGTTATTAAACTAACAATAGAAGTAGACCACATCCATGAGAATGCCGTTTTTTAGTTAGCTGGCAGGCTAGTTCTGAGTTGCCCTCTGAAATTTAAAATCAGGAGGGCACTGTTGATTTGGGGATATAAAAGCAGCACGAAGTGATACCCAGGGTGAGGGTAAGGACATTCGGGAGTAGTGTGCAATTTCAAAGCCACCCACAGGACCCCACTCTTATATGGTGTGGATTTGCATCTTATATGTGAAATAGGGCAACAAAGTCAATACATAAGGTGTAAGTCACCTTATTTTTAAAAATTGTTTCTTCAAGTACCAGAATCACACTACACCCAATGAGATGCTCAGATTCCAAGAGGCACTATAGAACTGAGGCTGATCAAGGGAGAGAACTAAAGTGGATTCAGAGATGCTCCCCTGCCCAGAATGGTCACTCAGAGCGTAGGCAAAACCACCTGCTCCAATATGGATTTTCCCTTTAACCATTTGGGCCAAGCACATATAGTTGAATTCACTTAAGTTAAATGGTGTGACTCCACCATACTTCTTTGAAGAAGCAAAAAAAAATGCCAATATATAAGACTTGTAGACAGTTTCTGAAATGCTCCTGAGCTGAACAACAGCTGAGAGTACTATGAAGCAAATGAACCAAACCAATAGTGTCGGGAGACATGTAAAGACACATGTGGGTTAATTGTTTTAATCCATGGACCTGGACTTTTCTCATTAACGTGTAGGTAAGAAAAATCTGTCTGCTTAAAGACATTTAAAATGGAAAAGGTTAAAAATGCTGAGATTCTTCTGCACTGGAAAGATTGACGGGGCACTCTGAGGCCAGGTCAACCTCAGATTCCTTCCAGTTCTGTGTGAAGGAGCTATGGAACAATGCGTGGACCCGATTCCACCGGGAAAAGATGCACGTTGAACCCAGCCCGCATGCCTTGCAAGACTCCATCGTTAGGTCTTCACTATTCTTTTGGGAGTGTTTCATTTTCCCCCAAATTATTATGCCCACACAAGTCATCACTGATTTCAGTGCCTACTTCTTTCCATCCCTGATCTGGTGTGCATGATACAATTTGCTATTATATAAAATAACAGTCTTACATACTTTCTGGAGTGGGTGCATGCCCAGCTGACAGTACCTTCTCCGCTTCCTTTGCCTATTGTTAGCTTGAGCCTGAATGCTGGTTATTTAGAGAAAAGGAGATGCATACCTCACCCTAAATACCTCAATAACTCTGCATAAAGTTCTCTCTCTTGGTTTTTTTGGTTTTCTTTTTATTTTTGTTCTTTGCTTTAGAATAATTCTTTCCATTTAAGCTGGTTGTGGAAATTGGGATAGGACCTAATTGTTCTAGCCTCAGTTGTACCTAACCTTGCTACTAATAATTGAGAACCAATAAGAGAGAAGTGGGGATGCTTGGTTTTATTCCATGATTGATTGATCTGGTAAAGCTGTATAGGAATAGTTGAAATATTTCTTTCCTGATTATCTAAAGATATCTGCTAATGTCATCAAATAATTATTATAAAAGATGTCACTATTAGTTAAAGATAATTATTCTCGGTGTTTAACCATACCGTATATTTCTCACGATGCCTGAGTTTTGCCTGGATACAACCCATCTGTGTCATCTTCACCATGAATGATCTCAATTCGTTTTGATGTCTTCAGATTTCAGAGCCAGTGAATGTGCCTTGGTATTCATAAATAGGTGGCACTAATAACATTTTGGAAATGACTGAGTCAATTAAAATGGTCACAAGCACTCAGAGTTTGCACTTATGCTTAACTCTAGAAGTTAGTGAGCCATATGTGCAATTCAGAGACATAATGTGTACCTGGAAGGATCTGGGCTGGTCTGGAAAAACCTGCACTCTGCCAAAACACCCAGTCAGTTCCACAGAAAGCCCAGACCATCTGAGTGTTTGCATAACACAGACAGAACATACTCATGCTTCACTGGGGGTTTTCCAGCTAAATTGGCCAGATGTTTTTGGCTTCTATTGATTCATAATATGTGCTTAGAAATATTTTTAATGACATCTGAATGCTGTGCCAAAATCTGTGCTATATATATAGACCACAGATATTCAGATATTTACATTCTCATGTATTCATTCCCTCAATAAAGATTAGTTGAGCAACCTTACATGACTAGCTGACCACCGCTAGTAATAAAAGAGCAGAACAGAGGAAAGAAACACTTTAGAGGTAAAGTCAGCCAGTAGTTTATATGCTTCGTAAAGATAGGAATTATATCTGTTTTACTTACCACGGTTTAGCCCACAATTAGGACAATACCTGGTAAATAATAGGGCTTGCTTAAAATGAATGAATGAAATGATAGATGTGGGTGGTAAGGGAGAGGAACCGGTTAAGTTTGACTTTTGGGTTTTTTGCTTGGGTGACTGGATGGATGGCAAAATTGCCCACAAGCAACACTGGAAAGGAGGAGATTGAGTGGGAAAGACTAGGAATTCAGTTTGGGGCAAGTTAAGCTTAGGGTGCCTGGGCAAGATCCAGGGAGAGAGATGCAGAAGGCTGTCGAACACACACTCTTGAAGCTCAGGCATAAAAGACGTGTGCAAGGGAGGTGAATCTGGCAGTCATCAGAATTTGAGTGCTAATTGAACCACGAGAGTGAAAGCAGTCACTGTAGGGACTATGGAAAATAAAACAAGAAGAAGGCACAGGACAGACCTTGAGGATCACCAGATGGAGGTGCAAGAGAACAAGGATCCCATGATAGAAACAGAGAGGAAGCAAAGTGGGCAGGAGAGAATTAGGGAATGTGGTGTCATGGAAGCCTAGAGAGCAGAACATTGGAGAAAGATCAGCAAAGTCTAACATAGCCAAGAGGCCCAGCAACATGAAGCTGAAAAATTGCCTATTGGAATTGAATTGAAGAACATCATTGGCAAGAGACAGGTTTGAGAAGGTGGTGAAGTCAGATGCCAGATTGTCACAGTTGATAAGAGAGAGCTCTGGGTTTCCAAGAAGAACCCCAACTCCACCCCTGTCCTCTCCTCCCTATCTATCTCAGGAGTCTGTCAATGATTTGGAGGAGCAAGAGGAATCACTAAGAGTTATTTCTGGCCCCTTATGTGAATTTTCCAGTCCCTGTCTGTGCCAGCAGATACTCCTTTAGTTTTGGTGTCGTGCATCTTCCCTGCCATTATATTTGTGTCCATTTGGGTTCAAATTGCTGGTTTGACCCAGTCTGGGTTCTAGCGCCCCAGTTGCTCTTGGGCACCCTAAGCGCTCATCCTTTGCCTCCCTGACTCCTGACACATGCAAGGGGTTCTGCCCATTGATTTGACGTCTTGGCGTCCTGAACCCTGGCTCAGTTACCAGTGAGGCTTCCTATGCTCGGAGCTTCTGAGTGGAACAAAAGTAAGAAAACTAGAAAGCAGAAAGTTTACGATCGCAGGTGGACTATTGAAATTTAAGGTTACCAAAGTAAAAGTAGGTAGGTGAAGTAGACCAAAAGTGAAAATTTTGACGTGGGGGAGGATGTGCAGAAATGTCAAGGCTAGGGCGTTGGATGAGTATTCAACATGGTCATTGAATCTTTCAGAATAAAGACAAGATTTAGGATGAAAATGAAGACTTAAGAAAAGGGTCCTTATATTAAAGATCCTATTTTTCCCTTCTAGTTGCAGGCTATAACTAAAATCTAATTGTGCTCTTGAGCTCTTGTGGATTAAATTATTTAACAGGCCCTCAGTATTCTAGAAGATGGGGTGTAGTAACAAGAAGAGAGACTTGGTCCCTGTTCTCCAGGAGTTTACATTTTAAAGGAATGGGGAAGTCAGACAATTAACCAAAACACGTAAGTGCTATGAAGGAAATACAGATATATGACTAGGGGCAGATAAAATTACTGCATATTGGGTTGTGAGGGGCCGCTGAAGATTCATTTTGAGTACTGAAAGGACCCTACATGCAAATAACCAGGAGAAGAGCACTGTAGACAGAGGAGACAGCTAGTGTAAAGATCCTGGGGTGGGACAAAGGTTGGTGTGTTAAAGAAGAGCAAAAAGGCCCAAGTGGCTATAGCATAGTGAGCAGGGAGAAGTGGGTGCAGATGAAGCCAGAGGAGACGGGAGCTTGATCCCGCAAGCCTGATTGATTTGAGGTTTCATTCTAAGAGAAGTGATAGAAAGGTTCTAAGCAGGTCAGTGACATGATCTGCTTTAGATTTTTAAGAGATCACTTTGGCTACCTTGCAGAGAACGGATTGGAGGGGGCAAGAAGGGACTTAGCAGACAGACTGCATCTTAGACTTAGCGTTTACAGGAGGATACCAAAGGGTGAAGCTTTGATGTCACTATAAAATGTATTGTGTAAGGATATTCATCATTTTAACTTGATTTTTATGATAAGCGATATGCCAAGAGAGGTGGAGCCACTCTTTTAGAAGCCAAGCTCCTTTTTGGAGCCTGGGGTCTGTCCCTCAGATATTGTAAAATTCTCACTATCAACCCATCTAAGCCTTTCACATTCATCATAGCACCAGAATCCAGGCATTTTTCTACTCCTCCTCTGGGCCTTTTAAAGAATGACCTAGAGATAGTCACATATGGGACTTCCATTGTATATATTAATTGTTTTTACACAATAGACTGACTTTGGTCATTACTGTTATCAAGAAGTCAATATGTGTACCATGAGGATTGAAAAACGTAGATGGAATTTCTATATTCCACACAATGAATGGAAAGCAAATATGTTTCATTGCCAGGAATATAAATATCCATAAGCCACTAATGCTAATAGAGGTAGAGAGTTGGGGCCAGGTACCATGTTGGGAGCATTGCTCACATTCTTTCCATTTAATTCTCACATCAGCCTTACAGGGTAAGTGTGATGTGCCTGCTTTACAAATGAGAAAATTGTGATTCGTAAAGATTGATTAATCCCTGAAGGTCATGTATCCAGTAAATAACAGAGCTGGAATTAGAACTCAGTTATTTCTGACTCTAAAAACCACATACTTTCCATCAGGCCTTCCCTTTGTGGCCTTAAGGTATATGCTGGATTTTTACCTTGCTTCCAGGTCAGTCAGTCATAAAAAGGTGTGTATGTGTACGTGTGTGTGTGTGTATTCACCCTCTGAAGTTGGGTCACTTGCTCACCAGGGATATTTAGAAATTTTCTGTGAAAGCTCCAGGAAATGACCAGATTTTCCTCCAGCTAGCCTATCATCCCAGGTAGCATCTGACTCTCTGAGTGTCCTTGTGATAATTGTTGGCATGGAAAAGTCTAAGCTGGAGAGTCTCTCGCATCTACTGAGTGATAAAACAACGATTTGATGTAGCCCCACTTGGACTGGAGAATGTTGACACCAGAAGAAGAGCAAACGTGGAGGGAGTGGGGCTGGCTGGGCTGGAAAGCAGGATACAAGAATATATTTAGGTTCCTGTATCTTCATCAATCCCAACTAGGCCTTTTCGTAGATCTTCTTGTCTGTATCCATTGGAAGAAGAGACAGAATCCTCATCTGATCACCTTGCTGATCAAAACCCTCATGTTGTTGACCTGATGTTGAGGGTCCCAGCCTCCTCACTGTAGACTGGTTAGTCCTGTAGCCTGGGAGTCTTGTGATCCTGGGGCAAATCTCTGCAGGACCCAAAATTTGCACATTTGATAGTGGAAAGGGCCTGAAAGGAAACTCAAGGGAACTGAATGATAGCCCTGATTTCTCCACTTACTACTGCAAGGCCTTGGGCAACCGCTTCTCCCCTCCACGCCTCAGTGTTCTCATGTGTTCAATGGCTGGACTGTACGGGACAATCCTGACACTTCTTTTCGGTTCTGACACGGCCCCATTCAATTTCTCCACCTCAGACTCTCAGCAGGTTGGGAGTATGTGGCTACACTGGTGAGTTACCTACACTTCCAGATCCTACCACCCAAAGCCCAGAGAACAAATAATTAGCCAGGAATCAATGGGAGCTCCCGCTGTTTACAGCTATCCTAGTGAACTGTCTTAAAACATCAATATCAAACTCAGAAACAAGAGTTAAAGCAAAAAATAGTGTTTGAGGTAAAATCTCACCTAACTAGGGAATGAAATTTACCCTTTCCCTCAGCATTCTGGATAACTGAGTTTTGATTACATGGATATTAACAGCCAACATCATTACAAATACCTTGCTTTTTTTCGGGATCCTGTTTTCAACATGACTACTAAGTTTCCAGTTGAGTAATATTGATCCCTAGGGTTTGTTTTCTTTCCTTCTGTTTCTGCCCCTAAAAGGCAGTATGCAAACTACGTGGCAGGCCCCCTTTTCATGCATTCAAATGCCCACAAGAAAAAGAACTCTCTCAATTCAAATTCATTTTCCTTCTATCGTTCAACTTGGGCCAGTCAGTCCCCCCAAGATGTTCATTTGTTCCCTCATTCATTCAGTCATTTGTTATTCAACTACTTGTTGAGCAACTACAATTTGCCAGGCACTGTGCTGGGTCCTGGGGATAGAGAGATGAAGAAGGTTCAAGCTGTCCAGGAGCTCACAGCCCAGTGGTATTACTAAAAGGTCAACTGGCCCAGTATGAACGTTGCTGTCAGTAAAGCAGGACAGTGTAGTAGAGGTTGGTCCAAGATAATCAGAGAAGACCTTCCCAAGGAAGTGACTGTTAAGCTGAGATCCACAGCCAAGCAGAGGTTCACCAAGAATGAGGCACTAAGACCCCACAAGGAGGGGAACAGCAAGGCCACCATCTAGGCCTGGGATTCTGCTGCTCAAGAACAAAGCACAGGCTTCTCTTTCCCCACAGAGAACTCTGACCTGAAATTCCTACCCCTAAAAAGGCCTGAAATACTGGATGTTGGTCTTAAAGAGGAAAGTGTGCTTTCAGAACTTACTGCTCTGTGATAAGCTGCCGAGTATCTCATTGTCCATCTTCAGTCTCAGTATGCAGGAAATCACAGGCAAATTTTTCTCAGTAGGTAATTTATTTTTAACCATTTTAACATCAGATTAAGCTTTGATGTTCATTGGATGGGACATCTGCAGGAGTAGAGAACATGGAGGCCTTTGGACATTTCCCTGAAGTCAGTCTGTACTCTTCTGGTAAGAAGGCTTTTCTTACAACGAACCCCCCCCCCCCCCCCCCCCCCCCGCCCCGGGCTGTCCTTAGCCCTGACTCAGAAGATAGCCACTGAGGTCAGCCAGGACAAATCATTAGGGGGGTCTGGTTTTTCACTCTCTTCAGAAAGGCAAGTGGATGGGAAGCCTTCCAGGGAATGCTGAGTGGATTAAACAGGCAACTTGATCCATTAATTTTGACTAATCATTCTTTCTTTCTCTGAAGTTCCAGGGGTAGAATAAGGTGGAAGAGATAGAGGCAGAGAGGTGAGTTTGTGGCTCATATAGAAACTGCAGATCTGGAAATGCGCATTTAAGTTGGCAAGTGTGTAAGATGCAGCCTGTGGTTACTCCACAGCCAACAACTGGCTGAAACTTTTCTAAACAAACTAGTTGAACTCTCCTTTCACCAGGGATTGACTAGTTGTTTGGGGAAGCCATAAAATTGTGGCCTGAGGAACTGGAACCAACTAATGTATGGTATTTTAAATATGTGAAGATAGGTAGGAAGAGAAAGCAAAAATCTAGATTTTTTTCTGACTTCTTTATTTCCTCAATTTGAAAAACTAGAATTGTGATTTAAGTTTGATTAATCTTGGTGCAAATTTTGCTAAGATTCTTCATTGTAAAATTTCTTTATTGAGCTCCTTCAGAATTTTCCCATCTTTTCTCTATCGAGGATGCCTTTTATTGTTTTGACCCAGGGCAATTCATGTGTATGAAGGTTTTTCTTTCCAAATAAAATTGCATTTGGTGTGAATGAATTTGTATTCCCATTTTTTAAAGTGATTTGTCACATATGTCGTGATCCATCATTGCTACCCCTCTGCACAAGGAAATGAGAGTTATCACCCTAACGTGATTTAATTCCAGCCTAGAGCAAAGACGCTTGACATTTTTGTTGGCCTAAACAGCCTCATCTTGGCTGTTTGTGTATTACTTCCTTTTGCTTCACCAAGGGTTAAAAAGGAACTACAGTGGTAATTCCTTGGATATTGATGGAACTTTTTGAAAGGTCCTCTCACATTGCAAGGATCCTCAAACTACTGTGAATTCCAAGTTATAAACCATTAGACTCTGTTGTGTCTTTCCCATTCTCTCACTTTTATGTCACCTTTAGTCCCGTAAAAGATCTCTTCACACCATGAGACGATAAGGGCTTTGTATACATCATATGTGGTAGCACCCACTCAGGATTCCATGTCTTGGGGATACTTGAGCTTGAACAGGACTACTCTTAAGTGATAAACTCAGAAACAAACATCAGGGATAATCATGGCCCAGAAAACCTAAATTATTTAGACATTTCCAATAGAAAAGTGTGCAGTAGAGGTGCCAGCCCGGTGACGTAGCCGTTAAGTTGACACACTCTGCTTCATCTGCCTAGGGTTCACTGGTTCGGATCCTGGGCCTGGACCTACGCACCACTTATCAAGCCATGCTGTGGCAAGTGTCCCACATATAAAATAGAGGAAGATGGGCATGGATGTTAGCTCAGGGCCAATCTTCCTCAGCAAAAAGAAGAGGATTGGCGGTGGATATTAGCTCAGGGCTAATCTTCCTCAAAAAAGAAAAGTGTGCAGTAGAAAAGTTAGGGTATGAGGAAATAGAAGCCACAAAGTCCCCAAGACATAACAGTTTGACTCTAACCTGAGTAGTGTCATCTTTTCCCAGGTTCGTCCTGCCATAACCAGTGAAAAGTAAGAAAGGTTGGATTCTTGAAGGGCGGTAGTTTGTAGCTCCGTTGGAACCAAATTAAGGAAAGCATCAATAACTAAATTGAATTGGTAAATTGTACAATAGGAATCTGTAAAAAACTCAGATCTAGAGACTTAAAACACCAAACGTGAGCAATTTGTCAGCAACTCACAGTATCATATTTATTTCATATTCCTAAATGAAAATAATTACTACAAAAAGTCTTTAAAAAGATAAAAGTTTAACTAATTGTTTTATTTCAATTTTCTCCAAATTTCCAAGAAAACACATGCACATATAAACATGCAGACACATGTGTGTTTCATTTTACCCATGGCATTGACCTTTCTGAAATATCTACGTCTTTGAGGTTCACAGAAAATCTGAGCAGCTTATGTCCTGGTATATGTTTGTTTATTCATTTCCTGAACTGAAATGATCGAGGCTGTCAACCCAAGGTCATTCGGTCAATGAGATAGTGGTCACCTCTCCAGCCACAGCCTATGACATTTTCACCCAGTCATTTCAGGGCTACAAGTACTTTGATTCACACCTATACTGTGGTCCCTTAAACAAACCATTAATGTTTCAGCTTCTCTCTCCCCAACTCATGAGTCACGTCCAAAACAGGAATCCTGCCTCCCTCCCTGGGCTCAGCCCATCCCTGTCGCTCACTCCACCCCGAACCCTGAGATGAAGTCAGTGCTGGGGTTTGCATATCTGTTCCACACATTACTAGGGATGTGATATTTTAAAAGCTAACAGTTGGCAGCTTGTCTCAAGTCATGTGGCTTCAAAGTGGCCACATCTAAAGATGTGCCAACTTCTGTTTCAGCCAATTCTGCAAAAGTTTAACAACTCTTTTTGATTAAAAATGGTGCAAGTGTGTCATGACTCAGGCACAATCACATTCCCCCGAACTGAGATTAGCATCTTTCTGAGGAACTCAAAGGATAATATCAGAGTGAGGAATCCTCAATTCGCTAATAGAGGATCAGTCAAACAGAGCCAGGCAAGCTTCTCAGGCAGATAGAACCAGTGTCAGACACCACTTGTCCTGGGGTAACCTGGCTCTGAGGTCTTTGGACCAGGGCTTGGGGATGAAATCTGGAATTGCCTCTGTGGGCTCTGAGTCTCCTTTCCTGAGAGTTCTGCCTAGTCACCTGGAATTCTGATTGGCCTGGAAGTTCAGCCACGCTGACTGGTTGCCCACACCTCATCCATAGATAACCAAAACCACTGTGTGTCCCAAACCACAAGCCAGTAGGATGAACCGAAGCCAGCAGCAAGGCATTTAATGTCAGGCAAATGACTCTGGGAAGAGAGCCTGCCATGTCTGGGTCCTAAATCCCAAAATAAATAAACTGTCTTACTGATCCCACTTATCAATATTAGTCAAAAGGTCAAGAATAAGGTTGCGGGGTTCAAAAGAGTAGCAAACTAGTAAATTCTTATTGTGGAATCTGCCAGAACGAGGGGTATCTCCCCTGTCATTGTTTTATTCTCTTAATCATAAATGGATTGAAATTTCGGGACACAAAGTGACAAAGGCCAATCAAAGGAATTCACTCATCCTTTATGCCCTATCAAATGTAACATTCACACAATATTTTCAAACTTCCAGTTCTGCCTAAAGGTGGGAAGCAATGATTTTCCTAATAGCCTGGGCCACAGACTGGCATTATTTGCTCATGATTGAGGATTGGGAACCAGGCTACCGAGGGCTGCTGGCGTCCTGAAGCAGGCTGGCTGGAAAGGTCTGGACTGTTATTTCAGCAAACAGAGTGGACACTCTGACCCTGGTTATTGCATTTCTTGGAGCAGGATCTATGAGCTTATTATGAAAATTACTTAAACCTCTTCCCGGAGCAGTAGCCCATAGCCCTCCTTCCACAGGAAGATCTCATTACACCTTCTTTTGCTTTGCTTGGAAAACAGATTATGGTGACATAAATATCCAAAGGAAAAAAAAAAGAGAGAGAAACTAAGTAGGAATTCTAACTAAGAAACCATCACACATGGAATTTGAATGTGATATTTCATTTTCTCTCAAGTGTAGACAAGAAAAGTCACGACAATCTTGACTAACATATCTTGCTGAGGGAGAAGTGTCCAATTTGCTAGCACCTCCATTCCTCTAAGAAGGACAAGTTGTTACATGGCAGGCTCTGGGAAGCCCCACGTGGATATTTTCCTAAGGGTCCCCAATCATTGTTTACCCAAATGCCACTTAGAGCCTTCTTACAGAAAAGCATGACATCTTACATCCAAGAAAATCTCTACTCCCCCAGCCCTAGATTTGAGAACAAAATAGTTGTGTCTCTTTCAGGCACAGTAAATATTCTCCCTGAGTCCCTGATGCAAACCGTGGTAGACTAGATCAGCTCAAAGCTTTCCTATGACGTGAGCTTTCTTAAAAAGCACACAAAATAACTATTTAAAAAAACGAGTAGGAGTCTTCTCTTCTAGGGGTTGGATGGTAGTTTTAACAAATAGTAGAGAAAAAGTAACTCTAATGTGTACACCGGGTGCTCTCATTCAGGCTTAGTGCTTGTTCCTGGCAATTTCTTCTCACATCTGCTTGTAATGAAAGGACACAGGAAGTGGAATAGAAACTGAAGAATAAAATCTCTGCCTTTTCCACAACCCACACCCTACAGGTGGCCATTTTGAAATGGAGCCACAGAGGCCTCCAAGTTAGGCACCCGGAAAATGTTGCCATAAAGGCAATGGAAGGGTGGTCCAGGAGTTGGCTGAGGAAGCCTTTGGCCTTACCTGCTTCTGAGTGCAGACTCCAGCCTGAGACTGGAAACCAGCTGAGTCTTTGTAAAGGATAGGATGTCTCAACACAAGAGGCTAAGGCCCCATAAAGAGGCCCCAAGCCTGCTAGACTTGGCATCCTCTCCAGGTCTTTCCCAAATCAGCAATGAGCTGGTCCTCACTGTGAGACCCTGATCACAACCACCTACAGCTGATCTCAAACCTGCCACGTCCATCTCCCAGAAGAGCCAAACGGTGAAGCCCTTTCACTGATGACTTCAACTTTCTGCTTCAAGCTGGCTCATGGGAGATTCTCCAGCTGACAGTAGCCTAGGCATTGGTTCCAGAAAGGTCTTCAGGTTAGCGCTTTTCCATCTGTGATCTCTGGTGGCTTACTGGCCAGTACTGGGAGGTAGTAATGAGAGAAGCCTTCTCTGGCTTCCAGAAACCTGGATAAAATATCATATTGATGAGCATCATAAGCCTGCCTTTCAAGGCTCTTGCTCTTGGCTGGAATTTTATTCAACTATCATAGTAAGGCCTTTTATCTCCTGCTGATCAAAAAATAGGCATTTGATTGAATAGTAGGAAAATAAACTACTTTTATTTAATAAGCACAGTTTGGGAAACATAATCTTTTCAAATTTGGAGTCCATTTGGGACTCCATTTGGGAGAGAAAAGGAAAAAATAAAGGGGCTTTTAGTAAGAAGAGATTGGAAAGAATGCTCTAAAGAACCTTTCACCCATCCATTCATTCATTCCTGCCACACATACTTATTAAGAACCTACCAAATGTGCCAGATGCTAGAGATGAGTTATGGATGAAACATAGCACCTGACTCTTAAGGAGATCAGAGCCTAGAGGAACAGACAAACACACTATTAGGCAATTACAATACATCACAGTAACTGCTATGTTAAGGATAAGTGCAGGCTTAGAATAGGCTTCCTGGAGGAGGTGACGTCTGAATTAGTTTATAAAGTAGCAATAGGAAGGGAAACTAGATGCTACATGTTCCAGTGCATGAGATATAATGGACTGAGTAATTGTTTAATAGGTGATATTGTGGCAGGTGTCTAGGCCCCAGCATGGGGTCAGAGGCCATTTGCATTTGGTCTGATTCTGTGCAGTAGTATGCTCAGGACATGGACAAACTAGAAAGCCTTGTGCCATATGTGGACACCATGTCACCTGTGGAGCCATTGGGGAAATCAAAGCTGTTAGTCTGAGGAAGAAAACTCCAAACACTTGAAGGTGGCCATATGGAGGGAGATAAAGAGATCTTATTCAGAGATCAGAAACAGGTCCACTGGGCAGAAGTTGCGAACAAAAGCAGGGAAGAACTTTAGAGCACTGTTTCTCAAATGGCATTCCATGGAACATGTAGAGGTGATTCAAGCAAAAGAGGGTTTTGTGGTTACAGAAGTTTGGAAAATGCAGAGTCCAAGTCTCATTTCTGCAGAACTTATCAATGTCTTTATTTCAGTAATGTGTACTATGAGACTCCGATGAGATAATATAAGAATTTTTTCATTCAGCAAACATATATGGAGCGGCCACTTAGTGCCAGGCATTGGCTTAGGCACTGGGGACAAAGAAATTAACAAAAGAGACAAAGTTCCTTTTCTCAAGGGGAGTAGTCACGAAAGATGATAGTAAGCTAATAATGGATTCACATTTCCTAAACTGATTGGTCCACAGAACCATTCTGCAAAGATGCATCCCTTCATTCTTGTGTTCTTTGGGACACATTTTTTGGGGACTAGTTAATTAGGAGGATGTAATGATGAAATAGAGTGGTGACTTCCCCATACTCCAGTGCTGAAACTATGTAAGCTGATTTAGTATGTCCATAGGGATGCTGTACAGGGTGTTTTGAGACTGGAATATGCGATCCACAAAACCTAATGTGTTTTTGACTCAACAAAACTGGATGTTTCTAGAGAGTACACATTCAGCCTGAAATCTCTTGGGGAAGAATTTATTTGCTGACACAAACTCATTAAAGAATACCAAGGGTTATGGCCATCCATGAAGTAATAGAGCCTGCAGAAAAAGCTTGTTTTCAGTGTGTACATTGACAAAAGACGATTCCCGAAGAAAAGTCTTCTCACCATAAACCAAATGATGAGCTTAAGGGGACTCATGGCTTGCCCCCCTCCATTCAAATGCAGTTTATGAAAGGATACCCAGAACCTCTGATGGTAATTTTTACCAAAACCCCAAGACTCTCAGGCAAGACTCTATGTTCAGAAACTAGGGTTCAGAATGGCCTCTGGTTCTCATCTGGACTATGATCTGTCTTAAGTACATTTGAGTGAAGAAGTAATTTCTGAAATGCCTACGGAGGGCATGGGTCTCAGTGAGGAAAATCTCAGGGCTGTAATTCTTTTTGTAAAGAGACTCAGACAAGAGAGGCCAGCTCACCCGCAAACTTTGATGTTTCCTGACATTGCTACTCCAATCTGACCTCCCTAATTCTGAAAACACCTGCTGGAATAAATAAATATATACATTTATTATTGTATATAAATATAATATATATTTCAATTACACATGGAAACATATATTCAAATATATGTATTCAATTATATATATATATGTATTACATTTCATTATTCTCATGGCATTTCCCATTTCCTTCCATTTCATCCATTTATTTTTCCTATTCTTTAGCCAATTGCTTAAGTTGTTTATATGAAAGAAGAGCCTCAAAATTTGGAGGTCAATTTAAGGTTGGACTCATATTTGAAAGCTTATGCTATTTTTTAACAGGATCCCAATCTCGTTCACATTGGTCTTGTTAGTTTAAAAACAGAGAGCCATATTTTATTAAAAATCACTTATTCCAGCATGATTCAAAATAGGCAAATCAGACATGCTATGCATTTCCCCAATACTACTTACAAATGAATCACTGTAAAGGTATCAGCACATGAATTTTTGGTGTCGGCAGCATTATCCCACTGAAGGTGAACGTGTGATCAAATTTCAGTGGCCACACTGGTGGAGGAGGAGAGGCATCACAGATAATCTCAAATTATAGCTGCCCCCAAAGTCATTCACGCTGAGCAGTGCATTGCGGGTTAAATGAAAGCTGATGTTCCCTTCCTAATCCCAACTTACTTGATTTCTTGCGTTGATGTTGGTCTTCCATAGAGCATATATGTCCTAAAGGTGTAGGGTACCACGAGACTGCTGGTCAAACAGCAGATACAATTGCTATATGCGATTGACAAAGCAAATGATCAGAAAAGGGATCACTGAGCATTGACTGCCTGCATAAAATACTAGAGATATAATTGCAAGGAATAAAAACAATTCCTTGGATGAGAAAAGAATTCTCCACCTCAGCATCATTGACATTTGGATGCAAGGACCCCTTCCCAGCTCTTAACAACAACCTGGTGGCAATGATGAAAGAATGACAGGCACTTCCAAATTCTTCTCATTTGAAGCAGCCACACAGATGGCCAATAGAATTTTATGAGGGGTAGGGGAACTCTGAAAGGAGGAGATTTTATTGGTCTCTGCCTTACAAAAGTGGTCAATGTTGCAGGCAACCAGGAAGCAACATCTATTCCTAGTTTCTCAAAGGTCCCCTTCAGACTAATGTCGGTCCCTGATGACGTTTCACCAGTGTCCATCAAAATGAGAAAAATGAGGACAAAGCTCATTAAATGAGTTATTCCTTAAGTTAAATGCATTCAACGTAAAGGACTGTCTCTTGTTCTAAGATTATATCATTCTCGCTGGAAGAAAAATGTCCTTTCTTTTATAAAATGATGGACATATTAGAGAGCTGTACTTGGGGTAATTGCTGCTGCTGCTGCTGTAATTTATATAAATAGGTCCCAAAAATATATTTTGAAACTCCCCTTCTCTATGAAATCCGAAGGTCCAAGAGCCACTGAAGTTGTAAGGGACTGGTAGAGCGGATAGGCTCAAATTAGTTCAAAGAAGGAAAATTTTAAGAAAATAAAAATTACAAAGAGAGGTAGAAATGTCTAACTATGAATGTACATAGATATTTAGCTCATGTCATCTCCAGCTTTTCCACCTCCTCTCCAAGACAGAAAACTAAATTTTGTCATTTTCCAAACTGTGTGGAAAGAATTTCCACCCAAGGAGCCAATGGGAGATCCACAGCGTGGCTGACAGTCCAGTCTGCTTTGCCTTCTGAGATGCTGTTAATAGCATTTAATCCCAGGGTCTCGAGCCCTCTGGACCTGCATGGATCCTGCTGTTCAATTTTCTGAAACATTGGTCCCTGCTTTCTTCTCTCCGCTCCAGCCCTCTGGTCCTGCCGCACCTCCCCCTAACATCTATCTTTTTCTCTGTGGTAGCCTCCTTGGTACTCAGAGCTGAAATTAACTGCTTCAGTGCCCTAAAAGCATATACTTTACTTCCTTATGTTGGTAAATGCAACTCCAGCCTTTATCCTGGGACTGGAGAAAAGAGTATCAGTAAATTCTACCAGTGATGAAGCCCTAATGTAGAATTCTTTAGAGACCTTGAATATCTCCATGAAGGTTAAAATGAAGAATCCAACAGTACCATGAGAAGAATCCTTATGGAGTGGGCTACAAGTCTCCATCAGGTCAAAACCCCTGACTCCGGCTCTGGAGTCAAGGGATCTGACCCAGCTATGGATGAGCTGATGGCTCCTGAGCACGTCTCTCTGAGGCTCATGGATATAGGAAAGGTTCGGGCAGGAGGGCCTCCAGGTGCTCTGTCAGCTCTCACAGGCTGCCATTTGATGACTCCATCATCTTATCTCAGGCTCACCTGTGGTCTAAGCATGGCCGAGCTGGGAGGCTGGCAGAGAAAAGCAGAGGCGGTGAGTGCGTACAGAGGCAGGGAGTTTTCACTTGCCCAGCCTACAGATTCACAGCATCCTATATCCCCCCCTAAGGAAATCTCTTGGGGGAGGGGATGTCCTGTATCCCTTGAGCTCCAACTCTCACTCTTTTGCAAAGAAGTTGTCTTCAAGTGGAGCTATGAGCGAGCGTTGCACTTGGCTAGATCCAGCCAGGTGATCTTGTCACCTGCAGCTGAATCTCCAGGAAACAGAGGCATCCCTGCCAAACCTGGTGTGTCTTCATAAGCCAATGCTAGTTCTGCATCCATGTGGCCACACCCAATGACCAACCCGGGTGGTTGTGCCTCTCCCCACCTCCTGCTGTTTAACCCTGTGAAATGGTGAGAGGCTGCAACTGCTTGCATTTTTTGCCTAAAGGAAATTAAACAGATATATCTATATAAAAATATAGATATATAATGGTCTATGGGGAAAAACATATTTGTGAAGTGTGAAAATCTAACCATCTTTATTAAGTTGAAGGAGCAGATCCTGGCACATTTGGCTGCCTGTTCATGAGGAATGCTAGAAAAAAATGCAAGCCATGGGTCTGCCATGGGTCCCCAAGTCTCTCCACCACCATTAAAGGAAAGACCACGTGAACACGTGGACTCTAGATGGTTGGAGATGATCATTTTTGTGGACTCTTCAGATATATTTTACTTTCTGTTATTTGTATCAGTTCTCTTTCTCTCATACCAGGGATGTGCCTGGTTAGAGAAAGGGTCTTGACTAACATTTCCAAGCTGACAACTCTCCAAATACCTGAACCAAAGGAATTCAGTGCACCTACATAGAGGAAAGGGAAGCGTCCCTCTTGATGTGATATTTTGCCAGGTTGTGTTTCTCTGAACCAAATGCTAACTTATCAACTTCTGTAGGTTTCACTGAATACAACTGCATGGAATGCTATTACTGTTTGCAATGCAACCTGATCTAAAAACATTGCATTTCTTTGTAATCCAAAGGGGACTAGCAGGTTTATTGTGTTTGCATGTGCTTTCCCCCTAGACTCTGGCTGCCCTAACAAGAAATTCAATAAATCTACTTCCAAACCATCTTGCACAAGCTTTGCATGTCCAGTCTGGGCCTGAGGAAATTAACAAGAGAATAGAACATACCATCGACTTGCGGAGTGGCGATAAATTGAGAAGAGAGCATATCAAGCCATTCTCACTGATGTTTAAAGACTCCAGCCTGGAGCACAAGGTAGAGCTGGGTCTCCAGAGTGGCTCTTTTTCGGAAGTAAATCGTCGTCAACGTTCACGGGACTAGAGAGAGAGCCCAGGGGCCGTGGTTTTTGGTTGGTGTGTTTGTTGTTTGTTGGTTTGGTTTGGTTCTGTCTTTTCTTTTCCTCTTTGAAAATCATGAGTAGACTCAAGGCCATGAAAGGAGATGCCAGTTAGAAAAGAGAGCCTCAGCTTTGCTCTTTAAGGAAAAGATGACAAAAAGAACAAAAGCATTCCTTCCACTTTGCGATTATAAACTCAGGTGACATTAGCACTTGCCTTTGCTTTTAGGTGAATTCGCATCAATTGCAACCCTTCTAACATAAAACGTGAGGGCGCCCAATAACTTGATGTAAGCATTAGTGATAAACACTCTTTCTTATATTGTAGACACCTGTTCTCCCATTTCCCCAGTTTTCTGCTGGCTCAGAGCCCCTCTGATGCAGGCACAGTAGAAAGAAGATGAGTTGTGGATTCAGACTTGGGTCTGAATTCCATGTCTGCCACTCCGTTGCTAGATGACCTTCTGTAAGTGAAGTATTCTGTGAACGTGAGGTCCTCTCTGTACAATGAGGCTAATAAACATGCCTCTCTTATAGGTCATTAAGAAAGGCTCCAGGCCACGCCTTGATTAGGTTAAGCGTTCAAAAATGGCATCGGCATATTGATGATGATTTTTTCCCATGCCCCTCTCCCACCACAGCTCTAAATTGTAAGGTGCTGTGGGGAGGTGGGTGCTGTCCCTACTTAAAGGGGCTGCTCCTTGGCGCTGATGGAAGCTGACAGTGCTTCCTTGACTGAGCACAGGAGGCACTTGGCGTCTGCAGGAACCTCAGGCAGGAACAGCAGGGAATTTGCAAGCAAATTTCAGGAGTTTGCTCCAATACTCTGCAAAGCTCCAATGAGCAATTTTTTGTGAGTTTGCTCAGCTGCCAGGGCAATACTGCTTTGGAGAATTCACACTTCTGTGCACATGCACCGTTCCCAATGAGTCTCTTTGATAACTACCTAAAGGTTGCAAACTCCAAAATTAATATCTTCACCTGAGGCTCACAGTTTGAAATGTATTGTGTCAATGTACTAACAAAACAAAAGGAGAAGAAACATTTTGCCTCCATCAACACTGCCCCTAAAAATAGCCGGTGGACTTTTCTTATTCACAACGTAATTAAGGGCTTAAGGTCCAAATTAAATGCATTTTCTTTCTTGGTTGCTACACTGAAGGAGCTAGGAAAAGCAGGGTGGTCCTGCAAAGAATCTTGTGAATTAGCCTTTGTAAATACCTGTATCCAGAGCTATACAAAACCCTTTTATTCATTCTTGCTAAAGATGTATTTGCTTTGCTAATAACCTGACCCCTGAGGACTAGATTTTCTAATGTGTTTTATTTAATAGTGTCTGCATCTCATCTGCAGGCACCTGGTGATGAAGCAGGAATGAATGCAGGGGAGGAATGAGGCATAGTGTGCCCGTAGTTGATTTCGGTGACCAGGGGAGGTTCTTAGAGAAGCGAAGGGCAGCATCCTGAATGGACATGTGGACGGTCCAGCCTTGCACCATCTAGCGTGTGTGCTCTGCATTGCATGGGTTCCCCAGGGTGAGGACACCCTGCATCAGAAAACGTTCACTCCTCTGGTGTCACAGAGACATTCCTCACAGACTCTTGCTCCAAGCTGCTCTCTAGGGGCTGTGTTACTGCTGAGCAGAGAATATATAATAAGTAATAATTATTGGGTATTTACCAAATACCAGGCACTATTCTAAGCTTTTGGCACAAATTGACTAAGAACGATGGTATGAGGCAGAAGTTTTTATGAGCCTCGTTTTGTACTTGATGAAATAGAGACGCAGAGAAATGATTACATAGTCTGCCCAAACTCAAACTGTCAGTAGAGGGACTACGATCTGAGCCCACTGTGACCCCAAAGCCAATGCCGTGTCTCTTGACGACGCTGCCTCTCCCGGGAGCCCCCCAGGCTCACTCTCAGGCCCTTATATGAAGAAGACAATCCTGTGCTACCTTCATCCTCTCCTCTTTGAACTTTGGAAGGAGTGGGAGGCACGGGGAAGGGATTTAGGAGAGAGATTAAGTAGGAAAGGGTCCTAGAACCTTACCAAAATAATAACAAGGCCTTCCAATCCAAGGATTCCAGTGTGCATCCACTCTGTGCTTGTGTTGATGTATATCAATTTATCCTCAGAGAAACATTACTATCCTGCTTACGAAAGAGAAAACTGAGCCCCTAGAGGTTAAGTAGAGGTCGTGGATCTCAAAATCTAGCTGCTATATTTCGCTGACTGTAAGGTACCATCCACTGTGAGATGCTCCATTTTCTATGCAGCACTAAGAAAAATCACCCAGTGTGGAGAGTCTAAGAGGAAACGCTCCTTCCCAGTAAGCTGGGTTCACGCCCTCAGAGTAAGAATGAACAGGAAAAAACCCACCGAGCAGACGAGGAGAGTGAGGGAACCCACGTGCCTGTATGCTGGTATCGGTTAGATAGAAAAAAGAGCTCTCCAGAAAGTTAAACTCCAAAATGGAATCTGCATAGATTTGCCGCCTGAGTTCACGCTCTGAATGTGGTCTTTAAAAAAACACTAAAGTCAGGCAGAGAATTTAATTTAAAGTGGTCCCGGGTTGATATTGCCCCCTGGCGACCAGCAGAAGCAATCGCAACCTCCCCGGAAGAACAAACGTTTCTAAGCCTTTTGCTCACCAGTGTGATGATTAAAGGGATGCTAAAACGCAGGGGGAAATTGTGCACCTTAGAATTGTTGAAATATACACAGTATTTGTGACTCCAAAGGCTTTGCTCTTCCCACTGCCCTCCTCTGCTTCTTAGGTGCAAGTTTGGACCCTAAAATCATGTTTTCTGAAAGGAAAAATGGAAATGGAAACAATGATCTTACCCTTGGAAATTTCGTAGGAAAGGAAAGGCGTCATTCTGTTTGAAAGACATAAAGATATAGGAATAAGGGAACCCGTTCACCACTCCACCTTTATTAGTGAATTAAAGAATACGAAAGCTCCTTTGAAATGTCATTCAGACACTTCCTGGTCACATTTGCTTATAAAAATTGGCATATCTACCAACACTGTTATGTGAAATAGGACTTGTATTTCCTTCCTGGTGTTCCATGAACACTTGCTGAGGGAAGGAAGGCTCAGGTTAGGGAGAATATTGGAGGAGACTGCCTTGCCTTCTGGTCTCAGGAGATTTATTTAGAGCTCTAAGCGCCAAAAGACATGGGTCAGTTTTAATCTCACTTAGCAGTGGAGTTTCAGGAAAGAAGATCATAAAGTTCTGCCATGCAATTTCATGGTGGGTCACACACACATGCACGCACACAGTGGAATTTTTTTAGTTAAGCTTCGGAAGAGCATGCTCGTGACTCGTGTGGCTTAGCCAAGATTGGGCAGCACATTTTCCCCTTCTCTGTGCCTCTGTTTCCTCCTCTGTGAAATGAGAGAGTTGGAGAGCTCCTAATATCTTTCAGCAGTTGATGCCATGAGTCTGTCAGTTCCCTGTGACCATGGTGACCATATACCCTGGTTTGCCTGAAACAGTCCTGGTTTACATCTATTTTCTAAATGTAATTATTAGGAGCACTTCTTTTCACTTGCAAAAATCACCCCTGTGGGTGACAAATCACGTGACCCAAGGCTTGGGACTCAGTCAGATTAGAATTAGTGGTACTTAGCATCTTCGCTTCCCAGCAAGCCCAGGTGGACTTTCTGAACAGACCCCTGGATGGGGCAGAGGAGCCTAATCCAGTCATCAGAGGTCCCCTCCAGTGCCTCCCAAATTTCACAGAAGAATTCTCTACCCTTCTTTAGCCTCGAGCTAAAATATTTCCTAAGGGAGCTTACAGATCTCAGGGGCAAATAAAAATTATAATCATGATAAAGAGATGTAGAAAACATGACGTGTATCAAATACTGTCCATCGTATTGGATTTGTTTTTCTTTTCTTATATATGACTTTTTTCTTATTTAAAAAAAAAGGTGTGCATTTTCACTAATGGAAGTTTATACTGAGCAGAGAAGGCAAAAAGAAGAAAATGACATCTCTTGTGATCTTACAACCCAGGATAACGCTGTTAACATTTTGGCATCTGTCGTGCTAGTCTTACATGAGTGTGATTCTATATACTTACCTATGCAATTTTTTATTAAAATGGGACTGTTTGGTATATAGCTTTGTAACATAGTGTTAAGCATTCTTTCCTTGAGCCTTTTTCCACATTATTAAATGTTACAAAATAATTTTTGTAACTACATATTATTCCGTTGCATGTTTTAATCATTTTTTACTTTTTTCTTAGTTTTTCACTATTGCAAATTATAAACTGCAGGGGCCGGCCTGGTGGCACAGTGGTTAAGTTCACACGTTCCGCTTCCCGGCGGCCCGGGGTTCGCCAGTTCGGATCCCGGCTGCAGACATGGTACCACTTGGCACACCATGCTGTGGTAGGCATCCCACATATAAAGTGGAGGAAGATGGGCACGGATGTTAGCTTAGGGCCAGGCTTCCTCAGCAAAAAGAGGAGAACTGACAGTAGTTAACTGAGGGCTAATCTTCCTCAAAAAAGAAAAAATTATAAACTGCATTGCCATGACCGTTGTCAAAGTTAAATCATACATCCATGCTTAATTAGTTCCTTAGGATAAAATCCTAAAGATGATTACAAGAGAATGCACATTTAAAAATACTTGGTGTACATGCTGAAATTGCCCTCGAATATTGTGCCTATACTTTTTGAAACTTGCCAACTTGATAAAAAACAAGCAGCATCTTCCTGTCGTTTTAATTTTTAAAAATTATTGTTGAGGTTGAATGTCTTATTGTATATTTTTTATGTTTTGGTATTTATATTTCTCCTTTTGTGATTTGCACATTTGTCTTAATTGCACAATCTATACATTTGTCTTAATTATGCAATTTGCATGTGTGTCTTAATTGCTGTCTTTTATTGTGGTACTCACTTCTGTCCTGTTGATTTGTGAGGATTCTTTATATAGTGAAGAATTTAACCCTAGGACACTTACAAGAAGGAGATATTTCTCACTTCTCTTCTAGGATAAGGCTCTGAATGAAGCTTAGGATGGGGAAGGCAATTAATTACAGTTATTTATGGATGTTTCCGGGCCAGAGATGCCAACCCAAATCCTTTAGCGCCTTGAGAGACCTAAATAACATAGGAACACTTATTTGAAGTGACTTCATTAAGCTTAGTGTTCCAAAAGCAGTCACCATCTCAGAGTAAAACAGCCTCCTCATCTTGAATAAAAATTCGGATATGTTTAATATATACTTCAAAATTTTGGAAATTTATACTTTCACTATAGGCATTTCAGTGGGGTAAGTATTAAAATCAAATCATATCAATGATGATTAGATTTCCTTCCTTCTTTCCATGGCAATATCTTTCTGCTAAATTCTGAAACTTTTTTCTTTGAGAAAAGGCCTCCTTTTGTCATTGTGACACATTTAAGTAATAAAAAGCCTCTTTGTCCTAGGCTAGCAGTTTTCAAACTTAAGGATCACCCAAGAATCTTGGTAAAAATAAAGGTACCTGCCCATCACTCTGCCCCCAAGATTCTGTTTTTGCAGAAGGACCTACATTTTGAGAAGCTGTTCTGGGGATTCTGTCGTCCTGAGCTGTTGGCCACATTTCTTTGTCCTTAGCTGCACTTTAGGACTTGAGCTAGACGCTTACCTCACATCTGCAGAGATCACGTCACATCAGGAGGTCCCAGGTCCACATTCAAGGTCAATATGGCCTCAGACAGGCCTGGAGGTGATGTCTGAGTTGATTAGTCTACAGATCATTAATGGATACTGACAAGTGATGGCTTTCTGCCATTCAGATGGACACTTTCACACAAGCAGAAGTCTCATTATCTCACCAGTGTTTGGTCTTTGTTCAAAGACAGAGGAAAGACTATAGACTTGTTTACTGAGTAGATGTGACCTGAACTCAATTCCTGCCACCTCCTGGCTGGGTGACACAAGACAAGGTGTTTGATCTCACTGAAATGGTGATGATCATAACAGCTGCCCCCTCGTTGGGTTCTTGTGAAAATTAGATGTCACAATACTTATATAATAGATGTTTGGATAAATTGGATAGATGTTGAACAAGTATTTGAATAAATAAATTTTTTAATCATTTTCCCTTTCCTTCTGACTAATCCTATGCCAATCCAAATTCAGGTGAGGCTAAACCCTCACTTAAAATAAATCTCATACTTCTAGAGCTTCTATAAAGAACTACTTCATCAAAAATAGTAAAAGGAGACAATCTTAATATGTCTTATACCCAAGGTACCATAAATACATAATTACAAGGCACACAAAAGTGTGGACTAACCAAGTACATACCTATAGCCCATTGAGAGAGGCCTTCCCATCAGTGCCTCCAGGTCACTGGAGCACAAGCAGTGGCCCCGTGGGGTGTGTTCCAATATGTCAGAGTTATTCGGTTGTCTTTTTCTCAAAATGATTTGATTATTCCAAATTCTCTATTGTCGCCTTCTTCCAAATAAGATGAGAAAGATCAGCTCTCTCTTTAAGGGCATCTGGTATTTGATCATCCTTAAAGGCTGTGCCTTTCCTCCCGTGAGAACAAGCCAGCCAGGAATTTGATATCATTTCACGCATGGGTCTCTTTATGCTCCTACAAGAATTGTCCTTCTCTCCACACTTCTTGTGACTCCTGGGAAGTCCATCTGGCCCAGCTCAGAGCATTCGCTCTGCTCTCTGTTACTCCTCCAGGCTTATACTGAGGCACTGTAGGAACACAAAAAGACATGGCCTCCACTCCCTGGGGGACTACACTTCAGCTTGTGATCCTGGGCAAGTCACTGAACTTCCCATCCTAGTAAATGGGCATGAGAGTGGCCGCCTCACAAGGTGGTTGTGCAGATGAAATGCAGCTAATACTAGGTGCTTCAGGGGCTGCAATTAATTTGCAGCTGAGGCAGCAATGTGACAAGGAAACTGACATTTGTTGGTCACTTACTACCTTATCAGGCCCTGTCATGAACATTTTATATTTGTTTCCTCATTCAATTTAATTTTCACAACAGTCCTTTTGTGTAGATATTAGTTCTACTGGTTGATACATGAGGCAGGCTTGGAGAGTCTGAGTGACTTTCCCAAGGTTCACACGTGTAGAAGGCAGCAGAGCTGGAATTCAAATCCAACTCACTCTTTTCCAAAACTCAGACTGTTGCCACCACATCTCACAAAATCCCATCGTTTTCATAATGCCTACCTTCCATACAGTTTGGAATATGTAACGGGTAGGGCTGGTGTGGTGTGAGGAACGGATTATATAACTATGCATGTGACGGATACCTTGAAGACAAAAAAAAATTAAAACAATTAAAATTTCCTTCATCCTCTATTCACCCCCCCCCACACACACACACACACACGAACAGGTACAGAACAGGTACATGTACACACGCACACACACAAGCAATCTACCCTTGCTAAAGATAGACTAAGACAAGGGCAACTCCATCACCCCAGCCATCCATGAACGTGTAAAAGCCTAATAAGTGAATAGGCAAACACATAGGATACCTTCTCTCTTAGAGCACTGGGAATAGGACTGTTGAGCCTTTGAATTGCCCCTGAGCTGTTCCCCAAAAGAAAGCTGGTTGGTTTAAACAGGCAGGGAGTTAGTTATGTGACTAGGTGGTTTGAAAGAGCTGGTGAAACCAGAGACAGCCTCCTGAAAAAGCCAAAGGTGTTTTAAACGAAACTGCAAGTGAACCCCCGTTTTTACACACAAGTCAGTGATCAGATTCCCATTTTTAATATAATAATAACAATAACTATCATAGGCACTGCTTGCTATGAACCAAGTCTATGCTGAGTATTTTCAAAACATTCATTTAATGTTTTTCTTTTTTTTTCCATCAGCAGCCACATAAAAACAAGGATTTGTCACACAAAGGAACCTTTCCATAAGCCTTTGGCTGAGTACAATTGGTTCTTATCTATGTTCAGAATTTCTCCCCGTTTTCTCTATCCTTTAGGAAGAAAATCAAAGTTAAGTGGAGGCTTAAGAGATAGTTCAGGGAAAATGCATCACAAACTTTGAAACGTTCCTTTATTCTTCCCATCAGCTCCGGTTGGAATTATAATGAGTGGAATAAGATAATTAAGGGGGAATTTTGGCAAAACAAAGAAGGCTAGGCAACAAATGAATTTTCTGATGGATTAAGATGTTAGACTCTGGAATTAGGTAATAAGAAAAAATGCTTTTTTTTTTTGATGGGAAACATTCAGAATTTCTTGAACCATTCCATTTCTTCTTTAGATTGAGAGAGGTAGGAACACGGAACAGGAACCCAATGGTCTCAGGCATTCTCTCTCATTTTTCTGAATCAGACGCTTCCTGGTCATTTTCATGATCTTATTTTTAAAGGAATTATTCCGTTGCAGGCTCAGGCTGCCCTTGAGTTTCTAGCATTCTATGAAGGCCCCAAATAGTAAGAGTGTTTAGGCCGCCTCCTGCAGGTAGGAAGGACAAATTTCAAAGAGGCTGACGGAAAAAGCCACCCCTTATTCAAACAGTTTCTTTGTGAGCCTCCTTTACATTCTTAATATCGCCTTGTAAAATTACTACTATTTCTACCACCCTTTAGATAATCAAGTGATATCCAGGCCCATTCCACTTGTATCTTTTTATCAGACTAATTAGCTAGCTCCATTCCCACAAAGCCAGTATTTTCCAGTCAGAAGCACCAATTTCACCTGTAGTAGTGTAGTGTAGAATGGTAGAATTATGATGATTTCAACCCAAAGGTCATCAGCCCGGTCCTTGATGAAATCGTAATGTTTCCTTTGTGAACATCACCATCATCTGTAACCGGGGGTTTTTACGCAAGGAACACAGGAATAGTTATCACTCCCATGGCCTCACCAGGGCTTGGGGGACTGGGTCAGTCAAGAAAGGAATAGTCTTTCCTCCCAAGGATGGGACCTTTGGGGGAGGGTGAGCTGGAAGAATGGTGGGTTGGAAGTTTTGTAAAGTTGCTTGGAATTCTCGTATGGCAGTCAACCCCACTATCAAGGAAGACATAACATATTATTATTATCATAAATCATTAATGATAATATGTTATCGTTAAGGGTCTTCTGTCACCTCTGGGATGGTGTCTTCCCAGCCTCACTCTTCTAAAGCTGTCCATCTTAGATACATGTTAGCATGATTCCTTGTGAGTTTACTAAAGATGAGGAAACCCACCTTTATTCAAAGGTCAGTTTACCTGGGAAGAAGTATGCCAGTGAGACACTCCTCAGACACACCGATAATGATTTGGTTAGACACTAGGCACCAAGCTAGGGAAGATAGTCTATTTCAAAATATGAAATTATTGAAAATTACTCCTTGCTCTTTTATTGCACTTATGCCTTTTACCCACATGATGCAATTTAAGGATGCTCCAGCCACTGTCATGCTACATAACGCAGGGATTTAACAATAGAACAGAAGTTAAATTTCTTCATTCGCTCATGGAAAATGAGCAGGTTGTCCTGATTGAGATTCTCCTTTAATTTAACAAACATATTAATGTATATTAATGAGAGATGTGCTAGAAAATTATCTTTCTTCAAATTAGATTTATCCAAAAATGGAATGGGCTCTCAAGTGAGGGGTTGATTTTCCCCATCACTGGAAATGTTCAGGCAGGAGTTAATGGCTCAATTCTGAGAGATTTTACTGAGTGAAATCATCATTAGTGAGGGTTGGACCAAGGTGACAAATACAATCCACTCCAACTATGAAATTTTGTAATCTCATATACACACTTGGATAAAAAGACAGAGTATGGTTGTAGTTTGGACTATTAACTAGATCATTGCTTTGGTTAGAAGCATCCTCTACATCTTGTGGAGACATAATAATTTAGTCAGCACGTTGTATCTCATAGTCAAAGTGGAGAATCTAAGAGATCAGGGTAATTTCCCTCCCACACACTGAGGAAGATTTTCCAGGTCTGTCTCAGGTACAGAAACATAGAAGATTAGAAGCTCTGTCCATCTCTGCAAGCTAGCTTTCCTGATCCCACCTTTGTGGATGAAGAATCCAGAATGGGCTTTTCCTGGTGTAATCATACTTGGGTTCCAGGCTTCCTTGTGACAGACCTAGGAACCCAATAGATCCTCATGGCTCTTATTTCATTTCTAAGATACCTTTCAAGACAATGCAGGGTCAAGATCCCCAGACATGAACAAAATGGAACATAAATTCTCCATACCCCACCTCCTTGGAAGGGACCCCAAGTCTCCACCTGATCAAGTCAAGTAGGAAATTTTCATTTTTAAAACAACTGTTTAATCATTTGAAGATTGTAGTCCCTCTTATTCTGTTACATTTAGGTAAAATCCATTGTGTCTTTTATTTTCTCCACTGTTATTGGTCTACCCATCCAGGCCTTGCAAAAAGAGTTCTTTTCCTCGCATCACTTTGTGCTGAGGACCCATTCATCAATCATGGAAGTGCAGCAGTGCCAGCTTATGAAACTAATTCATAGGGTGTTTCTAAGGTCCATCCTTTGCCCAGATCCTGCTTCAGTTTCATTCTAACCAAGATTTACATAGACTCAACTTTCAAACACATTCCCTTTCTTTGTATCGTAAACCACATCACTGAAATACACCAAGACATGCTATCATGCATCCTATGAAGAAGGTGACCTTACCTTGAAAACAGCATGTTAGCAGCAGATAGTGAAGCCCATGAGACCTTGCACTGTGGGATCAAACTCTGTGGATTCCCTACTTACAATCTGAAGTGAAGGCCTGGTTGAGTTACCCAAGTATTCTAGTCCTCAGTTTCATTATCTGAAAAATGGGGATATGATAAATAGGATTTTCCTCAAAATATTGTTGTGGTAACTAAATGAGATCATCCAGGTAAAGCATGTAGCACAGTGTCTGCCTTTCACTAGGCATTAGTTATTATTATTCAAATTTATTTCACTAGATTTTGACCATTTCCTGAGTCAACCAAAGCCCTGCAGATTGAAACTAATCATCCAAATTCTAATCTAAGCTCTCAAAGGAAGCATCTGTAACTTGTTCCAAGTCGCAGGCCCATTTAACTGGTATTAATCCCATATACAGTTGGCTCAGTTACTGCCTTCAGGCATTTCCACTCCAGAGAGTGGTCTAATGAATCGAACACTCCACTAGGAGCCAAGAGATGTGGCTCATTGTCTGAACTCTTCCACCAACCACCTAACTGACCCTTCCCACACATGAGTCTCAAGCTCCTCATCTGAAAGAAATATTTTTGTGATTGCCAAGTTATCTTGCAGACCAAGGACTCAGTGAATTATAAGGGTGTGGTCATTTCCAAAGCCACCTATCCTAAAGGTCTGTGGAGAATTCCACACATTGGTGGAGGATCTCTTAGGAAGCAAGGGAAGGAATAAGGGCAGGGTCTTTTGCTAAGACAAAAGACCACGTACAAAATCATAATTCCCTTTAAAAGAATCCTTTCGAACCTGATGGACCAGTCAACGAGCAACACTTTAGGGGTCCCTACTAAGTAAAGGTACAATTTTGTACAGAGGAATGAAAGACAGCATTCTGTAAGGCAAGACTGTGATTGGAAAGCAGGCTTCAAAAAGGTAACAAGTAGAGCAGTAAAATAAGTATAATTCCTTGATTATAGGGAACACTTAACTAAGGTTGCCAAGTGCTCTAAGCACTTAGCATATATTAACTCCTTTCTTCCTCCCAGCAACCCTTATGAGATAGTTCTTATTATTATCCCCATTTTCTAGATGAGAAAACTGTGGTGTAGGAAGTTTAGTAAGTTTGTCCAAGGTTACACAGCTAGTAAGCATTGGAGCTGGATTCAAATCCAGGTGGTCTAGCTCTCGATGAGTCCGTGATCACCACTAAGATGTAAAAGGATAAGTGGAGCCAAGCGAGGACAGAACAGAGGCAAGATAAGGAGTCTGTACTATGGCGGGGGAGCATCCGTGTAACTTCATATAGCTGTGGACCGCAGTGCTCAGACCTCCACCAGGCAAGAGGAAGGGAAATGAATCACCACTCAATCTCAGAACCCTATCATCCTGAGCCAATGAGGGATTTTCCTTCCACGGTTCTGCTCTCCTCTGCATTTCCAAAGCAACAAGGCACTGCATTCTGAAGCCCAGTATTTTATATTTGACTTACGTCAACTTCACAAATATTATAAGGCTCTTCTTTTATGTGACTGCGTTAGGCACTGGAGTTCAAACATGATAACAATGGAATTTGTTATTAAATTTAGCATGAATAAATAGAATACCATGGTAAAACCTATGAATTGTCTTAATTCCCCCATTGGACAGATAAGAAAAGTGAAGTTCAAAGAAATTGGCTTTGCTCACAGTGAAACACTGACAGAGTAGAAGATCTGGAAGCAAACTAGATCCTTTTACTTTGTCTCCACCCAGCTTGCCATCCACAGAAAATGAAAAACCTAAAAATACACACAGCTACAGTCTGGACAAATGCTGATTTTTTTAAGTCATCAGTAAGAAACATTCAGGAAAGGAGTCAGAGACTCAGGCTTGGGATCTATAGGAAAGGACATTTTCACAGTGAGAATGGGCCCCAAATGGAAAGGAACCCTTTGCAAAGGACTGAGCTCTCAGGCACTGGGAGTGTTCAAGTTAAGGGTGTTTGAAACTGTAGGATGCCGTGCCCCGGTTCAGAGAAAAGAAACCCACTTCCTCCAACAAAGCAGAGAAAGTCATCTGGCAATATTCAGCCAGCATTTGAGTAATTATCAGGGATGTTATGGCAAGGATTCCTGAACGTAATGGTCCATTACAGCTCCAAGATGCTGTGATGATGACAGCGATGATGAGTTGATGATGAAGAGGAAGATAATGATAATGATGAAGATGAAGAGAGGGACTAAGTATGATAAAATTTGTTAGTGTTGTTTTAAAAATCTCATTATCAAATCTATATAACCAAGCTGGTTTGAAATTAGTCAGCCAACGAAGAATAGATCTTGTACTGTTGGTTGTTAAAAGGAATTCAGACTTTTCTCTTTCTTTAAATTAACTGGTTTGTGGTGAACTCATTTATTTTCAAGCTGGTATTTGCGTGTCGCTATGATTTTGCCCCGTTCTTAGGCAGCACTCTTTGTAACTATTAGTAACATGGATTTTCTGCAGTTTTATCAGGAAAGAAGATGGCTTATAGTGATTCTTCAAGGACAAGTTCCAGGTTCCCCTCCAGATACCGAGCAGGTTGTTAGCAGGTGGACAGAGGCCTCAATACTTGGGAGTAGAAAAAGCATGGCCCTGCAGCAGCAATGAATGTGCAGTCTCTGAGCAGCATTGTGCTTCCCCCGTGGAGCCAAAGATCGTTGTCATTCCCCAAATCTTAGCCATGACCCAGAGCAGTAAGTTCAGTCGAAAACCCAAACCACACCAAGAGGTAGACAAGAGAATAAAAATCACCGTTAACTGTCGATTGTGACATACCAACAGCAACTTGGACTGATTTTGTTGTTTCATTGACCTGACCAAACCTCTTGGTATTGGGGACATATAGAACCTGAGATGTCGTGAGAGCTCTATTTATGGGCTTCCTTTGCAAAGTAACTCTATGAAATTCAAATCAGGGATTACAAAGTCACAAAGCCAGGCTTAGCTTTCTGTTCCCCCTCTGATCTGCATGCTGTGTGATCTCCCACAAGTTCCTAGGGCTTTCTGGAATTAAGATAAAATGAGGGGCTTGGTTTAGCCTAATTTTAAGGCCTTTTTCAGTTTTAAAAATCCTTTCCTCCTTCTGAGGGAATTGGATTATTCCTCAGTATGGTGACTCCAAGAGGTTCAGGAAACTAGGCAGTCCAAAGGCAAGCACACATTCAGTGCTGACTTTCCAGAAGCTTTTGAGGCTGGACGATGAAATCGCTGAGTGCTCTGGATAATCAAAATAAAGTTACCGCCATTCCCCAGGGCCACCTCCAGCAGACACCAGATGGGCATCAAGCATATTGGCTGATCAGTCTTGGTTCCTCTTGTGTGAAGGGAAAGGGTAGCATCTGCTGAAGCTCTCATAGGCTGCTTTCTGTTCTACGATTCTATGAATTTATTTTTCAATAGTTTTTATGAAAAAAGAGGCTGAAAGACTCTCTGGTGAAACATTGCTCTGTGTCCCCAAACCTAACAAGAAATAGAGCAAGATCCTTAAATGACTTAAGTTTACTCATGAAGGAAGTCAACGTGAATTTGATTTGCTACATATATGGCTGGGCGCTCCTCTGTTTTGTTAAAACGATGTTAGTTCAGAGGGAGAAGAAGTGGACAAGCTCATGTGAAGTCCCCCTCTCACTCTCTTTTACTAGGAGGGGAATTGTATTTAATCCTGGGCTCTCACTGGAAGATTGGCGGGAGGGATGGAGATAAAGCTCTGTGAAAGGGTTTATTAAGATATGGATTTCTCTTAGTTTTTAGAAAATATTTAAATGCCTTGTCTTTCCTTGCTGTTTCCCCCACGACTTGAAACACTGGCAAAAGTACACTCTTCTGAAAGGCAAACTCTGCTGCAAAGTAATTCGTTCTCCTTCTTTTTGTTTAATTACAGTATTCTCAAATGAGAGATGAAGTATTCAAGTCAAACTTGGTCTGTGCGTTCATCGTTCTTCTATTTATCACGGCAATACAAAGTTTGCTTCCTTCTTCAAGGTAAATATGAAAGGACTGAGTTCTCGGGTGGAATGCCTCTGTGAGGTAAGGGTCCCTCCCCTGGAGCCAGTTAGGTGACCTTTTCAAGGGATCAGAATTAAAAATAATGGGATCCAGGATCCATACCAAAATGTTTGATAGTGTCGGTGTCTATTGTGGTTGTCTTACTCTGCATAATAATCTCATTCCCCTGCCAAGGCAAGACTCTTTTTCCCGATCTTAATAAAAACAGCAACCAAAATCAAAGTAGGCCTCTCTCCCATTTAACATTGCACCTATGAATGCAGAAAGTAAGCGTAAGAGCCTCTATCACCATTTACTTGTTCCTTTGTTAATTTCCTCTTTGTCGTTCATAGATACAGCATCATAGCTTCCGAGGTCAGTGAAATTGGCACTTTAATAATAGTGCAGGGGCTGCCCAGTGGCATGGCAGTTAAGCCTCATGCTTTGCCTTGGTGGCCCGGGGTTCCCAGGTTCAGATTGTGGGTGTGGACCTATACAACACTCATCAGGCCATGCTGTGGCAGCATCCCACATACAAAATAGAGGAAGATTGGCACAGATGGTAGCTCAGGGAAAGCCTTCCTCAAGCAAAAAGAGGAAGATTGGCAACAGATGTTAGCTCAGGGCCTATCTTCTTCACCAAAAAAATAGTAATAATAATGCTGCAAACACCTCTATGTGACCAGTCACTGTTACGAATCTTTACACACTGTAACTCATGAAATCCTCATGGCAACCCTATGAGGTAGGTACTGTTATTATCCTCATTTTAAAGAAGAGAAAACTGAGGCTCAGAGTATTGAAATAAGTTGCCCAACATCTCACAGTTAAAAAATGTTACAGCCTGGATTCAAATCCAGGAAGTCTCGATCCAGAGTCTGGGCTTTAACACACTGTTAGACACAAACTTAAATTGTGCGGGTTACAGGTGCCAGAGCCATTATTTGAACCTACTTCCGGATTATTCCAGTGGCCACGCTTTCTCCCCTCCCTGCACTGTAAGATAGCCCCTGCCTCTTTTCCAGGGAAAATTCCCTTCTCCCTAAACTTACCATGAATTTTCCGCTCTCATGGTTAAAAGTGACACCACGAATATTCGCTAAATGTCTAATAGAGGCACAGCAACATGCTGGATGCTGAGAATCGTACAACTTTTCAAGAGAAGGTCCACATTCTCTAATATAATTTAGTGGCAGAGGGACATTAATAACGGTTCCCAGTTACTGAGCACTCATTACATGCCAAGAAAGTGCCAAATCCTTTTCACAGATTGTCTCAATAAAGCCTCAGAAATAGCCAATAACTGAGGCATCTTTTTAATTAACATTTTGTAGATGAGGATTTCTCCAAGGTCACATGTCTTTATAATGGCTGAGCTGGAAATTGAACCTAAAGAAAGAGTCAGTGCTTTTAACTACTTAACTGCTTTGTACTCAAATCAGTGATTCATTCTGACTGCGTGGTTCAAGGGAAAGTTTGCAGAAAAGGTGGTACTTTGAGCTGAGTAGGGTGAGGGAGAAAGAGTGGAAGATTATGCGCAGTTTATAAAACAGCACTGGCAAAAACACAGAGGTGTAAAAAAACTTGTGTTTGTAGAATAGTGAGTAAATGGGACAGCCTAGAGTAAAGGATTTGTGCAAGGATGTGGTAGGAGCCATGGCTGAAAAGGAGAGAGTTAGCAGAAGTTCAGAGTTCACAAAGCTACATGAAGGAATCTGGAATTGATACTCGGGGCAAGAAAGAGGCCCTGAAGATATTCGAAGAAGGTTATAGCATGATTCTGAGAAGGAAGGATGTTCAAATTAACTAACACTCAGGGAAGGGCTTGAGCTTTTCTAGATTATCAGGGGTATTAGAAGGAGAAAGGGGATTCCGGGAACATGGTGGCAGAAGTGACGCATTTCTGAATCTCTCAGAATTCCCACATATCTGACCAACTAGACAGCAAGACCAAAAACCTCATGGACTATATTTACGACAAAAGCAGATGATGTGGTAGCCCCATCAAATCCAAAACGGCAGTGGATAGTGACAATCTCTCAATAGCCCCAAGATTGGTGTCATATTGGCATCTGTGTGGGAAGGATCAGAAAGAAGCAAGTAGGCATCTGTTACATCTTGGAACAAAAGAACTCCAATATAGACCACAGATACTCACTGGGAAGTGCCATGTGCCAAACCGAAAAAGCAACTGAGAGTGGGTTTGCCTAATCCAGCATCAGATGAGCACAAAAGTCTACAGTCAGGCCTGAAGAGCTGCGACTATGACACTATGAACACTATCAAGACCCAGTGAACTCTGGAAATGGGTCAGCCAAGTCTCCCTCCTGGGGTAGGGCTCTGGAAGGAGCTGTGCGAATGGAATCAGAATTTACTCACCATCAGGACTATAGAGAAGAAGAAAAGGGAGAGTGTATGTAAAAGTGGGAAGGGACTCTAGCCATGATGTTTTTGAACACTACATAAGAACAAGTGAAGAAAGAGCTCTGTGAAGTCAAAAAAATAAACTACCCCAAACCACACCTCTTTCCAAAAGTTCAGCAAAGTTAATTTTACACAAAAGTTATCAATAAAATGTATGGGTGGCAATCCCATACTAAGCTATTATAAGAAAAAAGAGAATCAGAAGCAGACTCATATCCTGACAGCCAATGAAAGCACTGAAAAAAGGCATGTCTACAACATATATCAAAACTTTAACCTACTGTTTCAAAAGGAACTGAAGCACTTAATGTGGTTCAAGACATGAAATAACCTCAATCAGGATCAGAAAACTTAGACTTGTCAAGAGAGCTCAGGAAGGAAATAAAAATTTTAAAAAGACACATTTCAGAAACGAGGACTTAACAAGAGGGAACATAGAGCACATAAACACGGCAACTAATGCCTGAAGAGAAGCAGGAGGTGGACAGGAAGAATATTTTTTAAATCAAAAAGAAGATTAAAAGGATTCACAGAGCCCCTTCCCCCACACCTGCCCACCGCACCGAGAATCCAGGATGTGAATCATGGATTATGGCTGAAAGGATCGGAAAGGGAATTTAAAATTACTATCTTTAATATATGAAGAGTTCGAATGGAAAAAGTAGGCACCACGCAAGCAGAGATGAGCAATATAAATAGAGACACGGAGACTCCAAGAACGGATCCAAAGGAGATGCTAGAAATCAAAAACACTGTAAAAGAAATAATGAAGGCCTTCGATGAGTTCATTGATAGACTCAGCAAGGCCAACAAAAGAATCAGAGCGCTTGAATATAGGTCAATAGAAACTTCCCAAACTGAAAGATAAAGACAAAAATAAATGGGGGGAAAAAAAAACAGGTCAAAGCATCTAAGAATTCTGGGCCAATTTTTTTTTTCTTAAAAGATTGGCACCTGAGCTAACAACTTGCAAATCTTTTTTTTTTTTCCCTCCCCAAATCCCCCCCCAGTAGATAGCTGTATACTTTTAGTTGTGGGTCCTTCTAGTTGTGGCATGTGGGACGCCGTCTCAACATGGCCTGATGAGCGGTGCCATGTCTGCGCCCAGGATCCAAACCAGCGAAACCCTGGGCCGCCAAAGCGAAGTGCGCAAACTTAACCACTGGGCCTTGGGGCCAGCCCCTGGGCCAATTTTAAAATGTATAACATACGCATAATTGGAATACCAGAAGGGATGAAAGCAGAACTGGGAAGAGGAAATTTTTGATGATAATGGCTGAAAATTTTCCAAAATGAGTAACAGTCACCAAACCACAGAACCAGGAAAATCAGAGAACACCAAGCAGGATAAACACAAATAAATAAATAAATAAATAGCACGCTTCAGAATATCATATTCAAACTGCAGGAAGCCAAAGACAAAAAGAAAATCTTGAAAGAAGCCAGAGGGAGGAGAACTGTGCCTTACTTACCTATAGAGGAAGAACGATAAGAAATACACTGTACTTCTTATCAAAAACCATGCAGGTAAGAAGAGATTGGAGTGAAATATTCAAAGTGTGGAAAGAAAAACACACTAACCTAGAATTCTATATCCTTCAAAATTGAAGGGGAAATAAAGACGTTCTCTGACAAACAATAAAATGATAATAAAAGAATACTACACACAACTCCACGTCCACAAATTTGATAACTGAGACGAAATAGACCAATTTGTTGAAAGACACAAACTATCCAACACCACACTGAAGAAAGTTAACACCAATAGCCCTATATCTGTTAAAGAAATGGCATCAATAATTTAAAAACTTACCAAAAAACCAAAACACCAGACCTAGATGGTTTCACCAGTGAATTCTACCAAACATTTAAATAAAAAATAATACTCCACAACCTCTTCCAGAAATTAGAAGCAGAGGGAACAGTTCCTAACTGATTTTATGAAGGCAGCATTATCCTAATACCCTAGTGCCAAAATCCAGTAAATACTTGAAATAAAGGAAAACCACAGACCAATATCTCTCATGAACATAGACACCAAAATCCTCAAGAAAATATTATCAAATAAAATCCAATAATGTATAAAAAGAATTATTCACTATGACCAAATAGAATTTATTCCAAGTAAGCAAGGTTTATTCAACAGTCTAAAACCAAAAAATGTAATCTACCATATCAACAAGCTAAAGAAGAAAAATTATATGATCATGTCAATTGACACAGAAAAGGTATTTGACAAAATCCAGCGCCCACTTAAGGAAAACTCTGTGAGAACTAGGAATAGTAGGCAACTTCCTTAACTCTGTTAATGCAATAGACAAAGAACCTGCAGCTAATACCATCCTTGGTGGTGAAAAACTTTCTCCCTAATATCAGAAACCAGACAAGAATGCACTATCTCACTACTACTGTTTAATATCATATTGGAAGTCTTAGCTAGTGAAATAAGACAACAAAAAGCAATGAAAGGTATAAAGATTGGAAACGAAGAAATAAAACTATGTTTATCTGCAAATAACATGACTTTCTATGCAGAAAACCCCGAAGGATCTACCAAAAACTCCTGAACTACTGAGCAATTATAGCAAGCTGACAGAATACAAGGTCAATACACAAAAATCAGTCTTCCTATATACCAGCAACTAAAAAGTGGCATTTGAAATTAAAAAACAATATTATTTAAAATAGCACCAAAAACTAAATATTTAGGTATAAATCTAACAAAATATGAACAATATCTGTATGCAGAAAACTACAAAACATTGATGAAATAAATCAAAAAGATGTAAATAAACAAGGAGGCATTCTATGTTCATGGGTTAGACTTGATGTTCTTAAGATGTCAGTTCTTCCCAACCTGATCTATAGATTCAAGACAGTGTCAGTCAAAATCCCAACAAGCTATTTCATAAACATCAACAAACTGATGCTAAAGTTTATATGAGAAAACAAAGGATATAGCATAACCAATAAAATACCAAAAAAGAAGAACAACAAAGCTAGAATATTCACACTACCCAATTTTAAGACTTATTATAAAGCTACAATAATCAAGACAGTGTGATGTTGAAGAAAGAAAAGACACAGAGTTCAACAGAAGAGCAAACCCAGAAATAGAACCACACAAATATAATCAAGTGATTTATGACAGAGGAGCAAAAGCAATTCGATGGAGAAATGATGTTCTTTTCAATCAGCGGTGCTGGAAAACTTGGATGGCTTTGTGCAAAAAAAAAAGAACCTACACACAAACTTTACACGTTTCACAAAAATAACTCAAAATTGTTCACATACCTAAATGCAAAACTATAAAACTTCTAAAAGAAAACACAGGAGAAATTTGTGATCTTGGGTTTGGTTTTGAGTTTTTAGATATAACACCAAAATCACGATCCATGAAAGAAAAAACTGATCAGTTGGACTTCATTAAAATCAAAATTCCTGCTCTGTGAAAGACACTGTTAAGAGAACGAAAACACAAGCTACAGACTAGAAGAAAATGTCTGTAAAATATATGTCTAATAAAAGACTAGTATCCAAAATATGCAAAGAACTCTTAAAACTCAGTAAGAAAGAAAACCCAACTTTAAAAATGGGCAAAAGATCTGAACAGACACCTCACCAAAGAAGAATTAGAGACATTAAATAAGCATATGAAAAGATACTCAATATAATTTTCCATTAGGAAAATGAAAATTAAAATAACAATGACATACCACTACATACTATTACAATGACTAACATTTTCTTTAAAAAACACGCAAAAACTGGCAATACCATTTGCTAGAGAGGATGCAGAGCGACAGAAACTCTTATTCACTATTGGTGGGAATGCAAAATGGTTCAGCCACTTTCAAATACGGTTCAGTAGTTTCTTACAAAGCTAAACATAGCCTTACCCTACAATCCAGCAATCACACTCCTAGGTAGTTGCCCAACTAATTTGAAACCTGATGTCCACACAAAATCCTGCACCTGAATGTTTATAGCAGCTTTATTGATAATCATCAAAAACTGGAAGCAACCAATATGCCCTTCAAAATAGATGAGTTGAAAAAAGAAAAAATGGTGGCCCATTCATACAATGAAATGCTATTCAGCTATAAAAAAGAGTGAGTTATCAAGTCATGCAAAGACAGGGATGAATCTTAACTGCTGTATAATTCCATTTATATGACATTCTGAAAAGGACACAACTACAGAGATGACAAACAGCTCAGCAGATGCCAGAGATGTGGGGAGCTAGGAGGAGGAGTGTGAAATAGATGAAGCCCAAGAGATTTTTTAGGGTGGCGAAACTATTCAGTATGATACTGTAATGGTATGTACGTGACTCTATGCATTTGTCAAAACCTGCAGAACCTTACAGCACAAAGAATGAATCTTAATGAGTACAAATTTTTAAAAATTATTTAGAGTTATTTAGAGTTCAAAGGATCCCTTGATGGAATCAGACTGTGATAAAAGAATCTAACTGTATTAAAAGTGCCAAACAACCTCACTGAAGGGGATGGGGAGAAAAGGTGGTTTCCTAAGTAGCTTTGGAAATGAAGCGGGTCTGTTGGATAAAGACAAAAAGAACTGCTCATAAGCACTGTCCTCTAGTTGATGAAGGTGTTTCTCATGGAGGTGTGTGCTAACAATGAAACCACTATGTATTTATACTGTAATTGAACAATTAAGTGGATGGATGGCACATGGTGGGAGTCCAGTTTCTCACGGTTGGAGTAAAGGTGGAAGTTAAGCAATGAGAGAAGGCTAGAGTGGTAATGGATCAGAATTGGAGACAGCGGTAGGAACTTGTTTAGTTTAACATAGATACGGATAGTTAGATATAGGAATATTTATAGACATGTTTATATGCACAGACTTGAACACACGCACATATTTCCCTGCTCTGTTGGCAGAGAAGGCCCAGAAGCAGTGACACCTCAGTAGTGATGAGCACATCCAGCAACGAGCACAAACCTGATCTTGGTTTCTAATACCGAAATCCAGTAAGAGGAACCAGGGCTCCCCGGAGAACTGGCTGATTCTAAGACTGAGGCAGGAAATAAACAAGATGAGCCTGGAACAGCACGTAGGGCCAGGAAATAAGGAAGTATCCAATCACACGCACACACAAGATGATAGGCATATGTCAAAGGGACACAGGAGCTGGCTGAAAGAGCTCCCAAGAGCCAAAGCTGGGACAAATTGAGCAAGAAAATAAATAAAATAGTATTTGGTTATAACCCCAAATATAAAATAAATATCTATGGGTTCTTACTGATGTAAATAAGTGATTAAATGAATAAATAAATGGTGAATAATAGAGAAATTTCCCATGTGTAAAAATTCCAAATAATGTAGGTACTCTGTCCTCAATGAGGTGGAACTTAACTCCCCTCTCCTTAAATGTGGCTACGCTGAAAGTGACTTCTTGCTAAAGAGTATAGTATGGATGGGAGGAACAACAGAGAAACCTGACAGACTCTACCTCAGCCAACTGATAAAGGGTAACACCAACAGAGATAAGTCACGTCGGTAGGATGTAATGAGAATGGCTAGTGAACTCTGTGGTCTTCCTCCCCAAATCCATAACCTAATTGTGAGAAAAACATCAGACACATCCCAACTGAAGGACATTCTACAAAACACCTGAGCAGTACTCCTCAAAACTGTCAAGGTCGTTTAAAACAGAGAAAGTCGGAGAAACTTGCAGAGCAAGAAGAGCCTAAGGAGACGTGACAACTAAATGGAAGATGGTATTCTGTATTGGAGATACAAATATGGAAAGTTCTAGAAAGAATGTCCGACCCAGTACATATGAGCATAACTAGGGGCCAGATTGTGGTCTTGAAGTAACATATTAAGGTTTTTATTAAAATAAATTTTTGGAGATAATGTGCGATTCTAGGGCTGGAACAGGAAATACACAAGATAAGCCTGGAACATCTTGTCCCACGAAAAAGCAAGGATGTCATCAAGCTTATTCATCATGTCCAAAGGACTCAGAAGCCACATTGAAGAAGCTCCCACTGTCCAAAGATGGAATGATTTGAGCTTCAGTAGGGATGATTATTAAAATGTCCCAAAAAATCCAGCAAATGTTTTTGACTTTATGACTTTGTAATAACATTTTTAAGGGTTGGCAACCTTTGGTGGGTTGGATAGAGAACTGATTGGTGGATGATAGAGTACCGATTGATTATCTTGGGAACTAGTGAAAAAGGGAAAGAAATAAATCTTTTCTCCATCTTTCCTGCGTGAATTATACCACAAGATTACCAGCTAGTAGGTGAGTAGAAACATCATAAAATTACTCAAGCTAATAAATATTAAAGATTATAGAATTAAAATATCACCATTTTCCATCTCTCAGTGAATTAATGGGTCTAGGCATTGAGCATCAAAGGATGCTATCAGCACAAAAAGGAAAGACAACCAAATCTCCTGATGGACGAACACAACAGGTCTACAGTCTTACCCAAAGCCTCAAACCTAAGTCTGCCCAGGTCTTTGAATCCAGTTCCCAACTTGCAGGAATCACAGAGGACAGAAGACATTGAATGAGCACGCAAAAGTGAAATCCAAAAAGTGGAAATACTACAGGTCAAAGGGCACATATTCTTCAGCAAATAAATTGTATGGAAAATAAAGAGACAAAAAGAGAATCTGAAGATTGTTTTTTAAAGACAAATCAAATTTAACAAAAAACGAACAAGACTAAACTATAGTTTCTGAAAATGGATGATAAAACTATAAAGAAATGGAAAGTAAGTAATTGAGGGTGGGAGAGAGGATCGTGACTGGGACAAGTGACCTGGGTGGGCTTTAGGAATGATGCCCTGCAAAGTTCTATTTCAGGAACTGAGTGGTCGTTACAAAGGAAGACACTTTATAACAGCTAATTAAGCTATACCTTTGTGTAGTTTTCTGTATTTACGCTTCATTTAACAATTTTTAAAAAGTTTTCAATGACACAGAGAGAGAAAGAAGGAAGGCCTACGTACCTCTGTTGGATGTAGGCTAGGAAATCCATGCATCAATAGCCATTGAATGCCTATTATGAACCAGACCTGTTCTAGATGCTGGGAATACATCATTGAACAAAAAATATTTTAAAAAACCCAAAAAACTCCTGCCCTCCTGGGCCTTATAATCTAACAGAAGGGACAAAGAAATAATTAAAATAAATGTATGTGTCTAGATGTATATGCTATACATGTAGCTACTTATATGTAGTGTGTGTAGATACATATGTAGACATGTGTATGCTATGCATGTAGATTCATAGATGCTATGGCAATGAATACATCAGGACAGGGTACTAGAGAGTGCCATAGGAGAATGGGTCTCCCGACTACCCAAGAGCCATGTGGGGACTAGGGTCCTGGGAAAAGGGGTCGTCTCAGAGTGGTAATCTGAAGGTGTTGGCAAGGTCTTGCCAAATTTACCCAAACTTCCTGGACTCTCCTCTTCACTCCTGCCAGTGGGGACATGGGAGCCAAGAAGGGTGTGGCCATGGCTGGTGCCTGCTCCCTCTGGACTCCTGGAGCACAGATGTTGAAATTCCCCACAAATATCCTTTGAGCACCTACTATGTGCCTGTCTGTGCTGGACACTGGAGGTATACAGTTATGGTCCCTGCCATCACAAAGCTTACAGTCCAGTGGGGGCAACGGCATTTAGCTGAACAACTATAACATGGTGTGATGGCTCTTATGACAGGGAAAGTGTAAGGTGGGATAGGATGTGTAGGAGTGAGGTGAGGCAGAGGGATCGAGGCAGGCTTCCTAGAAGAGGTGACACTGATGTCTCAGCCGTCTCCTGAAGGAGCTCTCCAGGTCATAGGAGAGGACTGAGAAGGAGGGGAGAGGGAAGGACTGGAAATGGAGTCTCCTGGAGGTAAGGGGTTTGTAAGCCTGGTTGAGGAATTGTGACTGGTGGGCAGAGGAGACTTTATTGAAAGCAATTTAATTGAAGAATTGATGTGATCAGATTTGTGTTTGGAAGGATAACACTGGACAAAGGATAGGAGGGGGTGAGGTCTGGAATTGGGAAGACCAATTAGGAAGCAATTGCAAAATGCCAGGCGAGAAATTATAGGGACAAGACAGTGGCAATGGAGTGGACCAGAGAAGAAGAATTTGCTAGATATTTAATCTGAGTTGACAGTTGCCGGGACTGACTGGATGTGGTGGATGAGAGAAGGAGGAGCCTAGGATGGACCTGAGGGTCTGGATTTGACACTGGGACAGAAGAGGGGGTCACTTTGCCCCATAGGAAGAGAGCACAGCACTTTCCAGCTGGCCTGGGCAGGTTCCCCTCACAGGTGGTAGGACCAGGGGAGGTGAGCCAGCCTTGATGCCCATTTCCTGGGTTCGAGGGGAAAAGACCTGGCCCCTTGCCCAGCAGCTGGCTAAATAGAGTCTCTGACTCTGGGGTGCAAGCTGAAGCCAGTAACTGAAACACCAGCCAGCACCCCAAGCTCATTTGCTCTGTGCAGAGAAAAACCTGACAATGAAGAAAACTTCAAAGCTGAGCCCTGACCAGACAGTCCACACGTCGTGGGAACTGAGCGGCCCATTTGCCCCAGATGCAGCACGAGCTTTCTTTCATGTGCTGGTTCCCTCTCCAACTCATTTTGCTTCTGACTGATGCTTTGTGACTAAACAGATGGTAGGTGCCTTTCACCCACGTTTCTTCTGTCATGGACTTTTGAGCAGATGAGGCCATCTCGGCTCATAGGACCACAGCTAATTCCCAGCCCCCAAAGCAAAAATCAATGGGCCCTGGCAAAGGCAGACAGTGCTGGCCTGGCTCTTCCCCTCAATTTCCACGTGCACGCAGATGCTCCTCTCTCAGAAGGGTAAACTGAGGAAAGGCCAGAAAGTACCTTTTGTTATGATAGAACAATGCATCTAAGTCTGCATGCATGGTGACGAGAGACAGACACAGAGACAGAGACGGAGGGAAGGGGAAAAAGAGAGAGGAAGCAAGCAAGAGAGGGAGGATAGAAAAGGAAGGAAGGAGGGAAGGAAGAGGGACTGGATCTTATTATGTTCTGTGCATTGTGTATGTACTTGACTTTTCTGAAGCCTCAGTTTTCTCATCTGTAAAATGGGAATAACAATGCCAACTTCCTAGGGTTGCTGTAAGAATTAAATGAGCCATACCCATTTTGATTAATTCTGGTTCCCTTCCCCCTTCTGAGCCATGGGATTTTCATCTGTTGAAGCAGCTAAGAATCTCTCCCTTTCAAGATTGCTACCAGGGTCAAATGCACTGTTGGACTCTGGTTCTTCGCAGATTCTAAAGCGTAGTAGGAATGTCATCTTCCGTTACGATCTGAGTTTCTGTTTCCTATTGCACCACAAGCTGCTGCTCTGGGCTGTTCACTGACCCCTGCCTCCCCAACAAACATCAAATCATAACACCACCCCAGACCCTGTTTTAAAGGCACACTGCAGAGAGTAATTAGAATTTAATGTCTAGAAATGATTTGGATGGAGCTGTTTGCAGATCCTTTGTCATTCTTTTTCAGACTCGATTTCAGAAATGAAAGGTTTCCTTGCCTCTTATGTACACCAACAATGCAAAAGCAATTCCGAACGCCTGGACGCCTGAGCAGCTCTATAATTAGATAAAAAATGCAATCCGATGTTAGAATGTTTATGTGTGCAGAAATAAACGAACACTGAGGGGCTGCTGCAGAGGTTTCCAGAGGGATTTTCTACGCAGTGCCAGCACCTTGCTTAGAAAGCCTGTCTCGTTATTAGTACTCTTCCATAGATCTTTAAAATGCCTTTGGTTTCCTGAATTTCACTGAGAAAGAGAACTAACATTTCTTTGAGTTCTCATTATGTGCTATGCTTTCTTACTTTAACCTCAGAGCCACCTTTAAGAGGTGGGCTTAAAAAGCCCAGTTTTGCAGATTAAAAAATGATGCTCAGAAGCTTTTGTTACCTGGCTCAAGGCTGTGTTACTGGTTATATTTCAGGGCTACAGGTTCAAACACGGACTTTATTCTTGCTGCTGGACCACATGCCTGCCTTTCACCTCCTGTCTTAGTCCGTTCAGGCTGCTATAAAAAAATACCATAGACTGGGTGGCTTATAAACAACAGAATTTACTTCTCACAGTTCTGGAGGCTGGAAGTCCAAGATCAAGGCACTGGCAGATCCAGTCTCTGGCAAGATCTCTCTTTCTGGTTCATGCACGACCGTCTTCTTACTGTGTTTTCACATGGCAGAGAGGATGAGGGAGCTCCCTCAGGTCTCTCTTGTTTTTGTTTGTTTGTTTGTTTGTTTGTTTGTTTGTTTTTTGAGGAAGATTAGCCCTGAGCTAACTGCTGCCAATCCTCCTCTTTTTGCTGAGGAAGACTGGCCCTGAGCTAACATCCGTGCCCATCTTCCTCTACTTTATATGTGGGATGCCTACCACAGCATGGCGTGCCAAGTGGTGCCATGTCCGCACCCAGGATCCGAACCGACGAACCCCAGGCCGTGAAAGCGGAAAGCGGACGTGTGACTTAACCGCTGCACCACTGTGCAGGCCTCATCGGGTCTCTTTCATAAAAGCACTAGCCTCATTCATGAGGGCTCCACCCTCATGACTTAATTACCTCCCACAGGCCCCACCTCTAAATACCATCACATTGGGGGTTAGGATTCAACATACGAATTTTGGAGGACACAAACATTCAGTCCAGAGCACCTCCCTTTCCTTTGTTTCAGCAGACCCAGAGGGAAGTTGATCACTTAAAGCCATGTTAGGGGCTTAGTTGGGTTCTGTGTGCAAATCCTCCCACACAGCCCTCCAGCATACCCTGACACTCCACCAAAAGTAGACGCAAAAGCACAATAGTTAAACGGGCAGCAAAGCATCCATTTTATAAATTCCCAAGCAAATACTTGCTTTGCCTATGCAAAACTATGATGAAAGCAGAATGTGGCTGAAGTCAAGAGACTGCACGGTGTCCATCCTGCTCCCCTTGGATCTCTGCCCGCCTCCTCCACTCTATCTTTCAACTCCAGTGTGGGGTCTTAATGCTCTGATGCTGGGAAAGACCAATACAAGGCACCCACCCCACCCCAGTGCCAAAGGAATGAGGGAAGCAGACCTGGGAAGGTGTCTGTTGGGACTTTCTGGGGTGACCTGAGCTTCTTTGCTTAAAGGAAGAGATGGCAGAGCCAAAGAGAAGAGATGGTCAAGCCTCTTCCCACAGCGAGGGTCAAGGTTCTGGTTTCCCAACCATCCCAGTGGATGTAGGAGGAAGAGAGGACAAGCGTCTGAACTTTGCATAAATGGTGACCCTGCCCTCCAAGAAGAATGAGGTCCACCGAATGACCCAGTAGCCTCTGAGCAGTTGGGTTGGCCCTTCCTTCTCCTCAAGGAGGATACAGCAAGCGAGTAGACAGAGAGGCTGGAAGTGTGGGTGGGAACCCTCTTCCCTTTGAAGGCTGGTGAGAGGAGAAACAGGGTCTTCTTTCCCCATGAGAAGCATAAGTCAGTAAGCATTTATTGAGCACTTTCTATGTGCTCAGCCCTGTACCAGGTGTCATGGAAGAATCCAGAGAAAAGCTGAGCCTTGAAGGATGAATAAGATGTTTCCCCCGGAGAGTGGGGAGCACCAACAGTCTGTGAGAAAGTGCACGGCTTGAAGTAGCCTAGCATTTAGGGCCTGTGCTTGAGTATTGCCCACGGGGTGTGGAGAGGTGAGAGAGAGAGAGAGAAGAGGCAGCAGAGAGAGCCAAGGGCAGCCTTTCAAGGCCCTGTATGCCATGAGGAGGTCCCAAGACACTCGGGATGGCAGCGGTGGCCACAGAAGAGTTCGAGGCTCCTGCTGAGCAGCTTTCAAAGTCGCCTTTGCCTCTTGCTTCTGCCTCATGCTTTGAAACAAGACATTGGTATTCTCAATGTCTGCCTCACATTGAGACGCATCAGCCTCGGAACTGACTCCTGCTCTCCTGAGACCACCTGACAAAGCGATCCACCTGCATCTCCTTCTTTTGCCTCCCCTGGGTGCCCGGGAATAATGGTGTGTTCTCAGGGAGTGTTTTGCCAGCCTGTTTGGGAGGAAGTTTCCCATCTGCCTGAAGCCCTCTGGGAACCCACTGCTGCACAGACCTTCTGTGCTTATCTAGAACTCCTGCAGAGATTTCTTGTCAAGGTGATCCAAATCAAAACTGTGCAAGTATTAAAAAAAAAAAAGCAAACCCTCCAACAATGACAGCTGGACTGTTGGAGGAGTCACTTTCCAATCTTCATGATGCTAGAACATGCAGAGGGAGTTTGACAGTCTGGGGTACTCCCTCCTTGTAAATGTCTTATGCCCTGGCTGTCATGACACCATGCACCCCGCTCTCCTGCTTATTTAACCACATTTCCTAAATTTTCTTCTCTGCCTTCTCTTCTTCCAGCCCATTAGCTTCTCCCATGGCTTCATCTTTGGTCCTCTAACTTACTCTCCTCCTTGGGCAAGTTCCTCCATTCTCAGATCTTCACGGCCACCTCTTCACTCCAGACCCAAAGTTCCACAACTGGCCCTCTAACTGCCTATATGTCTAGATGTCTCCAGCTGGATGATCCACAAGCACCAAAAACTCAACTTGCCCAAAATCAAATTCATTGTCGTCATCCCCTGCTTACTAGCTTCTCTTCCTGCATTGACCCAATTAAGATGGTAAAAACCTGAGTGTCGTCCTTAATGACTTCCCTCTCCCAAATGCCCCCTACACCCATTTCACAATAAAATAAGTCCTGCAGCCTAATCACACCTGGATTTCTTTTCTTTTCTTTTCTTTTCTTTTTTTTGAGGAAGATTAGCCCTGAGCTAACTGCTGCCAATCCTCCTCTTTTTGCTGAGGAAGACTGGCCCTGAGCTAACATCCGTGCCCATCTTCCTCTACTTTATATGTGGGACGCCTACCACAGCATGGCTTTGCCAAGCGGTGCCATGTCTGCACCCAGGATCCGAACCAGTGAACCCCGTGCCGCCAAAGTGGAACGTGTGCACTTAACCGCTGCGCCACCAGGACGGCCCCCACACCTGGATTTCTGAAACATTGTGGCCACTGAGGGCTTAGAATCCATGATCAGCATATACTTTAGTTTGCTGTTTCTGTGTCAAAAGTTAGGGCACTGAAACTGTGTAATTATGAGCCTATACCCATCTCCTCCAACCAAATCTTATTTTTAATGAAAAAAAATGCTATGCATTTGACACAAGAAACAGCCACATAAAGAATCCTTTTATTTTGGTTGTTAAATTATAAAATCATCATCCTCTATGTCATACAATGTCACTAGTATAGATGCTCAAAGATTAACAGGAATTTAGAATTTAGACTCAGGGGAAATTTGGTATACTTGCTAACCAAACAAAGATTACGTGTTTCATCAAGTTTCTCTTCCCTTCCTGGCTGTCAGGAAGAATGAAATAAAATTTAATATTCCACTGCCATAATAGCCCTTGTGCTAATGCTAGTACACACACGTGCAAAGCATTTATTAAGATGCCACCACATCTTTCCCTGAACTTCCCAATTATCAGTAGTTACCCTATTTCCCTCCCTTGTTAACTCAGGCCTCAACTATTTAAATCTTTGAAACACTTTCTCTCCACTTCACTCCATCTTCTACCTCCCACCACGCTTGTCTTTCAGATACACAGATCTGACCCACCCTTCCCTGATTAAACGTCTTAAACATCTGCACATTGCACACAGCCAGAGCTCTGTAGCTCAGCATTCATCAGACCCCTTGCTCTCCAGTCCCACAGCCTCACCACCTGGGTCATTGGAAAACTCTAAACACACTGGTCACTCTCATTCTTCTGATGCTTTGCTCGTGCTCCCCAGTCTTCCCTCCCTAAAAGCCTTTTCTTCAACCATCAAGACCTAACCCAAATGTCACCACTTTTGTGAAGCCTCTCTTGATTCCCTTTCCGATTTTCTAACTGATGGTTCTTCATAACTCTTTATAGGTCATAGCATATCATATAATAGTTCATCATTTGTATGTCCTACGCCCCCTCTAGATTATGCTCTCCTAGAAGATGGGGAAGATGTGTCTTTGGTCCTGTCAACTCCTGATGCCTACCACTTTGAAAGCTTGTTGAATGAATAAATAGCATGATGAAACCACGGAAGCAAAAAGACATGGGAGACAGACATGGGAGAGATTACTCACTGAAGTGATTAGAGTATCAGAGTGGACTTTAAATCCTAACTCTATCACTTACCAACTCACTGACCCCTGGGAAGTTGCATCTCTCTGAGCCTTAAATCTTCATGTGAAAAAAGAGAGATCTAAAGACCTCTTAGGTTTGTTCTGAGGAATGGAAATAAGATATTATATATAAAGTACCTAGAATTGTACCTAGCACATAGTCAGAGCTCAATACATTACTTGCACTAGTGTTATTAATAATAAATAAGAAAATTTAGACAGCAAGAGAGTAAGAGGTAGTGTTAGGAGAAGAAAGTGAGTCCAACATCATTCACTAAATGCATATTCATTGAGCACCAGCAGATGGAAGATGTTAAATGAATGAACTTCACTGTATAGAGGAAGGAGCAGATATAAAATCTCCGACCACTTCCATTAAGGTACCTTTTAACATAAAGCGATTCACTAGCTGAAGCAGAGGTAGAGAAATTAGGGATGCCCATGTAGGACATGAATAGCTGGACAGAGAACAGAGAGCAAGGGATGAATTCCCAAGGAGAAGCAACACGCCTGGTGATAGGTTGATTGATAAGGAGCGGAAGGAGTCGGAGATGGGGTTTTAGAGCACTGAGTTGCCAGAAGCAGCCTGGCACCCAGCAGAAGTGCCCTATATACATGAGCTACCAGCACAAGAGCTTTAGTGAGAGCTTGAAGCTCTAGATGTATACTTGGGAGTGATGTTGAAGCCGTGGGCAAGGATGAATTCTCCTTACCTACGTCCCAAATGGCATATCGTATACTCCATGCAAACCTTGGTAGTCACTAACCGAACTGAGCAGCATGGAACAGGTGCCAATTTCAGTTCTTGGCATCAGAGTAGACCCAGAGGGAAAGTGCTTCATAAAACCCTCCTTGAAGGGGAAGGGCATATGGGTGCCTCCCACAGCCAGAATATTGAGATAAATTCCAGTGGTGTGTTGCCTTGGCAGCAGTTGCCTAAGGAGAAAGAGGAATGATAAAAGAAGTGAAAAAATTGTACAGGAGCAATAAATCAAGCCCAATATTTGATGTTCATTGCAAAGTTTCCCAATAGAAAGAGTATTCTAGCAATGAATGTAATTTAAAAAAAAGTCTCCTGCTAATAGCCCTTTTCTTGAGCAAGTAAGCTTTAGAGGAATTATTGGCTACAGGAGGTGGGGAAGGGTGGTCATGGACACGATTACCAACATTGCTCAGCTAGTGGGGATCATGGGATTGATGCCATGTGACACTACGTTCTTTGTTTCCCTGCAGGGTGATGCCAATGACCATCCAGTTTTCCATCCTGATTATGCTGCACTCAGCTCTGGTCCTCATCACCACAGCAGAGGACTATAAGTGTTTGCCCCTCGTCCTCCGGAAAACTTGCTGTTGGATTAACGAGACTTATTTGGCCCGGAATGTCATCATCTTTGCATCCATCTTGATTAATTTCCTGGGAGCCATCCTAAATATTGTAAGCATTCCAAACCCACCAACCCTCCAGTATCTAGTGTGAAGTCAGCAATTAAGAGTTTATGGAGCCTGCAGCTTCTTGCATTGCCTTCCTTGGTACCAGTTATCTTCATGTGCCTGGTCCAGCCCCTAGCTGAGGGACAGAGAACAAAGATGTGGCTACGGTCAGAACTGTGCATTTTACTGGTGGCAAATTTTCTTTTTCCCAATGGGGGAGGTTATTTGCTCCAATGGAGCTCTAAATGCCCTTAAGTTTCTGTACCGTCAGTGGCCAATCAATTATAATCGCAGATAAGAGTTACGACTAAGTATCTACCTGCTATGTGCCATGCACTGAATGAGGAGCTGTTCGTGTTTTTCATATTGAATCCTCACATAAACCCCGTGAGGTAAGTCTCATTATCCCCACTTTATGGCTGAGGAAACTGAGGCTCAGAGACATGAAATAACTTGCTAATAAGGTCTGTCTGACTCCATGACTCATGCTCATTCTCATATGCTACGTCGTATCTCTGGGAGTGGGAGTGGGGAACATGGCAATAAATAGCTGTCATTTATTGAGCACCTACTGTGTGCTACAGGTAGGTATTACTGTTCCCATGTAATGGATGAGGAAACTGCATCTCAGGAAGGTTGAGCATCTTGCCTATGACTTTCTAAGAGTTCATATTGGATGTGACACATCGAACTCAGATGACACTCCAACTGCCATATTTATCATTGTTTTTAATTTGGTGATCCATGTTTTAATGATTTCTTTTTCTTTCTAGAATGGTAACATTGTAGCGATAGGCATTTTCTGTTTATATAAAAATAGTCTGTGTTATCCATGACTTAAGGATCTAGATTTTAGGGGTGGATTTATCTCATTCCAGGTTTTGAACTTGGCACATTGAGAGAGGCTAGTTGAGGCATCATCTGGTGTCTGAAACCATCATTGTGCCCTTTGGGCCTGAGGGAGGGTCTCCAGTTGCTCAGGAAGCTAAATTGTGGACTCCCACAATGGTCAGCATGTGCTCTGGAGGCTTATACTGCCTGAAATCCATCGTCTAAATTGGCCCGATAATGACTTAAGAGTCTACGCTGCTCAAAGTGCTCAAGCTCTGTGGTTGGCCTTGTAATAAGGGACTCTATGGGATAAAGAAAAGAGAAATCATAATATAATTTAAGTTCCTCATCTAGTGAATATTTTATAGATTATGGCAATTGAAAATGGAAGTACATAGAATCGTTGATCACGGCCTGTGAAGTTGTAGCCAGGACCTCAAGTCTTGAAGAATCAGATGTTTCTAGGGTGCAGGATTTGTAAATAAACCCCATGACTCTAGATCAAGGTTCCCTCTGGGGCCAGCTGTGCCACAGTGATGCAGTAGGAAGTTCAGAGGCTTTGGAGTCAGATAGACCTGCATTCAAATCTCAGCTCTACCACTCACCAGCTCAGTGACCCCAGACAAGTTACTTTACTTCTCAGAGTTTCATATTTTTCAGTTGTAAAATGGGGATAAAAATAGTAGCTACATCACAAGGTGGTTGTGAGGCCTTTTTGTACAAAGTGTCTGGCACAGAGGAGGCATTCAGGCAACGGTAACTATTCTTTTCTGAGCGCCACAAAATCTCCTGCAGCAATTTCTGGCCTCGGAAATGCCCACCAGTCCAACGCTAAGAGTCTTTCTGGAAAATGTGTGCGCCCTCAGATTCCTTGAATCCCCCCAGCTATTGATGTGGAGACAGGCTGTGAGCGCACCCCAGACCTTTTCTCCTGCCATCTGGCCCTCTCTTCTGAGCCCCAAAAGCACATATGAGTGACCCGTCGTGATGGGGCCAACAGAGCAGTCTTACCCTGGTTTCCTGCCTGGCTTGCAAATGCTTTTTCTGAGCCAGTGCTTTCTTTAAAATAAAAGAGGAGACCCCAGCTGGCACTTCCATCCTGAAGTCAAGCCCTGTCGAGGGCCTGGGCTGCCCCGGGCTTCCGCGGAAGCCCAGCAGTGATAGCTCACTACCCCATCTCCAGCACTCACACTGACTTTCTTGTTCCTGTGTTTTTTTGTTTTTTGTTGTTGTTCTTTTTTTTTTAATTCGCAGCTGTGGTGTGATTTTGACAAGTCGATACCCTTGAAGAACCTGACTTTCAATTCCTCAGCTGTGTTTACAGATATCTGCTCCTACCCAGAGGTATTTATTCACGAGCTCCCTTTGGTGAGACTTGGGCCCAGACATTTCCACCAGCTCCACATAAGCAGGACTGGCTGAAGGGCCTTAGAGAACGCTCCAGGCCTCTCTTCCTTCTCCTTCCTCTTCCTCTTCCTCCTTCCTCTCTTCTTCTTCTCCTGTGCTGTCTTTCCTTCTCTCCTTGCGTCTTCTGCGCTTCCCTGCTCTGTCCTGCTCGTTTCTCTACCTCCCTTTCCATTTCTATACTTTCCCTGTTTCTCTCTCCCTTCTTCTTCTCTCTCTTTTTCTTCCTTCTTCATTTTTTCCTCTATCTCTTTTCTTCTTTCCCTTTGTCTCCCCCTTCCCTACACATTTCCCTTAACTCATCTTAAAATTCTGTAGCAGAGGGGCTGGCCCTGTGGCCAAGTGGTTCAAGTTCCATGTGCTCCGCTTTGGCAGCCCGGGGTTTGCAGGGTTGGATCCCAGGTGCAGACCTACTCCACTCATCAGCCATGCTGTGGAGGCATCTCACAGACAAAGTGGAGGAAGAATGGCACAGATGTTAGCTCAGGGCTAATCTTCCTCAAGGAAAAAAAAAACAGAGAGAGGAGGATTGGCAATGGATGTTAGCTCAGGGCAAATCTTTCTCACACACACACACACAAATTCTATAGCAGAATGTGCCATTGTCTCCAGTATAGGGCAGAGAGCAGACTCATCGCTCAAGCAGTGTTTGCTACATTGATAAAGGAAGGATGGAAAGAAGGAAGGAAGGAAGGAAGGGGAGAGAGAAGGAAGGAAGCTGGTGAGTCACAAATGCAGAAAACCACAACTAAACTTAAATCAAAGTGGTATAGAAAGTGTGCAGAGCACCACAGGATTCAGGGCTGTCCCAACAGGACACCCACCATCATAATGTAAGTCTGACCCTAACTCTGACCCTCTCTTGGCCACAGAGCCACTGGTCTGGCCCTGGGCCTTGAGGGTCAGCCTAAGATGCTGGGGAAAGTTGAATCTTAGGCTTGACTAGCCACGGCCCAGACCGTTGCATACCGAGACAGAAGTTCTGGGTCAAGAGGGAGGACAGCTGTGGTGTTCCAGCGGACCCCAGCCAACCCCATACCCTGAGGACTCTCGTTAGACTCTTGTTCTCCAAGACCCCCTCCAACATTTGGGTGGAAGAAAGGCTCTCTGTTGTCTCGTCTGGGCCCCAGAATTGGTCTGAGAAATGTTCTGAAATGGAGAGAAAGCCTCACCCTCCACCTCAGGTATAGAGCATCTACTTGATATGCATAACATCATTAAATCCTCAAGATGTCCAGGGTAGAAGCTGTGACCATCTCCATTTTATAGATAATGAAGCTAAGGCTCAGAAAGTGACTTGCTCAGTGCCATTCTGCCTGACTTCCATTCTTCGTCACTTCTCTTCGTCCTTCCTTCTTTCTGTCCTTCTCATCTTAATTCAGTTGTGAAGATTTGGTACTGCAATTCAAACCATATCTGGCTTATTCTTGAGCCCACACTTCTGAAGCCAGGCTCAGCCCCTAGGGAGGAATAGGCTCTTCTTAAGGAAGTCCAGGGCTGGACGGGACTAGCCCTCATTTGGGGCCTGCATGGGGCAGACCACATGCTCTGAGACTTCCTCCCACTCACCAAGGACCAAGGGAGCTCTGGTTTCGTAGACTCTGAGACTCTGTGCAGAGTCTTAGCAACAACCTGAAGCACCCTGGGAACTTCATGGCTTGGAGGGCATGAGGAGTGTCCCAAGGGGCATAAGTTGGCCAAAAATCAGGTATTTAGCGCTAGACCAAAGCTGGATTTCATCCCTAACTGAGTCTCTTCACTTCTAGCGATGGAATCTTGGATCAGTTCTTACTTTCTCTGAACCTCAGCTTCCTCATCTGTAACATGGGAAAATAATACCTTCTTCACAGGGTTATTGTGGAGTTAAGGAATATCATGTTCTCCTGGTGCCTGCCTAGATGAGTTAGAAATTTTGAGTTTCTAACATGTCATCTGACATGAAGGTAGTCTTCACAAACTATTCATCTAGACCCCCATGTCACTCTAAATCAAAACTATATGCCCTTGACCCCAACCCTGAGCTCCCAAACTCAGGACTACTCCTGGACTTGCCAATCCTAAGAAAGTGGTGGGTAAGCTTTTTGATCACCTAGCTTCATCTCTCTGCCTCAGTTTTCTTATCTGTAAAATAGGGGTCAAAGTCATACCTTCTTCATGGGTGGTTGTGAGGATTAAGTGAATTAATCCATGTAAAGTGTTTAGAGTGACACCTGGCACAAAGTATCTGCTCATTAAATGTCAGCCATGATTTGTTTATTATTTCCAGTAAAAAGGTTTGAGCCTGCACTGTCAATATATGGTTATCTATAAGTTACATACCTGTACCACTGTGGTAATGTGTCATGTACATTATGAAACATACTCAAAAATAGAAATATTAAAAACTGAGATAACGTAAATGAACCAGAGTTTTAATATTTTCCTCCCACAACCAAAGGGTCGTCTTGCCAAGGGGCTGGCAAATTGTGGCCACAAGCCAAATTCCACCTGCCACCTGTTTTGTAAATACAGTTTTCTTGGGGCACAACCACACCCATTTATTACAAATTGTCTATGGCTGCTTTTAGAGCACAACAGCAGAGATGAGTAGCTACAACAGAGAGGGTGTGGCCCATTAAGCCCAAAGTGTTTACTATATGGCCCTTTATAGTTTGGCAACTCCTGAGATCCCCCAGATGCAGGAATCCCACTGGCCTAAGAGGATGAGGATCTGGACGCTTTCTAGCACCAGCTACTACAACAACCTGATTTGACCCACCATTCGCCATCCTGATGCAAACGGCTATGCTTCTCTACCTAAGGATTTGTCTACTAAACTAGAAGGAGTCAGACATTTAGACCTAAAAGGCTTAATCTGCACAGCCCCCCATCACTCACAAGTGTCCCCAAGCAAATCACTTCATCTCTCTGAGCCGTGTTTTCCTCATCTGTGTACCTGACCTCTCTCCCTCACCCCATGAGAAACGATGCTCAGTCCAAAAGGATGCTGTGAAACTGGCTGATGTGATATAAACCTAAGAGGCTGTTGTAATAGACGGTGTAAAGTATAATTTGGTTCTGAATTGGAGCTGGCCAATTACTAAAAAAGAGTGAAGAGACAGGAAATGACAGTGAAGAAAGCCACATTCTAACTATGAATTGAGAAGTGGTCTAGGGAGGGAGGAGACGTAGGTTGGTAAAATGAATGCAAATCACATGCACCAACTCCCAGGATCAGTATCTCAAACACCCGAACATGGTTCTCCGGAGGCTCAGTGAGAAGACTTTCCTTTTAGAATCAAGCCCCTTTATTATATGCTCTGGCACATTTGAGTAAATAGTTAACTATATTATCAGGGCTTGCTATAGTTTTAAAGGGCCCCTGAGAGCCAAAGAAAAAAGGTTTGTTTCCACTGGAGTAGCAGAGCCAAGATTTACCTGCCCGCCTGAAATAACTAAAAACAAACAAACAAATATGTGAAACAGTCATTTTCAAGACATTGGGCATCAATGAAGGACAGTGATCTCTGAAAAGGAAGCAAATGCAGTGGCCCCTAGGATTGCCTGAGCTCTATGGTTGCTGTGAGAGAGTCTTCAGAATGTGGCTGGGGTTGGGGGAAGCCCGGTGGAACCTAGAGGACTCCCTGATTTGAGAAGACAGAGCTGAGAACCTGGGGAGACTAAGGCGGCCATAGTTTGCAAGACGCACTAACAGAGAGAAGCCAGAAACCCACAGGGCTGCAGAGGCTTCTGTCTCTGTGAGGAAACTGATGCTGGGAAAGAACTGTCTGGAAGGATTAGTGCCTGGTGCTCACACGGGGCTGCAAAGAGTGTTTTTCTCACCAGCCAGAATGGAAAACATCCTAATCCATGGGGCATTAGGTAGTCAGAAGGATCTTGCGTCAGTGATACAGTAATTACCCCTAGACGATATGCCGCTCTGGTTCTTCCTAAAAAATTTTAAAAGTAAGACTGAAAGTCTAAAAAGGCTTTTCTTCTTCTTCTTTTTTTTTAAGCTCAAAACATTTACTTTTTTGTGTTACAAAAACAAAAGTAAGTCCAAGCAGATAATGAAATAAACATGTAGGGCAATCTATCTTGAAGTGGGATAAATTACTCTAAAAGAAATGAATCCTGCATAGTTTTCCTTTCTAGTCAAGCATCTTGTTGTTTAATAAACTTCTTGTTTGAAAAAATGCAAAATTTTTATATTAGAATATATTTTAAAATGTATATTTCTATATTAGAAAAGAATGAATGTTCATACCAGCTTTATATGTAATAGCCAAAAATTGGAAACAATCCACGTGTCTATCCTCTGGGAACAAATTTAATTTCTGGAAGTCACCAAAGATGTGTGTTCTGGTTGGACATCACTGTTTAGGAATCAAATACAGAGAGACTGTTTTTCAAAAACGATCTCTCATGATGATCTACAAAGATGTGAGCTCAGTCGTTGAAAAAGAATGATCAAGATAAGCAGATAGGGGCTGGCCCCGTGGCCGAGTGGTTAGGTTCGTGTTCCTGGGGTTTTGCCGGTTCGAGTCCTGGGCACAGACATGGCACCGCTCATTGGGCCATGCTGGGGCGGCGTCCCGCATGCCATGGCTGGAAGGACCCACAACTAAGAATATACAACTATGTACTGGGGGGCTTTGGGGAGAAAAAGGAAAAAAATAAAATCTTTAAAAAAAAAAAAAAAGATAAGCAGATAGTTCCCCAAGGTGACTGTGTTGTATTGACGAATAAGCACCATCAAGATAAGCATCATTCTTATATTTTTAAAAATATTGTGTAGTGATGCCTTTCCATAAGAAAGAGCTATTTGTATGCTCACTGATTAGGCTTTGCTTCATAGTTTTACTGTGATAGTCGTCATTTGGGGACCCTGCTAACATAGATGTGTCTTCCTGGGAATTATTATGAGGTTAAAGTATTAACTGAGGATACAGTTGCTTCTAGGAAACATCTAAAATAGTCCATCCACCCCCAAAACAAGCTAGATATAAACATCACTTCTACATGTGGAATTTAAATTCAGTTTTGACAGATCTAAACTAGTAACTATAATGAACTAGGGAGCATTCACCCTTTTTCCTCTAATATGAAAACAAAGCCCAATCTTAGACTAAGCCAAAGCACAGTAAGATTGTCCCAGAGCACCAAACACATAAAAAAAAGGCCCCTTTCCCCTACCTAACAGTGAAAAGCTTGAAAAGTAGGCTGGTTACCTTTACCCAGCACCTATGGCGAGCCCAGGTTCATGACACCCTTATTCGTGGACCAGGTGGGGAGTCAAGGCTCAGGAAGAAGGAGAGCAGCCTCTGTCCTTGGCCTGTGTGTACACCACACTGCCGTATGCGCGTCTCATTGCTAAGAATTAGGTTTTGTGTGAATCAGGAAGTTTGGATTCTTTCTTTGAACAACAGTGACTTCTGAAAATCATGTGTCTGCTCTCTTTTCTCCTTGTTCTGAGTTCATAACGCCATGGGATTTTGTCAGCAACCAAATGGACGCAGACAGTCCAGTCTGCATGACGTGTGTGGGTAGATGCCCAAGCCCTTCTCCAAGTTATCCTTGTGTAAAATGCTTCCTCCTCTTCCTCTTCTAAGAGGAGAATGTGTGCATGTTGCTGAGGCCATTTATGATACATTACAACAATGTCCTGACATCAGTATGGTGCCTTCCAACCTAGAAAATTCTTGGTTCCTAGTGGGTCCTGAATCAACAATTGTAGAATAACAAATGCATGGTTTCGTTTGTAAAATGCTTATTTTATGCAAACAGAGTCAGATATCCCTCCCCATAACACTTTGTCATGACGTGGGACTCCAATATTTTTCGGTACAGACTTAGAAGAAATTGTTTTATTTGTAATTTCCTAAGTCAATATATTATCTGAGAGAAGAAAACCTTGGGTATTCAGAAGCAGAGAAGTGTTATATATACTTCCCTCTTCTGTAAAATGAGCATAAGAATAGTACCTGTCTTTGAATTTTTGTAAGAATGAAATAAGAGGAAGCACATAAAGTCATTCATAAAGTACCTTGCACAGAATATGTGCTCAAGAAATATTTAGTTATTATTATTGCTTCTGCCTTCCACCAACTGACCCCTGAGGCATGGGCATCCTCACCCCATTTGATCCCCCCGTCTCACCTAGAGTTCTTCTAACGTACAGACCTGGGCTTCCTCACATCTCCACATCTTCCGTATCTGTCCATCTTCTCCCAACCACATTTCAGCCTGGCTACTGAAATGTCTCTGGCCTCTTTTTCCTAACTTGGCTACCAAAGTGCTCATGCCCATTGCAGCATTTCTATTTTTCCTGGTCAAAACTGATGTGTCGTTATTGGGTCTCTTTTTCCCTTAGAAGGCACAGCTTGTCTGTTTCCTTTACCAAAGATTGCTGGAAACTTTGCCCAGTATCTAACGTGTCTCATACACATCCTGGCATTATTATTTTTCATCATCAAAAGATCTAGGAAGAAGCAGAGAACCCCATTACTGTATGGGATACAGAGGTCTTGGGAATACACGGAGTCATTCCAAATCAGTGCATTCAACTCATTGTCTCATTTAATATTGCATGTTACAATTGGATTAAAGGGCATTGCAGAAGGAAATAATTCACTTGAAAGCCATGTCATGTCTGTGTACACACTTTGCATCGTTCTCATTATAGTGTATATAAAATTTTATGTCCTGCTTTCCAGTCTTAAACTATTCTGAAAACATTTTCTGTGTTGCTTTTTAAAGACTCCTCTGAAAATATTTGTCTCTGGAGATTTTTATTTTCAGAGCTATCTATTTGTTCACTACCGTGTCCTAATTCTCGCCCTCAGACACCCAACCATCCCTAAGCAATGTTCTCGTTTCTCTTCCTCCACAGCCCCTCAAACATGCTAGTCCCTAAACTTTAGTCTCTGTATCTCCTGTCTTTATCTTTCATGTTCTGCTTGAGTGGTCTCTTCTAAAGCTGTCAGTTCAGCTGAACAATGTTAAATGTGTGCCTTTGGACCCCATGCATCTTCTGAATCTCAGCCTGGTGTCTGTAGTTGTTCAGCAGATGCCCTTAGTGAATCACTCCTTCAATGCCTGAAACTTGAAAAGCCTAAAACTGAATTCATTCCTTTTCCTCTATCCTTTTTCTGTAGTTTTTTTTCTTAGTTAATAGATTAATCCATGCTGGAAATCTTAGTGCCGTTTCTGACTCCACTGTCTTCCTCACCTCCACATAAAACTAGACAAGGTTGTCCAACCCCTTATCTCTTGCTGTCTGTTGGTTAGGTCCCCAGTCTTGTCTTTAGGTCTTCAACTTTCCTTCATTAATTACAATCTATCCTGTACTTTCCCACAGCACAATTTGTTTGTAATTAGATGAGTAAAATGAATCCATTATGAACCCACCATGGCTCCTTGTGGACTGTAGAGTGCAGACTTCTCAGCAGGACATATGAGAGTCTTTGCTATGTAGCTTTGCCTCCTATCTCTGCCCTACCACACTGAGGAAGCCCTTATACTTAGAATCCATTCAGAGGACACTCTAGGAGCTGAGGGCCTGCTAAAATCCTGGAGTGACTTAAAGGAACACAGACACTATTTGTCAATTGTTAGAAATTTAGTAATTGTGTTGGGTCCAGCATCCTCCCAAGTTATAGGAAACATGCAGTTGGTGGGTCCAGACCCAGCGAAAAGAGAGAGATTTTCACAAAGCTTTCACAAAGGCATAATATTCCTGTAGCTTCCTGTTCTTCTCCATTTCTTGGTCCCCTCCCTACTATTCATTTAAGGTACAGAAGAGGCAGAAGAGAAGCTCCTGACGTTATTTGTCCAGGGGCGTCCTTCCTTTGATGTCCCATGGTTATAGAATCACCGTAAGGTCCAACTTTATACGTGAAAGTAGAGATTTACCTAAACCTTGCAAGGCAGTGAGTGGGTGACTCATTTCAATGGAATGGAGGATGGTGGCGGAGATGGCAAGAGCATACTAACACAATTGGTTGAGGCAACAAAAAGAAAGACCATCAATCCATTGTGCAAATGTATGACTGTATTTAGCTATTATACTTTCAGAAGTCTTGGTAGAGAAAGGAGGAGGGCAGCACAGTGAAACTTATCTGCTGCCTATGTTGCTAGTTCTCCTCATGATTAATTAGATGATTCTCTAATATACTCAAGGAATTCATTCTCCAAGAGATTTGTTCCTTTATACCTTTGAGTCCATGCCATTCTCTCTCCCAGAATGTTCTTTCCTTTCCATTTTCTGTTGTGTCAAATCCTACCCATCCTTCAGGTCCAGTTCAAACTCACCTCTCCTGTAAATCCTTCTCCAAATTTGTGTTCCTTCTGCCTCTGTACTCCCATCACATTTGGTCCAATTGCTGGCAGAGCACTTTCCACAGTGTATTCCTGTTGGAGTTTCCATGTCTGCCTCACGTTTTAGACCACAGCCTCCTTTAGGTCTGAGCCATCTCTTTTTCCCCGTTCAATTCCAACGCCCTAGCACCATGCCTTGTTTCAGTAGGCACTCAATAAACCCTTTGTACACTTTTTAAGTTTAGCTCTTGTGCCCTCATAAGTTTTTGCTCAAAAGCACAATCATTTTGACAGCTTTTGATCTAACACGTGATTCACAATTTGCATTGACAAAACCATGCACAGCAGTTCATTGTGATGCAGATAGCAATGAAACAAGACCTCTCAGATCTTTCCTCTATTTGTTAAAATGATGACATCAAGGCATCAAGATGAATTATCTAAAAATCTTGCCAAGGGGAGATCTTAAAGGAGAGTTGAAGAAAGCTTATCATCCATTTGAGACAAGGACATAGTTGGATTTATTAGGAAAGGAAGAGACAGAAGTAAAGGATGCCTAGACACTGAGGTCATTAGGGGCAGAGGCAGGGCTTTACTCATTTCTGTGTCTACCCGGTGCACCATAAAGACATGAGGGCTTCACCCTCAGTGGGAACTCAGTCAAGGTGCTATCCACATTTGTTGATATTGCTATTTGTTGAAAGTTACATTAATGGCTCAGTTTGGCTTAAGAAGTCAATAAACATGTCTTCAGTAGTTTGTCAGGGATTTCTAGAATTTCTTACTGATCTCTTCTTCCCACACAGAAATTGTCTCTTCATGTAATAAGACAGTGAAAACAACTGGTTGTTACAAAGAGTCATGCATGACAAGGCTAGAATGGATTTTAGAAATTATCAAGCACAGTATGCCCACTAGAGTCACATTTACACAGACAGGCTGTATCCAGGTGTCCTAGGGGCTGTTTTCTAGTTGCAAGAACTTGAACAATTTACTTAAAACCTATGAGCCTCAGTTTCTTCATCTGTAAAATGAGAATTATGATTCCTTATTTTGAAAATTACAAGAGAAAAAGTATATAAGCATCAACGTACTGCCACCGAAAGGGCCTTTAATAATGTAAGTTTTATTCTTTTTTCCCACCACATAGTCAGAATCCAAACTTACCATCCAGAATGATATATTGGGATACTTCTGTAAGGGAAATAGGCTAAGAAGCTTCCTACAGAAGGCTGAAATCTGGCTGGGTGGAGTGACACACAGGGTCCACTCCAATATTCCAGCCTTTGAGTGCTTCCAAACTGGATTTTAGAATAGCTACTTCTGATACAGGGTGATAGATATTACGCTGGGCTGTGAATGGTGCAATGGAGGAATGAGGCAATATCCAGAAGCCTGGAGATATGCACAAAGGCTTCTCAGAAGAGAGGACACCTGAGCTAACATTCATCACAGGAGTAAGGCTTAGTCACATGGATGAGATGTGAGCAACCAGACACTGGGGGTGCAAAGCTTAGAGACACGGGACTCAGTGATGGGAGTCAGCAAGTAGAGAGTGAGGCTTGGAACATGTTAGGGTTTGGAAAGTGAAAGAAACCTGATATATGATGGCCTTGTGAGCTTTCTATTCAGAAAGGAGAACATAATTTGAAGGAATGGAGAGCAATGAAAAGACTTCAAGTTAAGGAGTAACATGATCAGATCTGTGTTTTACAAATACTGGGTAGAGAATGATAGTGTTTGTTCGGTGGAGATTGGGGGCTGAAAGCAGGCAGAGCTGCCAGAAAACTATTCCGAAACTGTAGATGAGAACTAAAACAGAAACAAGGTGGAAAGAGAAAGCTGGAAGGATGGGAGAGCTGTTAAGGAAGTAGAATCTCCAGCTTAGGAGGACCTGGCTGTGGAATGTGGGGAGGAGGAAGGCAACAAGGATGAGACCAAGGTTTCTGACTTGAAGAATGGTGTCAGTCACTCCCCCCAAAATAAGGAACAGAGGTTTGGGAGGTGGTAAGGCAAGGATGAGTTCATTTGGGGATCTGTTGAATTTGAGGATGGCCTGAGACCACCAAGTGGAGATGCACAGCAAGCATCTGTATAAGGAGACCTATCCACGTCCATGACGAGGAGAATGACCCTCCCACATTCCTGTTGAATCTGACCACCTCCATTCTCTGTTTCCAGTACTTTGTCTTCACTGGGGTGCTGGCCATGGTGACCTGTGCGGTTTTCCTCCGACTGAACTCTGTCCTGAAGCTGGCCGTGCTGCTGATCATGATCGCCATCTACGCCCTGCTGACCGAGACCATCTATGCAGGTCTCTTTCTGCGCTACGACAACCTGAACCACAGTGGAGAGTAAGTGCCCACTGTGGCATGTTCGAAAGTGCTCGACTTTCCACAGGGAGTGAGGGATGTAGAGTTATTGAAACTTGGAGACTAACTGGATACTGACTTAGAGTTCTCAACTCAGGTACTCTCTTGTTTACAAGTCTAGGTGAAATCCCTAGTTTTCAGTTTTATCATTTATGTTAATGACACCTTAACTAACTAATTAAAGTTTGGACTAAATAGTAACTAAATAATAGCCCAGGTCACCTCCAAACCTAATAACGCATAATTCCTTTAACAGCTCCAAGACTTGTAGGGTCTCCTTACAATTTGGCTGTAACGATATTAATAATAGCAACCACTGTGCTTTGAGAACTTACTATATCCTTGAATTTTATTATTTTTGAAATACAGAAAAATACAAAAAAATAATGTCTGAAGCCTAGATTTCTTAGAGAACAGAGCCTGAGGCAAGGCTGAAGGGCTCATGCAACTCCAGGGCAGTGAAAGGAAGGGAAAATGTAAACTGATGCCATGTTATGCTGGCCACGTGAGTGGGGAAGAGATTGAGCTGGTACCTTGGAAGATCCACTCAATGGAAATGCCTCTGGATGGGCCATAAGGTGGGCAAAGGTGTCTCAGAACAGAGGAAGGGAGAGGAATTTGTCTGCTGGCTCCTTCCCTCTCCCGTCTCCCTTAGTCACGGTTGACTCTGGATGGACTTCTTGATGATATCATTTGGCCTCTTCTGCAGCCCGTGGGGAAACCAGACTCCACGCCTGCAATATGGTGCTTCATCTGAGCTGGAAGTGGTGGAAAGAGCCAGACACTGAACCTGTGGCTGATTGGCCTCCGGTGTAGGAAGCACACAGGTCTCACTGAGCCAGAATAAGTGGCCAACAGTCTGAGAGAAAGATGAGACCAAGATAATCTAAGAAGCCTGGGAAAATACAGCTGATGCTAATAATATGAACATTTATGAACCAATCCCTAGAAATAAGCAATGCTAACAATTAGTCATATTTACTTCTACATTTATAAAACAAAAAAGCATTTCAGATATTGTTGGAGTTCCCTTCCCCAAGATTGTTCTCCTCTCTTTCTCCCAAGAGACAACTTCTAATGCACTTAATTTATATTCTTTCCATCCATTTTTTAATATATATTTAACTATGTCTAGACCTATAAATTATAATATTGGTTTGTTGTCATGCAATATTGTCTTTTTTAGATCTATCTACATTGATATCTGTGGATATCATTCATTTTAGCTATTGTATGTACATATTATACAATATGAACATACCAAAATATATCTACTCTTTGACCTATTAATAGACATTCAGGCTGTTATTTTCGCCATTTAAAAAACACTCCAGTGACCATCAATGGGATTGTCTCCTGGGGTTTATATCTAAGAGCACACTTGCTGGGTTGTAGGGTATCTGCATTTTCCACTTTCTAAAATATTGCCAGATTGCTCTCCAGTGCAGTTAAAACAATTTCCCTGACAGCAGTGGTCTTCTTGCTCCTCATTCTCACCTATGCCGTTGTTAGACTTTTTAAATTCTTATTGAATCTACTGGGGGGTGAATTTTATTTCCTTGTTTGCATTAGTAGTTCCCAGATCACAAGTAAGTTTGGGCATCTTTTTGTTTGTTTATGGACCATTTGGGTTTGTTTTCAGATGAACTGTCAGGTCATATCCTTTGCCTGGTTTTCTATTAGGTCGTTTGCCTTGTTCTTACTGGATTTGCAAAGGTTCCTTGTCAGTTCTGGATGCTAATTTGTGTCTGTTATGCATTGCATCATACACATTAGGTACATTTCCCTGTTCAGTCCTCATGGCAACAACCTGAAGAACACAGGCGCAGAGAGGTTAAACAAATACCCCTGTGCACATGCTAATAAATAGCACATCTGGATTCGAATTCAGGTCTTTCTGGCTCCAAAGTCCATCTTTGTAAATACTACACACACCTCTGTTAAATCAGACTGAAGAATCTCTCACTATATGCCCAGGGTTCTTAGAAAGTCAAAACAGTTTCAATTCAGTGGATGGTTAGTGACAACAGATGTCCCACGGCCACGCAGAAACTAGCACAAAAGAGGGGAAAGAGATGTATGAACAAAACAGGCCATGTTTGTGGTAAAAATAAAAATTAAACCATCTAAAATCTATTCATTCAAAGGGGAACACCACGTTAATAGAACAAGCCAGGACTTTGGCTGCAAATCCAGGCTCTGTTGCATTAGAAAATCACTTCCCATCTCTGGACCTCAGTTTGCTCATCACTAAAGTGGAATAATCTTACTCTTTCCGGGGCCTGTGTGAGGCTCTGCTGTACATGGCACATAGTAGGTGATGAGTATCTGTTCATTCCTATCCCCTCCTTCCTTCTTAGGAAGAGGTTTAGTTCTGAACTCCATTTTGAGGTCTTAAGTAAAAGCTGGTGGTTGAACTGTTAAGCAAGATTGTGAAAGTAAACATAGTCCCAAACTCATTGCTGCTGACATTCAGGTGCTTTTCTCAGCTTTTTCCTTACTCAAGGTCAGTTATTGGTTGGTCTTGTATTGACTCACACTTTGCTATCAACGGAACTAAATTAACAAGGAATGGAAGAGCTCTTTCAGCCTTCCCTCTCAGCTGCTCAGTTGATTATAAATCAACAGGTCAATAGTCACTGTTTATCTGGTTGGCAGGCACAGGTTGCTCATGCTGTTGAAGATTTAGTCAACACTTTAGGAACTCACATGGTTCAGGGACATTTCTGCTGGTTATTCCTGGGGGTCAGGTACCTGTGTAATAGAAAGTATAGAGAACCTTGCATGGGGCAACCTGCCTGCATCTCCATCGAGATGGTACCAGATACTCTAGACTGGCGTCTCCCAATCTGTTCATGAGGTCCTCTCCATAACAACCCCATCTCAGTGGATGACACTGAGCCCAAAATAGTCCCTAGAGATTCATCTTGCTCAGCATCCCCTGTAAGGAAGCACCACATCATAACACCTGTGAGCACAAGTTTAGAAGTTAAACCACTTCAGGTCAAATCCCAGCTCTGTCATCAACCAGCTTTGTGGTCTTAAGGTAATTAATTAAAAGTGGCTTAACCTCTCGAAGCACCATTTTTGTCATCTGTAAAGTGGGTAATAATAGTTCTTATGTTGTAGGAATATGAGAGATCAAATGTGATGATGGAAACCTGGCACGGAGCCTCACATCGAATAAGCATTTGGTTAGTGCTAACAATTGTTATTGGACATACCCCCTCCACACCATAAATTCTGCTATTCTAGAAGTAATCTCTACTCTGCTGTCACCTAACTGATCTCCCAGCGTCCACTCTCAATTTGTCCTTCTCAAAGCCATCAAAGCCATCTGGTCAACTCATTATCCTTCTTAAAACACTTAAGGGGCTCCCTATTGCCTCTGAGAAGCTAAAAGTTCAACCTGTTTATCAAGGACTTCAAAGATCTTCCTGGTCTGGCCTCTGCGGACTCTCCCAATCTTATCTCCTACAACTCTACAGGTCACCATTGATAGGCTGTATTCTAGCCATGGGAAACCATGTACTGTTTACCAAGTGAGGTTCTTTACTTACTTCTTTCTGCCTGGTATGTCCATCTCCCTGACTGTTTCCAACTCATCATTCTCAAGGTCCAACTCAAGGACAACCTCGTCAGTGAAGCCCTCTTTAATCATTCCTCATTTGCTAATCCATACACATAATTTTTTATCATTGCACTTCTCTCTCTGCATTGCAATCATTAATTTCCATGTCTTCCTATTCCATTAGAATAAGAGCTTTTGAGGGCAAGGACCATTACTCATGTTCATATTTCTGGAACGTAGTAGAGTATCTGGCAGCAGGTGTCCAGTTAAACATTTGTTGAATGAAACGTTAAGTGAATGAGTGACTGAAAGAAACAGCTCATTTGGAATCACATTACAACACCGATTCACGGTAAGCTAAGTGTCATCTATGAACAACCTCTAAGATTTTTGCCCACCATTGCCCTTAAACTGTGTGTACTCCATCCTGTAAGCACGATTTCCTTTCGAACTTAAGTGTCATACCTTTTCTACAGGCTTTTCTAGGCCCTGCAGATTCACAGATGAATAAGACATTATTTCCATCTTCAAGGACTTAGGGGCAGACAATCGCAAGTAAGTGCAGATCAGAGGGCATGGTAGCTCCTGAGATCTGGACTGATAACCGGCCTTTACCATTCACTAGATCTGTGAACCAGAGAAAGTCATTTAACATCTGAACCTCAGTTTCTTCTTTACTAAAATAGGGATAATAGTATCTTAATTATTGATATTACAATTAAATCAGGCAAAGTATGTAAAGTGTTATTAAAGGGACGGCATAAAATCAGCACTTAGCAAACGTACTCATTAGCATGGCAAAACTGTAAGAGAGAAATTCAAGGTGGCTGGTTTATTTTGGGTTTCATGGGGGGAAATTGGAACTAATAGCTAAATTAAAAATTTGGCATCAGATGCACAATGGCTAAAGCTCTGGACTTGTTGTCTGTGATGTGAATTCTCATCCTGGCTCTCACAGAAATCAGCTGTGTGACTTTGGGCAAGTGACTTCTCCCTGGGCTTCAGTCTTCTACCTGTAAAATAAAAGTCTTGCAGGGGACTTTATATAATGTATGACATACACCATACGGAATAGAATGGACCCAGCCAACTCACGTGTAAAGTATTTAATTACTTGAAATTATTTTCATAGTATATACTAAGTGAAAAAGTAGGTTATAAAACAGTATGAACCACACGATCCTAAATCTGTAAACATATTTTTGCATGGAGGAAAAAGAAATGACATTCAGTTGGCTCCAAAGTATTAAACAAAGTATTGTTTTCTCTGGGTGGTAGACTTAAGGACAATTTATATTTTCTTATTAGATTCCAAATTCACTACAATTAGCATAAATACTTTTGTAACGAGTAACACTCCAATTAAATATTAATTGTTCTGACACATCAGATAACATGATCTCTAAAGATTGTTATAGCCCTGAGAATTACATTATTCTACATGTGTTTTCACTCAATTATGCCCTTTTCTTAGCATACAAAGATGGTAGTATTAATTCAGTGATTTTATTAGTACAAATAAACTAGTTCAAAATGTCCTTGGTTTTAAGTCTCTGCCACCCAATATCAAGCAAAGTATTATAATTTTGTATAGATTTCTGCCATTTGACTCTCTTTGGAAGTTCTTCAAAAAATCGTGGAAGTACAAAAAAAAATCCTTTTAAATTCGAATCCCAGTTTTCTTTGGATGTTCCCTGGCCCAGCTGGCTTACTATGCAAATTTTTCAGTCTTCACTCAGGTCACATTTTTTCCATCTGAAATACGTTCTAAAGCCTCAAAGACCCTTCATAATAATGTTACTTTTCTTCTGAGTTTGATCTAGTCATCTCTCTACTTTTGGTCAACCACTGCTTTCAAGATGACTCAAGAAGTATTTATGTTAGCTCTTGAAAGCGTGTTTTAAGTGATAAATTGCTGGGCTTAAGAAAAGTGCTCTATATCACAAAGAACAGAATATCAGAGTAGGAGTTCGGGTATATCCAGGAGGAGTTAAACCTAGGGCATCTCCCATTCAAACTAAACGGTGTGGACGAGGGATTTGTTTAAAACACCACCACTAGAAGCAAGCTCATGTGCCACTAGCTTTTAAGCCAGCGAGCTAAGCAAGATGTTTGTCCTGTCCCTATACAGCCGACCCCATCTTTTCCTCCTGAGGACTTATCACCTTTTAACACTCAGCTCTTGAGTCCTCAGTGAACATCCAGCCTGGTTCCTTTCTCTTCCCATGTATTCCCATGGCAACAAGGATGTATCCTTATCAAGGAGCGTGTTGCGTTATGAAATTATCTGTCTATTTGATTCTTTCCTTTACTGGATTGTTTTGAGGGCAAAGACAATGTGCTCTCTTCATTTCTGCATCCCAGCACGTGCCTGGTACACAGTAGCTGCTCCATCATTATGTGCTTGGCTGGGCCTATAGAAAAGAAACACAGTAATGAGTATTACCTATTATTAGCATCTTATCTCCAAGGGAAAGCAGATGGGACTAGGAATTCACAAACCTGAATCTTGTTCCTGCCCACAGAGGCCTTGCTCCCCTGGGTTCCCCTATACATAGCACCTCCCCAAAAGAAAGTACATTTCCATCCCAAAATCCCTGTTCTGCCTGGAGAGCTGGATTGGGCCTGGCCCTGTATTAGCTGGGAGGGTCTTTTAGCATAAAGCTAGATGAGAAGCTGGTCTTGGCAGCTGGGTTAATGCCCCTGTTTCCTGAAGCCCCATGCTACTCTTACTGGTCTCCATCAAGAAACAAAAAGGGAAAGCTGGAGATTGCCCGGGTGCAGCCATATTAATGCTCACTCTACTCCTTCCTCTACGCACTGCATCTCATCTGTGATGGCCCCGTTGTGTCCTTAAGCCACATCAGGATTAAGTCACTCCTGAGTGAGTCTGAGTATATTTGTGCTTGTGGTCGAGAGACAATAAAAGAAGGGAGTGATGTGATAAAAAAAAAAAATTCTGATGACCGTGGAGTAAACAGATGGTAGAGGGTAACGTGGACAAGCTATTGGAAATCATGGTGGTAGTACTCAGTTGCGGAGGTAGAGACGGAGAGAAGTGGATGGACTGGGGACATATTTTGATGGAAAAGCTAACAGGGTTTGGATATTGGGGTGGTGACGACTGACTTCTAGTTTTGTTTTTGTTTGGGGCTCAAGCACCTGGTGCATGGATAAGGGGCATCGCCTGAGGTGGAGAAACCTGAGGGAATAGCACAGGTGATAGAAAGCAAGTCACGACATCCATAGAGACGCTTTGTCTTCTTCCAACAGAGATTTCCTGGGGACCAAGGAGGCGTCGCTGCTGCTGATGGCCATGTTCCTCCTTGCTGTGTTCTACCACGGACAGCAGGTAATCCAACATTTTACTGTAACTACCCTTGGTTATCTGGCATTTCCTGTTACGATAAAACTATCCCACAGTCTCTGCTCTTCTTTGCAGCCAATGACTGTTACCTGCTTGCAGCAAGTTATGATTCTTAATGACTCAATTCCTAATAAAGACCTCCTGAAAAAAACTAAGCGGGAGAAGAGGGTTTGGAAAGCAAGGTGGTTTTAACACCCTTTAGGTATTTCTCTTTCAAAGAGAACATTGTTATAAAAAAAAAAAAAAAGAAGAGCTTGCAATTTCCAACTGAGGCAAACTGGGATCCCTCCCGATTCTATTGCCTGGATAAAGTCATCACTGTAGAAGTTGGGTGCTGTAGTGGGTAAACGATCAAATTCGAGGATGGGCTGAGGCCGGGTTCTAATCCTGCCACTGCCTCTCAGCAGTTTGTGACCTTGGGAAAATTACTTATCTCTCTGAGCTTCAGTTTCTTCATCTCTAAAATAAGACAGTAATCCCTAAATAGGGCTGTTTAGAAAAATCATTTGAGATTCTTGTGCACAGCATTTTGCGCGCTGCCTTATGTAAGCAGAGGAAGTGCTTCATTGTTGAGTTCTCATAAGTAGATAAAGTGCCTACTGTATTGATGCCACTTCCTTAGGAGCCTCTACTCTGCCAGGATCTGGGGTGGGCACTGTGGGTAGCAATGTCCAAAACCCCATCCCTGGCCCCAAAGTTTTCCAGTCTCCTGGAGGAGAGCAGACCCTAAATAATGCAATGGGGGTCATGCTATGTGTGGATCAGACCATCCAAGGACGTCAAGAGTCAGAGAGGCAAGAAATTATTCTGCCTGGGAGCATCATATCACGCTTCACCCAAGAGGTGTCGCCTGCTGTCATCAGTAGGACTTCTCCATGTGGACTCAGACTGCTAATGCGACAATGTCCATCACTTGGGGAGATTGCCATTCCCTGGGAGAGCCAGGCCCTGCCAGCTTCACCGCCCTGCCCTGGAGCCTGGTCCATCTTTCTTTACCCTGCGTGCACTTCAAAAAAAGTAAGCAGAAAAGGAGAAAAACGAAACAGGAAGACTTTCGGCTAGAGCAGAAATAGAAACATATCACTGAGAAATCACCATGGAAACGGGGAGGTAACAAACCCTGAGAAATCAGGATGAAGCAGCCCAAAACTCCAGGAACCCAGAGACACATATTTAAGTTATTTGTAATAAAGGGGGTGGTAAGATGTAGTCAAGGGAGAAAAAAAGAGTAATTTAAAAACTCAGCAAGGAAGAAAAGGGGGAAAGAGCTCCTAAGTACCAAGCTCCTACTATGTGTCTGGTACTTCACCTCTACTCTCTCATTTAATCCTCACAACAACCCCAGAATGGTGGCTCTTATCCATCCCATTTTACAGATGAAGAAAGTCATGTTACTCAGCTAGCGAGTGAGAGACCTAGAATTCAAACCCAGTGCTGTCTCCAAAACCCAAGCTTTCCACTTCTCTACTCTGGACAAAGACAGAAGAAGTTGTCTACATACCAGCACAATCGCCCAGCTACATGCCCACTCAATCCTGCATTGTGACTTTGACTTGTTTTAAAATTTCAGCTGAATTTGTGGTGAAACAATAAGCCAAATGTCAGAGTCTAGCCATTTCCAGAATTCCTCTCTTTAGGTCTGTCTGGTTCTCTGTGAGAGCCGGGTTCATGTCTTCCACGTCTTGATAGCTTCTCGTTACAGAGAACTCCTTAGTCTGACATGCAAATGACAGCCCATTTGAGGGCTATAGAGACAGAATCAGACAAGGCAATCCTGCAGAAAAACACACACACGCTCCATCACACAGGTTGAAACTGACAAGCGAGAAATCCTCAGAGATGGCTAAAAGAGAGCAAGTTCAGAGTGAGGGTCCTAATTCCAAATTAAGAAGGATGCTTCTGCCTCCTCCGTCACCTTAAGAAATGACTCTGTGCCCTGTCAGTGCCCTCTTCCTCAAAACCCTTCTGACATTCTGACTCAATTTATTCTCTTCTCCGTCTGCCCTGGGAAAGCGGATAACCTAATCACGTTATGAATATACATAAAGGAAGAGTATGTAAGTGCATAACGAGGGTCTGGGTGCTTAGGTGACATCTGATTTTTTTCTTTTTTCTTTTTAACTTTCAAAAGGCTTTGAAATTACATAATCACATTCTATAACTGTATCAGTTACAGGTATAGGCTTTAGAGTAGGGTAGAAAATATTCAAACCCCAACTCTGCCACTTAGTAGATATGTGACCTTCAGTGACTTACACAGCTTTCTGAGTCTTAGTTTTCTCCCCTGTAAAATGGGTATGATAATAACAGGTTCTATAGGGTTGTGATAGTATTCTATGAAAATACAATTATAATATACTTATCCCAGTGGTTTCCACGTAGAATAAGAGCTCAAAAATTGTGAGCTATTAATATTTTATTTTGAAAACAAGCCTCTGAAACAAACAGGGAAAGTGTTATTATCCATCTGGTCCCAAGGCAGGAGCAGAGACCCAAGTTAGTTGAGGTCACAAAGCCAATAAGGAAAACCAGACAGAAACAGGACTTACAAATGCCATAATTTCTGGGTACTTCCTCCTTCCACCATGAGTCGCTACCTCTCCATGTTAGAGGAGGTTTATGCAGGATTGCATCACTGCCGTGTCATCCATTCATAGCATCTGTCAGGATCCGACAGATACTGTTCATCGGGATGAAGTCTGTCCACTCTTAGCTTTGCTACCTGCTTCCACTTGTCTCCCTCTGTGACTCAGAGGCCCTCTATTTTTACTAAAGGCTGAATAATGCCCACTGATGCCTGGTACGCAACAGCATCCCAGTGGGAGCATGTGTAATTACACATCTCCAGGGTGACGGAGGCAGTTATGTAACTGAATAATTGGGAAATTTCATCTTGCACATATGTGAAAGCGATATGCCAAACAATTCCTCCTTCTCTGAGGCAGGTGAACATTCTGAATGGTGGACAGGGAGGGCGGGGTCAGGTGCCTCCCCCCTCGGGCATGATTCACTTGCATCCTTGAAGATTCGGCTCCATTTATAGCAGTGGAAGCCACACCTGCGCACGGGGACAGAGATCAATGAGGTCATGTTGCCTCTCGCTTATTTCCGAGTCTGATAAAGACAGGCAATAGGATTGTGTGGCTCAGAAGACCCAAGCCTTGGAACCAAATAGTCTTGAATTTGAGTCCCAGCAATGTCATTGAGAGAATGAGTGAACTTGAGACACTCAAACTCCCAGAGCTGCCTTTCCTTTACCTGTAAACTGGAAACCTGTTATCTGTCAAGTTGCAGACCAGCTGAGTAAGAATGGCTGAATATAGTGTAGGAATTGAGTCACAGCTCAGAGTCAAAATGCCCTGAGTTCAAAGCCAGCCCCTACTTGTGAGGCCTTGGGCACTTGACTTCGCCTTACTCTGCCTCCATTTCCTCACCTGTGAAATGGGCATAATAAAATACCTCCCTTGTTGAGTTGCTGTGTGATTAAATGCTCTTCAATACATATGAAGTGCCTAGAACAGTGCCTGGTCCAAGGCAAGATTTCAGCCAGGGTTAGCCATCATTATGAGCTACAGCCTGGCACAAAACATATGAACAATATGGGTTAGTTCCCTTGGCACTCTTCTCAGATAGCCAATTCTCTAATGGTTTGGTAAAAATCAAGAAAGAGAGTGCACTTCCAAATCAATTGACATTTCTTGAGCAAATTCTGAAGATTTTTCACTGTTAAAAACTCAGTGCCCGTGCCTTCTATATGCTTTGCTTTCTCCATGTCTGCTCCAGCCACACTGTTGACATGATCTCTTTCCTTTTTGTGCTCTTCTGTCACCACTTGGCTGTGAGTAAATCAAAGGAAGAGACTGAGTTTCATGCACCCTTGTATATCCAGCACCACGCACATAGTAAGTACGCTAGATCTTTAGTAAACTGAAGAGGACTACTTGCCTTCCGTGGAGATTAAATAATATGTGATGGATGCCTGCCTTCGTGAGACTGGCTTTGTCGAGAGACAAGGGTGTACGTGGACTAGAGCGTCTCTTCATGGACTTGGCTTCGACGCAGCAACCTGCAGTCACCTGGCCCAGATGTGAAGTGTGCTCCTGCATTGGGGCTGGAAAATCCTTGTTTAAATCAACTCCATATTCCAGATTTCCCTCCCCATGTTTCTCACTTGAATTCAATTAGATGAGAGTATTTCAACAGAAAAGAAATAAAAAGTTCCCTCTTGCTTCAACTAAGCACGCCCTTGTAAGGGGGAAGACAAAACATTTAATTTGGAAATAGTTGTGGATAAGAAGAGACTGTCCTGCAACTGGACAAATAAAAACTTGATACTCTTGAATCCGGAAGGAAAAAATTAAGCACAACTTTCTTCTGACTTTATCCATAGATGCCTTAAATTGCAGTCGTACCTTGTAAATCTGTGTTTTAGGCATTTTGGAATTCTTTTACATGCATCATGTGATTTGGTCCATATAATAGATCCATATAATAATCCATGTCTCTTGAATTAGACATGATGGGGCGATTATCTTTATTTTTTAGGAGAAGAACCAAAATACAAGAAGTCGAACAACTTTTCCAAGGTCACACAGCAACTTGGTAAAACAGTCAGGACTAGTATTCTTTTGTATGACCTGCTGCCTCCACTTATTTTTTTTTTTTCTTATGGAAAATTTCAAACATATACAAATGTATACAAAATAGTATAATGATCTTACAGCTTCCACAATCATCAACTTATATTGTGTCTTTTTTCATCTATGGCCCTATGCATTTCGCTCATTGCTCCTTCCTCATTATTTTGAAGCAAATTCCAGATGTCCTATCATTTCATCTGTAAATACTTCAATGTGTATCTAAAAGATAGAGAATTTTAACCTAATCACAATACTATTAACACGCCTTAAAAAAGAAAATGGTAATTCTTTAACATTGTCAACCCTCCACGCAGTGTTTTAATTCTTAGTTTATAACTATAATTTTCAAGTTTGTTTCAAATAAGATCCAAATAAAGTCCACATATTGCCACTGGTTGATGTGTCCCTTAGTGTTTTTTAATCTATAGGACCACCCTCCATCTTGTTTTTTTCTTGCAATATTTTGTGAGAATTCTCGGACTTCGACAATGTTTCTCAGTCTAGAGTTTGTCAATTGCATCTTCTAGGGGTATTTAACATGTCCCTCTGTGCTGTGTTTTTCCTGCCTTGATAGTTGTGTCTAGAAACTTCATAAGATTCAGGTTCAGTTTTTTCCTGCAAAAATATGTTATTAAGAGTCCCATAACTTCTGCTTGTCTCTCTTTTTTTTCGATGTTAGCAGCTATTGATAATAATAACCTATATTCATTCATTTTATAGCAAGTCATTCCCACTCCTATCAATAGTCCATAATTTATTCGCTAGAATCTGTTTTTAAAGAGAATTTTCTCCTTGCCAACTATTTGTTACCTCCAACTACAGCTCATAAAGCAAAGGCAGGATAAGTGCCTGATTCTTTCCCTATAAATTTGTTCCCTATAAGTTTCCCAGTAAGTTTGTTCCCAAGCATCACCCAGAGGAGACCAATGAGGTCTTCTTTATTTTGGTTATTTTTGAGGAAGATTAGCCCTGAGCTAACAGCTGCTGCCAATCCTCCTCTTTTTGCTCAGGAAGACTGGCCCTGATCTAACACCAGTGCCCATCTTCCTCTACTTTATATGTGGGACGCCTACCACAGCATGGCTTGCCAAGTGGTGCCATGTCCACACCCAGGATCTGAATCGGCAAACCCCGGGCCACTGAAGCAGAACATGCTAACTTAACCGCTGCACCACCGCGCTGGCCCTGAGGTCTTGTTTTTTATGTCATTATGAACTTATGCATTCTAACATATTTCCTGTGTTTCAACCCTTTGCAATTATTACTCTTATTAAAGCTGAACTTATTACATCTTTGACAAGTGAGCGCCTACTCACATTGGCCTCTGGGTCCTTTTGACACAACCCGAGTAGTCTCCAAGCTTGTACATTTTCTGCCCTAAACTTCAGCCATTTCTGCAAAGAGTGTGAGGTCGTTTTTGTAGGAATTGATGTTTTGAAGCCACAATCTGGACCCTGGGAGTGCTCATTGCTACTAGATTTTCATTGTTTCTAGGCCTCGATTTCAGTAGGCAAAGCTATGAGTTCAAAGTGATACTTCCATTTCATAGTAGAGACCATAGGCTGTTGACTTAACCTCATCAATCTTCTATCTGCGTCTCCTTTTTCCTTTCCATAAATTCCAGTTCTCAGTGACACCAACACAATTACTCATTTGCTTTATCTTACAATTCACGTCCGATAGTCTAAGAAGAATAATACAAACACTACCACCTACAATATGATTGTTGTAAACAGTTTTAAGATTCTTTCTGAGGTCTTTTTATCTTCAAAGTATTTCCCTCTACAGATGAGTCATCAGATTGTTGTGTTAAAGACATTTGGAATAGTTTCTCTCCGTGTGATTGCACATGTAGGTTCATTTGTTTATTTGTTTGTTTTTGAAGAGTTTTTAAAAAAACTATTTAGTTTTATAATTAAGTAAAATGTTTCCATGATTCTAAAGTCAAGTTTATAAAACAAGATATAATTTTTTTTTTGTCTAAATTCTATTCTTATTCCTCCACCCTACTCCCTCCCTTCCTCATCTGATCAGTAATTATTTTTTACGGCTTATTCTTCAATTTTTAAAATAAATATAAATACTTATATATATATGGAGAGAGAGAAGTGGCTATCTCCTTTTCTTAGATCAGTGGTGGTGTACCACACACTTTTCTTGACCCTGGAGACCAGTCCGTCAGAATATAGAGAAATAGGCTTCATTTCTTTTTATAGCTGTATACAATAGTTTATTCAACCAACAAAGTGAACACTTTGGTTATTTCTAGCTTTTGTTATTACAAATTCTGCTGAATGAATAACTTTATGCCTCTGTCTTTTTTACTTTTGCCATCCACTGAGACTGTCACACAAGACAAAGAAAAGAAACTAGCTGAATTTTTTTAAGCCCTTGAATTCAGGGCATCTAACCATGTATTTAACAGTGCAGCATATTTTCCATTTCAGTAGTTAAAGACTTTGAATTAATGGCATTCCCAAAGCTATGGTAAATATGGTTTCTGAGATTCTTTAGAAAGGAAGCTGTCCATTTTTCAATGCAAAGGAAACTAGGACAAGAGGGAACTAATGTGGCCTGAGTACCTCCTGTGAGCTACATGCTTATCTATAACTTTCTGAATAATTCCTATTCCAGTCTTGCATGGTCATTGGTGTTCATCCCAATTTTAGAGATGAGGGAACTGAGATGCAGTCACTATCCAAGATACAGTGTTTGAATGTGGGGCCAGGACTCTAAGTCACATTCGCCTCACAACTAGATCCATGATCCTTCCATCATTTGCTCATTCATTCCTTCCTTATTGTGTAGTGATTAAGAGCTCAGACACTAGAGTTGGACTCTGGAGTGAAGCTCAAATCCTGGCCTCCTCATTAACTAATGTGTGACTTTGGTCAAGTTATTTAACCATGTTTGCTTTAATTTTCTTATCTGCAAAATAAGGATTGATAATAATACCTTCCTACTAGGGTTGTTGTGTGAATGAAAGGTGTGAATAGATGTGTATTGGTTAGAATCATACCTGATGCATGATAAGCACCATCTAGAGTTAGCTGGCCTCATTGTTGTAACTTACTTGTTGAATCAACGAATATTGATTGAACATCTGCCTGTGCCAGGCGTGGTGCTACATGGTAAGGATGTAATGTTGAGCAGCTGAAAGGACACCTGACCTCATGGCACGCACAATCTAGTAGAAGACACAGGCATTATCAGATATTCACACAAACAATTACAAAATCACAGGGGCCATAACGCTGGGAAGGCTAGGAAACCCTGTGAAATCTAATCATCCTCTCATCTCTTGGTGTCAGGCAAAACGCCTCCCAAAATGCCCAGCTGAGGCTCTGTTTCTTTTGTGAAGGGTCCTGAGGAGCCTTCCCTGCGTCCCACACGTGTGTGCCTGAAGCCCAACCCTGAGGGTTTACCTGTGTCTTCTCTTCCTCTCACGTGAACTGCAGCTGGAGTACACAGCCCGCCTGGACTTCCTTTGGCGAGTACAGGCCAAAGAGGAGATCAATGAGATGAAGGAGCTGAGGGAACACAATGAGAACATGCTCCGGAACATCTTACCCAGTCACGTGGCCCGCCATTTCCTGGAGAAAGACCGAGACAATGAGGTGAGCCCAGGCTTGTCTGGCTGGCGAGAAGGGGTGGCACTGGGTGGGGTACAGTTGGGCACATTGATCCCAAGCTCTGGGAGAATTCCACTTCCTCCTGTGAGCACAGGAGCATGGAGACCATGCTGACCACAGGGTACAGGTCGCCCAAACCACCTAGCACTGTGGAATCTACACATGGCCTCCGTGGCCTCAGGGACCTCATCTATAAGATGGACATCATAAGATCTGCACTGGAGGACTGAATTGGAATTTGAAAGTTTTATATTTGTGTGTGTGCACATATTTAAAAAAATTATATATGTATATATATTCTTCATTCATTCTTCATTCTCCATATATTATGCATATATGTGTATGTATGTACACATATGTGTATGTATACACACACACACACATTTCCACTTCTGGGTATATACCCAAAAGAATTTAAAGTAGAGTCTTGAAGAGATATTAGTACGCCCCTGTTCACAGCAGCGTGAATTATAATAGTCAAAAGATGGAAGCAAGCCAAGTGTCCATCGACAGACAAATGGATAAACAAAATGTGATATATACATGTAATGGGATATTATTCAGCATTAAAACGAAAGGAAATTCTGACACATGCTACAACATGGATGAATCATGAATGCTTTATGCTAAGTGAAATAAGCCAATCACAAAGAGATAGATACAATATGGTTCCACCCTTGTGTTGTACCTAGAGTATCAGATCCGTAGAGACAGAAAGTAAAACAGTGGTTGCCAGGGGATGGGGGAAGGGGAAAAATGGAGTCAGTGCTTAATGGGTACAGTTTCAGTTTTGCCAGACAAAGAGTTCTGGAGATGGGTGATTGTGATGGTTGCACAACAATGTGAATGCAATTAGTGTCACTGAACTACACACTTGAAAATGGCTAAGATGGTAAATTATATTTTATGTGTATTTACCACAATTTAAAATAACAATAAGAATATAATGAAAATATCTATGTATATGTACATAGGTACATGTGTATGTATACATATATATGCGCTAACGCATAGCTTCTCAACACATTGCCTAGCATGTAGTTGGTGCTCAAAAATGCCCTTTTACTTAAAACTGTTTTTCTTGTTATATTATCCCTGAAGGGTCACTCCGTGAAGTTAGTCCAGCTGCCAGTTTTCTTTCTTCATTCTCTGATCTTTGCTTAGCAGTGAGCACCTCAAAGAGACCCAGTGACCGGGCCCCTCTTACATCTCAGGCACTGTCCTGCACACAGCAGTGAATGAGAAGACAGTCATGTGCCTAGAAAACTTTACCTTCAGATGTGGGTGGGGATGGAGGGGCTCTGATCGAGGGAGGGGAACGGGAAAGGAAGCTAACATCTTTGGCCCGGCTGTTCCATGGCTGTGAATTTATTGTGTCAGCTAATCCTGCTAACGTATAGCATTTTTCCTCATTTTACAAATCAATTCACTGAGACTCAGACAGGTTCAGTAATTTGTCCAAAGTCACAAAGTTATTAGTTGGAGGCTCAGATCGATTACACAAGGGAACCCCGTGGGGGCAGCCCTGAGTGCGGAGAAGCCTGAATGAAGGGCATGCGAGGAGGAGGGCAGAGTCTGAGGCGGTACCACTCAGCCACTGGGGCTGCCTGGTTATTGGACTGAATGCATTGTTAGAAGAGATGGTTCCGGTGCTCCTCAGTACTGCATAGTATTTGTTAGCCCCTGTGGTATCTGGGAACAGGCGTGGACAACTGATGGGCCGCTGGAAGTACCTGGTGGGTCCATAAACACAACGTGCCCATTAAGAAGTGAGCCACAGATGGAAGCATATTGGAAATCGACCCAATCATGCTCTGAGAGCCTCCACTCAGTATTGACGAAGTCAGTGGGAACCCTTGGAAACTATCAGCTCATCACATCTCTTGTCCCCAAAGTTGATTTTCATGGCAGGGGAACTGCCATCTTCAAGAAGGAGAAGGCACTTCCATTTCAGCAAATGCCCCCTCTGGTCCAGGCGCTTTACATGTATTCACTGATTTAATTCGCACAGCAATCCAGAAAGGCTGATATTTTATCCCATTTCACAGATGAGATGGAGAATCTAGGAGGAAATAGATCAACTCCTCCATAGGATAGGACGTAAAAAGATCAGAGAAGGCTTCCTGGAGGAGTCCTCAATTGCACCAGGTCTGATGAATGAGGAGGTAACTATTTATTCAGCCACCTTCAGTAAAATATTATCGAGCACCTACCATGTGCCAGGTACTTGGCAGACAAGGTGAGGAGAAGCATTCCAAGCAGAGGGAACAGCTGTGCTGAAGTGCAGAGGCCAGAGGACAGTTGGTGCAAGCTGGCAGCACCGTGTGTCCAGGGCGCAGCGAAGAAGCTGGGGGTGATGGGGACCTGGCTGCAAAAGCAGGCATGGGCCAGGTCAGGAAGACACCACTGTGTCCCAGCAAACGCCGATGTGGTGACGTGGAGTCAGCCCTGAGGGGATGCCGAGTGGTGTACGGCTGGCTGGAAGGGTGGTGTCTGGCCAAGCACATGCCTTAGCTTTTGGCTGTGAAAGGGCAGCTTTGTCTGAGCAAAGCAAGCTAAACGTCTCAGGGATCTGAGTCACAACAAACATCCAACAATACTTATTGTGTTGTTGCAGACTGTGCAGTAGGCGTCACACTAGCACCATATGAGGTCCTGGGACACTCATGTGAACTAAACAGATGAGGACTTGCCATCACTCAGTTTACATTCTAATGGGAGCAGACAAATGACTATCATACAGAAACATGTGAGGACACTTTATGTGATCGGTGCTCCAGTGCGCATGCACAGATCACCTGCTAGTCAGTGACTGCTGACTGGCAGGTGTGGGCAGGGGAACAGCTCAGAGACGGCCACATCTGAGCTGTGACTGAACTATCAGAAAGACCGAGTCATGCCAAGAGAGCGGGCAGGAGGTGGGAGTGTTCAGGAAAGAGAGGAGCAGCGTAAGCAGAGGCCCCAGGGAGAAGGAGCTCGCGGTGCCCACAGAATAGGAAGAAAACAAGCATATAGGACTGTGTTAATTCTCCAAGGCTCCTGTAACCAAGTACTATGAATTAGGTTGTTTAAAGCATCAGAATGTATTCTTTCCCAGTTCTGGAGGCCACAAGTCTGAAGTCAAGGTGTAGACACAGCCGTGCTCCCTCCAGAGGCCCCAGAGGAGAAGCCCTTCTTGCCTCTTCCAGCTTCTAGTGGCCCCAGGCACTCCTTGGCTTGCGGCCACATCACTCTGGCCTCTGCCTCCATCTTCATGTGGCCTTCTCTCTCCTTATAAGGACATGTGTCCTCTTCTCTTCTTAGATTTAGGGCCCATTCTAATCTGCTGTGACCTCATCTTAATTACATCTGCAAAGACCCTATTTCCAAATAAGGGCACATTCTGAGGTTCCAGGCAAATGTGAATTTTAGGGGACACTATTCAATCCACTCCAAGGATAACGGGTAGAGTGGTGAGCGACGTGGAGGAAAACCCTGGCCAGGGCCTGGCCGTCGGGTCATATGGGCTATGGTAAGGTTTGGGTCACCCTTTTAAGTGCAATAAGAGTCTTTGGAAAGTTTTAACCATAACCTAATCTGATTGGCTGCTGGTAGAGAGTGGAGAGAAGAGTCACAAGACCAGAAGCTGCTTAGGAGACCGGAAAATAGCCCAGGTAAGGCCCTGGCGAGGAGGCCTAGGATGGTGCCAGTGGAGATGGAGAGCAGTGGATGAATTCCATGGACCTTTTGGAAGTGGAGTCAATAGGACTTGATAATGGAGTGGATGTGGGAGGTGAGAAATGAAAAAAATCAAACCCTTTGACTCACCCTCTAATCACCTAGAAAGAGGGAACTCAGGAAGGAACTGGAGGGTGCCTTTAAATGCCTGAGGGGCCGTCACGTGGGAAGGACTGGCCTTACTCTGTGAGACTCCAGAGGGCACACCTAGGGCCATGGACAGTCCACAGGGGACAAACGTGGGCTCTGTATTAGGAGGAGCCTTGTGAGGGTGGAGCCATCAGACTGCCTTCTCCCCACAATACTGTAAACAACGCAAAGGCAGGGACCACACCAACCTTGGTCACCACTGATCCTCGGGGCCTGGTGTGCCTGCCCTGTGGCCATGTTCCTTAAAGGTTTCTGGAAGAATTGGAATGGTGAGGCCCCTCGCTGAAGCATTCATTAAGGAGAGGGGAGCCCTTGACAAGGATGCTACAGAGGCAACATAAGTTGTCTGGGAGGCTGCACTAAGACAACCCTTCCGGCACTGATTTTCAAACTGAGCTGAACAGGAGATGAAAATCCCTTGGAACAAAGGTCACAAACTGGCTGACTCTGAGACAAATCTGACCAGGGAGCCAGTGGACTGGGATCATGGTTGGTTGGTTGGTTGGTTGGTTGGTTGGTTGGTTGGTTGGTTTGCTTATTTGTTTTAATTTGTGGATTTGATGCCTTTAGGCATAGAATGGGATCTCCAATGTATCCATTATATCTTGTCACTATGTTACCTTTTGGTCCCCTAAAGACATTTGGGTTTGTGACCCTTGCCTTAGGATAGAACTGAGAGAGACCTATGGGGTCCATTTCCCATCCAGGCCACTATAGAAAGGCCAATGGAAGAAAAGCCAAGAGGATGAGTAATCTGTGCTTGGATAATCAGCTTTTGATGTTCTCAGGCCCTTGAGGCTCTCTTGGATGGAGATCAAGGCACCAACCCACCCTCCTCAACAGACGGGGTTCTCTGGAATGGGGCTGAGACTTGGTTTCCTCAAGGCTCCCTAAGGTCGGGTTCTTTGTTGCAAGAGCTTCTTGATGAAGCAAGGAAAGCAGAGAGAGTATCTATGTGCATCAACCATGACCACCAGAAGGAAAGGCTGGAACACTGGAGCCCTCAGAGGGAAAACCCCGAGAGAAATGAAAGGAAAGCTGCTTTTTGATCAGGATACTGAGACAACGAGGTATTTGGGACCAGTGAGAACAAGAACATACTGACTTCATTCTGAAAGGAAGGAGACCGACCAGAGATGCCAAGACTCCAGGCAATCAACTGTGATCCAAGCCCAACTCCCACTGAGCAAAATAAACAGCAGGTTCAGACTTAATCAGATGTAGAAGACATTTTCAATAAAATGTCTTGTCATGCTTATTTGGGGTTTTATAAATATTTAAACAGTTCACACTCGACTAGGCTTAAACACAGAAAGTCTTTACATTGCCTAGAGAATTTTCACATTATGATGAAACACCATTTACTGAACACCTACTGTGTGCCAGCTACTGGGGTAGGCAATTGATGGAAATGATCTTTTCCTTCTATTCACAGTCTTCAGGGGAGAGTTCTGTCAACCCCACATTATTGATGAAGAAACCGGGGCTCAGAGAGGTCCACAACAGGCCTTGCTCTATTTAAGCAAAGCTGCCACTCAAATCTGGTCCCTCAGATTTCTTCCCTCTGTGCCACACAACCCTTATCATGCTGCCCCTGGAATTTTGGCAAGACCAGGTTGTGTGTGTGTGTATGTGTGTGTGCGTGTGTGTGTGTGTGTGATGTCTGTGTGGCAAGGCTTACACTGTGTAGGTATTTGGAAGAACTGGGATATGGATGTAAATATGGATGCATGTGTGGAAAAATTTGGTGTGTGTGTGTAGGAAAGAGATAGAGAAAAACAGTAGCATCACATGTGACAGGGTGGCAGAGGCAGGACTGCTGTGGCTGCAAGAACCCCCACTTTCATGCTGTCACTGTAAGAGGTATTTTTAGCTTCTCTTGCTACAAATCTGAACTGTGATAACAAACCTCTGAAAATCTGATCTGTGAGTCTGGGCCCCAGCTTTCACGGGGCCATAGCCATGCTCGTGAATGAGAGCAATAGGAAGTAATAATGATTATCCCCATTTCATAGATGAAGAAACTGAGGCTCAGAGAAGTAAAGGAATTTTCCCAAGGTCACAAATCCAGTGAGTAGTGAGCTCCCACTGAACCCCAGGTACAGGCGTACCTCGTTTTATTGCACTTCTCTTTATGGTGCTTCGCAGATACTGCATTTTTTACAGGACCCTCCACTAGCAAAGATTGTGACTCTCTGAAGTCTCAGATGATGGTTAGAATTTTTAACAATAAGGTATTTTTAATTAAGGTATGTACATTGATTTTTTAGACATGATGCTGTTGCACCCTTAATAGACTACAGTATAATGTAAACAGAACTTTTATATGCTCTGGGACTCAAAAATTCATGTGACTTGCTTTATTGTCACATTTGCTTTATTGTAGTAACCTGGAACCAAACCCGCAATGTCTCCAAGGTATGCCTGTATTGATAAACTCAAACCCAAATTTTGTGTTTTCTCCTCCACCTTGCCATGAGGGCGTGAGTGGGAGAGACAAGGGAGCAGTAACAAGCGATGACCCAAACCATCCAAACACAGGGCAGTGGACAGAGCCTTGTCCCCTGGAACATCCTGTCCAGGTCTTTTCTGGCTGTGTCATCCACACGAAAGTTCTAGCAGCTTCTGCTATTCCACTGGACTTTTGGCTTAGTAATGGGGCCCACCACCCTGGGCAGCGACTTTCTTGCAGATAAGGCCAGCTGGGCTGGGTCACCAGGGTCAGCAGTCTGTTGCTGAGTCCAGGAAACCTGCTCACTCATCCTGGCTTTATGAAACCTGCTGAAAGGACACGAAGGAGGGCAGCTGTCTCAGGTGTTGGACAGTCAGCACAGCACAGATTACATCTCTGCCACTAACTAGCTGTGTGACCCAGGGCAGCTTACCCAACCTCTCTGAGTCCATCTCCTCATCCAATTAATGAGGAAATAATTCTGCCCTTACTGAGTTGATGTGAGAACCAAATTGGGTAAGAAAACGTGAAGCACCTGATGGAGCCTGGTGCATGGCAGGTTCAGTACCCAAAGGCCACATGGTGTGCACGAAAGTTCAATGCCCAGGGTTCAGTTTCTCCTGGCCAGTCTCTGCCTCAGATAGCATCTGGCAGGGAGGAAGGGTGAATCTCTGCCCATCCCATTCACCCCTTCACCCTCCAAGGGGGTGCAACAGAGTCGACATCTGAACTCAAGTCACAGCTCTTTGTTTATGCACCGTGGGCACCCCCAACATCAAATCCACCGTCTGTTCAGATGGACGTACCAGAACCAGTTTGCAGTTCCAAAGACATTTATTCCTAGGCCTCATTCTGTTTATCATTGTTGTTATTGTTGTGGTTATGGTTAGTGCGATTATTATTATTCTTAGCAGCAGTAGCACGGGCTCTAGCGTCTGACTGCCTGGTATGAATCCCAGCTCTACCTCTTAGCAACTGCAGGTCTTGGGAAAATTACTTAACCTCCACATGCCTGAATTTCCCCATAGACAAAACCCGTCTCATCTGTATCTACCTCGTGGGGCTGTTGTGAGCATTAAATGAGATGATGCGTGTGCAGTGTTCTATGTCATGCCTGCCACATAGTACATGCCTGACAGATGTAGCTGACATTAGTAGCATTATCTTTATTATTTAAGCAATCAGAATATTCCAATTGTCAGCAAAGGCTGAGAACTAAACCTAAGAATAGTGTGGGAGGAGGTGGGATTCATTAGAACTCTCAAGCAGACAAATGATTGATAAGAAACCCCTGGTGACCAGCCATTTTATATCACAGAGGCATTGATATCACCAGGCGTAAGCTGAAGTGGGAGGGACGACTGAGTATTTATAGAATGGGTTTCAGAGGTCTGTGGCAGGGTTTTCTCTTTCTTCTCTATTTTAAGTGGAAAATAGAAATATAGGTGTCACGGGCTGAATTGTGTCCCCACAATTCATACATTGAGGTGCTAATCTTCAGTACCTCTGAATGTGGCTGCATTTGGATGTAGGATCTTTAAAGAGGTGATTAAGTCCAAATGAGGGCTTAGGGTGGGCCCTCAGCCACTATGACTGGTGTCTTTATGGGAAGAAGTTAGGACACAGACACACACAGAGGAAAAACTGTGTGAAGACACAGGGAGAAGATGACCAAGCCATGGAGAGCAGCCTCAGAAGACACCAACCCTGCAGACGCCTTGATCTTGGACTTGTAGCTTCCAGACTTGTGAGCAAATAGATTTCTGTTGTTTAAGTCGCCCAGTCTATGGCACTCGGTAACGGCAGCCTGAGCAGACTAACGCAATAGGTAATAGAGGACACCGACATTTGCTTCTCCAAACCACAGCCGTTTAGAGGAGGTGGTTCTGTTGGTTTGTTTGTGTAGGTCTTTGACCCCTAAAGCAGAGAGTCAGGCTCCTCCTGTGGTATCACTCCTTTGTTCAAGGCCAAGGTGAACGTCCTGCCTTAGAAAGCCACGTGCCCTTGCTCTGGTCCCCGGCTACAATCTGTCCCCCCACTGCCACCAACCCAACACAACCCAGCAAGTCACCAGCTGCCTGTGCTCTTTTGGACAAGGACTAGTGAAAGCATCCATTCAGATTCATCCACACTTAAAGCTCAAGACTGACTGATCATGAATCAGGGACGCCATCTTACTCAGACCAAGAGCGTGAAAGGCCGAGGAAGCACATTCAGGTGTGCGGACTGGGGAAGACCCTGGGGGTCCTCAAACTCTGGCTCCTCTGCTATTAGCTGTGTGATCCCAAACAATGATTTAACTCCTGCCTGTCTCATTTTCCTTATCTGTAAAGTGGGGATAATAATGGTATCTGCGTCACAGGATTATCACAAGGATTAAATCATTGAGTTCATACGAAACTGCTTTGTAAGCTTTAATGTTTCCTACGAAGGCCAAGAAGTCATTAACTCAACAGATAGTTTTGAGCATTCATCTTGTACTGGACCCTGTATAGGGCAGCATTATATTGCAGGCTTCCAGAAAATACTAATTGGATGATGATTGGAATGCACTAAGATGAATGGCATGGGGTCCCTGCCATCCCAGAGTCCACATGTAAAGGAAGAGATGGACACGAAGGCAATAATGCAGGCTGCCAGGGCCATAGTAGAGGGTTGCTCAGGGTGCTGCCACAGCACTGAGCTCAGCCTCCTAACCTCTGTGAGTCTAGGGGGGCTTATGGAAGACATGGTATCCAACAGGTTAGTGAAGGCAGAAGACAGGAGTTAGCCTAGTTGGGGAGGCTGCGTGCAGGGAAGAAAGGGTATGACCCATCAAGGGACAGACAGTAAGAACAAAAGCATTCAAGTTTGAAACAGAAGACTGTGTGTGTCTTTGCTTGGCTTCTTCCAGAAGCAGACCTTGAGACAAGGATTCGAGTGCAAGTAATTTGCTTGGAGGTGGTCCCAGGAAACATGGGTAGGCAGGAGAGTAGGAAGAAGGCAGAGAAAGGAAGGTACCCAATAAATGATGCCTTATTAGACTAGTTACCTCTCTGGGCCACTGGACCTTAATCCCACTGGGAATTCAGGGTAATGGTGTAGAAAGCATACTTCGAAGTTATCTGGCCCAAGAGATGAAGGAGCTGGGGATTATACACCAATTCCCACCAGTCATTGGTTAAGAGCAGCCCTCAAGGGCATTAATTTCCCAGAGCTTTCAGCCTGCTGCTCACATGGGCAGAGTGCGCTCTAGTGGCCAGAGGAAAACTCCATGCAGCTGGATCTTGGGTGAGAGAATTCACGCCGGCAGGACACCTACAGACAGCATCCACTACAATGTGTACAGAGAAGTATGAATGCTTTGGTGTTTCTGGAACACAAGGTCCAACACAGGGAATTGCAGGCAATGAGGCTGAAGAGATATGTGGAGACAAGGGCATAAATAGAGGAATATATGTCTTGCTCCTATGTTTGAGCTTTACTCTGAGGGCAATGGGGGGCCACTGGAGGGTTTCAAGAATGAGAGAGGCATGGTCATATTGTGTCTTTAAAAGTTCACTCTGGAGCCAGTCCTGATGGCCTAGTGGTTAAAGTTTGGCGCTCTCACCACTTTGGCGGCCCAGGGTTCATTTCCCAGTCATGGAACCACACTACCCGTCTGTCAGTTGCCATGCTGTGGCAGTGGCTCACATAGAAGAACTAGATGGACTTACAGCTAGGATATATACCTATGCACTGGGGCTATGGAGAGAAAAAAAAATGAACTGAATTGATAAGGAACCTTAAAAAAAATTTTCGCTGCGGCTGCCATGTGGAATGTGCCTTTGGATGGAACAAGACTGGAGTCAGGGAACCAAGAGGAGGTCCTCATTAGTGGCCAAGCAGGAAAATGAGAAAGGCCTGATAAGTCACAATGGCAGGAGGGTTGGAGACAAAAGGAAACCCAGCAGGACCTGGAAGCTTATTGAATCTGGACTTGATGGGGAAGAAAGAGTCAAGGATGACTCTGAGGGTCTCTAACTTTGATGACCTGGCAACACTGGTGCCACCAACTGAGTCAGAGAGTGAAGGAGTAGGTACAGGCTTAGATGCAGAGAAGATGCACTGAGGTGCAGCATTTATAATTTGAGGAGTATGAGGGCAACCCAGCATGAGACACAGAAGTGTAAAGGCCAAGGAGAACTGATGTGGAGACAGGAATTTAGAGACTGTCACATACGAGTGTTGGTGAAAGGCTGACAGCAAAAGAAATGACCCAGGTAAGTATATGAATTTTGAACGATGCGGTGGGTCAAGGACAGAACCTTGGCAATCGCCAACATTTAAGGTGAAAGATAAGCCAAAAAAGGGATCCTTGAAGAGACCAGGCACAGGGAAGACAAATGTGGTGAAGCATAGAAGGTCAGGAGACTCATGGTCTCGGGAGTGCTCACTACCTCCATCTGCAGAGGTGTCCAGGAAGATAGGAACTGATGTTTGAGTAGGGATTTTTCCACTTTAGCTGGCAGTCTGACCTATTCCCGAGCCACTTCATCTCAGCCTGAGGTATGAATGAGCGTTGAAAGAGTGGGAACAGGCAGTGGAGAAAGCTAGTTTAAGAAGTTTGGAGGAAGATGAAGAGAGACTGGTTGGTAAGTCACAAGCATCTTCAGGATCCAGGACATGTTGTACTTTTTCTCAATGGAGACACTTAGGGAAGGGGGTGGGGGTGGAGGAGGGGGAGGAGAGGAGAAAGCAACCAAGAAAAGGAGCACAATGGGAAGAAATTGCTGGAAAAGTTCGAAGGAGGTCAAGAGATGAGGTAGAAGTGTTGACCTTCAGCAGAAGGAAAAATGAATCATCTGGAGTTGAAGCAAAAGAGATAAAAATAAGTAAAAACGCAGATAAGTGTATGAGTATTGGAACAGAGGTGGGTCACTGCCAGGAGCCCCAGTCTTCTCAAGGAGGTAGGAGACAAGATCATCTACTGAGAGGAATCAAGTGAAGGGTGAAGTTAAGGAGAGTGGTGAGGGTTTGGACTAGCCACTCAGGAGAACAGAATAGGAAGCTGACCAAGGACAAAATGGCGGACAGTCAGAACTCTGGGCCCAGCTGAGGCTGGAGGCCGTGAATTTTCAACGGTCCCAGTCCACACGGTGATGGTGCTGTGGTTACAGTGTTGACGTGTCTGAGCCCCCATTCTCTGTCCTCTGTGGGCATCTGGGCATGTCTGCAGATGCATGTACACACAGGTAGCATCATTGCAGGACCTCACCTCTGATAACTGTTTCTGGCTGTCTCTCCGTGACTTTCCACCCAGGAGCTGTATTCTCAATCCTATGATGCCGTTGGGGTGATGTTCGCCTCCATCCCAGGGTTTGCAGACTTTTACTCTCAGACCGAAATGAATAACCAAGGAGTGGAATGCCTGCGCCTCCTGAATGAGATCATTGCTGACTTTGATGAGGTAAATCGAAGCCTTAGGAATTTGTGATCATAAATGGGCATCATTGTTGTCACAGCATTATGTTGTTATTATAGCAATGACCATTTTTTGCGCTTACAGAATTTGAGACTGCATTATAAATACAAACATGTATTCTCTAATTTAATTACCACAATTATCCCATGAAATAAATGCTTTTGTTCCTCCATTTAGGGGATCAAGAACATCAGCCTCAGAGAGGCTAGGTAATTTAACCCAATGTCACACGACTAACAAACGGCAAAAGCAGGACTTGACCAGAGGCCGCTGCTCCTCAGGCACTGGCATCACAGAGACTGGCCACTGATGGGGACATTTCTCCATCTGCGCAAAGTGCCAAAGATAAAGCCATCAATTAGCATATGGTCAGCGACCTAAACACGAGTATAAACATACTCCAGATAGTACTTTCTTCTTCCAGGCTCCATGAGTCTAAAGAACACATAATGTGGGAGAAAAAATACTCATGCTGGACTTCACTTACATGAATAGACTTGGCAGGAGTGGGCCTTCTCTTCCTCATTGCCCACCTTGAAGTAGGACACCAGTGTCCATCACTTGCCTAAGCCTGAGCTGAGAAGTAAGTGATTAATTAAGGAAATGCTAGGGAAGAAGCCAAACCAAGACGTGGGTTCAGCTGAAGTCTAGCCTCAGCCTGTTTCCCCCTGGGGAGCTCAGGAGATTGGTCCCATGGAGTGGTCTCACATTGAGGCAAGGGGGCCAGGTTTCTGTACATCTGTATTAGTCAGCCTTTGGCTGTGGGCTTCCCCGCTGGAGGTGCATGACCTCCCAGGCATTTCCAGCAAGGCGGGGGGGCTCCAGTTGGCCCAGGGCCGTTCTCCAAAAAGAGTACAGCAATGCATCGTCAGCAGCTGGCCCTCATGGCATTCCTGAGGACGGCCCCATAAAGGAGATCTAGGTGGGACACCAATAGCATTTACTACATCGCGCTGAACAACGTCCTCTCCCTCAATCCCCATGTTCCATCTGGCTACTGGGTCCTGCGGATTCCTTCTTAATGGCTCTCCGATCTGCCCCTTTGTCCCCATCTGCGCTGCCATTGTCTTGCTTTAGGCTGTATTATGTCTCACCTGGAAGACTGCAGTCACCTCCCAGCTGCTCTCCCTCCTGCATCTCACCCTCAGCAGCCACCAAAAGCAGGAAGAGTTGGTCACATCCTTTTGAAACCTAAAACCCAGTGGTGGCTCCCTTTTGCCAACTCCTCATAAGGTCACCAGAGGCTTTGCACTTACTGTCCCTGTACCCTCTGCAGACTTCCCTCCCACTGCATGCCACCTGACCCGCTGTCCAGCACCATCCTGCTACTTACAAGCCATCATGCCTACCTGGCTATTTCACATGCTGCTCCTTCTGCCCAGAAATTATGCCATCCTCACCGTACCTCATCCTCTCTCCCTTGACTCCACAGCCAGCGGAAAACCTAATACTTATTTAACAGTCAGTTCAAACATCATCTCTACTTGTGAAGCCTCTTCTAATCCCCCTCTACCCAGGTAAATGTTGTCCTTTTTTGATGAATAACTCATACTCGAAAAAACCTTCGACCACAGAGCGTGAAGCTCTTCAGTGCGCAGATCTGCCTCCCCTACTGGCACTCGGTTCAGGGCCAGAGACCCATCTTATTAATAGAAGTGTTTAGCACAGTTGCGACAAATGTAAAGCATTTTCAATACATAACATTTAGTTGCTATTTATCCCTCACACCAAACCCACAAGATAGGAATTATTAGCCTTCGTTTTATAAATAAGCAAATCTGAGGCTCAGAGACACCAAGAGTGCCCAGGCTTTGCCACCACTAAGTGGCACCGCCAAGATTTGAACCCAGGTCTGACATACTGTTTGGTTTTTAATCATGGTGTTGCCCTGTTTGTCACTTAGCTGGCATTTCATGGTGCTGGTTTTGAGGTCGTAAACTCAGTGATGGCCGTTTCAGTTGTCCTAGGGATGGGGGTGAAGGTCAAGATCAATAAGACAATCACTTGCTGCCTGCCATGGCTTCACAGTCCAGGGAGAGACAGGGTGACTATGAGTCACTTCTACACACAGAGTCGGTGGTAAGTGGCCTCGTACAGAGGGCCTTGCGCTGTGGGGAGTGGAGGGTGATTCTGTGGTAATGGTACCTTCATTCCTGCTCTCTGTGCTAGGCCAAAAGCTCATGAAGATAGAAGTTATACTCTTACATATCCTGTTACATCCCCAGGGCCTAGCACTATGCTTACTAAGTATTTACTAAAGGAATTATATAATCAATTAATTAATTAATTGCTGGGGGCAAATAATAAGCTGGCAAATGGTAAGGTGAAGATGGTTTAGTGCAATCCAAACGTAGTTTCAGATAAAAATAACTATTAAAAATAATCTGCCTGAAGGTTGAGATACAAGGCTTTGCTTTATTTTAAACTCTAGAGCATTCCTTCTCCCAGAAGTGCGCACTAACATGTTTTTTAATTGCAATAAATAAATCGGAACTAAATTTGCATCTCAGTGCCCCATATTGTAGACACCCCCGTCTTCTGAAAACAGACAGCACCCCTAGTGGTGTAGATGGGTGTTTACAGAGGGAAGTCAGAGAGGTGGGAGAGATTTGGTCCAAGAGGATGGATTTTAGACCAGAAGGAGGAGGAGGAGATGGAGAGGAGGTGAAAGATGAGAGAGAGGGGAAGGAGGAAGGAAAGAGAGGAAGTAGAAGAGAAGGGGCAGAGCAGGAAGAAGGAGGAAGAGGCTGTAGTCAACAGGGAGAAAAGAACATTCCCTGGCTTGCCAACCCCAAGCACTGTCAGCTTTCCCACTCGGGTCCATGGGTCACCCAGACATGCCTTCTTTCTTTGGGTCAAGAGAGACCCTCTGGATTCTGCCTTGGCTAAGCTCCAGCCGGATGCTCTGGAGCTCACGTTAGTAGCCATGCTGCTCTTTTTGCTGGTAATAATTACCATGGGAACCTGAGAGCACGTGAAATTCATTCTTGGCTCAGAGGAAGGCTGAACATTGCACGGAGCACAGGCTCCAAGATGGGGTTTGCAATAACCCCATGCTGGAGCTCCTTGCCCCACAGCCTCTGCCCAGGCGAAGGCTGAGGAGTCAGCTCACATCTCAGTGCTCCATGCAGACCAGTGAGTTAATAAGGGGGCTGACTAGGAAGCACGTTATGCCTCAGACGGTTTTCGCTATGTAGTAGATAAACTCGCTGCATGGATATTAAATGAAATAACGAAGCTTCTTGCTGCCTCCAAATCGACTTCTGAAGAAGAGGCAGCTCTGCCTGGGCCTGAAATCGGCCCTGGGCCAAATTGTTCCAAGGAAGAGAGAGGAAGGAAGAGTTCTTCCCAACCTGCGGGAAGCTGGGAAAATGCAGCGTAAGGAGGCAGAGGGAGGGAGGCAGGCAACGGAAGGCATGCCAAGATCTCTGAGCTAAAACACTAACAGCCAAGGGCTGCTAAGAGACCAAACCTGCTTACTGGTGTCTGAGGGCAAATGTCAGACACGCTCCCAGGCTGAGGACGTGCAGACAGCTCCAGCCCCTTTCTGCACTGGGTGCAGCTTGTGGAATCTCATCCAGGGCAGCTCAAGACACAAAAATAATGAACAATGGCTACCTCGGCCGCAAATCAGTCTAAACACACACTCATACACACACAAACAGCAAATCACAAACGCACCTACCTGTGTTTCCCAGAAGAGTTTCTCTCCAGCTGGAATTTTCCAAGTTCTGTTAGCTCCTGATTAATTTTGAGAGGATGCCTGTAGCAAGTTGTATAGAAAATCCACCTCGTCCTCTTGGTCTGGCCCATCTGTCTGCCCAGCGCCGGGATGGCATGAGCCCCCGAGGAGAGTACAATCTTAAAGGGAGGCAGAGAGTTGGAGAAACAGAAGTTACACCCAAAACCTGCCAACATAGGCAAATAAAAGTCTAAAATTTAGACTCGGGAGCCAGAGAGGTTTAAGTTTGGAACCTAGTGCCTCCACTCAGGGCTGGCTTCATGGAGGTGTGACCTGTGCAGTGGGGGGAGTGAGACAGAGTCAGAATCTGGATACCTTTGAAGTGGAACTAAGCATCTTCTGACAGATTAGATGTGGGTCATGAGGTTTTTATCTAGAACAACTGGGAAGATGGAGACACCATTAAACAAGCCAGCAGTGGGTAGAGAGGACCAAGGACGTAGCTTTGGGAATGGCAGATTGGGGATGCCTATCAGACCTGTAATGGGGATGTTGCTTAGCGATTGTATAGCGAGTCTGAAGGTCAAGGGAGGACACACACATTGCAGAGTCTTCAGCAAAGAGATTACGTTGAAAGCTATGAGCCATGATGAGATGTAAGAGAGTGAGTTTAGGTGGATCCTGAGCCCTGGGGCCACCTACATTGTGAGATAAGGAAGATAAAAAGAAACTAGCAAAGGAGGCTGGTGAAGAGTTGTCGGTGAAGTGGAGGTAAAGCCATAAGTAAGCAGAAACAAGTGGGGAAAAGATGTCACAATCAACTGGGCGCAGTCAACTGCGTCAAATGCTGCCAATGGGCCAAGTAAGGTGAGGCCTGAGGACTGGCCAGTGGATAGGAATGGGGAGGTCATTCTGGACGAGAGTGATCTCAACGGCATAGGGGGCTGGGGGGAAACTGGTCTGCAGTGGGTTTAGAAAAGAATGGGGAAGAAGAAATCGGAGGCAGTGAGTAGAGACAACTCTTTGAGAAGTTTTATAGCAAAAGGAAGGAGATAAGTGGAAAGAAAAGTGGTGTCTACAAAGACTTTGTTAAGATGGAAAAATAACAGCAGGCCTCTTCTTAATTCTTTGAACCTGGCATACATCCTCCCCAACCTGGGGGCTTCATTCCTGCTGTCCCCTCTATGTGGATGCGCCTCCGAATCTTTCCATGCCGCCAGCTTCCCAACACACAAAGCTCATACACCCACTGCTAGAAAACCTCTCCTCACTCTAGAACTGAAGTTAGAAATCACTGGCTCAGGGAAGATTTCCCACATCCTCCAGATTTTATCAAAATGGTCCATTCTCTTCATTCCCACATCGTGTATGTTTCCATCATAAACTTTACTGAAATTGAACTAGAGTGTGTTTTCTGTGGTTATTTATTTAACATCTGACCCCCCTACCTGGGCTGTTAGCTTCAGGATGCTGGGAACTCACGTGCCTTGTTCATCAGACATTGTAGAAGCTCCATGAGTCACTGCTGTATTAGCCTCTTACTGCTGCCATAACAAATTTAGTAGCTTGAAAACAGATATTTATATCTTGATAAACAGAAATTTATTATCTTAGAGTTTGGAGGTCAGAAGTCCAAAATGGATCTCACCAGGCTAAATCAATGTGTCAGCAGGGCTGTGTTCCTTCTGGAGGGTCTAGGGAGAATCCGTTTCTTTGCTTTTTCCAGCTTCTAGTAGCCACCTGCATTCCTTGGCTTGTGGCCCCTTCCTCTGCCTTTAAAGTCAGCAATCGCATCACTGTGACCTCTGCTTCTGTCACCACATCTCCTTCTTTGTCTCCTGCCTCCTTCTTTTACTTAGAAGGACCATTGTGATTACATTGAGCCCACCCAGATAATCCAGGAAATATCCCCATCTCAAGATCATTAACTTAACCTGCAGAGTCCTTTTTGCTATGTAAGGTAACATATTCACAGGTCCCAAGGATTAGGACACGGGCATCTTTTGGGGAGGACTGGGGAGAACACTGTTCTGCTTCCCACAGTTTAGACAAAGGTTTCTCTTTCTTAGCATTAAAATCCAAACCGCAGGAAAGGTTGAAGGAAATGTCAAGGATGGTACCCATTCTTCCATTCAATCATTCATTCATCCCTACTGTGTGCTAGGCTCTGTCTAGGTGTTGAGTAGTAAACACAACAGGCAAAAATGCCTGCCGACAGGAAATTTACCTTCCAGTGGGAAAGATGACAATAAACAAGCACAATTGGGGTAAGTGCTAAGGAGAGAAGATAAAACAGGGAAGGGAGATAAGAAAAGTAGCTACCTCAAGAATGCTAAACCAGTCAGAGGGAGATCCTCAGTGTGAGCCAGGGGCCTGTTTTGGGGCCCCCCAGCCTGCTGGAAGAATAAACACCAAGACTAACACCACTGCCTGGATCTGTTTCAGCTGCTCGGCGAAGACCGGTTTCAAGACATTGAAAAAATTAAGACCATTGGCAGCACCTACATGGCTGTGTCAGGCTTGTCACCTGAAAAACAGGTAAAGGAACTCTTTGGACTCAGCCACAACCCAAGGCAGGGGCCTTACTATTGTCATGGAGCTGAAGAAGGTGAGGCCAGCATCACCAGGCAGCTTGGGGACCGGGAGGGAGGTAATCTGATGAACAGGATATTCTAGTTGTGGGATGCACATTTGCCCCCAAGGTAAGTAGAGTCTACTGGATGAAACAATCCTTCCTTATGATTGGGAAACCTCTAGGCTTCATTCTGAAGCTCCCTGTTCACTTGATGAACAAAATCATGGTCCAGAAACACTCTGATTATGATTTAGCTGCGGATGTCGCTAAACGCCTGATACTCACTTGTTTTCTTAGTCTTGCTTTTGTTTTCTCCTCCAAAAGTAGTATGTAATAATAGCAACAGCTCCTGCTCTTTGGGGTGTTGACTCTATGCCAGGCACTAGTGTTAAGTGGGAACACTAGCATCTACCTTCCAGAGTTACTGGATGAATTACCTAAGATAACGTCATGTTCCCCACTCAAAGCCTTGTACCTACTAGGCCTTCAGTTAATGCCACATGGAGATGAGTCTAAGTTCCTGGAGAGAAGGAATCCTCATCCTTCTTCTCATCCTTCCTTCACTTTCTTTCCAGTTAAAACGCCAAGAATATTCCAAGAGTAACTACCTGGGAAGAAACCCATACTAGGAATTGGCTACATGTGCATGGCACTCTACAACAGGGGCCCACAAAGACAACCTGCAGGCCAAATCTGGCCCACCACCTGTTTTTGTAAATAAAATTTTATTGGCACACAGCCATACTCATTCATTTATATTTTGTCTGTGGCTCCTTTCAAGCTAAAATGGCACTGTTGAGTACTCATGACAAGGTCATATGGCCCACAAAGTCTAAAATATTTGCTCTCTGGCCTTTCACTGAAACTGTTTGCAAACTTCTGCTCTCTAGGGGCACAGAGTTCTTTCACATGCACAGTCTTATTCAATCCCAGTGAGGTAGGCAGGGCAAGTATGCTTACTTCCATTTTATAGATGAGGAAACTGCGGTTCAGAGAGGAACAGAGGCTTACTCTGCACTTCCCTTGGGAGTTTTGTGAGCAACTGTCTATGTGAAACATCCCTTAAACAGATACTCTGGGTACTTCAAAGGAAGCAGACATGGTTCCTCGATTGGAAACACTGAACATATGAATAGGAGCGCACACACAAACACACACACATACCAGTGAGCACACTCAAGAATTCGTGATGTATCAACCTGAATAGACAGGTGTAGGTTTGGGGAAAGGAAGAGGATGAGCCACACATATTATACTCATTTAAGCAAATCTCCTGTTGTCCCTTGTTTCTGAGACACTCATGACTTGAGTGTGCAGAGGCTCACACAGCTGGTTATTTCTGTCTGCGGGACGTGTGGGCGGGGTTAGGACATAGAGCCACTTCTGCTGCGGAAATGCTCCTGTTGGCGACGTGGACTCAATTCTGCTCTCACCTTCACTCCAGCACTGTGAAGACAAGTGGGGCCATCTGTGTGCTCTGGCTGACTTCTCCCTCGCCCTGACCGAAAGCATACAGGAGATCAACAAGCATTCCTTCAACAACTTTGAACTCCGGATTGGTGAGTAGTAGCTGGAAGTGTGGCAAGTGGGGGCCCGCAGAGCTGGCTGGCCTTGCTCCGTCAGGCCCTCCCAGGCCCAGGGCATCAAGCCAGGGAAGCTTTTTCCTGCAAAATGCAGCAGGCTTAGTGTGACCTTGCCAAGGACAGGAACAGGGTCAGCTCAGGCCTCTCTGGCTTCCTCTCACTCAAGAGGCTGGAAGCAATGCAAGGATACTGGCCTGTGCATGAAAATACAAAGCAAATACATAGCTACCTCTCTTCCAACCTACTTCTCCAGCATCGGGCCCACGCAAGGCCCTGCTTAGAGAGGTAGCCGGCTAATCAATTTCTTTCTGACTTCTGTGTCACCCATGCTGGCCCTCCATGTATTGCTCTCCGGTTCTTCTGGAAAACGCCTTAAAGCAAAAGCAGGATTCGACTCCTGAGGATGTCAGATCCTGTGTTGAGCGGGGACAGGCGGAGCGCCTAGTGGCTCTTCACTGGGCCACACCGCTCGCCCTTCCTTTGAGCTTAGAGACACCGTTGTGCGAGCAACAACACACCAGCAGTCACAGCAATGTGAATAATAATGGTCTAATCCTTTACAATTTGCATAACTTGCCCATTTCTTCAGCATCTCTGCTGAGCCTTGAGGGCCTCCTAAAGCACAGTGCTGAAGCCCCTGCCCAGCCCTCATTCCCATTTTATAGATGGGAAATCTCAGGCCCGGAGAAGGGTGTAACTAGCTGGCAGCGGGTCCAGGCTTTTCTGACCGAGACCAATGACCTCCGGCTGCCAGGGCAGGACAGGACAACTTCTGCTGCAGTCCTTGTACTTTAGATCTCCTCTGGAGGGCATGTCATTTTCCTTTATTTAGTTCTCCCTTAGCAGCTTTCAAGAAAAAGGGGTCGAGCAATACCAATTTCTGACTTGTCAGATCTAAGGAGTGCCGTAGCCTTTGTTCACCGGAATAAAAGAGGTGATATGTTGTGTTTGTGATCTATGGATGCGATGCATGCTCAGGGCTTGTCCCCACATCTTCGTGGACGCTACGTGGCCTTTCTGAAATCATTGACCACAGACTGAACCAGGAGTAAAAGGGAGAAGCTTCACCCTGAACAAAGGGGTATTTGCTGTAAATTCAGGAAACGTCACTGAGGTCAGGACCAATGCTTGGTGTGATATATTATACGGCTGGCACAGTTCAGAGGTTAGAAAATTATTTTCCCAGCTGCACTGGGCATCTCATTTGGGTTTTGAGTCTGCTGTAACCACTCCATGCCTTTGTCATTTAAGCCTCTGAATGTCACTTTCCTTATGCGTAAACGGGCATTGTCAGTACCTCCCTGCCCACCTTACTGTAGTAACGTGAGACGCAAATGGCATAATGGCGATAAACGTGTTCTGCAGCTTGAAGTGACTGCATGCTTTCTGCAAGGTCCGTTTCTCAAATTTCACAGTCAATTATATCTCGGATATGTATGTGTGTGTGTGTGTGTGTGTGTCTGTGTGTGTGTGTGTGTGTCTTGCTCTGCTCTCTCCCTAGAATGATCTAACCCAGGTATCTGCGTGGCTCATATCATCACTTTTTTCAGATCTCTGCTCCGAAAGGCCCTTCCTCACCGCCCTACTCCAGAATGCTCCCCTCCCATATTTCTCTCTCCCTTTAACCTGATTGATTTTCCTTTATAGCCTTATTATTCACTGATATTATATTGCATTTTCTAGTATTTTCTATCTCTCCACAGTAGAAGGTAAGCCCCATGAGGGCCGGAGCTCTGTCTGTTTCCTTTCCCCTCGTATCCCCACTGCCTGGAACAGTGCCTGCTGCACAGCCAGTGTTTAGTCAATGTTTGTAGAATGAATGAGAAGTTCTTAGTCTATTAGGAGACATCCAGGCCCACTATCATGTTTAGTGAAATGCTGTCATTCCTAGAAGAGACGTCTATGCTTCCTAAAGGAAGAGGCATTAAAACTATCTTAAAAAGCATTTGCCAAATAAACTGTGGCATTGGGAGGAAATAACAGACCAAGCAGGGAGAAAGGCAGGGAGGAAGGCATAAAGGTGGGAAATGACTGACAGGTTAGGGGAACTCTGGCAGGTCAGTATGGACCCAGCTCAGAGGTAAGGGAGAATGTGGTGATGAATGAGGCCGGTAAGTTAGGCGAGAGCCCGATCGGAGGAGCCCTCGATGGTGATTCTAGGCAGGATGGGCTGTATCCCATAGGCAAAAGGAGCTGTGGCAGGTGTTGAAGTGGGTTGACCAGATGTGCGTTTCAGAAAGGCCCTCCTGCTCCAGCAGCAGCCTGGAGGATGGTCTGCAGAAGGAGAAATGGGGAGACAGGGAGGCCCGTTAGGAGGCAGCCACCATGGACCGAGGGAATGATGCTCAAGACCTGGACTAAAACAGAGAAGGAAAAAGTCTTGCCAAGCTCGCAGAGCACCATAACAGCAGAGGCAGGAGAGGATCCCAGGGCCCTGACTCCTGATCCACTGCTCTGTCCATCCCATGGGCTAAGTCAGCATCCATGTGAGAAGAAGAATAATTTTCTCTCAAGCACTCACAGGTACCATGCCAAAGGCTTTACTTACATTCTCATTTCATGCTTCTTTTATTATTTCCGCTTCACAGATGGGAAAAGTAAGGTCTGCATAGGTTAAGTTACTGACCCAGGTCACACATCTAATAAGTGACAGAAGCTGGATCTGGACCCTGCAACTTATCCACAGAGATCACCCCCTTCATGATCACTATCCCAGGCAGGGGGGCAGCCGCCTCAGTGAGTCCCTCTTCTCTCATCTCTTGCTCCTTTGGTTTCACTCACAGGCATCAGCCACGGCTCAGTGGTAGCTGGTGTAATTGGCGCTAAGAAACCTCAGTATGACATTTGGGGCAAAACCGTGAACCTGGCAAGTCGAATGGACAGCACGGGGGTCAGCGGCAGGATCCAAGTCCCAGAGGAGACCTATCTCATCCTGAAGGACCAGGGCTTTGCCTTTGACTACCGAGGGGAGATCTACGTGAAAGGTATCAGCGAACAGGAGGGAAAGATCAAAACGTACTTTCTCCTGGGAAGAGTCCAGCCCAACCCGTTCATCTTGCCCCCGAGAAGAATGCCCGGGCAGTACTCCTTGGCCGCGGTCGTCCTGGGCCTCGTCCAGTCCCTCAACAGGCAAAGGCAGAAGCAGCTACTCAACGAGAACAACAACACGGGCATCATCAAGGGCCATTACAACCGGCGGACTTTGTTGACACCCAGTGGGCCAGAGCCTGGAACCCAAGCCGAAGGCACCGACAAGTCCGATTTGCCATAAAAGCATTTTCTTTGTGTTTCTTTTTTTGTATTTCTTTTATATATAAAATAAATATACTAATAAAAAGGTTTAATTTTTTTTAGAACAAGGTTGGTTTCATTGGTCTTTGGATGCACTAGATTGAAGACGAGATTTAGACACGATTTGAGTTTCTCTTCGGTCACAAACATTTATTGATCATCTCTTAGGTACAAGGTTCATTGGGAAGCAAAGATAAATAAGACCTAGTCCCTGCCCTTGAGAGGCTCACAACTGAGTGTGAAAGAGGGACACGTAAACAGAGACTCAATACAATGGAATAATCAATAACAACTGACATTTACTGAGCGCTTGCCATATGCCAGGCCCAACATCAAACTCTTTACATAATGGCCTCATGTAATACTCACAATCCTTGTACATTCATTCAACCAGTGTGTGTGGAGCACCTGCAATGTGCCGGGGCTTTCCTAGGCTCCAGAGTAATCCTGGCAAAAGTCTTCCCCTCACAGAGCCAACCTTCGGGGTGGGGATAATAGATAATATTCCTATAAACCAAGACATAAACAATCTACTTTCAGACAGGGGTAGATGCATTAAAGAAAATTAAGTAGGACACTTGCGATAAGGGATTGGAGGTCAAGGATGCTGATCTAACTGGAGTCATCAGGGAAGGCTTCTTTGAGGACATAGTGTCAAAGATTAGCCTTAAATGATGAGGAAGAGGCAACCCAGAGGACCTGGGAGAAAAGTGGCTCAACCAGAAGGAACGGCAGGTGCAAAAGCCCTGGAGGGGGATCAAGCCCACTTGATCTGATGGAGGAACAGTTAGAAAGTCACTGGGTGGGTAAGCTGTTATAGGCAGGTACAAGGTGTCCTGGGAAGACTGCATTCTAGGCTCTTCTCTCATGACCAAAAAGACTACCAGGGGAGTTTCATGCAGAGGAGAAAGTTCAGAAAATTAAAGGATTTTCCCAAGATCGTACAGTTAGTTGTGGAACTAGGATCAGAACTGCACTGGTCAATAAAAGCTGACTGCTATAACAAACAACTCACTCTTGGTGGCTAAAAACACAGTAAGAGATTTCTCTCCCATTCACGTAGTATTGGATGTGTGGCAGCGGGCCTTCCAGGCAATGATTTTGAGACTTAGCCTCCTTCCACTTAGGACTTGGAGCCCTCTGCATGGTCTTCCATATCCATCCAGCTGAAGAGAAGAGAGGGACAGGAAGGAGGATCACTGAGGTCTTGGGCCCCAGGCCTGGAAGTCACATGCATTGTTGTTCCATCATCAGCCCGAACTCAGTCCCTGGCCCCACCTCACTGCAGGGGAAATTAGGGAATAGATTCTTCCTGTGTCCACTACTAAGAGGGAAAGAAATGTAATAGGAACTATTGCCTCTTCTGTAGAATCGACATCTATCTAAGCCCACAACCCATGTCTGCAGACACTAAGCTATTCTGGTAAGTTCCGTGTTGGAGGAACACGCAAGGTATAAGAAATGGAAGGAGAAGTATGAAACTCCAATCATTCTCTAAATTCTTGACTCTTAACAGCAACTCATTTAAAAGAAGTTTAGGGGATGGCCTGGTGGCATAGTAGTTAAGTTCACATGCTCCACTTCAGTGGCCTGGGGTTCATGGGTTCGGATCCCGGGTACAGACCTACACACTGCTCATCAAGCTATGCTGTGGCGGCATCCCACATACAAAATGGAGGAAGATTGGCACAGATGTTAGCTCAGGGCCAATCTTCCCCACCAAAAATTAAATAAAGAAATAAATAAAATAAGTTTAGCTCCAGGTAGTGAATCTACAGTAAATACACTCTCAAGGAAATACCTACCTGAGGTACCTCACGTGAGACCCCGGGGGTAGAAGAGAAACTATGGTCTCCAGAGAAACACAAAGCACAGAGAGGGAATTGAGGTTTGGGTGGACCTTGAACTTTGAGCCATGTTTGGAATGCCTTTTGCTCTCGGAAACTATGCAGACATCAGAGATATACCTGAAGTCCCAATAAATGCGAAGAGGGTATCACGTGAAAGCTTCTGTAAACCGTAAAACCCTCTACCAACGCCAGAGGGTATTAGCATCTTCACAGACTCAGAGAAAGCCTCAGGGTTTATCTAGTCCAACCTGCTGAGGACCTCCAAACAAGGTAAAGCTCAGTGCATGCTGAGACTTGGAACCCCAGGACAGAGGTGGCAAGCTGAGTTCAGGTGGGTCGAGAACTCAGCAAACATCACGACGAAAAGGCTGGCCTCAGTAAGACAGTCAGGCTGTGAAAGCACGGTATCAAAAAGACAGAGAGACTTGATGTGGGCCACCAAGCTGTGGTTTAATCCAGAGCGAGGGCCCATCTGGAATCTACAGGCAGTATTCAGCAGAGACTCCAGTAAGCAGAGAAGTCATGGTGAGCTGGATCCAGGCACAAGGAGACAGGCTACCAGGGACAGACATTGTCCCTAAACTCTGAGCTAGGACTCAAGACAAAGTCCCTGGACTAGAAGTGGAATGTGGTCCAAGGCAGGATAACTGGGCAAAATTAAGATAAGAGGTATCGGGCCTAACCTGGGTCTGTGGATGCTGCCAGTTTTGGGGCGAAGGTAAGACTGCCACTGAGAAGCTTCACCCAGAACCCATCTCTGACTCAGTGATGTCCAGCCTCGAGGTAGGATGGATGAAAGTGATGGTCACCCCATCCTGAGTCTGGAAGGTGTTGCTTCATTCAGGATCCATCACACAGAGGAGCAAGGGGGCAAGATGGTGCCAAGAATCTCCATTGGATCACCAAGAACCCCACCAAGTGGGCGTCTGGCCTCTGCTCCAATACACCAAGCCCCAAAGCACTGAGTCTCTGCTCTCTAGGCCAGCCCATTTCGTGGCACCAGTGGGCTGCAGTCTTTCCATAAGAAAGATAAAAGGGCAAGAGATAGAAACTAACCTGTAATTGATGAGCTAAGATGCACCCTTTTTCTCTGGCCTGCAAGATGGGAGGGGCCAGGGAAGGACACGAGTCTTCCTGAAACTAGAGAAATGTTTTCTGTTTACCTACTCTTTGGTCTTTTCAGGTCATTTATTCAAAGAACTTCAATTATCAAGTGATTTTTAGGAATTGGGTCTAACTCAGAAACAAACCTGGCAGAATATTACAGCCAGGGGTTCCAACCTCATCTTTTCCCCTCTGAACTCTGCTTGTGAGATTTTACATTTGATCTTAGAAATGTCAAATATAAACTCCAGCAGTTTATATAGAAACACAGAAGAGGGGCTGTGAAATACGAAAAGAAGGGGCTGGCTTAGTCTACAGATGTTTAGGCCTGATAGAAATGTTTTCTCAAGGGCTCGGTACTCTTGACTTAATGTTGACATCTTCCAGGTGCTGATCCAGGTCACCCCCTGGTTTATCAGCTTGGGTGTAGTTAACGCACGATTTCTCATGGGACAAGCACCACCCCTCTTAGAGAATAGGCAAGGGTGTCTACAGCGTTCGTCCACAAGCTGAGTTTGAGGAGTTGCTGCCTCCCAATCTGCCATCCCATCAAGTCAGGAGAAACATCTCGAGTTCAGAAACCCCCCACACCACCTCTACTGCTTCCTTCCTTCCTCAGGGACCATGTGAGTGTAGCCGCTCCCAATTGGAAGTTAGGACTATGTCTTCATCTCCATTTTACAGATAAGGGAACTGAGGCACAGAGAGCTTGAGCAGCTCGCCCTGGTAAGGTCTTACTTACAGCAAAGAGTGGCTCTGGGATTCAAACCCAGGTGGTCTGGTTGGAGAGTCCTGCCTTCAGCACCACTGCCTAGCCCTGGGATGGGTGAATAGTATTTACTAAATGAAAGTTGAAAGTCTGAGCAGAACCCCCTCCAGCAGGCTGCAGGCTGTGTAAATGGCTGTACAACCTAAGAACTCTGGAACAGCAGCCACGGGACAGCCTGGGACCGCCGGCCCTGGTCCCAATCAGCCTCACCCTCTTCCCCCAGTGGGGTCAAACAACTGTCATCATTCCTTGTGTGTTGTGATATGGAAAAGGTTTGGAAACCTTGGGCTGAGAGTTAAGAGGGCAGCTTCTCAAGGCAGTTTGAATGCTGTCTCTACCCCTTATCTGCTGTTTGATGTTGGGCAAGTGGCATACACTGTGCACCTCAGATTCTTCACCGGCCACATGGGGATAATAAAAGAAGCCATGGTGGTGTGGAATTCTGAAGTTTTCCGATTTGAGAAATATGTTAAGAATACCATATACGGGGGAACATCCCCAAAGGAGTCTGAAGCAGTGCTCAATAATTAAACTCGTTAATAATGTTGTAACAATATATGAATATTCACACGAAAGTAGCACAACTCAACTCTATAAATAGGGCACATCTGGGGTCATAGTTTACCCCCAAATTAGATATAAAACAAACTTCAGCTTTTAGAGCATTCTGGAATTTGGAGTGTAGACACAAGATTGTCAACCCACAACACCTCTCAAGGCCGCTGGAAGATGAAGGCAACAGCGTCCGATCACTGAGCAGCTGGCCCTCTGCTGCGCTCCAACGTTGCTTGTTGTTATTATTAAACACAGCGATTTTATCGAAATAGTGGACATTTGCAATTTTCTTTGTCTTTAAATCTTGTTTACTTATCTATATTTGCAAAATTTTCTTTAATTTGTGTGTGTTCCTTTAATAATGAAAAAATGATAATGAAGCAAAAGTAAAGCACGTTGGTCTACTTAAAGGGCTGGGCAAGACTTCACTGGCCCTTGGAGGTTCAACCCCGAGTCAGGGGGTCTGGACCGCTCCCCGGATGGAGGCTGGCTAGATTCTGTGCATGGAGCTCCCCCTATGGGTAGAATTTTCCCTGGGCTACAATGACACTGCTGACCCAGATTTCAAGGCTGCCCGTTTGGACACAGTTCAAGAAGGGGTGTTGGAAACTCATTTCCTTCCCTGACATTTCTATTCCAGACCCCGGGCTTTTCTGACACTCTGGCTCCTGTGCCAACCAGCATTTCCAAGTGAGAATGTTGCTCTCGGGATAGCTGTCGGATCCAAACAACTGAACCCAATATTTTATTGATGAGTTACCAGGGGGCAAGGTGCCCTGCAGAATAACACTCTGTGCCTGTTTGAATTATTAATTGTGTATCAGCCACACACTTCCAGCCATTGTCCTGTCCCCCGCCCCCCGCCCTGAGAAGACAATATGGCCATTCTTTGGGTGAGCATTCAAACACTGAGTCAGCTCTGTGCACCTGTCTTTACCTTTTATAAAACAGACAGCGTGACTCAAACGCAATCAGTTTCCATTTGCAAGCGATCATTTCAAACATCATCTTTTCACAATATACTTCCCTTATCTTGACATTATTGTAATGATAATGGTAATGAGAACTAACGTTGTCAGAGTGCTTTACACTTTGAAAAGTCCATTTCCAGATATGATTTCAACTGATCTTTATAACAACTCTCAGGGTGAGATGTTTCCAGGAAACCAAAGCTCATAAAAATTAATAAAAAAAAATTTTTTTAACTCTACCTAAAAATATAGCGTTAAAGCTGAAAAGAGCTTAAAGATCATGTGTGGCCCAAAGTCTTGATTTTACATATGAGAAAACTGAAGGCCAAATTGGAGGAACCATTTGGCCAAGATTCAGCAACCAGATGTAGGATTTGAGCCAGACGCAGAGAAACTGATTCCTTATCGTATCCCCTTTTGACTCCATATGGGCACTGTGACCTCTATTCCTTCACTCACTCTCGACAAGACCCCTCTTTAACCAGGAGGTCACTTGGTCCTCCCTGTCCCATATGCCTCAGCGAGATTGGCTCGAATCCCCTTGGAAGCCCCATGATGCCTGCCAACCCCCGGGTCCCTCATCATAACGCTGCTTCCAGTTTCCGCTTCTTCCCATCCCATCTCTGCTCCACTCTGCTGGGACCCAACACAAAATTCAGTCCCTTCTCAATTCATATACACACACACTCATACTCCCACACCCACACATACACACAACTTGCACAAAGCATTCCTGCATACAGTAGGCTTTACTGAAAATTCAGGGAGAGGAGCTGGAGGAGTGGTTAACAGTGAAGTAAAAAAATACCTTCAAATTAAGTGGTAGGTGTCTCTCTTCTTCTTTTTTTTTTTTTTTTTTTTTTGAGCAAGATTAGCCCTGAGCTAACATCTGCTGCCTATCCTCCTCTTTTTGCTGAGGAAGACTGGCCCTGAGCTAACATCCGTGCCCATCCTCCTCTACTTTATATGTGGGACGGCTGTCACAGCATGGCTTGCCAAGCGGTGCCATGTCCGCACCCGGGATCCAAAGCAGTGAACCTTGGGCTGCCGGAGTGGAACGCGCGAACTTAACCGCTGCGCCACCGGGCAGCCCCCGAGGTGTCTCTCTTCTTAAAGTGTCATTCAACCATCCCTCCAAGTTCATTTCCCATCATCCCCAACCTTACTTCATCATCCTGCTTGTTCCACCCTCTCCCTTCTCTGCCCCCCTCACTCCTCTCTCCCCCTTCCTTTCAAGAGCGAAATTAAATCCTCTTATTTTTTCATGCCAAGGAGCTTAAGCTTTTCTTCACTCATTCAACAAACAATCACTGAGCACCTACTCTTCTCCATGGCTACTTCCTGGCTACTAGGGCTGTGTTATTTTCTTGAGGTTGGCTGGGAAGATCTCCAGATAAAGTGACATTTAAGCCAAAACTTAAAGGAAGTGAAGCAGCAGACATCAGATTGAAGAGCCCTCTAGACAGGGCAAACAGCAGCTTCTAAGGCCCTGTGGTGGAGCCGTACGTGGCCTGTAACTAGAGTGGAGTTAGGGAGAGTGAGTGTGATGTGAGATGAGGTCAGAGAGGAGGCCAGGAGCCAGGCCTGATAAGTCATTTTTAATTCATTCACTTCAGCTCCAGCCAATATCTCACCTTCAACTGCAAGGTACCTAAGAAGGTATTTTCCCGAACACAGTCAGTTCCCTTCAAGGGGAGAATGCTGATCCCAGCTATAAGGATGATAAAATTTTCAACTCATTACAATATATCCCATATTCCCGTTATTGTCCAAAGAACTGAAAATCCACAAGCTGTTGCATTAAGGATTTGTCTCTTTTTGCACAGAGGATTTTTAGAAAGAACCTGGTAAAGCAATCCATTCTAAACTCTCACTATACCCCTCAAGGGCCCCAGCGCACACTGAGGAGTTCTGCAAGGCCTGTTTCAAAGGATTAGCATCACTGCATCCCCCAACACACACACACACACACACACACACACACACGGGGCATCTGCCACTCCAAAGGACCGCTATGGCCCACTCATGCTTCCTGTATAACCGGGAAAGTGGTCCTGGTTCCCAATCCAAGAGAGCATTTCAGCAATAGAAGAAAAATAGGGAAATGCTGTTCCTTAGAAAACATCTCTTATTGTCTTCCCTCCTTCCCTCCCACACCCATTTGTGAAACCCGTGGTTATTCCAAATGGCGGCAGCCAACCTCAGTCCTTCCCTAACACCTGAAGTCCTACCAGTAGCCACCTCTGCCATCCCCAGAGGACAGAGATCCTTAGCAACTGGAGGGACAGTGGTGTTACACGCCTGAAGCACCCAGTGAACAACTGACCAGGGGTCCTTTTGAGTGACAGCTTACTGTCCTGCAGAAATGACCAAACCAACCCCAACAAAGAAGCTGCTGAGGTCACCCAGCTTCACAGGTCCAACTTGGGGACCCTTGGGACACCTTCTCTTAGGCACCAGCCTCTGAGGGAAGTGCTATCTCTTGGTGGCACTCGGGAGCTACAGGACGGCCTCTGATGAGTGCACAGACATAGAAAGGGACACCCCGACTGTCCACAGAAGACACTACAAGCTGGGACTTGTCTCCTCTGACACTTATCAAGTTCCTGCTGAAATAAGTGTCTTCTCGGTTGAAAGCAATAAATCTCCTCTTGGTCGGGTGACCTGTACTTGAGATTGTTAAATTATTTTTTGCAAAGGCCTAGGTGGGGAAGGGCAATGGCACAAATACTGAGATTTTAAACAAGTCCCTAAGCAGCCAAGACACAAAGAGACTGGCCCACCTCACCAAGCCTGTAGCCCTTGGCTGTCCCCGTAGCACTAAGGGTCTTCCTCTGAATGAAATTGATGACCAGTGAAGAGTTTGAGCCAGAGAAGCCCCACGTGTTTAGATTTACATTTTTTCAATAACCATCTGTCTGCCATGTTGGGACACAGCAATAGGAGGCAAGGGTGGGAGCGGGGAGATGAGTCAGGAGGCTGGTGCAATAACCCAGGGAGAGATGAACGTGCTTGGACCAAGCTGGTAGCTATGGGGGTGGCAAGAAGTGGTCAGATTCTGGATATATAAACACCGAGCTCACAATATTTGATGATGGATTGGATCTAGAAATGGAAGAGAACAGGCCAAGGTGACTTCAGGGTTTAAGGCCTGAAGAACTGGAAGGATTACTGAGATGCAGAAGACAACAGGAGGGAAGACCACAAGCTTGCTTGCGGACAGGTAAAGCTGAGATGCTGTTGTACACCTGGATGTGTGAGCCTGGAGTTCAGGGAAAAGGTTCAAGATAGAGATACAGTCAAAAAGCTTGAGCTTTCTGGAATATTTGACCCAGGCAATCCATCCCTCCTTCATGGAGTGCTCACCTCCCTTCTCTTCATAGCCGCCTCCCTGCTGATGCTACTTAGACCTCTTCGACTTCAGTCAAGCTTCTTAGTTCAGTTTTCTGACTCCTCCATCCTAAGCTGCCTCCCCTCACACCAACCACCACCTCTGCTGATGACTCTCAAATCTAAATGGCAAGCCCAGACCTCTCTCCTGAACTAGGAAGCCAAATATCTAACTGGTTCCAAGGCAACCGCACCTGGATAGCCCATGAGCTTCAAGTCTAGTCCTCTGTGAAGGAGCTCATTTTCTCTTCCTCTAGCTTGTTGTTGCCCCAGGCAGGGTAACAGCGTCTCCTCAAATCCTAGTTTGGCCAAGACCCATCTAGCTCGTTCTCCAAGCACCCCTTTGCCTTCTCCTTTCTCCTTCTGCTCTCAACCCTTTATCAGCAGAACTGCACACACACACACACACACACACACACAGTTATCCCCGATTAAGATCCTGCAGTGAATAGGCTGATTTCTCCTCCCATAATAGCTATCTGACTTTAAGCCCATCTGCCTGGAATCCAGTGAGACCATGTCATCTAGTGGTTAAGTGTGTGGGCTTTGGAGCCAGGTGAACTGGATTGCAAACCTATCAACATGTTGCCCAAACAGAGCTTGTGCATGCTGCTGCTGCCTTGTGGTCATATTTCTTCCTTGCTCAGACTCCAAATCCCTCCAACCCTCTACACCTCAGAAAACTGTTGCCCACAACTACACGGGGACTCTGGGATATAGTCCTTGGCTTCTCTGTGATTCAGAGGAGGCCTTAGAAGAGGAGGACAGTAGTGCCAAGTTGACAACCAGCAGCCAGCATGCCAGGGCCGTCTCCCTCCAGTTCCCCCACTGCACACCGCATCTCACACCAGGAGTGTTCATCATACTTCACCACAACTTTATAACAAAACACTAATTGTCTGTGACTTCCTCATCTTCTAATTACAGATGATACCATAGTTCACATTAATAGTTTAAAATGCAATGCTCTGAACATCTCTTGCTTAAATAGAAGAAATCTCTATCCCTCCAGAGAATCCAACCTCCTAAAACATTGCTATTGGCCAAGTTCAAGGCCAAAAGCATCCCGGCCGCATGTAGGAATGAATAAATTGGAGGAAGGGAATGAAGAGCCCAAATAACTAATTGATGGCACCTAAAGCTTCCCCATCAGACGTGAACTCTTTGAGATTGGAACCATGTCTCTTCATGGCTTCTGACACTGTGGCTGACACAGTGACCAGCCATGGTAGGCCCTTAAATTCATTTGTTGAGTGGACGAATGAACGAACAAACCAATAAACGAACGCAGGAGGGAAGATATAAATGAGCAGGATCCAGGTGTGCCTGCTCAGAGGATACAGTTCCCCAGAGAGCCCTTCCAGACCTGGCCCCTGATGCCCCTCCAGCCACCTCTCTGTTCACCCCCTGCCTCCATGCTGCGGGCAGACAAACAGCACTTCACCCCCTCAAGCACACCATGATCGCTCTGCTTTCTCTGTACTTTGCCTCCTTTCCCTGGGCTGCTGACTCTGAGAGTTCAGGACTCACCTTAGGAGTCACCTTCCCTGGGGAGCCCTCTTTGTCTACCTTTCTACACTAGGTTAGCCATTCCCAGGTGTGTTCTCAAGCACGCTGACTTCACCCAGTTCAGCACATGCCATATTTTACATTATTGCTTGTTAGCTGTTGACTTTCCCCCACTGGACTCTAACTGCCATGTCTACGTATTCTGAGGTCACTCTGTGCTTGGTGACACCACATACTGTCCCCACACTGCAAGACATCCAGGACTTTCCCTGCCCAAATGATGCTTCACTCCCAGGGCTGTCCCTGGACACACAGTAATTCATTCTCTCAATGAATATTTATTCTCTTCCAGGTGGTGAGGACACAGTGGTGAACAAAACATACGAAACTCCCCACCTTCATGGAGCTTACATTCTAGTCGATCAGCTTGGCCCGTTAAGATTATCTAAATGTGTTAGATATTCAAAATGGTGGTCTTAGAGCCAAGGACCCAAGGGTGCCCTAGTCCCGTCCTTCTCATCTCTTCTTCCTCCCCAAGAGAAGTTGTGAAAGCTCTATCAACGCACACATAAACACATACACACACACGCTGTTAAGGAAAAAATTATTCTGACACTCCTTAAAATGGTAAGGAAGATTTTGTTCAAAGACTATTGCAATAGGGGCGCGAGATCAGGCTCAACTCCAAATAGAACAGGACGAGTGAAGATTTGTGGCCGAAGAACAGGGTGAGGGGGCCAGTGGATGGAAAGTGACCACCAGGAGACATCGAGGGGAGGGGATTCTTGCTAACCTGACCTGACAGGATTCTTGCTAAAGGCAGGCCGAGGGCTTAGACACCAAAGGTGACGGATGAAGAAGTGGATCAGATATCAAGGATGGGAGGGATGACTTAGCAGGTGTCTTGCTAGAATTGCTCTGTGCAGGCCTGGCAAGGACCAAACAGACATAGACGACCAAGGTGGAGGCCTGGTTGAGAAGAGGGCTCAGAGGCGCCCAAGCTAAAGTTCCATCAAGGAGAGAGTCTCTGTCAACATGGACACACACACACACAACAATAGCAGCGCTGCTGTCTCAGCTGCTAGTCCAGCAGGCAGTGGCCCCAGCACACTGCCCTTCAGTAAACTTGAGTTGTGAAAGCAGCTTAGCCCTTGGCCTCCTCCTTCTCCATCTAATGGAAACCCTGGGACCAGCATAGTAGGGCAGAGTGACAAAGAGAGAGAGATGGCCAGATCTCAAGTTGGAAGGGAGCATGGGAGGGTCCTATTCAGTTTACCAATTTTGCCCATAGTGAGGAACAGAAAGTCTAAGAAAGGAGCAGAGAACAGGCTCCTGCACGTGGTATGGTAACCCTGCCAACTAGCCAATCACTGCCCAGTGAATGTCCTGGACTCTGACTTACATGGCTACTGCTCATTCCCCATGGGGAGAGGGAGAGCTGAAAGAGGACAGGGAGGAGGGGCAGGGTGTTCCCCTCCATGCACTAGTACTGATGACAAATGCATCCAAAAGGTTTTCCAAGGGGGCATCCTGGGCAAGAGGGAGGGAGGGCTGTGAAAAGAGTATAGATGACCACACCCCTACCCCGCAGCTTAGAGTCCTCGGTGAGCGTCCTCCTTCGGGACCAGAGCCAACATCCCCTCTAGATAAAACCTTGGATTTCCAAGATGGCCACTGACCAGAGCCCAGGGCTTCTGGAGTCTCTTACCCTTGGCTTTGCTCGAGGATTGATTATTTTTGCTGCTTAAAGATCCCACAGCCCCATTTAGCTCAAGCCTCAGTCTCGGATTCCAGTCTTCCTCCTGCTCATTAGATTCACTCTTGGCTCGCCTCGTTTTAATTTACTTTCCCCATTTGTTGGTGGGGGGGGGGGGCGCTGGGCAGAGTGGCTGCGGAGAGCAGCTGGGGGCCGCTTGGCGCACCTCCAAAGCCAGCAAAGGAAATGCCATTAGCTTCAAACCCACAGTGCGGGAAGGGAGGCCAGGATTTTCACCCAAGGCAAAGCTCCTGAAGGGAGGAGGGCAGGGGACCAGCAGGCAACAGGAAAGCCTGGACAGAGCCCTAGCCTGTTTACAGCAGAATACAGTCCTGAGGACGGCTGGGAGCTGGCACTGGCGGGCACTTCTGCCACTCAGACAGAGGAGGCAGAGAGAGCGGGCAGGCGAGGAAGCTATTTCAAGTAGGCATGTAACTACCAACTACAGGGAGCGCGGGGACGGGATGAAAATGCCTGCAAGGCAGGATGAACTGAAGCCTCCTGGAGGCCAAAACCGCAGATAATAGGATCGAGGCGAGGTTAAGAGACACAGTAAAAGGAACCAAGAAAAGAGAGAGACAGAGCAGAAGTTAGGATTCTTCTGTTTATCTCCTTCAGCTCAGGTCACGTCTGCCTTCAGAGCCAGTAGAGTCCCCGGTCCAAAGGCTGCCTCCGCCTCTCCTAAGCTGCAGCGCCCAGGAGACTGACATAATCTCTCCGAGCCTCAGTTTCCCACATATGTAGAAAGGGTCTAGCCATCCCTTCCTTATGAGGTTGCTGTGTCAATTCAGTGTGATCCCGTGTAGAAAGCAGCGGCTCACCACTAACCCAGCCCGCTGAGCTCCCAGACAGGGATGAGAGTAGGCTGGTTCAGAGATAAGTTTCCCAAAACTATAGGCGGGTGGATGCTCTTCTGGTTCCAGCACTCCGCCATGGGTGGGGAAATGGCCCCAGACAGAAAGAGAAGGGTAGGCTCGTCCCAGCTCAGCCCTTTACCCTGTGTGCCTTAACATCTCCTGGCCGAACTCAGCCTCCAAATGTTTTTGATCCCCTCGGGTGCGAGGCGCTCTGCAAGAAACCAGGGACAGCATACTGAACTACACAGCTGTGGTCCTTCCCTGTAGACCCCTGGGGAGCAGAATAATAGACAAACTGCAAATAACTGTGTGATCCACGCACCAGAGGACAAGTTCAGGGTGTCATGAGCAAGAGTGATAGCAACACAGTGGGGACAGTTTGCTCCACACTCGTCAGTTCTTGTCTGAGCACCTACCTTGTGCTGGGTCCGGCTCTACCTCTAGAGGTACCATGAGAATCACGCGGACGCTGTGCTAAACACCCTAGTGAGTGGACAACCCCATACACACAAAGGCAACTTACAAAATAAAGAACTAGAATTACTTTTGATGGTGGAAAGTGCTTTGAAGAAGAGGGATAGAAAGTGGGGGCTACTATACATAGGGGGAGTCATCTCTGAGGAGGCAACATTTAAGCCGAAACCTGGAGGAGCCAGCCATATAACACCTGTCTCAAAATGAGATGATCCTGTAACGACTCATCAACTGCTACACAAACACATGATCCCTTCAGACTTTCCTAAGCCCGCATCTCAACCCCCTCCCAGCCTGACTCCTCAGCCTCGCCCCCAGTGCCCCAGGGGGGACCAATTAAGACACAAGATGCCATCCTGGGCCCTTCTCTGTGGGAGTCTACACGTCTCTACTAGACCGAGGTCAGAAAGCACCTCATGGATCTTGCTGTCCCTTCACCTCTGAGCAGCCCTCTTGCCACCAGGCCAATTCAAAGAGGATTAGCAATTAGGCTCTGCTCCAGCCCACGGGTCAGGGAAGCTCAGGGAGCAGCGAGAGCACTCAGTCTCCCAATGCAAGGAGACCAGATATACGAGGTCTGTAGAAGCCCTTGGAACGGAGACAGCCTTGTCTTTGGGACCCGCTTTCCTTTGCTGCCATCCTGTGGTCGAATTTGGGAACAAAAGCCTGGAGCACGGGACGCTGCTTCCTACCTTCAGTCATAAAAGTTGGCTGCCTCCAGCGTGGCCAGGCACTGTCCTAGGCGCTGGTGCTGGACACGGAGACAACACAGACCAAAGCCTCTGTCCCCACGGAGCAGACAGCCTCACTGGCCGTCTCAGACACCGCTGTGTAAAGGCTTACACGTTCCCGTATGCCAAGGAGATGACAAGTTTAAAGAGGCAAAACGTTTGCCCAGACCACACAGCCTGCAAGTGGAAAAGCAGGGTTTGAACTGAGAACTCCTTCTGCCCAGCACCCTCCTACCTTTCCATCAGTCAGTCAGGATGAGGGGAGTTGTCTCTGAGTCAGGAGCCCTATGACAAATCCTAAGGGAGCAGCAGTGTGCTAAAATGAAAGAGCCCCCAGCCGGGACCCCGGAGACCTGGGTTGAGTCTTGGGCCTACCACTTTCCGGCTGTGTCACCTTTAGCAAAACACTAAGTGTCTCTGATCATCTGCAAAGCGGGAATAACAAGACCTGTGTTACCGAGCCCATCCACGCTTTCTTCGTTCCGCCGCCAACATTTATTGAACACCTAGCCCGGGTGAGCATTGTGCTAGGAGTTGACCAAAAGCTGGTGGAGTCTTTGCTCCCCCCACTCCCCCCCTCGTGCTGAGACAGCCTCAGGCCATCCATCTCTCTAAATATCACCCTCTCTCCTGTTCTTTAAGCCTGCTGGCCCTTTGCACCCCTCCAGTTTCTCCTAGTCTGGCTGCCTCCTTCTGTCCTCATGGCCCTGCTCTTCAAGCAGTCTCCATGATCAGTCAGCGTAACGACCCCTACCCTTCTCCACCCCGGGCAGCAACCCTGACGGAGCACCAGCAGCAAAACCACGCTGATTGGGACCCCCTTACCTCCAAACTCCTCAGACCCTCCTATCACCTACTAACTGCCTGAAATGTGTCCTCCTTTCTCCATCCCTATTGCTGCTGTGCCCTTAAGCCATTGACCTCTGTTTCATTCCCCGCCCAGCTCCCCTGGCAGGAGCTGTCCAGCCTCGTCATCTCATTGCCTCACCGCCTGCTCTCTGCAGGCTGGCTTCTGTCCTCGCCTCCTCCCAGGTGCAAAGTCCTATTGACGCTCTTCCCGCACATGGCACAGCCCAGAGTGTCCAGCGTCTGTCTCCGTGGCTTCCTCTCCCTTGGCTCTGTGCCCAACACATTCTCCTGCCTCTGGACATTCTGCCCTGGCTCGCTGTCTGTGGGAGGCATCCTGTCACTTAGGCTCTGCTGAGAAATTCAGTCCCATTCCTGTTGTCTAAGTTGTCCCCTGCTGATCTCCCCACTCCCAGCCCCAGCCCTTGGCCATGTGCTCTAAGACCCTTCCAGCCAACACAGCATTTTCAGTGCCTACACTCTAGAAGGTGGTCTGAGCACGTCTCTTGAATTATCTCACCTATTCCTCTCAACAGTCTTATTAGATGGATGATATTACCCTAATTGAGGCTTATCCCAGATAAGGCTGAGGAGCTCAGCCAAGGTCACAAAGCTAGTACATGGGACAACCTACCTCCAGTGCTTCCTTCTTGCCCGTGACGTGCATCCTCTGAATTTCACTGACAGAGGCACCATCAGAACGTTGGTTTCCTAACAAGACGTTCCTGAGAAGTTGTGATGTCCCTGGACTATAGGTTCTTTGTAGAGGAGGGGATTAACTAGGCCTTTCGATGATATCAGAAGTAGTTTTCCGTCATAGCATTTATCACAACTGTTAATAGTACATTCATTTATGTGATCATATTTTAATGGTTTTCCCGTCCAGATTGATCTGGCTCTCAGTAAATAGTTACATTAGAAGGGAAAGACAGAGGAAGGGAGGAAGAAGAAAAGGGAATCTGAGGGATGGATCATGCAGGCAGGAAGTGGTCAAGACCATGCAGCTAGAGAGTGGTCAAGCTTGGGATGTGACCCCTGAAAGTCTGGCTGCAAAGCCCATAGTACTAACCAAATGCAGCACTGCCTGCTCAGTGTTTGTAAGGTCAGAGAACTCACTCATGCCGTGTACAATGCACAGAGGAGAAAAAAATGTTAGGCACACCATTCTTTAATCAGTGCCAAGTCCCTTCTTGGGCTCCCTGTGTGTTCGTTGTTTAAGTATATCTTAATCATTAGTGTCCCCTGAGTTCCTTTCTCTCCTTCTCCTTGCCTCCCTCCACATCAGTACAGTCTTCCGGGGATACCCAAATCCACGGATGCTCAAGTCCCTTATATAAAATGGCGTAGTATTTGCCTATAACCCACACACATCCTCCCGTACACTTTAAATCATCTCTAGATTACTTTTAATACCTAATGGAATGTAAATGCTATGTAAATAGTTGTTATGCTGTACTGTTTAGGGAATAATGACAAGGAAAAAAAGTCTGTACATGTTCAGTACAGTTGCAACCATGGTACCCTTTTCGATCTGCCGTTGATTGAATCCGCGGATGTGGAACCCGCGGATAACGGCATCCGCGGATACGGGGGGCCGACTGTATATCCCGGGAGCCGCGTCAATACACCTAAGATTCATTCATTCATTCAACAAATAACTATTGACTCTGTGCTAAGTTTTAAGAATTTAGAGGGGGGAAAAAAGCATTCACACAGCCCTTACCCTCTCCAAACCTACACACTAGCAGAAAAGGCAAGTAATTATAATAAAATGGGATGACTGCCACAGTGAAAGAAGTGCAAGATGCTAAGCTATTTTCTCAAAAAACGAAAAAAAAGAAAAGAAAGCTACCCTCCTCCGTGCTAGGGCTACAGTTTGACATTAGAGCTGAGATTAGTCATCCTCCCCATATTTGCCATGCAGCGTTTATGTAATCTTGGTGTTCTACCACGTCTTTTGATACTGGGTATTTTGAAGACATTGTGCGGCTCTGAGCAGCACCAGGGCACTAAGAAATTCCCAAGTTCTTTGGAAATCACTAAATTGGATCCTTTGGGGCAAATGCCTCTGAACTGAAGAGCGGATCTTGCTGGCTCGTTTCTCTGGTCTCTCGTGCTAAGGTCCCACCAACCTATAAAGAGATATGGGTTGTATGGGTGATGTCGGCAGGAAGGGGAGGGGAGGGAAGGTGTTGCCCTCCGGAGGGGACTTGGTTTCTGTGAGATTTGGTGAAGGGTGATTCCTTGGAGGCCACTGAGCCACCTGGAGATGCATTACCTCTGGGCATAACGAAGTCGAGAAAATCTCCAAAGATTCTGAAAGGTAGATTAGTTTCTGTCCTAAATTATCCTAGGAGGCCCTCAGATAACAGAACAGTAGGTGGAAAGATTGCAGAGAGGAAGCCTGGGGTCCAGGGCTCTTATCAGCTAACAGCAATTTACTCTCGGGCATGTGTTTTAAATCGCCCGTGCCTAGCGGGTTTGTACATCAAGTGAGCATTTTTGTAAGTAATGGAGTGGAAATATAAAAGGCAGTGCACGTGGAAAGGACAGGCATAATTCTGTGAAAGTTTTGAGCCACATATTACATATACAGCATGTGAGTCCTACAGGGTCACAATGTAATTAATACCTATTTCTACCTGTGAAGAGCAGTTAAAAATTTCAAAAACCAGTGCTTGAGGTGGCAGGATTAGATGTTTGTATTCTTCATTTTCCTTCACAAACTTTCTGAATTTTCTACAATAAAATTTTGTTACTTTTGTGATAACCATAAAAAGTGGGGAGTTTTTTCAATTTTCAGTATGAAAAAATTCAATTGTGGGGAAAAATTGAAAGAGTAATACAATGAATGCCTGTGTACGCTTTGGCTAGACTCATAGCTGATAGCACTTATCATATTTGATACATGGCCTTTTGCCCCTAAGTTCTTCTGACTCCTAAGATCTGGGGCATAACCACATACAATTAACATGCCCAGGAAATTTAACATGGATGTAATAATGTTATCTGATATACAATCCATATTTAAATTTCCCTAGCAATGTCTTAAAACCATAGTTTCCTTTGTTTTGTTTTTGCTCTTTTTTGTAAAATCCAAGAGTGAGTCACTATTGCACTTGCCTTTGGTTGTTTTTAAAAGCACGTGTTTTTTCACTATCAAAAATAGAAAGGGGGCCAGCCCAGTGGCGCAGCAGTTAAGTTCACGAGTTCTGCTTAGGTGGCCTGGGGTTCGCCGGTTCAGATCCCAGGGCCAGACATGGCACTGCTTGGCACACCATCCTGTGGTAGGCGTCCCGCATATAAAGTAGAGGAAGATGGACGCAGACGTGAGCTCAGGGCCAGTCTTCCTCAGCAAAAGAGGAGGATTGGCAGCCAATGTTAGCTCAGGGCTAATCTTCCTAAAAAAAAAAAAAAAATTAAAAAAAATAGAGGGCCAGCCTGGTGGCCTAGTGGTTGAGTTCAGTGGGCTCTGCTTTAGCAGACCAGGTTCGGTTCCTGGGCACAGTGGCAGCCCACATACAAAATAGAGGAAGATTGGCACAGATGTTAGCTCAGGGTAAATCTTCCTCAGCAAAAAAAAAGAAAAGAAAAAAGAAAGAAAGAAAGCAGGAGAGGGCAGAACAGATAAAGTGTCCCTTGACACCAAACTGGAGCATATGTTCATAGGGTGGCCATTGTTTCACAGGGAATTTGGGACCCGGAGTGTGCACACTGTGCCTGCAGGTGCCCTTCAGCTCCTGATTGGGCACAAGTAGTGAGGTTGAACCCTTGGTAAAACCCCGGTGACAGCAGGGCAGAACACACATCCCAGCACCATTATTTACCATCCAGGTGACCTTGGGCAATTACTCACCTCTCTATGCCTTGGTTTCTTACCTGCTGATGGGATCGTCACAGAGCTCACCTCATACCACTGTCGTGAAGGAGTCAAGGGTACCATTTATAGACAGCTGGCTCATAACTAGTGTTCCAAAAACATTAGCTGTGGTTATAAATAATATTATCTCGATCACCGTCAGGGCATTTTAATCAGGATATGCCAACAGACCGTCACTCTGAGATGGCCCCATGGCTTGTGCCACAAAAAAGAAGCTTCAACGCATCAACCATGGAGTAGAGTGCAAGCATGAAAAGAACAGGGACGTGACACGCTAGGGAGGTTCCGCCGTGGCCTCTTCCTTTCAGCTGGTCTCTGATGGTCGCTTTTATCCCTGTAGGACAGTACAAACAGTAGCCAGGAGGTTCACGTCAATGATGCAGCAGAAAGTACACGACAAGGTGAGGCCAGCATCCTATTTTGAATCCCAATTCCTTTGCTAAGTCACCCCTAGGCTTTGAGCCCCATCTAACCTCTTTGGGCCTCATTTTCTTTAACTGCAAAATTCAGAGTGCTGACCAGCATGCATCCCAACGTCCCCTGATCCTCTAGGATGGATTAAATAAAGCAACAGTCCAACATGAGTGCCGATTCTGGCAATGACAACAGTAAAATTAGTTTGAGGTCAAGAAAAGGAAGAAAACGGAGAACAAGGCGCCACTAAAATGACGGAAAGCAAATTATTTCTTTGTTTCTCACAACTTTCAAGTGCGGAATGCTTTCATCAGAACGGACAAAGCATTGATCCAGCTTTCCATATTCTTAGACATGATCAATTTTCTTCATTCCACGGGACCAACAAAAGCTAAAGGTCAGTCCAACAAGTACACAGATAAAAATTCTGGGTCAACTCCCTCCGGTCACTGACTCAGTCTTTTGGTCATAACCCTCTCCCTGTTAAAGTTCTTCAAACAGCTCCCCAAACATATTCTAAGTCAAACAAACAAAGTGTTCTGGAAATTTCTTATAGATGGATTCATATATTTTCCAAATAGTTTGGACTCTGAATCAGAATTTGTGGATCCTGAAGTATTTAAATTAATTTGACAAGCATAAATCCCCTGTATAAAATGTTATCTTTGTATCATTCCCCATTGTGATCAATCACACCCAAGTTCCAGCCATCAGTAGCTCTCTGGACCAGAGAAAGGAAGAAATCCACACGTGGGGCTGCTCTTCACCCGGGAGTGTTCTATTTCGCATGTTGGAAAGACATTGGGCAATTTCAAACCATCGTCTCCACTCTTAAGTTATCTGCTGCTGTCTGTTTGAAGATCTCAACAGAGAAGTTTATTAACAGCCATCCCCCAGGGAGGACAGACAGATTTAATCAGTTCTCCAGACTCCAGGACAGAGACCATTTTGACAGTTACCTGTGATGGAGAAAGTACTAATGTAGCTAACATTTACTAAGGGCTTACTATTTGCCAAGTAAAATACTGATGCTTATGATGGAAAGCCATCTCTGGATATGTGTCTTTCTCACCCATAAAATGCAGGACAGCACCAAAATCTGAGAGCTTAAGACGTACTTGATCCACTAACATAAAATCCTGCATAATATCAACATGAACCAGGGCACCCACTTGACAGCAAACAAGGGGCATCAGTGGGCACATGGCATGGGAGCCACTGCTCCTTTCCCACACCACACCATGCAGAATCCGACAGCCTGATAGAGTGATGAAATGGCCTGTTGAAAGCCACAAAGGAAGCACTAGTTTGGGAAAATACCTTGTAAGGAGTGAGCTCAACCCTCCAGGATGCACCCTAAATCAGTGATGATATTATGATCGCTGTGTGCCCAGTAGATGGGATCCATGGGGCCAGCAGTGGAGATAGTAGTAGGCACAGTCATGCTAACTACCACTCCCAGTGATCCACTTGGGAAATTTTTCCTTCCCATGCCTGCAACTGTCCGTTGGAAGGCGTTCTTCACCATTATCTCCAGGAACAAACCCTGAATGGGGCTGTAATGCAGCAGCATTTCCGTTTGGGCTTGTACTGTCTACGAGCTGACCCATCTGTGCACCAACCTCGGCAAGTTTCCTCCTCTCTCAGTTGATCATAAGGGACCTCAGGTGGCTACAGGTGTGAGCTGAGGGAGAAGCCAGTGCAACAGTGGCAGATGGCATGAGGTCTGGGCTGCAGGCTTGTGTAACTCACTCTGCCCTCTGGACCTGCTCAAGCCTGATTCTGCTTCCATTTTGCGATGGATGTTTTTCCTGGGCCTGCTCGACCTTAGGACTTGGTGGGTCTTGACAGAACCCAGTTCAGGAGAGGAAGCCCTGGCCACAGGGTCACTCGTTGTCCACAGTCAGATGATACTTTTCAAATAGTGTGTGGTTCTCTGCCGTAGATGACATAACCTTGCTCCAAAGCCTTACATTGTGAGTGTCCCACTGTAGCTTACCATAAGTTCTACGCAGTCTTCTTGTGGCAGACACTTCACACGTCTCAAGGACTGCCAGATTACGTGACTCAAGTGGCTGAGCTGCTTGTACTGCAGCCTGGAGTGAGGATGGTCCTTCACAGGTGCCCCAAATTGGGGTGAGGGAACCCAACTTTTGTAATACCTGTAAGGATGCAGGCTGCCCTAGGGTAGCATCGTAAACTAGGATGAAGCTACAGTCAGTCCGCAGAGTAGGACACTGATGGGAGTCTTCAGCAGCCCCCACTCCCAGCAGCTGGAGGATCTAGAAGTGGAAATCTAGCAACGTGACAGCATCCACCACGCACACCGTTACTAGAAACCAGCCTTCCTGGGTAGTTCTTACGTGGGCAGGGCTAATCCCTGTATCTTCTGTGTTCTGGGAGCCCTGTGTTCACACCCCTATTTCAGCACTCATCCTAAAGCATCTGAAGTTCTCTTTCTCTTCAGATCGATAATCAATTCCTCCAGCACAAGGAATATGTTTACTTAATGGTTGCACAGTACCCAGCATACGAAAGGCAATCAAAAAAGGTTTTCTGTTGGGTAAATCAACAAAAAATCCACCACGTGATTGGGAGGTTCGAATATGCTGGAAAACAGATAAGGCAGCTACTATGCACATCTGCCAGTGACGGGACTCAACACTGGTATTTGCCTTCCTCATGGATCCCTCTGGTTTTATATCCAGGGAACTTGGAGCAGTTGTGTCACATAAAGGACTTTCGTGCTAAAAACCTACTCATCCCTCACCTGTGTTTAAACTGCTTTATCATACTTTTCTGTTTCTTTCTTTCTTTATCCTTTTTTTCAACAAATACTAATTGAGTGCTTACTACAGAGCAGACCAGCTTCTACGGGCAGTCCCGGGGTTTGAACCCAGGGGGCTGGCTCTGGAGTCCTTGTTCTTCGGCAGTAACACAGCAAAGATGATTTCCTCCAACTCAGAGCTATAGGCTAGTGGGAGAGGAAGGCAATATACAATTTAACAAATAAAATAATTTTCCATTGATACCATGACTATATGTTTAGGCGGGAGAACCGACTGGTTGGTGACATTTAAAGTAACAAGGAGGGCTCGGTTTAACATGGCGAGCAGGGAAAATCTCTGTAGGAAGATGATTCAAACTGAGACCTAGAGGGCGAGAAGCCAGTTATGAGAAGGAGCACTGAGGGGCAGAAAGGAGCTAAAGGGAGACCGGTAATGGCTGGAGACACATTTGAAGATACGGGATTAAGCAGACCACGCTCTGAATCTGAAGAAAGTCATGAGATTTTACCCAGTGTAATGGGAATTTGCTCTTGATGAGAAAAGTGTCAACATCAGATTTTAAGAGGACCACTCCAACTACCACGTGGGGAATGGGTTTGGGAAGTAAAGTGGAAGCAGGGGACTGTTAGGAAGCTGCACATCGGTCTACGTGGGGCTGAAGTTCACCCTCGTTACTTACCCTCACTCCTCTTCTGCTGCCCTTCTCTCAGATCAGAGCCCCCAAACACCCATAAAACCCACAAGGACCCAACTGTTTCTAGACAGAGGGCAAGAGTTTTCAAGGGAGAAATCTCATACCCTTCTAAGTTAGCTATTTCCTTTTAGTTAGCTAGCTTTTGCTCTTTCCAACACCCTCAATAGTGACTAATAAAATGAACAACTCTCACCCACCCACCCAAACACCCCAAATTAAGAACTTAACATCCTATTTATAGTGTCCTTTACCTGGAAAAATTAACAGCAGATGCCAAATAATGGCAGTGATTATTAATTCTCCCATGAGAACCATTTTTAGGAAGGATACAGATTGTGTCTTACTCCACCACCTCCATTCCACCCCCTCCCAGCTGTTTCCTCAAGCTGGGTTCCCACTCACCTGCCTGACAGCAGTGCTCATGCGGATGGAGCATCTTGGCGAGGAGGGAGATGAAAACCAAAAACATCCAATATGCAGAATTGTAGCTAAACTAAAAAGAGTAAGAACAACATATGGCTATCATTGGTGAAGAGCTTACTACCGATCAGGCACTACGTTAAGAACTTAACACACCTTTTCAAAGAACTGAAATATCTCACCAATTCATTGCCAAGTTATCATGTGGGATCACACTGGAACCTTAGCAGGTGTCCCCAGCACAGCAAAATGCTACAAGCCACATATGGGAAAAACATTATGGTGGTTGCTTGGTATTTACAAAAATCCAGCCTTCAACCTATTCAAATGTCATCTTACCTAATCATCCATTTTCCATCCCTGAGTTTGAATCTCTGCATCTTCTCCTGCTCTGCTCTCCGAACTTACTGGTTAAAAGATTTCCTCATCTCCCCACCAGCCTGCACTCGTTCCCAGACTTTGATGAGCATCTATATCCTGGAGGCAAGTCCCCTCATCACAGGGTCCCCGTAATGACCGTGGTGACAGCTTGCCTCTGTGAAACCTACCTCTGTGTCTCACTGCCCTTCCAAGATTGGTCCCAGGGACTTAAGGAAGATGCGGAGAAGCATGATGATAACACTTTCAGCAAATTAATCATTACTCAATGAGCTCCATGTAACCTTAATTTTTTTCAATTGTCTAACTGTCCTTCCTGCCCCAGGTTCCTTGTAGTCAGTCAGCCTTGACTACATGCAAATACATCAGTCACTGTAGTCAAATGCAATAACAGCCACCACAATACTTCCCTCCTCTCTGTACCTATGCACTTTCCAATGTCACTTGCAGCTCTTCCCATCAAGAGAATGGGATCTATTTAATCGTAATTTGTATCTGGGCTGGCCTTGGACTTGTATAGGCCAATGGAATGTGATGACAGCAATGTGCTATCAGTTCTGAGTCTAGTCTTCAAGAGCCCTTGCACACCTCTGCTCTCCCTTGGGAAATCCGTCACTGCTGTGTGAACAAACCTGGGCTAGCCTGCTGGAGGATGGGAGACCATGTGCAGAAGAAGAGGGGAACACCAGCCAAACTCCAGAAGCAGAGCTGTCTAGCGACGTCACTTCAGCTGATTGCAGACAGATGAGGAAGACTGCTCAATCTAGAACTATCCACCTGAGGCATAGATTCATGAGCAATAGTCATTCATGGCCACTTTAAGTCATGAAGTGTAGGGAAGTTTGTTATGCATCAATGGATAACTGATACAGTCAGGAACCCAAACAGCTATTTGAGAAAATTGTCCAAATCACCATCCTCATCTACTCACCCATCAATCTCAGCTCTTACTTGTTCTGAACTCTTATATCCATGACTTCTACCTTGAAAGCTACTTAGCCCCTCTGAAATGAAAATGGGTAAACTCTTGGTGCTTGAGATTCAGTTCTACACAACAGACTCTGCTTTGAAATATAATATACCAAAGTCTTTCCTATTAAAAAAAAACACTGAAACCTTAATCATGTAGCCATGTGGCAGACACACGTTAAAATGACCCTCAGTTAGTCATAGCCAACCCTTCTGCTCTAGTGGTTAAGATTCAGAGCTCTCACCACTGTGGCCCAGGTTTGTTTCCAGGTCAGGGAACCACACCACCTGTCTCTTAGTTATCATATTGTGGTGGCTGCATGTTGCTGTGATGCTGAAAGCTGTGCCACCAGGATTTCAAATATCAGCAGGGTCACCCATGGTGGATGGGTTTCAGCAGAGCTTCCAGATTAAGACAGACTAGGAAGAAGGACCTGGCCACTCACTTTGAAAAAATTGTCCATGAAAACCCTAAGAATAGCAGCAGAGCATTGTCTGATACAGCGCTGGAAGGTGGGAGGATGGCACAAAAAGAGTACCGCTCTGCTGTCCACAGGGTCGCTAGGAGTTAGAATCGACTCAATGGCACTAACAATAACAAGTAGTTATGTCTTTGTATAATCCCCTCTCCTTCAGTCCAGGTGGAACCTGTGACTTGCATATAGCCAATAGGATATGACAAAAGTGATGGGATAGGCACTCCATCTTAGCAGACTAAAGTGAGAGGTTCTCCTGCTGACCCTGAAGAAATGAGCTGCCCTGTCATGAGTGGGTTATGTGGCAAGGAACTGTGGTGGCTTCTAAGACCTAAGATCAGCCCCAGGCTGACAGCAAGCAGGAAAGCAGGGACCTCAGTCCGGCAACCACAAGGAACTGTGTTGAGCCAACAACTACATCATCTTGGAAGGGGACCTTGCAATGGACTGAACATTTGTGTCCCTTCAAAATTCGTATATTGGGATCCTAACCCCCAATGGGATGGTATTTGGAGGTGGGACCTTTGGAAGGTGATTAGGTCACAAGGGTGGAGCCCTCACAAATGCAATTAGTAGCCTTACAAAGGAGACCCCAGACAGCTCCCTTATCCCTTCCACCATGTGAGAAGACAGCGAGAAGAGGGCCGTCTATGAACCAGGAAGGAGGTCCTCACCAGATATCAAATATACTGGCATCTCATGCTCATCATCACTAATCATCAGGGAAGTGCAGATCAAAACTACACTAAGATATCACCTTACATCCATTAGATTGGCAAAAATATCCAAAACCAAGAGCGACAAATGTTGGAGAGGCTGTGGAGAAAAAGGAACCCTCATACACTGTTGGTGGGAATGCAAACTTGTGCAGCCATTAAGGAAAACAGTATGGAGATTTCGCAAAAAGTTAAAAATAGAAATACCTTATGACCCAGCCATCCCACTACTGGGTATCTATCCTAAGAACCTGAAATCAGCAATTCCAAAAGTCCCATGCACCCCTATGTTCATCGCAGCATTATTCACAATAGCCAAGACGTGGAACCAACCTGAGTGCCCAGCAACTGATGGTTGGATAAAGAAGATATGGTATACATACACAATGGAATACTACTCAGCCATAAAAAAGGAAAAAATCGTCCCATTCGCTTCAACATGGATGGAACTTGAGGGTATTATGTTAAGCGAAATAAGCCAGACAGAGAAAGATGAACTCTATATGACTCCACTCATAGGTGGAAGTTAACATATAGACAAGGAGAACTGATCGGTGGTTACCAGGGGAAAGGGGCGGGTGGGGGGAGGGCACAAAGAGGGGACACGGGGGAGGGGTTCATTGTGGAGTCCTGAGGGGGAGATCAAGGGTTCAGATTTGGTGCTGTTGAATTTAACCTATCTGTGGGACACTCCAGTGGAAATGCCTTCAAATATGGAGAACAGAACGGCCTCGGGTGAAGGCAGAGAGTTGGGAGTCACTGGAGTTCCAAAAGCCTTTGAAGTGGTGTACCCACAACGTGACTAACAATAATGTACAACTGAAATTTCACAAGGTTGTAAACTATCATAATCTTAATTAAAAAAAAAAATGCCGGCATCTCAATCTTGGACTTCCAGCCTCCAGAACTGTGATAAATAAATTTCTCTTGTTTATCAGCTAGCCACTCAACAATCTTTTATTATAGCAGCCCAAACAGGCTAAAACAGACCCCAAGCTCCAGAAAGGAATGCAGCTCAGCTGACAGTGATGCAGCCTGAGAGACTGAGTAGAGGAACCAGCTAAGGCTTGCCCAGACCCCTACCCCACAGGAACTATGAGCTAATAACTGTGTGTTGTTTTAAGCCACTAAACTTATGAGAATTTATTACACAGCAATAGAAAACTAAAAAAATCCTATTTCTAGTTACTGCCCTAAATCTCTCACTCATCCTCTCGGAGTCCAATTCCTAGAAAAGGTAGTGGATTCTGGTGTGGCTCACATCCTCACCCACTCTTTGCTCCTCAGCTCCTCCCAATCTGCCTGCTGTCCCCAACTTTCCATTGCTATGGTGTGCGCCAAGGTCTCTAACGACCTTTACTTTAGTATCTGCATATTACTGGAACCCTCTGCAACCTTTGTTCTTCTTGATCTTCTCTCCTACTTTGAGGTTAGGAACACAGTTCCTTCCTGGTTCTTCTCCCTTCTCTCTTCTTAGTCTCTTTTGCAGCCTTTTCTCCCTTGACCTGCCTCTTACATAGTGGCATTGCTCAGGCTTCTGCCTGTGGCCCTCTTTTCTTCTCACTGCCCCAGGTGACATCATTGGTAACAAAGGCTTTTGGAACTCCAGTGACTCCCAACTCTCTGCCTTCACCCGAGGCCGTTCTGTTCTCCATACTTGAAGGCATTTCCACCGGAGTGTCCCACAGGTAGGTTAAATTCAACAGCACCAAATCTGAACTCTTGATCTCCCCCTCAGGACTCCACATTGAACCCCTCCCCCGTGTCCCCTCCTTAAACATTACCTCCTTCCAGTTGATGACCCAGACCAACCAGTGATTTCAGATTACCCTCACCACTACCCTTTCTACATAGCTGCTCATCAAACCCTAGGGCTTCTCTGTTCCACACCTCAAATCCATTTCTCTTCCTCATTTTCATTGCTATTGCCCAGATGCAGACATTAGTTTTATTTCTTGCCTGGATTATTACAACAGCCTCTTGATGATCAATTCTTCATTCTTTTCTCAATGCCCCACACATTACTGAATGCTCGCCCTAAAGTGGAAATCTGATTATGTCAATCATTTGTTTAAATTCCACTGAAAACCTAACTCCCAATGGTGTCAGGATAAAATACATATTCCTTAGCATAGCACCAGGTCCTTCAAGATGAGCCCCAGCCACCCACCCATCCAGCATCTTTCCTGTCTCTCCTCCGCATGTACCCAACATGTCTCCCACCCCTCGGTGCTCTGGTGCGTGCAATCCCCCCACGTCTCCACTTGCTGCTTCCTGAAGACTCAACCCAACCTTCACCGATTCTAGAAAGCCTTCCTTCACCACCCTCACCACCCGTCTTGTTTCTCCCTGTGCCCTAGTTAAGCACCCCCAGACGCCTTCCTCTTTCCTTGCATGCATCACACAGGACTATGGGCCTCTGCCACCACACCGTTTCCTCCTCAAGTACCAGGTTGGCTGGTATTCCAAGAGCCCATTATGTGACTAGGACAGGGGAGGCATCAATAAATGCAAATCTGAATTAGGGAATGAGTAATCAGGAGTATGAGTGCACGAGAAATAGGTGGAGGAGCTTGGAGGTAATTTAGTTGAGAAAAGATTCATAGGGAATAGGCAATCTTGGCTAACATATAAAGGGAGGGTGGGACTTTTTATTATTATTATTATTATTGTTATCATTATTGTTATCATTATTATGATTGTGGTAAAAACACTTAACATGAGATCAATCCTCTTAACAAAATCTCGAGTTACAATACAGTATCATTGACTATAGGCAGAGCAGATCTCCATATCTTATTCATCTTGCTTGACTGAAACTTTACACCCATTGATTAGTAACTCCCCATTTCCTCCTCCCTGCCAGGCCCTGGCAACCACCATCCTCCTCTTTCATCCTATAAACTTTGAAATCAGGACCTAGAAGAGAAATTGATACCACTGTGTTCATTGCAGCACTATTCACAATAGCCAAGATGTAGAAAAAACCTAAATGTCCACTGACAGATGAATGGATGGAGATGAGATTTTTCTGGAAATGGTCCCAGCATTCGCCAGTGGTAAAAATTGTGGGCAAGTGAGTTTTATTTCAGTTTTATTTCAGCCCCTGCAACCAAAATCAGCTCCCACCAGTTTCCCTCATGTCAGAGACTCCTCCGGCTGCTTAGGTCAGAGACATTAAAGGTATCTCTGACTCCTCTCTTTCTCTCACAGCCCACATTCACTCAGCAAACCCTAGGAGCTCCACCTTCAAAATAGTAAATCATGATGGCCACTTTTTCCCATCTCACTGCCACCACTTTTGTCAAAAGCACATCCTCTCGTACATGGACTGTTGCAATAGCTTCCTGACTGATGACCCTCCTTCCACTCTTACTCACTCCATTGTAAGCTTTAAAGGGACCGAGGAGGACCCTGTGAAAAAGTAAATCAGATCATTTCAGACCTCTACTTAAAACCCTCCAATAGCTTCCCATTTCAATCAGCGTAATAAAACTTAAATCCCAATGATAGCCTAAAAGTAGTATCCAGTCTACTCCAACTTACTCTCTGATTCATCTCTTCCTCTCCACCTTGTTCACTCTGCTCTAGCCACACTGGCTTTCTTGTTCTTCCTTGAACACACCCAGCTCACATCTGCCTCAGGACCTTTGCACTACCTGCTCCCTCTGACTAGAATGTCATTTCCCCAAATAGATTCATGGCTCATTTCTTTGTCTCCTTCAACTCTTTGCTCAGATATTACCTTGTCAAGGAGACCTGCCCTGGAGCCCCGTTTCATTTTACACCCTTGTTCCCCTTATTTTGCATTTGTCACACTCTTGCATGGAATTTAATGTACTTATTTATTGTTTATTCTATCATCCTTCCGCTAGAATGTAAGCTTCCTAAGGGCATGAATTTTTCTTCTGTTTTGCTCACTGATGTATCTTCAGTATCTAAAACAGTGCCGCATGCAGAGAAGGGGACCAATAAATGAGCAGGTCCCTTTGAAGGAGCCAGTGAATGTAAATTTTTTTAAAAAATCTTTTAAACCATGAGCATCCGACAATGGAACGAGCTGCCTTTACGAGCAGGGAGCTCTCCATCATTGGAAGGATCCAAATAGCTGGCAACTCCCTGACCAGCTTCCTTCAAAGAATGGAGGTCTGAATCCGGGGCCGCTAAGGTCCCTGCCACCCTTAGGATTCTAAGATTCTTTGATTCCTACCTTTCCTAAAGAGCACAGCTGCTGTGCCCCCAAGATCGTCAAAGAAAGTGGATCCTTCTACAACCATTGTCTCCACTGGCTTAGACTTCACACTGAGTCAGTCAAAGCCAGGGGGCTTCTCCTCCTGGCGAGTCAGTGTGGCTGATCAAACAGGGAGGGAAGTGTCCAGGGCAAGACTTGATCAGAGTGTTTTCAACGTGGTGGTATTTCGCTGGGCTCCACGTCTTGCCCCACAGTGCTGCACATAACTCCAAGCAGAGTGAGAGGAATCTTCTAGTGGATTAACTGAAGAAACTGATAAGAGAGCCTAGCACAGTGATAAGCAAGAACACTCCTTCTTTCCTGACATTTTCTTGCACAACAAAACATATATCTTTTACATTTCCCAGACCAATCAGAGTGGGAAATTATCATGCTGCCTTTTCTTCTCAAATACTGCCCTGCGACCGCCTGCTGGCTAACTAATGTCTGTTCCAGCCCAGGACTGGAAATAGCAGCCCTTAGCTAACAGCAAGAGCCAAAAATATCATATTCCTTCGGTGGAATAATTTAGTCACTTTAGACTAGACCCTTCATTTACTGTCCTTATTTTCAAAAGCAATGTTAAGGTAGGTTGTTTTATTCCTTATAGACCAACGAAAGCTCCATATACAGGAAAAGAAAGCATAACCCCTAATCCTCATTTTTTCATTTATTCAAATAATGTGTATTGAGTGTCTGTGTATCAATGCCAGGCATATACTAAGTGCTAGGGACAACAGGGAACAAGTCAGGGGCGTAGTTTCGGTCCCTATAGACTTCTGGTCCAGCAGAGAGATGGATACTAAATCAACGTTTTTTAAAATGATTATATAATTGCAAATGTGGTAAGAGTTGAGAGAACAAATCAGGAGGCGCTAAGTGTGTTGAACAGGTCACTGATGTAGCCCCCACAAGATGATGCTTCTTTCCTGTTTCCCTCAGTTGAATGCAGAGAAGAGCCTCGTGGTGGGCAGGAATAGCTTCAGGGGAAGACTCTGCCCGACCAAAATCACAACACAAGGGATGTAGGAAGGAAACCTCATCAGGTCAAATGTGTCGGGCAGACAGAGTAAGTCCACTGGTGCAACGTCTGTCCTAGCCTTTTTCTAAGTTCTCTTCTGGTACAGCAGAAGCTGGGAACCTGAAAAACTACATTTCCCAGGCTCCCTTGCAGCTAGAGTTCTGGACGAGATTCAGGGTCCCCCTACTGGTTTTGCTCCCTCAGGACACGAGTTCAGAAGTAAATTAACCAGAAAGAGGATAGGCAATGGGCAAGGCATCAGTTTGCTGGAGCAGCTGTAGAGGAGATGTCACGGCTGTAAGCCAGTAGTTGCAGCAGCATCTTCTTGATCCCCACATCAGGACCACAGGAGTGTTCCTTTGGAACCAACTGTTGGGAAAAAGATGCTGATTCCCCCAAAGCACCAGATACTTTTTGTGCCCTGTGCAGCATCCCTTCAGCTCCCTTGGCTTTAGCACAGCTGTGGCGGACAGTTCTACAGGCTGCCCTCATCCCACCTCAAGCCTGCACCATGGCATCTCTCTGTTTCTCTGCCTCAAGGCTTTCTCCAAAGTTGTGGAAGTTTGTCAGCCCATAGAGATGCTACCCATAATTCCCAAGGTGTTAATATCCCTGGGGCCAACCCTCAACCAACAGGGAACAGGTGCCGTGGATAAATGCCCCAGCTTCTCATCCGAGGAGAGATCATTCTGAAATGCATTCTGCCTGGCTCCTTTTAGAGGAATACCAGTTGCCCACAGTGGTCATCTGCCCATTAGCACACATTCTATTAGCTCTTCCCTGTTTCACTCTCCCCAGTGCCTCACTCTGGCTTTACAGATAACCTTCTAAGGGAACTACCAGCACCCAAGTCTCATCTCAGGCTCTGCTTTTGGGGAAGTCGAATTAAGATACCCAGCTTACAGATCAAGTCAGATGCACTGATTCCCTCTTCAGGCCAGTTCTGCAGCTGTTGCTGGACACCCAGCCCACAGCTGGCTTTTCCAGCATCACAGTCAATTCTTTAAGCAGTAGTTCCCTGCCTCAAATCCTTTTCTAATCAAAATCTCCAAGGTGGTTTGTCAGCTGTACTTGAACGCTGACTGAGACAACATGGTTTCCGTATACTGAAAGTCCTTCCCCACCCTGCCACCTCCCGCCCTGGTCCCTGGAGAGGCACAGTGGAGGATTTCTAGTCTGACGTTGCTTTGATTGCAATCCCAATGGAGCCATTTCTTCCCAGCAGATGAAGAAAACTGCACCGATTGCTTTATTTCTTTTCAGGTCTGATATATATCCCTATTATTCTAATTTGCAATTTTATTTTGCCCACGTATGACACATTTACTTATGAAAAAAATCCCTTAATTCCCTGTTTTTGTCCTCTTTGGTCAGGATAAGACCTTTGGACAATATTTACCAACGGAGAAATTTTTAAGATGTGAGTATACAATGGTTTATTAATGTTTTATGAAAACACTCAGTTCATACTTTTCTATAAGAGATTGAATGATTTCAGTGTTAAAACTAAATATTACTAGTGGTGAGGCATATGGTAAATGGGGGTGAGGTGAGGATCTCTTTTTAAAATGTTGAAAATACATACAAATACAGCAAATATTATAACAAACATCCAGAATTAACAAATGATGTCATACTTGCTTCCAGTTTCAGTCTTTTGTGAAAAAAAAGCTATAAAGATGTACAGATAGAGCTGCAACCCCTTATGTCATCCTTCCCATTCTAATTCTCCATCCACCTTCACCAAACGCATCCACTGTCATGAATTTCATGTTGAAACTTCCAGTCTATTTACATAATTTTGTTATAAGATGAATCCATAAATATATAAATAGTTTGTTTTTCTAATTTACACAAATGATACATTATATTAATCCCTCTGTGACTTTCTTATTTTACTTAGCATTAAGTTTTTAAATCTATTCGTCTTGGTACATATGGTTCTTTTTTATTCATTCTAACTGCTCTGAATAATTATATTCATTTCTCCATTCATCCATTGATGGACATGTAGATTCTTTCTAGATTCATGCTATTAAAAACTTTACTTCAATGACTACCCTTACATGACTCTCCTTGTAAACATGTGTGAAAGTTTTATTAAGAGATATACTTAGAAACGGAAATGCAAAGTATATTCTCTAGGGTGTGCACATATTCAGTTTTTTTCTAGATGTTGCCAAACTGTTTTCCAAGGTGGTTTTAGTAATTTATAATTCTATCGGCAATGTATAAAGCTTTTGCTTCCTCACACCTTTGGCAACACTTGGTATTTTCAGAAATTTTTAATTTTGCCAAGCTTCTGGGTGTGAAATGGTATCTTATTTTGTTGTTTGATTTGCATCTCTGTGATTTACTGGTGAGGTTGAACATCTCCTCTTATATTTATATGTGAATATAAATTTAGGAATGACTGTGCACCAATTATGTGCATGTCTCTATTGTGCTGCCTGTTTCCTATTGACTCACAGAATGTGTGCATATATGTGTATTCTGCGTCCTAATTCTATCATGCATGTTGTTATATCTTCTTCCAATTTTAGCTTATATTTTAATTTTGCTTATGTTGCCTTTCTCGTTAAAAAATTTAACTTTTGATAGAGTGAAATGTACCGAAATTTTCAATTATAATTCCAGATTTTTATCTTATTTAAGAAAATATTCTCTCCCCTGGGACAGAGTCTGGCTAACTGTTTGTCAAAATCCGTGTTCTCTCTTTCTTGACACACTGCTAGACCACAACATTTCCCAATACCCCAACTCGGCAGTTGGCTGGCGGGGTGCTAGGAGAAGTGACGTGTGTCACTTTCAGGCCTGGCCTCTAAAACCGATGCTCTCTTTTCCTTCATCAGTAAGTTAGATGCAGAAGAGGCAGAGAGGACCCCAACACCTGAGAGTATGGCAGAGCCACTAGATGAAAATACCCTGGGTCCCTGAATCCCACCATGGAAGGCTACCCAATGAACATCTAATTGAACTGTGACATGAGTGAGAAACACCTGTTTTATTGCATTAGAGCACCATCAGCTGATGTTTTATTTGTAATCCCAATAGGGCCTACCTGGCCTTTACCAACTAGCACATCCACTGAATCCAAAGCTTACTCTCCTATATTTGCTTTTAAAGTGGTAAAATTTTGCTTTTTTACATTTAGAGTTTCAAACCTTCCAGAATTTGTTTTCTATAAATAGTGTGAAATAGGAATCCATTTTTTCCTTCTGACAAGTTAATTGTGTCAACTCTACATTTTAAATATTTATTAGTCTTCTCCCCACTGTCATCTCCATCATATGTCAAGTTCCCAATTTTATGTATAAATCTGTTTCTAGACTTCATCCTGCTATGTCATGTACAGGGTGCCTGAGAAATTGAGAAACATGAAATAAATTTATTTTTAAATAATGTATTCATTGCATTCTTCAAATCACATGCTCAATTTAGTTTTTATCAACCTTCAGATGCTTTCTTATATCTCTAAATATAAAGCAATGAATCTGATTATCAGTGTGAGATTAGTACAACAAATGTCCTATTTTCCCTATGTTTTCAGACTTTTTTGGACACTCTGTACTGTCTTTATTATATTTTTCAGAGAAACTCATAACTTATTATAGATAATATAGTTCAGTCAAATTTAATCTTATTTAAGATCTTTACTTCAATCTGATTAGGTATTCTTTACCAAAAAAAAAAAATCTTGCCTATTTATTTAGGATTTAAATAACAACAGAAACTAGAACATTTAACAGACCAGAAATGGAATATATCAAACACTTTCATGCGCAGAGATTTGTTTTATGCTTTTCCTTTAATTAAAGCTAATTTTCTTTATAAAGAGAGACTCCAGTTTCTGATTCTCCTTTTTCCTTCCTCAAAGAGCTATATTATATTAATTCCTATGTAAAACCAAAAATTCTTTGGGAGATTTTTATTAAAGTTGCTTTTGAGAGATAAGTTAATATAATATTTCTTTTATACCCTTGAAGAATATTTTGTAACTTTCTTTGTACAGGACTTGCATGTCTTTCATTAATTTAATTCAGGTACGTTTATGTTATAGTTACAGATTAGATTTTCTTTCTATCCTATATTGCCTATTCTATTTTCTATTATGTTTCTAACTGGCTTTTGCTGGTGTATAGGAATACAGTTGACTTTCGAATCTCAGTCTTGTTTATTTTTCTTCTTTCTAGTACCATCCAATTCATTTTATAACTTGTCTGAAGATTTTGCTGCACTTTCTATGTAGGTGATCATATTATTTCAAGTAATAATAAATGTATCTTTTTGTCTCTAAAGATTAGAGACTATTTCTTTTTTCTTACCTTATTACATTGATTTGACCCCCAGAAAAATGTTGAATAGTTGATGATGGTGGATTTGTTGATTATCTCATGTATTTTTTCAATTTCTTGCTTTTTATTCTTTAAAGCTATGTTATTGGGTACACACAAGTTTAGAACTTCCCTCAGATAATAAGCTTTTTATTATTGTATAGTAACCTCTTTTATCTCTATAATCGTAACTCCCATAAATGCAGGCTGTGCACATATAATTCTGCTTTGTGTTTACCTTCTAATTCTCATGGTAACTTCATTCTTTGTGTGTTTTGTGATTTACAGTCTCTAGTTTTCTTTTTTTTTTAATTGAGATGTGGCTCACACATCCCCGGCTTTTAAAATAAACCCAGTTAAAGCTATAAATTTACTCTTGAGTACTGTTCAACTGCATCTCGCACATTTTAATATGTAGTGACATCTTAACCTTTCATTCTAAATATTTTTTAATTCTTTTGTGCTTGTTATAAGGTATATGTTATGAGGCGTGTTTTTTTAAATTAGTTCAAATGTATCTGTATATTTATAAGTCATATTTTACTTGTAAATTTCTAATTTAATTGCATTTTGGACAGGAACATGTTCTCTATGATGCCTTTGGATTTTGTTAAAACTTTCTTCATGGTTTAACATGTGGTCAGTGTTTATAAATTTTCTATGTGTATTTGGGAAAAAAATACATTTTCTATTTGTTGGATGAAGGAATATATATAATATCAAGTTTATTCTCAGTTTTCAAACTTCTGTATCCTCGATGCATTGGTAGCTCTATGACATATAGGTTTCTGAAATAAAGACATTAAAATCCGCTCTCAATAGCATACGTGTAGCAATTCTTCTTATAATCCCATCAATTTTAGCTTTACGTTTTGAGCCTAAATTGTAAGGTCAGCATAAGCTCATACTTATTATATCTTCTTTGTGAATATTTCTACTGTATTATGTGTTGTATATTCACCAGCTGTTACTATTTAACAAACCAGCTAAAAGCTCAATAGCTTAAAAGAATAAGCATTTATTATTACTCATGAGTCTATGGGTCAACTGGGCAGTTTTGTTGATCTGGACCAGGCTCCACTAATCTCAGCTAGGCAGGTTCATGCATTTTGGTCAGTTGATGGGTTGGCTGGGAGATGGCTGTTCTAGGATGACCTCAATCACACATCCAGTGTGGGCCAGCTGCTGGCAGTGACAGCAGATGTAATGGGGCCATGGTTCTCCTATCATCTAGTAGGCTAGCCCCAGCTTGTTCACATGGCACTGTCAGGGTTCCAGGATCACACAAGGCCTCCTTAAGACCTATGCTCAAAACTGGCACAATGTTACTTCCAGAACATTCTCTTGGTCAAAAAAAGTCACAAACGAGCTCAGATTCAAGGGGTAAGGAAAGAAACTCCTCTTGATGGAAAGACCTACAAAGTCACTTGAATTGAGCACACTTTTCAAGTCAGTCTATCACGTGCAATGACCCTCATTATCCCTAATAATGCTTAAATATTTAATGCACTTAATAATATTGACCTACTTATTTAATATTACTTTATATTTTCCCTACAAAGTCCAAATTTCTTGAATATCTCTATTTCCAAACAGGACAAGAAGCTTGGCATGTTTTAAATCACTGGAACTACCCCATTGTCAGCTTTCATGTTATTCTTGTCTAAAATTTTACTTCTGTCATTTTATTTAAATACAAAAATGCATGTGCGTGTGTGTGCGCACAAGTATGTAGATTTTACTGTAAATAGTTACTTACATATTTCACTAATTTCTCTGTTCACAGTTTCTTCTTGCACCTTACTTCTTTCTTCCACATTCATTTTTCTTCTTGATGAGTTTTATTTTATAGGTTTTTCAGCAAATATGTGTGCGTTGTAACTTCCTTTACTCTTTGTATGCCTGAAAATATCTTTGCTCTTATTCTTGAACAATTGTTTGCTTTTCTATATTCTGGGGTGATGGCTATTTTCTCTCTATACTTTGGGGAGGGGAATGGAATATATATATATATATATATATATATATATATATATATATATATGTATATTACTTCAAAGCCAGAATTTTGAATATATTATTCTTATGAAAAGGGTAGTTTTAATCATGAATTGATTTAAAGGAATTGATTAAAGGAAAATAACCAGTAAGGTAAAAATTGTGCATATGTTACTGGAAAAACTGAAGTATGAGGAATGACTTTTAAGCCACCCTAAGTTCCCTCCGTTCCATGCCCACATCAGCCAGCTGTCCCCCCAGGGCCTCTGTGGACAAGCTGGCTGAACTCTAAATCTGAAAAAAGCAAAAGGTTAGAACTTATCTTTCTACAGTCTTTTCCAGAATTCCCTGACACTTTGCAAAAGTGCTACCTTTATCCTTTTCAGTTTAGGGGAATGGTAAGCGCAGGATCCATTTGGAAAGGAAGAAACTAGAAATAGTTGGTCATTGAGGCATGAAGAAACCTCTGAGATGTTCTCAAAGTCCCTAAGAGGAGAATCCCCATTTACAGGGCTACTGTCACCTTTGCTCCATAGATCTTGATTTTGAGAACTCCATTCCTGTCGCTGCCATCTGTTCTTCCAATGAGCCTACCATTTAGATGCAATTCACAAGATCCTCCTTTTAACGCTATTAAGTGAAGCAGTCGGTGGAAATTTAATACCACGTCTCCCCCGACACAGCATTAGGCTAAACTCGATACCCAAGCTGAAGTATTTCCTGTCAAATGTCCATATGTTCCCATTACCAGACTGCGCTTGTTTAGAAGGAAAGTAACTAATGCTCAGAAAATTGAACTGAGTCAATGCTCAGTGGGCGAATTGCGCTGCCGAGTGAACTGCTGGCTCCACTCTCTGTGGGCTTGTTTTCCATCTGTAAAGTCCAAAGGGAGAGGGGATTTGTCTGCAAGTTCCCAGGGCTCAGGACTCCAGGAGAATGATTATTCTCCTTAAGCCTCACGACCAAATAACAGAGATTGGACAACATTTTTAGAAACTAGAACATTCATTCTTAGTTAGGATAGAGAAAAATGGACGCAGTCATATGTTCCTGAAGGGAATGCAAATTCCCTTTCTAGAAAACAGTCTGGTAGTATCTATTTAAAAACACATGCTTCCTCCCACCGTTTGCATAATTTTGAGAGAATTCAGTGTACAAATTATATAAGGATATTTATATATTGTATATTATGTAAGGATATTTACTGTATTGTTATTTGTAATGGCAAAACACTGGAAACGACTTCAGCATTCATCAACAGGGAGTTGGTTGAAGAACTACAGTGTCTTTGCTATGAAATATAGTGTAGCTCTTAAAAATAAGGCGATGTGTGAGCCAGTGCTGAGGGCCGAACTCTGCTTTGGTGGCCTGGGTTCAGTTCCCAGGTGCAGAACCACACCACTCGTCTGTCAGAAACCATGCTGTGGGGGTGGCTCACATAGAAGAACTAGAAGGACTTACAACTAGGATATACAATTATGTACTGGGACTTTGGAGAGGAAAAAAAGAGAGAGCTAGAGGAGGATTGGCAACAGATGTTAGCTCAGGGTGAATCTTTCCCAGCAAAAAAATAATAAAATAAAATAAGGAGATGTGTATGTGTTGAACTGGAGGGATGTACATAGTGTGTTATTAAGTGGAAAAAAAGTTTTAAGTGGAAAAAAGCAAGTCACAGAGTAATGTGTAAAATATCACCCCATTTTTCATTTAAAAAAGAAAAACTGCATATACAAGTGTATACATATGCACAAGAACACACACATACGAAGGAAGAAACACATATGTATATATGCAAAAATATGGAAGAATATGCCCCCAAAAAACGATTAACATTGGCTAGTATGAAGAGAAGGGATTGTAGGAAGGGTAGGGAAAATTATGAACTTTTTAAATATCTTTCTTGTTGACTTGTTGCAATGGTCCTGCATTATTTTTATAACATAAAAAATAGAATAAAGTTATTTTAATTGAGTACAAAGTATTCTGATACTGTAATATCAACAGCTTAAATAATGTGATCAACCCCATCATTCCTAAATTGAGATAAATCATGAATTTACCTACTCACTAATTCTGCATCCAGTCCCTCTACATTTGGTAACGCCTGACTTGCACCAGGCACTGCGCTACATTCTAGGACACAGCAGGGAACAAAATAGAGACAGGTGTTGCCTTCAGGGAACTTACAGTCTACAAGGTGGAACAGAAATGAAGTTAGTAAAACATAAACAAGTTGTGACAAGAGCTATAAAAATATGGGATACTGTGAGAGAATCATAGGGTGGGTATGGGGGCTCCTTGGACCGTTTGACCAAGGGAAATCACTCTGAGAGAACACATATACGCTGAGACCCAAAGGTTGAGAAGATGTAAGCCAAGAACATGCTAAGAGCTGGGATGAGCATTCTGCCAACTCCACAGGCGGAGGCTGGGTGGAAGAAGCATCTGCGGCAGGCGGGGTTTGATGTATACAGGAACTAGAAGACGACCAGTGTCTGGAGCCCTCTGAGCAAGGGAAGGTAGAATGAGATGAGGTCAGAGAGAAGAGCTAGATACTGCAGAGCTATATATGCCACAGGAAGGAGTTTGGATTTTGCTGTGAAGTACACAGAAAAAGTGAATGCAGAGAACTGCCATGATGGGATTTATGTTATGAGGCAGACATTGTATAGACGCCAGTGATACAATCCCCAACTTTGAAGATCCTAGCCAAGTGGTGGAGACATTTAAACAATAACTATGGTGTGGTGCTGTGACAAAGGGCTATGGAAGCACAGGGGAGGGAGAACCCAGGGAGGTTCCACTGAAGATATGACATTTGATGTGGGTTTTAAAGAACGATTAAGAGTTCACCTCAGGGCGGAGCCGGTGGTGTAGCAGTTAAGTTCACATGCTCCGCACTGGCAGCCCAGGGTTCGCTGGTTCTGATCCCAGGCACAGACCTACACACCGCTTATCAAGCCATGCTGTGGCAGGCATTGTACATATAAAGTAGAGGAAGATGGGTACAGATGTTGACTCAGGGCTAATCTTCCTTGGAAAAAAAACAAAAAAAGAAAAAGAAGAGTTCACCTCACCAGGCTGGGGCCAAGACAGGTGGGGATGGGAGTCAGGCAGAACCTCACAGGCAGATGGGATAGTGTGCAAAGACATGGATGCCTAAGTAAGAAGAACTTCAGGGGAAAATGATCTGTATTTCCATATAGCTGGAGCATAAGGTACGGGCAAGAGGGAACAGGAGTGAGGAGGTAGGTGGGGCACAGGTTTTGAAAACCTTTATGCGTAATCCTACTTTTTGGAATTTATCCTTTAGGACACATGATTTTAAAACAGAAATGGGTAATAACCAATTTTAATAACCACAAAGTACATTTCAATCCATCACTCCAGAAACTTTGTGCCATAAAAGAGGAAGATGTGATCATAATTTTTGAATTGGATTTGCTGTCATATGGTAAATGTGTATTTAACTCATTGAGAAACTGCCAAACAATTGTTCAGAGTATTTGTACCATTTTTAACTTCTACCAGCAAGGTATGAGAGTTCCATTGATACCACTGTCTCGCTAACACTTGCTATTGCCGTTCTTTGTAACTTTAGCCATTCTGGTGGTGCATAGAGGGATCTTATTATGCCTGACACGGAGCATTGTTTCATACACGTATTGCTCATTCATTTATCTTCTTTCAAAAAGTGCCTGTTCAAGACTTTTGCCCATTTTTAACTGGAATGTTTGTCCTTTTATTACTGATGTGCAGAAGTTCTTAATATATTCTGGATTCTTTTGCTTCACCTCCAGTCTCATTCTAGGTGGAAGAATGGAAAGAAAAATGAAACTTGGCAGAAAATGAGGAAGTACAAGAGAATGAATATGTATACACCATCTAGTACATGTCAGCCAGTTTGCTGGGTAGATTTCATTTGTTATTTAATTTTGTCCTCAACGCAGCTCCTGTAAATTAGGTGTTATTGATCCCATTGAATAAATGGAGGAACTGAATCTCAGAGGGTTTGGGAGACTGAGCCGAGATCATCCAGCTAGGATGTGGCAGAATGCAAGCCAACTAGAATCCATATCTTGACCTCTCGGGTGTTAAGAGTTGCCTCTCCAGATGGACCTCAGCTCACTCAAGATTCTGAGGTCAATGGGGTTAACGTAACCTCTCTGTACTCCTCTCTAAAGAAAGTCATTTATTCCCAAGTCCCAGCTTTAATTGGAGGATACTAATCTGCTAATGGCCCTTTTAACTGAGACACATGTCCAGCATCTTTCACCAAGGGACCACATCTCTTGTCAGTACTGGCTTTCAAAGAGCTGCCCATCAATGCCTGTTACTCCATCTGCAAATTCTCCACCCTGTGGCGGTGGCCTCCAGTAGACAAGCCAGGCCCTCGCCTTGCCATTTAGCAGTAACAGGTGACAGACAGTCACATCCACAAAGCAAGTCAGCCAGTCTTGCCCAACATGTGAGCCTTGAGGATGCTATGCAGGAGCTGGAAGCGAAAGGGTCCACGCAGATGCAAACGACATCGGTATTTCTCAGACACCAAGACTCTTAGAGGAGAAAGGCACCTCAGAGAATTGAATCCAACCCTTTCATGTCACGATGGGAAACTGAAGACAAAGTTCTCTTCTTAAAACACAGTCTGACAGTTTCATCCCCATGCTTAATGGCTCCCCATCAGCTACAGAATAACAATCATAATAATAACAACAGCAACATTGTATTTCATCTAATACAATCTGTACCATTCCTTGTTTACCACTAAGAAAAAGTATCTGCCAATTAAACTATGACACATAATCTTGTGGGATGTATGACTTGGTCACATCAGCATCTTGTTGCTTTGAAATTTTTTTCATCTATTTTGAGGAATTTGGCAATTTCTGTTGCCATCAGTTGCAATGCTTGGTATTTGCCAGGCAATCCTTCTGTATATGCTGTGGTAACAATATATAATACAGCATCATCTCTTACAGGTGTCTCCCTTCTTAGAGCCTGTAAGGGTACTTTTTTCTGGATTTGCAAATAAATATAGAATTGTTGTTATCCCTCCAATGAATATTTGCTTCATGAATTTCAGGTCTACCTCCTGCTGCTCTGTTTCCATGCCTTTCTGCAAATACAATAAAATTTTAATCCAATACTAAATCATAGAGTATTATTTTAAATATATTTTAAATGGCAACTAATTTCAACACCCATCATATCGATAATGCATATCATGCAATTGAAGCCAGAACAATATGGACAGCTATGCCCAAGTTCACATGTGCACAAAGATAACCCTGTCACATCTGCTGCCTGGACGGCAGTGATTGCAAAGTACCCTCTACCCTAAGTCACATCCAAAGTTCAGAGATGTTGTACTATGGAAGAAGAAAAATGTGCATCTAGGAATCAAAGAATTATAAGAATAAGAGCCAGCATTTAATGAGCACTTACTATATGCCAGGCATTTTTCTAAGTCTTTTTCAAGACTTAGAAAATTATCTTGATAATTTATTAAGAATTTTATTAAATTTAATTATCATCACAACTCTAAAAGAGGGGTACTATATACCCATTTTATAGATGAGGAACTAAGGCCCAGAGAAACTGACAAACTTTCCCAAGGTCACATGGCTAGTAATTAGCACAACTAGTCTTCAAACCTGCGCAGCATTGCTCTTGAGATCTCCTAACGCTGCGCTCTGTTGACTCTCTAATCTAAATTTTGAACATTCTCATTCATGAGCCTGTGCATTTGGGTCCTCTCTATTCTCTGCAGCCTCGTCTCACACAGCTTTGTCCTTAAACGCCATGCTCCCACATTGCCTTCACACTCCACACTGTCACCCTTTCTTGTCTTTGCTCACACCCTTTCTTCTCTGGACTCCTCCTCTTCTATCACTTCCCCTGGGCAACCCTCCCTCATCTTTCAAGACTCAGCTGAGATGCTATTTCCCTCCGGGAGCTTGCCAGGATGGTGCCTCCCAGACTCGAGTAGGTGCCTGCTCTGTGCATCAGTGACACTTGAACTTCCCTCTATAAGAGCATTTATCACATTGCATTTTTATTGCCCCAATTCAGAGGTGGTAGTCAATCAACATGCACTGGTTCAGAGTCCTGGCCAGCAACTGACCTGATCACATGGACCTTTGTGCTGGTGAGTCAGGGCCTTGGGGCTGCCAATCACTGACTGATGTTGATGGCACGGTGCATGTCTGTCTCTCCTAACTAATGAGCATTCTTCACATCCTCATCATAGCGCCCTGTACCTGGCACACATTAGGAACTCAATAAATGTTATAGAAGTAAAGTCAATTGACATTTGCCCGTGGTCACACAGCAAGCAACCACAGAAGGGGTCTGTTCAGCCAGCCTCAGGGATTCAGGGGACAATCTCTGGAGGATCTGTCCCATCCCGATTAGTGGGATCAGCATGAGGACAAGAAAAGAGGTAGGAAGAGTGACATCCGTGAGAAACAGCAGGCTTCATGACGTCAGCCACAGCGGGGAACTGGGAGAGGCAGGGAGCCCCAGCTCATTCAGCGAATGTCAGAGCTGCGAGAGCCCTTTAGAGACTCGATGTACCAATTTCAGGAGGGGGAAAAAGAAGCCCAGGAGGGTAGTTCCTGGCCTAAGGCCTCTCCGGCCCTTGCAGGTCCCACCTCATGCTCCATCCTCTCCACCCCACAGCCAAATGGGCTGGCTGCTGAGCTCTTTCAAATTCAAAGGCAAGGATCACAGCAGGTAGACTGTAAGTAGACTAGGAATTATAAAAGGACCACCTTCCTCTTGGAAGATTCTCCTTCGGCCAGGAGCTTACTTGCTGCATTTAGGAACAAGACGAATGAATCCGAGGAGTTAAAAATGACTTTGAGAGACATGCCCAAGGAACATGCTGATGGACTCTGTCAGGACAGCTTCCCCAGCTCGTGATCCTAAGTATTCTGGCAGAAATCCATCATCCTCGTCGTAAAAGGCAGGCGATGAATCTGGGCCAAAAAGTAGAACATTAGGACTGGAGGCGGCACCAAATCCGGTCAAAACTGGCAGGCAGTGGGACCTCCCCCCAAAGCATCAATAGGCTTCTCAGCACCTTGATTTCTAATCAATTATAGAGGAGAAAAAAAAAAAGAAGCATCCTGGACCTAAAGGAAGAGTCAAGAAGTCCCTCAAGGCAGGAGGGGTGGGGGAGACTGTGAAAACAAAATGCTGACATTACTGAGCCCCAACTTTGTGTGGCTTTACATGTGTTATTTGTTTATCCTCAAAGGAGTTCTATGGGTCATTATGCCCATTTTACAGATGAGAAAACTGAGGTTCAGAAGGTGCCGTGTCTTCACGGTAAGTGTGATGTCAGTCAGCGGTTGCTCACCTGAAAACAGTCTAGGTGTTTTACACTGAAAAGGATTAGATGGGTTAATCCTAAATAGGCATTAACAGCTTACTAAACTGTTGGAAGAACCCAATAAATGAAAGTCAGGGGGTGGGGGATGGATCTGCCCATGGCTCGCTTTCAGGTTTGCCACCACAGCCGAGGTGTAAGGATCATCACCCAAAGATGAGGATGGTGCAGGAAGATGCCCTCCGGGCCGTGCCCCCTTCCAGAGCCCCACATTGGAAACAACTGTCAGGGAAACTCAGAAGCTGCTGCAAAGAGTTTCACATCTACCAGAACCGCTACTGGCAAAACCAACGCGGCTTCCATTTCCCTTCTTCCTTCTACGACTCAAGCACATTGCATTTCACAGGAAAAGGCTAAACTGTGTGTGTAACCAGGCTGACGGACAAATAGAGGAAATATACCTCCCAGGCTTCCAATCCCTGCAATACAGGGAAGAACACAGAGAGACGCGGGAATGGTGCTGGGGCTAACAAACAATGTCCGGAACAACAGCAGGGCTGGAAACTGCTCAGTTCTGTCTGATTCCAAAACTTACACTTTATCCACCCACCGTCCTTCTAACTTGAGGAGGATACATAGGAAAACAAATAAAAACAAAAAAAGTTAAATGTTGCTATCGGATGATAAAAAGGAGTAGAAAGTTAGGCACTTTTTTCAATATTTAAATTGAACGGCAGTTGACCTGCGCAGGGCCGGGAAAGTAGTTCTGTACTCAAGCAGCTGGAAAGAGTTTATGGGTCATGATGATTTACCCGTCTCTGTGCAGGTATCCATTCAGAAATGACTGAATCCTGAACTCACGTACGCGGAAAAAAGCTAACAATCTTACAATCTCCTATCAAACACCAATGAACAGCTTCAAAGTTTGTGAAGTGGTTTTACACATGTTGTCACACCTGAGCTTCACGACAACCTGGCGATGGAGAAGGCCATCCATGACTCCTGCTCCGTGTCACAGGAGAAGCAAAGCGTGGCCCTCGAGAGGACTGACCTGGTGCTCGGCACCAGCGTGGCTCTGGGCTGACATCAGACCTCTGCACTCTCATCCCAGTTCCTCTGCTTCCTCGCTGTGGGACTTTGGTCCAACATGTCACCTTTCTGGAACATGAACACTGACTTGTTTATTTATCCGACAGAATTGTTGTGAGGACCATCCATGTCAACACATTAATTAAACATCTATTCTGCACTACGTGCTGAATTAAACTATGCCTGTGAGGAATAAACTCGGATAAAGTTAAAGAGTCATACAAGTGCCAACAATTAGCAAACCAACTTATTTTCTTGATAGTTGCTTCTTTCTAATAAAAGCCAAATGTAGGGGGAAATTTGGCTTAGTCTTCCAATTTATTTAATTCTTATTAACTGAAACTATAGAATAAGAGAGACGTCTCTGCCCTAAAGAGAAAGGATATGTAAAATATGACAGAGAAGACAAAACATAAGCAGCACATCTTGTCCGGCCCTCTTTTCCTCTCAACCTCTCCAGGACCTACAGTGTATGTACTAGTCAGGGTTTTCTGGAGAAACAGAACCAATAGGATATATATAGGAAGAGACTTATTGTAAGGAATTGGCTCATGCGACTATGAAAGATGAGAAGTCCCACAGTCTGCCGTCTGCAAGCTGGAGACCCAGGAACTCTGGTGGTATAATCCAGACCAAGTCTGTAGCCTGAGAACCAGGGGGACCAATGGCATTGATTCCAGTCCAGGTGTGAAACCCTGAGAACCAAGAACGCCAAGCGCAGAAGATGGATGTCCCAGTTCAAGCAATCAGGCAGGAAAGGCCGAATTCTTCCTTCCTCTGCCTCTTTGTTCTAATCAGGCCCTCAACAGATTGGATGATCCCTACCCACGTTGGAGAGGGCAATTTGCTTCACTGAATCCACCAATTCAAATGAGAATGTTAACCGGAAACACCCGCAGAGGCACACCCAGAAATAATACTTAATCAAATATCTGGGCACCCCATGATTTGATCAGGTTGACACATAAAATGAAACATCATGGTGGGTTTCATGCAATGGAGATATAATGAAATGCTACCTTTTTTGTCGTTACTATTTCATGGTAGCTAGGCTAGTCTCTACAGCTGGACTGCAGCCTTCTTGAAGGCATGACAGATGCAGGGCAATTAGTTTTTATCTTGAATGCCAACACTTATTGAGTGGAGGACCTCACTACTCAAAGTGTGGTCCGCGGACCGGCAGTTTTGGCATCACCTGGGGACTTATTAGAAATGAAGAAACTAGGACCCAACACCGTATCTACTTACTAGGAATCTGCATTGTAACACAATGCCCATTTAGTATGCCCATTAAAATGTCATCGGCGCTGACTTTGAGAATGGTGGTAAGTAAAACTGTGAGGCTCTCAGATGCAAAAAGCACTTTAATGTTTCTGTGATATCTTTCATGGCAAAAGGGAGCCAGAGGCAATAGGTGTCCCAACTTTGGCAAAGACCAGATCTTATATTTCTCTATCTCCAACATCACCTAACACAGTTCTGGAAAGAATTTCAGTACAGTATATTCATAATACCCATATAATGAATTCCTCTTAACCTTTTACTTATAACTTAATTTATAGATATCGTTAAGCCAGATAGATATCACAAACACATAAGATTTCCTCCACAGTATAACTGTAACGAAGGTGCTATGGAATTCACAGAGACAGAGAGTAGGCTAGAGGTGATCAGGGGCTGGGAGGGGAGGGGAGAGAGAGAAGTTGTTGCTGAATCGTTAAAGAGTTGTTGTTTGAGGTAATGGAAAAGTTTGGGAAATAGTGGTGATGATTGAATAACATTGTCAATGTAACTTAATTACTGCCACTGAACTGCACACTTAAAATGGATTAAATGGAAATTGTGTATATATAGTATATATATATATATATATATATATATATATATATATATGCATATACCTACAATAAAAATTAATTAATTTATAAAAAAGATAGAGTTGCTATGGGCTGGGGACACTGGTTTGATATCATTAGGCTGGGATCCATAGGCTGGTAACCAGTAAGACTCAAATCCTGCCTTCCTCCCATTCCTGTGAGGTCTCTAAGTGGAAGGGGTGTAAAAAAAGTCTAAGCAAGACAAAGGAGTATTTATTACCAGCTAATTGGCTGCTTAATATTCACAGAAGATACAAAAATGTTGTAGATTTTCCAAGGGAAGTGAAGGATGACAACTTGGAGAGGAACCAGGTGACTGGAGGTGGGTGGAGCCTGTGCCGGAAGCTAGCAAAGAGTGAAAGACATGACCTGGCCAAGGGTACGGGGATGTTCCAGATGAAGGCAATGGAATAGGGTGAGGAAGACCAAAGCATGCCCGGACTTGGCAAAGGACTGCAGAAGGTACATCATGGTGCAATTTCATCAAAGAACTTTATGGTCATGATAAGGAATCATCATTTTTGACCATGGAAACCCCCACACATCAGCACTAGTGTACAAATTATGTATTCCTCTACCCTTTAGAAGATGAGAGACTTTAGTTACAGCCTCACAGCAAGTTGGTGGCACAACCTGGGTGAGATGTCATGTCTCCTGAATCCCAGTCCCTTGCCTTCTGCCATTTTGAGTCAAGCACCATGGCAAGGATGGCCATCTATTGCAAATTAGTCATGAGATTCCCTCATTCTTTTGTCACAACAGGCAATAACTTATGGTTTGAAATGATCAGTACAATTCTTTAATAAATTTTATTAAAGAATGGGTCCTTCTTTCTTGTACTTTTATACCACAGACAACCATTTCTCTAGTCCTTTGAAATCTAGCCATTGTTATGGTGAAAGGTCAAGGAGTCAGAACGAACAATTAGCAAACGCATGAATCTGGGCTCTGTTTGTTCTTCTTTGCGAGAGATAATCATGTGTTAGCTGAAGTTAGACCGTATGAGTCAATTATGTGTTGGCTGAGCAAAACCACTGTTAGGAAATTCAGAAGTTATAGTTGAAACATACAGAAATTCAAACATGTTATCATTTACTCCAGAGACTGACTACTATGGGGTAACTGTTTCAAGCCAAGGAAATCACCATCTTACCTTCAGCAATAACTATGGATTGTGTACATAGGGGTGACCCACTGTCCTGCTTTGCCAAGGGCTGAGAGATTCCCAGAAATGGGACTTTCAGCGTTAAAACCAAAAGTCTCAGCTAACTGGAGCAAATTGGTCACCCCATGTGTGCACCTACTATGTGCTAGGCACCATGAGGAAGTGCAGAGAGAAGTGAAGTATGACCCTTTTCATTAAAGACATTGCAGCAATGGCAGAGGTATTTTTAGTGTTAATATGCCTTTATCTTTGCAATTTCATGTATCTGACCTTTTCTCTCCTCATCCAAAGGCATCCGTCTGCTGGGGAAGTGGAGGAATGTGTATGATTAGGACTTTGACAGCAGAAATGCAAAGAGAAAGAAAATACATTTGGATTCAGCTTTTGACTACTAAAATAGAATTTTCAAGACAATATTTTGAAAACCACACTTTATCAAGATATGGAGTATATATTCCTTAAGCGCCGATTAACATATCAAGAGGCAGACCTGGCTGACTTGAACATTGAGTTTTTTCTAAGCAAGGCACAGAGAGTGCTCAGGATATGACATGGTGGAAGTCCCACGTGATGGATAGGGAAATTGGTCATCTTTCTGACCCAGTGGGGAAAGGAGAGTGAGGTAGGGGAGCAAGCCATCAGAAACAAATGCAATGGCTTCTACCCCCAGAATTCAAAATAGCGGGTTAGATAGTTCGAAGGCCTTGCCAGACATCTCTGGTGTCCAGGCCGCCTCCCAACGTGGGACAGCCACACAGATTAGACTGATGGTTTGGCATAGTTAGGCAGAGAAACAGCCTTAATTGGCATTCTGGAGCCTACCTCAGCCCCACCCTACCCCCAGCACAGAATAGACCCAGACATCTCTGCATTCCTGGGGAGGAAATTGGGAGGTAATTTGCACTGAGAGCCCCAGCTGACCTCACAAGGCCACCATGTCAAGAGGTAAAAGGCAAAGCCGCATGGACCACAGAAGTGGGCACTCCAGCTGGAAGCAGGATACAGGGCATGCAGCATGTGAGAGAGAGACAGACAGACAGACAGAGGGAGAAAACAAACCCCAAATTCACCACCTGAGCCTCAAGGTCACCAGTGCAAGTGACTTGGAAACGATTCCAACCATCTAGACAGCAGCAGAGTCACCCCTCACCCACAGATCCAAGGCCTCCCTCCCCATAGCCACCAAGGCACCTCCGTCCTGCTCCCCAGCCAGACAACATCTTAGGAAGGGGGGTAGGGGACGGTAAACTGAATGACTGAGCACTTACGAAAATGGGCTGCTTGAAAGTGCTAGTGATCGTTTAAGCCAGAACAGACTTAGATATAATTTACAGGCAAATAAGATTCTCTCCCCACCCCCCAACCCCAGCCTTCCCTCTCTCTCAGCCTTCTATCCTGTGTCGTGGGGGCTCATGAAGATCCCGTCAATTCTTGGAAACAAGGAAGCTCCTTTTCTTTTTTCTTTCTTTTTTTTTTTTTTTGTGCATATAAGTATACACTTCCTTTATATATGCACATTTTTTTGGCACATATAAAAAAAAAAGAAATATTTTTGGACCCCACCTCACAATTTGTAGATCAAAAGGGATCACAAAGGGAATATGAGCAAATTGAAAAGGAGAGGGGGTAATTTAAAGATAGGTCATCTCATTACCTGGTGGTATGCCTTGAAAGTACAGGCACAGGCCTGGAACATTTTAAGTGAGGAAGACTTTCCAGAAGACCTCATCTCATCACGTAAGTGGCGTCGACGAAAATAATCCATAACCAAGCTGTAAATGAAAATTTGGATGAGTTTATTCTGAGCCAAAATGTGAGGACCATGCCCCAGGGCCTTTCTTCCTGAAGGAAGAAAGGGCACCAAAGAAGTGGGGTGTACAGAGTGGGTATATACCCTCAAAGAGGATGTTTCGCATATGATTGAAATGTCCCTTTTACAATAGTCATGAGACTGCTCTGTCGGCACAGCGATTGATGGACACAGCAGGTAGGTCTGCTGTCTCGGTGGACACAGCAGGGTGGCAGGTCTGTTGTGTCGAGCTGGGTGGTCAAAGGCGAGTGCAGCAATCAGTTCCTAGCCTAAGGAAAGATGCTTAAGGAAATGCCAAAGTCGGGGGAAGTTGCACCTTTATCTTAAGGGCATTTGTTCTTGTCTTTGGGACATAGGAAATGATTTAAGCAAATATACAATGCATGCGCAGCGGCCACATCAGGCCCTTTTGGGAAAACAAGGTCAGGAGGAATTAGGTTTACACCAAATGGCTTCCTCATGTACTCCAATATATCCTACTGCTTGCAATTTCCATTTGTCAGAGGCTAGACTGAGTTGCAGTGACCAACAACCCCAAAATTTCAGCGGTTCAGAAACACAAAGGTTTATTTCTTGCTCTTGCCACATGGCTCTCGAGGGTTGGTGGGTCTCTGCTCGCTGTAATACTTCAGGGACCCAGGGTAATGAAGCAGCCACCATCTGGAACTTTGCCAGTCACTGTGCAGAGGGAAAAGAGCCCAGAAGGGGTCTCAAACCCTCAATTTAACGCTTCAGCACCAAGTGATAGCAACCACTTCTACTCACAACTCTTTGGCTTGTCCTAACTCCACGACCCCACCCAACCACAAGGGGGATGGAAAGCTTAACACTACCATGTGCCCTGGAAATATGTGGCCAACCACATGTAAAATGAGACTTTGTTAATTCCTTACATCATGTTCTTTCGACATCACATGATTCAAAGTCAAATTGGCTACATGTATAAGCTTATTAATTGGCTAAAGGTTTAATCAGCAGCAGACAGTAAAGCGTAACATTAACCACATCATTAGACTAAATGCTCTGAGGTCAGAATTCATATCATATGTGTCTCTTTAAACTACAGTGTGTAGTCTTTACCAATGATTCTTTACTACAAGTGATATTAAGGCCACTCCAAACTGGTTTGTGTAAAAAGGAAATTGATTGCTTGATGTGGCTCAAGAGATGTGGATTTCAGGCAAAGCTGTATCCAAGGCTCAAGTGATATGACCTTTGTTTTTCCACTCTGCTTTCTTTGCAGAGCCTTCATACTCAGGCAGCTCTCCCCCTCGAGGTCCCAAGGTGTCTGCCAGCAGTGACTAGAGCTGAATGCTTCCTTCTTCAGGTTGGGGGAAGACAGCCTGCTTCCTGATGGTTCAAAGTAAAGTCTCCTCATTAAATCATGTGCCCATTCTTGAATCAATCCCAGTAGCCAAGGGTGTGAATTGTGTGGAAAGGCTTACGCCAATCAAGGCTCACTCCAAAAGATGGGGGTGGGCATCAATAAAAACGGATAACCTGTATTGGGCACTTACTATATGTCAGGTGGTGTCATAACAACTCCACATGCTCACCTGATCCTGAGAACAATCCCACAAGCAAGTCTTTATCATTGTCTCCTTTTTATGACCGAGAGACGGTTAAGTAAGGTTCAGTAAAGGGCTTATGTTTACACAGCTGGTAAGTGGTGGAGCTGAGATTCTAACCCAGACATTCTGATTTGGGAGCCCACGCACGTAACTACTATACAAAACTGGCCCCCCATCACGTCCAAACTCCTTAGCAGGGAAGTTTGTGGTACAGTGAGGAAGCAGGAAATTGCTGCTGGGGAGGCAACCAGCTTATGTCTACTACAGTGTTCAAAGAAAAACAACTTTAATGAGTTACAGGATGCATGTAATCTAAGCTAGACCAAAATTCCATGTAATAATTATTATCATGCAAAACTGTATCATTTTCATTAACATCCTGATTACCTACACGTAGGCATCTAGTTGCATCGTTTCCCTAGCATCCTGTGTGGATTTTTTAAATTGAGACTCTCTAAAGGGGGACTCTGACATGAACCCAGGAACAGCCCTCTCCACTCCATGAAGCATGCCCATTTTCTCGTGCCCACCTCTGGCTCCTTTCTCTTAGGTCTCCAGGGTTGTGTCTCCAAAGCCACTTGAGGTGGACTCACCAGTGCATTTCTTCTCACCGGTCTCTTTAGAGAAGAGGAACACTCTCTCCAGAAGCTTGTCCTCCCAGCAAACTTCTCCTTACATCCCTTTGGCCAAGACGGGCCACACAGCTGTCCCTTAACCAACCATTCACAAAGCAAAATGGGATGAATATGATTGGCTTGGACAAATCAGGACTCATTTCCCTGGCTGGGCACCACCTCCTTTCCCAGCATGCTGCCAATATCCAAATATAACCAGCTTCTGTTCAACAAGGAGGAAGGCGCAGTGGTTGTGGGTGAGGAAGCATCTGTATCTCCCGCATCCCGTACCACGTCTGCTGCTGCAGAGTCTCCGTGAGGACAAGGATGCTACGCCAACAGCACAACCCCTTTGCCTGGTTAACAATGACTCCAGTCACTTTGTGAGTACTTTTGCCACCACCAGGCACCTCTCCTGTGTCACTCTCCTTTGTCACCTCTGGGCATCCTGGGCTACCACACTAAAGCCCTACCCTCCTTGCAGTGCCAGACCTTCTCCAAGCAGCTAACACAAATTGTTTGCTCGTCGTGTTCCTGGCACTATGATCATGTATTAACCTTCAAACACTGTGACCAGAAACTCTGATTATCCACATTTTATAAGCGAGGAAACTGAGGCTGTGAGAGGATAAGTAAACTACCCAGGATTATCCACTAAAAAGTGTTAGCAGGTGGATTCTAAGCCAAGTCTATTGAACTCTGGATTCTGACTCTTAACTGCCACCCATCCTGCTGGATTCATTTTACATGGATGCAGAAGGCAGAACTCTCCTTTTGCATTTCTCTGGTAGTTGAGCAACAAAGCAGCCCTCCTGAGGGCTCAGATGTCTCTGAGTTTTAGTGAAAACGATTCTCCCAATTTTTAACTTAGAGCCTGCATTTCTCTCCCATCCCATCCCCGAAGATTTCTCAGACGTGAGGAAGTGGTAGCAAACCAGAGATGGAAGCCTAGACACGGGCGTCATATTGGTTTCCAAGTCAGCGCTCCCAGCCACTGTCTAGAGCTTTGTTACAAGACCCAGATTCCCACCAGTTTCCTCCTCCATTCTGTTTCTGCTTCCGTTAGAGTGAGCTCTCCTCTAGGAAGGGCCTCAGCCCTTCATGCAATACTCCCGCCCCACCCTTGTCACCTCATCTGCCCAAAGGTGTCCGAATTCCCCACAGTGGACGCTGCTTAGGCTCAAGCTGGGTCTCCCTTTATTCTGATTCTTCTTCATTATTATTCCACTTGATAGCAGTAACACAAATGCCTTACATTATTATTTTTCTAAATCATTATATAAATGGCATCGTGCCCAGACAGAAAAAAAAAAAGGCACCTAAAAAGCAACCTTCTGGAAGATGCTTCTATGATTTTCCTCATCGGAGCACAAGAATCTTGACTGCCATTCTCAGAGGAGGTCTATCCAGTCGGGAACTTGGAGGGGATCTGTAACTTGAGATTTTATTACTAACCCAGATAATAGTTGGATACTCAGAGATTTATGTACAATTAACTCAAATCCCTTCTCTGTATGGTCTGTGGAAGCCCAGAGCCCTCTATGATTTCCATGCCTTTCCAGATCTTTTTCTCATGAGCTCATCTAGTCAATGCCTATATCTGCATTGACTGTCACCATTTTGACCCATGTCACTCAGACTCAATTCCTTATTCACTTTCCATAAAATAACCGCTCATGGGAAGACTTCTGTGAGTTTATTTAAATCATATCAAGCATTAATTTTTAAATAAATTTAATGAATAAAAATTAAATAATTTAACTTCAGTAATAATAAACATTATTTAAATTCCCTGAATATTTGTGAGTCACAGAGTAAGGCAGACTCAGAATACCCCACTGTATTAGTCTTCTCCAGCTGCCATAACAAAACACCATAGACTGAGTGCCTTAAATAACAGAAATTTATTTCTCACAGTTCTGGAGGCTGGAAGTCCAAGACCAGGGTGCCAGCATGGTCCGTTTGTGGAGAGTTCTCTCTTCCTGGCTGGCAGGCAGCTGCCTTCTCGCTGAGCCCTCACATGGCCTTTCCTCTGCGTGCACAGAGCAGAGAGAGAGAGATCCCTCTCCCCCTTATAAATAACCAACTTTCCCTAAAGAACTGGTTATCATTCCACTTCACCACAAGGGGGCAGGATCGGAGACAGCTGGTGCTTCCTTCCAGCAGCAAAAGCAATTCTGGAAAAAGAGCACAATATTAAAACACAGCTAGTAAATGATAACCAGCTTCCAGAGCTCAAGCATAATAAATATTTTCTCATAAAGCAGAACCTGCCAGGAGTATTTGATTTGTTCTACAGCCGAGTATTACATGATAAAGCAACTGAGCCACTGGATAATTCCAGAGCCGAGCTCTCAGTGAGGAGGGCAAAAAAAAGATTTGATTTATGTGGAAGACAAAAAAAAAAGCAATGGTAGGAGTAAAGAAGAAACTGTAAGGGATGTAAGAATTAAAATGAAAGATTTTGAGTTTAAAACTGTAGCCTGTAAAAAAGGAAAAATGAGAATGAGAAATCTAATCCTATTGAGTTTGGGAATCAAGCTATAACAAAGCCCAGCATAAAAATACTCCTTTAATATATGGAGTCCAAATGCTGGAGACTGTTTCATTTGTTCACTGTCAATTAAGTCGACGAGGATTTACCAAGTGTCTCCTGCGCATCAGGCTCAGAGTTAAAAACATCATGGCACAAGAAAGAAAGAACTGTAGGCTTGTCCACAACATTATGGCAGCATCCAGAGAGGACCGTGAAAGCTTCTCCAGGGAGGTGACATCCTAGCTGAGCCCAGGGGAGGTCAGCCTGTCCTGGTGAACGGAGGGTGATGGGGCACAGGAAGGGGGCCCTAGAGAGGTGCTGAGCAAGGCAGGAGAATAATGCAGTCAGAGAGAGCAAATACCCAGGGTGGTGAATAACTGAATTCAAATAACAACATCCTGTTCAGAAGGCAGGGGAAGAAATGGCAGAGAAAGTGGCCGGAAAACTAAGTAACGCCAGAAGAGCTTAAACATTATGGGTAATAAAAATCACCAAAGACTCTTAAGTGAAGGGTAAGAAAGACCCTGCCAGTGCTGTTAAGAGAGGTCCCTCTGGGAGCACTGTGGAGGGTTGATCAGAGTAGAGACAGACTCAGCTGGAGAGGCCAGTAGGAGGTGTTTGTCCCGGCCCAAGTGGCCCACAATGACCTTGACAGTAGGACAAAGAGGAGGTGCAGACTCAAGACATATTCAGGAGGCCAGTAGAATGCAAGAGAGAAGATTCCAGAGTGAGTCAGCTTTCTAGCTCAGGAAGAAGAGGAAGGAGAAGGCAGAGGAAGGGGAAAGAAGGCAAACCCAGATTATTAAGAACATAGAGACTGGCCCAAACTGTGCTAAGTGAGTGGGCGCAACACTGTGGATTTAACCAGGATAAAGATATAGTTTGTACAAGAAAGGATTTACCTCACCTAAAGAAAAGTTTGTCACTTGCCCCAGCTCCTGGTTGGTAACCTCTAAGCACTTGGAATATCCTGCCTGAAAAAACGTCTTTATTTACCTGGGACCATGGCCCACACCTGAAAGTCTATACTAATGATGTGATTTGGGAGGGGAGGCCTTGGGCCATGTGGTATCAACTTGACCTCTGGAGAGCCTGAGACTAAGGTCAGCCACAAGGGCTGTAAACCATACCTATGTCACCAACCCCCCATAGAAAGTCGGAGAGCAAGGCTCAGGTGAGCTTCCCTGCTTGCAGTACACCATGGGTGCCGCCATGTCATTCCTGGGGAGAGTAAGTGCTGTCCACACGAGTCCACTGGAAGAGGACAACTGAAAGCTCGAGCCTGGAACTCTCCTGGACCCCGCCCTGTGTGCCTCTTCTTGTTGCCGATTCTGATCGGTATCCTTTCACTGTAATAAACCATAACCGTGAGTATGCTGGCCTTTCTGAGTTCTCTGAGTCCTTCTAGCAAACCGCTGGACCTGAGGATGGTCTTGGGACCTCCTGAACTGCACAGGTGGACAACACAATGCTAACCACCCACTGGAGACCTGGTCAGAATGATGATAATCATGATAGTGACCTGGCACTGTACCAATAGCTTAATCCTCAGAATAACCCATCAAATAGGAATAATTACTTCCATATTATAGTTGAGAGACTGAGGTTCATATGTGTGTTCCAACTGATAAATCAAGCACCTTGCAGTTAGAATTCTGACCAGGTCAGCTGACTTCAAAGCAGATGTTTCCAACCTCAGGCATATAATGGAGAAGAAGGGTTAATATTTTGAAATATTAACAAGGTTTGGTTTGATTTTGCCTTATACCCAGTGACCCTTTCTCCGCATTTAAGCAGCAGGTAGGACATTCAATGTTTATTGGCTCAGGGAAGAGATGACCCAGAAGAATGCAAGTAGAAAAAAGGATGGAACTGGGGGATTCAGTTTATAGCACCTGGCAAAAGCATCAGAAGAATGCATGGTGAGGACGATTGTGCCTTGGTCTCCCTGAGACCTCGTGGAGATTTGTGGTCAGGGATGAGAGGGGACAGAGCAATGGCCTCACGACTGAAGCCCAGATGGGCACATCCCATGCAACGCTGACAACACTGAGCAGCAGTGCACTCAGTTCCTTGGAGGTCAGCAAACCTCCGAGAGCTTAGACGCATCCATCACCAGGCAAAGATGCCCAAATGGACCAAATCACATTTCCACCACCTAAACCTAAGAGGCTTGAGATCAAAACCAGATTCCACGGTAGAAAAACAAAGCAAACTACATTTCTGGCACAGCTGAGGTCTTGAACCTAGATTCATGCCTGCTGCCCAGGGCCCTACATGCCTGAGGAGTGGGTGATCTGCCCAGGGGCTTTCAGCACAAACTTATAACAAGCACTGCACGGTGCCATGTGCAAGTCGGTCTCAGCTGCTCGGTGGAAGCAGATGGTTTCACTGCAGTAACTGTAACCCATGGGTAACAGTCTTTATTTAGTCTGCCAGGTCCCTGAGAGTGTTCATTTCTGCTTGCTCAGAAGAGGTTTGCAGGGACTTCTCTGGTGGGACATGTAGGGAGATGCCTGTCGAGTCCCGCCCGTGATGGCAGCATTCACAGTTAGAAGAATGGAGACAGCATCCCAGAGGGGGGCTCTGGGGGTTTCAGAAGAGCCCTGGACTGAGAGTCTGGAGGCTGGAGGCCAAGCTCTGCCACAATCAGCAGTGACCTTGGGCAAGCAAGTCAACCTCTCTTCGCTTTAGTTTCCTGTCTTAAAATAGAGGCAATTATTTCTTCACTGCTTAGTCACAGGAGTGAGACGAGCAGGGAATGAGGTCAGGAACTGAAAAAATAAGGACCAAAGAGCAGCTTGCATGGTCCCATTGTCCTGCCCTTCTTTCTTCTCAGCTTCTGCCATCATCGGTTTCAGGGCTGCGTCCTGCTTTTGGGAACATGCGCTGACCTCCGGTGTTGGAGAGCATAAGACAAAGTCCCTGCCCTAAAGGCGAGCCTCAACTTACAACCCCCCTGCACAAAACCTTCCACGGGCTTCCCACTAGCCTCAGAGCAAGTTCCAAATTCCTCCTAGGGTCTTCACCATACCCCACGGGACCTGACCCTGTGCCTGTCTCCATCCTTGCCACTTTGAGATGTCACTGTGCTCATTCGGCTCCCCCTACACCAGCGTTTTTGTTGCTCTCAAATGCTCCAAGTCTGTTCCCACCTCAAAGCCTTCATCTTTGCTGTTCCCTTTGCAAGAATGCTCTTCCCTCAGGTCTTTTCACACTCCCTCCCTCCCTCACTATCTTCGGGTCTCTGAGCAACGTCAATGCCAAGTTTCCTCCATTCCGTTCCCTCGCTTGGCAAACAACAGGTCGTCTTTCAGTTCTGAGCTTGAACATCCATCATATCAGCAGCTGAGCATCCCGCGTCCCCTCCGCTCTCCCCCCACACATGCTCCACCCCACCCTCTTCTGCATTTGAAACCCAGCCTTCACAATTCCAGCCCTACAGGCTGCCGAATGACTTCGAATTTTAGAAAACAGCCTGCAAATCCTGACTGCCATTGTCTCTCTTTACCTTAGTCCCCCTTCTAATTGTTCCCTGCTCACAGCTTTCCTCAGGAATTTAAAAACTTTTAAAGGCAAGTTTTGAAAGAGCAATAGCAACTGGTGGGCTGCCGAATGTCTCAGAAAAACTCACTTCCCACCCAGCCCTATAACCAGCTCAGTAAGCCACATTGATTCTCTGGGCTTCCAATTTCTCGTCTACAGAAACAAAGGGCTCTAACCACAGGATCCCTAAAAACTCTTTCAGTTCTGGCAATTCCTTTACAATCTCACCACAACCAACCGTTGCATTTCGTCGCCTATATTATTTCCCTGTTCCTCCATGCTGTTTAGGATTCATCGAATCTGAAGTCACATGTACCTTTTATATAGTCAAGACCCAGAAGGAAAGGCTGGCAAGTTGTCGAGGAAAAAACCGCCCTAGTTTACTCAATAATCTCTGCCTGATACTGCTTTTCCAACCGTGTGACTAGCGTCTATTTCTCTAGCCCAGCGATTTTCTTTGCCTTTAGGTTCAGTGAAACAAAAGAACTTTCCTTAAGCTAACTAAGCTAGGGAAGGGCTTGGATTCCAGACAGATCTTCTGCACACACATGGCTCCATTTGAAAGACTTCCCTATTGTTTTTGGAAGCCCCGAGAAAATTCAGCATATGCTCAAATTTTTTTTAATGGTCTCATGAAAATGAGTCAGTTTATAGTGTGTTTTGAACTGAGTTTTACATTCCTATGGGTTTGTAGCTCCTGACATTGGTGAAAAGCTACCTCCGGAAGAGTTGAGTAACTCGAAAAATTCTGATGCTGATTTCTACAAACCAAAAGCCCCAGTCTCGTGGTCCTGAGATGGTTTTGTCCTGACTTACTGCAGTGACCTCAGAAAACCTGGCTTCTCACGCACAGCGCTAAACACGTCACGTGCTTTGTATCAGTTAATGCTCCCCGCTGTGCCAAGTCCACGGCTGCATAACCAGCCACCCCAAAAGGCCGTGGCCTCAAACAAGAACATGAACTTGCTGCTGAATTTGCAGTACAGAGCATGGTTCTGTAGAAATATTGTCTCCTCTCTACTCGGCATTGGCTAGAGCAACTTGAAGGCTGGGGGCTAAAATCATCGGAGAGCTCCTTCGATCGCTTGTCTCTTGGGCTGGGAAGATCTGAACAGCTGGGAACGGAACAGCTGGGGCTCCTCACACATCCCTCTCTCCATCTCTGTGTTCTCTGTATATGCTCTCTTTGACATGCACTCCAGGACTTCCTACAGGTCATCTCAGGGCCCCCAGGGTGCATCTCCCAAGAGAGAGTGCCAGGCAGAAGCTGTATTGCCTCTCATGACCTAGCCTAAGGTGCCATGAGGAGTCAGTTCTGCCACAGTCTGTGGGTCAAGGCAGTCCCAAAGGTCTGGGGAAGTTCAAGGGAAGGAAACATAGACCCCCACCTCTCGATGGAAGAATCCACATCCTAGGAAAAGCACATGGGATGGACGTGTATTGGTGTTGCCATCTTTGAAAAATAAAACCTGCACACTCCCCCCAGTCTGTCAACTAGATATCAATGTCCCCAAGTACAGACAAAGAGAATGAGCCTGACAAAAGTGAAGAGACTTATCCCAGGACCACAGAGTGGATAAGTGACAGGGCCAGGGTTTAGGGGAAAGGGAACCTGGAGGATGGAAGTTTTGAGGATTAGAGGTGAGAAGAAGCTCCCCACCCATCCCTGAGTCACTGCAAAGGAAAGGGGCAGAAGAGGCAGAGCCAGGAAGCATGGGCTTCGGCTGTGTCCCAACGTGAGAATACGATCCACGGGGCCAGGAATGAGCTTGCTCACATCTTTACCCCGGCAGCGTTTAGCACAAGGGGACAGAGTGGTAAGGTGGGAAAGCTCAGGCATTAGAATCTGCTCTAGGTTGAAGCTGTGGGATCTTGGTCAAGACTCCTAACCTCTCTGAGCTTCAGTTTCCTCATCTGTTACATGGTAAGAATAATAAGAAGGTGAAAATAGATATTGGGTAGACCTAATAAGGCTTTATGGAAGAGTCGAGATGCTTGTGTGTAAAGTTCTTGGTGTATAGCAGGAAATCAGTTAATGGTCGCTATCATCATTAGGAATTTTCAATAGATATTTACAAAGCTGAAACAAATCAATAGGTTCTGGGAGTCAGTGTTTGTGTTAATACTTGTGTAGGCTCAGGTGGAAGGTGTGCTGGGACCTTTCATATTTGGGTTGATGAAGAGAAAAACAAAGCTGGGTCTGAGCAGAAATGGTGTAAAGGAGAAAGTGTGCATATTCAGGAGAATGGAAGCAAGTGCTCATTACACAGCTGAGGATGCTGGAAACAGACAACTCTATTCAAACTTGGTCCATTTGCTTAATCTCTCAAAGTACTAGTTTCCTTACCTGTAAAAATGAAATAAAGGTCCTGACCTGATGATCTTGGCATATAAATGAAATAATCAATATAAACACCTAGCAAACTGCCCGGCATATAGCAAATTTTTAATAGATATTAGTTCTTCTCCCTTTTTCCTTGATATCTGAGGAAGAACGGTGTTTTGCTCATGTTAATTCTTCATATTCAATAAAGTTGTTGAGTTGAATTTACACAATGAATTGATCTGGGCCATACAGCCATGCATTCAACACATACTTATTGAGCACCTACTATGTGCCAGAACTATGCTCTGTCAATTGTCACACTATGGTGGCTGCATGTTGCTGTGATGCTGAAAGCTATGCCACCAGGATTTCAAATACCAGCAAGGTCACCCATGGTGGACGGGTTTCAGAGAAGCTTCCAGACTTTAAGATAGATTAAGAAGGACCTGGCCACCACTTCTGAAAAAATTGGCCGTGAAAACCCCATGAACAGTAGCAGAGCACTGTCTGATATAGCACTGGAAGGTGACAGGATGGGGCCAAAAGACTGGTCACGGGGTCTGCTCTGCAGTCCACAAGGTCACTGGGAATCGGAATTGACTCCACGGCGCTAACAACAACTGTGTGCCAGGGACAGTGCTGGCTGCCCAGTATACAACTGAGAAACCAAAACACAGCCACTGCCCTTGAGGAGCTTCCAGGGCAGAAGGGAAGACTTGGCAGGAATTGTCAAGTTGTAGGACAAAGATAAGCCTTTTGTTTCCTCCTTGTCGTCTCTGCTAAAGTCTGGCTCTTCTGTGTTAACTCCATAGTCTCCATGAATGTGTGCTCATACATGTGACAGCAGCAGGATAGAAGCCATTGCTAGTCTGGCCAGAGCTCAGGATGGTTATAGGCAACAAGCCTTACTCTGCCTCCCTGGCTTCCCCATCAACCTCCAAGCTGCCAAGACACCTGGAGGCAGGACCAGCTGAGGAGGAAGGCAAAGTGGATTGAGACCTGCTGGTGTGCCTCCTGCCGCCTCCTTCTGCTTTCCTTGACTTTTCCGTTGCACCCCTCCCTCTGCCAGCTTCTACTTTACAGCACAAACACCCATGGGTTTTCAATTCTACTCCATATCCCAAAACCGCTCTCCACAAGAGATGTGTTCACTAGTTGATACAGAAATTTCTCTGATTGGCATAACAACTCTGCAGGTTAGGTTTCATTATCTCCTTTTTACATGGGGCTCAGAGAGGTTCGGTGTCTCAAGGGGTCAAGCCAGCACGTGGTAGAGCTGGATTTGAAGGCAGCGCTGCCCAGTTCCAAGTTCACCTCAGCATCAGTTCAGTTCCGTTCAACAAGCATCTAACACACACCTGCCTTGTGCCCAGCACTGGGGAAACAGCGATGAACAAGATAGGGTTGCTGCTCCCCAGGAGCTCACAGACAGGCACGGAAGACAGGCACACCAGGAGGAGTTTTAAACTTAAGATAAACAAGATAACGCGCTTAAAATGGTTGGCGTGATACCTGGCTCATAGAAAGTTCTCAATCAACATCAGCTACTGCTACTCTGAATATGAGTGCCAAGAGACAGGGAAAGGAAAGAGGGTCATGGAGCACAGACATCCCGATCTTGGGTGCATCAGATGTGTCCTCCATCCTGCATTCTTTGCACTTTAACTCACGTTGTGTTCAGTTTAGAGCATCATTTTGAAGAGATCCAGGGAAAGACTGGAGCAGCTCCAGGTAGAATGTCCAAGGGGAGAGGAGTTGAACTCTATCCAGGAGGACATCAAGGAGATGTCGAGCCTGAGGCAGAGAAGATTGAAAGTCCATTAGGAATTTTATTTGCCTGCTTACAAAAATGACCAGAAATAGTACTCTTTTTGTTTTGTTTTGTTTTGTTTTTTAAATCTTAGTGAAAGAAGCCTAAAGGTAAGTGTAGCAGCTCCATAAACATTAGTGGCCAAGCTCCTTATATCTTTCTGCTCTGCCAAACTTAGGACTGGCTTCTGCCCTCAAGGTTGCCTCATATTCCAAAATGACTGCAAGAGTTCCAGTCATCCTGTCTTCACTCTAGTCAGAAAGTGGGAAGAAACCAGGATGGGGAGGGAAAGGGGAAAAGGTCAGCTATTATCCCCTTTTAAGGAATTGTCTTGGATGTCCTCCACAACTTTTGTTTACATCTCTTTGACCAGAATTTAGTTACATTTCTCCAGCTAACTGCAAGGAAGGTCCGGAAATGCAATCTTTAATTAAGAACATGGTGCTCCTGAATAAAATTTGGGGTCTGTTTCTAAGGAAGAAGGTGAAAATAGATATTGGGTAGAGAACCAGCAGTCTCTGCTACAAGGATCGCAGCATCTGTCTCCAGGTACTTACACACAAGTGCTCTCAGGAGGGACAGGAATGAGTGTACTGCATAGAGGACAGAATTGGGAGTCAGGTTTCAGCTTAACCCAAGGAGGAAAGTCTCCATTTTCAGAGCTCATCAAACCATGAATGGGCTGCCTCTTGCTATACAGAGTTCCCCTTTATGGGAATATTCAAGCCGAGCCTGGATATAAGCAGGAGGGAATGCTGGGCAGAGACTGGGGACATCAAGATCAGGGCTGTGCTCGAGGAATGCTCAGATTCTCTTTCTAATTGTGAAATGGACAATCGTCCCCTGTTAAATCATTTCAGGTGTGCTCAGCTAGGGGAATAGGCATTTCAGGAGAGTAGGGGCGCATCCTAAAGTGCCTGGGAGCCCCCCTGTAGACAGTTACACACTCTGCCTGTGCATCTGTGCAAGAAGGCAGCATGGGAACCATCTGCCTATTTCTTAAATTGTATTTAAATTTTAAAGATATAAAATTTATCAGAGAAGAATTAGGAAGTGCCAATAACGGGAAACAAGGAAAATAAAAACCATCTATAATCGCTTTAATGGGAGTCTGACAGCTCTGATGGAAAGAGAGTGGTCTTGGAGTCAAATATTCCTTGGTTCAAATGCAACTGACGCCAGCTACCAGCTCTCTAAGCCTGGAGAAGTCATTCAGCTCCTCCCAGCCTCAGTTTCCTGATCTGTAAAATGGTAATAAGAGCAATTACCTTGAAGAGTCATTGTGACAATTAAATTTTTTCTAAATGCCTGTAGGGGACATGACACATATGTACTTGATACATAATACATCATCAAAAATGTTAATTTCCTTTCTTCTTTTCCACTATCTGTCCATACCACTATAAACATTTAGAGTATTTTATTCTAATCTTTATTTTGTTTTTAGGCTTAATACTATTGCAAATATGTTTTTGTGTATTTAATTTAATATATGTCAGAATTTTTTTTATAACAGATTCTTCATAAACATAATTTTCAAGGCTGTGTAGTACGCTGGCTAGTGGATATATCATAATGAATTTGCTGTCAATAATTGATATATTTCACCTACATTTATATAGAAAGAAGAACATTTTGTGAATAAGGCTTTTTTTTTCATGTTGCATCATTCCTTTAGGACATATTTTTAGAAGAGAAATCATTGTACTAAAGAGTAAAAATAATTTAAAGCCTTTGATACAGATTGCCAAATTCCTTGCCAATATTTTATTTTTACATATGAGCTGGTTTCACAATTAAGTTTTTGTCTGTTACTCCTTATAAATTGTGGGCTGCTTGAGGACATAAGCTGTGTGTTTCCATCCTGTAACCCTATCCGCTATTACAGGGCCTGACTGTAGGGTATATTTTAATAAATATTTATTTAGTGAATAAAAATGGTCGTGTCTGTTCACATCCCCATCAGCGTGAGAATGCCTGAGCCATTACATCCTCGTGACAACTGAATATACTGAGACTAGGGGGAGAGGACGCAGTGGATCCAAAGGACAAATTCCTAAATATAAGTCTGCCGTGACTTTTCTAGAAACTCCTGGGCTATTTCAAAACTTATAAAGGCTGGCAGAACCCAAGTTTCTGACTCCTCATTCAGTATCTGTCCTTCCTAACTTCTATGTACACTTGGCAAAAGGACATGTTTAGAAGCAGTCTTTGACTATTAACAAACGCCATGAGCTTTCTGCAAAATATTTATACAGTCTCTATTGCTGTGTAACAAACCACTTCAAAACTTAGTAACTTGAAAAAAATTAACAATTATTTATTTAGCTCCTGATTCTTCAAGTGGATAAAGTTTAGTCTGGGCTGAATTGGGCAGCTCATGTGGTCTTGACTAAGCTTACTCACATATCTGTAGACAGGTACCCGGTCAGCTCCGGGCTCAGATGGAGTCTGGGTGATGGAGGATGAATTGTCTCACCCTCCAGCAGGCTAGCCCAAGCTTGCATACATGGCATCTGGAAGAGCTCCAAGAATGAGAGAGTGGAAGCATGGATTGCCTCTTGAGGCCTCAGCTCAGAACTGGCACCATCGCTTCCACTATATTCTATTAGCCAAACCATGTCACAAGGCCAGGCCAGATTCAAAGAGTGAGGGAACAGACTCTGCTTCCTAGACAAAGGAGCTGCAAAGCCCCACTGCACAGGATGTGGATGCGGGAAAGGAAGGAACGAAGACTTCAGCCATTTTTGCAATTGATCATCATTTCCCCAACTGGTGGAATGCATCAGTCTCCTGGGTGGAGTTACTTAATCTTATCCAACTGGAACTTGAAGATTGTTTATCCTCAATAATAATTTATATAGCGTCTCAGAGATTTAAAGTATATAAAACCATGTTACCTTGGCTAATTTTTTGTGTAACCATCACTTTAGGCACATCGGGCAAGGGCTCCCAGCCTCAATATTTAGATGAAAGATGAATCTCGAGGAAGCTCAGCCGACAGGGAGGCTGGTAGATCCAGCAACTCCCTAAGCCAATCCTGCTTCGTATTGTCAGCACAGAAGTGGCTTATCTCCTTGCTTCCAGTGAATAGAAGCCACAATTCCATTCACTTCTAAACTGCACCACATTGTTCAGAAACATGTGATAACGGTTGGGGTGCGGGTGAAATTAGAAGAGAAGCTGTCACCAGTCCATTTGCACCTACCCTGCTTCTGGCAATGGTGTTCTGAGTCAGGCTCTGCGGCAACATTAACAGCCAGGATTTGTGCTGAGAGCTTGCAGAATCCTCCGACGGGCTCAGCTGTGTTCCCTATAACTTGGGATCTGTGAGATGTAATTTCAGGCGGCAGGGGGAGAAAAGTCCAGCCCTCCACCCCACAGCTCTGCTTGCTTGAAATTCTCATAATGGAACACCAAGGCATTCCTTTCACAGTGAGAAATCTTTTTTAAAATATAAACCACTAGGACATTAATTATTATTATAACAATTATATAATACGTTAGATAATTATGCACATATACACAATATGTATAGGCCTTTAAGGGGAGACCAAGGCATTCCTTTCACAGTGAGAAATCTGTTTTAAAATACAAACCCTAGGACTTTAATTATTTTTAATTTATTGTAATTATTTTTATACTAATTCTATAATGTATTATATATTGGACATATATATTATTCTTTGGCAAGTAGAAAAGCCATCACAGCAAAAACATAAAGATTCTGACTTTCAGAACACGTCCCTTTATATTAACACAACTTTATCTCAGACAAGGCACATTTTACATATTCTGTATCATTTGCTCCTCGTAACTGTCCAGCACATCACTTAGAATGCTTTCAACTTCAGGTAACAGAAACGCCAATTCAAAACGGCTTAAACAATAAAGGGTCTTATTTTCTCAGATACCAGAATGTCTGAGGGTAAGGCAGTTTCACAGTTTGTTCATTTGTTTCCTCATCAACATCTTCAAGGACCTAGGGTCTTTCCATCTTCCTCTTCTGTCACCCTGTACCGGTCAACCTTGCACCTCATGGTCCAAGGTGGCCCCCACGTGTCCAGATACTACGTGTGGACACACGATGTTCCCCAGAAGAAACACCATTCCTGTGGCCTTTTCTGGATCCCTATGACTAGGAAGACGCAAAGCATCTCCTCAAACCCGCATCTAGCTCCAGAGCCGGTGCAGTTTTTACTGTTCCAGGCCGGCTTTCAGGTGATCCTACCTTGGTTACGGCTAATGACCGAGTGATTTGTTGACTCATTTTCAGCAGGGAATTTAAAATAGTAATTACCAGGTTTGACTTCTTCCTAAAGAGGAAGTTTAAATTTAGCTTCTACCTGCAGTTCTCTGCTGTGACTTTGGAGCAAATCTTTTCAACATCCCATAGAAAACACTAATTGTGTCACACAGTTTGGGGATCAACCAATTATCTGCTATTCCCACTGCAGATGCTAAAAAGTACCTTATTATAGGGCCTGAGGAATACACACTTTGTTTATCACTGTGACAGGGAGCCCAGAACAGTGGGCAGGTCTTCAAGCTGGCTGCCCGGGGCAAAGGAGAGAGAGTTATCCTTGTTCAAGCCGGCAATTTATTCTGATGATGAAGTAATGTTCTTGTGCCCTGCTATGATGTAAAAGCAAGCAAAAAACAAAATACAAAAGTGAATTAAATGAGTAAATGCCCACCAGGACCCAAGTGCCACAAGCCAGAACTTAAGAGATGACATCAACAATATCACCCGGGGTGCAAGAACACCGACTCTGGCACATCCCTGGCTGGGTTTCAATCCTAGCTCTGCCCCTTATTCGTGTGTGATCTTGGCCAAGCTGTTTAACTTGTCTGTGGCTCACTTTCTTCCTCTGTGAAAGGGGATAACAGGATAACATTATCTGATGGAGTACGCAAAGGCCTTAGCACTGTGGCGCATAGTGAGCACTAGCTACTATTATTTCATCCCATTATCTCCTTTATTGGAATGTTTCTAACTCCCCCGTAGGATGGATGGAATTGGGATACTAGTAGCTACCACCTAGAGCTGTTATGAGCATGATAGGAGATAATGTGGGAAAACATTCGGTTAATGGCTGCAAAAACCATGAGGACTCACAGGACAAATGAGGTAGTGAGTTGGCAGGTCATCCAGGTAAGCTCGCCCTCCTGCGCCACAGCACCCCTTCTCTGGACACACCGTTTCTTCCCCCATCACGGTTTTCTGAGCTGGTCCCTCCATTGCTCAGCATCTCCCAGTGGCTGCCCATTACGCTGAGAATCAAGTGCAGGCTCCAGGCAACTGACGAAGGACCTGGCTGCGGCCCCGTCTCTCACCTCATCTCCTGCTGCCCCTGCCCTCGCTCGCTTGGCTCCAGGGCCTCTAACTTCTTTCTCTTCTTTCTCCACGGTCAAGTTCCTCCTCTTCTTAGGACCTTTGCCCTGGCTTCCCTCTTCCCTCAATCTTTGCAGAGCAGACTCCCTCTTGTTATTCAGAACTCAGGCTAAATGTCACCTCTCTGAAGATGCCTTCCTTGGCCACACACTCTGAAGTAACGCTGAGTCGCTAGCTAACGGATAGCTTCATTTTAAGTACAATGTGAATGTACTTAAGGTCACTGCACTGTGTACTTAAAAATGGTTAAGATGGTAAATATTGTGTTACATATATTTTACCACAATAAAAAAATTTGTTTTAATAAGACTGTGACTTCCTTCTTGTTTGCACCCTCTCTCTCTTTCCCTCTTGCTTGCTCGCCCTGATGAAGCCAGCTGCCATGTCGTGAGCTGCCCTGTGGAGACGTCCGGGTGGTAAGAAACTGAGTCCCTCCATCCAGCAGCCTGGGAGGAACTGAATTCGGTCAAAAACCATGTGAGTGAGTTTGGAAGCAGGCCCACCCTTATGTGAGAGATGCTTTAACTGCAGCCTGTAAGAGAACTTGAGACTGAAGACCCAGCTAAGCCATATGCAGATTTCTGAGCACAGAAAGTTTGAGAAGATGAATGTTGGTTGCTTTCTATCACTAAGTTGGAGGGGAGGGGTATTCGTTACACAGCAACAGATAATTGATACAATAACTATTGATTGGTTGGTTTGTGGGTAAAACAAGGAGACAGCACCCTAACCCAGACAAGAGGGGCCCCTACTCTGGTCTGGCTCTTTAGAAGGTCCTGATTTCTCCCTCCTCCTCCACACTCACCCCCTCCCATTGGACAAGGGACCCAAAGGGCCCAAGGAACACACTCACCCTATGCTCCAGGCACACAGACTCCAGAGTGCCCTGCCCAAGTGTCCCTGGGCCTGCCTGTAGGGTCTAGGGGGACTTTCCCTTCTGAGGATAAACCATTCCACTGCCAGCACAGCCTTAAGACCCAGAGACAGCTGTTGGGGGTGGGGGACGGCCTGAGCCTCGATAAGTGGGTTGGGGCACCCACAGTGCGTCAGCCTGATTGCCTACTTTTACATATTCAAACATACGGCTTAGTGCCTCCGTTAGTCCTCTTATCCCTGACCCTACAAATCTTAGAGGCAGCCCTGAGTGAGGATGATAATATCTGACGACTGAATGGGATCATTTATGAGCAAGGACCTATCACAGAGTGGGACGTGCAGTGAGTTACCAATAAATCACTGTTCTCTTCCTGCTTCCAACATTCCTGTGACCAATACAGAAAAACTGACTCACTGGATTTGCCGTAAAGACCAAGTTTCTTCCCAAAGCATCCCTGACTGACAGTTCTGGGCCTTCTGGGGTGAAATGCATTTCTTGCCTGGGAAACCTCACAGCTCTGCTATGGGAAGGTCCTGTCAGCAACCCTTGAACACACGCTTCCTGTAGTTTTCAGAAAGAAGGAACAAGGTGTGGGCCCACCTGCCAGCGGGGGCCTTTCTGACCCTGCCTTCAGGACCTCTTCAGAGTTTTGGCAATGGTTTGGCAATGGGCAATACGATTTCTTCTTACCAGGAAGCAAGAAAAGGGGAGAAATGCCCAAGTTTCTTGGGAGATGAAAACATGCTGCTTGATCTTCAAGTTGTTATTTCTTCAACAAATAGTTTTTGGAGAAAGTATAGTAGAAGGGAGAAGAGTTATATCTCTCTTTATCCAGTTAGTGTGAGAAAGATCTAAGCTTGAGTCCTGAGCTTTGCCTCTCACTGGCTATTGGGCATGTTCCATAATCCCATGATCCATCTAATCCCAGCGTCCTCATCCATCAAATGAGGATTAAGAATAGTTTCAATTGCCTCAGGCTGGGCAAGGAATAAAAAGAATGTGCTTAGGACAGCACAGGCTCCTCATCTGGAAACGGGGGTTAAAATCAGTCCAAACTCTTAGGATGGCTGTGTGAACGAGGTTAGCTCATGTAGTTTTGGTCTATCACCTACCACATGGGAAGGGCTTGCTGTGGTTGAATGGGGGCCCTGCAAAAAAACATATCCACCCAGAGTGTATGAATATGTCAGCATTTGGAAAAAGGGTTTTTGCAGATGTCATTAAGTTAAAGATTTCAAGATGAGATCATCCTGGATTGGGGTGGGCCCTAAATCCAATGACAGGTGTCCTTAGAAGAGAAGAGAAGGGGAGAAGACACCCAGAGGAGAAGGCCATGAGAAGACACAAGCGAAGATGGAAGTTATGCAGCCCCAAGCCAAGGAATGCCTGGAGCCACCAGGGGCTGGGAGATGCAGGGAGTGTTCTCCCCTAGAAACTTCAGAGGGAACATGGTTCTGCTAATGCCTTGATTTCTGACTTCTGGCCCCCAGAACTGTGAGAGAATAAATTTCCATTGTTTTAAGCCACCAAGTTTGGAGTAATTTGTTACAGCACACTTAGGAAAATATAAAATACCCAGTACTTAATAAATGTACACTATTACTATTGCCCTTCTTGGCCTCAGTAGAGTTGGAAAACCTTCTACCATGTAAGGAAGGCATACTTCTGTGAGGTCCCAGAGCTGGGACACAAAGGAGAAGGTCCATCTGGAGTTAACACAGTTCCCTGCTCCTGCCTTGCACCCGACCCCTCCTGCTGGGCGGGGCTCCAACCTCCAGTTGCCTTTGTGCCAGCGCTTCTGAGGCTGGCAGCATACCCTGAGCCAAGAGATTCCAAGCCATCGCATGAAGGGAATAATTGTCAGTGAGATCCCAGATTGTTTTGTCACATACACTTTGCAATATGACAAGTAGGCGTCCAAAATATGCTCTAGGAGGGGGGAGCGAGAAATTTTCCAAAAGCCTAGTTGGCAGCCCGAGTCATTCTGCTGAATCAAGTGCCAGTCTAGTTCTTGGCTTCGCTCCTCCTGCCATGTGATGCTGTGTCACTCAGGATGGGGAGTGCCAACTGAGTGCCACCAGGAAGAGAAAACCCTGCTCAGTGGGGTTGGAAGCATCAGCTTGACTCAATTGGCTGCTTGGGGATTTTTCTAGATGACATCATAATAATAGCTGAATTCCTAAAATCATAAAAATAACAACCCTCAATAGCTATTAGGTACAGCCCCTGTGTGAGGCACTGTGCTAAGGCAGTAATGTGCTCTCCCTTCTTTATCATCACAATAATTGTTGGAGGTGGGAATTATTATTATGATCCCTCTGTTACAGACAGGTAGGCTGCGGAAGAAGGAGGTCAATTTGCCCAAGATTCCATTTCTAGGAAGGGATCGAGGTAAGGCTGCAACTCCCATCAGCCTGGCTATAAGCTGGAGATGGGAGCACTGGATGCCACTGTGTACAGCCACTTTGCATCAGATTTTACAGCTTGTTAGAATAAGGACCATAGCATCCTCACTCCCACAGAGGGTGATTGCTTGTATGTGGGGCATACTCCCTCTGACTGGCTATTCCAGTTAGGAGATGAGTGAATAAGACTTAAAACGTGGAAAACATACGTAGTTTAAATGGAATTATTGAAGTAGGACGGATTGAGTTTTCTCCCTCTCCCACCTCTTTTCGTGGAGCCCTGCACTTAGAGATGCTAAAGTAAGAGAAAGTCTTTTTGTCACGTAACTCGGGGCTAGGAAGGAGACTGACATTCTTTTAGCACAATATGGTACAAAAGATATGTTACCAAGAGGTTAATCTTTGTAGCTGAAAAGGTTTAATTGAGGCCAGATTATTCCAAGGGCCTATTCCCGTCCCTTTTCTACTCCTAAGGTCTTACTATAGATTGTCCACCCAGCATTCATTCCTCCCTTCTTCCTTCCTAACCAAATTTCAGTTTTGTTATACCTCTCCCACATCAGACCAAGTGGTGGTTGACCTCACTCCCAGGTCAGGGATGGGCTTGATTAACCTAAGAGTAATCCTATTCTCTCTGCCAATGATTGGTTTAGGAATGGCCATCCCTCAATTCCAGCCAAGGAAACATGAGAATTCTTCCAGGGTGAGCGGTGGCTTGGTGGCTTCTGGAGAAAATGTCTTTGCTTCTAGGAAAGAGCCATAGGAAACAATGGATCCTCCTTCTTTCTCTAGATCGTGTCATGTCTGGATATGATGCTCAGAACTGCTGCCATCCTCTTATCACCAGCCTGAGAAAGAGGCCAGTTCATGATGGCAGAGCAGAGAGATAGGGAGAAACTGCTCCTGAATGCCATTGTTGGATAGCTGATTCAACTGGCTTTGGATCTGCCCTGCCCCCTGGAATTCCTGATATGTGAGATAATAAATTCTCTATTGTTCAAGCCAGCTTGAGTCAGGGTTTTGTTTCTGCCACCCAAAGCATCCTGACTAATACAGGATTCAAAGCAGATTCTCTTCCCCCTCCTCCTCCATCCAGTAGCTGAGCTGAATGCCGCTGAGAATTACCAACAAGCCATTCTAGAAGCTGCACTCAAGAGGAGGAGAGACTTTGTGTGTGTGTGGAGGTTGGGGGGGGGGGGGGGTGATGGAATACAACAGGTTCAAAGGACTGAGGAATTGTAGGGAACAGAGACAAAGAACAAAGTTGCAAAGGAGAGGAACCCCCTGTGCCACCAGAAGGGGTGGACACACAGTGTGTACTCTGCAATCTAGGACTAAGTCTGCATATTCATGGGCAAGTTGAGTAAACTAGAGCTGCCACTGTTGGATCTCTACCATCTTGTTTACTCTGAATGTTTTAGATCATAATGTTTGAACCTAAAGTATAGAAGTGATTGAATATTCTCCATAGTCTCATATGGTGCTTCCTTGGCCAACAGTTAACCATCCTTTTGGAGGCCGTATCACTCTTTCTTCCATGAAATACAGCGTACCATTGGAATTACAGATTTTGGCCCCAGCAGAGCCTTCAACAGCCAACTAATCCCACCCCTCTCATTTTGTGAATGGGGGTCCAAGGGCTGGGAAGTGGGAGTGATTTCTCTGAGACAGAGCAAAATACTTTCGTGGCAGAGCCAAGACTGAAATGTAGGTCTTCTGTCTCCAAGCCAGCACTCTCCCCACTACAACACCATTCTCCCCAAGCATATACCAGGAATTGTCAATAGATTTAACAGCCAGAACAGTTTTCCATGGTCAAATAAACTTGGGAAGTGTTGCATTAAATAAATCATGTTAAAGATTTTTCTAGTAAGAACTTCTCACAGTTTTTTGTTTTGTATTTTAAGTTTGTTTGTTTGCCAGTGATGCCTTATGAATCTTTAAAACTGAAATATATACTCTCAAATCTGTTGGACCATGGAAACTTTCTTTCTCCCAGAACATCTTATAGGAATTGTGTTCTGCAAATTATATTTTAGCAAATGCACAACACTGATCTATCTCCATAAGAAGGGAATGAGGTCAAAACACAAAAGGAAGCAAAGCCAGGCAGAAGTGAAAAATGAATAGATGAATGGTTAGATGGATGGATAGATATCGGTGGGTGGATGGGTGGGTGGGTGGATGAATAGATGGATGGATGGATGGATGGATGGATAGGTGGGTGTGTGGGTGGATGGATGAGTGAATGAGAGGATGGAGAAAGGCAAATAATTTGAGCCCCTGACCTACAGCAGACTTGTTATGTGAACTGATACATTTTTCCTCTTAAGTTAGCTTGAAATATATGTTAGTCAGGTTTTGTTGCTGTTGTGTTAATAACGCTTAATAAACAATCCCCAAATTTCAGTGACTTATTACAAGAAATGTTTATATTATACTCTTGGGTCAGCTGGGCCAGGCTAGACTCTAGGCTTCTGGTTCTGTTCAGGTCTCCCTCATCTGTCTTCATTCCAGGATCCAGACTGATGGAACAGAAGCTACCTGGTGCATGTTCTTCTCGTGGGAATACGGGGAAATTCCAGAGAACTGGTGAAAATTTGCCTCTTAAGATCTCAGTTTGAAAATGGCAGCTTGAAACTGCTATTTCAAGCCACATTCCATTGGCCGATGCAAATCTTATTGTCAGAGCCCCAAATCAATAGGGAATAAATCCACCCTCTGCCCACAGGGAAGCCAAGACAAGAGCAGGGAGGAAATGAAAACTCGTGGACAAACCAAAAACCTAACAGAAATTATTACCTACACCCCAAAGGGTCCTGAAAAATTCAGTCAACTGGTTAATTTGTAGGTTCGGATTTGGTAAAGTACCTTTAAGCTACAGAATATTTCATAGCTAGACAAAATCATCTGGTTTAGGCTCGTCAACTCTTCCTCACGCCCATGACATTTCTGTCTTCTCCACTCATCCTTATTTCAACCGTCTCTTCAGATTCGACATAAACCATTGTTTCCCTTATGTGTGTTTAATACAGACTTTTACAACCATGCTGTGGATGAACAATTCAATCTCTTATGTGGTGGGGTGGCCTGAGAGCCAACAGCTCAATCAATGTTGGCAGAGTTGCCGTCTTTGTACAGCAATGGTTGTTCGTTCAACTATTTGAATGTTTCCATTGCATTCACTATCTCCTAAAAACGAACTGCATTAGAAAAAATGACAGTATTGATCTTAGCAAGAAGAAATATGGATCTCACAAACTTAAGACATTTGTGATAGAGATGGCAATAACCAGGCATGCTTAAATTGCGAACCTTGAGTTCAAGAGGATCAAACCGTCAATTCAATTATGAAGGAAACAAACGAAATCAAAGAACGTGTCTATTGTTCTGAAACTGTGTTGTTGAAGACTGCGTTGTAAAAGTGACATATAATTGGGATTTGATGATATTTTTAGTCCTCTGGGGATGCAGAGGCGATATGTAAGGTAGAATTTGCCTTTAAACATTGACTTTCAGATATCTTTTCTGAGGGACGCACTGAAGGAAAAGAAGAGAGTTATTGCCTGTATTTATAAAATATTAACGTGAACATGGCCACCTGCCAAAACTGTGAGCACGATTCGAGAGAGCGCATTAATCAAGAGAGTGTGGCAGAGGGTATTGTCGCATACAGAGACCTAGTTCAAAATTCTAAGACTTTGGACAAATTACCTGACCTCAGATTCCCCATCTGTAATATGGCAGACAGTACCACCGACATCTCAGGGTTGTTGAGAAGTCAAAATGAAATAATACCCCACAACTAGAAGGACCCACAACTAAACTATGCAACTATGTACTGGGGGGAGTTGGGGAGAAACAGCAGGGGGGGAAAATTAAATAATGCTAATTAGCTAAACCTTCTTACTATAGACCAGGCACTGTTCACGGACTTTCATATGTTCACACGTTACATACAACCCTCTATGAGTGGTTATCCATCTTTTACAGAGCAAGAAACTGAGGTACAAAGAAGGTAAGTGACTTGCCCAAGGTCACACTGCCAGCTAGCGTAGAGCTGGGGTCTAGCCAAGGCCATCTGGATGCACAATCTATGTTCTTGACCACTTGCTATAGACTGAGTGTTTGTGTCCTCCCAAAATTCATATGTAGAAATCTCATTCCCAACGTGAAGGTAATTGGAGGTGGGGCCTCTGGGAGGCGATTAGGTCCAAAGGGTGGAGTCCTCATGAGTGGGATTAGTGCTCTTATAAAAGAGACCTCAGATTGCTCCCTCACCCCTTCCTCCATGTGAGCAAACAGCAAGAAGATGGATGTTTGTGAACAGCCAAGTGGGCCCTTGCGTGACAATGAATCTCTTGGCACCTTGATCCTAGGTTTCCCAGCCTCTAGAACCATGAGAAATAAACACTTGTTGCTGAAGCCATCCAGTCCATGGTATTCCGGTATAGCAGCCCCAACTTGTGACTGAGCCACCCCTACGCTATCGAGCCTCTGGAGAAGGGTGAGTGTGTGAAGTGTGACAGCACAGATTCCTGGGAAGTGTGCATTTCCTTCCTTCCTTCCCTCAGTGAGGACCATGAGAGGCACTGAAAGCATCGCTGGGAGCCTCCTGTGTGTGCTTGTAGCTTTTGAGCGTCTCCTGGATGACGTACGAGTGAACGGGCACGTGTGAGGCAGCTCTGCCTCCTCCCGGCTCAGTGACCCTTGGCAAATCATCAGGCTCCCTGACCCTCCACTTCCTCGCTTCCAAACGGGGCTGAAAAGACTTGCCCCTGATATTTTACAGAATTACTGTGAGGTCTGAGGAAATAACAAACGCAAAAGCCCTTTGAAAACTGAAGTCCTCTGCAAATGCTGGATTTGTCTTGTCAGATAACGCGGCTGATCGTCTAAGGTAACGTGCCAGACCCTACCCTCCACAAGAGATGGCCCTTCCAAAGCTTTCTCCTCCTTCCCCACCAAGCGTAGACCTATTCTAACGATGCCCTTCTTGCTAAGACGTGTTTGAAATATTTCTTTGGAAATTATTCTTGCAGCTGGTTTACAAGCCAAATGAGAAAATCTGTTTCATTACCTCGCAGACAGACCTCCATTTCATTCGGGGAGCCAAAAATAGTTTTTCTGACCTGTTCTCCCATCTTATTCCTAAGAAGCAGTTCTGAATGATTTATGTCTATTTTAAAAAAATCAAATCCACCCTCGGGGAGAAAGATCTGCCTCATGGAGACGATCAAAGGAGCTCGCCGCGGGAACCTGAGAGCAGTGTCGTTATCTCGGTCACATTTTACGCTCATCAAACTCGAACGACTGTGCCCCGTTGTACCGGCCGGGTCTGTGAGCGAGGGCATAGCCTGTCAAAACATCAGGAAATGCACCCCTTGAACCGTCTTTGGACTGAAAAGAACCTCAGAGGTCATGTTACCTAAATCATCCCACTGGTTCCTTCATTCATTCCTTCAAAAACGCGTTCACTAAGCACTTGCCCAGCGTCGATGAAGACGTCAAGGAGAAGAGGGAGGATGCTGCCCTCCGAGCATCCACGCCAACAAGAGAGGCACACAAGTAACCACACAAATGCAAGAAAGATGTGCTGCACGCTCTGAGAGAGGCCTGCGATTGCTGGGAGACGGAGAGCCTGGCCGGCCCGGCCCGGAAGCCCTGGTTCTCGAGCTTTCTGGTGGAGGGGCGCTGGGGCTGGATTTGGAAGGACCGGTTAGAGTTAGCAAGGTGAAGATAGGCAGGGCATCTGGGAAGAAGGAGGCACACGTACCCAGGTGCACCAAGAGGGGAAGCGCAGGACGCCTTCAAATAAGAGCCACACTGGGGAGCCGTGCACCTCCAAGGTGGCCCAAGGATGCAACCAGCCCCAGACAAGTGGGTTTGATCCACTGTGTAGACCTGCGTACCAAATGCTAAACCACTTGACGATATTTCAAATGCAGAGTAGGGAGAGGGGGATCCTTACCAAAATTTTTAAACTTCTGGATTCCCTAGAAGCTGGTAAAATGAATGGGCATTTCTCTAGGGAATTATCTGTCAGGCTGAGAAGTGCCTGTCCTGTTGGGTGGGGGCCTACTCAGCCTCTCTGGCTGGAGTTTCTCCTACAGCTGCCCAGTTGCCTCATTCGTCTTGCCTTCCCGGCTCCTGTTGGCACTGACTTGGTCACCATGCTTCCTAGCTGGTTGATACCATTTACTATGCCTCATCCAGAAATTCTTAAATTGGGGTGCAAGAGTTCAAGATTCAAGAATTCAGGAGGAAGCCATGAATTTGAAGGGGAACAAAATTTACTTTTTTTTATTTTTATTTTTTATTTTTTTTTTGGTGAGGAAGATTGGCCCTTAGCTAACATCTGTTGCCAATCTTCCTCTTTTTGCTTGAGGAAGATTGTCACTGAGCTAACATCTGCACCAATCTTCCTCTACTTTGTACGTGGGACACTGTCACAGCGTGGCTTGATGAGCGGTACATTGGTTCAGACCTGGGATCTGAACCCACAAACCCCAGGCTACCAAAGTGGAGCTCATGAACTTAACCACTACCCCACCAGGCCGGCCCTATTACTTCTTTTATTTGCTAACCTCCAACTGAAATTCAGATCTTCCTTCATTCATCAATGTAGGCAACAAGCCACAGTAGTATTCATAGTCCCTCCACTCATGGCTTCGTTACCAACAGGAACAAATGCTATTCTCATTTCATAGAAGGGTTGTTGCAGAATCTCAAAATGATGTCTGCATTCATCACTGCTTTGAAAGTGCCGTACATACTAGACCCACCACTGGATCTTATTATCTAACAATTCAAAAAGCAGATATATTTCATACATCATAAATATGATAGGTTTTTTAATACTTCGATCATTTTTCAATAGAATCAGTTTCCTTCATAATCCTACATATTTCACTCTATGCATTTAATTCATGACTCTGAGAAGGGGTCTATGGCACAAAAAAATTTCTTAATAATCCCTCACATAGGCAGTTCTATGTGCTTATAAACACAAATTAGCACGTTTACTTCTTGCTATGACTGATCAGTGATGTGGCTTTTACAGATGGAGAAACTGAGGCACGAGAAGATTCAGTGAACTCCTCACAGCCAGTAAGTGGCAGGGCGGGGCTGGGAATCTGAAGAACCTGGCTCCCGAGGCCATGCTCTCAACCACTGAGCTGTCCTGCTTTCCAGAGGAGCCTGGAAACAGGTACGGGACCAGAGTCTCGAGGCCTCAGTTTGGTCCTGGAGGTGAGTAGTACCTGCCCTAATTGTGTTGGGGCTTAATCAGCCTCTAGGCCTGAGCTTCTCCCACACACACATGAGGATTTTCAGCAGAAGAGGAGATGGTCACATCTGTGCTGGGGGAAAGACAATTTTTCTAGCAACAGAGGAGAGTGAATGGAGTGGGGGAGCCTAGAGTGAGGGAGGCCATTAGGAACCCAAAAAGCAAGGGGAAGACCCAAACCAAGGCAGTGTCAGCGGGCAAGATAGTGATGGTCCACTCCTATGGTCTTTAGGCTGTGGCATCAACCCACTTTGGTCCCCAGAGAGTGAAATGGCTTGAATCAAGTTTGAACCCTGAAATCTAAAAAGGTTCTTTTTTTCACCAACTCTACCACCCCAAATCAAGAAAATGGAAAGGTTATATACTGGAGCCAGATGTAATCCATGGGGGGGAAATTGCCAGTTCTTTAGAACATTTTAGTTACTTGGGTGGTCGGGAGAAAGGGTTTGAATTTCCAACAATTGCCAATTCAATTCTGCACCCTTGGGTAGACCTAATATGCACTAGGCACAGTGGTAGGCTTGAGAAGCCTTACGCTGTGTGGCCCACGGAAGGTGACCTGGCATTTCAGGCAGGCCAGTGGCTCATTGGGTGGGGCTATCCTGTGCACTGCAGGACATTTAACAACCCTGCGCTCTGGGCATTAAACACCTGTAGCACCACATCCCATCACTGTGAGTCAAAAAGTGCCCCCCTACATTTGCAAATGTACCCGGCTTGAGAGCCACTAGGCTACTGACAAAAGCAAGAATAACAGGCACCACTGGACGCAAGTGCATAAGAGTCATTCCCACAAGCCTGCAGCAATGTTCTGCTATTAATAATCTGATACTGACCGCCAATTCTCCCCAAACGTGATCCTTTACTGCCTCCTGCCCTGATCCATGCTGTTTCTCCTTCAGACACACTCTGCTCCTGTGTTTATTTGCCTGGAAAGTTCTTAGGATCTGGCACGTGGTCAGAACTCAATAAACATTAGCCATTGTGAGTATCTGCTCTGTGAAGACGAGGCAACTTCCCTGGGGAGGATAAGGCACACTTTCCGTGTCTGCTGTGCTTTGTGCTCACCTCCATAAAACAAGGACTAAACTGAACCGTGATGGTTTGTTTCTAAACAGAACATAAATTTCTAGTAGACACTCAAAGACGTGTGTTGAATGAATGAATACATAATATCTTAATTTGCCCAGTGATCTGCAGCAACCCTCAGCAACCCCAAGAGGAGAGAGATCAGGTAACGTTTCCATTTTGCAGAGAGGAAAACCACACGACTTCTCTCCCCAAAAAACGACTACCAAAAAATACCAAGTATTGAACGCTTAATCAGTGTTCAGCCATGTACTGTCACTTTAAATGCACAGTATCATGTAATAGTAGATCTAAAAGGTTAAGTGGCTCTCCTAAGGTCAAGTGCAAACAGCCAGTGAGCTGTGCACAGAGGTCTTCTACCTCTCATCTGTGGGGCTCGTCACGGGGCACAGCGCAAATCCAATAAGCACACATCAGGATTTCCAAAGAGGGACATATTAGGGCTAGAACTCTCTTTACAAAGGGGTTTCAGGATGATACCTTAAAAAGCATGAGCTCTCCTAATAATTTAAAAATTTTCTGACTTGCAAGAACCCATTTTCTCACCCAGTTTTGCAGAAAGGCACTAGTTGCATGAAGCAGGGCCCACTTAGGTTCCTGGGAACCCAGACATCTCAGTTGGTGCCAGGAAGCTGGTGAGTGTCCTCAGCCCATAGGACCCGCCATGTGGATCCCCTCCAGCCCCTGCAATACCTCCACTGACGTGAGTGAGGGGGTGCTTGGTTCTACTTGCTTGGAGCTCACCCGAGAGGGAGACCACAGAGCGTGCTTGGCTCCAAGAGGGAGCGCTCTGGGCTGAGGTCGGGGGCTGCATTTTGCATTTGCCTCAACACTTGGGTGGTCTTCAGGGCTGCTGCCAAGGAGCACATCTTGCAGCAATTTAGCTGGGAGACCACAGAAGTGGGGAAAGCGGCAAAGCGTGCAGTGGGCTTGGAGGTGGGCTCCACGCCCCTACCACTGCCAAACACCTCTGGCCACCCACAGGACAAAAAGGTGCTTCTGACCCGCGCACAGTACTTCTTCCAGAGGCTTGTTCTCATGCTGGACAACCAACTACCCGTCACTCCCCTCCTGAGCGTCTATTGACTCAGATTTAAAAATAGGGGTGGGGACGTCCACCACTCAGGTCTGACATGAGGATGGGATGGTGCCCTGGTTAAGCATTCATAGGTGTGAAGGGAGCGATGGAGAGAAAGAAAACCTCTGTGACCCATGAGGCTGAAAGGGTGCACAGTTCAGCTCTGAGGCTATTTATATTAACTAGATGCACCATTCCAGACCTTTCTGGAGTAACAGAGATGGAAGAGATACAGCCTCGGCTGTCAAAGCCCTGACAGGAGGCCTGGTTTTCATTTTCTTTCAACTTGGAGTGACCGAGGGGAAGGCAGTTGGGATGTGAGAGGAGAGCGAGCTCCCTGGTGGGTGGGACAGAGGCTGAAGAAGCTGGACCCCACGAGGCCTCCCCCCTTGAGGCCTGGGGCCTGGGTCAGATTAAACCCCAGGAAGAACTGGGTGACATAATGAGGGCCTGCTGTGTGTCAGCCCCGTACTGAACCCATCCCAGGCATCATCAGATAGTCTTTGAAGTTATCCCAGAATGAGTGAAGATTGTCTTCAGCCCTACAAAGGAGCCATCATGACCCCTTTTCAGAGACAAAAGATGGTTCTGTGTACAGGTGTGGGCTCCGGAGTGGAGAAGCTATGGGACTCCAGCAAGTTGTTTCACCTGAGCCTCAGTTTCTTCATCTGCAAAATGGAGAACATGACTTAGCTCCCTCCCAGGTTCGTTTAGGGAGTTTAAAAGCAATATACGTTTAGATGTTTAGCACAACATCTGGCTTATCAGCTTATCAGTTGTGGCTATCATGATGTGATGATAGCTACATAATCAAGAAAAGGCTAGATAGTCAACATAATATGTTAACTGTCCAGAACACAAGATGTTTAACAAATGTTGGCTTTTTTGCTGTCCAGCCACCCCTGAGCCCTGCACTCCCAGCACATAGTACAAAGTAAGCAGTCCCAATGCATTGCTGCCTACGGGAAATGGTAGAGAAGACTTGGAGCTGGTCAGCTTCCTCTAGATCTGTGATTCTATCAGCATCTTGTGCTGGAGCATCCTTTTGGGAACAGGAGCATGCCTCTCCCCCTGACAGACACACGCACACCACTGGCGTTAACATCTCAACCATATGTGGGTCCAGGAGAGGAGCAATTTTCAGATGCACTCCAACCCGCTACCCCTTGACGACGGTGCAATCACTTGCCAAGACCGTACTTAGGAAAGAGCCAAAACCTGGCAGCTGGAGCTACACTCTCCTGGCCGCCCCAGCGAGCCCCACGCCCCCATCTCCTTCACCTGATGGTAACCCTGTGATAGGGGCCCTGCCGTCCTAGCCAGGCTCTGCTGTTTTCCCACAAGAGCAGCCACATACCAGAGGTCGGAAGGATGACAGGAAGACCCTTAACCTGAGCATGAACATCTCCAAGAATTTTTTTAAGGGACTTCACTTTCATATGGCAGCTGCACAAAGGCACAGACAGAAATAGTTACTGCAAACTGTTTCCCTTCAAGCTCCTCCTTCAAAGGAGATGAATATCTTCACTGGGACCGCGTTTGTTTCAGAAGAGCCGATCCCAGCCCCCGGTCAGACGAGGTAGGGAAGAGCATTCCTGGGGAGCAGGGCCACAGCGTGCACATCACCAACGGCTGTCGGAGTTGAGAACGTGGAGCCACCTCAGAGTCACGGCCATCCGCACAGGCTTACATGGAACCAGACACCCCCAAATGGGAGCAAACGTGCCCCCATTGGAAGGAGAGGAGGTGCCCATTCTCCTGCCTTTCGTTTTCCCCTTTCAGAGCTAGCTTTGTGATCCTGTGGGTCTGGAGCTAAGACCAATGCTGTTGCCAGACACTGGGATTCTTTTCCCTCACTGGTTAAAATCAGGGCTTTGTTTCAATAGAGCACATTGAGTTTTCATTAAAGTCAATTCAACCAGCACGTGCTGCAGGCCAGACGCAGCAGAGACGCAGGCTTACTAACCATCCTTACTAGCACACCTGACACAGGGTCTTGACCTGGGAAACGCCCAGTCACTAAGTCGTGATCTTCCCAAACTCCCTCCCCAGGATCTTGGATTTCGTTAAAGGCGCCACTTCCCCAGTTACCTTCTCTTGGAGCCCACAACCACCTCAACGCCTCGGTTTCCTTCAGCAACAGGTTCAGACAATTCTAACTGCTAAATGACTCAACATCCATCCTTCTCCATGGGGTCCTTGTTGCTACCATCCTGCTCACCTTGTATGATTTCTGTCCAGACTCACGCCAAACTGCCCTTATTGGATGCCTCAGTTTCCGCACTTCCAAACCATCTTCACTCTGCATCCAGAATCATCTTTCTCTAACCCAGTCGGACCATGTCCCAACCCAGCTTAAGCACATTTGACAGATGCCCATTGCTTCTCAGAGGAAACTCTTCCTCTTTATTTCACAAGGCCCTTCTCAACCTGGGTTCAGCTTGACTCTCCTCTTGTCTGCAATTACTCCTCCACTCCTCTCACATTCCTGCAGGGCCTCAATTACAAGGAACCACTGGAAGCTGCCCTAACGTGGCTTTGGACCCGTTCTCTGTCATCTGCTGTCAGGTAACAGTGAGCTGGGCACACTGTCCTGCCTCAGTGGGCCACTTGACCATGTTACCCTCACATCAGTATCTCTAGTCAAGGTGGTCACATATTCTCTGCTGGGGCGGGAGCAGAGAGCTTGTGTGTACCTGGGGATGTTGGAAGGGGATGAGGAAACTCTTGGATTGGGGACTGAGTTGCTGGAAGAAGGCTGAGCAGAGTCTCAGGGCATAGAAGAACACTAATGCACACTGGCAATGAGATGACGCTTACCTATCGGGGGTCCTCACAGGATGGCTCCACACTGCCCAGCTCCCACAGACCCTGAATCTGGGGGTCCATGCAGTCTGCTTGATAGAGACTTGTAATTACACAATCTTGTGTTCTCTGGATCTATCCTTGCCTCTCTTGTGTGGCAGATGGCAGGATGCCCTCAGCTATCTCTTCTCCCTAGTCCCACAGTGGTAGGCTATTAGCTGGGCACATGGCTGCCCAAACTGGTCAACATCTCTTAGCTTCCCTTGCAGCAAAGTGAAGCCACGTGACTCGTTTCTGGCCCACAAGGTGTGATCACAAGTGGTATGCCCTTGAAAATAATATGTGTGGATTCCTGTGGTCCTTTTGGCCTTTCCGGCTGGCTGGAGATGGTGACCACCAGAGTGGACACTTTGGAAGTAGACATGGAAGTTACATTTGAGGATGACAAGTCTGTCGTCTTCCCTGGAGTTCCTGCCTCTGCAATATTATATGGGAGAGAAATAAGGGTGTATCTTATCAAAGACACTTCACTTTGGGGCCTCCATTATTAAATCAGCTCAGCTTATATCCTTAGTACCCAACCCATGGTGTCTTTATATCTAAGCTCCTGCCACAGAAAACTTGCTTAAGAATCCAAGTCTTTTTCTTCCATTTAGACCTGTGGCTTTGGGGAACAAAAGTCTGGATTTGCCCCTTTGTTTCTAGTTCCAGAGTTGGTGGATAATGTCTAGTTAGGGGTGAGGGAGTGGAAGGGAGCAAATGTCCTAGAGGATAAGTAGGAATCTAGCCACATGATTGGGGAAGCATGGGGGTTTTTTGCTCCTCTCTGCTCACCCACCAAGTACATTCCCCAGAAATGGCACCCTTTCAACTATTTCTAAGTTCATACATTTATATGACTGTTAGAGTCAGTACAAATGTTCACAACTCTTCTGGTGTTTTCTCTCTGAGCACATGTTAAGCTTGCACAATTCCTCCCTCTTCAGCTCAGGCACAGACACATGACTTGCTCCGGCGACTAGAACGTGAGCAGTGTGGCGCGTGTCCATTCTGGGGAGATGTGTTCATGGCCGGTATAGGGCATTGCAGTGCTCCTTTCTCCTGCAGTGGTGACCATGGCAGCTCACCTTGAGATGGAGCCTCCATCCTCCTGAATCCCAAGTGAACAGGCTTGGAGCAGCACCCCCATCCCACCAGCCACGGACATGCATTATTACGAGCCACCAAGATCTGGAGGTTGTTTGTTTCTGCAGCATAACTTAGCCTATTCCTGACTGATACGATGGTTATTAAAACTTTGATGAAAATCAAAGCATTAGATGAGGTATTATTGAGACACAAATGATGAGACCGTAAGACACTGAGAGAAGGCAATTCAAGGGTGATGCATTTTTTAAGTATTTCTTTCCCCACCAATGGGCCCATATTCTCTTCTCCTTGGCTCTGCTCCTAAATGGAAGAACCTGGTCAAGTGGCATTTCAGGGTGGGGGCGTGGGAATCTTCTGGCTCTGCAGGGAAGGGAGATAGAGAGAGCTGGGGGAAGTATTTTATCACTGGCATTGTCTAGCATTGCCGGCACATGGGATACTAGAAAACAGAACAACTGTTAGTCAGTTTATTCTTTTAAGTTATTTAAGACAATGCACCCTTTATTATTTTCACTGGGTAGACACCTTCCACCACTCCCCATAAGTATGTCACTGCCCTGGCTTCCTCGGGGTACAAGTGGACGAATTCAGTGCATGCTGGAGAGCTAGGTGCTAGGGTAGAGAACATCTCACCAATTAACCCTGAAATATTATGTACAACGTGAGTGTTGCTGCTTCTACCAGATGGCTTCTATTGCTTTCTTTAACTGGTAAAGTCCTTCATGGCTCAAAACCAAGTTCATGTGCCACCTCCTGTGTAAATCTTTCCATGATGCCCCCAGGCAGATGTCATCAATACTCAGCTGTGATCCCAGAATATACTTTTCATACCACTGTTACAAAATGACAATTGTTTATTTACATGTCTTCCTTTTCCACTAGACAACGAGTTCTGAGGGGTATGGTGCATGTTTCCTTTATCTTTGGGTTCTTATGCTGAGCACAATGCCTGGCCCAAAGTAGACACTCAATACATATTTATGTTGACTTTGCAAGTGTTTCTCTAGTTCCTGTCATGTGCCAGCCACCGGACAAGGCCCTGTACATACAAAGACACACAGGTCACGAGCTGTGAGAGGCATTCTGTGACCTAACTGTGTCCCCTGTTCAGGAAACGTCACTCTCTTTCTTTGCTGCCTGGATGGGATGGAAAGTCATCCTTTCATTTGTGAGCTACATCATGCATCAGAATGCAGTCTGCTTTATGGCCTAAATTATCTATTTTCCTGAAGGTTGTTAAGGGATCATTGAAGACTGCCTACTTGCCAAAAATCTATTTGGAATAAAGAAGATAAGAAGGTCATTTCATCTTTGCCATAATCATTTCTTTCCAGCCACTGAGCTCCCCAAAGGCTGGGCCTCCCCTGCTTCATCAGCATGTGCCTTTGTTCTCAACATGTGATTGTGTCACAAGGAATGATCCAGATATTTCACGGGCTGGGAAGCTTTCATTTTTACTGCCAGTCTGTTGCAGTATTTGGCAAGGAGGGGAAGGAGTTATTATATTATGTGATTTCAATATTATAATAATAAGTAATATTAGCTACCGTGCATAGAGTGTTTAGATGTGTCAGACAAGACTTTGAGCAATGCTCTTTGCATACATTTTTCTCAACGGCTCTTCAGAATGGCTCCGTGACATGCATAATTTTATTATTCCCATTTTACAGATAAACAAACTGTGATATGTGAAGGTTAAGCAATTTGCCCAAGGTCAGACAGCTAGGAAGTACAAGATTCAGAAACCATGTCAAATTCGTGTGTCTTCAGATCCTAGACCCACAGTGCTACCTTATGCAGTGATGGTTTGAGCCAGCTTGTAGTGGCTCAAGAGAGCTGACTGGACGCATCCTTTACCAATCCACATTCAGGGATGCCATGTTGGTAGCTCGAAATTGGCCATGGTAGGAATAGTTACACCATAGGAATTGTCAAGCTCTACAAACCAGGGCTTCTGTTCTTCTGGAGACACAAATGTGAAACATTTACCAGCACACCAGTAGATGTGTGCTTCCTGGCTGGGAGGAAGAAAAGAAAAAGAAAGAGGAGGGAAGGAGGAAGCATTTCTGTTTTCCTGAGGTTTTAAGTCTTCTGGCCCACTTAACAGAGAAACAATTCTGGAATATAGCCAGCTCAGAAGGAGAGCTTCAAAAAGAAATGAGAGTCTCTCTCAATTTCATCCATTCTAACACTCTGTGACTCCAGAACTAAGCTTTCTTCCCTCATCTGAATCAAGAACCTGCTATGTGCCAGGCCCTGTTCCTGGGAGCTTATATCTAGGGGCTGAAATCTTTATGCCAAAGTTCTGTTCTCGCAGTTGGAGCTGTGGGACACGTGAGTCCATGACTGGGGCTCCCAGGCAGTTTCTGGAAAATGAGAACCAGCAGGAGGAGAGCTGGGGAGTGTCCAGGTCGGGGAAGTGTGCACCCCTCACAGGTATTCTCCTTGGGTAGCCAGGATAGGTGGGGCTCCAGGAACACCTGGGAGGCGCGGCTTCAGTCACTGCCTTCTGGCATCTGGGTCAGGCCCTCCCTCTCTCAACAGCCTCACAGGCAGGGAGAAGTGGGCTGGGCTCCAGCCTGGGGCAGCAGCCAAGGAAAGGTGGGAGGAGACCCAGCTTGACACTGATTTCCTCTTAACTACGTGACAGCTAGCTAATTTATTAAATTCATGGTTCAGGGCTGAGACAGTAGAGTAGTGGTCATGGGGGTAGCCTCTAGAATGGTCTGTTGGTTTCCAAATCCTGGTTCTACCACTTTTAGCTATGGGACATTGGGTGAGTGGCTTCACCTCTCCTGTGTCGCAATTATCTACCCCATAAAATATACATGAACATGTTCTCTTTGCTCACTCTTGTGCAATTCTATGTGCCAGGCATTTGCATTATTTTAACTCATTGAAATCTCACAGCAGTCCAATCTTATTGTCATTCTCCCATTTTTCAGGTAGGAAGACTGAGGTACAGAAAGATTGAGCACATGCCCAAGGTCACACAGCTTGAAGTAATAGAGCCAGGATCCAAACTTAGTCAGTCTGGCTCCCCATTCCATGGATATAACCCCTCCTCTACTGCCGTCTTGATAATAAAGGATGACAACTGTGTCTGCCTCATGAAGATATCATGAGCATTAAGAGAATTAACATACGCATTGTACTAAGAAAAGCATCTAACCTTTGCTCCTTCCTTCCTCAGGGAGGACAGACAGCCAGATAATTCCTTGGTTAGATTTGTTCATTAATTACCAGCTATTTGTTGGGGGCCTCTCTTGTTCAGGGCCCTGAGACAGGCACTGAGGACACCAAGGAGTGTAAGACAGAGCCTGGCTTCTAGGAGCTCACAGCCCAGTGAGAGAGACAGACAGGTGAGGAGACAATCACAGCGGAAGGGCATTCATGTGATGTGGACAGAAAGATGGGGACAGAGAAATAGAGATGAGGTAGGACCAGCTCTGAATGAGGCTGTGGCTTGTGGCAACTTCACCAGAGAGGTGATCCTTGAGGCAGGCCTTAGAGGTCACGCTCAACTCAGCAGGGGCGAAGCTGGAGGAAGGGCAGTAATTATGGGCAGTGAGAACAGCGTGTGCAGGGAAAGTCAGTTGAATAAACATTTAAAGAATGGTGAATTTTGGGAAGTGTGGGCAGCCTGTTGTGACTGGAGCCGAGAGTGGTTTCAGGTGGAGTCTGCGGGGAAGTAGAAGGGAGTTAGGGAGGACATGAGCTGGTCAGATCGATAAGAGGAAGCACGATTTTTGCCTTATTTTCCATGCTAAGGGTATTGCACTGAATTCTGAGAGCAATGATGGGCTCCTGAAGTCTTTCAGATGGGTTATGGCACAGCAGGATTGGTATTTTAGGTGAGTCCCACAGGTGGACAAGAGAGGGCAGAAGGGGACACTCTTGGAAGAGGGACGAGGAAGTAATTCTGGAATGCACAAGTGTACTAAGCTCAGACCATGCAGGATCCAGCACGGAGAGGGCCAGCCCCCCTTTCCCGTCCTCACTCTCACCCCTTTGTGGGGCTAACCAGTGTTAACAGCTTGGTGTGTATCCTTCCAGATGTTTTTCTACACGTGTATCTATGTGTGCATGTATATATCCTGGTATCTTTAAAGGAGGCGGTTTATGTTGACATATCCAGGGATCAGATGTGTCCACATCTCGCAGAGCCTCCGTGGTCCTGGGATTAGTTAGCGGAGGTGCAGGCACTTGTGAGAAGCCAAGTTGGTACAACACAAAGACCCCTAGACTGTGATTCTGATGCCTTGGGTTCTGAGCTGGACCTCGCCTCTTACTGATGGTGTGTCACTGGGCAAGTTTCTTCTCCTCTCTGGTCCTCTTGAGGTTGAACCGGAGGGTCTCTGCGACGGACCTGGTCATTTTCCACTCAACATCTATACACCCTTCTCCTGGTAATTCTGTGTCAGTTTTCTCTTGGAAACATCCCCTTCCCCACCCCCAAATGCTTTGAGAAGAAGAAGGCTCAGTCCTCAGTTCTAGGGGTAGACTCTGTGATCAGACTTGGCCAATCATAATACCAAAATCCCCTGGCCCTCGGGGTTAGCCCTGTGACCTCCCCATGTTGTTTCTCCGCATAGTCTCTTCAGCAGGGTAGACAGATGTTTCTATACTGCATCACGTGCCAAAGCAGAGTTCCCTTCTCCTGTCAGTGCATTACAAGTTTATGTCATGAATGTATGGTGAATTTTGTCAAATATTTTCTTCTACATCCCTTGTGATGATCATATGGCATTATGAACTGAATATTTTTTTCCCCTAATATTCATTTGTTGAAGCCCTAAGCCCCAGTGTGGCTGTTTGGAGATGGACCCCTAAGCATATAATTAAGGTTAAGTGAGGTCATGAGGGTGGGGCCCTGATCCAATAGCATTAGTGTCCTTATAAAAAGAGATGCTAGGGAACTTGTGCTCTCTCTCCCCACGTGCAGGCACCAAGGAAAGGGCAGGTGAGGACAGAGGGAGAAGCTAGCCATCTGCAGGCCAGGAAGAAAGCTCTCATCGGAAACTGAATCAGGTGTGACCTTGATCATGGACTTCCAGCCTCCAGAATTGTGAGGAAGTAAATTGCTGCTGTTTAAGCCTCCCAAACTATAGGACTTGGTTACGGCAGCTCAAGCAGACGAATAAATATGGTGTTTATTTTCAAGTCTTCTAATATGGTAAGATGCATTGATTTTCTAATGTTAAACTAACTTTGCATTGCTGGCATCAACCCTATTTGGTTACAATATATTATCCTTTTTGTATATTGGTGGTTCGTATTTGCCAGCTTTTGTTAGGGATTTTTGTACCTAGATTCATGAGGGATATTGACCTGTAGTTTCTTTTTCTTGTAATGTCTTTGCCTCGTTTTGGTATCAGGGTAATACTGACCTCATAAAATGACCGAAAAAGTGGTTTTTTCCATTTCTACTTTCTGAACAATTTTGTGTAAAAGGGGTGTCACTTCTTCCTTAACTGCAGGTGGAATTCACCATGAAACTCTCTGGACCTGGAGTTTTCTTTGTGGGAAGCTTTTATTCCCTCCCAGAGAATAGGGACTTTATTAACCACAGCAGTAGCAGCAGACATAGAACCTGCGTGTTCTTGAGCCAATTTCCTGAGTCTCGCTTCCCACAGAGCGACACAAAGAAGGCCAGGTAACACCTGCACGTGCGTTGTGTCATGTTACAGGAGAGGAACCCAGAGCTTAGGGATCCTGATTCTTTTCAAAATGGGCAGAAGAGAAGCCTGCTCTTTGCTCCAGAGAAAGACATTATCTCAATCATCCAAGGCTGTAAGCAAATCGGTCCTTCGTACTAGAAGGAGACACTCTATCTTCCACATCGATTCACTTTAAAAACATCCTTGAAAAGATAGTGCAGAATAAAAGCAGTCGGTGCCTCTGCTTGCAACACACGCAGGAACACGAGAGACCCACGGAGAATTGTCTCCCCATAAGCTGTGAGAAGCTGCAGTCCTTGGCCATCATTGTATACTCACTGGGTAATGTTTTAAAAGAAAAGGAGTGTGCATCAATTTTTTTTCGTTTATGAATTGGCCTGTCTTAAATTGCTTGTCTTGCAAATTTGTTTCTGGTATTGACTGTATCCTCTAAGGTTCATCTATCAGTTTTTAAACGCATCAGCCAGGGCTTTATTTCAGCTTCTGCTTCCGTTCACGTTGAGATGGCTGTCTCGATATTTCTCTGCCACAGCTCCACAGTGACTAATCCCAGTAGGGACAGCAGTGGCCCAATAGCTTTGCAGTTGGCGTATTATGCAAAGCTTCAAAATTGCAGCAATTTCCTATCACCCGTTGGGAAATCAAACTTAAGCCACATAAATGTGATTCTTCATATTAGTAATAGTAAACAACGTACTTTTGTTATTGTCCACATAAAATAAAAGGAAATTATTCTTTCCGGAGTAAATGTATGTTCTTCTGACAATAAATTTGAAAATTCTTATCATACCTATGAGCAGAGATAATCAGTTTAATTAGAAGATATTAAGACTCGTGAAACACACTCAAATTTTATATCACATGTCTAGAGTGAAAATTGAGGTTTCACTACATGTTTCCTATTTTCTGACAAAAGAGATTTTCAGCGTTTTCTGTAGCCGTGCCCATTTGCTCATTCGCCAACTACTTGTTGACTGCCTGTGTCAGGTTTACAGTAACTGTCCTGAATTTCACTTATTTTTATTAACTCAAGTGTACTTCCGGTTCAATGTGCAACATTTACTTAATTAGAAAGTAATTGCTGATAAGAGCAAGGTTGTTTAGAGCACAGAAATCTGAACTTCCAGGCGTTGATGGATAACCATTGTCATCTTAGATCAGTTCCAAAATCCAGTTTAATTCTCTTTTGTTTTGGCCACAAGATTCAGAGAAAATGTTGATGCACTTAAAACTTAGTTGAGAATAGTGACCTTAAAAATCAGGGTCCTCAGTCAGTCTTCTCCTTTCCCTTCTGATGTTTTAAGCCAGCTTCTGCTATTACTTCCTTGCTGTTTAGAGAATCTTCTCTAGCCATCCTTTAAAAAATGGGTCTGATGGTAACAAATTCTCTTAGTTTTCTTTCATCTGAGAATGTCTTTATTTCCCCTCCGTTCCTAAAGAATAGTCTCACCAAACATAGAATTCACAATTGACAGTTCTTTCCTTTCAATGCTTGAAAAGTGTTGTATTACTTCCTTCTGGCCTGCATGGTTCTAGGCGAGAAATCCTCTGCCATTTGAGTGGGTTTTCCCCTATAAGTAATTCTGTTATTTCTCTCTGGCTGCTTCCAAGGGTTTTTTCCTTTATTTTTAGTTTATGAAAGTGTCACTTATGACACTTTCCTGGGTGGATTTCGTAGAATTTGTCCTGCTTGGAGGTTTTTTAGCATCTTGAATCTGTAGGTTTATGTCCTTCCCCCATGGTGCCCATCCAGTGAGCCTTTACTTTAATAATTGTATTTTTCAGTTCTACAATTTCTAATTGGTTCTTTTTTTTTATAACTTCTTTTTCTTTGTTGCAATTTTCAGGTTTTTCATTTGTTTCAAGAAAATTAATAATTGATGGTTGAAGCCCCTTTATGATGGCTGCTTTAAAATCCTTGTCCATAATTCCAACATCTAATTCATCTCAGTGTTGGCATCTAATAATTGTCTTTTCTCATTTGAGCTATGGTTTTCCTGATTCTTGCTATGACAAGGGATATTTTTATTGTATCCTTAACATTTTAGATGGTACATTATAGACTCCAAATGCTGTTTCTTCTTCTTTTTTAGTAGGAAGTTCCCCTGTTGAGATATAGATCAAGGGCCTGGTGGGTGTATATGTTCCTATGGGCCCCACCCAACTGACTCACACTGCCTCCTGCCAGATGGGTGGGGTGGAGGTACAGCTTGGCCCTGTAGATACACCCTGCAAGTTGGTGTCCCACTTCCCAGTGAAAGTGGGACACCAACTTACACCACCTAATTGCCTCCAAGTGGGGAATGTAAGCTCAGCTCCCCCACTGGGCCCTGCTGCCACCAGGAATGGTGGAGGACTGATTCACATTGCTTTGTTACTGCAGAGTTGGGGCAGAAGCTAAATTCTCTGCTGGTCCCTGCTGACACCAGGGGAGGGGAGAAGAGCAGTAGGTGCCAACTAGCCCCACCTCCCACCACCTCATTCAGCTTCACTGATGCCAAGCAGGGGTGAAGACTCAGCTTCCCACTGGGCCTCACTTACGTGGGGAGGGGAGAAGGAGGACAAGTGGAGTTCTGGCTAGACCCACCTTGCACTGCCTTGTTCAGTATCACTGATGCCAACTGGGGTGGCTGGACCCCATTGACACTACCCCAGAAATGGTACTAGTGCACCATTTAGACAATTTCTGCTGTTATCTCTTCATATTCACTTATCTTTTCTTATGCAGCATCTAATCTATGTTAACTCATTCAGTATATACATATTTTTTTATTTTTTGTTAGGAAGATGGTCCCTGAGCTAACATCTGTGTCAGTCTTCCTCTGTCTTGTATATGGGACACCAGCACAGCATAGCGTGATGAGCAGTATATAGTTCTGTGCCTGGGATCTGAACCTGTGAACCCTGGGCCACCGAAGTGGAGGATGTGAACTTAACCACTATGCCACTGGGCCGGCCCCAGTACATTTTTTATTTCAGATAACATATTTTTCATCTCTGTCAGTTCTGTGTGGCTCTTTTTTACATCTTCTGCGTCTCTCTTCATTATGATCATGCTTTCTTTACTTCCTTGAGCAATGATACATATCTATAGTAGCTGCTTTAACATCCTTGTCTTCTAATTCCATCATCTCTGTCACTGATTGATTTTTCTCCTGGTTTTACATCATATTTTTCTGCTCCTCCATGTGTCTGGTAATTTTTTATTGGATGCTGGACATTATCATGTTATCGGGTGTTAGATTTTATTTTATTCCTCTAAAGAGTGTTGAAATATTTCTAGCAGTCTGTTAAGTCACTTGCAGATTAATTTGATCTTTTGGGGGCTTATTTTTAAGCTCTTTCAGGACATGTCTAGAGTAGCATTTATTCTAGGGCTGATTTAACCCCACTGCCAAGATGTGGCTCTTCTGGGGTTCCTACCGAATGCTTTGGTATTCAGCAAGTCCGCTCCACTCTGGTAGAAACAGGTAGAATGATTGCATGCTCTGTATGAACTCTAGAAATTGTTTGTTTATACATTCCTCATAATCATTGTTTTCTTAGAAATTGTTGGTGTCCATCCCTATGGGGTTTCCTCTTATACCTGTATAGATTGGAACTCTTTCTTTACATAGGCCCCTCCTCTCCAGAAATCTGCCCCACAAATTCTTGCTGACTTGGCATCCTCCAACTCCCACCTCAATCTTCCCAACTCAGCAAGATTTTCAGGCTCTCTTTGGGTTTTCTTTTCCCACACTGTATCCTGGAAACTGCCGCCAGCCAGTAATCTGGCCCAATCATCGGGCTCACCTCTTTTGCCTTCTGTCTCTCAGAGATCACATTCTTGCACTGCCTAACTACAGTGTTTGAAAACAATTGTTTTATATATTTTATCTTACTTTCTTGTTTACAGTGGAAGGACAATTCCTATAGAAGTCAATCCTTTATGATTTGGAAGAAATTTCAACATATATATTGTTGAATAGATGAATGGCTATGACTTGCTCATGACTCATCACAGAAGTAATCAGTGTGGGAAGGGAAATGCAAAACTTTGATTGGGTAGGCCTAAGTCATGTGACCACTCCAGGGGCTGGGATAGACTAAACTCCACCAAAACTTCACCTGAAACACATTAGCTGAGAGTAGGGGAGAGAGTACTTACCAAAGGAAAATTTTAACATAATTACCAGGAACCAGGGCAAGGAATAGTGGGGAACAAACACAACATATACATTATACATATCTAGCCCAGTTCTCTGAAACAACCCAGTGGTCATCCAGAATCTTCCTGGATTCCTGCAGTGACAAGGAACTCAGCACTTCCAGTGGCAACCCATTCCATCTATGGTCCGTCTTAACCCTGAAGAAGTTATTCCTTATGCTGAATCAGAACGTGCCTCCTCCTCATAACTTCCACCTATTACTTCTAATTTTGCCATCATGAGCCACAACAAGTCCAAATCTTCTTCCCACGTAATAGTTCTTCAAGTATTTGGGTCCTTTAGAACAATGGATGATGGTATGTAGGAATGAAATTAAACCACACCTCTGAAAACTACAGCAGAGTCTACAGATCGACTATTTGAGAGAGTTGTTTGGTTACTTCAATGTGGGATGGATGTAAGTGGCTATTTTAAGTCATTCACTATTCAAATAAGAACATATTGGTTATAAACATAGACTTTGGACTAGGATTTGAATCCAGGTTCTGCCATCTACAGGCTGTGTGGCACTGGAAAATTTACTACGATCTTACTTTCTTCATTTGTATAATAGAGAAAAATAATGGCTTCCTACTTGTGAGGATTTACTAAGATAATATTTGTAAGGTACATGTTTTAGGGTCTATTAAACAGTAAACATTTATGAAATGGTAGCTGTTATGATAACAGTTGCTCTGGAAAATTAGTCAGTTCATTCAGCACAGACCCTATGCTAGGAACTGGAATATGGGATGAATCAGACTCTTATTGCCTTCTAAGAAGGCAACCAACATTAATGTGTTAAACATGAGACTAGTAATAAAAACAACATGCCTAGGAAGAAGAGGCAAGAACATTTTTCAGAGGAAGTGATATTGAAGGCGGGCCTTGGAGAATCAGCAGTTCTCCAGGTGGCCGAGTAGGGGTGGAAAGGAAGGAACGTTACAGGCAGAAGGAATTTTAAAAGCAAATTCACAGAGCTGCTATAGCCATTTTAAAACATAGCCCCCAAATTCTTTGTCACACCTTCCTTCAAGAGACAGAGTCTATGTCGTCAGTCCTGGAATCTGAGTTCTGTGACTGCTTGATCAATAGAATACAGTGGAAGTGAAACTGAGCTCTTTCCAAGCCCAGGCCTGAAGAAGCCCACACTTCTACTTCCTGTGTCTTTGAACACTCACTCTTGGAACCCACCTGCCATGCTGTGAAGAAACCAAGCAACCGCGTGGAGAGGCCATGTATGAGTGTTCCAACCGACAGCCCCAGCTGAGGTCTCAGCCCCCAGCCAGCACCAACGGCCAGCCATGGAAGTAAACCATCCTGCAAGCAAATCATCCGTGGAACTCGGTGGAGGCTGCATGGAAGAGAGATGAGCCTGCCCCGAGGAGCCCTGCTCAAACTGCAGATTTATGAGCTAAACAATGATGATTGCTGCTTTAAGCCATTCGTTTTGCAATGGTTTGTTATGCAGCAATAGCGAACCAGAACAGTGAGAAAGTTGGCAGAATGTTCATTGACTGGTAGATACTCTGATTTTAGAAAGATCATAAGAGACAAAGCAGAGAGCGGTGGACGAGGCTCTTGAGCTATTCCACGTGGAAGAAAATGAGGACTTTCTGCAGGCTGGAAGCGTGGGGATGCACAGCCATGAAGACAAAGTGTGAAGTTGCAATTCCAGACAACCTCTAGTGCAGTATTGCTCATGCAACAGTCCATGTCGAAAATATCCTATAATCACATATGCTCCATAATCACAAACAAAATATATTAAGATATGAAAGACTCTTTCCAAATATATTTTTCCAGCCACATAGCTGTTATTTCTGTGGAAGCCTGTTAACACACTGTAGTAGTTGTGTTCTACGGGTCCCACTTTGAGAAATTCTGCCCTCGCATTCTATCCAAGTGGATAGAAGATTCCAGAACTCATCTCATCTTCGCTATTTTAGAAAGGTCCCAATTTCCCTAAAGGGTTAATGTATAACTCACAAAAATTTCTCTCTCCTGGCCTCACTGTTGCCTTGGGAGAATCTGATTCAGAGGCACAAGCCACAGTCACGCAGAAGCTCTCAGGGACAAAGCGGGTTTATGTTTTCCAAGAACCAAATCAACACCAGCAATGCTTTGACTTCACCACTTCCACACCTTTCATGAAGACTTGTCAGGCCCAATCTGTTTACCGACTGGCACATCCCAGGCTAAACCGTCCCTGGGTTTAAACATGTGGTTCCTCTGTTTTCCTTATTCGGGCCAGGTGGGTTTTCCAAAATTTCTGTATAGCAGACCTCTCCTAGCTTCTACCAAACCTACAAAACCATGTCCACAACCTCAGCAAAGGTCAGTCTTGGTGGACACAATGTCGGGGGTGGGGGGGCAGTCACATGTGATTTCTATTCATTCAACAAATTGTCTCTGAGCACTGGGCTTGGCACAGAGCACACAGCAGGAAACAAGACGGATGAGGGCCCTGACGTGATGGGGCGTATAGCCTAGGGATGAAGATGGGCAAAACCAAATGAAGACACGAATACATGCAATGATTACAGACTGTGGCAAGTGCCTGAAGGAAACCAATGAGGTGCCAAATGGAGATAATGGAGCAACTTGGTTCTATTTTAGACATGATGGACAGGGAAGATGACTCTGAGGAGGTGATAGTTGAAGATGAGGAGGAGAAAGAGCATTCTGAATAGTGGTAGCTTTAGCAGCATCTAGAGATTTCTCAGTGAGCTGTACAAATCTTTAAGATCCTACTGAAGGCCCACTTGGATCAAGGCCCACGGTAGGGAACTAACAACCAATTTTGGAGGACCACGTTTCCAGTTCTATTGTGATGTTGTCATAGTTTGAATTCTCCAGAAGCAGACCCTGATGCAAAGATTCATGACAAAAGTGATGTATTAGCAAGAGTTTCCAGGAAAGTCAATAGGGAGTTGGGAGGGGAAAGGGAGGAAAGGGAAGAGAAGGAAGCCAAGCAAAGAGTCAATATCAAGCAAAGTCTCACAGAGAAAAACTTGGGGTTAATCCCATAGGAGCTTCAGAGACTGCGTAGTCACACCTGAGTCGTCCCAATTAGAGGACAAGGGAACTGGAGAACTTACCCTCCTGCATTCTTCATCACTAGTCAGAAGCTGCCTCCCAGATGCTATAAACTCCCAGGCACTTCTCATCTTTGCAGACCACAGGCCAAGCAGGCTCCAGTAGCCTGAAGCCACCTCGCTGACAAAGAGACACAGAAGCTGGCTGACGGGACTGATGACCGCGGGCTTCAATGTGTCACAGCCATCTCCTGCTGCGACTGTATTTATCTATTTGTTTCAGCTGAGCTCTCCAGTGTTTATTACAGTCATTACTGCCTGTTAGGAGGCAATCGATACCCAGTTGAACCTCCAGGTATCGCGTTTGTAACCTCAGTCAATACTGTCTCAGAATTACAGTCATTAGGAAAGCACCGAGCATTCTTAGCTTAAGCTGAGAAATGCTCGTTATCATCCTCCTCAGAGCTGTAAACAGATCCAAAGCCATACGATGTCTAATGCCACGGAGGATTGTTTATCTGGGAGTCCACATTCAGGAAGAATCCAAAGGATATAACTAGTCTATGTAAAATTTTTAAAACTTCATCCATTTTAAAAATCGTGACAGTGAGATCATTGGAAAACAATTTGCCACAGTGTGTGGCACTGAGCTGCAGCCATCAGCTGATGGGAGCAATTGGAGGGTATCATGGAAGATGGAAACATATGATCACAGGATGACACGCTCGCCTCTCTGATAATGGTTCTCAGTGATTATTCTCAGTCATTTATCTATCTATTTTAGACAACCTGCTGTGCCCAGCCATAAGCTAGGCAGTGAGAGCTAATGGGGATAAAATTCAACAAGAACCCTTTCCATAGAACTTAGCCTATGAAGAACAGAGATGACTAAATAAGCAAGAACAATAAAACATACTGCATTTTGCATGAAACAGAAGACTTTGGGAGCACATGGAAGGGGCATCTTTTATTTTCTACAAGAAAGTGCCAAGGGAAAAATTCTTACATGAGTAAGCATTGGCCAAGGGACAAGGGTGGGATCAGCATTTCAGGCAGAGGGAACAGTAAAATGAAAGCTGAATGTCAAGAGGCTAAAATCCTGGGGGTGGAGGAGGGCAGTTTGGGAACTAAAGCAGTCACCCACAGCTGGAGAAGAGCATGCACATAGTGGAAGGAGGTGAGAAGAGGTGACACCAGGAGGTAGGCAGAGGCTAGCTTTTGAAGGTCCCCAGTGGAATTTAGATTATATTCTGAGGGTAATACGGGGCCTTTGAAAAGTTAATTTTAAATGAATATTTTTGGAGGAAGCCTCCTTATCTTTATATTTAAGCAAACGTAGATACAGAACTTTATTCTGTATTTCCTTTAGAAAAAATTCACTTGATTTTTTAAGATAAAAACAGATAGAAAATTTGCAATGTAAGGCGGCCTGTAACTGGCCTCTGCCCTCAGGGGTACTTTCGTGGGAAGGTTCTCCAAGTACTGCTTGAATGTCAGTTAGTCCTCCTGAAAGGAGGAACTGTCAGGAAATTAAGGAATTTGGAAATCCAACTCCTGAAAGACAGGGACCAGATGCCCATGTCTCTCTGAGGCTGTCCACTTTGATCTCAGGTGGTTTCTTGGACCAGTGTTGATGGAGTCTGGCTTCCACGTATACAAGTCAAATTCTTTGAAATCCTCACACATATTTGTACAAGTCAAGCACAGTTTTAATTTCCAATATCCACTAATGTACTATGACCAAGGCACAGCCTTTTTGAAAAAGAAATCTAACTACTTTGCATATTAAAAGTGAAAATGAGAATGCATTCATTTATTCAGTAAGTATTTATTGAGCACCTACTGTGTGCCTGGCACTGTTCTGGGCACTTGGAATACATCCGTGAGCAAAGCAGACTGATCCCTGCCTTTATCTTAAGCTTATATTCAGGAGGTTGATATTTTTTCTTTCCTGATGCCAGGCTAGCAGCCAGAGAAGATGACACACATCTATGCCCACCCTTTCATATATTTGTCTTTGGGATATTATTGTCTGGGATAAAATGAGCTTTCAAGCCTGTTAAACCATGCAGGATCTCTAAAAATATCAACGAAGTGGATTTTATTCTCAGCAACATTTTTATCCTTCTGATTGGTTTCTAAACTTGTACTTCATACTCATCACGAAGTGTGAACAAATCCAGCCACAGCATTTGAAAAGCATTTAACAATGTACCATCAGCCTCTAACCAGGCTATGCTATTGCAGCCCTCTGAGATCTCCTCTGACTCCCCAGCCCACGTGGGTCTCTGGTCTTGGGTTGCTGGCGGAAGTGGACCCAGTCTCATACCTCCCCCTGGGCTGTAGCTTGGTCCTATCTGTTGAGTGATGTGCACGTGTTGGGCTGTTACCTTCTCGACTAGATTCTAAGTTCCTTTCGAGAATGTTCCTTTCCAAAGGCTTCTCGTCTGGCTTCCAAACAGCCAAGCAGACGCTAGCATCTTCTCTGAATTTATGAAACAGGGATCAGTAGAAAGAACTAACATCAAAGCCAATAATAATAATAGCAATAGTAACAACAGCAATGATCCTACTAGCACTTACCTTTCTTACAGAACCTTACAGCTGACAATGGCTGCCGTGTCTATTTTATTTCCTTGGTTCTCGCTCCAATCCCGTGCAGTGCGCTCCTTGGGGATCATCAGTAATTATTACCAAGTGGTGGGTGGGAGGAGGGTGGCGATGTGGATTTGGTAGAAATTTGTGGGGTCAATGCCAGTTTTTCAGACAAGACATTTAGTTTTAGGTCTTGTGATTGCTTTTGGTCTATTTAAAAAATTACATAACACATGTTCACTGTTGAATTTATAGTAAGCAAAAATAAAAATAAAATAAAATAGGACAACAATCTAAAAGTTTACAACCTAGAGAAAACCCACTGTTTGATGAAGAGCCTTTGAGATTCTTCCCCATAAATAGAGTTGTAAGTATATGCATGTGAATTCAAAGGAATGCATGATATTTACTCTTTTAACTTGATTTTTTATTTAATGTTATATTATTGACATTTTCTATGACAAAAAGCATAAATCTACACAACCTTTATCTGATACATTAAATTGATGAACCATAGTTTATTGGACATTTACATTTTCAGGGTTTTGCTGTTATGTATAATGTTGTAACAAATGTTGTTTATTACATCTTTCAATTATCTGTTTATTTAGGATGATTTCTTGCAAGTGAAATTTCTAGGTCAGAGAGCATGACTTTGTGTGTGTGTGTGTCTGTGTGTGTGTGTCTTTTCAGCTATACTGAACATGTAGGAATTGAGCATTATATTTAAGACGGGAACATTGTATAAATATATTCTCCCGGCTAATTATGAACATGCCCATCTTCCCATATCCAGGACCAAACTGGATATTATTAAATATATGTATTTATATTTCTTTGGCTTCCCTTCTTCCTTCCTTCCTGAATAATTCAGTCCAAAATCCGTTTGGCAGACCTGAATGAACAAGGTGGCCCCATGGGGATCAGGACCCAAGGGAGAAGAGCACCCAAGTGGCGTGTCAGCCCAGCAAGATTGGGAGATTGGTTAGATACAGGAGGAGGTGGACAAATAAGTATGTATTTGAAGATAATGGGAGCCAGGCTTTTCACTGTTACAGAAAGGAGTTACACATAGAAAAAGGCAAAGCCAGAAGGAGCCATGTGGTATTGAATTAGAGAACGAGAGAGCCTGGAGGCAATAATGCCCAGGTAAGAATGAGCACACCTAGCCCCCAGATCTTGGTTCCTAAATAACATTCTCCATTAAATGGAACCAGGGCTCCTTAGAGAAATGGCTCATTCCAGGGCCGGGCCAGAAAAAGTATAAGATGAGCCTGGAATATCTTGTTGTACTAGAAAATGCTCAAAGTGCTAAAGAACGATGGAGCACATCAAAGGGACCCAGGATCCAGTCTGAAGGGGCTCCCACTGGCCAAATCTGGAACAATCTGAGTATCAAAATAAATCAAGATAATAATGGATCGGGTGCCACTGAATAAGTTAAGAATCCATACCCCGACATTGATAAAAAATATGTAAATGAATAAATAAATGAGAAAAATAAAAAGCTCTTCCTCTCAATAGAATGCCAACTAATAAATGCAGAAAGAATTAAGGAATTGGAAAATCACCATTTGGCAACTGGTTTAGTAAAAGTTAATTCAGGCGAGAACCATCAATGGTGCTAATAGTAGGGGAGGTGAAATTGAACAAGGAAGAGGATATCTACATAATCTCAAAGTATCTCCCACAAAAATACTTATTAATTGCATTAATTACAAGGGGGGAAAGGGCAACTTTACAGTGGAGAAGCCTGGCACCTTGGTGGAGTGATCAATGTTAACACCACCCGTCGTGGTTAACAGCAGCATCGTGTGCCACTCGATGAGATGCAGTGAGATCACAGCATCACTTCTGTGAAATTCCCACCAAACGGTATAACCTGCAACCAATCATCAGGGTACAGCAAACTCACAGTGAAGGACACGCCACAAAATAAATATCCTATGGTGTTTAAAAAGTGGGTTTTTTTAAAAGTCATCATCCAAGAAGTGTCAACGAATCAGGAGAAAACACCAGATATTCTAAGTGCATTTTACACTGTCAAAACCTTATGATGGACCTTGAACTTGGCCAGCATCCAACCCCATTATTAATAAGCTTTATTACTATTGGAATAATAACTGCTGTAAATTGAAATAAAAGAACGTCATATTGAAAGGAAAAAACAAATGTCGAAGTCAGGAATGTCAAGGCAGTCCGGAAGAACCATTCCACTTTGAAGGAGGCTGAAGAGACACGACCACTAAGGGCGACTGAACTGGATTCCTTTCCTATCCAGGGCATGATTGGGACATTAGGCAAAACTTGGATGGATCCTTAGAAGGAAGGAATGTGAGCATTCTTTATACTGTTCTTGCTACTTTTCTGTAAGTTTGAAAGTATTTCAATTTTTTAAAAAAAAGAATAATAAGTAAGTAAACTATTTCTTTGAAAAGCATTGAGGTCATACACTTTAGAGGAGATATGACATTTTATGGATGTTGTCTTAAGTCTTTCCTACTATATTAATCCAAGCCAAAGTCTTTTCTTGCTGTTTCCCAGAAACTCTCTTTCAATAAATCCCCTTTTAGCATTTCCTCTGGCTTACATAGTTTCTTGCAAGATGCCAATAAGTGCCTTTCACCTTGGACTTGACCTGCCTGGTGGTCTCATGAGTCGACGCCACCTGTAGATAGTGTAGGCCATACTAACTCCCACCAACGCAGTTTCCTGCCTTTTCGTTTTCACCTGAACTAGAGACCTTCCATCCAGGCATTCATACTGCTATTTAGAGAAATTAGGTCTGAAACAAAGGTCACTCCCAGGGGACATGGGCACATTTAAATGACTGCCTTGTGGAGGCAATCTGCCCAGTGCTAGTGCACTGATGTCTCATTTGATCCTCACAAGCTTATGATGGAGACACGTTATTATTTCCACTTTAGAGATGAAGGAACATTGTCCTAGAAAGATTAAAAATAACTTTTGGCTTGAGGAGCAAGTGGAGTGAAGATCAGGCGAACATAATAAAATCAGCATGTTTATTTCCTAAACGTGGTCAATCACACTGGCATATAATCCACATCCAGCTCAGGAAATACACCAAGAAATAACTGCTATCTTCATAAAAGTCAATGTCTTTAAATAATCCAATTGGTGCAAATTAATCATGGTTCTGTAGTTGACAATAATAGCTATCATCACTTGAGCACCTACTATGTATGAAGCACTATGTTAGAATATTAATAAGTTATCTCGTTTGTAAAATGCCACCTTCAGCATCTACTGATATGATCAGTATTTTTCTCCTCTAATTTTTAACATCCATGCCCATCTTCCTCTACTTTATATGTGGGACACCTGCCACAGCATGGCTTGATAAGCATAGGTCTGCACCCAGGATCCAAACCGGTGAATCCTGGGCCAGCAAAGCAGAGGGCGCAAACTTAACTGCTCCATCACCAGGCCAGTCCCTCTTCTCTAATTTTTTATGTAACGTGTTACTTGCTGGTTCCTGATATTGAACCATCCTTGCATTCCTGTAATACACCCTGCTTAGATGCAGTGTATTCTTTTGACATGTGCTGGATTCCACTCCCTAATAATTTATTTAGAATTCTTTCCTCTATATCCATAATTGAGATTTCTTTTTTGTGTACTATCATTCTATTAATGTAATACTGACTTTCACCTGAACTACTTTAATCCTCACAATCACACTATAAGGTATATAGTCGTATGTTACTGATAGTGAAAACTGAGCTCAGAGAAGTGAAGTAACTTGTCCAAGTTCCATGCAGCTAGTGCAGTTGGGATTTGAGCCCGAGCATATCTCCTTCTGCATTGGACAGGGTCTGGTTCTCATCCATCCTTCACTTTCCAGGCACAGAAAGAATTTCACACCCAGAAACAGTGCCATATACTGGTCTGGGATCCTGGAGACCCAGTGCTAGCTTAGCTCTGCCTCTCAGGTCAGAGGAGTTGGACAGCTCACCTCCCTTACTGGGCCTTGGTTTTCTCCTCTGAAAATTGAGAGGATTGTTATAGGCAATTACTAAGATTCTTTCTAGCTCTGTATGCCCTCTCTCTAGACCTGTTTTTTTAGTGAGTCTACCGTATGGATGGAAATATGGCATGCATTAACTTTGTGTATATACACGTGTGCGTATGAGAGGAGGAGAGGAGAGGAGAAGAGACAGCAGAAAGGAAAGAGGGGAGGTGAAGGGACAGAGGAGGGGAGGGGAGGACAAGTTTATAAAGGAAGATAATTTGTCTAAGGGGCTTAATTCCTTTCTACAAAAACCTGCCATGTGTCCATTCTATCCCCAGCCTTTCCTATGCATTCAGCTCACCCCTATAACATATATCTAAACACATATAAAAGCTCAGCTTCAGACAGAAGTGTTCATTGCTGATAATAATTGGGCTGCTGCCTTCTGCTTTATGGTACTTGATCTCATCCTCCCCAGCTACCTAACCTCACTGACCCTGCCCCTCACTTCAAGATGCCTAAATCACAGCCTCCTGCAACCTTTTTGGAATATGTTCCTCTGGCTTTGCCTAGAGTGTTGGCTCTGGAACTTGACCCAGTATTTGCCCTTGGCTTCCAAATACCACCACTACAGGAAAAACGACTCTTGCCTTTTGCCCTGAACCAATGGGAAGGCTCTGTCCCCAGAGTTGGTGTTATCCTCTCCCTGTTCTTCAATGTCCTTTAACTGTCTCTAAGTCATGATGTTGGAGTTAAAGAACAAGTGACCATTATCGGCTCAAGGTATTTCTTCCTTAGAGTCTTAAGGGCAAGAAACAACATCAAGCAGGGCTTCCTGACTAATGGGTTAGAGATGGGCCAAGACACTGATCCTCTTGGGTCTAGGGCAACAGGGAGGGGCTGGGAGCTGCTTGAACCCCAGCGTTACTCGCTTCCTCCTGGGGGCAAGTTAGTCAGTTTACCCCAGGACTCTAGGTGTTCCATGAGGTTGGGAAAACGTTAGGAAGCCTAGCTTAGAGGACTGGTCTAAGAGAAGCCAAAGAGTCAAGCATCTCAATATCTCTACATCTCAATAGACCTGGTTCTATTGTGAAGGAGACGTCTGATTTTTTGTTTTTATTTTATTTTTATTGTTGTTGTTGTTTTCCTTCCCAATGTCTTTCTCTGATTTTCTGATCAGGACACCAATTTCTGCTTTGAGAAGAAGTTACTAGGTTGGAATGATGCTACACTAGAACTGCTGGCAGCCATCTTCCCAGCTGTGTGAAGCTGTGGAGGAGAGAACGAGGCCCCTGCACAGAGAAGAGAGAGCTGAGAGAGGAAGAGGGGAGAGAGATGGGAGAGAAAGAGAGTCTTGTAGAGAGTTTGACTCCTGCCTGTTGTTAGATCTACCCAGATCCTCACTGGCAGAGGGATTTCTTTTCTCCAGTCCTCATGTTTCCATGAGATAAATTCCACTAGAAAAATACATCTGGCTTCCCTCTCCACCCCTTTCTCTCTCCTCCTCACCATTTGATTGATAAGGTGGAAAGAGTCTGATAACCATTACCCAAAGACGTTTTAACAGACAGGATTAAAGTGTTAACAGTTACTACTTCCACGTGGTCTCCCTCTCTCTTGAACTTCCTGCCCATCGAGGAGAGATGATCCCTCATATTCTTGCATCCTAGAGTGTGTGAAATGCTTCCTTTTCCATCTCTCCTTCAAGACCAGAGACCTCACCCAATTTATCTTTGTAATTCCAGCATTGACCACAGTGGTGCTTACACATGTAGGTGCACAGTAAACATTTAATGAATAAAAGAACATCTGGATTGGATCGCAATGTCTTTCAACACTCTACTGATGCTCTCGGGAGAACAGGAATATTTTTGTGGTGAATTTGCCTATACCGTGCCCTTCACAGACTCATCTAAAGGGCAATTTGCTCTGTCTGGAAAATAGTCAAGAACCAAGAAGTAAGTTTCCACGGCCGTATGGGACTTTAACCAGAGTTTCAATTCCATTTAGCAAATGTGTTTGCATGCCTCCTTTATGTGGATGCTGAGCTAGAAATACCCTGGGCTCCCAAGCTCCTAGGAGAATTTAATTTTTTTCCCATAAAGCGAATGTCACCTCGAAATGGATTTGCTCATTCTGATTAGCTAAGGCTTTTTGAGACTGTTCTGCCCTTCCTTTGACATATGTGTTGAAGTTGTCTTCTACCAATATATGGATTGAAGATTAATTCACAGTGCATTAGAAGCCTTCAGCTTGTTCATGCTTGGTCAAATTTCTAGCTATTCTATTACTCTGAATATTACGTTTTCAATCAACCACTGATTTATTATCATTTTTAAAACAGCCCATATTCAGTTTCCCCAATCAGCATTTCTGGAAGTCTCCTCAGCAGTCTATCTTGTCTTTGGGTGGATGCAGACAGTCTCGGCAGTGTCTGAGTAGGACAGAATGCTTGTTTGCAAAGCAGGATGAGGGAACAAAGGTCCTGCGTCTCATTGAGTAATGGGACATGACTAGCGTAGCATCCAACCTTGGCCATCACACAGTGATATATGGGTTATAGACTCAAAGAGAGCCCTTCATTACATCTCAAGATGGAGCAAATTCGAGCAATGGAAAAAGACCTTTAGTGGATGTATAGTCCACGTTGTGTTAGCATCAAACACCAACAAGTCTATCAAGGAGCAAAGCAGGAATTGCTGTGCCCTGTAGTAGAAAGATCAGGAGTCTGGGAACCCGATAATTTGAGTTCCGTTATGCGCTGCTGTGAGCTCACTGTGACACATTCCTGAAATTACATCATCTTCTCTGGTCCTTGATTTGCTCATGTGTAAATGGTGAAACGTGGTGAGAGAGGAACAACTGAACCAAATTATCTCTAAAGTCTCTTCCATGGAAGGCCATGACCTTGAGTTAACAGCATAACACTTTCCAAGTCTCTGGCTTTTCTGGGACTTTAAAATGCAGGGCAAGGCCTCCTCATTTTCCCAGTCAGACCACTCACCCCTTCCCCATAGTGGCTATTTTCAATGCTCTGTGTTCTTCCCAATCCTCTATACTCCATCTTCTTACCCCTCACCGTAGCAGATGGCCCTGCATCCACCACACAGAGGAGATGGAAGCCATTGGGTGGGAATTTCCCAAATCCTAATACCATCCCTGCCCAACCACCTACATCCATCCTGTGATTGCCACCTTCTCTCCTGGCCAGCACAGGCTTTTCGCAGGCCTCCCTCTGGTCTGAGACAAATCCTAACCTGGATCCAGCCTCCTACCTTCAGAGGCACTTTGGAATGTTGGTGATGATCTCTCTCTCTCTCTCTCTCTCTCTCTCTCTCTCTGTCAACCCCTACCCTTCTCTTAGCCTTTAAACATACCAGCTCCCTTCCACCCAGCATCAGCCCTCCTTTGATCTCACACCTCCCTCCTGGGCACGACTCCATCTTTCTTCTCTCTTTCACAGCCAAGTGCCTTGACTGAGTTGTCCTGTTCTGCCTGAGTGAACCTCAGGCTCCTTGTCCACCTCCTCAACCTTACCTGATACCTCAGCCCCCTGCAACATGCCTTCTGCCCTCTCCCTCCACAGACATGGCTCTTGACTGATGACCTTTCTGTTGCTAACCCAGCCGACACTACATCACTCATTTCACTTGTCTGCTCTGTAATTTCAACATAATGAATTTCTTCCTTGTCCCTGAAATCCTCCTTCCTTAACTTCAGTGGCACTGGATTGACTGGTTTTCCTCCCTTCCAGAATGTCTCCCATAATTCTCCCTCCCAACCTGGGCAAGGCCCTCTCTTTTCAATTTTTTTTCTTTCTTTCTTTCCTTTTTTTTTTGGTGAGGAAGATTGACCCTGAGCTAACTTCTATTTCCAATCTTCCTCTTTTTGCTTGAGGAAGATTGTCCCTGAGCTGTGCCAATCTTCCTCTATTTTGTATGTGGGATGCCACTACAGCATGGCTTGATGAGCAGTATGTAAGTCCATGCCCAGGATCCAGACCCGTGAACCTCAGGCTGCTGAAGCAGAGTATGTGAACTTAACCACTATGCCACCAGGCCGGCCCCTCTCCTTGTCTTTTTCTTTCACTGGAATCTGAATGTCTTGAAGGTAGTGACTATTTCCACTCCTTTCTCTGTATTCGTTGCACAGTGCTTGTAGAAGCCTCTCGATATCTGCTTTAAATGAACGAATGAATGAATGAGAGGTTTTGAAGGATAGGCCTTCCTTTGCTCACAGTCATTTTAAAATTCTTTTTTTAATTTTCAATTTTTTTTATTTTTTATTTTTCATCTTTTTAATTGCAGTAACATTGGATTATAACATTATATAGCTTTCGGATGTACATCGTAATATATTTCAAATTCTGTGTAGATTACATCGTGTTCACCAGCCAAAGACTGATTATAGTCCATCCCCTCACATGTGAGCCTAATCGCCCCTTTTGCCCTCTCCCCCTTTCCCACATGGTAAGCACCAATTCTCTGTTGCTATGTGTTTGTCTGTCGTTGTTTTTATCTTCTACTTATGAGTGAGATCATATGGTATTTGACTTTCTCCCTCTGACTTATTTCACCCAGTATAATACCCTCAAGGTCCATCCATGTTGTCACAAATGGCCGGATTTCGTCATTTCTTATGGCTGAGTAGTAGTCCATCGTGTATAAATACCACATCTTCTTTATCCATTCATCCCTTGATGGGCACCTAGGTTGCTTCCAAGTCTTGGCTATTGTGTATAATGCTGCATTGAACATAGGGGCGCAGGTATATTTATGCCTTGGCGTTTTCAGGTTCTTTGGATAAATACCCAGCAGTGGAATAGCTGGATCATATGGTAGATCTATTCTTAATTTTCTGGGGAATCTCCATACTGCTTTCCGTAGTGGCTGCACCAGTTTGCACTCCCACCAGCAGTGTATGAGGGTTCCCTTCTCTCCACATCCTCTCCAACACTTGCTGCTTCCTGTCTTGTTAATTATAGCCATTCTGACCAGAGAGAGGTGATATTTTAAAATTCTTATGCAAAGTCTTACTACATCAATAAGATTATCTCAATTTAATAATAGTTAACATTTATTCAGTGAATGCTATGGGCCAAGTACTGCTCTCAGCACTTTGCATACAGTAATTTACTTAATTCACATAGCAGCTGTGGAGGTAGGTATTGTTATTTTTCTCCCAATTTACAACTGTGGAAACTGAGGCACAGAGAGGTTAAGTGAGCTGCCAGAGTCACTCAGTAAGTGGCAGAGCTCTGCTTTGCAAAAATCCTGTCTTATGCCAAAGTCCCTTTCCACTCTCCAAAGAGCTTACTTGGGAGTGTTTCCTCTCAACTCATCATTACCAAAAATTTGGGAGGTTAGGAGACTAGGTAAGAAAAAACGTGGTATATTATTGGTTCTTTAAGACACCAAAGCCATGCTGTCATTTCAGGGGTATTACCATGCTCCACAGTTTCCACAGTGAGACGCTTCCCTTAGTACTTCCCCAGGACGAGAAGTGAAGGATCTAATTGGTGTATTTTGTGAGCAGGAAGCAGCGAGCACCACGGGCCAGTCTTTTTGGCTCTCACTGTCTCCTTGGGACCTGGCCTGTATTCTTTATTGGCTCCCTCTGCCTTGGGGTAAGCTACCCAGGACAGTCTCTAACCCAGGGATCGAGAAGGGAAGAGACCTGCAATTGTCCACCTGCTCCATCTACGGCCCAGAGGTAAAATGAATGCAAGGGGAAAGAGCTGTGGGCCATTTGAGCCTCGGGTCCATGCCCCCTTCCCTAATCCAGCTGTGCTAGTATTGAAGGTAATTATTTTGATCCCTTTATGACTCTAGTGTCCATATCCCAGTTGCCTGGGAAATCAGAGCAGATGGGAGATGAGGAATGTGCCCTTCAGAGTCCATTGGGTTCAAGTGGAATATATTGCAACTATGTCCTAGTTTCTATATTTACAAGCCAAATACCATCAATCATTGATTCCCAACCTCTCCTGACATAAGGAAACCTTTTTAATATCAAAAATTATTACAAATGCCCACATGAGAATAACTGTACTTTTGAATCCATTGGTAATTCAAATAGATAAGGGCTGTGAATTTAGAATGTTTGGGCATGATTTTATATTTGATTATATGTGATAGTATCTATATTCATTTGAAAGACGCTTATGGGAACCTCACAGAAAGCACTCAATAAATAGTTGGCTATTTCACAAGTAAATTACATACACATGATATTTGTATTTATGAGGTCTAATGATGAGGTTTGTTGCAGAAACAGACCTGCAGCTACCTTGAGGCAGCTCACCCCTCCCCACTCTCTGCCAGGAACCTGTATCTTATGAATAATGTAAGATGTACATGATCTTAGATGCTCTAACTTTGCATATAGATGAGCATGTGTACATACTGTGGTTCTAAACAAGCCTGACTTTGCTTACTATTCGTGACCACTGTATCAGTCAGCATTCTCCAGAGAAACAGAACTAAGAATGTGTATGTATATGTGTGTGGAGAGAGAGAGAGACAGAAAGACAGACAGAGAGAGAGCGAAAGATTTAGTATAAGGAATTGCCTCACGCAATTGTGTGGGCTGGTGAGTCCAAAATCCATAGGGCAGGCCCACAGGCTAGAAACGCAGGCAGGAGCTGATGCTGCAGACTTGAGGCAGGAATTCTCTTTCTCAGGAAACCTTAGTTTGGGCTCTTAAGCCTTTCAACAGATTGGCTGAGGCCTACCCACATTTTAAGGGTAATCTCCTTTACTTAAAGTCAACTGATAGGCGATATTAACCACATCTACAAAACACCCTCACAGCAACACCTAGATTAGGTTGGATTTAAAGACTGGGTCCTATCACCTATCCAAGTGGACACATCTAACCATCACAGACATTTTTCTCCATTTCTTTACACCCACATAATGTATATGTCCATCTGTGTCAATAGATAAAGACATAAAAATTATTTAAACTCTGGATCTGCTTTTCTGTCTTTATTCATGTTTCCCTGATTGGGGACCATGAAGGAGCTGACAAACCACTTGAGCTACTTTTAACATTCCAAAAGGCTGGCGAGGATATCCTATGTTTTCTGATTAAAATAGCCTTTTTTGCTTTTGTCTGGAATGATATCTGTTCCACTTAGCAAACTAGTTATTTTATACCAAAGCAAAAAAGGATAATTTAATAAATGCATTGTACTGGAAGATCTTTTGAAATATGCAGTTTACTGTGGGAAAATATTTCTAGGTGACTTCAGTGGGGAAAATATTGGCATGAAACCAACATACAATGAAATCAAAGAGCCTTCTGCTTTAGGTAGTATAGAGTCAAAGCCTTGGATGAAACTCAAAATTCAAGCTCATTAAGCAGTTCCGTGCCCAGCATCTGTCGATCCTGTCTGCAGGAAGGAATTCACGGTTTTCTCAACCAAATGGAACAGCGCTGCTCCCATGCAGCAAGCATCCAAGTGTGGTGGGGCTCACTGCTTCCTTACTTCTGACCTGCGCTGCCTCGCAACCTCCCAGTCTGTGGATTCCCCACTCCTCAGACAAGTGTCTGCTCTGACTTCATCCCCCGCCCCAATGCCCAGGGACAGACTTCTCCACTCCACTCAACGCCATCACTCAATGCCACGATGCTATCTTCAAGGCAAAATGCCCGTCCATCTTCTGCATCCCCACCCATCCCTGACTCCAGGAAACCACTCCCAGCCTGCTCTCCTGGGTCCGCATTGCTCACAAGCTGGCTGCCAGGCATTACTTGGAGCATACGGTCACAGAAGTTAATGTCTGCTGCTCCTCGGCCAGGAGCATTGAGCCCACCAAGGAAGAAGCATCTGGATTGCACATCAATGCCTATGATTCGAGGGTCTGCCTCATAGCTGTGGACTTGGGGCTCGGGTTAACATCTCTCTCTCATATTTGGTATTTCTTGTCCTTGCCCACGGCCCTCATAACATGTATGGGATCCTATCCCAAACCAGCAGCGGCATAGGCCTCTCACTGTGCCACTGTTTCAGCTAGCTTTTGAGGGTGTCCCTTCTCAAAGCCCCCAAGACTGAATTCCAGGGCTACACAGTCAGGATTTGAGTCAAACCATCTCAAACTCTACAAATTTAATGAAAATGCATCTAGTCATTTGTAAGTGATATGATAATAGGCAGAAAATTAGTGTGTGTATACATACATATATATACATAAACATGATATATAGTAAATATACACGATATTTCCATATCATGCTTAAGCAAATATGTATGAAACAATAATAACTCGTTTCTGAGCACTTATCTCTGCCAGGCGCCGTGATACAAACCCCATATGCTTTGCCTTCGCATGATTAAATCTTCATAATAACTCAATAAGGTAGTTACTCTTTGCCTCCACTTTATAGATGAGGCTCCATGCTCTGCGATGTTGCACACGTGGGCTTGCGAGGCCTTGTGTCCAGATGTGTTCTTTGCCTTCTTACAGAGGATCCTGCTCTCTGCTTTACCGTTAGACCAGACTACCCCCCGCGCCGCGCAGGGAGAGAGGCAGGTGATAGATAAGATCATGGGTTCTGACCCACACTACCTTGGTTTAGATCCAACCTCTACCACTCACCAGCTGAAGGACTTCCCAGGATTCTCTTGACCTCAGTTTCCCCATCTGTGAAATGGGGATAATAAGAGAACCTGCCTCCTGCAGTGGTTGTGAAACGCAGTCAGTGCCAGGTTGCTTGCCCTGTATTACACCTGCCTGGTTATCCTGCCCTTTGAACATGGTCCCCGGCCAATAACACCTCCAGCCAAAGGGATGGCCAGATGTCACTGCCTGTTTTAGATGGCAGATCGTTGAGACTAGGTGGGGGAAATGTTGGTTAGTTCTTGAGATGGGAGAAGACAGGGAGGGGCCAGGGCATTTGTTCTGCTCATAGGGAAGGACAGGAGCCTGGCAGAGGGGGGCGGGGATCAATTAAGAACAGTGGGAATCTCGTCTCCTGCCTAAGCACAGGGTAGGCAGACAGTTAGCAAGAGGGAAGGGATGGAGTAGGGAGAAGCTACCCGCCCTGGGCTGACAGAAGACAGTCTAGAGCAGCGGGCAGGGATGCCGGAGCTGATCCCTGAGGGCCCGAGTGTAAGCCCTGACCCCATCGCATCTCAATGGTACGTGTTTGCCAAATTGTATACTGTCTTTTTGGTTCAGTGTGCCTATCTGTAAAATAGGCGTGATAAGAATACTGACCACCAGCCAGGACTGTGAGAGCTAAGTGAAATAATACTAAAGCACGTAGATGAGGGCCTGGCTCAGGACACAACATCTATTATTTATTATTATTATTATTATTATTATTATTATTATTATTATATATTGTATTAGTATCATATGGCTGCCGCGACAAATTACCACAAACTGAGTGGCTCAGGACAGCAGGAATTCCTTTTCACACATTTCTGGAGCTCAGAGGTCTGACATCAGTTTCCCTGAGTGAACGTGAAGGTATCGGCAGGGCCGGTTTCTTCTGCAAGCTGTGAGGGGAGAATTGGTTTCCTTGCCTTTCAGCCTCTGGTGGCCGCCTGGGTTTCTTGGCTTGTGGCCCTTTCCTTCTCACACAAAGCACGTCTCTCCAGTCTCTGCTGGCATCCTCACATTGTCTTCTCCTCCTCTGTTAAATCTCCCTCCACATCCATCTCATAAGGACACTTGTGATGATTACCTTTAGGGCCCACTCGGATAACCCAGGAGAATCTCCCCATTTCCAGATCTCTAAGCTAATCATATCTGCAATGTCCCTTTGCTATATAAATAACATCCCCAGGTTCTGGCGTTAGAATGTGAATATTTTAAGGGGTCATTATTCAGCCAACCATGTAAATTAATAATAGCTTGGCAACGGATGACAGTATGATCCACAGTATAAAAATAACAGGTGAGCGGATAACAATGATGGGAAATCTGAGGCACAGAATAGCCAGAGGAGTTTGGAGGAGAAATTGGTATGGATTGAGAGTGCTAGTTACGTTCCTGATGCTGGGAGATGGTGAGGATTAAATGAGATACTACCTGGCCAGCACAAAGTCAGTTCTCGAAAACTGCCAGCTCTTAGTGTTATCATGGTAGCTCCTTATCCTCAGCTTCCACTCTGGATAGGGTGGTACCTGCCTTCCCAACATTATCTCATCTCTCCCTGTGTAGCAGGTGATTTGAGTAGCACTTACCCCATTTTCAGAGTGAGCTGAAATGGTCTAAGTGCCATAGTGGTTGGTCCAACAGTTGTCATGTTATCTAAGATGATCCCATCCAAATTAAGATGTCTTTGATTATGGGAAAGGAGCTACACATAGGTATCTTACTACATGAAGGAAACAAGCCTAAGAAGAAGCCAACACACGGATAAGATGGAGTTGGAACCAACATTATGGCAGAGGAGTGGAGCCAGATCCCTGATCAAACTATGCCTGAGTCCTACCTCTGGACTTTCCAGTTATGTAATGCAATGTCTCCTTTATTATTAAGCCCTTTAGAGTTTGATTTTCCCTTCCTGGTCACCTAAGTCATCTTGGGGACAAGTAGATATTGTCATCCTCAGTTTGTAAGTTAGGAAATTGAGGCTCAAAGAGATAGGTGACTTACCAAGGTTGTATACCTAGTACAGAGCATCATGAGGATTCAATGCAGGACTGACCAACTCCATAGCCAGTGCTGTTTTCCCACCAAATGTGGCTGGAGCTGCTTAATCCCTTCCCCCCACCCCCCATTCTGACTACTGGGAGCTGTCTAACAGGTACCGACAGAGGGTCAGATGGTCCCTCCAGTGGAGGGAGCCACACGAAGGTGGAAAACTACATAGCGCCTGACAGAGACCACATCTGCAATCCCTCAACCCACACCACGGACGTAGGAGGAATGAATGACCCCGGAGGCTGCATCTCCTGGTATGTGTTTAACATCCTCCTTCCCAGGCTGACTCTCCTTCAGAAATGACCTCTGGAGAAATATTGCCCTTCAGCTCCTCAGGAAAGCAATCTCAGCTACATTTTCATTCTCTCCTAACAAGATGTTATAATAAAAGCTCAAAGGAAGTGGGACAAAAACTGACTATTTTCAAGGCATCTAGTGAGTGCCATGACTTACTCAAAGCACGTTACACAGGTTATTTTATTTCACATAACTCTGTGAGTAGTATAATTATGCTCATCGAGCTCATGGGGAAACTGAGGCACTGTCAGGTTAGGTCACTTGCCCAGCTGGTGAGTGGCAGAAGCAGTGTTTGAATCCCAGGCCTCCTGAACACTGCATACTGTCTGTTTCCACAATACCACTTGGCACCCTCTAAAACTATTCCCATGACCATTGTTTCTGGGATGTTGCCAAATGCAATGACCTCAACACCATCAGGCAGAAGAGCCCAGCCCAGGAGGTAATGAGAGAGAAAATGCCAAAGACACATGGAGGGCAATGGGCAGGTAGTCAATGGGATTCTTAAGTGAATTCACAGGCAATCACAAAAGCCTGCTGGGTACAAAGATAACTTGGGAACATCTTGGGGACCAGATGGCTGGAGTGGATCCCCCAAGGACAGCCATGATCTCAGACTCAGTAATTACTATGTTCCCAAAGGAGATCCAGAGGACAGTCATAAAAGGACCAATGACTCATGCTTGAAAAGGCATAGATAGGTTTTTGCTGGCCCCACAGAGGAAACCAGCCTTTGATGTTGGGGCAGGAGCTATTGCCTGAAGAAGGATGGAAAAGGCACCCGGGCATTGAGTCTTTTCTTGGCCTCAGCAATAAGCTAGCAGCCCGTGTTTGAAAACCATTCTGTAAATCAGTGTTCAGACTCTCCTCCCACTCACCGGCCCAAGCAAATGACAAATTATGATGTGGGAACCACACAGAATGCTTGGTCATCTCATTGCCTGTGTGTCTCCTGGAAGGCAAGTGGGCTGGCATGGTTTTCACATGTAATTTTCAAAGGTGCTATCAATTTTAAACTCATCCAGGGAGGGCCGTTGCTGGGAAGAAAATAACATCAACAACCCAAGGGCTCCAGGAGATGTCCCTTGACTGCAGGGGAATCTCCAAGTTTCTGTTCAGGGTTGAAAAGAAAGCCCCATTCTTGAGAATGAAGACAGAGTCAGGCCAGGGGTGGAGCAGAAGAAGAGCAGTTTCTAGGGCCTCCGGTTTGCAATGGAGGAGGGCACAACACGGAGGAAAAAGAAGGGAGTGGGGAGTAGAAGGTGGAGACCACGTTGGGACCAGAAAATACCTGAGGTTTATGTGTAAACCTATAAATGGCAAAGTTGGTTCCTTCTGAGGGCTGTGATGGAAGGATCTATTCCAGGCCTCTGTCCTTGGCTTGTCGACGGCCGTCTTCTCCTCCCTATGTCTTCCCATGGTCTTCTCTCTGTATGTGTCTGTGTCCAAGGCTGTTTCAACAGTTTGCATATAGGATTGAGGTCCACCATAATGACCACACTTTAATTTGGTTACCTCTTTAAAGACCCTGTTTCCAAATATAGTTACATTTAAAGGTACTGAGAAGTTAGGATTTCCATATACAAATTTGGGCAGAAGGGGGACAGTTCAACCCATAACAGGGTCTACTTTGTGCCAGGAGCTTTACATAAATGATAAAGCAAACATGTTTTCCTGCAGGTCTGGGAGCACCTGCAGGTCTAGGAGGTCAGAGTCATTAATCCATCAACTAGAGAGAGACTAGGAAGACTTCTCAGAGAAGATGACATGAAAACCGGGCTGGAAGGGTAGAAAGCTTTCACCAGTTGGGACGGAATTTTAAGCAGACACAAGTGCATGTGCCAGTGCTTAAACAGATGGAAGAAGGAGCCATGTTGAAGAGAACTGGGTGGAAGGAAAGGGCTGGGTGGAGGGATAATCGGACGTGAAGGTAGAAAGACAATCAGAGATCAAATCGCAAGGCGCCTCCCACGCCAGTCAACAATATTAGTAGACTTGATCCTCTGTGTTGATTCCATAAACACCTTTTATCACAAAATCATTGAGGCCATAACGTTAGATCTGGAGGGGCCATAGAGAACCACCACTTCAAATTTCTCCTGTTACAGACGAGCAAAACTGTGGCTCAGAAAATACAAGAGTTTTGCCCAAGGTCACACAGAGAGTTCGCAGCACAGAACTTGCACCATGACCCAGAGGCCTCGACCCTCTCTGGTCTCACAACATCACACATGGCCCCTGAGACTCTGCAAGTCCTAAGATTTACATACCCAAGCATCTCAGGGCTCCCGGGGATTTGAAAGGGGGGAAATCCCTCCTCTGTCACCCTTCCAATCACAATAACGCTATACCGGATCATAAGAGGGGCCAGGAAAAACAGTTACCTCCAGTGATCTACGGTCCAAGAACCGAGACCACCTACCATGCCCTGGCCTGAAGCAGGTCCCACTTCAATTTTGAAAACAACACTCTGAGCGCAGCCAGCCTGCTGGCCATGTGTCTGCATGGGCCCCTGCCCTTGCATCAGGATCCAGTAGCCTCAACAGCTCTGCATTCACTTGATCTTGCTGTCATTTATGAGGAACAGGAGATACAGGCTGATCAGGGAGCAAGGCACGATTTACTTTTGGCTCTTTTTCTGAGGGAAATTAACTCCAGATAATGCTGCCAGGATGAAGGAGTGGTGGCGGAGGACTTCCTTTGGAAACGGAGGGCAGCTGCTGACCCTGGAGAGGGTTATATAACAGGGAGGCTAAAGAACCAACCAGGACCCCCACTTGGCATGGAACCTCAGCTCACAAATTGTGTTGATCTGATGAGCCTGGATCTGCCAGAGAGTCACAGAAAGTCACACCCAGACAGAACTTTAGAAGATTTCTTGGCTATCTCTCCTTTAAGATGTGGGGAATTTGAGGCAGAGAGGAGACAAACGACTTGCCCAAGGTCACAACTAGGTAAGTGGCAGAGCCAAGCTCACAACCCAAGTCAATCGGCTCTCAGTTTAGTGCTTTTCCCACTATAGCCCGTCACCTTCTTCAAGAAAGAATGGATAGCAAAGGCTGGGGACCCATCACCTTCTTACTTGAAGGGCAAAGCAAGGTGCCATCTCCCCACCACTATCCACCACCATCCTTCCAACTGCTGTATCCTCCCTTCTGCCAGGGATGACGTTTTAAGCAAATTTCAGGATTGAATTGCTGGGTCAATGCAGATGCTGGATTTCTTCAATATGAATAAGTTGACTAGATTAACATGTCATAACCTTGGATCCTGGGGAGCCAGTGAGGACTGGGAGGGAAAGAAGGGGGAGTGGGGGTGGTAGCAGAGGGCTTCAGGTCAGGTAAAGGTTGGGTGACTACCTCAAGGTGGGAGAGAAAGGATCCAAAAGTGGGAGAAGAGCTGGTGCAGGTGGCATGGTCAGCCTTGGAATTGGATGAAGCCTGTCTCTTAATGGAGGACTTAGGGAGGGGACCAGGTGAGCATGGGTCTGGGAATCATGAGAGGCAGCTGGGGAGGGGGTGGTCCTAAGGTGCTAAGCACTCAACCTCACTGTGCTCCCATTTACTCAACTATCAAAATCCAGTTCTAACGGCAACTCTATCTTCTCCCAGGAGGTTGTGGGCAGGGAGCTGGGAACCATGAGCTGCAGAAGCAAGAAAGACATTCTCCCCCAGGTTGGATTCCCCAGGCGATACGGAAACATTGCAAGGAAGTGGCAGGACAGGAAGTGTGCTTCACGGAGACACCTGGCAGCAGGTGTGAAATCGGCAGAAAGAGACGGGATGGTGACTGGGAGGATGGAAGGGCTTGCGGCAGAAAACAGTGAGCAAACGGCTGAAACTGTCTCGGGGAGAGGTAATGAATTCCATTCAGCCGTTAGCTGGTGTTCTTACCGTACACATTGGGAATGGTGAGGTTTGACAGGCCCGAGGCAGCTTTCCAGAATAAAGGTAAAATCAGTCATTTCACAGGAAAACCAAAACAGAGTTTCTTCGTCTAATTGATCCCTAAGCTAGCACTGCCTCTGCCCCCAGCACTGCTCCACTTCAACCCCATCCCTGCCCATCCCTCCCCACTCTGTCCAGCCTTCTCCCTCTTAGGGCAGAGGGCAGAGCTGTTATCAGTTGACCTGTTGTGAGCCCCATGCATGCGCACACGCACGTACACGTACTAGAACGCCTACTTAGATTCTCTTCGCTTTTTTCCATCAGTCAGATTGGTAAATACCATATCTGATCAAACTGTAGCAGAAGGAGTGCCTGAGTTGAGCCTATAGGAGCGTGAGCACAGTAACCATTCCTCAGCTATCTTGTCCCCATTGTCCCATGGGGGCTCTGAGATAATAATCCTAAAAGCAGCCAGAACTAGTTCTGAGACTCAGACATGTGGCGTTGGGCAAATCACTTCTGCTCTCTGGGCCTCAGTTCCCTGATCTGTTAACTGGAACCTCATTTAAGATGATCTCAGAGGCCCCTTCCTTTTCTGACTATCATTGCCCTAAATCCTCAAGCTTTCCCCTACATGCCCTGCGGAAGGTTGAGGCATGTGGCTGATTACGGCATCCTTCAGTCTCCCATGCACACATCTGCAGAGGACATCAAGCCCCGGGGACCTGCTGGGATTAGCTGAGTCACTGTCTCAGCTGATGATATTGTAATGAACTCTGGGAACGGCTCTGGAACCGGGGGCAGTGGGGAGAGCAGGGGTAGTGGTGAACTGCAGGAAACCCCACGTGGGAGACGGCTTCCGCCACCCTGATCCCATGCCTTCCGACCTAGAAATGTAGTCTTGCTGCCTGTCCCCCGTGGAGGCCCCTAAGACTCCAGTTCGCATCTCCAGCCAGAATCCCCACCCTCAGGGCTTGCGGCCTGGGGCACAGGGCTGAGAACCAGCAGAGAGGGCGTGGTCTGCAGCCACGAATGGATTTTCTTTACCAGCCCACCCAAACGTTGTTTGGCTACCATCACTCTGAGGTTTTTAGAAGTGAAAAAAAGACATGGGGCAGAGGGGGACGTGCGGACTCTGGAACACTTCTGTTTTCTCAAGGGCGTCACAGTAGGTCCAAAATGACTTTGGGTTTGAAAGTGAAATGCTGGTACAGAGCAGATTCCTGACGAATGTGGCCCAGATGTTTCCGAGCGATTTATTTTTGTTAATGGAAAATGGCTGAGCTAATAACCCTCGGAAGGCATTCCCTTAGGGAGAGCTGAAGTCTGCTCTGCTTCTCTGCTCCTTGTATTGCTTGCGGTTTTCTTTGAGAGAAGAAAAGAAAGAAATTGGATGTAGGAAAAAGTCCAAGTAAAAACTTTGTCCTTTTGATAGCTGATGCCAAAATCCCAAGCCTAGATTTTTTTGACCTGATTTCTATCAATTCTCAAACATTCACTGAGGTCTAAGCATTGCTTTTCTCAGTTAATCATTATCTCCTTTAATCTCGATGGAAGGAGGAGCCCAAGGCTCAGAGAGGTGATGAGTCCTGCCCAGAGTCACCCAGCCAGTAAAGGTGTGGCTGAGAATCCAACTCAAGTGTCAGTTTCTAGACCAAAACTCCTCCCACCACAGCGCTCCTCGGGGAAATGACAGGGGCCCCCAAGGACTAAAAGAGGCCCTGGAAGGTCTTCTAATTGATCCATCTGCCTTGTGTCAGCACCTCCATTTTATGCCGTAAACTTAGTCAGAGCGTCCTTACAGGTAAAGCACTGCTGTTTGACATCCCCTCTCCCCACCATCTCCAGTGGGGGACTATAGTCCAGTGCTGTACTCACGACAAAGTGAAAAGGGCTTTGAAGCAGACAGAACCGGGTCTGAATCTAAGCTTCACCCCTTAGAAGCTAGGAGACTCTGAGCAAGTTTTTTAAGTTCTCTGTGCTCGGTTTCCTCATTTTCAGCCAGTAAGCTCTCTCTCTCTCTCTCTCCCCATCTCTGTAGCTATAGCTGCAGCAAATCGCAGAGGTGTCATGAGGACAGTTTTAGCCCAGCGCTTGGCATGGAATCAGCTCTCAGTAGATGGTGGTTATTGCTCTGTAGCTATGGAAATGAGTGAGTAGTGAAGGTGTTTCTTCCTCTCTGTGATGCTAAGAGAGACTCTATGATCTTCGAGGTTAAATATAAGGAAAAGTACACAAACCTCCTCCTTGGTGGGGGCTGTCCTTAATGTATTTGCCCTGCTGGAAACTGGCCACCTCGTGCTTGGAGGAACATGCAAATGACATTATGGGGACAGGAAAACGGCTTGAGGGGCACCATGCATGCCGTGACCTGTTTCCACATGCTGGGATCGTAGGACTAGGTGGAATCCAGCAGGATCAGCTTGTTCAGAACCTGCATGCAAGTGAGATGGAACCTAAACCATCCCCAGGGATCAATGATCGCATACCCGCCATGAGACAGAGAGAGAATCTCAAATCGTCGTCTTAGCCTTTAATACGAGCAGGACAGATAGCGAGAAGAGCGTGAGCTTCGGAGTCAGGCGGAGATGGCTTGAAATCCTGGCTCGGTATTTTCTCTCCATGAGATCCTGGGCAAGATGCTCTTCCTCAGAATCTCAGTAGAAGTGGGACCACAGCATCATATGAACTGTTTTTAACCAGATCAAGTGCATACAGCACCTAGGACACTCGGGCCCAGAGGGCAGTCAGAAGGAGTGTGAATTCTCATTTTTACTCACTCTCTGCAAAGCTGTTGCTAGCATCCTAGTTGCAGGTGAGAATGTCGAACTCCAAGACATAAGGGGACTCATCCAAAATCACAGACATCAGGAACAGGCGTGGAATGAACCTGGTTCTCCTGCATCCCAGTCTATTTCTGTTCAAAGGTGCAATAAATATCCACTGAGCATTTAATTATACCCCATGCAATGGGAGAGGGGCTGGGCGTTTCTAGAAGATCCAGGATCCCAAGGAGCTCACATCCTAGTGGGAGAAACATGTATTTGGCAAATATTCATTTCACCCATAGAGTATTTTTGGAACTGTGGTAGATGGTAGAAATGCAGTGGTGGACCTGACAGACATGGCTTTGTCCTTATGGAGCGTATAGGTTTGAGGACATGTGTTATGCACGTATTAAAGTGGAATGTGCTAAGTGCATGGTTGGGGGAATCCTCCAGCACGGGGACTCACCAAGAAAGCCACGTCTTAGTCATGTCGAGGCTTCTGGAGTGGAGCAGTTGGTCAGGGAGGGAACAGGAGGCTCCGGGAATGGTCTGGAGGACAGAGACCTTGGAGCCTTTGAAGAACTGGAGGAAGCTCAGTGCGCTGTCTTAGGCGAGCCTGGAGAAGTAGGGCTGGGCCCTGGAGCACCTTACAAGACAAGCTAAGGAGCCGGGATGTTTTAACGAGGCCAGAGCGAAACCTTCAAAATATTTTAAGCAAAGGAGTAGCATTTACGTTTTAGAAAGATTACTTGGTTACAGTTTGGAAAAAGGATCTGGGGTGAAGGAGACAGCGAATAAACCATTATCAGTAAGGCAGCAATGGTTGTGATGGATGTGAAGGGATAGTCAAAACATTTAACAATCAGTATCAGATGGCCATCAACCAAATAGAATGGAAAGCTACTGAAGAAAGTCCAGGAGACCCCCAGCATCATCCTTGAGGGTCCCAGCAAAGGGCTGGGCTGCTGGATGGCATGGAGGGGGCATTCATGGGAGGGGTGTTGGTGGTGAGGGCAATGACTCTTGAACAGTTAGCATTAATTCAACATTTCAATATTTTAGCCATAAATAAGCTTGTCCTAGTGCATTCCATTGTGAATATCAGCTGGTGTGAGGCTAAAAGTGAAGCGTTTCTGGATCCTGGAGGAAGTTCAGCAGGTTCCATTGCATTTCACCTGTGAGCAGGTAGCCAAGGAAAGGTCCTTCCTATGCTCACGGTCTGAGCACCTTGAATCTTAGAATTCTGGGTGAGATAATTATGACTTTGGAGAAGGATGTGTCACATGGAACAATAGGGACACTGCCACACTAAAAGGGATGTGGTCTCACTGTGAACTGATGGCAATCACAGCTAGAGAGCATGTCCAAGAGCACCTGCTGTCACCAACCAGGCTTTGTCTTGGATTCACCCCAACAGCTCCCACTCTTGAGACCCTTGACCTCTTTCCCTTTGTCGTGACCCTGACCAGGTCCTTGGTGAACATGGCCACTCAATTAATTTTTCTGATTCTTCTGTTTGTTTTGCATTCTCTGCAAACACCAGACCTTCCCAGCTCCTTTTTCATTTGTGTCTGTGTCTTGCAGTGTCTTCTACTTAACCGTCCATCTCAGTGCACACCCCTCATTCCCTGCCGGCACTCCAGCTTTTCTCTGGGGGAAGCCGTGCTCCAGGCAGACACCAAGATTGAGTGTGGTGTTTGCTGCTTTGCAAATTAAGATCGTCAAATCAGCAAAGCAGTTCATTCACTCGTTCATTCCATCGTTCAAGCTTTCCTGCCAGGGCAGGAAATGCTTGTGATGCTTGTGGGGTTCATCATGGTTCTCATAGCTCCAACACTCTGCCTGGAACCTACTGTGCACTCAGCAACCGTGAATAAATGGCTGACTGTGTGAATTCTTTGAGCATCTACTACATGCCTGTGCTGCGCTAGGGCTGCTGAAGATTCAACAATGAGAAAAAGATGGTCCTGCCCTTAGTGAACTTCAATCTAGTCATTCATTCATTCACTCATTCATTCATTCATTCATTCATCTAGCCTTTAGGGCCGATGGAGTGCCCACTTTGTGCGAGGCACGATGAACAAGGAGCAGCTTCTGAACTCAAGCGGATCATGGTTAAGGAGCGGAGAGAGATAGGGGAACAATTACAGCGCGAGAGGCATCTTCAACCGACAGATTGTGTCACTCTTGAAAAATGAAGACGGGAAACAAAACCAGAGTTTCTAAAGCTCTTTTCGCATTAGGTATTGACTTTGGCAAGAGGATGGAGAGTGGGTGGTCCTACTCAAATGATGAGGCCCTAAACCCTGAGCAAGGGTTTTCCAAATCCATCTCGCTTCAAAGGTTTAAGTCTAATGGGGGGAAAATGCGCTCGGGCGGCTGACTGGGAGCCAGACCTTGAGCTCATGCGTGAGACTCCTGCTGTGGAAAGAGCACCCTTAGACCCTCGGCCGGTCATGAGGGCAAAGCCTTGCACAGGTTCATTGCATCAGCTCTTTCCTGTGGCAAGATACAAAGCTCAGAGCAAGAGAAGGTGTTCCCTCAACATGGTCACGTCTGGACTGGTGAAAGTAGGAAGCGTTAGACCTGTGTCAGCATATTTAAGAGTCAAGCCTCTGCACTCCTTCCTCATTCAAAAAACATTTATTGAGCACCCGTGAGTGCCAGGTGCTGCATCAGGAGCTCGATGCATGGCCGTGAGATGTAATCCCTGCTGTCACAGACTTCATAGGCAGATGGGGCTCTCAGTCTATGCCAGGCAGCATTCTAAATAAGCCGTTTACAGATGTGGAAACTGAGGCACTGAGGGGTGAACTAACTTGCCCAGTGATGCATTCTCAGTAAAGAAAGAGCTGGGATTTGAGAGCGCACGTATGCTATCGCACATCCCTAGACGAGGGAACAACATAAGAGACTTTATCAGATACCAAGAGCCTCGAGTAACAAACCTAGGAGTTAGAGGATGACTGTGATGGGAGGGCAGGGGAGTAGGGAAACTCTGAGTGGCCGGAACACAAGGGGTGGAAGTAGTCGGCTGTACGCTGAACTGCGGAAGAGCATCCTGGGCTGTGGGAAAAGCAGGGGCCAAGGCTCCAAGGATGGAAAATGTCTTAGGCATCAAACAACGGGAGCACAGAGGATGGGAGGAGCAGCCTGAGAGGGCGTGGATGGAGGCAGGGCTGGTCCTATGGGGTCTTGAAAGTGAAAGAGGAGCTTAGAGTCTGGACGAAGAGGAATCCCTCAAGACTGACTTACCAGGGGAGGTGTGCCGGGCCCAGTTTGTGCCTGAGGATAAGGTGATGATGCAAACTCTGCGAGGATGAGAAGCACAGGCCCTGAGGACAGGTAGCCTGGGCTCACACCCTGACTCTTCCACTGTGGGCAACTTGTCTTTTCCAAATCTCAGTGTCCTTCATTTACGAGGAAGAGATACTAATACCTCCCCTATCAGATTGCATGGAGGCCATAAGGAGAAATTAAATGTGAAGTGCTTAAGACAGCGCCAGCCACACAGTCAGCAGTCTGTGAATGTTAGCTTTTATATCCCTGTCCCCACCTTCACTTCCCGCTAAACACGGCTTATGGCAATCGCATTCTGGCAGGCCCTGTAATTAAAAGTAATAAATGCTCAATGCAGGGAACTTGGAATGCACAGAAAGGCACAAAGAAGAAGAAAAACAATCATTCATATTTACACCACCAAAAGAAAACCATCGTTAATACTTTGTGGTTTTGTAGTTTCTCTTTTTCAACGCAACCTCACATAAAGTACAAAGATGTTATCATGTTTATAGATGGTTCTATAGACTGCTTTTCTTTCTTTTCTTTTTTTTTGGTGAGGAAGATTGGCTCCAAGCTAACATCCATGCCAATCTTCCTCTATTTTGTATGTGGGATGCCACCACAGCATGGCTTGATGAGCAATGTGTAGATCCATGCCTGGGATCCAAACCCGCGAACCCCAGGCCGCCAAAGCGGAGCATGCAGAACTTTAACCACTTGGCCATGGGGCAGGCCTGGAGACTGATTTTCTTTTTAACCTGGTAATTGTTGGGGGTTGGGTTCTCCAGAAGCAAACACTGAGACAGTTTCAGGGGTGTGCAAGATGTTTACTAAGGATCAACACCTGTGGGGGGGAGAAGGAGGCAGCAGAATTGGGTGGAGGAGAAGTCAAACTTTAATGCAGGTGTTACGTCTATATGTATAAATATATACATAATACACACATATACCCACATACATACATGCATATATTCATATGTGGATAGATAGATAGATACAGGAAAGGATGGATGGATGGATGGATGGATAGTTAGATAGATAGACAGACAGATAAAAAGATGGATGGAGGGATGGATGGATAGATAGATAGACAGATAGATAGATAGATATACAGGTACAGATATATAGAGATTCTGACAGGAAACATGAAATCTGTGGTTATAAGAACAGACTGGTTTTTACTCACAGAGTCTATTGGCACCAGTTCCCCACAGGATAATGCAATGAGGGCCAGAAGTGACCCTGTGCATTCATCAGGGTTGCACTGTAGTTTGCAACTCCCAAATTATGAAACTCAGACCTTGTATAGAGTGGCTGCTGCTCTGCCCACACCTCCCCGGGAGAAAGAAAGGTTTTTACATGGAATATAAACATGTGTCTCTGCAGGAGAAGAAAAGGCATGCCCAGGCCTTTGACGGTAGAAGGTGAGTGGGTGGCTGCAGGGGAGCTGAGTCTCTAAACCTCTTGAGAACAATGTACTCTTTCTAACTTCCAAGGGATCTTAGCAATTCACTCATCCTTTAACCAAACTTGCCAACGTCCTTTGCTCAAAAATCCCGGACCACGCAGAAAATGTGAAAATATTCCTGGAGAATTGTCTCCCAACAGCAGCCTTGACACACCTGGGCCAACCTCATGGGGAGCTCTGGAGCATAAATGATGTACCAGAATATTCTGCACTGGGTGGAAATACCCCTGCTCACACTGTCACTGGATGTGGGCCGGCTGAGAAGGATGTGCCCTTGGCCGAGCCTGCTCTCCACAGCGGACACAAACCCTGAAGCAGCTAGCAGACGTAGTAGCAAGCCCTCCCCTGGACTCGGATCTGCGCGGCCCAGCTCGACGACCACCACAGCAACACTGTGAACATTTCTCACATCAGTGGTTCCTAATGGTTGCATGGTATTTCATGGTCCTCATTACCCTAATGGACGAACATCCCATTATTTAGAACTTTCTGCTGTTCTAAATCATGCTGCCATGAATATCCTAGTAGATTACATCTTTGTATTCTTCCCTGATTTTGTTTCCTGAGGACAAATTTCTACAAGTGCAATTCTAGGGCCAGGTGTCTGCATGTTTTTAAGGCATTTGATACATTGTACCAAACTGGCCCCCGTTAGAGCTGTGCCTAATTACTGCAGTGGCTGAGCCTGGGGGCTTCTCCTGAGTCCTGTGTCATTGATTATCCTTACTCCTTTAAGGCATTGTTAATGTGATAGGGGAAGCAAAGGTATTCCACTTTCACTTTTATTTGCATTTCTTAAATACTGTGGCTAAACACTTTTCACATGCCGTTTGACTATTTTGATTTCTTGTTTTCTGAACTGCTTGTTTACATTCACTCTTCATTTTTCTAATGGAGCGTTTTTCTTTTCCTTACTGATTTGAAAGATCTCTTAAATATATCAACTCACTCTCCTTGTCGTATATGTTGCCATTATTTTTCCCACTTTACTGTTTGTCTTTTCATCTTGTTTATAGCATTTTTGACGTGCACGCGTTTTACTTTGTGTTAGCGCCAATTCATCAATCTTTTCCATCTTAGATTCTGTCCTTGTCATTATGTTTGCAAAATTTGATTCGTTTTATAACCTATATGCAGAACCCTGATTTCACCCTATTAAATTTGACCCAGTTAATCTCGGTTCATAGTTGCAGGCTGCCCAGGTCTTTTAGAATCTTGATTATGTCACCCAGCATTTCAGCTCTCCTTCCCAGCTCTGAATCAAATGCAAATTTGATCAGCGCTCTTTCCATGACTTCATCCAAGTCGTCCATCACCCCTTTCACATTTCTCTAATCATGTTCATTCAACTTGTCTGAACTGGAGCCAAACGGAGCCCTCTCTACCACCAGCACAGCAGCCAACTGGCACCAGGCACTGACGTGGGAGAGGAGACAGTCTCTGGCAACTGGACGCTTGGCCTGGTCCAAGATGCCCGTTTGGATTAGTGTTTTCACAGCACCTGTCACCCTTAGAACCATCACTTCATGGTCATCATCGTTTATTTATATTTTCTGCTCCCTTTGGCATATCTGTATTTTTCCTTTCTTAGCCAAGTAAACTCTTTGTGGGATGATGAGGGACATAAATATATAAAAAATAATCACGTGTTAGATGACAACAATGAGGTACGGATTGGCAGGGCAAATTGTCCAGGGTCACATTAGAAGTTCAATTCATTTCCTTGGAATATTGGACAAGACATTAAAGATGATCTGGGTCCCCACCTTCCCACCCTCTCCCGCCTGATGCTAAGATCTTTTCTGCATCATATGGGTTAATTATAGCCACCATTAATAGGGATCATCTGGGATCCAGATAGTTTTCTTACATGGTCTCTAATCCTTTAATTAAAAAAAAAAAAAAAACACTTTGCAAGACAGGTATTGTCTCCCTTTAAAGGAAATAGAGGCTCAGAGAACTCAACTCAAGATACAAGTCCAAGATCACACCGTTTGAAGATGTTGGAGCCTGATTTGAACTTGTATCTCTCCGGATTTAAATCCCAACCAAGTTGACTCCCTAGCCAATGCCAATCATCCTGCTTTCTTTGCATGCCATCAGGGATGGGAACTCATTCCTGAAGACGATTCCAGGAGTGCTCCAAGGTGGAGAATTCTGGAATTGGCCTAATTTCCCTTTCTGTGCCTTCTCCCCCTTGAAGATACGCAAAACTGCTCTTCTCGCCCTTCCTCCAAATAAGTCTTCTTATGATCATATTCTTCCTGTCTCCTCAGATGTGTCAACAGTTCCTCATATGACAGAGTTGGGAGACCATTCATCTGCTCTTGCTCCAACTTGGACTGTCACTCATTTACGTCCACAGTTGAATGGCATGCTCCAGATGGGCTCTGACATCAACAGGACTTCACCTGGTGATGGCCAGCTTCTCTCCTTCCCTTCCAGGAAGTCACAGAAAGAAGAAGAGCCTCCTTCCCTCACTGACCACACCCTACTTTCTTGTATTCTATTCTCAGGGGGAGGAGTTTTAGAGCAGATGTTTGCTTCTTATACTCACAGTAGCCTGGCCTCTGAACCCCCTTTTCCTCTGTATGACTTTTTCGTACCTGTTTTTGAGTCCAGCTCCTATCCTTGCTTGATCATTCTTGTCTCATCTCCCAGCCTTATCCTGGAATTCCTTCCAATATTCATTGAACATTCCATTTTGGAGATGCATCCCCTCACCTCTTGATGCTCAGAAGGTGAGGGCAGATGAGGAAAGCTCAGAGTTCCTGATCAGGGCTTCTAAGGTGGGCAACCACCCAGCATAGAGCCAGTGAAGGCTCTTTCAAAAGTGACTGGTCAAGTGCCTGACTTGTCTCCTATCATTGCATCTTGGAAAGAGTTGGAAAGGGGGAGCTGGAAAGGTGATGCCCCAAAGCAAGGAGGCGGGAGAAGGGAACGGCACTTCACAGTCCTTCTGTGGTCGATCTCATTTCTAGTTACTGAGCAATGTCTTTTCTTTGTGGTCTGAGCCCACATGCTTATTTCCCTCATTCCTAACATGAGAATAATAATATTACCTTCCTCATGGGCTTGTTGTGAAAATTAAACGATATAATGACTGTAAAGTGCTTAGAGCAATAAGTGCCCCACAAATGGTGGCTATTAGTATTTTCAGCCTACTTGTAGATTTAATTATTTCAATTAACAAAGCACCAGGCAGCGGATGAGAATAACACCCTTACATTTTTACCTCTTGCTTTAGAGCTTTCTCATACATCATCTCCTCCAAGCCTCATTACAACCCTGGAGGAGGCAGCATAGCAGACCCTTATTGACCTTCACATAATGAGGATGCAATGAAGACTTGGATAAATGAAAAAGTAGTACCAGAATTTGTCCATGACTCCCTATCACCACGTTTTCCCCCATCATCCTGTTTTGCTTTTAATGAAGGTTGTTGAGAAGCAACAAGGATTGACTTAGATGAGCCTTAACTTCTGTCTGACAGCCCCTACTTCCATTTTATTCTTATTCTGCCTCCTTCAGCACCCTGTAGGAGGACTCAGCAACAGCCCCCAGTTTGAGGCTGAGGCTTATCCCAGGCCTAACTCGGTCATTAAAATAGCAGGAAATTACTCAGCCCTGTATGTTGCTTCATAGTTTTGACCTTCACTAGCAACTCTGGATTCAGGCCAGCTCTCAGCTCTGGACTTCCACCTTGCAATAAGAACTGTGAAAGATCTGGGATTTTACCCTACCTAAAATCTAATAGGTTAACCTACTACAATTCTTGGGTGCTGGCAGAAGATGCGAAACTCTTGGGTCAGAAACAAAGGAGAGCTTATTATTCACAGCAATAGCAGTAGCCAGAATATCATCATTGATGCTGGTTTCCTGAACCCCAATTCCCATAGGGCAATACAGTGAGGGCCAGGTAACTTCTGCACACACAGTGGGCTGTGTTACAGGAGAGGAATCCCAAATTTAAGAAACTCCAATCTTTTAGAGAAGCTGTAAGCAAGGCTGCCCAACCTTTGCCCTGGAGAGAGACATTATTGGTCAGCAACAAATCTGCCTTCTGCCTCAGAGGGAGACACTATTTCTACATTCTGGAGCTATTTGTTATACAAACATTTCCCTCGGAAGATAGTTTCCAACAAAAGCTCTCAGTGCCTCTACTCATAAGATGTGCAGAAACTTGAAAGACCGGTGGAAAATTGACTCCCAATACCTTGTCCTCCCACCTCTGTGGTCCGCCCAGTTATTCCGCTCATAGGTTCTGGGACATTCTCAATACGTATAATAAATAGCCATGGCCTTCCTAGGCTTATCACAGCACTGTTATGAAGTCAAAAGCCAGGAGATTTTTTTAAGGCTATTGTGCCTTGTGCTGCATGCCGGCCTCACGGACACAGGCAATGTGCCTGGCTTCTCAGGGAAAGATGAAGTGTGATCCAGAGTTCTGAAACCAGTATGGATATGAGTATGAAATCTGAGATAGATTAGAGGAGACGCTGGCATGGTTTGTATAATGATGTCCTAACCCATTTCTCTAATAATCAAACTTAAGGAGTCTCTAACAACGAACGTTAACTTACTGCAAGGTATGAGCAGTTAACCAATATAGCTTCTCTTGATGTTTGCTCACTTGAAGTTTATGAATCCTGATGGACAAACACAGAGCTGGCTCAAATCAAGGGAAGTTCACTCTGATTGAGCTGACCTCTCACTTTCATGGCTCATCTAAACATTCCTCCATCCTTTTACCATTAGATAAAGATTTATTGCAGTGTTACCTTGTGCTGGGCTTTTAAGCTTAAATACTAAACACCAAGGTGCAGACTGAACAACACCATTAGCCTGGCCGGACTAAAATGACCTGCCATGAAGTTCCTTCTGCTCTGCCAACATGAGCTTTGCAAACACGTACACTCTTTTCTCTAGCAATTCCACATTTAGGGACTTATCCTTGGGAAACGATCAGAGATGGACAAAATGGCTTTTCTGAGGATTAAATAAAGTAATACAAACACAGTGCTAAGAACAGTATCTAGCTTAATATATTTCATTTAAATGTTCGGCTCAGTTTTACTTATAAGTGAATAGAATTTAAATAACCTAAATCTCCAACAGTAAAGGATTCTTTAAGTAAATTGCAAAATGCAGCTAAAATGAATCATAATATGGACATTAAAACCATACTGTAGCTGGGTTCTGCTAATGTTTAGGATGTATGCTGCACTAGCTGTAACAATAGGAAAGCACTGATAAACTAAAAATATCACAGATATCTAGGAATAAATTAACAACAGATGTGAAGACCTCTACTCTGAAAACTACAAAATGTTGCTGAGATAAATCAAAGATTTAAAAAGAGATTAAAAGAAGAAAGACATACTGTATTAATGTACTCAAATATTTAATTTTGCTAAGATTTAAGTTCTCCCCAGATTGATCAATAAATTCAATGACCTTTCAGTCAAAATCTCAAAAGGATTTTTTGGTAAACATTAATAAGCTGATTCTAAAATACAGATGGAAATGGAAAGAACCTAGAATAGCCACGATAATCTTAAGAAGAACAAATTTGGAGGACTTACATTAACGTATTTCAAGATTTACTATAAAGCTACAGGAATTAAGATAACTGTTAATTACAAGTAGACAAATCAATCAATGGAAATGAATAGAGAGTTGAGCAACAGGTCAACATATATCTGATGACTTGTTTTTTGACAGAGGTACCAGTACAAATCCAGAGAGAAAGAAAAGTCTTTTCAATAAATGGTGCTGGATCAACTGAATACATGCATGCAAAAAAATAAGGCTTCATCTCTATCTCACATGATAAACAAACATTAATTCAAAATGAAACTAAACTATAAAGCTTCTTGACAAAAACATAAGAAAATATCTTCTTAAACTTGGGGTAGGCAAAGATATCTTAGTCTATAAAAGGAAATAATCATAAATAAAAACTTGATAAATGAGACTTTATCAAAATTAAAACTTCTGTTCTTCCAAAGACATTGTTAAGAAGGCAAAAAGGCAAGCCACAGAGCAGGAGGAAACATTCATAATACAGCTATCTGATGAAGGGTTTGTATCCAGAATATGCAAAGAATTGCTATGAATTATGATAATAAAAGACAAATGTCTCAGTTTTTAAAATGGGCAAAAGACTTGAATAGGCACTTCAAGAAAGAAGATAGTTTAATGGCCAGTAAACATCTGAAAACATGCTCAATTTCATTGGTTGTTAGAGAAATGAAAATTGAAAACCATAACCAAAGAATGCCCACAAGTGCGTAAAATTAAAAGACTAACAACACTGTGTGGTGAGAATGTGGAAAAATGTGGAAACCCTCATACTGGTGGGAATATAAATTGATACAACCGCTTAGGAAAAATGTTTGGCAGTTTCTAATAAAGTTAAACATACACCCACCCTATGACCTAGCAACCCAAGGGTATAAATGAGGACATTTGTCCACAAGAAGATACGTACCAGAATGTTCACAGCTCATGTTATGGACTGAATGTTTGTGCCCCTACAGAATTCATCTGTTGAAACCTCACCCTCCTCATAGTATTAGGAGATAGAGCCTTTGGGAGGTAATTGGGATTAGATAAGGTCATGAAGGTGGAGCCCTCATCAATAGGATTAGCGTCCTTGTAAGCACCACAAGAGCGCTTGCTTCCTCTCTCTGCTCTCTGCATGTAAAGATACAATGACACGTCGGGACCTGGAAGAGAGTCCTCATGAGAACTTGAACTCAACCATCCTCACACCCTGATTTCAGACTCCCAGTCTCCAGAACTGTGAGAAACAAATTTCAGTTGTTTATGAGCCACTCAGTCTATGATATTTCTGTTATAGCAGACTGAACAGACTAAGACAGCCCAAAATTGCCAAAAACTGGAAACAACTCAAATACCCACCAATAAAAGAATCAATAATCAATTTGTGGTATATTTTTGCAATTCATCAACTTCTTAAAAATGGACACTGTCTACATACAACAAGGTAAATCTCAAAAACATTATGTTGAGCAAAAAAGAGGAAACATGAAAGTATATATACTCTATATTTCCATTTAAATGAAGTGGAGGAACAGGGAAAATTAATCTATAGTAATAGAAATCAAAATATTAGTTAGGATAGAGGGCAGGGGGCAGGAAGTAGATTAACCAGAAAGGGGCATGAGGAATTTTTCTAGGGTGATAGAAATGTTCTGTATCTTGATATGAGTTGTAGATACATGAATATACACATATGTCATAAGTCACTGAGCTATGTGCTGAAGATTTGTACATTTTATTGTACATGAATTATATTTCAATAAAGTACAGGAAAAGAACGTATTATAGATATGGCGTGGGAAAATGTTTGCGACATTATTAAGTAAAAAAAAAAGCATCTGCGTAAGAGCACACAATACGATTTCAATTTTGTAAAACACTGAAAGAAACACAAACATATCTATAAACGATGTGTATGTAGCAGGATGAGAGTTTCTTTTTCCCTCATTCAGGTCTTGTCCTCCCTTCCCCATCACCTGAGGGTTCTTTGGTAATTTAGTGAGGAGACAGGATGTTTCATTATCATGATAACATCTCAGTGTGATGCTATGAGAGAGATTTTCTATTCCAGAGAGGATAGTTTGCTTTCTTGCAGATGCTCTACCCTAAAAAGTCTGAAAGATCAAAAGGCCTCCTCATAAGGAGGGGAGGAAGAGAGAAGAGCAGAGAGAGAGAGAGAAGAAAAAACAGGAGCGGGCTTGCGGGACAGGGAGGGAAAGGAGACCATGGCAATAAAAAAGAGGGGGATCTCTGGTCCCTGGTCCCGTTTCTGAGCCAGAAGCTGTCTGGATTACAAAATGACTCACATGGCAAAGAGTTGTGGATGCCTCATCTCCAGGACTCCATATTTGGTTCTCATTGGTTACTGCTTGAACTAGTTTTCTTGCTGGTAATGAGCTGTCTCTGTAGGCCTATCCAGATATTATATGTGTAACTGAAGAATAACAAATGTGTGGGGAAACGTCTGGAAATTTGTGGACCAAGCTATTGTTAAAAACAAGAAAATGGACCCAAAGTGGAGTCACTGATGCTAAGCCCCATGTCGTCAAACTGGGACTTAGTGTTGGCTCTCCCAAAAAAATTAAATCTTAAACCAGTCAATCAGGAGTCACTCGATCAGCACTAGTGAGGTCACCTGCCTGATTGATCCCTGCCATCCCCTAAGGGAAAGTGACTTGCAATAACCACTCTGCTTTTTTGTCTGGTATAACTTCCTTGTTCCCACTCCCTTCCACCTATAAAAGTCATTTTGTACAGCTCCTGGGAGCTCCTTTCTGTCTGCTAGACTGGAGGCTGCCCAATTCACAAATCGTTGAAGAAAACCAATAAGATCTTTAAAATTCACTCAGTTGCATTTGCTCTTGAACACTTCTCAGTAGTTGCCCCCTACTCCTACACTCACGGTTAGAGCCCGCACCCGTTTTGCACCCTCCAGGGAAGCCGCTAACTCCAGAGGCTGACCTCAGTAACTCTGGGCTGCTGCTCCTCAGTCGTCACTGACTTCCCTTTGCAAAGAAGCCACTCAGAGTTCTTGTGTTCTTGATCCATCTTTAAAAGGCGCCACCTCCTACAAATTTCAGACGGTTCCCCAATACGGCTGTGGACAACCATAAAACCAAGTCTCACAAAAGTTGGGATTATGGCCTCATTAATCTGGGTTCACATGGACAGACTGGCTCTTTTATTGAACGAAAAGCAGAAGAGCAGAGGCTGGCTTGCAAGGGCTCACTCCCTTTACCCAATGCACGGTCTCCCCTCCCCAGATCTCTAGATTCAAATTCTGTACGTTCTATTTGATTCCAACTTCTGCCAGGATGCTTCTCTCTAGTTCTGGCTAGTATGGGCTTTCCCCCTCTTGGCTGCCTAGACCATTTGTAAATGCACGAGTCAGAATAGTTGATCTGAAAGAGCCCTCCCTACTTCCCCACCTGCCCCCTCAGCACCCTGGGCAGCAGCTGTAACATCACTACAGCTTATTGAGCACCTATATATTTACATATAGTAAGTCTCCAATCTTTGAAATAGGCCTGAGCACCAGGAGGTACTACCTTATTTGGCATATGAAGAAAGTGAGGCTCAGAAATTTCAGTGCCTTACCCAAAGCTGTACCACAACAGACCTGGGGATGGATGTCAGTGCTCTTTCATGCTGCCCATCCATCCGTCCATCACTGTGCTGACTATATTGCCCTGATAGTACTGGGTTCCATGCCTGTCTCCCACTGGGATCTGAACTTCCTAAGGGCAAGGACTAAATCCTATTCATTTTTGTATCTTCTAGTCTGTAAGACAGTCTGGGCACTCACAAGCTGTAAACAAATCTGACCTGAGTTCAGTGAGTACCTAGATGCAGAGTTTCCCAATTGTCCCTGATGGTCACGCAGAGGGCTGGTTAAACATACAGGTTCCTTTTTTTTTTTAATAGATTGGCACCTGGGCTAACAACTGTTGCCAATCTTCCTTTTTTTTTCCCCCAAAGATTGGCATCTGGGCTAACAACTGTTGCTAATCTTTTTTTTTTTCTGCTTTTATCTCCCCAAACCCCCCCGTACACAGTTGTATATCTTAGTTGCATGTCCCTCTAGTTGTGGGATGTGGGACGCCGCCTCTACGTGGCCTGATGAGCGGTGCCGTGTCTGCGCCCAGGATCCGAACCCTGGGCCGCTGCAGTGGAGCGCGCGAACTTAACCACTCGGCCAAGGAGCCGGCCCCCATACAGCTTCTTATACCCTTGGGCATTCTGACTCAGTTCTCAAACTCACCCCAGTATTTATAATTTTAACAACAGCCCAAGAAGATTTTTATCAACATGCTTCTCATACCACAATGTGAATACAAATTCACCTGGGGAAAATCCTCAACAAAATACTAGCAAATCAAATATAACAATACATTAAAAAGATCATACACCATGATCAAGTGGGATTTATTCCAAGGATGCAGGGATGGTTCAACATCTGTAAATCAATCAACATGATAAACCATATCAACAAAATGAAGAATAAAAGTCACATGATCATCTCAACAGATGCAGGCAAAGCATTCAACAAGATGCAGCATCCATTTATGATAAAAACTCTGAATAAAATGGGTATAGAAGGAAAGTACCTCAACACAATAAAGGCCATATGTGATAAACCGACAGCTCATATCATACTCAATGGTGAAAAACTCAAAGTTTTCCCTTTAAGAACAGGAACCAGATGATGATGCTCACTTTCACCACTCTTATTTAACATAGTACTGGAAGTCCTGGCCACAGCAATCAGGCAAGAAAAAGAAATAAAAGGGATCCAAATTGGAAAGGAAGAAGTGAAACTATCACTATTTGCAGATGATATAATTTTGTATACAGAAAACCCTAAAGAATCCACCAAAAAACTAGTAGAAATAATAAACGACTATAGTAAAATTGTAGGATACAAAATCAACATACAAAAGTCACTTGTGTTTCTATACACTAACGACAAAGTAGCAGAAAAAGAAATTAAGAATACAACCCCATTTATGATCACAAAAAAAAAAAATTAAAACCTGGGAATAAATTTAAGCAAAGAGGTAAAAGACTTGTATATTGAAAACCATAAGAGGTTGTTGAAAGAAATTGAAGAAGACACAAAGAAATGGAAAGATATGCAGTGTTCATGGATTGGAAGAATTAATATAGTTAAAATGTCCATGCTTCCTAAAGGAATCTACAGGTTCAAAGCAATCCCTATCAAAGTCCCAGTGATATTTTTCACACAAATAGAACAAAGAATACTGAAATTCATATAGAACCACAAAAGACCTCAAATAGCCAAAGGAATCCCGAGAAAAAAGAACACAGCTGGAGGTATGACACTACCTGATTTCAAAATATACTACAAAGATAGTAATCAAAACAGCATGGCACTGTCACAAAAACAGGCACAAAGATCAATAGAACAGAATTGAGAGCCCAGAAATAAACCCACATATCTATGGACAGCTGATTTTTCAACAAGGGAGCAAAGAACATAAAATGGAGAAGGGGAAGTCTCTTCGATAAATGGTGTTGGGAAAACTGGACAGCCACATGTAAAAGAATGAAAGTAGAACTTTACCTTACACCATACCCAAAAATTAACTCAAAATGGATTAAAGCCTTGAATGCAAGACCTGAAAACATAAAACTTCTAGAAGAAAACATAGGCAGTACGCTTTTTGACATTGGTCTTAGCAGCATCTTTTCAAATACCGTGTCTCACCAGGCAAGGGAAGCACAAGAAAAAATGAACAAATGGGACTACATCAAACTAAAAAGCTTCTGCACAGCAAAGGAAACCATCAACAAAATGAAAATACAACCTAACAATTGGGAGAAGATATTTGCAAACCACACATCTGATAAAGGATTAATATGCAAAATATATAAAGAACTCATACATCTCAACAACAAAGAAACAAGTAACCCAATTAAAAAATGGGCAAAGGATCTGAACAGACATTTTTGCAAAGAAGATATACAGATGGCCAACAGGCGCATGAAAAGATGTTCGACATCACTAATTATCAGAGAAATGCAAATCAAAACTACATCTCACGCCTGTCAGAATGGCTGCAATTAACAAGACAAGAAATAATAAATGTCGGAGAGGAAGTGGAGAAAAGAGAACTCTCATACGCTGCTGGTGGGAGTGCAAACTGGTGCAGCCACTATGGAAAACAGTATGAAAGTTCCTCAAAAAATTAAGAATAGAACTACCATATGATCTAGCTAGTCCATTTCTGAGTATTTACCCAAAGAACGCAAAAACACAAATACATAAAGATATTTGCACCCCTATGTTCATTGCAGCATTATTCATAATAGCCAAGACTTGGAAACAACCTAAGTGCCTATCAATGAATGAATGGATAAAGAAGATGTGGTATATATACACAATGGAATACTACTTAACTTTAAAAAAAAAAAAGGTGAAATCTTGCCATTTGTGGCAACATGGATGGAGCTTGAGGGTATTATGCTAAGTGAAGTAAGTCAGACAGAGAAAGTCAAATACCATATGATCTCACTCATAAATAGGAGACAAAAACAGTAACAACAACAAATAGACACAGAGATTAGATTGGTGGTTACCAGAAGGCAAGTGGGGAGGTAGGAGGACAAAAGGGGTGACAGGGCATACGTGTATGGTGACAGATAGTAATTAGTCTTTGCGTGGTGAACATGACGTAGTCTACACAGAAATCAAAATATAATGATGTACACCCAGAATTTATATAATGATATAAGCCAATGTTACCTCAATAAAAAATAAATAAATAAATAAATTGACCCACCTTAAAAAAAATTCACCAGGGGATCTTGTTAAAATGCAGATTCTGATTAAATAGAGTTGGGGTGAGGCCTGAGATTCTGCAGTTCTGCTAAACTCTCAGGTGATAGCAGTGTTGATGGTCCACGGATCACACTTGGAGCAGAAAGACTGGACCAGACCAGAGGTTCTCCTCTTTCATATTAGAAATCACCTGAGCACTTTTTAGAACTACTGATGTCAAAGACCCTTTTAATTAGGAAAGCAACAAAGAAAAAGAAAATATGCGCATCCATATATCTGACAAAGGATTTATATCCACAATATATAATGAACTCGTACAACTAAATAATTGGAAGACAAACACACCATTTTTTAAATGGGCAAAAGACTGGTTGGGAAAACCGCACTTACTGGTCCAGGTCTGCGGTGGTGGCATTAAATATGTAATCTCAGGCCCAGAGAGAGCCAGCTGTCTAGGGATTAAGGGCAGGATACACCTGCAGAGGGAACAAGCAGGCAAAGACTCTAAGTGGGGAATGAGCTTGGTGTGTGAGCAGATGAGGGAAAAGAGGGTAGGAGACTAGTTAGAAGAAGGCAGGGATTTGGAACTCAGAGTGTGAGCGATGTGAACACAACCTGATTTGCATTTTTAAAAAATCATTCTCTCTGTTTTGCAGAGAATAGATTTTGGGGGGTGGGGTGGAAGTAGGAATAGAGAAGAAAAAGGGAGACTATATGAAAAACTGTACAATTCAATAGCAAAACAACAAATAACCCAATTTAAAAATGGGCAACTGACCTAAAGAGACATTTTTCCAAAGACATTTCCAAAGGACCTGAATAGACATTTTCCAACAAACAGCCAACAGCTACATGAAAATTTACTCAACATCACTAACCATCAGGGAAATGTCATTCAAACCACAATGAGATATCGCCTCACATCTGTTAAGATGTCTATTATCAAAAAAAGAGATAAGAAATGCTGGCAAGGATGTGGAGAAAAGGGAACCCTCATGCACTGTTGGTGGGAATGTAAAATAGTGCCACTATGGAAAACAGTATGGATGTTCCTCAAGAAATTAAAAATAGGACTATTGTATGATCAAGCAACTTCTGGGTATATTTCTGCCACTTCTGGGTATATATCCAAAGGGAATTAAATCACTATCTCAAAGATATCTGCACCTCCATGTTTATTACAGCATTATCCACAATAGCCAAGGTATGGAAATAACCTAAATGTCCACTCATGGATGAATGGATAAAGAAGGTGTGGTATATACAATGGAATATTATTCAGCCTCAAAAAAAAAAGGAAATTCTCCCATTTGCAACAACATGGACGTTCACTTATGCTAAGTGAAATAAGCCAGACAAAGAAAGACAAATACTGCATGGTATCACTTATACGTGGAATCTAAAAAATAATCATACTCATAGAAACAGAGAATAGAAAAGTGATTGCCAGTGTCTGGGGAGGGGTCGGGGGAGGGAACAGGGAGAGGTTAGCATAAGGGTACAAAGTTTCAGCTATAAGATGAATAAGGTCTGAGGAGCTAATATAAAACATAGTGACTGTGTTTGACAGCACTGCGTTGTATAATTAAAATTTGCTAAGAAAGTAGAACTGTGTTCTCACTAAAAAAAAATAGATAAATATGTGAGCTGATGGATGTGTTCTTTAACTCGACAGTGGGAACCCTTTCACAAGTGTACATGCATCAAATCATCACATTGTGCACTTTAAATATATTACAATTTTACTTGTGAATTGTACTTCAATAAAGCTGAAGAAATAAAATAAAATGAGTGAAGGGAGTGAGCCAGTCACTTTAAGAAAAACAACTGACAGTATTAGTTGCCAATGGCAAAATTCAATTTTCCAGATGAAGATTAGAATTTCAGACAATTTCCCAATGTTCCAGACTCTTTTGACCAAATTGGTGGGGATATTAATGAATGTGATTTTTTGATACTGAAATGAATATATATATATAGTATATACCTGTATGTATGATGAAAAATGTTAACAACTGGGAGATCTGTATAAGTCATCGAGCCAATATTTTCCAAATGACCAATGCATGTTGTTTAAAACCACGCAAGGGTGAAAGATCCATTCAAAGTGCAAAACAGGTAGAGATTTTAATGGAACAGAATACAGAAAGATTTTAACTGCAAAGTCGCTGAGTTCTCTGTGTGCTTTTGAGCGCTGGTGAGGACCTGGCTTTAAATTGTTAAATCTAGGCAATGCCACATTGACTGTCCCAGATTTTATCCTATGCTCAGGGCCAAGAGGGCAATTTTGGAGGGGCTAAATTTGGAACCATGTAACTTGTTCTCAAACTCAAGAGTCATGCTCTGTGATGTGGTCCCACGTTGGATCCAGACTGTTAAATTACATATGAGGGAAAAAGCTTCCCTAAGAGGTAGTTTCTTGCGCCAAAGTAACTCTTTAGCGAGATTTCACTAAAGCAGTCACTGGGGAGTAGGACCATGCCATTGGTCACCTGGTCGCCTGTACCAGCTGTTTATGGCTAGAGTCTGTTCCGACTGGTAAGAATCTGAGTAGACAGGTTTTATTCATTCATTCAACAAATATTTACCAAGCTCCTACTATGTGCCAGGCAAGGGCAGATTTGCTATGAAGCTAAACAAGGATAACCTTCCACTTGCCTCTCACTTGCATAAACCCCTTCCACAGATTCGTATAGTCATGAGTGCTTATAAAGTATAACAAGTAAGATGTTTTACCCATAATTGGTTAGGACCACTGTCTCTTTCAACTTTAGCCTTGCCTCGTTCATACTTCCCCTCATGTTGGTTAATGTGGGAAGAGTTGCGTCATTTGGGGAATTCGGCTTAAGCTGAGATTGTGGATTCATTTGGTGCGAGTTTAGTGGGCTATATTTATGTGGCTGCAGCCACTTCCATGTATGGTTACATTATTGTTAGCTGTTCCAGAAAGGAATGATGTTCAGACATACTCTTACCGCCCACAATGCCAACCCACTGAGAGTCAGGATACAAATAATGTCCAGGGCCAGAAATGGTTTATCGAGATGTGAATGGTTTCTTTGGTGCCTGACATCAAAAATATGGGGTAGTGGAGAAAAAATGAGGTGCAAAAGCAAGCCTGTGGAAAATCCTTCTTAATTTTGTAGCTCGTATATGAAAGAAATTTGATAGTTTCCCAACTTTGACGTTACCAAAAGCAGATTTTATGTAAAGCTGAAAGAAACTTTCCTGAAATATCATCAATAAAAAAAGCAAATTTCAGTCAAGCACACTAGAGAAAAGATGGAATTGTCTTTATATTATCTCTGTAGAAAATATTGTAAAAGTTTCTGCCTATTCTATTAGTTACTGAGAAATATGTTCAAGTCTCTCGCTCTGGCAGCAAATTTGTCTATTTTTCCTTGTAGCACCATCAAATTTAACTTTGTTTATATTTGAGACTACATTATTAAGTGTACACAAATTTAGAACTGTTATATCTTCTTGGCAAATTGACTCTATTTTTATTACAAAACGCCTTTTTTATATCTTGCAATTCTTTGCCTTTAAGCCTGTTTGGTCTGATATAAATACGACAATACCACCTTTCTTTCCATTTTCCATTCTTTTGTTGTAATTGCTCATATGATTTAGATGTGACTCTTTTAAGATCATATGCCTGAAATTTTTTTTAAAATCCATTCTAACAATCTGTGTTTTTTAAAGGAATATTTATCCTATTGACATTTAATGTGATTACTGATACATTTGGGTTTAACCAACCATCTTACTAAGTACTTTCTATTCATCTACCTATTGTATTCTTGTTTTCTTCTTCCTTGCCTTAGTTAAGATTGAGCAAAAACAATTTTTATCTCATATCTTTTATATCCCCATCTATTAGCAGGGAAGTTATATACACTTTTATAGGTATCGTGATAGTTATTCCAGCGATTGCAATATGCATCCTTGATTTATCTAAATCTAATATTACCCACTTCCTGGACAATGCAAAGTTCTTAGAACACTTTAACATCTTTCCGACTTGCATACTACTGTTGTTGTGTATTTTAAATATGTACGTGTGTGTGTTTAATTTTAATTACATGTAGAAGGGGTAATTTTCCTTCTGTGTGAAGAATACTTTTTCACATTTCTTTTAGTGTGAGTGCTACAATGTGTTAGTTTTCCTGAAAATGTCTTTATTTTGCCTTCATTATTGCAAGATACTTTCAGTGGGTATCGTATTCTTGGTTGACAGACTGACGGTCATTTTTCAGCACTTTAAAGTGATGGTTCCTTTGCCTCTAGCTTCCACTGCTTCTGTTGAGAAGTCAGCTGTCAGTCTTATTTTTCGCTCCTTTGAAGGTTACAGGGTCTTTTTTGTCTAGCTGCCTTTAAGATTTCACTTTTCATTTGATTTTTAGCAGTATTGCTATTGTTTAGGTTTTGTAGGGCTTCTTGACTCCATGGTTTGATGTCTTTCTTACATTTTGAAATATCTGTCTCTGCTTCTTCAAATATCACACCCCATTCTCTGTTTCAACTTGGACTCTAATTTATTCTAAATTAGACCTCACAAGGTTTCGTTTATAGTTCTTACCTTCTTATTTTTTCATCCTCTGCTTCTTCTTGTTTCATTCTGAATATTTTCTTCTGAACTATCTTCCACCTTACTAATTCTCTCTGTAGTTGTCAAATGTATTGCTAAACTCCACCCACTGAGTTCTTAATTTTATATGTTCAGTTTTCTAGATTTAGAATTTTCATTTGGTTTCCTTATAGCTTCCAGTTTTCCTCTAGTATTCTTAATTGTGTCTTTTATCCTCTTGAGCATGATAAGCGTGGCTATTTAAAAATCAACTGTGGGTCCGTGACTTCTATTGGTTTTTCTTTGCTTGTTTTCATTCATGTGGTCTTGTCTCCTTGTATGTCTATTTGTTTTTAATTGTGTTCCAGACATAGTTCCTATAAAAATATTTGTAAAATGAATGATTGGCCTAAGATGTGTCTATCCTCCTCTGGAAAGGATTTACATTTGCTATTGCCAGGCGCCTTGAGACATTACTACTCCAGGATCTCCTTAATCCAGTATGAAAGATTGAACAGTTTCAAAGCAGAGCCCCAGTCCATGAGAGAGCCTATCTCTGGTTCATCCTTACAGCATTTAGGGTGCCACCCAAAGTTAGGGATATCCACTGGGCTCTCCTCCCCAGTATCCTTGAGAGTCAAAAGTGCTGCAGCCCTTAAGCTTCTTGACCTCTCTCTCCAAAACTGACACACTTTTCCCTGGAGGAAAAAGTAGCCCCAAAAACTGAGATCATCTCCCTGGGCCTCAGTCCTTTCCTGCTATCGGCATGATAATTTTTTTTTGTTATCTTGTCAGCTCTCTAGTCACTTTAAGAAGATTTTTAAAATATTTTGTTCAGCTTTTCTAGTTTTTTTCAGTATAACGGTTGGTTATTGATATGTAGTCTGTCGTTAGGTCAAATTTATTCTTTCTAAAAGTGCATTTTCTGTCATTTAAAGGGTTTTTGAATGGGTAGGCAACCAGATACATTTGCTTCACCCACCTTCTTGATTTTTGTCATTCACTACTATCTTTGTTGCATCAACACTTAGCACTATGCCTAGTACACAATGGGTACCAATGAACGCATGCTGCATGACTACTGCTGTCTAAACGATGCCCGACACAAAAATATAAATCCCTTCCTTGCTTTACAAAAGTCATTTTATGTCCTAACTGCTTGCTTAATCATCACAATCTCCCCAACATTAAGCCTGTCCCTGCTGCATAAAAGACGGCACTTGGAGGAACAAGGGAATCGCCAAGGAAACGTCCATTTTCCTTTGGGTTTCCTAGACAGGTAAATTTATGAGGACGCTTGGTAGGTGTTCAGTAGTTAAGTCAGAGAGACTTTTTTTTGCCTCTTCCCTCCCTTTTGTGTTAATAAGAAAGCCTGGGGATCCTCTGCAGGTGGTCTCAGACTTGAGTTTACAGGAGCTGTAATTATAGTTTTAGAAGGGAAAAATCTCTCACCAAAAGTATTGATCTGATTAAAACAGCAACTAGAAAACATTCAGGAAGCAAGAAAGTCACTTTCTCAAGCTGTGGATTGATTAATGCCACTAATGCTCAGTGGGTTTCTGCAGTCTTTGGGATGCGGATTTGGAGCATGGAAGAGGAGAGCCTCCAACTCTGATCTGCTCCAGGTTCACTGAATCAGAGTATAATCTATTGCATTTATGCCAGTTCAACTTGTCTGAGCATTTAATCCCCCAGTGCCTCATGTTTTTGTTGACTATTTCCTGCATAAATACTTGTCTCCCCAGGTAGACAGTAAGCTCCTGGGCAGACGTACCAAGATTTGCATTGCTTTTGTGTCCCTTTATAATACCTAGCACTGTGCTGGGATCTATCAAGCATGTGTCCTTCCATCTTACGTCCATCTATCCATCCAGTAGCCATCCATCCATCAATTATTTCAGCCTTCCACTCTCTCTTATTAATTATTCAATGACATCTACTATTTGTCAAGCACTGAAGGTGAAATGTTGAATAAGATTTGAGGAGCTCTTAGGCAACCATAGCAGATTCCAAATTTTCTTGCTTGTGTACTTCCATGAGGAAAAAAAAAAGTTTGAGCATGTATTTTCAATACATGCATTTTTATTTACATTTATATAAGTTACAAATAAGTGATTTTTACTTCTTATTAATGATACAAAACCCTCAATCTCACCAAAATAAAATTATCAATAACAATAACATATTTTTAGTTAGAGCAATGTGATTCAGTATGCATCCTTATTTTTTAAATGCTGGTTTCATTTTGTAACATGGCACATCTAAGTTCTGGTTTTAAGTTCAGTTTATTTCAATACTTGGTTTAAATGACCTTCATAACTAACCAAGATACCTCCTAAGGATTCATCGGTCCAATCAAAGGATTACAATGTGGCTATACTAGCTACATTATGATACTCATTTCAATTCCACCTTCAATTTTCTGAGGATTTTTGATAAAATTTGACTAGTAAAATTTCATCTTCTCTGATCTCAATCAGTGGTTCTTGCAAACTAGTCAGAAGATGTTCTATCTCTTTATATTTTGGGGGGAAATGGACTTAAAATCCACTGAACCCCTTTATTTTGAAGATTTAAAAACAGATTAGAAAATATTGTTTCCAAGCTTAAGTGCACAGTTAGGAGACGTTTTTACAGAAGCTAAGCTGCTATAATGAAAAGAACTCAACAATTGTTTAGGAGTCAAGAGACCAAACTTTGACCATGTAGTAGCATATGACCTTAGACATATCACTCATATTTCTGAGCCTGTTTCCTCATCTGTAAAGTGTGGATAATAACACCCACCTCATAAGATGATTTTAAGAATTAAATGCATTAGAAAGTAAATACATGTTTGGTATCTCACAGGCATTCAATAAATGTTGGTTGTGTCTGCACTGGTTTAGTGAACATAATTAGAATTATCTGTAAATTTTAGGGTTTTTTTTTTAATAAAGAGAAACTTGTTCATGAAGAAAAAAGCAGGATTTTAAGGCTATTAATGGTTCACTGGTCTGTATATGTTGAAAAATTGCTTAATTATCCATTTTTTTCCTTCCTGGGGGTAACAAAATTAAAAGTTGGATGACAACTTTCAAGATCTTTGATGATGTTCTCAAGCTGATGAATTAGCTAACCCTGGAGCTCCGTAGCTTAACTTAGATTTTGCTTGGTTTTCTATTACTTGAAGCTGATGTTAATGGATAACTCTCAGGTCAGGTTCTCCAGGAAAGAGACTCTGAGATGGTGGTTGATTGGGAAATACCATCAGGATCAACAACCATGAAAAAGCGATAACAACAGGACTGGACAGGAAAAGGAGTTGAAGTGCAATGTCATTTCAAAAGATTTCTCAGCCAACCCCATGGGGAGCTCTGGGACCAGGATAGACAATTAGACCAATGGAGGCAAGGGGGCCAGTCCTCTATATTCCTACTTTATGACCCTTGCATTGACCAGTCATTGGGTATGAGTTACTCCCAGGAAGGGGACACGGCCATGAACCAAGCAGCTCTCCTCAGCTGAGAGCAACACTTGGGGAGATACTTAGCTGTGAGCCATCAGCAGACAACATTGGCAGTTACTAGAAGAATGAACACATTGGTCCTGAAGGGTGATGGGGCAGCACCCCAGAGCACCCACCATATACACTGAATCTCCAATTCCAGTTGCTATGTAAACAGACGGATTCTCATGAAAGAGGTACACGATAGTTAGATCTGCTTACTATAACCAAAAATCCTAAATATGCTAAATCAGGAAATGGCATTGTCAGTTTGGTTCTTAGAATCTTTGAGCCGGAAGGGACCTCAGAGATTTTGGAACTCACCCTCCTCATTGTTACAAATGAGGGGACTGAGGCTCATAGCATAGTAAATTCCTTTTCCCAAGGTCACAGAACCATTCTAAGTCTCTGGTGGTACCAGATACAGAAGTGTGCTCTTTTGACTCATTCATTGCATTGAATGCATTGCATTGCATGACTCCAGTCCTGCATTTATTTGGCAGACGTCTCTGGCTAGCAAGATATTATGCAAAAGTTCTACCATCTATATTTAGGATGTTTTAAATAATTCTGAAAAATTATCCTCAAGAGCCTCTTAGCCGTCAAGATTTTTGCATATATATTCCATTAGCATAATTGATTAAGCCATAAATGTCTCTATAAAATTAAACATAGTCTTATGTTATCCAAGTATATTTAAGCTCTTGATGACAGATCAGAAATTTATGCAACCCAACTTTTATTCAATTCTAAGGAAGATAACTAGTTCTAATACAGGCTTCATCTGAGTAATCAGTTTATTTTCATCAGTATATTATAAGCTCATAATTTTGTAGCTTCTGCACATACATTATCTCATTTAATCTACCCGGAAACTGTGACATGGGCACAGAGCAAATTATTAACTCCGATTTAGAGATAAAACTACATATCAAGAGAAGTGAAATGGCTCACTGAAAGACACACATCCAGCAAATGGTGAAGTCAGGACAAAATTCAGGTCATCTAGCCCAGTGTAGCAAACACCCTAAGGTGACCCCCAATGAGTCGTGACCTTGTATATTCCCCTCCCCCTTGAGTTCTAGCAGAACCTGTGTCTTGCTTAGACTATGGCAAAGATGATTGGATGTCACTCTTCTGGTTACATTTTGTTATGTAAGACTCCGTAACTGGAGAGAGGCACTCCTTCTGGTCTTGAAGAAACAAACTGCCACATGTGAGCAGCTTATCTGGAGGTCCACATGGCAGGGCACTGTGGGCAGCCTCTAGGACCTGAGAGTGGCCGCCAGCCAACAGCCATCAAAACTCTGGGGCCCTCAGTTAAGTTCTGCCAACAACCTGAATGAGCTTCAAAGCAGAATCTTCCCTATGTGAGTTTCTAGATGAGAACACAGCCCAGCTGACACCTAGTTGCAGCCTTGCAAGACCCTGAGCAGAGGGTCCCTGGGTTCCCATTTATACAAGAGACATGCCCAGACTCCTCACCCACAGAAACTGTGAGATAATAAATATGCATGTTTTAAGCCGCTAAGTTTGTGAAACAATAGGAAGCTAATACACCTAGTCTTCCTTCCAATGCTCCCAGCTCAGTCAAAACTATACATCATCTAACTCCCAGGGCTCCACAGTCAACCTTCTGGACTTAACCTCAGTTCCACCACTGATGATCTTTGTGACCTAAGTTACTTAGCCTCTTTGTGCCTCAAATTTTTCAGTAAAATAGGTGTGATAATGATAGTGCTGACTTCATGGTGTTCTGAGGACTGAAGAAGACCATCTATAGAAAAGTGCTTTTCAAGTGCATGACACATAGAGAGGCTTCAGGAAGTGTAAGCTACTAGTATTAGTCTTAATATTGGTATGAGTAATTGTAGCCAATACTATTCTCCTCCATTATCTGTTTCCCAATTTTTCTATAACAATAGAAATTTTAGCTGAACATATGACTACTCATCTAAAGACTACATTTCCCATGCTCCCTGGCATTTAGATGTGACCACATGACCAAGCTCTGGCCAATAGGAAGGTGTGTGTGCAACTTTCAGGTCATGACATTGCTGACTCCCTGAAACAACCATGAAAATTGCCTGTTGACAAAGCAAAACTGAGTTTATTGCTTATAACAACAAGAGAGACCACTACCTTAGCAAAATCTTTGTAGCATCATGAAGTAGGAAAGGTTAAGGTAACATATTAATGAAACTTGAGAGTCTGGTTTAAGGTCAGTCTTTCACTGGGGGAGGGACTTGATTGGGATTAGGCAGAATTTGTGACATAGTAGTTAGAATTGGTAGACTCTGTGAGGGAACTAACCCCTCATGGAAACCAAGCAGCCTTCAAACCCTTTGATGAGCCTAGTTGAGCATCACTTGTCCTAAGTGTTATTTACTCTAATGAGGACTATCTGAGTAGTCTATTTTTCTAATAAGCGGTTTTTGAGGAAGTTCTTGAAACCACTGTAAATTTACTTACAACTCCATCTTCCTTGGCCAGAGTTTTCTAGAATGATAAATTCATGTAAATAGAGATCACCGATAGTAAGATTAAGTTAAGCCAGACGGTGATCTCTGCTCTCACTTTTAAAGAGAAGGAGCATGCCTTCTCCTTTCCTTCTCTCTCTGTCCGTGACCAAAATGCAGGTATGACAGTGGGAGCTGCAGCAGCCATCTTGAACCACATGAGGGAATCTGCATGGTGAGGATGGCAGAGCCACAAGATGGAAGACCACAGGTCCCTCAGATGTCCATCCACTCCACCGCCTTGGGCCCCTCATCTGGACCTTTATCTGAGAGAGAAATGTAATTCCATCTATTTCAAGAACACAGACTCAGAAATTTTTGAAACATGGTTTTCATTGTTTACTTGAGAGGGATTAACAACCAGAATTAAGCCAGGGACTATTCCACCTCGGCCCTTACATCTATTTTGTGGGTTCCCATTTATACCTGAACAGAACCCAAGGCCCAGCATCACCACCACCTCTCCAGGAATAGTTTTGGGATCTTCAGGGAAAAGTGGCCATTGTACTGACACGCTGAAATTTTCGAGGTTGATAATTACATGTAAAAGTGATACATCTGTAGATTTTTAAAATGATGAGGGAGAGGGGTAATAGGAAACAAGGTAAAACGTACATCAATAAGGAAATTTAGATACACATTAGAAAAGAATGAAAGCCACAGTATTCCTTCAGAAGCGCAAAGGGGAGCATGACGTTGAGGGAGTAAAATATTGAGATTTTTGTTGGCTTGTTGAGCTTTTCACTTTTCGAATATGTGGCACAAAGTTCTCTTGATAATGGGGCTTCATTGCTCCCCATTCTGTGGATGTGTAATCCACGCATCAGTAAAGACTGTTGTCAGTTCCACAGTTAGAAAGAGCTCAGTGGTTTTCCGGTTCACCCCAGCAATCCTGAGAGGTCATTGATCTTAGATCTTGAGGCAATTCTTCATGACTTAGTTATGAAATTCACCATTCGCTGTAGAAGCCACAGGGTAACCCCTTTTTACTTTAGTTTAAAGCTTCGTAGGGTGGTGACAACTTTGAGGTTATCAAGTTTAAATATCAGTAATTTGAGGAGTCAGGCTCATCTTGTTTTCGTGATGGTTTGGGTATAGTGGTTGCTTGTTGTCCACTGGCCTCTGAGTTTGTAGTAGAGAGCCAACTTGCAAAACTGTCAAATAGGATTTCACAGGGCACAATCCATCCTCCTGGGAGGCAGTTCTTCATCCAGAATTCCTTCATGTAGACAGCCTCCCCGCTGGAGTGCCTGGGTTGGCATGGAGTCCAGTGTTGTCCTGGCAGCTCACACTTAAGAGGAGAAGGAATTGGAATAGAAATGTGTATTGGATGAAGACAGTAATATGTCCTCCAGGGGCTGCAGCCACCGTAATCTGTCCCCTGATGGTGTCATCTTGTCTACAGCCCCACAGTCCTTTGAACTGCGGCCGTCATAATCGTCATGACAATTGGAAGGGCCTCAGACCACCTGAGGGTTGCTTTTTGTTGCACTTGGCTTCATCTACTAACGGAGATGTGGAACAGACCAGGCTGCCTAGACTCTTGCTTGTGACCCTATTTATGAATGTTAGTGTCATTTCTTCTATAACTTCAAGAGGAGAGCCCACATTCTTGGGGGGTCATTGCCTAATTCTAACAAAAGTCTGAAGCTCCCATCCTTGTTGATAAGCTCCCAATGTATACACATCTTTCTCCCTCCAGCCCTAGATTTTTGAAATCAATGATTGCTTTGGTCTGAATGTTTTGTCTCCCCCAAATTCATATGTTGAAATCTTAATGCCCAATGTGATGGCATTAGGAGGTGGGGCCTTTGGGAGGTGATTAGGTCATGAGGGCAGAGCCCTCATGAATGAGATCAATGCCCTTATACAAGAGGCCCAAGAGAACTCCCTTGTCCCTTTCCACCATGTAAGGACACAACGAGAAGTCTGTGACCTTGAAGACCATGCTGGCACCCTGATCTTGGACTCCCAGCCTCTAGAACTGTGAGAAGTAAATTTCTGATGTTTCAAAGCTATTCAGTCTCTGGTACTTTGTTATAGCACCCCAAATGTACAGGCACAATGACAGTCTAAGAAATGTAATTTTTTAAACTTTGAGATCATATGGAATCTTTCATTCTTTTATATTCTTAGGACCATACAGTTCTTAGAAGATACTTAATGTTATATTCAATGGAATTTTTTCTATTTTATGTGGCTTTGTCTAACATGCAGTCACAACGCATAGAGTCCTTACATTCCCCTTAGTCAAAAAATGTTTTCAAATATATGATTTACATGCCCAGATACACCATAGTTAAACTGCCAAAACAAAAAAAAGTCTTGAAAACAGCCCCAGAAAAATGACACATCACTTACACGACTACTTTTCTCCTTTTAAGTTCTTTGAAATATGTGTGATAGTTAAAAGCAAAACTGAGACATTGTCTGGTGGGATTTTCAATGCGTGTACATGAAATACACATGACAACAAAACAGAGGGAACGGCATGGGGACCTACAAGATGGGTAGGTTTCTGTATTTCACTAGAAATGGTAGAATAGCAATTCTAAGCAGACTGTGAAAAGCTAAGTATGTATGTTGTAATCCTTTGAGCGACCACCAAGACAAGGCGTATAAAGAGGTATTGTCTTAGTCAGCTCAGGCTGCCATAATAAAACGCCATAGACTGGGGGGCTTCAACAGCAGGAATTCGTTCCTCACAGTTCTAGAGACTGGGGGCCTGAGATCAGAGTGCCAGCAGGGTGGGCGTCTGGTGAGAGCTCTCTGCTTGAGTTACAGACAGCAGCCTTCTTGCTGTGTCCTCATATGGCCTTTCCTCAGTGTGTGCAGAGGGAGCAAGACAGAGAGAGAGAAAGAGAGAGAAGGAGAGAGAGAGAGAGAGAAAGAAAGGAAGGAAGCAAGCTCTCTGGTGTATCTTCTTATAAGGGTCCCACCTTTGTGACCTCATCTAACCCTAATGACCTCCCAAAGGCCCCATCTCCTAATACTATCACATTGGGTCTTAGGGCTTCAACACATGAATTTTGGGCAACACAACTCAGTCTATTGCAGATATAGTCCAAAACTCCATAGATATATTGAAATGGAATACTAAAAGATATTCAAATAATTCAAAAGAAGGGTGGAAATGGAAGACAGAAGAACAAAAGCAAACGAAAAAAAAATGATAAAATGGTAGAGCTACATCTAAACATGTCAATAATTACATTAAATGAAGATAGGATCCCCATTTTGGGGATGAGGAAGCACTGGCTCAGAGAAGTGCTGTCACTTCACCAATAGTGCACAGAAACAAGGGGCAGAGCCAAAGTTCCAGCTCAGCTCTGCCCAGGCTCCCAGGCCCACCCTCTTCCGACACTCTAAGCTTCTAAAGTCTCATCACACCCTCCAGGTAGTCATGAGCCACAGGTCTGCACATGGAAGATGCTAGTGCCCTCAGGCAGAAGACAGAGTCAGAAATCAGACTGCCAACAGGCTTGCTGCTCCAAATCTCCAAATCCCTGGGCTTCTGCACTGCTGCTCACCTCCCTGTTCTTAACGGAGAAGGGACCCGGCAATGCCCACACCCCTAAAGGCCAGCCTTTGGAAGGAGGAGGAGGGAGGGATCAACCCAAGGAGCACGTTGTAGATAAAGCAGCCTCCAAAAGTCTCAGACCAAAGCTGCAATGCCATCAGACGAGCAGCTGAGCCTCCTGGCAGTTCTAGTGCTTGTTGCCACAGCGTGTCCACGAGGTCTCAATAGAGCTTCACAGACGTGGTCTTTTCCAAATACAGAGTTCTCTTTTAAGCACCCTCACTCCACCCCCTGCAACTCCAAATGCTGCTCTGGGCTGGTTTTTCATCCCTTCGGGCTGACAGGAGGAAAGGTCCCAAGCTCCTGGACAAGGGTCTCTCTGAAGTGCTGCGCTTTGCCCAAAGAAGCAAGTTGCCAGGAGAAAGTCTGACCTTTAAGGGACTCCCTCTCCGCGCTCTCCTTGGCATAGTCCAACCAGAATTGGCCACCTTACGTCTACCACCAGAAAACCAGAGGCAGAAGCTTCCCAGAAATGGGCCCCCCTCCCCTCCATCCCCAGAGGGCAGCATCCTGCCTTTCCATCTCAGAGTGATCACAATAAAACTGCAAGCATTCCTTTATAATAACAGTAATAATAATACCGCTTCCATCTGTCAAGCATCTAATTGCCAGGCAAGGTAGCTTTTATTATCCTTATTGTACTACTAATAATGGCTAACATCGTAAAACTGCTTGCTTTATGCCAGGCCCTGTAAGAAGTCCCTTTACTGCATTATTTCATTCTCTCCTCACGTCAAATCTAGGAGCAGGCAATATTATTCTCATTTCCCACCAAAGAAGTTGAGGCTCAAAGAGGATCATCAGTCAACCAGGAAGCGGAATAGCCAGGACTGGAAACTGCTTCTGTCTCACCCCAGAGATCAGACTTCTGATGGCAGCATCATCCTCAGGGCATAGTTTAAAAGAGCAATAATAATATGTCATAATGTTAAACATTAGTAAATAACATTGTCACCAGGATCCCCCAACAAAATCAGGTCATAAGGAGGACCACACCACAATGAAGAAATTCTCTCTTCCAGTCACACTGATGTCTTGATTACATGGTATTATCTGCAGTCAGTATGACATTGTTCTGGACACAACTTTCATGCATCCATTTCAGTTTTAAGTGAGCATCTATTATATTAGGTACCGGTAGAGAGCACAATGAGTAATAAAAGAAGTTCCACACCTTTGCAAACATTTGCAATCTCATGGGAGAAACAGACAATTAAATAATAAGTTAGAGTAGAGGATGATAATGAATAAGATAAGGGAAGAACATGGTGACACACGTGACACAGCTTTAGAGGGTGTGGGAGGGAAGACTTCCCAAAATGAGCAAAACCTAAGTTAAGACCTAAGATTGGCTGAGAAAGTCAGACAAGTGTCTAAGAAGAATGTTCTTGGCGAAGAGGAACGTGCATGGGAAGACCCAGAGGCAAGAGAGAAAGTGGGTAACTTTGAGAAAGAGAAAGGGGTTCCTAGAGTGTAGGGTTTGGCGGGCAGAGCAGTGAGAAATGTGAGGAAACAGGAGCCAGGTCGTGCAGGGCCTTATTAAGGACTTTGGACTCCAACCCCTGAGCAATGGGAGCCATCAAAGGCATTTGGTCAAGAACGTAACCTGATCAGATTTTCATCTTAGACAGGCCCCTCTGAGTGCAGTATGGAGAAGACCGTAAGGGATCAAGATCAGGCAGAGAGCCCAGATAGGAGGCTGTTGCAGTCGCTCAGCTAAGAGATTGTGTTGGCCTGATGGAGTAATGGCATTGGGGAGAACTGAATTAGATCAAGAGAAGCGAAGAAAAAAGGCCAGACAGACCTAGGGATGGAGAAGATGTGGGGGAGAGAGAAGGAAAGAATCAACACTGATGACCAGGTTCTGGCCAGGGCAGCTGAGTAGTCACTTGCTAGCACTGATCCTCAGAGAGACGAGAGGAAGAGCCAGCTGGGGCAGCGTGGGCCAAGGCAGAGATCAGCTTTACTCAAGTTGGGTCGCGATGCCTGTAAGACCACCAAGTGGGAAGTTGCCTACGCAGAATATGAAGGTCTGGAGCTCAGGAGAACAACCTCGACCGGAGTTATAGGTCTAGAGACATCGTTCACAGAGAAATGGTCATTGAAACCACAGGTGTATGTGAACCTACCGAGAGAAGGGATGTACTGGGAAGAGAAGCAGGCATGAGGCAGAATCCTGAAAAAAACTAAGAATTAAGGAAAGTGCTGAACAGAGGGAGCCAATGAAAGAAACTGAGGAATGATCACAGTGATAGGAGGAAAACCAGAAATTCTGGAGCCGGAGGAAGAGAAGCCTGCAAGAATGACTTCAACAGTGACAAAAGATGAGAATTAAAGGTTCTTCACTGGATATGGTGACAAAGAGGTCGCTGAGTACAGAATATAATCCAGAAGAACAGAATCTTCCCTTCCCCATTTCAAGGAAACAACGGCCTTAAGAGACAAAATAAATTACCAGAGTGAGTTATTCCGGTTCCCTGAACAGAGGCAGAGAAGAACAGGAGACCTGCCGCCATGCTGACTTGGGACGACATTCCAACTCTGCCACTTCCCAGCCGTGTGGCTGTGGCCACATCATTGCACCTCTCAGAGTCACTGATCTCCACGTGTAAAATGGGGTTAACAATAACCAACCTCAAAGGACTGTTGTGAAAATTCAAAAAGATCATGCACAGAAATTACCTGGCACATAGTAGGAGGTCAGTAAATGGGGAACTATTATTAACAAGGAGTCAATTCATTATATCTGCACATTTCTCCCTTAATTTATAGCACATAAATTTTTACCGATATTCCCACAAGGACAGGCGCTGCAAACGGCAACATTTCTCCTGCCGGTTTATAGCCTGACAGATTCACAGAATCAGCCCCCAGTGAGTAGGGTGGCTCTCCTGTAGGTACAATGTGCTTATTTCAGGCGCCACAGTGGGGCTGGGTCTTTTCAGGGGACAGAGCCAAGATGGGGGACAGAGCCAAATTTTTCAGGAAATTTGCTTCCCAGGTGGAGATGCAGAATAGACAAAGAGGCATTGCACTGAGGTCAGACTCTGGGAGTGCTGGGGCAGCCCAGGACCTGGGAAATGAAGAGGGAAAAGAATAAGGGACAGAAAGAATAAGAGGGCAGACCTAGAACATACAGCAGACACTGCAAGTGTGGCAAGGGGTGACTTAGAACAGGCATCTGGGAGCCCCAAGGGCTAGAACTGAAGACAAGGGCTAGAACAGGGCAGAGATAAAAGGTTAGAGTTAGGGAGGTGCCCATGAAAACAGGAAGGAAGAAAGAGCAGTGTCCTGGAACAAGCGGTAACAAGGTTTGAGAAATTGAATATGGACAGCAGGAGGGAAAGGGACTGACCCAAAAATGGCTGCAAAGTTACAAGAACCGTCTTAGCTCAAGCCACCAGCCCCTGTCTTTTGTTTTGTTTTGTATTTTTGTAACAGCTGTCTTGAGATATAATTCACACGCCACACAATTCACCCTCTTAGTGTATAATTCAATGGTTTTTAGCATAATCACGGAGTTGTACAACCATCACCACAATCAATTTAAGAATATTTTTTCCCTCTCCCCAAAAAGAAACTCCATACTTTTAGCCATCACTCTCCCAAAATCTCCATCTCCCCGAGACCTAGACAACTACTAATCTACTTTCTATCTCCATGGATGCTTTGCCTATTCTGGACATTTCGTATAAATGGAATCATACAATATGTGGTCTTTTGTGACTGACTTCTTTCACTTAGCGTGTTTTCAAGGTTCATCCATGTTGTAGCATGCGCCAGTATGTCATTCCTTTTATTGCTGAATAAAATTCCATTGCACAGATATACCACATTTTATCCATTCACCAGCTGATGGGCACCAGCATCTCCTGCCTGAACTACGCACCCCACCCCCATTGGTCTGCCTGCATCCAGTTTGCCCTACCACACATAACATGACTCTACCACTTAGAATCCTCTAAGGAGCCCCATTGCTTTGGGTATTAGTCCAAATGCTCAACATAGCAAGGAAGGCCCTTTAGGATCTGTCCTCAATCTCATATCCAAGACCAGACTTGCTCCCTTCTGAATTTCCAATAGCTCCTCAAAGGCACCATGTTCTCACATGCCTCCAAAACTTTGCAAGGGCTTTTCCCTCTGGAAGCTCCTTGAAAACAGGCATCTTTGGCTGGTTTTCTTGTTCATGCACCTCAAGCACCTAGATGAGTGACTGGCATAAAGTAGTTGCTCAATAAATATTTGTGCCTGCAAATGTTCTATCTCGAGAGAGTAGGCAGCCTGTAAGACGGCCTCCAATAACATCCCATGACTCAGGCCCTGTATGACCCTCCCCTTGAGTATCAGCTGGATTTAGTGACTCACTTCTAAGTAATTGAATATGACAGAAGCGACAGGATGTCACTTCCAAGATTAGATGATAAAAAACTGTTGCTTCCACCAGGGACCCTCTCACTCTCTTACACTCTTGTTTGGATCACTTATGCTAGAAGAAACCAGCAATCATGCTGTGAACAGCTCCGTGAAGAGCGCTGCATGACATGGTGACCCTCAGTCCCACAACCTGGGAGAAAATGAAGCCTGCAAACCACCATGTAAGTGGGTGTGTCAGCCAGTCCTTCAGCCCCAGTCGTCTTGAGATGAGACCTCAGGCCTGGCTGACAGCTTGACTGCAGGCAGAGAGAGACTTGGAGCCAGACGCATCTAGCTAAGCCACTCCCGGATTCCGGACCCACAGAAACTGTGAGATAATGCTTGTTTCAAGTTATGCAAAAATAGATGGGGAATAGAGATTTTGCTACTAGGAGCGGAGTGCTTATGTAACAAAAACCTAGTATGTGGGAGTGGCTTTGGAACCAAGCAATGAGCTTGGAGCAGAATGTTAGTGAAAGCTTCGAGCATCTTCAAGACAGCTGTTCATAGAATTTTGGACTTTGAAGATACTATGTTGATGGCTTGCAGGAAAGTAAAGAAAATCTTATTGAAAACTGAAATAAAGGGGATACTTGTTACATAGTAGCAGAAAACTTAGCAACACTCACCTGCAGCCAAGCAGAAAGTAGAAAATATCCCTAATGAACTGCGTAATCTAGCTTCTGAAAATGTTCCCAAGCAAAGTGTTGAAGATGCTGCCAGGTTTCTTCTTGCCACATACTGCAAATATGAGAGGAGAGAGAGAAACGGAGGAAAGGGCTGCAAACAAAAGACAGAAAGGACTTGATGGCTTGGAGACTCCTCAGCCTCCATACGTGGCAAACGAAGCTAAAATTTAGAAATGACTTCTGAGCAAAGATCAAACCCAGGACATTTCTAGGAAAACATGGCCTAAAGATAAGGCCAGGGGTGTGAATAAGTCTTGAGATGATTGCAGCCCCAACCACAGCTTGACTACAACTTCGTGGGACCCCTTGATCCAGCAGCATCCAGCATGTGGCTCCCAGATTCCTGACCCACAGAAGCTGTGAGATAAGAAGTGCTGTCTTCAGATGCAAAGTGCTAAGTGTGGGGGTAATTTGCTACACAGCAATGGGTCACTAAAACATTGAGCTTCTGGATAGGATGTCGTTTAGAGGAAAAAATGTTGTCTGATAAACAAAACTAAATAGCATCTTTTTAAAAAGGCTGAGGCCATAAGCAACAAGAGTTCATCTTCTTCCCACCAACGTGTTTTAAATACACTGACTTTCCTTAGGTAGTGGCCACAGAGGACAGAGACGTGTGGTGAGATGGATGGTTGCTGCCAGCTGGACTCACAAGTCTTTCCTCCTGAGGGGATTAAGTGGTGTGTTTTCCTGGCCAGGGGAAAGAAGAGAGGCGGGTCTCCCCTCCTTCCTGGCTCCTCACATATTCTCTTCTAGGTAAGGTGGTAAGGATTCTAGGTTCTTCCCATTCCCAGGCAATGGAGTAGAAATCTCTCGCCTTCAGCTTTCTCCTCCTCTGACTTCCCACCTCATCCCCACAGAACAAGACTCATACCCAGTGAACCAGCGTGGGCCAAGTTCTTTAAATGGGGATTTAGCAGCTGAAAAGTCAAAGAAAAGCCCCTCTCACCAGCCTTCTCTTCACACCACCCTAAGGACTTGATCCTGGGCACACTGACTTGTGCATACCTTTAAAGAACCTCACAAAGATGTGTAGGAAGAGAATATGGGAAGGATCCAGAGCACGTGATGATTCCTGCTTTGGAAAAACCTTGAGAGGTGATCTCACCCAACTTATTCTACCACGCCTCCCCCAGCACCTAAACTGTCCACAGATCTCCCTTCATGCTAAGCTGGATCCAGTTCCACTTCTGTCACTTGGACTCAAACAGCTCTGATTGATACTGCAAGCCCGTGCCCTTCCTCCACCTTCCCCTACAGCCCTGGCCGACCACGGTGGAAAGTAGCCCATGTGCCCCTGAGAATCAGGCAGGCCAAGCTCCCCAAGAAAAGACAAAACAACTTGGGAGAAACCAAATGTTCCATACATCCCTGAGGACGCCACTGGGGCTTTCAGATACAGCCGAGGACAGTCACCACATGGCACAGGGTGGTGGCAGATACACGGGACTCCTCAAGGCTGAGATAACCCAGTCCCAAACATGCCTGGTCGCTCATCCAGGAGGATGCTACCATGCCTCCTTTGTCCTCTCCCTTCTTCAGCCTGGGCCCTCAGAGGTGACAGCATTCACTCTACAGTTTGGGAGACCGGCACACACACCAAAAGTGATAGCAGCTGGGCCGGCCTCTGAGCTGTTCTCCAGGCCTGGGAGGGACCAAAATTCCCTCATCCTGATGTCAGGGCCACTCTGTGTTCCTACTGGCAGCAGACGGGCAAAGCAGGGACTGAATGTGTAGAACTGACAGATATAGTCAGGGAAAGGCTGGTAGGAAAACGCTGGAGGTTCATGGGAGGCAGGGAGCACAGGGTGGAAGGAACTAGAAGGCTTTCTCCCTATTCCTCACCTACCCCAGATTTCTAGAGAGCAGATTTTAATACCACAGTGGATTCCAATCCTGGTTCCGTGACGTCACCTTTCCGAGTCTAGGATTCCTTACCTATAAATGAGGATGCCGGTTCCTCCCTTGCTGGGTTGTTACAAGCACTAAATTAGATATTGTCTATAAAATGCTTGACACAGCAGCAGGCACAGAATAACCTATCAAAGCAGAGCCACTATTATTGGTTATTGTCATCTATTCTTTGTGCGCGTGTGCCGTGGAGATAATTACAATCATCTTCCGTACTGGGGTCGTATTTTATAATTTCCAACCTACACCACATATATTTTCTCCCTTAGTCCTCCATCAGCCCTCTGAAGGAGATTTTATTGCTGTTACTATTCCCACTCTATGAAGGAGAAAACTGAGAAGAGAGAGAGAGAGAGAGACATGGAGACAGGGAGAGGCAAGGGAAGAAATCAGAAGCAAATTGCTAATTGGTTTCTACCTACTCAGAAGTGGGTCAGGGAAAGAGCACCACACCCTCAAAGAATTCAGGCTGTGTGCGCCAACATCCTCTTTCCAATCTCAGGAAAAATAAGCAAAAAAAAGCACACCCAAAAAGAGGGAAAACAGACACTGGGATCAGAAGCTGTGGACACACATACCAGTTATGCCTCTTACACACTGATGATGTCCTCAACTGCAAAAGAGCGATAAAATTAATACCTACAAGATGGTGGCCCTGTAGGAGAGCAGAATTTGCCACCCTAAAATATGTCTCTTTGACTTGATTATTTTTGAGAACAAAAGACTCAGGTGGAAACTTTGACCTTCCCCCTAACTGCCTAAAAGATTTTAAGACAGAAGGTCTGTGCCAGGAAGCAGCTAGCACCATAGATAACCATAACATGAACTAGGTGTGTAGACAGAGAGGAACCTAGCAAGGCCCCTTTGATCAAAGGCCTCTCTGTGTCCCATGGTTTCTGCAAGGCAGGGCAAAGATTTGTTTACCAAACATTTGCTTTCCCATCTCCATGTGAATTGCCTCCCTTCTCTTTGAAGTCCCAAGGCACTACTCCCAACATCTTTTACTTTAGCTGAAGATGGTATTTATGGTGGTGGCTTTGGCCAGTTTGGAGAGTTCCTCAGTTTTCCTGGGCTCCTCACATGTATACATGTTATTAAACTTTGATTTGCTCTAGTTATCCTGTCTCATGTCAATTTAATTCTTAGATCAGCCAGAAGAACCTAGAAGAGTAAAGGAAAATTTCTTCCTTCGCTACAGACCTAATGGGGTTCAGGGCAGAACACCAGAGATGCACCACTCTGATATGCAGATTATTTTGAGCTGAAGACAATAAAGGCTCAGAAGACTCAGGAAGAACATTTGAACTTCCCTCAAACTGCCTAAAAGAATTTAACACAGAAGGTCTGTTCCAGGAAGGAGGTAATACCATAAGATAGCTATAGTATAATATAAAATAGGTGTGATAGAAAGGCATCAAGAAGCCCATTTTTGGCCCAGAAAAACTTGTTTAACAAACATTTGCATTTCCATCTCCATGTAAATTGTCTTCCTCCCCTCTGAAATCCCGAACCACTACCCCAACATCCTCCTTTGCCTTCAGCTGAAGATAGTATTTAAGGTGGCAGCTTTGGCCAGATGGCCAAGTTGCTCAGTATTCCTGGGTTTCTCCCATGTATGCAAGTTATTAAACTTGTTTGATTTTCTCCTGTTATTCTGTCTCATGTCGATTCAATTCACAGTCCAGCCAGAAGGACCTAGAGTGAGTAGAGGAATTGTCTTTCGGCCCTACAGTCCTCTGAGGATCAAATCAGATGTTAGAGGTGAAAGGGCTTTCTAACCATAGAACAGTACCTATTTTTATCATTATTGAAAAGGGTATCTTTCAAGCTCTTCTCCAGTCTCCATTTTCATCTTGCAAATTCTCAAATTACAGATTTCTCTAGTCTTACACTTTCCACGGTATTACATATCTCTATCAAAGAGCTGAATACATTACATTGTTATTATCTATTTACATATTATCTTCATTATCTATTGCCATATGAGCCCTCCCCTTAAACCATGAGCTCCAGGAAGTCAGGACTGTGCTGTGTCAACATTATGTCCAGGTCTAGCCCAGGGACTAGCATACAGTAGGTATTCAATAAGTGCTCACTGTATAAAGAAATGAATGTGTCTCCAGTTTCTCTAATTTAACATCACTCAGGACAGGTCAGAGGAACTCTAAGAGAAAGCCAAAAAGGAAATATTCTTCTCTCTCTTGGTCCCTCCATCTCTTCTCCACTTCATTGAGTCGTGCAAATTTAGAACAAGAATAATGCAGAACAAACTTTGAAACTAGTGTTTAGGAGGATGCTTTGTATTTTTAGAGACCAAAGAGGAAAATAAACGACAGCAATGTAGGACTAAGAGAAGCTGGTGAAATTTCAATGTGTGGAAATAACCAGAGGCAAGGGATTGAAATGCTATCATGGGATCCAATACACAAGGCCAGAGGGTAGAGCTCTGATGCCGAAATTGGCCACAGGGCCATGCCCTGCTGCAGACTTGTCATCACAAAGTCAGTTTAGCGTGACTGCCAGGGGCTTAGTGAGCCAGCCAGGGGTCATAGTAACTTCAACCAGGATAGAAACAAATCTGGAGGGTAGACTCTAGCCAGAAACTTTGGCCAACATTTTATCTAGCCAAAGTGATTATCCTAAAATGCATTTTTAAAACACACTCAAAGGCAAAAATTTACTTTTTAATAAATAGGGCTGGAACAAGTAGGTAACCATTTGGAAAAAAAATAAAATTAGATCCATACCTCACACCATACACAAAAATAAACCCTGAATGGATCCGAAATCTAAATGCAAAAAAATGAAACCATGCAAGTACTAGAAAAAAAGATGGGTGAGTTCCATTCTAAGCTGGAATAAGTAAAGGTTTTCTAATTATGACTCAAAATCCAGATGCAATAAAAGAAAAGATTGATCAATTTGACCATAGAAAATTTTTTAACTTTTGCATGACAAAAACACCATACAAAGTCAAAATGCAGCTAAGTGGGAGACAATATTTGCAAGCTTTATCACAGATAAAGGGCTAATTTCCCTAGCATGTACTCCTGAAAATGGGTGGAGAGACCAAAAGCCTGATAGAGAAATGGGCAAACTTGAGTAGACAATTCACAAAGAAATATATAAAAATGGCCCTTAAACATATGAAAAGACGTGCAACTTCACTCATGATTGGGAAAATGCAAATTAAAATCATAAAGAGATAACCATGTCCCTCCTATTGGAATGGCAAAACTACAAAGATTACTAAGACATGCTTTGGGTAAGGCTAGGGTGAAACACGCCCTCTAATATGTTACTGGTGAGAATGCAGAGAGCCACACACTGCTCGAGGGGGTTGAGCAACATCTGATGAAAGTACACACGCATTTGCCTTTTGACCCAGCAATCCCAGGTCTAGGAATTCACCCCGAAGTTATATCTCCAACACTACAAAGATACATATGCAGGAGGTCATTCAGGGCAACAGCATTTACAATTGCTACATGTTGGAAACAACCTAAGTGCGCATGCACAGAAGACTGGTTGAAACGCCAGTATGTGCACACAATAGAGTGCTATGCAGTTGTAATAAAAATAAAGCCAAAACGGAGTAATTTCCAGAAAATATAGTTAAGTGAAAAGAGAAAGTGCCAAAGACTGTCTATAGTATGCCAGCTTTTATGTAAGAAAGAAGGGGACATTTTCTTGTTAAACGTATCTGCTAACTTGAGCAGAAAGTATCACCAGCAGGATAAATTAGAAACTAAAGAAATTAGTCACACACAGGGTTGAGTGGGAATGGGATCAAAGGACAGGAGGGCGGGAAAGGGAGAAAAGAGACGGGGAGTGACACTTCTCTGGATATACTTTTTTGCACAGTTTTGACTTTTAGAACTGCATTGTGTTTCACACACTCAAGAAAAAAAACAAAGTCAGAGGAGAAAAAGCAAAATGGAATGCAAATAGAAATAAATGAACCTAACTCTATTTCAAATGCGTAACATAAGCGACTTTAAGAAGGGCAATAAAAAGATCCTGCACCAGTCTCGGACATGGTATTTTGACTAGATGCCCTCAGGCTCAAGACAAAAAGAACTGTCAATAAATATTGAGCCTGCGGTCTTGGGTTTGTTTTCCACAGCGTACAGATTAGCCATTCCACAGCGATGTCGTGTGTGTTCTAGGATTCAGTAAACGAGACTGAGTTTGTTCACTGTCAGAGAAAACGGTTTCAGACACGGAATGCGGAAGGCTGGAAGGAACCCACCGGTGTTGAACGGAATCGGAGGCGTAAGTGGGAACTTCTATAAATATATAAAATATTTATAGTTTGGGAATTGCTAGATTAAACCAAATCAACAAAGTTTCCCTACTGCAGGGTTTCTCTGGGTCTTTAATTTCCTCATACATACTCTGAATCTCCCGCAGAGGATATAATACTCCGTGGTTTCCAAAAGTATTTGACCATGGAACACTTTCCCATGGGGTATGACACAGGACTAAAGCTCATCCGACAGCTTTCAAGATGGGCAGAACCAGGCTGGCAGTTCGGGCGCTTCCTAGCTGGGAGATTTGAGCAAGCTCCTTTCATCTGCAAAAACTGGGGGAAATGTGAGTTCTGAGAGGTATGGTGAAAGTTAAATGAGATCGCAGCAACTTATTAATTTTTCACTTTTCTCTTTCTCTTCTCTCCCCATTCTCCTTCTCTTTCCCTCCCTCCTTTCCTTTAATGCTCCCATCTTATCCCCTCAGGGAGCCAGTTCCCACGAGCCAGCTTCCACACAGAGCCCCTGGTAGGACTGACAGTGCCGAGAGTACAAATGACCAGGCCAGCCCGCCTGAAAGCAATTAGCTTTGTGGAACGCTGTGGCCTTTTCTTTCCTCTTTTTGAAACTGGCTCTGCCTGAGCCCAGCACCTGGGTGACAAGCTGGATTTTATTTAAGAAGCCAAAAGAAAAGGGGAAAAAAAGACGTGGAGGGCAACTAGCATGGCTTGCAGAAAATTAGAGGCCCCTCATTCTGGTCTTCAGGAGGCAGGAAGGTGGCAAGCGGAGGGCAGAAGGGTCACCCTGACCTTCCCAGCTACATAGACGCTGTTTTCCTCATGGAGGTGAAGAGCTTCTTTCTCGTGGATTAGCTTAGTCTTGGCTGGAGGGATCTAGGTCATGGGTTGCAGGATGAGCAGGCAGCTCTGATTGGCTGGGAAACCCCCAACCAATTTTAAGTGAATTTAAACCAAGCCAAACCCAGAGGAGGCCACGTCCTCTGAGAGTTGGGGACACGGTTGGAGAAGGGAAGGTGGAGATGAGTCCACTGGGATTTCTGATTTCTGAGAGTTTTATATCCTCCGTGGGTAATAACCCAGGCCCGCCTGCAGGTTCAGCCTCAAAGCTCGATGATTCCCCAAATGGGGATGAAAAATCCCTGGGAGGTCCCCTGGCAGCAGAACAAAGGGAGAAGGACCAGATCCGCCCGAGGGGCCAGACAGAGTGGCTCAAGTGACCAAGACCAATTCCATCCTCTCCATCCCAAGGGAATGACAGCCTTGTTCCACAGACCTTCCTCTTACGGTTCCTCACAATGGCACTAATAAGATCGGCCATCTGTTGGGCACCTTCTGTGTGTCAGACACTGTGCTAAGCACTATAGTGTATATATTTATTATATTTTCCTATTTAATCCTGGTAACAGCCCTGCCAAGGAGATATTCCTTTACTTAACAAGTATTTGCCTATTGAATGCATTCTATGTGCCAGAAACTGAGCTGTAGGTACTGTTAATATCATGATGAATTTACAAATAGTGGAGGAATCCCATTCTACAGTAAGGAAACTGAGGCTCGGAGAGGTAGAGTAAGTTTTGATCAAATGGCTCCCATATACTTCAACCAGTTAATGAAGGCACCACCGCAGCCCCCCAGCCGAGGCTGTGTGTGGACAAAGAGGAAATGTCTCATTGGAAGTGGACAGCACCCTAAATATAAGCCTTCACAGGAAGTTATTTTCTTTCAACAAGAAACTGAACTTCTTTTCTATCGCGAGGACAGGTTCTCCTGTTAGACAAGCAATGATTTGTCCATTACTTAATAATAAATAAGATGGTCAGCAAGAGTTTCCTGAGTAAGACTTTTAGACAGCACGTGTAACCACTCCGCCTCCACACCTAGGGGAAGCCCAGCGGATGTGAGAAGAAAAGAGAAACTGAGGCACAAAAGTGCTGAGTAATTGTCTTCCTTTGATCAGAATCACATCTAGAATCTCGTCCATCCAGAATCACAAAGTGCTAGAACCAGAAAGAGGATTCATGCACTCCTAAAGAACACCGTGTGGATGCCTCCCCAGTGTCCATCCGCTTCTCTGGGTAAGAAATCCCAATTTTCACAAAGAAAGCCACATGTCCCTTTTGTAGCCCATTTACTTTGGAGAAGCTGGTGTTGTTCCGGCTCCAATCAGGCATCCCATTCCCTGCCTCAGTTATGGATTCAGAGATGGGGATGCTGTTGACGGGTGAGTGTTCTCCAATGAGGTGCAGGCAGATGTCTGATAAACTTCTAGAAAAGAAGTACCAGTGCTCTTCTGAGACAGTGTCCTCCCTTTGGCTTTGGAAGAGGAAGCAAGGTGTCCCTTGCCTCAAAGATGAAGCTCTATAGAAGGCAAAGCAGACAGCCTGAAAGAAACTGAGTCTTGAGCACCTCACTGAACCACTGAGCCAGCTGGAAGCTCACCCTCACTGTGAATTTTGCAGTAAACCCCCTGTATGGCTTAACCCAATTTTAGTTGGGTTATACGGCACAGAGGAACAGTGGCCAATATGAAGCCAAACTTGTCCTCCTTACATGTAAAGAAACTGAGGCCCTCACAGGTCCAAGGACATGCTCAAGGTCACACATCGGGGTTGGGGGGGGAGAGTCAAATTCTTTCTGGAAGTCTCCAGAAGGAAGAACACGATTCTAATTTGGAATTTCCCTAAAAATGAACTTCTACCACGGATTTCCTGTGGGGAAGAACATTCCAAAGTTGGAGATACCCAGTAATAAAATAGGGTGCCCTTGAGGAAGTTAGATTCCCCATCATAAGAAAGGTTCAAGCAGAAAGACAAAAAGACTCAATGGCAGAGTTGCAGAGCGAGTTTAGGTCTCACGGAGATGGCTTGTCTGCATGTCCCTGACTGCATGGGCTGGAAGGGATTCCAGAAGCCACCGTGTTGGTACCTAAGAGTTCTTTCAACATGGAGGCTGTCAGCAGAACTAGGACAAGCACCCTGAATCTCTGACTCCTAGTCCAGGACTCTGCCTACCGTGACACCCAAGTTGTCCTAAAGAAGTGTGATGTGCAAGGGGTGTCAGCAATAATGGGAGGCAGCCTAGTGTCGTGGCTAAGAGAATCGGCAGTGGAAATAGAGCTGGCCCTTAGACATATGAAAAGATACCCAATCTCATGCATAATAAGAGAAATGCATACTGAAACTGCACTTACATACCACTTTTTAAATCTGTCCGATGGCAGAAACCCACAGGTTGACAAGCTGTTCAGTTGATGAGGCTGAGCAGAAAGAGACACTGTCAAACTTGCTGGTGGAGCGCATATTGGTATAAGCACTGTGGAAGATGGTTTGGTAGTATTATAAAAAATACAAATGCGTGGCAGGCCTGGTGGCATAGTGGTTAAGTTGGCAAGCTCTGCTTTGGTGGCCCCAGGTTCACAGGTTCAGATACCGGGCATGGACCTACACACCGCTCATCAAGCCATGCTGTGGCAGCATCCCACATACAAAATAGAGGAAGATTGGCACAGACGTTAGCTCAGCAACAATCTTCCTCAAGCAAAAAGAGGAAGATTGGCAAGGGTTGTTGGCTCAGGGCAAATCTTCCTCACCAAAAAAAATAAATAAATAATTACAAATGCGTACACTCTAACTTAGCAATCCCACTTCTGGGACTCTGTCATACAGATATGCTTGCACATGGGTGGAATGACATGTATCCAAATAGAATCATTGCAGCAGTGCTTGGAATAACAAAAGATAGAAAGGTTCTATGTGTCCACCCATAGGGGACTGGGAAAGTACTGTGGTTTATCCATACGATGGAATGCTATACAGCCACAGGGGAAAAAAATGAGGACACTCTATGAATTGCTCTAGAAGGAAGTTATGTTGTTAAGGTGAAAAATTCTTGGAAAAAGGAAAATGCATAGTAGCATGTAAAATGTATTACCTTTTAGTATTTCTTATATTTGTGTGAACCCTAGAAGGAATCTGGTAGAAGTGAGGATGTGTGGTTAGAGGTTGGGAAACCGGGTGCCTGGGAGTTCCTGAGTGGATGGGAGTGAAACTGTTCACTGTTTACTCTTTTAAGATTATATAATGAAAATAAGAAAATCAAATGTTTTTATTTAACAGTTATTGTAATTTCATTATGTCCTACATATTCATTTTAAAAAATGGAAATTATAGATGTAACAGATATGGGTTTTGCCTGCTCGTCATCTCCTTGGGGAATCACTCCTCCCTAACCTTCGGTCCTTGGATTTGGGGAGACATCTGTTCCAAGCCAATCCAGTCAGAAAATTCCAACTCCCCAGCAAAAGGGTCCACTCAGAGTGGGCATAGGACCCAAGCATGGACACGTGGAGACAATTCTGGGACTCCGGCCCAAACGATCAGAAAATAAACAATCTCTTTCAAGTGAGTTTACCTTGCTGGTAGACTTTGAGTTTAGAATGGCTGTTGGCCGTCTCTGCTACCTCATGGGGAAAGCTGTGGTGGATGGTTCTCTGGGGACTCTGCCAACAGCCCAAAGTGTTTGCTTCCAGGGTTTCTTCGACGCCAGCAGACGCCAACAGAAGCCTGCTCATCAACCCGCACGACAGCCTACAAACACCAGGGAGTTAACACCCCTAGGTCCTCAACCCACAGGAGCAGAAGCCAAGGATAAACATCAATACCCCCAGGTAAACTCTCAGGCAGACATTTCTGAGAGGCTTTCTTGGCAGTCCTCAGAAGTCTGGGTCAGAGTCCAACCCCACTGCCCAAAGCAGTGACTTTGATGACATACCTGTACTGGTCAGGGTTCTCCAGAGAAATAGTACCAATAGAATATATACATAAACATGTCTAATGGGAGAGATTTATTTTAAGGAATTGGCTTATGTGATTGTGAGGTCTGGAAAGTTCAAAATCTGTAGAATGTAAAACAGTCTGAGGTCTATTTTTAATTTTTTGAGCATATAATCTAGCAGTTCCACTTCTGGGTATTGACCTGGAAAACAGTTATTGGAAAAGATATATGCATCCCTATGTTCATTGCAGCGTTATTTACAATAGCCAAGATGTGGTAGCAACCCAGGTGCCCATTTATAGATGAATGGATAAAGAAGAAGTAATATATATATATATTCGAATATTACTCGGCTGTAAAAAAAAAAATGAAATCTTGCCATTTACAACAACATGAATGGACCTAGAGGGTATTGTGACAGAGAAAGACAAATACCATATGGCTTCACTTATATGTGGAATTTGAAAACAAAACCCATGAACAAACAAAACAAAACAGAAACAGACTCATAGATACAGAGAACCAACTGGTGGTTGCCAGAGGAGAAGGGGTTGGAGGGTGGGCAAAATAGGGGAAGAGGATTAAAAGGTACAAACTGCTGGCTAAAAAATAAATAAATCATGAGGATGTAAGGTACAGCATAAGGAATATAGTTAACCATATTATAGTGAAGTTTCAGAGTAGTAACTATATAGTGGCTACTAGGGGGCAGAGAATGACTAGGACTGACTGTGATGATCAGTTTTTAATGTTTATAAATACCAGATCACTATATTGTACACCCGAAACTACCATAATGTTGTATGTAAATAATAGATCAATAAAACGATTAATGAATTTTTCAAGAAAACAAAAATCTGTAGAGTGGGTGGCAGGCTGGAGAGTCAGGTAAGAGGTGATGTTGCAGTCTCGAGTGAAATTCACAGACTGGAAGCTCAGCTGGGCTCTGTGTGTCCCGGTCTGGAGGAAGAGTTGCGTCTTCAGGAAACCTCAGTCTTTGCTCTGAACAGCCTTCAACTGATTGGATGAGGCTCACCCTTATTATGGAGGGTAATCTGCTTTACTCAAAGTCGACTGATTTAAATATTACTCACATCTGAAGAAAAGCCTTACAGCAACATCTAGACTGATGTTTGACCAAACAACTGGGCACCATAGCCTAGTCAAGTTGACAAAAAATTGCCTATCACAATACCCTTAGATTGACTTCCTCCTTCACTCATTCTCCCATTCCCTCACTCCTGCTCCCTGAAATTGCTTCCCAAGTAAGTGACCTGCACAAAGTCCTTGTCTCAGGCTCTGCTTTCAGGGGAGCCCAGCACACACCACATAGAACACTATTGGTCATTTTCCCCGGCTCAAACTTGTCATACATTTCATTATTTAACCAGTTCTTTTTTTTATTTTTTTGCAGAGGAAGATTCACGCTGACCTAACGTCTGTTGCCAATCTTCCTCTTTTTGCTTGAAGAAGATTTGCCCTGAACTAACATCTGTGCCAGTCTTCCTCTGTTCTGTATGGCCACAGCATGGCCACTGACAAGTTCCGCACCCATGAACCAAACCCAGGCTGCCAAAGGAGAGTGCACTGAACTTAACCACTAGGCCACTGGGCAGGCCCTATTTAACCATTTCACACCTCTTTCCAATGTCCTTCAAATGCACTTTGATTATACAAATGTAACATAATTATTAATTACATACAATACAAAGCAGTATCATATAAGTGAGTGCTCAAGTCTATAAATATCGTGACTATTTAGAAAAGAGGGCAATTCCTGCGGGCTGTCATGGTCAGAAAAGGTTTTAAAAAGGAGGAGAAATGTTTTCTGATCTTGCAGGATGAAGAAGATTCGGATAGGTGGAAAAGAGAGGGACGGTGCCTCCCACAGGAGAGGGGCCACCTGACACAGTTGACCATTAGTGAACCCGAGCTCCGTGCCCACCACTTTTCTAAGCATTGTTTATGGATTAACTCATTTAATCCTCATAATAACTTTGTGAAGTACCTGTATTATTTACACTGTATAGACAAGGAAACAGATATAGAGAAGTTTAAGAAACTTGCCCAAGGTCCCATGGAGCTGGGATTCCAACCCAGCCGGCCAACGCCAGGTCCCACACTGGCAACTCCACCATTCTCGTTAGGCTGTCATGTGTCTCTTTTGAGCTGAGCTGAGGAGCTAGGTTTTCAGTTTTGTTTTAATTGTGGTAAAATACACATAACATAAAATTTACAATCTTAGCCATTTTTAAGTGTAAAGTTCAGCAGTGTTAAGTTTATTCACGTTGTTGTGTAACCAATCTCCAGAAATTTTTCACCTTGCAAAACTGAAACTTTATACCCATTAAACAACAACTTTCCATTTCCCCTCCCCCAGGAAGCCCCTGGCAACCACCATTCTGCATTCTGTTCCTATGAGTTTACTAATCTAGAGATCTCATACAAGTGGCATTGTACAGTATTCATCCTTTTGTGTCTGCTTTTGTCAATTAGCATGATGTCTTCAAGATTCATCTATTTTGTAGCATGTATCAGAATTTGCTTCCTTTTTAAGGCTAAATAACATTTTGTTGTATGTATATACCGCATTTTGTTTATCCATTCATCAGCTGGTGGACATCTGGGTTGCTTCCACCTTTCACCTAGCGTGAATAACGCTGCTATGAATATGGACATGCAAATGTCTGTTCAAGACCCTCTTTCAATTCTTTTGGCTATATATCCAGAAGTGGAATTGATGGATCATATGGTAATTCTAGTTTTAATTTGTTGAGGGACGGCTATCCTGTTTTCTATAGCAGCTGTACTATTCTATATTCCCAACACCAGGGCACCAGGGTTCCAATTTCTCCACATCCCCAGAGGAGCTAGGTTTGGACCCTTCTGATACGAAGGCAGGACATCTGAGTAGAACTGTCCAGGAGACAGCTGGAGACACCGACCATGACTCAGGTGAGAGGACGTACTGCTGACAGATTTGGAATGTATCCGGCGAGAAATGGGAGAAGCCATGAAAGATCAAAGAGTTCACTGATGACAGCGGAGGAAGGAGAGCAGGAGATGGGGACTAAGTCTTGGGGAATGGCCCAGTTGGATGGCACATTAATTGGCAAATGGCAGCTGCTAAATGTTTTTTAAAAACTCGTGCTCTCTGTTAAACATTCCCCTGCAGTCCCCGGATTTGCTTAGCCAACCCTTTTGCATATTAAAATAAATACCAACTTCTCTCTGATGGAGTTACTCAAAATCAAAATTAGAGACTCTGGTGATAGTTAACATCTGTAGAGGTTTTTATTTTTCATATATGTAATCCTTATAACAACCCTGTGGCGTAGACATTATTATTCCTCCTGTATAATCTTCTGGGGGGTGGGGGTAGACAGGAGCACCTCCAAGAGAGGGACAAGCTCTCCTGGCCTTGTTGCATACTCCCACCCAGGGGGCAATTAGAAGGGAATTTCTAGACTTCGGGCGCTGACAATGATGTGTCTGCCAGTTGGCAGGGATAGCGTGCATTTAAAGTGTATGCACAAAGATCAGAGGTTGTCAGGGGTCTGGGGAGAGGCAAGGACGAATAGGTGGAAAACAGGGAATTGTTGGAGCAGAAAATCTATTCTGTGTGAACCCTAACGTAAACGATGCACTTTAGTTCATAATAACTAACCCAGACTTATAAGTTGTGGAGCCAGGACTGAAACTCAGATCTTCCGATGCTAGAGTCTAATTCTTTCTATTATTCCATCCCACATCTCTAGAGGAATAAGGTCTTCTTTGATATTTAAATTTTTTTTCCAGCTTCCGAAGCTTCTAGTTCTCTAACCACTAACTAGCAGTCAATTACAGGGCGCGCACACGTGTGGGCGCATGCATGCACGATAACGTTTGAGTGTGCTTCACCCAGATCCTGTGGCTTTCCAGCTCCTTAAGTCAAACTTTTAATGTGGGGCAGGACTGTGTCCCCAGGGCTAGCCTTCCACAGAATTATACGAAGAAACACACCGAGAAAACCAAGGCTAGGGTCAGCACAGGGAGATTAAATCACATAGAGATACCCAGGGCTTTATGTCCTTGAAGAGAATGATCTTCCTGTTCGTGGAGGAAGAACAAGATGGATTCAGTCATTCGGTAAACATTTACTGGGGCCTTGGGAAACATAGATGAGTAAGATACAGTCCTTGTCCTCCAACAATTCACTGTCTCAAGGGTAGGGTGGGTAAGGCGAGTTAACATATAATTACGTGCAGGGTAATACCCAAAATATTTTACGACTGGAAGAGTATGGAGGCCAACCAATCGGAATGGATGCTCCACCATTCAGAACACACTCCAGCCATAAGTAAGCCACCTGGACACTCTCATATGTATGAGTCAGCTCGGGCTGCCATCAGTACCGTAGATTGGAGGCTTGCACAACAATGAGCATGTACTCAACACGAGTGAACTGTACACTTAAAAATGGTTAAGATGGTATGTTTTATGTTTTGTGTATTTTGCCACAATGAAAAATTAAAAAAAAATTTTTTAAGTAAGGGAGTGGTCAACAGGGTTGAATTCTGCTGGGAGGTCCAGAGAGATAAGAAGAAGACAAGTGCCCTGGCCTTATGGACAAGGAGGCTGCGGGTAAGGCTGCAGGAGCAGCAGTGGGGCTGAGCAACCCCATGCCGGTGGTTTTGGGAGAGAGTAGGAGATGAGGAGATGGAAAGCCAAGAAACTTCCCTGAGAAGGAAGGACGAGATGTGTCCACAGCTAAGGGAGGATGGGGCTGTGGGAAGGGCCTTTTTCCCTTCTTTATTAAATTCCTCTTTAAAACTGCAAAATTAGAGCATGCTCACCAAAACCAGTTACACAATACTTCAACCCACAGAGAAAACACAAATGATCCTCCCTACCCACCTCCACTCCAAGCCAGATTACTTCTGTTAACAGCCCAATGGTGCTTCGGCATCTTCTTCATGCTTAGGCTGACTTTATTCGTGTGTAGTGTGTGCAAAGGCCCTGAGACAGAAGCAGGCCAGGTTCAAGGAAAAGTCTGTGTCTTTGGGGAACGTGAGCAAGGAGGACAGAGGTAGCCTAGGGAGGTAGAAGTGAGGTCATGTGAAACCCGTGATCCTGTATTTTATTCCAAGTGTGCTAAGAAGTGAAGGGAGGATCTGCGTAGGGGAGATATGATCTGTATTATGTCCTCAGGGATTACTCTGACTGCCGGGTGAAGAAGAGACAACAGCAAGGGTTGAAGTAGGGAGACTAACTAGGAAGCCATAGCAGAAGTCCTGGTGAGGAACATGGTGGCTTGGCCCAAGATGGCAGCGTCGGGGTGTTGAGAAGTGGCTGGATTCAGAAGATATTTTGAAGAGAAAGATGACAGCACTTGCCCCTGAATTGTGCCAGTTTATCAGAGTGGTTAAGAAAAGTCCCCAAACTCAGACAGCTTGGAAGAGATGGAGCTGGGATTCAAGCTCAGTTCATCATTAGAGTGGAACACTGAACGAGTGTCCCTACCCTCACGAAGCCCACATTCTAACCAGGGAGAGCCAGTGTACACAGCAGGCACGACCCTGAAGCCAGGTGGTCGTGGTCACATCCCAGCTCTGCTCCTTAGCAGCTGTGTGACCTTGGGCAAGTTACTTGACCTCTGTATGCCTCAATGTCCCCATGTGTGAAATATATATATATCTTCTCCTGGTTCCTGGCACAGAGCTCCTAAAAATGTAATTTCCTAAGTGATAAGAGCAGTAGGAGCATCTTTTGTTCTAATATTTGGTCTTTGACACAGGAGTCCTAAGTCCCGTGAATGTCCTGGGTGATAGGAGTGTCTTTTGCTGAATGAGGTGACTCTTGGTGGGCTCCTGCATTGCTTCAGGATGCAGGCTGGCCACCAGAAAGACCAAGCCATGATTAGAAGCTTAGAACTTTCAGCCCCACCCTCATCCTCTGGGAAGGGGAGAGGGGCTGGAGATTGAGTTCATGATCCATCGTGCCTGCGTGATGAAGTCTCCATAAAAATCCCAAAAGTACAGGATTCAGAGAGCTTCTGGGTTGGTGAACACATTGATGCGCTGGGAAGGTGGCGCACCTCCACTCCACGGGGACAGAAACTCCCGCACCTGGGACCCTTCCAGACCTCACGCTATGTACCTCTGCATCTGGCTGTTTGTCTGTATCCTGTATCATATCCTTTACTATATAATAAACTGGTAAACGTGTTTCCCTGAGTTCTCTGAGCTGTTCTAGCAAATGATTGAACCCAAAGAGGGGGTCGTGGGAACCTCTGATTTATAGGTGGTTGATCAGAAGCATAGGCAATAACCTGAACTTGCAACAGGTGTCTGGGCCGGGAGGGACAGTCCTGTGGGGCTGGGCCCTTAACCTGTGGGGTCTGTCCTAACTCCAGCAGGTGTCAGAACTGAATTGAACTGTAGGACACCCAGCTGGTGTCAGAGAATTGGTTGGTGTGGAAAAACAGCACGTGTGGTGTCAGAAGTGTTGTGCGTGTGAGAGTAGAGGAGAAATACAGGAGCGTTTTTTCCAACTCTTCAGGTCTAAGAGGGAAATCGTCATCCTCATTGCTACCTCATTGCCTGCCGTGAAGAATAAATGAGCTCGTATACAAAAAGGGCTCGGAACAGTACTTGGCACAGTAGGACACCCTTTATAAATGTTAGGTAAGATTACTGCAGAGGTCAAGTTCCTAACCATTATGCTATTGGGCCTCAGTTTTAATTTCCCATCCTGACAATGCAAATTAACAATGAATTTCTTCCTTTGTTCTGCCAAATTGAGAATGTAATGTTGAGGGCTCACCAATGGCAATTGACTCTATAGATACGAGAAGTGAGAATTAATAATAATAATAAATAGTAATTAACATCTGTTAATTAGAAAAGTTGCCATATATGTCTAGGTATATAAATGCATTGAAATAAAATGGTAAAGATCAACCCCAAAATGATGACACTGCATGGACAGATCACGATGGGATTAGGGGTAATATTTGGTTTCTTTTCATGTTCCTTTTTTTTCAGTTCTCCGTAATGCATCTGGATTCATTTCCTAATCATAAAAGCAACCATAAAAGTTATTTTTTAAAGTAATCTCTGGGCAAAGGATTTGTAAGCCCAAAGGAAACTGGAATGCACCCAGGTTCGTTCCCTTTTGGTTTCATCTGAGGACGTGCCCTGAGAAATGAAAAAACACCAACTCTTCACCATCGTGCCAAGGTGAGGCCACAGAGGGACAGCTCAGAAGTGGCTTCTGACCCCAGGCAGCCCTGAGCCAGGGAAGAGCGGGAGAGCAGCAGCTGCCGGCCAGCTCTGCAGAGAATCCTCGCTCTCGAAGAAAGTGGGGCGCAGGGCGGCGAGGTTGGGAGAGCTGACAGCACGGCCTAACCCTGAACCACACAAGGCCAGACTCGCCTAATTAATCATATTAATCGCAAAGAAGGAGCTTTAAGCAAAAAGGCACACTGAACCCATCGTGCAACTAAAGAATATTCAAGCTTAGAAACCCCCCAGTCCAGCTGCCTCGTCAGGCTGCTCCACCTGCAATAAAACTCAAAAACTCTCCGGGTCAAGACTTCTTTGCTTCCGCTCCGCACGGAGCCTCGCACAGGCCCAGGTCCACAGGAAACGCCGTGCTTTGGTTATTTTAATCTATATCTCTTGTTTTCCCTCAGCAGCATCTATCGCTCCTTTTCCCCGTAAAAATCCCCCAGCATCCCTCCCAACTCTTGGCAGCCTGTCAATCAAGGTGACTTCCCTTCCCCTGCCCAGGAGGCGGGCACTGACCCTCAGCTAAGCCAACCAGATGCTTTCTGCCTTCAATAGGGTCCGAGTGGATCCTGCCACCTCCCCATGGCTCCCTCCCTCCCCACCCCCAACAAGCCTTTTCATGGAGTCAGATATTACCCAAATCCCTGGAACTGAGCTGGTCCTTATCCTTTCAGAGACCTGGTTCTGCCGCTTTTCTCCACTTCTGAGAGTACCCCAAGATCCTTCCAATAGAGCCCATTTTTTAATTTAAGAAAGCCAGAGTTCTGTTTCTGTTGCTTGTACCCAAAGGACCCAAACTATGCTATTCAGCATCAAGAAGAAACTTAAGTAAAAACAATGAAAATAATTAACATTGATTTGGCTATCGCTATTAATAAATTACTTTCATCCCCATTGTCTCCTTTGGACTTCCAGCAAACCAGTCGCTCAGAGAGGTTCAGTGCCTTGCCCAAGGCCACACAGCTAGTAAGGGACCAAAGGATGGCTTCAAACTAGCTCTTCAGCCTGCCAGACCAGAAGCTCCACAGCCTGGAGGGGACCCTCTCTTGCATCACCCCTCCTCACCCCAGTCAGTCCTTCCCTGGCTTTGAATTTTTCTCTACTTTTCGGTTGCGAGTAGGTAGCTTACAAATTCGTCAAGGACAGGAAGAAACTCTTTCTCTTGCCACTTCTTTTCCAGGCCAGGCCTCCTCTGGGAGTCTAAGTGCTCAGACCCCGTGCAAGTTCTTGACGCTAGGACCTCTCATGAAAAGCGGAGTGAGCAAACGGGCAGACCTCAGGCTTCGGGAGCACTCATGCTGCAAATATCTGGTCCTCAGGGCACAGTGGTGAAGAATGCAGACGGAAACCTTGCATTCTAGGGGAAAAGATCTTCTACAGGTGCACAAATAAATATATAATACAATACCAGGTAGTGACAAATGCCCTGATGATAAAGCAGAGTGAAGGGCTGGAGAGCGGAGTTTTGCATAGACAAGCGCGTTCTATCAGAGATTGCACTGAGGCGAGAGAGCAAACCAGGTGAATATCTGGGGAAGAGAGTCCAGCTGAGCCACAGAGGGCACGGAGGGGCTTCTGGTGTGCAAGGAACTGCGTGGAGGCCCGTGCTGCTGGCTGAAGGGGGCTGAGGGCGGAGCTGGCAAAGCAGGCAGAGGCCAGAGGAGGCAAGACCACGAGGGTCTTGGTAAGGACTTCGAATTTGGTCCCAAGTGTGATGGGAAGCCGTGGGAGGGTTGTGTGAAGAGACTAGCATAGTCTGATTCTATTTTAAAAAATCATTCTAGCGGGGGGAAACAACCCAACTGGCCATCAATGCATGAATGGAAAAACGAAATGTGGTGGATCCATACGATGGAATATTGGTTCAGCCATAAACAGGAATCAAGTACTGATACATGCCAGACACAAAAACACACACTATGGGATTCCACTTATGTGAAAGATCCAGAATAGGCAATGGACTTCCACAGAGACAGAAAGCAGATTAGCGGTTGCCAAAGGGAGAGGGGATGGGGAGTGACCATTTAATGGGGATACAGGATCTCCTTTTGGGGGTGAGGAAAATGTTCTGGAATTAGATAGTGATGATGGTACACAACACCATAACTGTAAATGCCACTGAACTGTACGCTTTAAAATTATCAAAATGGTGAATTTCATGTCCTGAGTATTTTATCACAATTTAAAAATAATAAAAAATAAACAGCTCACCTGGCTTACATGTGCAGAGAAGGGCTGGAGAAAGAATAAAACAGAGACCAGCAGGGAAGTTCATGCCGGCTCTGCCTCAGGGTTAGGCTCATTCCTTCCCCTCTCCAAGCCTCAAATCCTTCACCGGTAAAAATGGAAACTCTCACAGGCCCTACCTCTTGGGCTCGGCGAGAGGAGTGGTCCATTACTTTTGAAGCGACCCAGGGCTCAGTCCATGGACCTTTCTTCTTTTCAACTCAGACTCAACCCCGTGGAGATCTCGTCCAGTCTCACGGCTTTAAGTTCCATCTCCCAACTCGTCTGCAGCCACCTGCCTCCCTGAACTCAGCTGCTGACGCCGCATCTCCACTTCAGTTTCTAATGGGCACCACCAGCTTCACGTGTCCAAAGCAAACCGTTGATCTCCGCCCCGCCCCTCGCGTTTGACCTTGCTCCCTATGTCTGTAAATGAAAACTCCATCCGGGGGCCGGCCCGGTGGCCAAGCAGTTAAAGTTCCACGCACTCAGCTTCGGCGGCCCTGGGTTCATGGGTTTGGATCCCAAGCATGGACCTTCTCCACTCATCAGCCATGCCGTGGATCCCACACACAAAATAGAAGACTGGTGCAGATGTTAGCTCAGGGGAATCTTTCTCACCAAAAAAACCTCCATCCTTCAGATGGAGGCCAAGTATCCAGGAGTCCTGGACTTACCTCTCTCGCGCCCTCCTCATTCAATCAGTAAATGCAGCCGACTATGTCTTCAAAATATATCCAGAATCCCACCGCTTCTGGTCCAAGCCACCATCACCTCCCACCTGGATTACTGTAATAGCCTCCTGGTCCCCCCAGCTTCTGCCGTTGGGCCCCCTTTAACCTATTCTCAACACTACAAGGAGAGACCCTGTTATAGGTGAGATCACGGAGATCCCCAGCCAGCCCTCCAACAGCTTCACATCTTATTCAGAACAAAAGCCAAATTCCTTACCTTGGCCTACAAGGCTTTACATGACAAGCGCCGCTTAGCTCTCTGGCCTCATCTCCTGCCACTCTCCTGGCTGGTGGTGCTTCAGCCATCTCCTTGCTGCTCCTTGAACAAACGCTTAAGACCCTCACACTTGTCCCTTCCACCTGGCTCTTCTCCCAGATACCCATGTGGCTCACACCCTCACGTGTTCCATGTCTACACTCCAAGGAGATCTTCTCTGATGCCCCTTCAGGACTGCCAGATAAAGCACAGGACCCCCAGTTAAGTTTGCATTTCAGATAAACAAGGAGTAACCTTTTAGCATAAGTACGTATCATGCAGTATTTGGGACTTTTTTTACATTGGATATACTTAAAAATTATCTATTGTTGGGCTGGCCCAGTGGCCGAGTGGTTAAGTTCGCATGCTCCGCCTCAGAGGCCCAGGGTTTCGCCGGTTCAGATCCTGGCCGCGGACCTAGCACTGCTCATGAGACGGTGGTGAGGCAGCGTCCCACAGAGCACAACCAGAAGGACCCACAACTAGAATATACAACTATGTACTGGGGGACTTTGGGGAGAAGAAGGAAAAAGAAAAGATTGGCAACAGATACCAGCTCATGGTCAATCTTTAAAATAAAAATATCTATTGTTTATCTGAAATGCAAATCTAACCAGGTGTCCCGTATTTTTATTTGCTAAATCTGGCAACCCTGACTAAAATTGAAACCATCACCTCGATGCTGGTAAACCCCCTTCCCTGCCTTTATTTTTCTCCTTAGCGTTTATCACCATTTCATGTATCATTCACATTACTTACTCACTTTATTTAGTCTGTCTACACTCGCTAGAACTGTGCTGTTCAATACAGCAGCCACTGCCCACATGTGGCCATTAAGCACTTGAAATGTGGCTAGTACTAGTGAGGAGCTGAATACTTTATTTTATTTCAATTAATTTAAATTTTAAAGTGGATAAAATTATTGAAAAATTGATTCAGTTATTGAAAAACTTTTAAGTGTGTTTAGAACAACTTGCATAAGAGAATGTACTTTTTCAACTATAAATTTTATGAAATCAAAATACAGATCATGTATTTCCAATGAAAATTTAGCATTTAAATTGAAATGTGCCAAAGTGTAAATTACACATCAAATTTTGAAGACTTAGAACAGGAGAAAAAGAATGCAAAATATTAATAACTTTTTATATTGATTACATGCTGAAATGATAATATTGAGGGTATGTTAGAGCACATATACTGTTAGAATTAATTTCACTTGTTTCTCCTTTATTAATGTGGCTTCTAGAAATTTTTTAATTGCCTATGTGGCTCACATATTTCTTTTGGACAGCGCTGCACGAGAAGGCAGGCTCCTTCTGGGTCCAGTTCCCCTGGAGCAGAGCTGAGACCAGACTTGGGGACCTACAGTTTATTCTGGAATGTGATACCAGAAGAGAAGGAAGGGACTGGGGATAGTGAGAAAGAAGTAAAAGTCAATATGAGTGTTCATTATCGAGGACGCTGTGGTAACGGGGAGTCTACTCCATGGGGACTTCCTGAAATGTTACAGGAAATGCCTTCCATAATTGTCTCCTTAGAGACAGGAAGCTGAGCCTTTATCCACCAGCTCCCGGCCCCATGACTGCACGTTGAGGGCTCTCCCGGGGTGTTCACTCTTTCACACTTGTGGGTTGCACTTGTTCATGGGACGAAGAAGTTTGCACTGCTTTGGAAAACAGCAGAAAACCCCCTAGTTTGAGTCTTCGGTAGGACGTTGGCAGTCTGAGGCCAGAGAGCTTGCGAGAGACTGTCCACCACATCTACAGCTGAAATCAGAGGAGCACCAAGGGGACGTGCTGGGCACAACAGGGGAAGTTGTCTTATTCAGCTCTTAATCCCCAAAGCCTAGAACAGTGCCTGGAACATAATAGACGATCCATAAATAATTTTGTGAAAAATGAATAAAAATATCTGCATTCAAAAATCTGCTGCTGTGTGCTCAGTATATAATTGATCAGTAAATAACAGTTCTTTTCACTATTTTCTGTTTGACTGCCAACTCAGAATTCCTGGCTTCAAATTTCACTAGTTTTTTTGACCAGAAATTGCTCCTCTCACTTCTTAATAAACAATAAATACCATCACCTCAACCTTCTCCTGGACGTCATGGCAACAAGTCTTCTGCGCCTTCCTCCGCAAGACCTAAGGCGGCAGACAGGGCTGAGAACTTGGAGTATGACTCCCCCGACAAGAAACAGTCTGCCCCTTCAACCAGCCTTCTTTGGACATCAATGTCAAAGGGGACAGGACAGCTTGGGGTGTTTATTCCCAGCCCGTAAAAGACACAGAGTGAATGTCATTCTCTCTCCTCTTTAGCACCTCCTCTATTCCTTTGTGCACAGAGCAAGTGCTAATAAATGCTTACTAACACCTTCCAAGCTTCCATGGAAAGGATCCACGGCTGCTGTAAACCCACTGCCTACCAGCACCCCAGCATCCACAGATGACCAGCCCCTGGGAAAGTCCCTATACTGCCAAGTTCCAGGAAGCACCGACAATACTGCACGTGCTTATAGGCGTAAAAAGGGTAATTTGCTACTTGTAGGGACAAGCCTTTCTTGGATGTTAATTTATCTCTTTAACTGAGGCAGTACAGTTTCTGCTCCTAATCAAGGCCCATAATTATCTGCACCTCTTACTGCTGCTTACAACATTCGTCTCCTGCAAGACCGACCTTCTAGCTGTAGTTACAGAAAAGCTATTCCTCCAGCTTCACTGAGAGGCAGTTCTCGTTTCCTGGAGGACCCCGGTATCCTCGCAGCAGGTGAAACCAAAGGGTGAATGAGTGATTCTGACCCTCCCAATGGGTAGAAGGATGCAGGGAGAAAGGAAGAGGAGGAGACTCAACTAAGGAAAGAAAACATGTAGAAAACGATTCCACCATAGAGACTTGTCAAGCAAAATTATCTCAGAAAATGTGGCTTTAAGATCTGGAGGCTCTGGCCCAGCCAAAGTCAAATGATCACCGTCTCCTATTTCATCTTCCTGGGCACATGGGAAAACTACGTTTCCCAGCAACCTTTGCAGTTAAGCTGCTGCCCATGTGATCAGTTCCAGCCAATGTGCTATGAGCGAAATGATATGCAGCATGCTCTTTTTTCCTGTGTCATGGCCTAATTGGAAGCCATGGGTTGAGATGGTGCATCACAAAATAGTGGAGCCCAAATCATGGAATCACTGTGGAGAGGACCGATGCCCAGGAAAGCACCAGACTGCGTGAGTCAGAGACTGAGATGCTGGGTCGATTGGCTCCTACAGCATAAACCTGGCCCATCCTGAGCAAAACGGAGACTTTCTGTTACTTCCCAATCCATATTTAAAGAGTTTTGTGAAATATTCAAGGATCCTTGGTTGAATGGGACATTTCAAAAGTTATATAGTTCAAATAAATGGGGGAAATGAGATACACACAGGGAGGTCTCATCATTCACCTAAGTGCTTGACTTTCGCCTCAGTTTCCTCCTGCGTAAAATGGGAATAAAAACAACACCTATCTCAGGGACTTATCTTGAGGTTTTTAAAAAATACTCCTTTTAACAAATACGTATAGTACTCACCATGGCCAGGCGCTGTTCTAAGATCTTTACCAACGTTAACATATTCAATCCTTGTATTAGTTTCTTAGGGCAGCTATCACTAGGTATCGTAAGACAATAGAAATTTCTTCTCTCTCAGTTCTGGAACCTAGAAGTCTGAAATCAAGGTGTCCCCAGGGCCATTCTCCATCCAAAGGCTCCGGGAAGACTCCTTCCTTGCCTCTCTCCCAGCTTCCAGCAGCTCTCGGCAGCCCCTGGCATTCCTCGGCCTGCACTGTATCACTTCGGTCTCTGCCTGCATCTTCACATGGCCTCTTCCCTCTGTCCTCTTTATGTCCGAATCTCCCTCTCCTTTCTCCTATAAAGGCACCAGCTGTTGGACGTAGGGCCCACCCTCATGCAGTATGACTCTAACCTGATTACATCTGCAAAGACCTTATTTCCAAGTAAGGTCACATTCACAGGTTGTGGAGCTTAGGACTTCAACAAAGCTTTTTGGGAGACACAATCCAACACATGCAGTCCTCCTATGAGATGGGTAGTAATATTATTCCCATTTTACACATGAGGAAACTGAACACAGAGAAGATAATATGCTTGTCGAGGGTGAGCCATCCAGCTCCAAAGTCTGTGCTTTTCTCAAGACGCTGTGATAAATGTTAGGTGTCTCATGTGCCAGGCTCAGTGCCAGTGGCTGGAGACACAAGTACGGGCAAGAGAGAATCTCTCCTTCCCCAAAATTACAGCAGAAAAGAGGGAATAAAACAATAGCCCATGTAATTCAAAGCAGAAAGCTCTAAGAGTTATCAGAGAGATTGAACAGAATGCTAAGGAAATGAGAAATTACATCACAGAGAAATAGAATCCAACCTGGACATTTAACCGGTGATGGTGGGAGCAGACGACGTGGCAGACAAAACAGCACAAGCAAAGGCAGAGGGATGGGGAAGACTGAACATGTTCTCAGCAAGAGGGAGGGAGTGAAGTGCGGCAGTGTGAAAAGTGAGATACGACGCTGGAAAAGCAAGTTGGGGCCTCATGACAGAAGGCCATACGACAGATAACAGCAGTACTAATGTAAGCGATGTTGACTGAGTTCTTCCTCTGTGGCAGGCACTTTTCATAGGTTCCCACATCATTATTTTATCAGGCTAAATTGGACTTGCTGTTTGGAATGGCTGTCATCCTTGCTAGCCTGTGAGCTCATGGAAGTACGATTTGTGTGTTTTCCACTCTGTGCTCAACCTGGCACACAGGAGATGCTCAGTGAAGGAAGGAGGCAGGGATGACCTCATCCTATATCACTGGGGAGTCACTGAAGGCTTCTGAACAGGTCTGGGATGTTACTGCAGACATGGAAGTTGAGCACGAAAACTCAGCCCAGCCATTTCTGATTTGCCCCTAACTGGGCCAATATTTATTTCATTATCCTGACAACCATGAGACAACCAGAGTTGTCTCACAGAAGCTGTGCAATTCCAGCTAAAGGCAAATAAATGATGTTCTAGATGACCAGCATAACTACATAGGAGGACTGGTCATTACTTCCTGTAGGGACTTCTAAGGTATAAGAAGCTCCAGTCCAGAACCACAGAGACAGAATAATCTAGTATGCCTTCTCACAGCATTATTTGTAATAGTAAAACATTGTAAACAACCTAAACATTGATCACTAGGGAACTAAATAAATACATTTTGGTACATCCAGTTTGCGCAATATTGTATATATACCCAACAAAAGTACAATGTAGATCTATTCGCACTTACACAAAAAATTTGCAAGCAAGGTGTCCAAGAGTATGCTGAAGGGCACCCTGGAGACTTTGTGGAATTTTTTTTCTCCCCAAAGCCCCCTGGTACATAGTTGTATATTCTTCGTTGTGAGTCCTTCTAGTTGTGGCATGTGGGACGCTGCCTCAGCGTGGTTTGATGAGCAGTGCCATGTCCGCACCCAGGATTCGAACTGACGAAACACTGAGCCGCCTGCAGCGGAGCACGCGAACTTAACCACTCGGCCATGGGTCCAGCCCCCTGTGGAATTTTTTTTAAGTGAGACCAGTTAGTGACAGTCTGATTGCTCCATTGCAGAGTTCCCATCAACCAAATGGTTCCATCCATTAACCATCCTTTGATAATTGCAAAATGGCAGCTTTCTAATTCTGTCCTTCGTTCCACATTTCTTAGCTAGAATTCTTCTACAAAGGTCTTTCCTTCATCAATAAGAGCTACTTAGTTGTCTGAACATACGCTTCATTCAGGAGAGGCAGGAGATCTGCTTAATACTTTCCTTTTATTGCCTATTTTGAGAGTAAGTTGTTGGGGTCTTAATTCTTTCCAGTGGTAACCAGCACATTTAATGGATGGTTGCTTGGTTTTTTGTGTTTTTTCAATTTCTCTTTTTTATGTATGCATTATGAATTATGGTTTTTTACATGTTAAATGTGTGTTCAGACAGTCACGTTCCTTATTCTTGCTGACGTTTAAGTTGTCTCATCTTTGGTCAATGGGAGCCACTTCATGTGAACCCCTGGGACTTTTAGATGTGACCATTAACCTTTGGTGGCTTTTTTCCTTTCCCTGATGACAGCTGCAGGTGCCCCAGACTCATGTTATGTGTTTCCTCTTCCAGCCCTGGAAGAAGCGTCCCTCTTCCAAGGAGCAGCCCTGGTTCCTTTTCAGGGGAATGGGATAGAGAACACACATAGACTTTTACTTGTAAAGGAAACTGACGAGAGTATACACAAGAAACTATTAGCAACACTCGCCTCTGGCTTAAGAAATCCGATCTGGGGTAGGCAGGAGACTTATTTTCCTTGTCTGCCCCTCGGTGCTGTTTGAATTTCTTTTACAAGGTGCATGCATTACTTTTTTTTTTTTTTAACACTGACAACTAGTTTAGAAAATAAACAATCTCTAACAGTGAAAAGATAGACCATGTCCCAGGGGAAGGGACTTTCGGGAATCACTGAGGAGCTGGGAGAGTGTATTTGTTTGCTTTGCTTTTATTTAATTAAGGAGGAGGGGAGACTGGGGATTCCTCAGCCCTGAGCTGTTTCCAGCTGCTCAGAAGTTTGTCTCTGGAAAGTGCGTCTAACTGGATGGACGTCAGTTGCCACATTTTTTCCTCTTGGTTGCTCTGTCTGTTTGTTGTTACCGTGTTTTTACAGCTTTTGGAAATGGTATGAAAGTAGAGATGGCTCATTGTTTGTTTCCTGATCTTCCCTCTCCTTATGTCCAGTCTCTCCCTGGTCACAAAACACCCACGCGCTGTCACCTTTGACCCAGGATGGCCAGGTTTTGTTTCCATGAGGTGTTTCTGGTGGATTCAAAAACAGCAGCATGGAGCCAGCCCTGTAGCGTAGTGGTTAAGTTCCTGTGCTCCGCTTCAGCGGCCCAGGGTTGGCAAGTTCAGATCCTGGGCTTGGATCTACACACCACTCATCAAGCCGTGCTATCATGTCATCCCACATACAAAACAGAGGAAGATTGGCACAGATGTTAGCTCAGGGCCAATCTTCCTCACCAAAAAAAAGAAAAAAACCCACAACAGTAGTATCCAATGAATTCTACTCTTCTTGGTGCCTTGGGAGAATCCAGGCCAGTCACTCAGGCAACAACTGGCGCTGTGTTTCTACTTTCAGCATGGTGCCCTCATTTCATGCCAGGGGCAAAACTCTGACACTGGCACTGTCCAATTGATGGCAAATTCCAGAAGAAGCAAAAACAGAGAAGGAAGACCGTGTACCCAGCGTTAAGAACACAAGCTCTGGGGCCAGAGAGATACACACGGGTTTCCGCCAACTCCAGACAAGTCACTCCACCTCTCTAAGCCTCCGTGACCTCTTCTTCAAATCACGATTCAAACAGCGCCTCTGGATACGAGGCCGGGTCTGAGGATTCAGCAAGCTCACGCTAACAAAGCCCTTAGCACAATGCCTCTCACACCAAATGATCGATGCTGGAAGTGATGTTGCTGCTTCTGCTGCTGATGGTGCTGACTTCCACGATGCTGGGCTGGTCCCTTCCTTCTCGCTCCTCCCATAACCTTGCCTCTGTTTCCATAATGCTTTCCTAGCATTGGGGTTAGCCGTGAATAAAAGAGTTTTTCAGTAGTTGTGGTGCTGATTATTGTTATTGTCGGTGTTGTTACTTTTAAATTCCAAACAATAGCTTTCCTGTATGGGGGAGAAGCACCTCGTGGGCAGTGTGGGGCGGCAACATGAGCATACCTTTATACAGACAGACCCGGGCCCTAATTCCAGATCAGCCCCTTGCTGGTGGGGTGCCCTTGGGCAAATTGTTTAATAATTCTGGGCCTCGGTTTCCTTACCTGTAAGACAGGCATCATCATCACTAATTCATTCAACTAGTTTTTATTAAGTTTTCATAGGTGCTAAATACCATGCTGGGGATATAAGAACAGAGAAAATTTAAACCGAACTGGAAAGAAATCTCCCTCTGGAGTTCTCTGCTCCAGAGAACGGTGATTAAGAGCGTGGGCTTTCAATGTAGACAGACTCTGAGCTCACAAGCTGTGTGAGCTTGGGCGAGTTCATCGCCTTTCCTCACCCTCAATTCCCCCATCTCAAAATGGCGGTGGTAAGATGGCGCCTTCCTCGTGGACGGTTTTGAGGCCTCAGTGAATCCTGATGGGAAGCCCTTAGTCCAGGGCCGGCACCAGTAGGCGCTCAGCAAGGGTTAGCTGCTATGATGATAACTCAAGTGCTGCCAGCGCCCTGTGGGAAGTTTGTGCTGGTTCCAGTGGATCATGACACAGGGAGGTCAGGGATGTGGGAGTCAGGAAAGCTTCACGGACGCTGTGATGTCTGACAGAGCCTTGAAAAGTGAATAGACGTCTGCCAAGAAGGGAAGGGAGAACCAAGTAATGCACTCCAGAAGCTACAGGGCGATCATAAAGGCAGGAGCATAGGGCACAGGCCAGGGTGGTTGGCAGGGTTGGGGTTGGGGTGGCCGTGGGGATAAGATGGGCAGAGTCAAATGCTGGCAGGAACCAGAGCACAGGGAGTCTTAGATGAAATTCCAAAAACCTTGGGCTTTATTCTAAGGGGACTAGGGAGCCATTGAGGGCCCTTTGGAGCTGAGAAATGATGCCATTAGATGATCGGCTTGTAAAGGGTCTATGGATTGCAGGGTGGAGAATGGCCTGGAAGGGAGCAAGGCTGGAGGCTGGGAGCCCAGTAAGGAGATGCTGCCACAGCCCCTGGAGAGGCGAGGAAGGGCTGCACCAGGCAGCCGCGGCGAGAGCAGAGAGCAGCGCCCTAGCCGAGCTCTGCTCCTGAAGGCACGGGCTCCCTCTGCCCCAGGATGGGTCAGGATCCCGTCTCCCTTTCTCTGCCCCCTCCACCATCTCCCTTTCCTCCCCCTGACACCCCTCACCCCTCTACTCACCCCTCTATCCTTTTTCCTTTCCTCTCCTCTCTCTCGGAACTTTGCTTAGAGCAGGGAACTGAAAAACTCAGCTTTGGTTTGATCCAGACGTGCAACATCTCAGGAGGCTGGAGCGAGAGAGAGAGAAAAAGGCAGGCACGGAGATTCACTCCAGCGTCAATTTTTCTTAAAAAAAAAAAAATTTCCTTTGGCACGAGGCCAAACCCCATGGGAAAATTTATCACCCCTTGTCCCATGGTGATTTTTCCTCCACACACCGCCTTTGGACCTCATTTTTCAGGCCACCTCTGTAGCCCAAGAGCTGACAGCTGCTGGATCACCACCTTCAATCATACCTTCCGTCCACAAAACGTGAGAGTTAAGCTTACTGCAGGTACTAGGCAGGCACTGGGCATACAGCAATGAGTAAGACACTGAGCTTACACTGGGGAGCTCACAGCACAGAGAATTCCAGTACAGGGTAACAAATCTTATGGCCGAGGTCCATATGAAACCCTGCAGGACAATCATCCTCATGACCGATTTACTGAGCTCTCACCATGTTCCGGGAGCAATGCTGGGCCCTTTCTGTGAATTACCGCAGCAAAGCCTCAGGAAACCCTGTCCGCGCTGTTTGCCACCGTGTCCTAGGCACTCAGCACAACGTCCAGCACACAGTGGGCCCTCAAGAAGCACTCCCCTGAGAAAACAGCCCTCTGAGACAGGTCTCAGTCTTGTCTCCAGCATACAGGTGAGGAAACTGATGCTCGGAGTGGAGAGGTCCCTGGTCCAAGGTCACAGAGACGGCAGCAGAGCTGGGAGTCACAGCAGGTCTGGCTCAGCCCACGGTCTTGACCGCTGTGCTGTAGGGCGGGTCATAGGAAGGAAGGGCTAAGTTGTCTTGGAGAAGGATAAGGTGGAGGATGGCTTTCCAAGGGAGGTGATGTTTGAGCAGGCCCTTGCAGAATGAGCGGGCCAGGCACACAAGCAGAGAAAGAGCATCTGGGAGGATGGGGTGGCCAAACGTCAGCTGCATCTGGAGAAGCAGCAGCAGCAGATAAGGCTGGAAAAGTAGGGAGAGGCCAGAGGATGGCGGGGGAGGCTGCGATCTCATCCTCTCCCTCCCGCTTCCCCTCCCCACCCCCCCACCCCCCCACCCCACCCCCACCCGCTTGCGGCTCTGCTCTGGAAGGCTCCTCTGAACAGCGCAGGAGCTTCCTACGCCTGCCTTTGATTTCTTTTGTAGCTGGAGTCCCAGTGCTTTGTGTTGGCTGCAACATATAATATGGAATTTCTCTCCCGAGCAATTCTTCATCTCCAGCGACCCACTGGAGGTGATTTGGGCACATGTGTGTGACATTGCAGGGGCTCAGCTGTGCAAGCCCAGGACACCCCACGGCTGCCGCCGCGCCAGCTGCCCAGCCAAGATGCTGGCGCCCCTGCCAGGGGACCGAGCCCGCCAGCCTCCCAGAGGTGGCATCAGTGATGGATCCTATTCCTTTTCCCTATTTCTCTTTTGGTCTCTCCCATGGAGAGGAGGGAGAGAGCGGGGACAGCCATGTTTTCATCAGTGTCTGTGTTTCCAGCGCTCGTGGCGTGGCTGCATCTCTCTTGGAACACAAATCACCGTCTACCTTGAGGTCATGGAAAGGTCGCAGGTCTGTATCAAAACTCGGTTGGGTTCCAGTCTCAGATCTCTGAGACGGACTGACTGTATGACCTGGCGGGGGTCGGGGGGGGGGGCATTTTAACCTCTCCTAAGGACCGGTTTCCTCATCTGCAAAATGGAAATGACAGTAATATATAACTCAGAGGGATGTTATGAGGTTTGACACTCATCCATGTAAAGCACCAGGGGTAGCTTTGGCACGTAGTAGGTGCTATGGACTGAATGTTTGCGTCCCCCAAAATTCACATACCGAAGCCCTAACCCCCATGTGACAGTATTTGAAGGTGGGGCCTTTGGGAGGTGATTAGGGTTAAATGAGGTCATGAGGGAGGGGCCTCTGTGATGGGATTAGTGCCCTAATGAGAAGAGACACCAGAGAGCTCTATCTGTCTCTCTCTCTCCACTGTGAGGGGATACAGCAAGAAGGCAGCCATCTGCAAGCCAGGATGAGGAAGCCCTCATCTGGAACCAAATCAGCCAGCACCCTGATCTTGGACTTCCAGCCTCCAGAGCTAGGAGAAATAAATTTCCGTTGTTTGAACTCCCCAGTCTGTGATACTTTGTTACAGAGCCCAAGCTAAGACAGCAGGTGCTCGGTAACTGCCAGACCATCTTGCCCGTGTCTTGTCTCCCTTCTCCTTGTGGGCGAGGTCCATCTTAAATCTTCTTTGTTTTCTCCCCTGTAATGCCAGGCAGAGTGCCTTGTGCAAATTAGACACCCCATGAATATCAGTGGAAGAATTAGAGAGTGAGGGAAATGTGCAAGTGAGTTCAAAAAGAATGAGTGAGTGAGTGATTGAAAAGCAGAGAAGCAGCCGGTGGAATCCACTGATGGAAGCAGCAGCTTCTCTTTCTCTCACGTCTTCTCCGGGCACAAACATGGGTCTACCCAGTGGGCTGACCCCTACAAGTCCCTCCCAGCTTTCCAGAAACCTTGCAGGTCAGCACAGCCCGGGCACTGCTGTGGCTCCTTGCCCCAGCACCAACCACAAAGCCTTGAAACTCGCAGCTTGCATAGAGGGTCCCCCACACCAGGCTTAATCAGGGGCCCCCACCTCTTGTTTGCAGAGAGGGTCCCCACTCCAGGTGGGAACAGAGGGGCACCCACCCCAGGCCTGCAGAGAGGAGCTCTCACTAGAAGACAGACCTGCTTAAAGTGGAAATTGCATAAAGAAAGCCCAGATTACAGTGTATTCACAGATTTTTAGCTCTGAAAAGCCCCTGGGTTCCCCAGCCCACCCCACAGCCCTGACAGTCAGAACGTTGACATCAGGGCGTTGGCAAGATGCCTTAATTTATAAATGTCTTTGTTTCCCCATCCTCAGATATCACCTCCTTAGCCCCATCTCCCTCACCCCCGCCTGCCTGAGTTTGCACAAAAACACCATTTGTGGCAGCGAGACTCCCAACCCTGGCACGGAGCCACAAAGTGAAGTAATTGCGCAATTAGAACTTAATAGCTGGATTTAATTTCGTGTTTTTTTTTTTTCTTTGCATCTCAATTGTTGAAAATGTGCAGTGCCCGCCTTCGAATGTCTGATGAGTTCCTCGTGTCTGCCCCAGGAAGGGACAGGGTTGGGAAGGGCAAGGCAAAGACAGCTGGCTGGATTTTGCATCTCAAAGAGAATTTACAAAGTTAACCTTCCCCAGTGGCTGGAGGCCAAGAAGGAGGGAGAGATTTAACTCCAAGATTTGGTAGCAAAAGATTTTTCGCTTGAGGCCGGATTTTCAGTGACTTTCGACAAAAGCTGTGCCTGAGCTTGGCAGATGTGTGGCAAATCATTGCATTAGCCACCGTGCATGGAGGACACACTATGTGCAAGGCACGATACATCATTTCCTCTAAATCCTTCCGACAGCTCTACCACCACTGTCCATCTTTTTATAATGAGGAAACTGAGGCTCAGAGAGGTCCAGTAACTTGTCCAAGGTCACACAGCTAGTTAATGATAGAACTAGAATGTGAAGGCTGGAGGTAGCTTTTTTTCACCCTCCTCTCACCAAAGGGCCGAGCACAGCACCCTAGGACCCAGTAGCCACTCCAGAAAAGATGGTGACACGTGGATCTGGAAAATGAGAGGATGGGTTCACTCTCCCACATTTCCTCTTTAAGAGGAGGGAGGCTCTGAAATCCACACCATCCACACACATCCACCCACAATGCCACGCCACAGGCCTCTCTGATCTGCCCAAATGGCACTGGGCGCAGCCTTTCGAGAGCTTCTCAACAGCTGCTGCTGCCTCCAGCCCCTTTCCCTCTAGGCCCTGGGAACATGAGACCAGCTTCCAGCACCGCAGCGTCCACCAACTTCCTGGGCATCTCCTGAGCACTAATGGTGTGAAGAGGGCACCCCACGCGGCTCAAGGACCAGCCCGGTCCTGCCTTCATCACGCACTGCTGATGGACGCCTCGGGAGCTGGAATGCTGCTGACAGCAAAAGCTCTGGGAAGGGCATTTATCTGCACGCCTGGCTCAGGGTTCCTCTGCATCTCATCCTTTTTGTGTTTATGGTGCAGTCATGAATGCTAGAACTTTTGGGGGTTCACTAGATGAAATGGGCTCCTCAGAAACCACACTACTCACTTGGCCCCCTTTTGCGCTGTGACCGTTTAAATGGAAAGTTTGGTGCCCTGACCATATTCTCCTATATCCCCGCATGAGGCCAAGCCCTCACATGTGTCAGCAAACGAGCACAGCCTGAGTCTGCACCAGGGGCTGGCAAACCGCAGCCACATCCAGCCCGCCCCCTGGTTTTGAACAGCCTTCAGATAAGGATGGTTTTTGCATTTTTCAATGCAAGAAGGGGGGAGAAAAATAGTATTCGCGACACACAAAAAATCATATGAAGTTCAAATACGAGTGTTGATAAATAAAGTTTTATTAAAACACATCCACATCCATTCATTTGCATATTATAAGTGGAATAGTTGTAACAAAGACTGTCTAGCCCACAAAGCCTGAAATATTTACTGTCTGGCCCTTAACAGGAAAAGTTTCTTAATCCCTGGTCTATACCACGTGACTTACCCATTACAGCTACTTTGTACCCTGTTCTGCACCTTCTTTCAGAACCCACTTTTCCTGCCGGGCTCAGATACCGCCGCAACAGTCAGCTCGCCTCCACCTTATGTGGAGTCTGAGCTCCAGCCCATAACGCAGTAATAGGGCGTGGCAGGTCCCTAATAGGACACTGATGGACCCAAACCTTTGCCCCCATCCCTGCCAGCAGTGAGGATGGCCCAGCGACAGAGCGTGAGCTTTCAACTTAAACCACCTGCGTATGAGGCCCAGCTTCTCCGTTCACTGCCTCCGAGGCCCTCACTCAGTGTCCCTGTAAACAGGGAATAATAGTAATACCCACAGTGCCAGGTTGGTGTAAGGATTAAGTAAAAGCATACCGGTAAAGGGCTTAGCCCAGTGCCCACCACACAGTAAACATTCAATAAATGTTAAGTTGTCGCTGCTGGGTCAGGCAGACAAGGATGTGATCCCCAAACCTTTCTCAGGAGCATTCCTCGCCTGTGTGGTCCATTTCCTTCCTCCACTTCTGTCACCCACTTTACCTCCTTTCTTTCCTCCCGCCACTCAGTTCCTGTCTTTTCTCTTAGACATTATTAACAGCTTCACTCTGTCCTTTGCTGCCACTTAAAATGTTTTGCAACTCAATTTTCCCAACTGTAAAATGGGCATGAGCTTTCGTCCTAGTCTACTTGACAGGGCTGCTGAGCAAATGAGACAAGGAAAAGGGTCCAGAGAACGGATATGCAGCATGCAGTGCCCCGTGCAGGTGTTACTCATGACGCTTAATATCTTGGAAGCAAAGGACACTTGTGTTATGGGTCAAATTATGTCCCTCAAAACGGTATATTCAAGCCCTAACCCCTGGTAGCTGTGAATGTGACCTTATTTGGAAATAAGGTCCTTGTGAACGTAATCAGGTTTAAGATGAACTCATACTGGATAAGAGTGGCTCCTAATGCAAGGACTGGCGTCCTTATAAGAAGGAGATTTAGAGACAGAGAGAAGAACGCCATGTGACAAAGGGGGCAGAGATTGGAGCCATGAGCTATTATCCAAAGAACACTAAGTATTGATGGAATGCATCAGAAGCCAGGAAGAGACAAAAGATACTTCCCTACGGCCTTCAGAGGGAGCGCAGCCCTGCCGACCCCTTGATTTCAGACTTTCAACCTCTAGAACTAGGAGAGAATACATTTCTATTGTCATAAGCCACCAGATCTGCGGTTACTTGTTATGGCAGCCTGAGAAACTAGGACAGTGTCAAGGGAACGCTTCCCGGGCCAGCTCCCCAGAGGATCCAGGTGGTACACACTGTTTACTCTGAGAGGCCACCTCCTCGCTGGGTCCCCCATCACATGAGCCCCCAGACCACACTCCACGCTGCAGGATACCGGCTCATATTTTCCTTCCACTCGATACTGTGTCTGTCTCGCCATCGGTGGCGCAGCAAACACAAGGCAGCCCGCTGCACCCGGACCTCAGCAGAGCAGATGCCAGGCGGCACGGCTGCTGACGTCAGCGGGCACTGTTCCAGGCGGTTGTGTTGGAGCAAGTCCTGCCTCGCTGCCGGCCTTTGTGTAGCTGCAAAGGAGAGAAATGAAAGAGAACCCATTGCAACCAGGGACGAGCTTCTGCCTGGTACTTGGATCTCATCAAGTCCTAGTGAAAATGAAAAATTACCTCTGATGTCCCCAGGGCTGGAGTTCATCTGTTATTAATGAAACCCACCCCAAAATAGAGCTCAGAGGCATGAAGCTTAGTCTTCTTCTTTTTTTTTTTTCTAACAGTAAAAGAAAGTATCTGTCTACTTCCCCCAGGTAGCCTTGTCCACCTCCCTGCCTATACCATTCTATTCCTTTCTCTGAGCATGTCCCTCCCCAGGCCCAGATTTAATCCAGCTCAAAGGCCACCTCCTCCATGAAGCTTTCCGGGATCCACTCCAACCAGGGCTGGCTCATGGACATGAAACCTGTGCAGTCACACAGGTCCCCGAGCTCAGAAAGACCCAGGTTTGGGTTAATACTCTGCAGTCTCCATCTTGAAATTCTTTTTATGTGTGTGTGAGGAAGATTCACCCTGAGCTAACATCTGTGCCAATCTTCCTCTATTTTGTAAATGGATGCCTCCACAGCATGGCCACTGAGTGGAGTAGGTCCGTGCCCGGGATCCAAACCCTCGAACCCAAGCCACGGAAGCAGAGGACATGGATCTTTAACCACTCAGCCATGGAGCCGGCCACACTTAATTATTTTTGAACAAGCAGATTTGTGTGTTCATTTTGCACTGGGCCTCGAAAATAATGTAGCTGGTCCTGACTCCAACCTTCTCCAGCCAACCAGACTGGACAATCTCTCCTCCCTCTTGACCCTCATAATTCTCTATTTATCAGTAAATCTCTGCATTACTCACTCCAGGACCAGTTATCAAGCACCAGTGAGGGTGTCAGACACTGTTCTGGGCAGTGAAGATTCAGCAACAAACAGGATAGCTCTGGTCCCGGCTCTTGTGGAGCTGGCAGTCCAGTGTGAGAGGGACGCAAAGAACAAAGGATTAGAATGTGTACTAGTCTGCTCCGGCTGCCGTAACAAAATACCACAGACAGGGGGGCTTAAACAACAGAAATTTACGTTCTCACAGTCCTGGAGGCTGGACGTCCAAGATCAAGGTGTCAGCAGGGTTGGTTTCTCCTGCAGCTTCTCTCCTTGGCTTGCAGAGGGCCGTCTTGTCCCTGCGTCTCCACATGGTCTTTACTCCGTGCACGTGCACTCCTGGTGTCTCTTCCTCTTCTTATAAGGACACGAGTCCTGTTGGATTAGGACCCACCAGTATGACCTCACTTAACTTTACCTCCTTAAAGGCCTTGTCTCCAAATACAGTCACCTCGGGAGTTAGGGCTCCAACAGATGAGTTGGAGGGACACAATGCAGCCCATATCACACTGTCTTGTCACAAGCCTCTGCACATGCTGTTCCGTCTACTTAAAATGCTCTTTAGGGGCCTGCTCCATGGCCGAGTGGTTAAGTTCGCACGCTCCGCTGCGGCGGCCCAGGGTTCGGATCCTGGGCGCGGACATGGCACCACTTGTCAGGCCACGTTGAGGTGGCGTCCCACATCCCACAACTAGAAGGACCTGCAACTAAAGATATACAACTGTGTACAGGGGAGGTTGGGGAGATAAAGCAGGAAAAAAAAAAAAAGATTGGCAACAGTTGTTAGCCCAGGTGCCAATCTTTAAAAAAAAAAAATGCTCTTTATTTCATAAACTCCTATGCATCTTTGGGGTCTCAGGCCTGACATTGCCACCTCTCAGAAGCCTTCCAGAGTTGCCCAGAATCCTCCACATCTCACAACCCCCCAGCACCCCAACCACCATGTCACCGGGACGTGCGATTAATGGATTCGTGTGCACCTCCTCCATCCGGCTGTGGGTCCTGCTGCTGCCGGGGCTTGTGCTTCTGCTTCCTGTGGCATCTCCAGCTCCCAGCCCTGTGCCTGCAACACAGAAGGTGCTCGATTCATCGATGTGGAACTCTCCATGACAGGAAGGAACGTGAGCTCCTGGTAAGACCAGGAACCCCCTGCAACCCCGCAAGGCATTTGGCAATCATTGAATAAGGGATTAGATAAACGATCACCCACAAGGAAAAGCATTGACTCTGCTCCCCCTCTGCCAGATTCCCCGCCATGGTTTGCCCTCTCCACCACATCCCTGCACACCATCCCACTCAGCTGCCTACCCCACTCCACGTGGGACGGGAGGAACGGAAAACCCACCCAAACCATCCAAGAACCCCAATAGGAAGGAGGTTTCTCAAAGAGACTTTGGAGTCGTGAATCTCAGACAGGGATCCGTAGACACACCTGGAATTCTGCAGCCCAGGACTCCCCAATGATACACACACAGGCGTGCATGAGCATACACACAGGCATGCATGAGCATGCACTTCTCCTCCCCGGGGCACAGTTCGTCTGCTCCATGCCACACCAGCGTGTTCCGAGTGTAATTATCCATCGGAGAGTCTGCTCAGGAAAGCTTGGCCCTGGGGTCTCATTCAAAGTAGCCAAAATAGAGAACTAGAAAAGCACCCCAGATGCAATTCCAACGCCTAGAAATTGTGCGTGGCACAGATGTGCTGTGTGTGAAAGCAAACCAGTGTTCCTGGAACTGAACGCAGGCGAGGAGGACCGGAATCTCACACAGTTGCACATAAACACGCATGTGTATGTATGTGCACACAAGTAACTCTCTCCATAGATATTTGTATATGTGCCTCGCACACTGCCCATGGCTCCCACTAGAGTCAGTGTGATCCTCAAACCCTGGGAAGGCACAGGGACATGACAGTAGAGCCTGTGAAAATATACAAGATTTCCAGAGGTGAATCTGCTGGAGAATCAAGAATGGTGTAGGATAGAGAATTAGATTCATTCTGCTCCCCACCCCCCAAAACAAGTGGAACCAGGATCAATGGGTGAAAACGATGGAGACAGGTTGCAGCTCAATCTGAGGGCAGAATGGAATGGACCACTTTTCTGGCAGGAAGTTTGACATCCCAGGAGGTGGCCACACCCAGTCCGGGCAAATGCTCAAAGGAGTTCTTATGGTGGGGTTTCAGGACTGCCCAGGGCTGTTGGGTTCTGGTAAGGTTCTATGATTTTAATAAATATATCCCAAACACACCCAGCTTTATGTAAGTTCTATTAGTGCTTCTCTTATGAGAAAAATTGAGTTAGTTAACATTAACAAGTAATAATTGTTAAATATTAACAGTCGTCATTCACAAAGAGAATTTCTATATACCAGAAACCAACATATACGTGTTACGTGTCATCTCATTAAAGAGAATATTAAAGAGAACTGTTTTTGATCTAAGCGACAGAACATTCAGTTCAAACTGGCTTAAAAGAAAAAGAAAGTTATTGAGTTTCTTAAGTGAAAAAACCAGAGGTAGGAGAGAGGGGTTTCAGGCTGTGTGTGACCCAGGAGCTTATAATATGTCATGAGGACTCTAGTTCCATTTTTCTCTGCTTCTCTAGGCCCTTCCTTCCTCTCTGTGTTGGCTTTTATCTTAGCTGGCTCCCCGTACAGGAACCAAAAATGGCCAAGAAGTTCTTGATCATGAGTCTTCACTTCTTCCTGTTTTCCAGGGAAAAACACATCGTCTTCAATAAAAGGCCCAACAATGGTCTCTCTGCATCTCATCGAACCACACTATGATTAAGTAAAGAATCCTGAGATGAAGAGATATTCCTGGATTATCTGAGTGAGCCCTGAATGCCATGACAAGGGTCCTCATAAGACAGAGGCAGAGGGACACTAGACATACCCAGAAGGGGAAGAGGCAATGTGACGACGGAGGCAGAGATTGGAGTTATGCAGCCACAAGCCAAAGAATGCCAGCAGCCACCAGAAGCTGGAAGAAGCAAGGAACAGATTCTCCCCTAGGCCCTCCAGAGGGAGTGCAGCCCTGCCAAGACTTTGATTTGGGCCCAGTGATACTGATTCCAGACTTCTGGCCTCCAGAACTATAAGCATACATTTCTGGTCTTTTGTTTTTTGTTTTGCTTGAGGAAGATTGCCCCTGAGCTAACATCTGTGCCCATCTTCCTCTATTTTATATGTGGGACACTGCCACAGCATGGCTCAATGAGCAGTGAGTAGGTCCGTGCCCAGGATTTGAACCTGCAAACCCCAGGCCCCCAAAGAGGAGCATGCAAACTTAACCACTATGCCACTGGGCCTGCCCCTACATTTCTGTTTTTTTAAGCCACCAGTACTGTGGCCACTTGTCACAGCAACCTCAGGAAACTAGTACACCATCTAATACCCATATACTTCTGGGACAGGCACCATAGGACATGCTCATGTCACCATACAATCTCGTTTTGGTACATGAACAGAAGGAGTCCTCTTGAAAGCCATTCCTACACTGGGGTGGCTAGCAATAAATTTACTATATATGGACATTCCTGTGAACCACATAAATATACCCCACCAAACAAAAATGCATGCCCAACTCATGGATGCCCACGTCACAGTCAGATGCCCAAAATTCTCCCAGGCACCCCAACGGTATCCATCAGCGGGGGAGGTACAAGGAAGGGAAACTGGAGTGGGAAGAGACAGTAGTCTTAGCCAATTGCAAGTTAAAGCTCTTACTTTTGCAGGTTTCACAAAAAAGTTTATGAGCATACGAAGATGCTGCTAGGGTCCCTCTCAGAACTTTGCAAGTGGCTCTGCAAGCAGGGGGTCCCGAAGCTTCGGCTTCCATAGCTGGGGGGTGAACTCACTTCCACCTGATGTACCTTTAACATGGTCCTTTTGGCTGCACGTTGAGCCCAGATTATAAGGGACAAGGGTAGAAACAGAAGGCCTGCCGGGAGACCCTTTCACTAATGCAGGTGTGAGGTGAAGCCATGGGGATGGGGAGGGGTGGTCTGGCCAGGATCTGGACGTATTCCAAAGGTCGAACCAGTCGGATCTCCTGATGGATTGGATGTGGGATGTGAGACCACCAAAGAAGTCAAGGATGGCTGCACACTCTTGGTCTGAGCAGCTGGAAGGATACTGTTGCTCTGAACTGAGACAAGGAAGACTTTAAAAAAACCTGCCATCCTCTGTCCTGGCGCCCCCATCACACAGGGGAAGTCCTCTACCTTTGAGGCCAAGGAGAGAGTCCATGATTTAAAAAGAGACCGAATAGTCTCTGTATTTCTTTTTCTTCTCTTTTTCTTTGCCTTTGCTTTTCCTCTAGGCCTTTCTCTTCCCTGCTTCTTCTATTTCCCCCAGGAAGCACCTGTTTCTCTCCACGCCGCAGGTGATGGTCTGCCCCAGCCCTGGCGTGGTGTCCGTGCCACATTTAAGTCTTCAGTCTTGACTACAAACTGTTCTCGTCTGCCCTCGGAATGGTGCACAGGAACTTCAGAGGAGGCTCCCCAGGGCAGAGAGCAGAATATGCTAATTAACTGGCTCGTCCCCACCCACAGCCTCGCCTCCCTCCTTCTGTGCCTCTGACAGCCGGCTCCTCCCACAGACTGCGGAAAAGCGAGCTGAACCCTTTGGAGCCTGAAATACCAAAGTCTGCACTCTCTCTGCAGGGGAGTCTGGGAGCTGAAATCCTACAGCCACAGCTGAAATGCTGTGTGGGTGCTGTGTATGTGAGTTTGTGTGCATGCATGTGTCTATGTGTGTGCGTGTGTGTGTGCGTATGTACCCATGTATAGACATGTGTGCATATGTGCGTGTGTGTGTGTACCTGTGTTAGGATGTGTATGTGCATGTGCATGCATGCATGAATGTGGGTGTGTGCGTGCTTGCATGCATGTGTGTGTGTGTGTGTCTGTAAGGGCCTGGTGTCATTACCAGTTCTTGGGCCTAAACCTACTTTCCACTGAAAGTGACAATGTACGATTAATGAATCTGTTTCCCTCACTGGCTGAGAGCATCTCTTTTGTTGAAGCTGCTCCTGAACGGAACAATAATCATAGTCTTGACAATGATAACTATACCCCCGACAGTCAGTTGGTGCCATTGTCACCCACTTTACAGACATGAAAACTGAGGCTGAGGTTGTTTTCCCAAGTCACCAGGTGGCTCTTTCCCAGCTCTGGTCCTTTGTACTTGGCTGTTTTCTTTATCTGGAATTCTCCTCTCCAGACTCTTCTGCAGCTAGGTCCTCATCCTTCTCATCCCTCTCATCCTTCTCATCCTTCGAGGCGCAGCTCAAATGTCACCTCCTCCAGGAAGCCTTCCCTGACCACCCTCTACAGTAGCTCCCCCATCACTCCCAGTTTCTCTCTATCGTTCCACACTATTTTCTTCTTGAAACTCGACACAATCTATATTATTATTTGTTTATTTGTCTGCCTGATTCGATTGTGTCTTTCCCCACCAGAAAGGAAGCTCCTTGAGGTGGTGGTCTGCTCATTTTGACTCCCTCACCCCAGGCACTAGACTAGGGCTCCGCGAAGGCAGCTCAGTTTTACTCTACTGGTCTCAGCATTGTGTGCCTTCCTCTGCATGGCTGTTCACCGCGTTGGGGTGATTCTTATCCACGCTGTAGGCCATGCTGGGAATTTGTATGCCCCTTGATTGCACTGGCACAAGGTGCCATCGAGTGCCAGGTGCTCCAGGAGCTACAAATGAGGAAAATGGCCTCTGTAGGATGGATATGAACCGGATCCTCCAGATAACAAAAGACACAGACGCAGCCTGTCTGCAAAGAGAAACTATTATTTGTAAATTAATAATGCCAAATAATTACAAAGCCAAGGAGGGGAAATATCCAGCCAGGCAAACATGTCGAATATTAAAATTTCAATCTATCAATTCAATTCTCATTTTATTCCTTCAACAAAAATGACTGTTGTACACCTACTACGTACCACCACTAGGTGCTGGGAATACGATGTTGGGCAGAACCAGAAGCACATGTAGAACCAGATGTGAAGCGAGAAGGAAACAAACATAGTTCCATTGGAGGATGAAAGAGGAAACTGACGGCCTGAGAGGTGGCCAGCAAGGGCCTCCCTGAGGAAGTGAATCTTGAATTGGGACCTGAAGGATGAATAGGAGTTGAGGGACAGAGTATCCTTTGATTGGAGGGAGTATAGAAAGTTCCAGCAACTAGAAGAAAGCCAGTATGGCAGAATAAAGGGTCAGGGGTCCACAGGCAAAAGTTCACCAAATACACTAATAGAGCTGAGTCAGTTGTCAAAATACTGAAACACTTCAGTACCATTTGATAAATTTAGCCACTTCCGTTGGTCCCTTGGGTGCCCCCTCCCCCACGGCCCAGCTCCTCCTCCCCCAGAGCTCCAGGGACTGCCCCATGGTCCAGCAGCTGGAGTTAACCCTGCCTAAGCAGCAGTTAAAAGGTTTAATCCTTGGAGATATTCAGAAGCAAGAGGCCCTGCAGGGCATGGTCGTGGGAGCCTGGTCCCTATCCAGGAAAGAGGGAATATTGAGGTGCTTGCCGACTGCGGGGCTGGGAATGCACTAGGAGCAGGCGGACGCGACCATGCGAGACCCAGCAGCAGAATCTTTGGCTTCTCAGAGATGAAGGTGACTTGGAGTAGGGTGTTAGCTCCAAAGACAAGGGGCCCGATTCCGGGGATATTTAGGAGGTAAAATCGACAGGACAAACCGAAGGGAGAGCGAAGTGTCAAAAAGGACTCCAAGATGTCTGATTCGTAGAACTGGAGAGACCCAGAGAAGGAATGGCGGAGGGGCCAACATGGGGTCACTTAATTCGAAGACATATCTTTCTGCTGATGAACTCATGGACCTAGCATCAAAGACTCTAAGATCATAAAAGAGAGACAGCCAGGTACTCTGTGCCTCCACTGGGCACTCACACCACCACCACTGAAATCGTCTTCCCCCTAAAATAATTAAATTTAAGTTTGGTTAAGCTTCCAGACCTTTCAATGTCCAGTGGACGTTTTCGCGGTGATGGATATCTTCTGTAATCTGAACTGTCCAGTACGGCAGCGGTGGCCTCGTGTGGGCACCGAGCACCTGAAATTTTATTTAATTTAATTAAGTTGTGGCTAGTGGCGACTATATCGGACGACGCAGCTGTAGATCAAACTAAGGATTTATAGGAAATACGAGGGAAAAAAACCATACCATGGGCATGCAACCCGCAAAAGCCAGACAGGAGAAATTCTGCAGGACCAAAACAAAGAACGGTTTCCTCTACAAATAAATTGCAAGGGTTGAAAAAAAGAGAGAGGAAGAGGGAAATCTATCGATTAAAAGATGCTTAAAGGACATATTAACCCATCATGACGTGTGGATCTTGTCTAGATCTGATTCAAACAACAAAATTATCAATAAAAACAACCTTTACTAAACAATTAAAATTTGAACACCATCTGTATGTTAAGGATGATGTTAAGGAAACATTATTAATCCCTTTTAAGTGTGATAATGGCCTTGTGGTTGTGTTCATTACAAGTTCTTATTTTAAAGAGATACATACTGAAATAGTTATGGATGATGTAATACGATGGCTGGCATTTGCTTTAAAATAATAAGGGCGGGGAAGTGGGTGGCCACGGGAATAAGACGAGACTGGCCCTGAGTTCATGGCCAGGAGGCTGGGGTGGGTTTATGCAGATTCAGGAGACTGTTCTGTCTTCTTTTGCATATGTTAGAACTTCCCCATATTATAAAATTAAAAATTAAATTAAGCAAAACTAACCTGCCCTCAAATAAAAAATATTTTAGGCGTAATCTTGCTGGGCCGTGTGGGCCCCCTATAGATGCGCTGTCGTAACATCCCTTGTCCCACCCTGACAGCAACAGGACAGCAGTGGACAGACAGCTCTTGTCTCTACCAGCCAACTTCTTCTCAGTCTTATGAAAGCAAAATAAAGCTTAATGGAAGATGCTCTTTTATCTTTACCTGCTAAGAACCACTTTTACCTTCCCAGGTAGGGCCACATGTCCATGAGGACTAATGAGGATACTGATGAATACTCTTTCGCAGAATCGAGGTGCCAATGGCTTACACAAGACCAGAGCTTGATTATTTCTCGCTCTGCAGGAGGAGGTGGGTTTCTCTGGTCCATGACTTGGTCCAGGGAGATCACCCACCAGGTCTGAAGCACAGGTTGGTAAAAACGGCTCTGAGGTCCTGCATTAAAGGGACGCACCTGCCTGGGGACTGTCGATTTCTGCTCACTGTTGGCTCTCAACACTTAGCATATTGCAGTCACATCCTGGCAAACCACTCGCCTGGGATATGGTGTGCTTTGCACATAACCAAGACTCAATAAATATTAGTTTAATTGATTTAAATATACGTGTGCCTACAAATATATGTGTGATATATACGTAAACATGTTTATGGAGAGAACCTTGCCCAAACAGCATATGGGAAACTGTTTAATTTACATCAGAATAGAAAACAAGGGAAGAGCGGCTGAAAACTGCTCCACTGTCAAAGGAATTCTTCCTCCAGTTAAACGTGGAAAATAAACTGTCCACATCCGAAGAGAACACCATCAGGGTTTCGGTTTGCAGTCGTCGTGGAAGAGCCATCACACACTTTCCCCGTTCTCTTCCCATCTCTCTGACCATCCTTTATAAATCTTCTTTATCTGCCTGTTTCTCAGTGATGTCCCCGGGGTTCCAGCCCTAACCTCCTGCGTCCTCACCACATGCTCCCCTGATAGGTTCAGCAGCCCCTGTGGCCTTGGTTGCCATCTGTACGCCTACATCTCCCCAGAACCCAGATCGTTGCCCCAGAGCTCCTGCCCTGAACACACCGCCCATGGTCATCTCTATGTGGGAGGTCTCGCCCCAGCGTGGCTCCCTCCTTGGGGGGAACCTGCTTCGCCTTAACCTCTTTTAACCTCTGGCCCCTTGCTGTCTACCCCCAGCCTCTCGGTTCTCGGTTCCCTCGCACTTATAAGACAGCTCAAGCTCTGCTACCTTCTGGGTGTCCACACGGCTCATGGGAAACTCAGTCCATTCCGGGCGCCAGAAAGGCTGCTCCACTCTGCTCCCACCCCAACAGGTGGAGCGTGGGATGGGCCAGGCTGCTCCATGAGCAGAAGTGCAACAGGGGAAGGATGTTCCAGACACATCACTTCGAAGCCACCCCCACCCCCTGCCCCAAGCTCTGTAAATAAATGCCTCCACTGTGGCTTGGGGACCCAACGCCTCACATTCCATGTGGTGCCGCAGAGAGGGCTCAGGCACACAGCCCGCCTGGCAGTCATGGCAATCACTAGGCCACCAACTGGATGTGGGTGACATGAGGATCATAATATTGACTATCATATAGGGTTGTAGTGAGGATTGAATGAGATAGTGTTTGTAAAGCATTTAGAACCATGCCTGGCACATAATAAGTGTTTTTGTTTTATGTTTATTAAGTAAACAAACAACAAAAAAAGCACACATGAATTTGTTGAATGAGTAAATGAAAGAGTGAATGCAACCCAACAGACCTGGGCTCTACCGGCATCCCTGCGTGTATTTGCTGTGTGGCCTAAACCCTCGGGACTCAAAGTGTGGTCTGTGGACCCAGAGCTTCCCTGGGCGCAGAATCTCAGGCCACAGCCCAGGCCAACTGATCAGAATCTGCCTTCTAGCAAGATTCCCGGGTGATCCGCATGCATGTTGAAGACGGAAAGAGCACCCCTGATGCTCCCATGCTGTTCCTCGTCATTCCCTCACTTCTCCATCTGTGCTATGGAAGAGTGGATTAGATCCATGGGTTCCTCAGGGAGGACACTTCCAGGTCGGAAAGGCTTTGGGCCACACAAGCTGAGACCATCACAGCCTTTACCTGTCCCCCTGGCTTACTTTCACATCATCCCAATGGGGAGCTTCAATCCGCTTGGAACAGACACAGCCCTGAGCAGGGCCCTGGCTCACCCTGTGGGAATCCACTCACACGTGGTCCGTGGAGAATCCGCTCTTCTCTGGGAACAAAGCCTGGGAGTAGAGGGAGCCAACCCACTGGCACATCAGCCTCCCAACTGGTCCTTGTGTCTTTGATCTTGACCTTTAATCCATTCTCCATACTGACCCCAAAGTCAACTTTCTATGGCAAATTTGACTGCTGACTCTCATTTCCCTTCAGTGGCTCCCCATTGTCCTGGGGATCGAGTTCAAACCCCCTTAGCCTAGCCCACCGGCTGCTTCCCAGCCTGTCTCCAACCCACCTCTGCAGTTAACATTTGTGTACATTTACATATACCATATATGTATTTCTACAGACATTCTATGAATAGATATGCATATATATGATATTCACCACCTTTTACTTACACTAACTGTCATTAATATCGACCAGAGTCTTTCAAACTATGGATCATGATGCATGAAAAGGTTGTAAAATCAATTGATTTTGGTCACTAAACATGTGAGCTTGTTTGTTTGTTTTGTTTTGTTGTAAGGAAAAAGAATGAAACGGACTGGAACAGAGGAGAGCACATCTCATATAGAAAGATCGAGTATTGTTTCACATAACTTCTGTTTGAGTTTCTTTTTTATCAAGCCTATTGAGGTGTAATTTGCGTATAATAAAAACTCACCCTTTTTAAGTGTAAAATGTGATGTGTTTTGACAAATACATTCAGTCCTGTAACCACATCACCATCAAGATATAGGACATTTCCACTACCCCAGAAAGTACCATGGTGTCACTCTAAAGTCAGTCCCGTCCCCATCTTCACCTCTGAAAACCACTAATTTGCCTTCTGTCACAGAGTTTTGCTTGTTTCCATGTTAAACAGTTTTTGGGTTTTTTGTATGTTTGTGAGCTCCATGATGACAGGGATTTTTTTTAATCTGTTTTACTCTCTTTTGTCTCTTCATGCCTGATTCAGTGTCTGAATGTGTCGTAGTTACTAAATATTTGTTGAAAGAACATGAATGAACAAAAGAATGAATGAATGAATGAATGAACCAATTTGTGATGTAAAATATAATTCTTATGGTGGATTACAGTCAAAAAACCTTGGAAGTCCCAGTTGTGGACAATGCTATAGGGTCAGCATATTTGGGAGTTGGTCCCACATCATGAAAGTGCCACCACATTGCTTTTAAAAGCTGCAGAGTATTTCACAGTAAGAGCGCATGGTACTTCTGTTGATATATATGTGAGTTATTTCTCATCTTTTTCTCTTAATCACATCCTTATACATATGTCACTAAGCGAACGTGTGAGTGTGTATGTACGACACATTCTGAGAAGCAATATTGCTAGGGCAGGGGTCAGTGCGTTTTTCATTTTGAGAGAGATCCCTAAACAGCCCCGCGAAGAGGTTATACCAGATTGTGCTCCCACCGCAGTCATGGAGAGCCCGCTTCCCGCCTTCACAATGCACGAGCAGACGTCTTCGTTTTCCCCCGTTTAACAGGTGAGCGTGGTATCTCACAGGAGTTTAGTTTGCATTTTTGTTAGCAGTGGGAGTGAGCACCTTTGATGGGTTGAAAGGCCACTGTTATCTACTTTCCTATAAACTCGGAGCTCTCCACTCAGGCCCATTGCTTTCCTTCGGGGTCCTCAGTCCTTTTCTGTATTCATCTGCAGGAGTTCAAGCGGATATTAAGGAAATTAACTTTTTGTCTGGGCCTCACATGTTGGGAACATTTTTTTTCCAACCAGGTTTGTTGCTTACCTTTTGCCTTTATAGTAATTTTTGCAATGCAGAAAATTCTAATTTTATGATATCATACATGTCTTATACAGATTCTCATATAGATTCCGGATTTTGTGCCATGGTTAAAAAGACAAAGTCCTTCGGCATTTGGATATTATTTAAGTAAAATCTCCCATGTTTTCTTTTAATACTTTTATGAGTCTTTTTTTTTTATTTAAATCTTTGCTCCATCTGGAATTTATTTCAGTTTAAGGATCTAAGAAAGTATCTAAACCTTATTTTAGATGGCTACCATTTGTCTAAACATAACACCCTTTATTAAATAATCTCCTTTTCTCCCACTGATTTGAAATGTCCTCTTAATCACAAACTAAATTTCTATGCCTATTGGGATCTATTTCTGGACTTTCCACGGTGTTTTATTTTTCTATTCATGCATCACTACCAAATTGCTCAGTCTATCTTAGCTTTAGAATATATTTTAATATTGTTCAGACCTACACCACTTTTTATTTTTCAGAATTTGATTATTCTTATCTGTTTCTTTTTCCACATAAAGTTTAGCGTATTTAATTCTAGAAAAAATCCTATTTTTTAATTGGGATTATATTCAATTTAAATATTAATTTAGGGCCAGTTGGCATATGTGTGACGTGCAGCTTCCTCTCTTACAGACACATCTTTCCATTTATTCATATGTTTGTATATATTCCTTAGAAGCATCTTCAAATTTTGTTCATTTACCTCTTACACGTAACTTGATAACTGTATTCCCAGGTGTTTGTAGCTATTGTAAATGGACTTTTTTCTTCTGTTGTATTTTTCTGTTTAATTATATTGGAAGATACTTTGCTACCCCGACATCTATTGTTGGCAATGTTTTCTAACTGAGTACCCTGGGTGCTGTGAGCATAAAGTCATATTCATGTATAATAAGTTGACCTCCTCTCTATTGTTCACTTCTCTTGTTTCTTTCTCCTTTCTAGTCTCATCAGTTATGTCTGTGACCATTGACTAATAGTGACAGAGATCATGGACATGTCATGTTCTAAATTTAAGGGGACTACTTCTGGGATGTCACTGTTAAGCACATGGAGTGTATGTCCCCACTCCCCCACATTGTGCGTGCCCCACTGTTTTTGCAGCTGAGACTGGAGGAAGGGTGGCCCTAGGGAACAGAGGGAGAGCAGAATAGGCCCAGACAATGAGCAAAGTAGGTGAAGTCTATGTGTCCAGCCCGGGTACTCCTGGAGATGCCTCCTTCTCCTCTCTCCTCATCTTCCAACCTCTCAGCCGGCCTTCCTCCCCCACTGCGACTCCGCATCCCTCATCACGAAAGCTCACTGGAGCTCAGTTTCCAGTCCCAGCCCTGCCACTGCCCTCCTGAGCCTCAGTTTTCTCATCTGAAGGTAAACTAATACTAACCTGCTCGGGGTGCTTCCTAGGGTGGGCAAGAAAACCTCTTTTTTGTAAACAGCAGTGCAACCATGAGGAGGTCAGGCCACAATGGCCCTCCAGCCACACAAACTCTACTTGTAATGATCACCTCAGCTCTCTAGCCAACCGACCCTGAATGGAATTGCATGCATGCGAGAGATGCCGTAGGACTGTTTTCCTTTCAACTGTGTACCTTTCTTTGCATTGCATTGCATTGCCACTGCATTCCAACAGGCTCGGAGGACCAGGAGGAACCTCCCCGGTTCTGTAGTCCTGGCTCTCAGCCCCAAAGCAGAGCCCCGCACTTCCCAGGAAAGGAAAATAAACGGTAATGACATTTCTGACTGGCGCCCTGGGGCCTTCAAGGGCAGGACTGCTTTTTTCCAGGTCAAGCTGGTTGAGAAGCGCCTTGACAGCTGTTCGCAAACACTCACTGAAGCCAGCATCGAGGACCTGTCTGCCTGCCACCGCCAGTCAGCCTCCTCCAGCACCGCAAATGGCTATCTGTGGGGCAAGGCACCAGTCTGTTAAAACCTAGGCAGCCACTTGCAACTTCCAAAAACATTTTCCAAAATGCAATGAAAAAACAACAGATTGAGAGCGGGGGGAAAGATGTCTACTACAATCATGAGTATAGAGGATGCTGTCCTTTAGCGAATAGATAAGGAAATCCTCAAGATCATCAATGGATAAATGGACAAGGACGTGAATAATTTCCAGGAGAAACAATCAAGAGACATATGAGGTCTTTTTCTATCTTCTTTGTTATTTATTCATAGTTTCTTGGTGTTCTGCAAAGAGCGTTGATATATATTACTTTGGCAATCAGAAAAGAATTATTTTATTAATCTAGACAGCTATTTCTAAAAAGGCCTAAGGCTTCTTCTTTGCTGTCGTGTTCTGTAGCTAAACAACACCCAATGTGCGTTTAAACATCAGAAGCCGACAGATACTTGGCACTTAGATTAAGAGCCACCCTGGGCTCAGGAGAGAAGCCATGAGAACTGTGAAGGGAAAGAACGGAGGTTATGGGCCCTTGTCTACTGTCAGACGTCCTAGGTTTGTGTACCAGCTCGGCTACTTAGCAGCTCTGTGACCTTGACCAGCACAGTCAGGCTCTCTACAACTCAATACCTTGTCTGTAAACTGGGGGCAACAACATGTACCTTCCAGGGCTGTCGTGAGAAGTCACGGAGATGAGAAGTCACAGAAAGGACTGCTGTGTGCCCGGCACATGGTAAACCGTCAGTAAACATCAGATTCAACTTGCACTGTGACCATGCTTGAAGAAGGGCCATTCAGGATCAGGAAGGAGCCCTATCAGGCGGGATCTTAATCCTAGTCTACGGGACTTACTGGGTGACCTTGGGCAAGTCACATCACTCCTGGGTCCCAGATGATCCCAGAGGCCTCTTCCAACCCGGACATTCTGACTCTTATTCGCAAATCATCCCTGTGGGTCTGCTCCAGGCTCGGCGGGGTCACAGCTCTCTCTCCCAGTCTCTGCCCTCGCGCAGATGGGATCCCCGTGACATGGTGCCTTGGGGAAATGCCTGGCTCATAGCTGAGGCTCTGACGGTAGGAAGCTCTCACCAATGGGTGCGCCCTCCCTTCCCCAGGGAAGCCGACTTCTTGTTTGGGCCTCTCTGTCATTTCCATGGAGACAAGAGACAGACCAGGAGGGTATTGAAAAGTCCTTCCTTCAGGAAAAGGCTCCTCCCTTCCCCAGGGAGCCAACACTCCAGTGACGCAGTTTCCTGGATCCATGAAACCGAAGGGATTTCCCATCCCAGACGTCTCTGGGCCTTGCTGCAGAACGGAAACAAGGCCAGGTGGCCCCTTTGAGGCGACGCCCTGGGGAGCCAGTCCAACCCAGACGTGGCTCTGCCTCCACCCGGCAGCTTCCGTCTACTTGGGGGCGGATCCGTCCTCTCCTGCAGGTACCTGCTTGCCCTTTGGATCCAGGAGGATTTTTCCACAATCCCTTCTCTGCGAGCCGAGCCCTCAAGCGCCAGAGGACGAAATCTCACAAAGAAGACCTGGGGTGGATGGTCTCTCCTCTTGGCAGAGCTCACGCTACTGGCGCCACACACCCACCTGGACAACCTCATGCCTGATTCCAACGCCCCACCCTGACTCGGGAGCTGTACCCACCTGAGGCAAGTCCCTGAATCAACAAAGTCGTCCGGCTGGATGCTCTTCTTGCTTCTCCTCTCTGCTTTGCTGGGCCCTCTCTTAGCGCCCAGGCCCCTCAGATGCCCAGGGCCACTGTATTACCAGGGGGATAGCATGGCTGTTGGAATCTTTCGTTCCATTACCAGTTCTGTCACCTGCTATCTGAGTAATGTTAGTCAAATCATGAAATCATTTTTTATCTGTAAAGTGGGAATAATAAAATCTGCACCATAGAGTTTTGAATATTCATCAAATGCCCCCTGAGCACTGACTCAGGTGCCAGGCTTTCTAGCAGGTGCTGGAGATACAACAGTGAGCAAAAATTACCCGAATTCTCCAAAATTAACAGATACGACACTTGAAAAATTCCCTGTGGACTTCCGTCTCTAGCTATGATAGAGTATCTTGTATCACACCAACATTGTTTCAGAGAACAGCTGTATAATCTGGATAAAACACACAAAAAAAGTTTGAAAGCATAGGCCAGTGGTTCTTCACCTTAAATGTACATAAGAGAGCTTGTTGCATCCATTTCCTGGGCTTCATCCCCGGAGATTCTGACTCAGTAGGTCAGATTTAGGCTCATGAATTTGCTTTTGCAAGAAGTTCATGGATGACGCCGATGCTGCTTTCTAAGGACCACTCTGAATTATCATGGCAGAGGGGGACCACCGAGGCACCAAGATTTTGGAGATCCAGATGCTAGAGAGAGGGAAGTAAGTACCCTGTGGTGAGCCGGACATTCTGCGCTGCTTTTCCCCTTGAGGCATCTGCCCATTTTGAAGCCCCATGGAACTGAAAGACCAAGCAGAGCAGCTGATGAGCTTTCACCAGTGTCACGCTCCTTGGGAGACCAAAAATTGGAGTTCAGGGCTACCATGACAGTCAGGGGTTAAGGAGCCAATATGTTAGAGAAAAGTGAACTGCAGAGAAGTGGTCCCAACGTTCTGGACATCTCTTCCCCAGAGACATTTTCCAATTCTAGTTCCCTCCTGCCCACGCCATAGGCCTCGTGCCTGCTGTCCGGCTCTCTTAGGTCTGCTTGAGCATCCACTCGCTCGGAGTCCCCATCCACACATGCACAACCCTGACGTGCAGTGGGTTTAATGCCCCGTGGGGCGAAACTTTGGCCAGTGCAAGACAGAAGCCCCTGGATAAATTATGCCCCTGGGAAGGGTCCTGAGATACAGCCCACATGGTTTCTTGAGGGCACAGCCCTGCGAATTGAGCAAACAGTTTCTCTTACTGGTGGCTGGGCAATACTGCCTTTTCTCGTGTTCTTTCCATAACACTAGCAGATTTCTGGTATGCCACATGACAAAGTGAGACTTTCCCTTGCTGCCATCATCATCAAAATGTGTCTCTTTCTTGTAGTAATAATAGTGAACATTTAGTCAGTGCTCACTCTGTTCTAATTAACGTTCTTAATGCTTTGCACATATTAACCCATGCAATGCTCACAATAATCCTGTGAGGTAGGCACCAGTATTACCCCATTTTACAGATAGGAAAACTGAGGCACAAAGAGGTTTAAGAACTGGCCCAAGGTGTCACAGCTGGTGAGCAGTCGATCCAGGATTTGAACTTGGGTCCTCCTGCCACAGAGCCTCCTTCCTTAAACTCTTACAGAGCCTCTCAGAGCATCACTACCTTATAGCACCGTTTAGGAAGAGTTTTCGCATCTGTGCTGTTATCTGAGCCGAAGCGGCAATCTCATGATATGTACATGGGGAATATAATGCTATCTCGTTTCAAGTGGGAAAACTGAGGCCCAGAGAATATTAGGAAACTTCCCAAAGTCCCAAAAGCTAGCAAGCAGCAGAATTGACACCAGAAATTAAGCCTTCCAGTTAATAATAAAATAACTTTATTACCATGTGTCAGGCATTACGCTGAAAGCTCTACAGGCTTCATCCATCTTTGCTCTGAGGGCAAACCTATCAAGCAGTTCTTAGTTCTTCCCCTTTAGACAGAGAAAACCAAAATGCAGAGACGTCGCAAGGTTACAGCTAAGAAAAAGCAGAGCTGACCTTTTTATAACAGCTCTGTTGAGATCTAACTGAAGCACTGTACAGTTCACCCACTTACAACGCACAGCTGAATGGTTTTTCATATATTCAGAGAGTCGCGCGACCATGGCCACAATTCACTTTTGACCATTTTCATCACCAGAGCTGGAATTTGAACTCAGATCCATCTACCACCAAAAGTTATGCCCTTACTCGCTACAGTATGTTGCCACCAAAATCCCGGGTCAAAGCCACACGCATGCTACAACGCAGGGTCTCAACCACTCCAAAGCCTGGCCCTTTCCATACGAGACCCTGCGCACCGCCTGGGTTGCAGAAATCCCTGAGGAGGAGGAGGACGGTGCAGAGAGAGCACCCGGGACCCAGGAGCTGAAATGAAACCAGGGCCAGCCCCTCTCTCACGTTTGCGAATCTCACGTCTATCTCACACCCTCAGGGAGAAGGGGCTCGATCCAGGCTGACTGGGTTGAAGCTGGAAATAGAGAGAAGTGGGTCACCGTGATGAGGGGCCAAGGATGGTACAAGTTGATGGCCCAGTCCTGAAATGTTCACTGGTGGTGGGAGAGTAATCAAGAAGAGCTGTGGGGGTCAGCCCGGTGGCGTAGTGGTTAAGCTCACATGCTCCACTTCAGCAACCTGGGGTTCACCGATTTGGATCCCTGGCGTGGACCTATGCACTGCTTATCAAGCCATGCTGTGGCAGGCGCCCCACATATAAATTAGAGGAAGATGGGCATGGATGTTAGCTCAGGACCAATCTTCCTCAACAAAAAGAGGAGGATTGGCGGTGGATGTTAGCTCAGGGCTAATCTTCCTCAAAAAAGAGAAAGAAGAACTGTGAAGAGTGAAACAAATACTGAATCTTGTGCATTCATTCATGCAATGTGCACTTATTGAGCACCTACTATACACTAAGTCCCGGATTAGGCATTGGGGTGGCAGAGATACTTTTCTTCAACTTGTTCACAGTCAGTGGGAGAGACAGAGAACAATTTTTTTTCAATTTTATTTCTTTTTATTTTATTTATTTATTTATTTATTTCGAGGAAGATTAGCCCTGAACTAACTGCTGCCAATCTTCCTCTTTTTGCTGAGGAAGACTGGCCCTTAGCTAACATCCTTTCCCATCTTCCTCTACTTTATATGTGGGACCCCTACCACAGCATGGCTTGCCAAGTGGTGCCATGTCTGCACCCAGGATCTGAACCGGCGAACCCAGGGCCGCCAAAGTGGAATGTGCGCACTTAACTGCTGTGCCACCAGGCCGGCCCCTTTATTTTTATTTTTTTTTTAAGATTTTATTTTTCCTTTTTCTCCCCAAAGCCCCCCTGGTACATAGGTGTGCATTTTTAGTTGGGGGCCTAGTTGTGGCATGTGGGACACCGCCTCAGCATGGCCTAATGAGCAGTGCCATGTCTGCGCCCAGATCCGAACCATAGAAACCCTGACCCGCCGAAATGGAGCATGCAAACTTAACCACTTGGCCGCTGGGCCAGCCCCGAAAACAAATTATCATAATGCATTTAGTCATTCATTCCATAAATATATATTGAATACTTAGGATGCATCAAACACTGTCCCAGTTGCTGTGGATCCAGCGATGATCAAGACTGGCACAATTGCCAGCTGTGCCCCAGGACATTCTCCCCTCCTTCCACAGTAAGACTACATTTCCCAGCTTCCTGACAGCTAGGTGTGGCCCTATGACCAAGTTCTGGCCAATAGGCAGAAGAATGGCCAACGGTACAGGAAGTGGTGTGTGCCACCTCCAGGTCATGACTTTAAAGGGCAGGGGTGTGGCTCTTCTTCCTCCAGGTCTTCCTCTGTTCTGCTGCTGAGTGAGAACGTGGCGGCGAGCCATAATGGATCATGCAGACAAGCGGTCCCCTTGCGTTGCCAGAGTCACCAGAGAGGAGGCTCGTCCCTGTACCATGGAGCTACCACATCAGCCTTGAGCTGCTTCCACCGAGAGGAGCACGCCCCTGCTTTAAGCCGTGGATATCTCAGTTTCCGTCATAGACGTCAACTCTGTATCCTATCGCACAGAAAACACAGCCTCTGCTCCACAAGGCAGGGTGTGGAAGGGAGACTGAAGAGCCTGAGTCTGAGAAGAACAGAGGGAAGCAGTGCAACTCGCAGCGGTGAACCCGGATCCGCCCACTTCCCAAGAAGGAAACTGAAAGAGCTCTGAAGGGAGAAGCCAGCAGTGTGGAGAATCTTGAATTTGCCATACACATATCCTTGACTCTTTCCAGCACTGGTTGGAATACTTAGGGCCCCTAGAACACTGTATCCATTAGGATGTATTCAGCTGCAACTAAGAGAAAACCGTTTAGAGTGGCTAAAATATGAGTGCATCCATTACTTACTAAAGAATTCTAGAGGCGGGTAATCCCAGGGATGGTTTAGCAGTTGGCATCACCAAAGACCATGGTTATTTTCATCCTTCTGCTCTACTAAGCTCACTGCTCATTCTTAAGCGGAGCACCTCGTGGTGGCAAAATGGCTGCCTAAGCTCCAGGAACCATGTTCTCATCAGGCAGAAAGGCTCAAAGTGGAGGTAGGAAAGAAGCTAGGGGACAGGGCAGCAAGAAAGGACTTTCTTATTTATCCTTTACACAAGTGTCCTCCCAATAGATATTTTATTACATATTAGTGGTCAGAACTGGGTCTCATGACCACTATTATCTGTAAAGGTAGTTGGGAAAGTGAATATCTGGCTTTTTAAGTCTCTATTGAGGTTGTGAGCAAGGAAGAAAGAGCTGACATATTTTAACACTTAAGGGAATCACGGAGAGGTATTTAAGTCCCTGTCCAGAGCCGCATTCTCCCTCTGGGGTTGTCCTGGTTAAGACTGGGGCCTGGATACCAATCCATTTATTTGTTTTTTTAAGTTTATTGAGATACAACTTGCATGCCATCCAACTCACCTATTTCAATGTATAACAGTTTTAAGTGTACACACAGATATGTGCATTTTTTTACTCTGTGTGAGTGTGTGCTTGTGTGTGCGTGTGTATGTGTGCATATGTGGTGGTGGTTCTCAGGAAGGCAGGAAGGACATGTCCAGGGCTCACAGGGGAAGAACAGGGGTCCGCCCTGTCCCGTGGCCTCAGGGCTGCCTGTCTGAATCCCCTGCATCTCTCCTTGGTTTGGGGAAAAGCTAAAAGCTCTGCAGATGCTGAGTATTTCTGTAGAAGACATGCTCACAGAGATGAAATAACTCGCAGGTGGCTGTTTGCATCCGAAACAGCATCTCCAGAGCCTAAAGAATGGCTTCCATCACGCTGACGTTTCTCAGGACCAGAGGCCAAGCTGCAGTCTGTCAAGGGGCTTCTCAACCTGGCCCTGGTGTAGCTCCCAACACATTTCTCTTCACAGGCTCCCAAATGTGATCCTGCTCATTCCCCTGCCTATAATGAGCCCCCTCTCATCTCTGCTTGACTACTCACCCATCCCCTGGCTAAACCTTTCCACTGGGAGTAAAATCCAGACTCCTTCCTACAGTCCATGGGGCCCTGCATGCTCTGGCCCCACCTACCTCACCAACCTCATCTCCTTCCACTCTGCACTCTAGTGACATACCCAACACTCATTCCTGCCTCCGGGCCTTCGCACATGCAGTTCCTGCTGGCTCAAACCCCATTCCTCCAACTGCTTGCAAGTTTGGCTTTCTTAACCTTCAGGCCTGTCCTGATCACACAACCTGAAGGAGCCCCATCTGCCCTGGGTATGACCAATTACAACACCTGTTCGATTTTCTTCATAACACTCACTTGATGAAAATTGTCCTGTTTATTAGCAGTTCCTCTGTGTTTTTATCTGTCCCCCTCCCCACTGCTAGATCATACACTCCATGAGGGCAGCCTTTTCTGCCTTATCCAGCAGAATAAACTGAATATTCAGAGTAAACAGAATGCTTGTGTGTCTCTAGCACCTAGCAGAGTTCATGTCCCCATAGCAAGCGTGGATTTGCTGAGTAAAGGACTGAGAAGCTCAGTTTAGGTGGAATCAGCCACATGCCTGAGCTGGGAATAATCTCCCTCCTCTGGTGATGAAGCCACGCTCTCTGCCTCTCTCAAGGTCCTCAGCGCCGTCTGCCTGTGAACTTGCTGTGCAGTTATTTATAGTTTTTCTCTCCCCTCCCAGACCTCAGCTCCTTGCTCTAGCTCCTAGATTCATCTCTGCATCTCCCGCCTCCTCCCAGCCTTTAGCAAGGTACCTTGTGTTGTCGGTGCTCTATCAACGCCGAGTGAGTCGTGTTGACTGTCATCGCAGACACCTAAGGATAATTTGGAATTCTGTGCCTCTGCATACCAAGCACCATGCTCGTCACTCTGCTCAAAATGACTATGAATTTATGCGAATACGATTTCCAAAGATTAATAGTGCTAGGGCGATAGAACTGAGTAAACACGTGGCTTTGCTGGCAGGTTGTTCTGATGATAATTTTCTCCCCACATTGCGCATAATTGGATTGGCCGCATCTGGGTTGTTTTGCACCAAGTCTCTTCAAAGGAGGGTGATTAAATGCAGAGAAGGTGAAAATTAAATGCAACAATCTTATTAGGGGAATGAAAAAGTGACAAATGTCACAGGGCCTCTAGAAGGCAGCAATGCAGGGGGACTTTTCCAGGGCCGAGGTTAACTTGAGTTTAAGGGGCTTCAAGGGCTGTGACTGTTTCCGGCCTTGCAGGTGCCCACCACCAGCGCGGAGGCTGCATTAGCTGGTCTGCATGTTGCTGGGGTCGCATCCTGCTTTCTTGGTTTATGGAGATCTTACCAGATGTTACCTAGCGGTGGATGGATGTGGAGAATGTTTTTGCTTCGCCATTTGAAACACAACTCCCTCTGGCACACATGTTCTTCCGAAGGCTCCATTCCTACGCTTCCCTGACACTCCCCGCCTCCCCCACCCCAGCATGCTTCTGCCAGACCATATTTCAGGTTCCCAAACATGTCATCTTGCTGCACAGCCGTTTGCATGCGTGGCTTCTTCTGCCTGGGGATGCTCTCTGCACGTCACTACGCCCCACATCCATCTGGCATGAGATTCACGCTTATCCATTAAGGCCAACTCCAGCCACCCCTCCTCAATGAGGCCTTCCCTGAGTGATGAGTCCCGCCTTTGTGCCTTCACTAGATCTTGCTCTTGCCTTCATCATGGCAGTTGTCATGTTGAGTTGTCGGTGTATTTCTGTGGCTCCCACTAGAGTGGGAGCCCAGAGGCAGGGACCGGGGCTTTGCTATCTCTGTAGCTCTTGTGCCTAGCACAGAGGCTGGCACACAGCAGATGCTCAATTAAATGTCTGTAGAACACAGGATAGAGGACACAGGTCAAAGTTCCGACTGCCGCCCGGGATAGCAGAGTTGTTCTGTGGACACTATCGCCAGACTGCCTGGGTTCAAATCCTGCATCTTGACTTGCTCGACGTGTGACCTTGACCTTGACTTTGACCAAGGTAGATGTAGTCATTTCCTCATCCCCAAGTTAGGGATGATGACGATGATAGTAACAACAGCGCCCACCTCATAGGGATGCCTCTGGCATGAGATATTAATACAGCATGTGGCGCTCACACAGTGCCTGACCCACAGGGCCTGTTGCTGTTACTGGCTCAGCCATTTCTACTCCTCTCCTCCGGAACAAACTCACAATTGCTGAGAGGCTCCAATGACGTGGCGTGATATATGCAATTGCCTGAAAGAAGGAAAAGTATTACACAAATCAGGCGAATCCCCATGTCACGATAAATTATGAACTTCTATTTGGAAATTCATTTGAATATGTTACTCCCTCCAAATAAATTAGAGGACGTGGAAACATTAACTTGAGTGAAAAATAAAGTAAGTGTAGTCATTTCTAAATTAGGCCAAGCTCACTAGGAATAATTGTTCATCTAACCCCTTGGGCTAAGATGGGGATAATCTGCTCCTGGTGCCCAGTGGTGTTCTTGTTAATACTACGCTCCATTCTCACGCCCTTTGAACCATCGCCTCTCATCACCCTCTTTATCACATCATGCAAAGGAGGAGGGACTAGCTATGTGTCTCCCAATCTTTTGTTTCAAATAACACCAGTACAAGTTTTGCCTTATCTGCTTAATGTTTTTTCTGTAGGTTGACTCACTTTTTAAATTTAAATAAATTTATTGACAAAGAGAACTTGATATAGAAAATGGAAAGCACTTGCCATAAATAAAAAGTAACCAAAACAAAAAAGGACTACAGTGCAAACTAAGCCTGGTTATTGGATTCCAGCTACATGCCATTGCCTCGTTCGGGCACTTTTCCGATGGGCTCCTTCCTCTTTGTTCAAGAGGAAGATGGGAAAGTGTTACAGTTACTAACCCCAAGCTGAAACTTTCCTCATATTGTTACAAGAGGGTATGAAGGGGAAAAAAGTTACTGTCTTTCTCATTTTGTGTTTTAAGATTACCTAATTCCCTAATAGTTCATGACCTAAAATTAGCTCATGCATCCAAAGGCGTATTTTACTGGTGGTACCCAGGTGGCCCCGGGGAAACACCGCCCACCCGCTGGGAAAGCTTTCTTGTGGACTAAATGGCATCGAACACCCACCCTGAACACGGTCTCGACTCCTTCTTCTCCCTCACTCTACACCAATCCATCATCCTGTCCTGTCTATTCTGCTCCTTCATATCTCTTGAATCCCTCCCTCATCTCCGTAGGCAACACCATCTCCTTGGTCAGGTCCTCATCAGTTCCCCTTGGATCAGGGCAGTATTCTCCTCTAGCATCTCTCTGTCTGCCAGGGCCCTTCTGCCTCTTGGTCCATCCACCATATTCCTGTCAAATGGAGGGCCTAATAAATGTTCACAGAATGCATAAGATTCTATCTTTAAAGACCCAAGCAATAAACCACCATTCAAAAGTGGTTTTCTTAGAGACAAGTTGGAGTGAGGATGAGGTCTGGAATTTTGGAAAAAAGGGATGCACTGATCAATGAGGTGAAGCTGGGAGCTCTCTGGAGCTCCAGAAGACTGAGGGAAAAGGATGGAATGTCCCTTCCCACCCAGAGGAAGTGGCCCTGCCTCCTCCACCTTGCTGGTCCCTTAAGGGATTCCTGCCCAGTGTGCTCTGTGTGTTGTGTTCTGCGGGGCTGTGAATTGTATCCGTACCTTTCTCTCCCCGCCTAGACTGTGAGCTCATGGAGGGCAGGGAGCATGTCTTAGTCAGCTTGTACATCCCCAGTGCTCAGCACATTGAAGACTCACCAGATGAATGCTGGCTGAATCAAACTGCTGAAGCCAGATGCTTACAGATTTCACCTCACCTGTCCCCGATCGGGAACTTCTGTGCCAAGCCGACAGGATCCTTGTCACACATCCAAGGCCTGAACACATCCCAGTGCGGTTTGCAAGCAGGATAATTTGTTTCTTGTTGGAGATCTTGTCAGCCTGTTCCCTACAGAGGTGCAGCTTTAAAAAAAAAATCTTGGCAGAAAACAAATCCAATTGGAAAGCAACTTGGAGGGAGGTTAAGCAACACTCCCAAGGCGTCTCTTCCAACAGCCTCTTCCCTACGTCTTCAGATGTTCAGTGTACGGATAACCGTGGGTCACTGCCATCGTCCCCTGCCAACAGTATAATTAAATCATCTTTGTCAGTGACTGCTGGCCCCCGAGGACCTTGCAGAGGGAAAGCCATTCATTTAAAAGCAAGTTCAGCACAGGCTCTATCCTTTGCTCCCTCCACCCAGGCACTTTTTCCTATTATTTCATGAGTACTGTGTGCCAAGGCTGTAAGGTAGACACTTTAGTAATCCCACCTTCTGCAGCTGCAGGATTGAGGCTCAGAGAAGTGAAGTAACCTGTCCAAGGTCACACAGCAATCACAGTGACCAAGACCAGTGTTCCCAACCATTACACACACTGCCCAGGCATCCCACACCACCAGCCTCAGGCCATGGTCTTTAGAGGAAGGGATGCTCTAAAAACACATGGATGGGAAACATTCCCCAAATCCAGGGTCATGTAACAGAACAGATGTGAGGATTTCCAATCAGACACTCTCCACCACTGCCAAGGAGTAACGACAGCAGGGAGTGTTTCTTGAGCACTCAGTAAGGCACTGTTTTATTATCCTCAAAAATTCAATCACGTGGTCTCATTATCCCCATTACAGAGATGAGGAAACTGAGGCACAGAGAGGTTAAGGAGTTTTCCCAAGGTCACAGAAGTGACATGCGAAGGAGCTAGGATTTCTTTGAGCAAATCCGTATTGAGTGCCTTCTGCATGCAGGTGCTATTCCAGCAACCGGAGAGAGCAGTGAGCAAGATGGTCAGCAACCTCCTCCATCCGTGCTCCCTATCTTATTGGTCCACGTGCCTGAGATATGATGATGATGATGACAAATAAAATTACCACTGTTGACTGAGTACCTACTATGTGCCAGGCTGCAATTTGCTCAACTACAAAATAGTGCTGGTATTGCCTATCTTGTGGCACAGAGCAGGAGCGTACTATCTCACTTAATTCCTAGACGAACTCCATAAAATACTGTAACAATGCCCATTTTACCGTCGGACAAAGCATGGCTGAGTCAAGTGAAGTCACTTGCCTGTGAATCCAAGTGCTCCCCAGCCCCCAGTACCCCATTCACATCACATCTCACCTAAGAGGCTTCCTTGGCCCACCCCACCCCCAGCCTGGCCACCTCCGGCTCCTCTAGATTCTTATGACAATTATCTGAACAATCAGGAGACAGGCATCTAAAACTAGAGAAACATAAAAATGCGTTAGGCAATTCTTGTAAGTGCTGGTGTAAGGTCTGGGCTCTTCCCACAGCCCCCACCCCCCACACACCCCCACTGCCAATGGGAAGAGGCTTTAGGGCTTTAGCGGCAGTTTCTCTAAAATTCCGGGCCTTTGTTCTTTGAGAGACAATCAGTCCTTTATCCGGGCGGATGTGCAGAGCCAAATGCAGGTGGTAGCGCTTTCTCAGAAAGGTGAGTTCGCTCCGTGACATTGTTCATCACCAGAAAGGAATTGGGTGTAGCCAACACTGAGAACACTGCTCATTGTGACAAATAAACTCTGGGCTGCTCTCATCCACCCTTGAAACACCAGAGAAACAACTGCTTAGGCCTGGCCAGCCCAGGATAAACCTCAAGAGTGTCACATAGCACATCCATGGGACCAAGGGACAGGGGCCTTCTGCCTAGACTCTGATACCTTTCCTCACAATCTTCATTGGTAAACTCCTGTGCATCCTTCAAAACCCAGATTAAGGATCATCTCCCTTGTGAATTCTCCCTGACTCTCAGAGGCAGATTCAGCCCCTCCTTCCTGTGTTCCCCATGCACCTTATTTCTATGCTCATTAGAGTATATCCCATATTATATATGAATATTAACCTTTATACACACATGTACATATTTATATTTCTTTTTAGGCTGTGAACTCAACAAAGACTTCAACCCCATTCCTTTGTGGTAAACTTCACCTGCAAGGCCCAGGTCAAATGGCACCATCTCTGTGAAGCCTTCCCTGATTCCCCCCACAGTACTTTGTACAACTCTCCACCATAGCATTTGAATCTCCATGCCTCTGTGTGTGTGTGTGTGTGTGTGTGTGTGTGTGTGTGTGTAAAATCCAGTGCTCCCTCCAGGTCATGAGCTCCTCGAGGTCGTGACTGTTTTATAGTTTATTTCTGTATCCTTGGTTCTTCCCCCAGGTACTGAATGCTTGCTATTTGTTTGAGGCTAGGAAATCCCGAGGCCCATGTGGTGGGCTTCTGGATGCAGCGGAATTGAAAGAACCACAGTCCAGCAACCAAAGTAATGAGAAGGGATGGCATTCTTTGCCCAGGTATCTGCAAGAACTTGAAAGGAGATGCCGTTTACAACTTCCAAAGCTCCTTTCCTCTCCTCCCCAATTCTCTCATCCTCTGGAATTGCTCTGGAGCCTTTGATTGCCAACCCCACCTCCCCTTTCCCCCCGCCACTCACACACACACACACACACTCACACACACACACACACACTCACACACACACACACACACAAGCACCATGTCTAACACCAGCCTGTGCGGCTGGTTTTCCCTCCGTGCATCCTCTCCCTTCTCCCTGCCCCACCCCTATTTCCCCACCCCTGTCTCCCCATTCTTTATTACCTAGATCAACTTAGTTTTTCTGCCTGCTTTTGTTTCCTTTCTACTTGAAGCAAGAGTCCCTTCCCCTTTTCTTCCATATCTATGGTATTCTCTCTCTCTCTCCCCCTTCTCCCATTTTTATACCCTTCCCCAAGTCTAGGGAACAGGCTGGCAAAATTCTCCCTTGGAAGGAGGTGAAAGGACTCAGCGTGAGCAGGTGGCTGGGTACCCTGAGGGTGCCAGAGGCTGGAAGCATCCACATGCTAAGAAATCTTGTCTGGGCCGCGTGTGTTTATGGAATGGATGGAGACATGGATGCGTGGGCTAATCTACTCATTTATCCACTCAGTGCATATCTATACAGTGCCTGCGATACACCAGTTACAGGCACTAGGGAACAGCCCATGACAGGAGGAACAGGTAGAAATCCCATGTGATAAGGTACACTCATCAAACATTCCCTTTTCCTGGGAAGAGGGTCACAGTGTACATTCCCAACCCTCTGGGATGTGAGTTAACCTGTTTTAGGCAAAAATCCCAGTGCTAGGAGCCTCCATCTCCATTTGTTGGATAGGAACACGAACTCAGAGCAGTCAAGTCAATGACTCGAAAGACAGGAGGAAAATACGGGATCCTAGGCATTTGCCTAAATTCAATGAATATATTGTCCTGCTTGGAAATCCATGATGGAGTCTTTTGGCCCATTGACTGTTCCATGCAGTCATTTTAGGAATTGGTTTGAGCCAAAAGGCCAAAATTGAGTCATAATATAAATATATTAACATAATTATTATAACAACAATGATAGCTACCATTGACTAAGCATTTGCTGTGTGCTAGGCACAACGCTATACCCTCTTCCACTGCACGATCTCATCCAGTTCTTTCAACAGTCCTGCAAGATCCATACTATAGACCAGGAGACTGAAACTGCAGGGAGGTTAAATAACTTGTCCAAGCTCACACAGGGTCCATGCCAGAGTGAGGATTCAAACAGAGACCTGTGGGATTCCAACTATTGTGCTCTTGCGGTAACAACAGTCAACTCCTCTCCATTATCCAAGCTTCCCAGTGCACTCAGGGTAGTTTCCAGGATGCTGTGAACCAGGGTGACCTTTCCGGTCCTTTCTGACCTTTTTGCTCCTTTCTCCATCCCTTGGATCCAATATCTCCATCCTCAAACACACACGCATGCACACACACACACACACACCTGGTAAAGGCAGTGACTTAGAGATGCCATTGGTGGTAAAAGAAAACATGATCCACCAGTTGGTGATTACTGGAAGGCAGATGTGGTCTAAATAGCCTCAGCACCCTGAACAGCTCCTTCCCACCCCTGGGATGTCACTGGTAGCCTTTATAGCCCCTGCATAAGCCCGGGAGCCTGGGGAGCAGCTCCAGGGCCCTCGGCCTGCTCCATTGTGAATTGGCCTGCTCTGTTTTGGCGACTGACTCTGCTCTGCACTTCATAGCCTCTCCCCCTGATTCCACCTGGTGCCCAGCCTCTGGGTTGACACTTCATCCACACTGCCTGTCTCAGCTGTTGCTTCAGAACGCTGCCCTTCAGCCAGAGCCGGATAGAAAGAAGTGGGGCCTCCGGCAGGCAAATCATCTCATGCCCCTTCAAATGGATACTCTAAGTATTCATTCAGCATTTATTTAAAGGAAAGAAGCAGGATGGAAAGAAGACTGCTAGTGGCCACCCCAGCCTGTTCCCGTTATCACAGCAATTTGGCTCCGAGCTCACACATCCCACTTCACAGCCCCCACAACTGACCCAAGTCACAGCCTCCTGGGAGGGCAGTTAACAGCCTGGGCAACTTTTGGGAGATCTCTCCCCATAAGCATCTTGTCGAAGTACTTCTTACAACCATGTCCTGTATTCTTCTTGGAAGGCGTGCCAGAATCATTATTTCCTCCATCTTCTTACGTCTCCAGCATTGGCTGTTTATGTTTTAGTGCCCGGCTAGTGGATCCCTCCAGCCCCAGATCTCTCTAAGCTCTAAACAGGGCCCCTCAGATAGTCCTGCTCCTCCCAATGCTCACAACAGACTTTCCAAGTCTCCACCCAGGTGTAGGGGATCCCGAGCTGAGCAGAAAGGGAGTTCGAACAGGCTTATTTCCACAATGTTAACACTTCTGTAATGCATCTTATAATCGATGTGACCATGGAATGTGGCAGTACTTCTGAATGTTTCCCCAGAAGCTGTGATTGAATCAGAGAACAGCCTACAATCAACGGGGTCTTGGAAACACTTGCAGCCTTAACTCCCAGACACCGCTCCACAGCCCACACACCCAGACAGAATAATTTTGTCTTAGCCGTTTTCCCACGGCACTCCAGCTCTGCCTCTTTCATAACCTTTGTCAGGGTGCATTATCACTGTTGTTTGTGTGTGTCTCACCCATCAGACAGTGAGCTCCTCAAGGGCACAGGCTGTCTAATTCCTTTACATCCTCCAATGTCAGCACCATGTCCAGAGCTAAGGAGGCACTGAATTCGATTTGGTTGAATTGGAAAGAGACTGGATACAGATGACTCATCCAGGGGAGATATATCAGGCCTAGGATCTAGAGGTTTGGGGTTTTTTTTCACTGATGATGTAGCTGGCCTTGTCTCTCTGTGGGGGCTTCAATGCATTTGTCCTGGAGTGAGAGGACCCAAGCAGATGATGGATTTCCAGGGAAACTCCCAACCCCGGGACTGGGCTCCCATGAAGGGTCCCTTCCTTGGAGCTCTGCCTGGCCCCTGCATGGAGCTCAGGGTAAATAAATTTAATCGATGACTCACATTGGAAATTGGAAGGAACAAGCTCTTGTATCATGGAGCCCTTGCTGGCAATTGTATCATTGCTTGTTTAGCCTCAGGTTTTCCGTAAGATCTTTGGGGACTTGACTCCAGCCAGATGACCTCATGCTGATTGAGATCTATGATGTCCTGTGTCAGAAGTAAGGCTCTGAGAGAACTATAGTTATGCATGAAACTGTGTCATCCCCACGCTCCCTAATGAATCAGGCCAAGGATGAGCTGTTGCAGTCGCCATTTTGAAAAAAAGCTATCACCAAATTCACCTGCCAACCTGTCTCTTTTTAATAATTTTAATATTCACCGACATGTGTTTGTGTTTCTGTGTGTCAGATACAGTCTGTTGCACATAGTAGGCACTCAATAAATTTTTATGGACAGAAAAAATGAGTGAATGTTCCCTCCATGTTATCTCTTTTAAAGCAAGCACACAATGACTCCTTGAGGTGGACACCAACGTATTGTTTCACTGAGGCTGCCATAACAAAGTACCACAGACCAGGGGGCTTAAGTGACAGAAATTTATTTCTCGTAATTCTGGGAGCTGGAAGTCTGAGATCGAGGTGTTGGCAGGTTGGTTTCTCCTGAGGCCTCTCTCCTGGGCTTGCAGGTGGCCGTCTTCTCCCTGTGTCCTCACGTGGTCTTCCCTCTGGATATGTGTGTGTCCCAGTTTCCTCTCTGCATAAGGACACCAGTCAGATTGGAGTAGGGCCCACCCTAACGACCTCATTTTGACTTAATTACCTCTTTAAAGACCCTCTCTCCAAATACAGTCACATTCTGAGGTCCTGGGGGTTAGGACTGCAACATATGAATTGTGGGGGACACAGTTCAACCCATAACAACAGTTATTCAGACGAGGAATCTGAGGCTTGCAAAGTGACTTGCCAACACTTCCTCGCTTTGCCAGAAGAGAAAATGCATGTGCCCATATCAGTGATCAGCACCATTTCTCTTTCATCAAACCAGGGCCTTACAATGGCCTACAGACCCTGCATGATCTGGCCTTTGCCCAACTGTCGCTTTTTCACTGAGGTCTTCCCTAATCATCCTATTTTATTTTGTTTCAGTTTTTTGGGTAATGTTTTATTTTTATATAATTCCAAACTTAAAGAAGAATTGCAAGACTAGAACAAGAAAGTCCCGTGCACCTATTACTCATATTCACCAATTATTTACATTCTCCTTATTCTCTGTGGTTACAAAGTTGCTGTGAATACTGAATCATTGCTCTTAGGAGAAATACAGGGTTAGGTTCCGGCCAGCCTCTGGTCACAACATTTTCAACAATTGATCAATACACAACCTTGTTTTACATGTGTTTCTGTGTAAAGACACTTTGACATATTTTGTTGCCTAACCATCCTATTTTATTTATTTATTTATTTATTTTGAGGAAGACTAACTCTGAGCTAATATCTGCTGCCAATCCTCCTCTTTTTTTTGCTGAGGAAGACTGGCCCTGAGCTAACATCCATGCCCATCTTCCTCCACTTTACATGTGGGACACCTGCCACAGCATGGCTTGCCAAGCGGTGCCGTGTCCGCACCCGGGATCCGAACTGGCAGACCCTGGGCCTCCAAAGTGGAACATGTACACTTAAGCGCTGCACCACTGGGCTGGCCCCCTAACCATCTTATTTTAAATCGCAATACTTCTCACCATGCCCTGTCCCCACTTCTCTCAGTTATTTTTCTCCATGGCATTTATTTGCCACCCAGGATAATATATATTTTGCTTTTTTGTTTCTTTATTGCCTGCTTCTCCCCAATGAAATGTCAGCTCATAGAGCAAGATCTGTTTGTCTTGTTCACTGCTGTGTTCCTTGGCATCTGAAAAAATGCCTGGCTAATAAATGCTTGCAGAATGAATGAGTGAATAAATGAACCAAGCTCGACTCCTTGGGACCACTGCCAATTCTAGTGCAGGACTTCATTAGGCACCTGGATACAACTGATGAGGAGGGGATTAAAGCAGGGTGTGAATACCTGGTAGCCAGGGTCTTTGAGAACCACTTTAGAAGCAGCCCACCACACTCAGGGATAACCCTCAACAGGGCACACCTGGGCTCTTCCTGCCTCCTCCATTACTCCTCCCAAGAGAGGAGAAGTGACTGGTGAGTTTTAGAAGCAGGAACTGGGAGGTGTAGGTCAGCCACTCCTTCTCTCTTCCTCCTTGGGATCCACCTGTGTGTGGAGAACCAGTCCCACTTCACTACTGGCCATGCAGAGGCTGAGCAGTGAAGACTCTGTCCTCCTGGGACACATTTTCCCTTTTCTAGAGCTACTGGGGACAGCGCTGTCACTATAGTTTCAGATTTAGGCAGCCCACTCCACTGCACACCTATGCCACAATCCCCAGCCTCACCTTTATCTAAAACAAAGCTGATATTTTTCTCACCATCTGCCTGACAATTTTGTTTCTCTCAGTTGGCTTAGAGCTCAGGCAAGGATGAAAGGTGCCCCCTCAACCCCAACACCATTTGTGAAAGACCCGGAGTTTGGAATCAGACTAAGCTGAGCAGAGCCAGCATCATGGACATGGGACCCGTGCAGGCACTCAGAAGGGTCTTGCTCTCAGTTTAATGCTTTGCTGTCACCATCTCGAAATTCTTAATAATTTTTAAACAGAGGGCTCCACATCTTTTTGCACTGGGCCACACAAATTATCTAGCCAGTTTGAACCTGAGTTTGATCCTGCTTTGCCACTAGCCTCTCAGTCTTGGCACGTGACTATCCTTCTGTGCTTTTCTCATTTTCAAACAAAGGGCTGAGGACAATATCTAGCCCTAGGGTGACTGAGAGTCTCCAATGAGGCAGTATTGGTGCGACTCATAAAACTGTGCCCAAATGTTTAATCTCCAATGATTGAATCAGCCAACTCTTGGGTGACAGATGCGCTTCTGCCCAAGATAGATCCAGACCAGAATAGCTGAACAAAGGTGGTAGGAGGAAGGGGCAGGAAAGCCAGTCCAGTTCCAGCAACAAAGCATCAGTCTGAGATTCCGACACAGAAGCCAGTCTGCCCTGTATCCCAGCCATTCTATGAGCAGCTCCCACAATGCACTGCCGATGTGGCCACACCCTCTAGGGTGCCAAGGTCATGGTGGGACATGAGTCCCCAGGAGACCCAGACCTCAGGAAATGGTGAGTGAACACAGGAGAACTGGTACCCTGAATGTTCACGTTCCAAACTAAGAGGAAATGTTTGCAGACATGAGGCTATCAACTAATCATAAACTGTTGCCTGGAAAAAACCCCCAATATCAATGTCTCGTTAATATAGTTCACTGAGAAACACCAGGAAGAGATGTTTGCTGCTTGTATAATTTACTGCATTTCATGTTTAAGCTGAAGCATCTAATTATACAATTATGAATCATCCTGATTCAAATAAAGTTCACCAAAATAATTTCCTTATGTAACGTTATCTTCCAATATACCTGCTATCTTCATTTCATTATGTGCTTTTATTCTGCCAGAGTCTAAAGATCTAATTGTATTTTTAAAGTGTCCCATTAAACCAAAATAACAATTCGCTACAATAACCATCAAGAACTAGTCGGTCCCGACTTGTATTACATTTTGAAATGTCATGCTTTTTTTTAATGGTTGTTTTCCCAGGAGAGTTTATAGCTTCTGCAATTAGGCAGCCTTTACAAAGCAGGGTTTCAAATGATTTTGTTTCAAACTAACTGAGCATTTCATACGCCAATTTCCTCTGCCTTTTTTTAAACTACTAATAATGACTTTCATGCATCTCGGTTGTTTACAATTGACGGATACAATCACATTTGTTGTTTTATTTGATTCTACTTCCAGACCCAGGCTACAGGCTAGGAAAGGGCGTAGGTCACCAACAAAGCGAGAGACTCGGGCCAACACGAACGCGAAAAGAATTTACTGGCAGGAGAGCAGGATGCTCAAGTATCAACAGGCGGGCTGGCAAACCTGGCTCCGACACCAAGCGGGGACCGAGGGAGGCTGCGCAGCCGAGAACACGGCCAAGGGCTGTCACAGCCATAGTCTAATTAGAGTGTAGCCACCAGGACTGCCAACCCTGGACATCACTCGGGCTACTGGGCTTTGTTTCCTTTTTAACTGAGGTATGACTTAGAGTGAAGTGCATAATTTTTACGTGTACATCTTAAATACGTCTACACCTGTGTAGACCACTCTGTTCAGAAAGCAGAATATTTCTAACACCTCAGAAGGCTTCCTCACGGCCCCTCCCAATTCATCCACCATCCCCTCTAAAAGGTAATCACTTTTCTGACTCTATTGGCTTCGATTAGTTTTGCCTGGTTTTGGACTGCACGTAGGTAGGACCATACAATCTCTACTCTTTGGTGCTTGGTTTCTTTTTTTCTCTCTCCCATCATATCTGTGAGATTCATCCATGTGGTTTCTTGTAGTAATGGTTCATTGTTCCTTTTTTTTTTTGCAATTGCAGTATAAATACTTCGTGGTATGATTTTACCAAAATGTTTCACCCACTCTCCTTTTTATGGACATTTGGGTTATTTCTAGTTTTTGGCTATGATGAATAACGCCACTGTGACAATGCTTATACCTGTGTTTTGGTGGACATGTGCACTTGTTTTTCTTAGGAATAGCAATTCCAGTGGAACTGCTAGGTCCTAAGGCAGGCACAGATGTCCCCGCAGTAGATATTTATCGATGGACTTTTGAATCTCCTGCAAGCAGCGTGGACGTTATCCCCTCTCCCCGCATCTTTGCATCATTCCCTGCGCACATAAAATCCTCAGAGTGTTCAATCATTCCAACGCAGACCCCTAGCCCCGCCTAGCAGCCCTGGGCAGAGAAGGCCGCCCTTGGCTGCTTTCAAAGGATGAAGGGGGGCTGCCGCATGCATTGTCATTTACTCTTCATTTTGTTTTGATCCACTTTTTTTATTTTTGAGGAAGATTAGCTGTGAGCTGACATTTGCTGCCAATCCTCATCTTTTTGCTGAGGAAGACTGGCCCTGAGCTAACACCGGGCCCATCTTCCTCTACTTTATATGTGGCATGCCTACCACAGCATGGCTTGACAAGCAGTGCCATGTCTGCACCCAGGATCGGAACTGGCGAACCCTGGGCCACCGAAGCAGAACGTGCGAGCTTAACTGCTGTGCCACCCGGCCAGCTCCTTGATCCACTTTTTAAAAATCAAATAGGTTTATTTTCAAAATCACAAACAATATCACTTATCATAAATGAAAGGTGGCTGTTCAAAGTGAACAACATGGAAATGAAACAATGTTATTAGATTTTAATTATTCCAGCCAAGGTTCTGAACCTGAGACCTATCCTGTCTGTGTTAAAATGGAACATTTTTTAAAAGATGAGACATTAGCAAGTGTTTAAGCTGTGCTAACAATTTACTAATAGAAAACTGAGACTTTCTCTCTGAAATAAACAGAACTACGGAAAGAGAGTCTGGAAGGGGGTGACTTCCTCACTCTCTGATTCTGCTTTTTAACATTATCGTATTTTTGTATGAGGGGAATGCATCTCACATTCTGGAAATAGTCCAAGATGAACTAAAGCCCAAAGAGGGGAAATGACTTGCCCAAGGCCAGACAGCAACATAATGGCTGAGATAGGAAGATCTTTAAGCTACATATTTTGTGTTGTTCACTTATTCATTCAACAAACATATCATAAGAATTTAATCCATGCCAGGCATCGAGGGAGAAGTAGGTAGCAGGTGGTTATAGACTCTACTTATAAGGAACTTAGAGTCTGCTCTTTTCTGCTTTAATGTAGAATATTTCGCTCACCAGTAGCCAAAGTAGAAATCAGAAATAGAACCAGAGACGCATTAGAGAAATGTTCTTTTATTTTCGGTTGAACTTCTCTGGTCACACTGTCATCCTAGTCAGGGCTGGCTCTGAGGACACGCTCCCTGGAGGAGTTCCAGGCCGGAGACAGCTCACCTGCCCAGGTGCTGATGAGATTCCTGCCATTGGTCATTTCTTCAGGTTATTGGCATCACTAGCAACTGTGAAAATGCAAATGATTTCTGGGGGGTTATGCATTTGAGTCTCTCTAAATTTGTATTGCATCTGGCTGCATCAACTCTGTCTTCTACTGATAGAAAACAGAGTCAAGACCAGGATCTCAAAACATAATGAGGGGCCAGTCTTCATATCTTGATAAATTACAAACTAAGACCACACACACACATACAAACCAAATCTATCAATAATTACATTAAATGTAACTGAACTAAATAATCCAATTTAAAGATAAACATTGTCAGACTGGATTTTAAAAAAAGAGCAGCTACATGCTGCTCTGAAAAGACACACTTTAAAGACATAGAAAAATGGAAAATAACAAGACAGAAAAAGATATAGAATGCAAACTCTCACTAAAAGAAAGCTGGCATAGCTCTACTTCAATCAGAAAATACAGACTTTAGGTCAAGAATCATTACAAGAGATAAAAAGGAACATTTCATAATGAAAAAAGTTACATCGACCAGGAAGATAGAACAATTCTAAATTCAGAAGCATCTAATAATATAGTCTCAAACACATACAAAGCAAAAAGTGACAGAACCGAAAAGAGAAATAGACAAATCCACCGTCCTTTGGGAAACTGTAACACATACAGAGACACATATGTCTTTCCTTGCTATGTGCTCCATCCTCCTTTTCAAAAGATTTCATGATTGTTGACATTTCGAAGAGTGATCCTAAAATTTTTAAAGAAAACTAGAAATGTAAACAATTATAGACAGTATTCATCATGGCACATTTTAAAGAATTAAGCAAAAACTAATGCAAGCTATAATTTACCATAACCCAAGGGTCAGCTGAGGTCATCTGTTTTTAGAGATGAGCTGAATTAGGGCTAATCCCCACCCCACGTGCGGTAGGAAGCCCCACGTCCCTCCGGTAAATCCAGAGCTTGTGGGGGCGGCGTCTCACGCTGACGCCCCACCTCCACCGAACTCCCCACTCTCTCCTGTCTCACCTTACGCCCTGGTCCTTGCTCACCATCCTGGGTCGTCAGTTGGAGTGAAGCCCTTTTCTTAATAAATTGGGACCTCAGTTTCCCTACCTATAAAGGAGGAAATTGAACAAAATGCTCTAGTAACCATGAATCTGTGATGTCATCCTCAGTCATGAGACCTCACTGCAAATGTGCGTCTAGGACAGGAGAGCCGAGGACAAGCCCAGGGCTTCGAGGGGCTGAGCCACAAGCCGGGGAGCTTCAATGAGGGGGAGCAAGAAGGACGCCTGGGGCATGGAGGGGAGAGGGGTCAGTGACATGGTGCAGTTCACATCTTCTTGTTTTGTTTTGTTTAAACATAAAAGCATTTTGCAAATGAATTTTTCTATGTAATGCTAATAGTCTATTCCTTGATCTTAAGATGCCATTGACTATAAAATGTACCATTGATTTAATACACCTGATCGGGAATAAAGAATTGAGTGGTGAGCTTCTTCTGATGACATGGAAACATTCAAATGCAAGGAAATAAAGAAATTTTCTAGAATTGACAATAAGTCATATGAAACAGATAAAAAGGCCTGTGGCTCAGGCTGAAGGGCAGAGGAGGACTCGGATCCCTGAGAGCCAGCCTCCTCTCCCTCTCCTTGCCTGTCCGCCTGCAGCTCCTAAGGCGCCTTTTCAGAACCCTGGAAACTCCTTGGAAAGGAGTTTCCACTGGCGTAAGGGAAGAGGCTTGCGTTTTGCAATCAGGCAGATCCATGGCCTTGAGCAAGTGGCTTCACCTCTGAGCTTCAGTTTCCTCCTCTGGGGAGAATAAAATGTACTTATTGGGAGGACGCAAATGAGATCATGGAAAGGACCCAGCACAATGCCCGGCCTGTCTTAGGCAAGTGGAGAAATGTTAGTTTTCTTCCATCGCTCCTTGAGCAACAGACAGTAGAGCTGGATTCTGGTTCGGTCAACCATCTGTTGCACGCAGCATATGAGGAGAATCCAAAGCAAGGTGGGCGGTGCAGAGGAAGAATCAGCAAGACAACCCTGCCTGTTTCCCATTCAGGGCTGAGAGCAGCTGCTGGGGCCTTAGGGGGTCAGGAAATAATAATCCCTTTCTTCCCCTAGCGACCATGGAACCAGGGCAGAGAGGCGGTGCACACAGGAATGGCAATCGCAATGGCATGTTTATGGCTGATAAAACTGAGGGTAGGTCATGGCTTTATACTTCTAGCTGAATGGTTTGCTAGCACTCTTTGCCCGCTCTAGACCTAGGGACATTCCAGCCCAAGGAGAGTCCGGGCCATGCAGCAGGCATGACACTCAGGCTTGCTGCCTCCTGCGGTCTGTCCCAGCGCTTGGAGCCTTTTATCGGCTTAGCTCCACCCACTGGTCGTCACCACCAATCACATGCTCGAGGTCCTGGAGTGTTACTAAAGGAGGTCCCTCCGCGGAGACACAAGCAAGGGGAAGGAAAATCACCATCCTTGCAACCACGCCCCCCCATGCCTGCCTTGATTCTGAATCCCTAAGGCAGTGGCCTAACCTACAATCATTTAAGAACGACCTTAGGGTCTTGTTTATAGTGCTTTTCATTCCCTCCATCTACCATTTTCTCAGATTCTGCTTCTGGAAGCCCAAAGGAGGGCCCAGGAATCAGTATTTTAATAAGCATCCTTACAACACAAGTTTCACAATGTTGGAACTTCTCCGATTCACCGTTTACTGCCACAGCACTCCGGAGACGCTCAATGGGTAAACCTGTATTGTTGATTGACTGACAGGGACCACCTTCAAGAAAACCATCCTGTGAGCACACATGTGTTCACTTTGAGACATCAAATTGTAAAAATCACAATTGCTTCTTTACTTTTCTCATTCTCTCTCTCAAAGGAAAAAAATTGGGAGCTATTTAAAACCAAAGCCTGCATCTTGTTCTCTGAGGGATCCTTGGCCGTGGATCCTAAATCTGATCTCATCACTCTTTCTGTTTAAAATCCTACAGGGACTCCCCATTTTTCTCAGTGAATAAGCTCAAGTATAATGACCTACAGAGGGCTCAGTGACCAGGTCCCACATTACCTCTTCTGCTGTCATCTACTCTCAGCCTTTCATTCTACTTCTAGAATGCAGTTATCAAACACACCAGCCATACTCCCTCTTGAAAGCCTTTGAACTTGCCATTTCCTTTGCTTAAAATGGCACCTCCTTCAGGTCTTTGCCCAAAGGACACATTCTCTGTGAAGCTCAATCTGACTACTCTTATTTAAAATGGCAGCCTCCCACAGAATGGGAGAAAATATTTGCAAATTACATATCCGATAAGGCATTAATATTGAGAATGTAAAAAAGAACTTCTAAAGCTCAACAACAACAAAACCAACCCAATGCCAAAATGAGCAAAGAACTTGAACAAATATTTCTCCAAAGAAGATACACAAACGGCCAATATGCACATGAAAAGATTCTCATCGTCACTAATCATTAGGAAAATGCAAATCACAACAATGAGATGCCACTTTATACCCATTAGGATGAATACTATCAAAAATACAGAAAACAGGGGCCTGCCTGTGACATAGCAGTTAAGTTCACATGCTCCACTTCAGTGGCCAGGTGCACAGGTTTGGATCCTGGGCACAGACCTATGCCACTCTTCAAGCCATGCTGTGGAGGCAACCCACATACAAAGTAGAGGAAGACTGGCATAGATGTTAGCTCAGGGCTAATCTTCCTCACCAAAGAAAACCACAAACAAACAGAAAACAACCAATGATGGTGAGGATGTGGAGAAATTGGAATCCTTGGGCATTGCTGGTAGAAATGTAAAAAGGTGCAGTTGCTGTGGAAAACAGTATGGTGATTTCTCAAAAAATTAAACATAGAATTACCATATGATCTAGCAATTCCACTTCTGGGTAGATACACAAGAGAATTGAAAGCAGAGATTCAACCAGATATGTGTACACCCTCGTCCATAGCAGCATTATTCACAATAGCCAAAGATGGGAACAACCCATGTGTCCATTGACAGATGAATGGATAAACAAAATGGGGTATATACATATGATGGGATAGTATTCAGCCTTAAACAGGAGTGAAAGTCTGACATATGTTACAATATGGATGAACTTTGAGGACGTCATGCTAAGTGAAATAAGTCAGCATCTTGGGGAAATGGGGAGTTAGTGTCTAATGGGTACAGAGTTCCAGTTTGGGAAGATGAAAAAGTTTTGGAGATGGATGATGGTGAAGGTTGCACAACAATGTGAATGCACTTAATGCCCCTGAACTGTGCACTTAAAAATGGGGTTAAAATGGTAAATTTTGTTATGCCTATTTACACAATAGAAAGAAAAATGACAGCCTTGGCTCCACCCCGTCCCAGTCCTTGTGACCTCCCCTTCATCGATCTTCTGCTTCTCTCTGCTCCATGGACCTTATCACCTCTGATATATGATGTCATTTACTAATTTTCTGTGCTGATTTTTCCCCACTAAAATGTAGGCTCCACAAGGACAGGGATTTTTGTCTCTTTTATTTATTTTTTGTTCACTGAGATATTCTAAGCACCAAGAACAGTGCCTGGCACATAGTTGATGCTCAGTAAATATTCGTTGAATGAATGAATCTAGGAAATGCTCAATAAATCCTTGATGAATACATGAATCAATGAAGGGGCGGATGGATGAAACGATGCTGTCACCAGGCTTGCCGGGTACCACTTTCCTTTTAGAAGTCCCTACAGGCACACTGTAATCCCATTCTACACATGAGTAAAGTGAGGCACAGGTGGGAGTAATGATTTTTCCACAGTCCAAGGAGAAGCCTGGCTCAGAGACCACCTTCAGAGAAAATAGCAAATCCAATAGGAGAGAAACATCCGCTCTCAATCTCAGAAAAATACGAGATTCACCTGCTTATCTTTTTTTAGCATTTGCCCTTAGGAAAAACTTGTTCAACTTACAGTTGGAAAAAAGACTTCATGTTTTCTAGCAATATCGCTGCTGGATTTTGTCAATCTTTTCCTAACAGAAACCTAGTTGGTACCTAATGGAAAAGAACAGTGACAGATTGGGGTGAAGGGAGAGCCACAGCTTGGATGAAGTGTTGGCGTCTAACACAAAACATAATTATTTAAAAAATAGCTTGAAGTTTCCAGATATATGACTTGAAGTTGCCTAACCTTGTTAGGATTGGGGGAGCGGGGTGTATGGTTTCCTGGGGATCTCAGGAGACCAGGATTTATTCCTGGTTTTAACATTTTAACACTCTCTGCTTAAATAACTTTCCCTGTGGGGTCTCAGCTTTATCATCTGAACAGGATGGGGTGTGGGGACACAGGCAATGGGATCTCTAGGGTTTCAGAGCTAAGTTTGCGTGGAAATGACAGGTTTTGCTTAGTTTGTGTGCTAGAGATAAAAACGGCAAAGAATTCTAAAGATCCTTCCATTCACACTTTACGTCTTGTGTTTGGATTGGGGTAACTGATGAAGAGTGATGGGACAGGGGCCCCTCGGAGGCATCCCCGTGGCCATCCCTGCAGAAGGAGATGGCAGCAGAAGAGGCTTAGTGAGACAAGGTACGAACAGAACTGCATCTTGAGTTTCTGGCCTAGGGGACCCTGGAGACATCAGTCTGGGCAGGGACTCTGTGATTCTGTGCCTGGTGCTGGGAGAGGGGCAGGGCCAGGAAGCTGGGGGGAGGGCTCAAGGGCAGAGGACGGCCACAAAGGGCTTGGAGTAGATGAAGCTGAGAGGCCTGTTTAGAGCCCACATGAGACCCCCTTGGGAATCCCAGAAATAACTGGGTCAGACTTTGAGGGAGAGGGGGTGAGATCTGCCTGGGCAAGTGAGGGCAACCAGCCTGTGAAATGCAAGATGTGACTGTAAATGGAGTGAGGACTAGAGAAATTCCAGGTGCAAATTAATTAACTTTTTTCTTTTTTTTTTTTTTTTTTGGCTTTTTGGTAAGGATGATTGGCTCTGAGCTAACCTGTTGCCAATTCTCCTCTTTTTTTCCCTTTCTCCCTTTCTCCTCAAAGCCCCAGCACATAGTTGTACATGCTAGTTGTAAATCATACCAGTTCTTCTATTTGAGATGCTGCCACAGCATGACTTGATGAGCCCTGTGTAGGTCTGCACCCAGGATCTGAACTGGCAAACCCTGGGCTGCCAAACCAGACCGCACAAACCCCACCGCTTGGCTACGAGGCCGACCCCTAATTAACTTTTAAGACAAATTAATGAAAAGATATTAAAACAATTGAAATCGCTCAAAGGCTGTTCAATGGGTAGCACACGTAGATATTTGAGACAATCTGAAGTTTTAAGTATACTCATTTAATTGCCATTTGGGCTGATGTAGGAAGTTTGTGGTTAAACAAGCTGACCTTGGGTTTATGGCTGTTTAAAAACATAATGGCTATTTGGATTCATTTCAGCAAATTTGGGTCCACATCATGGAAATAATAATCCTGTTCTTCTCTGCACTGGTTAGATGCCATCTGGGGAGTTTATTTATTTCTGTGAGCCATATTTGAAAAGTACATGAATAAATTGTCATGGGGGTCAGACAAGGGGAACTGGGTGGAAAGAAGGATCTAGAAATCTGTTATCTGAGAAACTGAAGACCTGAGAGATACTTGGGGAGGATCATCAGAGCTGGGTCTGAGTGTTTGAAAAGCTGCTGGATGGGAAGAGGGGTCGGGCTTGCTCTGTACTGTTCCAGAAGGTAGAATTTGAAACATAGAAAGGAGAGTTATAAGGATAGAGGCCTTGGCTCTATTTAAGAAAGAAGTTTCTATCTGATTGCTTCTTCCAAGGAGGCTGGCCTGAGCTGGGAGCTGAGTCCTCTGGGTCTGTCTAGGGCAGGGCCATTAGCTGTGGGAGTCTGGGGCAAAGACAGCCACTGGGGCAGAGGCACGCCAAGTCGGCGAGGGAGAACAGTGCCGAGACCACAGGCGGGAATGGAGAAGGAAACGGGAGAGGGGCCAAGCCTCAGGAGCCAGGCAGAGATAGATGGGGAGCTAGCAGCATTGGCCCAACCTCAGCTGGCCGTCACCCATCAGCGATGCTATGGAATATGTGCAGAGCCATTATCTTAAGGAATCCAAGTTATAATGGAGCCCATGAGCTGGTCTCTGGCAAAGTCTGTGTGTCAGGAAATGCTCTGATCCTGGAGGTGTTCAACAAATGCCTGGTGACCATCATACTTTCATTGGTTCAATGATTTCTTTTTAAATTTTTAATCATTATAAAATACATGTGACATAAAATTTATCATCTTAAATTTTCTTATACTGTGCCATTTTTAAGTGCACATTCCAGTCTTATTAAGTACATTCCCATTGTTGTACAACCATCACCCCCACCCATTTCCGGAACTCTTTTTGTCTTCCAAAACTGAAACTCTGTACCCATTCAACACTAACTCCTCATTACCCCCTCCCCTAGCCCCTGGCAACCACCATTCTTCTGTCTGTCTCTATGAATTTGGCTGTTCTCAGTATCTCGCATAAGTTGCATTATATAGTATTTTTCTTTTCGTAACTGGCATATTTCACATAGCATAATGTCCTCAGAGTGCATCCATGTTGGAGCATGTGTTAGAATTTGCTTCCTTTCCACGGCTGAATAACATACGTATATACCACATTTTGTTTATCTATTCACCTATCAATGGACATTTGGATCAATTGTTCCAAAACTGGATCAACTTTGCACCAGGCCCTCTGGCAGGCACTGAGGTTAACATGATGACTATGATCCTCAAGGACCTCCCAGTTTACCTGGGAGTGGGGGCAAGGGCTGTGGAAGGGGAGTGAGAATGTGGCACATATGTAAATTGATTTTAATATTCAGTTCCCATATATAAAGACCCTCCGTCAGGGTCCACAGGGGATACACAGTATGTATTATATCATATACATAATAATATTACAAATATTAAACATGTAAATTGATTGAATATTTTAATAATTCACAGTGAAAGGAATAGGGGTGATGTAGAGGGAGAGGTGAGACCCTTTCTTAAAGAAGCAATGTCTGAGCTGAAGAGATCAATAGCGGTAGAGAATCTTTTTTGAAAAACTTGCATCTGGACGACCTTGTAGCCAGTGGCCCCCAAAAGCTGGGGATCAGCTGTATCTAACACCTTGGGACAGCTTTTAAGAAATATCCAGCCAAGTTCCCAAGCCCATAAATTCAGATTTGGCGACCCTAGGGGGAAGGCAGGAGTTTGCATTTTAAACAGCCCCTCCTAGGCGATTTTGATGTACCAATGCCTTGGCAGGCTCTGGGGAAACACTGAAGATTATAAGGTCAGGTTTGCACTTTAGATAAACTTCTCTGACCTCACGGTGGAGGGAGTAAGGACAAGGAGACAAAAAGGACCCAAGGTAGAGAAACTAGTTCCAGGCCCTCAGTACAATATTCCACGGACTGGAGACACTGAAGATGAGCATATGTGGTGTGTTCATCCTTCCATTCGTTCAAACAATATTTGGTACACACCTATGATTTGTTACTTGGACCACACTATGCTGAAAAATCCCTTCCTTTTCTAAGATTCTATATCCTATTGATTCTATTTAAAGACGCTCTGACCAATAGACGGTGGCAGAAATGAGGCTGTGTGACTCTGAGCTTGGGCTATAAAAGGTGACGCAGCTTGCTCCTCTCCTGCTCCTCTCAGAACCCTGCTGCCTGGTCAAAAACCCCAGACCATCCTTCTAGAGGATGTGCAAGAACATAAGGCAGAGAAGCCCTTTGGCTGACCTGGGAGATGACGACAAGTGTACTAGTGAGGCCAACTGAGATCAGAGGAAAACTGCCCAGCTGATTCCAGCCAAGTTGCCAATCCACAGAATTAAGGGCCGAATGGTTCTTGTTTAAGCCACTAAATTTTGGAGTGCTTTGTCATGCAGCAAAAGCTAACTGATACACTCCCTTTCGCCCTAGGACATTTATGCATGCTTAAAACCCTCCACTTAAAACCCTTTTCCCTCTTTCTTTGCCTAGTTAGCTCTATTCATCAGGATCAGAAGAGTCTTTCCTGATCTTGATTAGGTTAAGCCCTTCCGTTGCAGGCTTGATGCATTTTTCACCTCTCTGCTAGCAGCACTACAGGCATTGTAATTTTACATTTATTTGTGTTTATTATTTGAGTATGGTCTTTCTCCCCAGTAGACTCAAAGCTTCATGAGTCCAGGGAGAGTGTCCATTTTGTTCACCATCATATTCCAGCACATAGTACAGTGCCTAGCACACAGTAGGTGCCCACTGAATATTTGTGAATGAAAGGCTACGTATAGCAGAGGAGGAAACAAGCCTTCACGGGTTCCTCTTTAAAATAATAACCCTCACACCAATCCTCCCCTCCCACTATCACAGGAATTATAAACTAGGAGAGCCGCTGTATGAGAATGCATCTTGTAATTTTTAAAGGATTATACAAATGTTAGTTCTTAATCGTTAGTGTTATTATTCTAGGGTGGCAACAGCTGGCTTTGGGAAATCCTCTCTCTGTCTCATTCCCCTGAAACAGCCCCAGGCAGTTTCCTAGCAGCTAGGATTGTGGCTGGATAAGCAATTTACAGGCTGAAAGGCTTGCCTAGAGTTAAAATGCGTATATGTAAATATCTCTGCAGTGCAACCTAGCAACTAACCTCTGGGCTGGTTAATTGCAGAACTCGGTGGTAATGATACCAACCCTGAGTTCAATTAAGGACTATTTACAAAACCACCGGGGGAGGATTTTCCGCTTTTTCTGAAACAGTAGGCACCGACTAGAGGGACTTCTTATTTTGCACGATAAATCGATGGCTCAGATACACCATAAACTCCTTACATTTGGAGTCTGCCAACTTCATGCCCTATTTTGATCCCTGGAGCTCAGTCTGCAGCAAGAGAACACGAGGCTAATGGCAAATGGCTCCAAAGACAGATCCTCTGTGTGCAACTTTTCTGAGCCTCAGTTTCTTCATCTGTAAAATGTACGTATTAATAGTCTTACCTCATAAGTTTATTTTGAGATTAAATGAGACAATTTTGGAAAGTGCCTTTAGAGTCGTTAGCACAGTGTTAGGCAAAGAGGAAGCACTCAATACATTTTTAGCTATTATTGGTTATCATCATCATAGTTAGTTCTTAACACACACAGCTGCTTCTGCTCTGGACAACATACCAGCTCGAGAAGGGTGCTCTGAAATCTGCCTTGCCCAATTTTGCTTTCTCAAGAAGTGAGCGGGTTTCCCCACATAGCTGAGGAGCGGTGACGTTTCATAAGGTGTGCAAGCAGTCATTTGTGAGATGGGTTGAGCACACATGTGCGCCGGCACCCTGACAGGTGCTGGGTGTATAGAGGTGAATAACAGTCCCCGCCCTCAGGTCTACAGCGGGAGACGCAGTGCACTGCAGGAAAGGCTCCACCAGTGTTGATCCCCAGATGCTATAGGAATATAAATGAGGGACTGACTTCCCCCACAAAAAAAAGGTCAGGGAAGGCTTGCTCTGGGCTGCCTGAGGTTCCCAGATGGGGAAGAGGCTGAAGCTCTTATTAATTCCCACAAAAGGGAAGAGGACCTTCCTTCCTTAAGAGATTGTTGCAATGACCCATTTGTCTGACCCTTTTATCATAAAGCTCCATTAAAGCTGGAAATGAAGCTTTTAAAGTTAATAACCTAAGGATGGAAAGCATTTTCCCCCATGCTGAGCATCTCCGGAGGAAATGCCATTGGGTGTTCATGCTACAGGACTCTTTCAGGTTCAGCTTTTGCAGAGGGGGGTTTTGTTAACAAGGTGATGAGAATGACCTCATCACATCTCACCTTCTTGTGACCTGGGCTCAAGGAGTGGCTCCAGGATTGATGATGACTAGATATAGTATGGTGGCCAGGTTTTCAGAGAGAAACACCTCCGTGGGCATTAGGAAATCTAGATTCTGTCCCTGACAATGCTGGCCAGGCATGCATAACCCTGCTCCAGTCATTAACTTTTCTGTGAATTGGTGAGTTCAACTTGAGACTGTCTAACAGGTGTTCCCACCTCAGGTGGGGGATCACTGCTCACTGCGAGCTTCTGTCTGTCCCTTTCGCTGGCTCCTTCTCCTGCTCTCCCAACTGGAAAAACCAACCAATCAACCAAAATCCTCCGTGGAACCCCTCGAAGCTTCATGTTACTATTCCATCTCTCTCCCCTTCATTACTCAGTAGCTTGAAAAATAGTAACAAAAATGCTGGTACCAGAATTAAAAGAAAAGAAAAAACACTGACTACTTATTATATTCAAGCACTATTCGTGGCTTAATTCATTTAATCCTCCTGACAACTTTATGATAGGGGTACTTTTATTATCCCCATTTCATAGCCAGGAAACTGAGGTTTAACATTTTAAGTCACTAGGCAAAATCACACTTCTAGTAGGTGGTTGAGCTGGAATTTAGACCCAGGCTACCTACCACAGTGCAGGTTCTTCACCACCTCGCTGGGTACTTATGTGTGCTGATCCCACTTCCCATTCTTTCCTTACCTCCTCTCCCCCTCAGCCCCGGCCCCCCGCCAGAATGTTTTCTTCTCTGCACCAAGGATTTCCAGGTGGCCCAAATTGGAACCTCTTAGAGTGGACACTTGTTGGGTTTTGGTGCCCAGTATCCATTTCCTCTTCCTCAAAGCACCTGGTTTCCTGTGGCATTACCTCTTCCCCATTGGCTCTTGTCATGTGTGGGTGAAGTCAGGATTCCAGCCTTCTCTTGGCTAAGAGGCAGGGGAGCGGCACAGGCTGGAATCTGAATGGTAAGCAGCAAGGTCAAGGAGGCTGGAAGAATTTGGCATTCTGTTCAGTCCATCTGAGCGGGTGCCAACAAATTCAGTAATCAAGATAAAAAATATTTTAAGGCAATATTTTTAAAAAGGAAAATTAATGTAAAAATTCCAAGATGAACAAAACATCAAAATTTTAAGTAAAGACAGGGTCAGTATGACTGAATTCTCCTTTTGCCTTGGGCTCCAGTGTGGCTCGCCATGGCCCTGCTGAACACTGTCCCCCTCGGGGGGGCCTCTGTGTCTTGCCTTCCAGCCCTTTGCACCTGCCTCATGTTCTTTGTTCCACTGACACTGATGGATACACAAGGGGGTTTGGGGCTCTGCTTTTGCTCATGTGGTCCTCTCTGTGTGAAAGGCCTTTTCTCCTTCCACACTACCTTGCTGACGATCTCACCCTCCCTCACCAGTGTACTTCTCCATGCATCAGTTTCTCCATCTATAAAATGGGGGTAATAAATAGTACCTAATTCATAGCCTTGTGGGCATTAAATGAGCATTGATATCCGTATAGCACCTGTGTCAAGGTGAGCTCTTAGCAACTGCATGGATACCATCATTCTACAGTACAGCAACTGCTGACATGCCTCCCAACACCCAAAGGTCGGGGAGCTGCTCAACGATGGCTAGATGGAAAACTCATACCTAGTTCCCTGTCTACATTTCTGACCCCCCAAACTCAATTACAGACTCCTCTTCCTCCAGCTTCTCAGTAAATGTAGATGTCCCCTGGGGCTCTTGCTTAAATCTCCCTTCTTCTTTCTATCTACTCTTTCTCCAGGCCATGTCATAGATGTGCACAGCCTCAAGTGCGCCTTCTTGTCTGTAATACATCTGTGTCACCCATATCTCCAGGCCCAAATTTCCAAATGCTTGCTAGATGTCTACCTGTGCCTCCATACCACTGTGAAGGTTACTAAGAACAGCAAGTGGCGACTGAATGCTAACTAGGGGCTCCAGACTGAGCCACGTCCTTTACATGGATTACGTCACTTCATCCTCTCAAAAACCTCATTTACTGAGAAAAACCAAAACCAAATAGAAGCCAAGAGAAGAGAAGAAAGTTGCCCAAGGTTATGAACCAGGGGAGGGGTAAAACCAGGATTTGAACCCAGGCAATCTAACTCTGCCGTTGGAATAGGTGCTTCTGCTGAAGAAGATTATCCACAGTTGCAGTTTTTAAGTAACAATTTTAACGTGACATGAGGAAAAGATGATAGAGCCGTGGTTCTCAACTGGGGGCATTTTGCCTCCCAGGGGACATTTTGCAACATCTAGAGACATTTTTGTTGTCTCCTAACTGCGAGGGTGCTACTGGCATCCAGTGTGTAGAGGCTAGGGATGCTGCTGAACATCCGACAAAGCACAAGAAGCTCCCCACAACAAAGAATCATCTGGTCCAATATGTCAATATGGCCAAGGATTAGAAATGCTCCATTAGAGAAATCGCTATGAAGCAAGACGGTGACAAGTTACTTTAGGATGTTAGCTCTTTGGGTACTTACTCCTCCACTCACCAACTGTGCAGAGCCCTCTGCCTCCCCCCTTCCCACCACCCTTAAGCCCACCACCTCCTCTCCCCAGCCCAACAAAACCGCAGGCTCTTACCCACCACCCACACTGCTTTCCTGGCACAAAGCACAAACAGGAACTCATTATCTTCCTCCTCAAAACCTTCCCCTCCCATGCTCTTTATCACGGTTAAAAATACCACCCTCCTCCTCCTCCTCACAGGTGAGCACCATTGTCCCCACCTCGCATGTTCTCACCACCGCCTCCCGCTCTCCCTCCAACCTTCAGTCACCAAGCTGTGTGTGTGCCCGCTCCTGGGCATCTCTCCTGCACATCTTTGCCTTTCCTACTTCACTAACCTACTTCAGGCCAGAATAGCTTCTTATGCTATTTCTTTTCCAGTTATGAGGCTGAAGTGACTTTTTATTCATCTATATTTGAATGAATTCATTTCACCCAGAGTGTGAATTTCATGAGGAATTAAACTAGGGGGACTTTAAGAACCCACCTAACTCCTAATCTATGAATCCAGAAAAAGCTCATGATGGAACTTGCGGGTTCTGCCCCTTTCTCTCTGGTCCTCTACTCCAGTGGGCCAGGGGGCCCTCCTCTGGTCCAGGGCTTGTCCCCTCCCACCGCACCCTATATCCCATCCCCTCTCATCCTCAGGACCCGTTCCATCTGTGACGTCACCCTTCCTCTAACCTCTCCCACTCTACTGGGACCTTCTCATCAACCACAGATGCTCCCTCGCCCACTCTCTCTAAAGAATCCTCCACCCTTAACTCCCACTACCTAGACTGCCATGTTTCTGAAAGGAGTTGTCTGCACTGGCCGTCTCCCACTCACTCCTCAACCCACTGCAATCTGGTTTCCAATCCCTCCACTTCATTGAGAAGCTCAAGCAAAAGTTATCAGCCTTCTATTATCTACTGTCAAATAAAATGGACACTTGCTTTCCAATCCTTATTTGACTGAATTTTCTGGGGCATTTGAGAGTGTTGGCCATTCCTTCCTTCTAGAAGCAAGTTCTTCCCTTGAACTCTGGTGTTCCTTCCACTTCCCTTCTCTGACCACACCCTCCCTGTCTTCTTTGTGGGCACCTCTTCCTCTGCCGCCTACGGTGTCCCTCAGCATTCAATCTCCATCCCAGCATCTTCTCACTCTACACTTCCCCCACGGGTGAATTTGTCTGCAGCCTGCACCCATAGCTTTAACCACCAGGAAAGGCAGTATAGGGTGGTAGTTAAGACCTGGACTCCCAAACTCCTCTACGCACTAAGTGTTTGACCTTGGGCAAATTACTCAACACTCCTGTGCCTCAGTTTCCTCAACTGTAAAATAGCGCAAAGCTTTTTAGTCTCATCGCTTTCCACGTCTGAAGGTGCACTATTTCCTTAGATCATCTAGCACCTTGTACCCAAATATATTACGTGCTCAAGCTCAGTCTTTCTCAGGCACATAGCGGGTGCCTGGTCGACATCTGTGAATAAATGAATGAATGCTGTCCTGGATTGAGTTTCCCCGGAAACAAATCTTGAGACAAGGAATTGGGTGCAGCTAGTTTATTTTGGAGGTGATTGATCCCAGGAAGAACAAATGAGGGAGTGAGGGAGTGAGGCAGGGAAGAGAGAAAAAGCATGAAGAGTGACTTAAGGAGTGTTACTGCTGGGGGCCACTGGACTCAGTTCCTCTGGGGACCCTCTGAGGAACTGTGTTGAAAGCACGTTAGGAGTGTTGCCCCTTAGGGATGGGAGGCTGGGACACTTACCCACTGGTTGGTTGGGGACTGCTCCAGGGCTGTTGGACACTTCCAGTCTAAGACCCCACAGCCCCGGAGACGGCTCCAGGCAGAGAGGAGGAGAGGTGTGCACTTCGGGGGGACAGCCCCTTGGACAGATGGCATCAAACTGCAGCTGCAGCTGAGCTCAGAGGTGGGCCCAGGGGACTCAGAGTTGACCATCATCAGCACACGCACCTTTTGCTCTGGCTGGCAGGCCTGGGCCTCCTTGTCTACCTGGATAAGCCCTACCTCTTCCTTGAAACTTAGTTCAAGACCACCCACTTCTTGGAAGTGGTTTCTAACCTCCTGCTATAGAGTGAATGTTTGGGTCCCCCTCAAATTCATAGGTTGAGATCCTACCCCCCAAGGTGATGGCGTTCGGAGGTGGGGGCCTTTGGGAGGTGATTAGATCATGACGGTGGAGCCCTCATGAATGGGATTAGTGCCCTTACGAGAGACCCCGGGGAGATCCCTCACCCTTGCCCTTTTTGCCATGTGAGGACACAGCGAGAAGACAGCTGTCTGTGAACTAGGAAACGGGCTCTCACCAGACGCCGAATCTACGTGCACCTATCTCGGGCTTCCCAGCCTCCAGAACTGCGAGAAGCAAATTAGTGCTGTTTATAAGTCACCCCATCTCTGGTGTTCTGTTACAGCAGCCCGAACTGACTAAGGCACCCCTCATGCTGATGGAGGAACCCTTCTCCCCGCTCTGTGCCCATGACACCCCGGACAGACCTCTGTAAGAGTAATTATCTCTCTGCCTTCGGATTAGAACTTTCTTGTCTGACTTTCTTGGACGGCAAAAACAGTTCATCTTTGCAGATCTAGTGCCCTGAATATTTCTGAGCACGTTATAGGCATGTAACCAGTGCCTCTTAATGAATTTGCATCCACCTGGCTCAGCCCCTCCCCCTCGCCCCCCCCCGCCCCCCCTGCCCTGGCTCAGAGTAAGCAGTCAATAAATGTAGGCTCCTTACCTTTCCCTCCAACTCCGAGTCTGCCATCTGACTTTGGGAAAGCCCTCATCCAGCGAGCATATAATGTGATAAATACAACGTGATAAATACGTGCTTTAAATGAACAGAAGTGCTGGGGGAGCCCAAAGGAGGGAGCTATTAACTGGGACTGCACCAATGAGACTGCAGTTATGTCGTCTGACAGTCTTAATTACTTATAGTTCTAACTTTCCAGAACCATTAATAGGGCGTCTGGCGCTTCTTCCATTACACTGGGCTTTCCCATTGGAGGGCCCCTCCACCAAAGTGAAAGAGACAGGGAGCACAGGCACAGAGCGAACCTGCCACGCCAGTCTGGTTTGCTCCTTTCCTCCATTTGATATGTCTTTGTTGAGGGTCTCCTAGGGGTTAGCACTGTTCTCGGCACTGGGACACAGGAGTGATGGGGACAAGCAAAAGTCCGGCTCTAGTGGGGCTGGCTCGTGCAGGAGGAGACAGATGATAAATAAGCCACCAAATAAACAGGATAAATTAAATAGTGACAAGGGCTATGAAGGGATGAAACAGGGCACGTGATGTGCGGGAGAGGTGGGGGTGGGAGCACAGGTGCCAAAGACAAGTAGATCAATGGTTGGGGAAAGTCCCCTTTGAGGAGCTGACTTCTGAGCTGTGAGCTGAGCGCCAAGAACAGCCAAGTGGAGATTCTTCCAGGCAGAGGGAACAGCAGTTGCAAAGGGCCTGAGGCAGGACCCTGGATTCCGGGTGCCAAGCCCGGAGCTTGTCCCACAGCTTCTGATCACTGAAAAAGAGTTGCAGGAAAGAGGCAAACCTGGGTCTAAAAACTGATGTCTGGTCCTTATTTAGAGGAGAAGAGCTGATACCCAACTTTCAGTTCCTCGTGGGTTCGTTTCAAGCTTCAGTTTCCACTCATGGGCACGTTGTTCCCTCTTCAAAGTCTGATTGGGCTTCAAAGGAATTTGAAACACTTACAGCAAAACCACCGAGCTACATCCTCCAGGTAGAAAACCCCAGTGTGGCATTTCCATGGGAAACCACAATGAATTACTCCCACTGGCAGCCTAGCCCAGCCCTGACTGGACAGAGATTTGCTTTGGTTTTCTCAAACTTTGCAAAGCCTCTCCAAATTTTTTCACAAACCCCCACAGAGGCCTGACGCTCCGGTTAAGAGCAAAAATCCCCAATTCGGTGAGGTTTGCTGAGTTTCAGATTTCACCAGAAGGGGGTCTGCCATAGCCACTAACCTTTTCCTTGGCAGAGAGTAGTGTCTGAAATGCTGCAAAGAAAAATAATCACTTGGTGATTAGGAGAGAAATGAAGTTCTAAGGGTTTGTAAGTAGACATGAATACTATGCGTAGCACACACCCCATGGGTTAAAACTCTCCTTTCTCTGATATTTCTTATGGTAATAAGGATAATAATCATGGCTATCATTTATTTGAGCATTTACAATGTGTCCGTCTCTGTCTAAACATTTTGTCTCCAAATCAACCCTACGAGGGAGGTATTACACCTCATTTCACATTTGAGGAAACCGAGGCCCAGAGAAGTTAAGTGACTTACCTAAGGTAACACAGCTTACCAAAAAGGCAAAGTCCAGATTCCAACCTACATCAGAGTTCAACGTCCATACTCTTACTGTCCATACTACTACTATACCATCCTGACCCAGAAAGTTCCTGCCTCTCAGCCCTGGGCAAAAATGAGGAAATTAGCCGAGGGGAAGCAGTGAAAGGGGGCAGCCAGGTAAAGTCATTTCTGTTTTGAAAATAGGGGAAATGGCCAGGAGATTGTAAGTTCATCCTCTGCAGAATGGGAGACAGGCCAAGGCCCTCTCCTGGTGTCGGGGGCCTTAGAAAGGCACCTCCCAAGGCCAAGGATTTATGTGGACAAATCCCACCCTTCCACCGCCGGACAAGGAGGGGGCAGGCCGGCGGGGGTGTGGGGGACCCCGCCTGCCCCCCGCCCGCGCGCCGGCGGCCCAAGGGTTAAGCGAGGCGGGAGCCCCCGGCGCGGAGCGGCCGCGGGCCGGGAATGCTTAGTCAGGATCCCGATTTCCTGTCGAAGGGTTTGGATTTCCTGAAACCCGCGCCCTCCGCCGCCGCGCGGGATCGTCCGAGCCGCTCGCGCCGCCGCGGCCTCCTCCCCTCGGCACATGGTCGCCCGCCCCTTCCTGCGCCGCGCTCCGCTCCCGCGCTCGCCGCCGCCGCGGGGCCTCTGCGCTCGGCAGCCCGGCCCGCGCCGCCCGCCCGCCGCCCGCCGCCCGCCCTTCCCCGAGCCGCGATCGCCCGCGAGGGCGCCGGGGCGCCGAGCCCGCGATGGAATAATGCCCAGCGGCCCGCCCGGTCCCGGTGAGTTGCGGGCGCCCGGACGGGCTCGGCGGGGCCGCGCGGGGTCGCCCTGGGGCGTCGGCGCCCCCTGCCCGCCCCCCGCGCGGAGAGGCGCCGGCCGGGCTCCCGGCTGCATCCCCGGTCGGGGTCCCCGGGCGCCGCAGGGCCAGGCGAAGGCGCGCGGGGGGTCTGCTCCGCCGCGGCGGGCGCCGAGGTGGGGCGGGTGGGGGTCCTCCCGGAGAGGGGCCGGGACAGCGCGCCCGGTGGCCGCGGCCCCGCCGATGGGGCGCCCTCCCTGCGCGGAGGCGCGGGCGCCGGCCGCGGCATTGTCTCTCTGGCGCGGCGGCGGAAAGTTCCCCGCCGTTCCTGGAAGGGCCGACCCGGCCCCCCGGCCCGGCCCCCCGGCCCCGGCTGGGACGCGGCTCTGCCACGCAGGCCCCAGGCTCCCGGGAAACGAAAGTGGGGGATACAAGACCCCCACTCTGGGCTTGGTGTGTGTCCCCGGGAAGACTGGGAAGTGGCGTGTGTTTTTCCGCTTGGACCATTTGGGGACCTGCTGCATTTTCTGAGAGCGACATGAAGTTTAAAAGAAAAAAAAAAAAACCTCGCTGGCGTCTGGTATTCTGCGGTTTCATACATCCCGCGAGTTCTTCTCGGGCATTCCTAAAGCGGTTTCCTTTGGTAATTTATTTTTCCACTAGCGCAGGGGGACAGATAGCCAACTTCAGACCATCGCCAACGTGATCTGGGCTTTCCCTGCTCTAATCAGAAAGTACGAGAACTTTCTCCTACTTTTTCCCATAGACTCGCTCAGGTTGTCTTGGCGTGAGTGATTCGGGGAGCGTGGGTTGCTGAGTAATGTTTTGGGATTGTAAAACATAACTCAATGTGGAGGCCAGTTTTATCTCTGTTGCAACCTTCACCCCAAGGCCTTTCCATTTTGCAGCTGGAGGTGTCTGTATAGCAGGAAGATGCAGGTCTTCTGGAAGCATCAAACCTCAACAGTTTAGAAAGAAAAAGGATATTTGAGAACGGTTGTTTCAGCCCCTTCTTGTTAAACAGATGAGGCTGGGAGAGGTGACAAGACTTACCCAAGGTCACATGGTGGGTCTTCAGACTCCCAGTCCAGTGCTCCTTTCACTATGTCAGTTGATGGACTGTCAGCCAGGAAAGATTTGGATATGTGTCTTCTTTGCATTATAGCTTTCATTGTTTTAGTGCCTTCTGTCCTTCTCTTTTTCTGTCTTATCGATTATTACTGTTGTTTTTGAGATATGCAGTTATCCATAGAGGGTTAAAAAAAAATCCTCAAACCCTACTGCAGCCACCAAATGGATTTGAAATATAAAATGGGTGGCTTATTATCTAGGGAATTACTTTTCTCTATCCCATTGTTTTGTGGAAAAATAGAAACTCCAACTCTAAAAAAGGACAGTATCTTAGCACGTAATGTACGGTGTGATGTCCCCTAGAGTTGATTTTCAGCCCTCCTGTATCTTGTGAGCTAAGCATTCCATCTCTTTTCCTCCTTCTTCCGAATGGCTGGTTTTTCATTTTTAGTATGTGATAATGTTGGAGAGTAAAGACTTTTGCGCAAGCTTGCCATTTGGTGAAGGAAATTGAAATTCTCTCCACCTACCCAGTCCTCACCAGCCATGGTGAGCCAGATTTTCAAAAACATTCAGAGCTTTGCAAGCCCCAAAATGAGTGTGTGCATTCCACTGGGGCCCCTCCCCTCGCCCCTCGGGAGCACCCACCACCCAGCTGGCATCTCCACAGTGCACCCAGCTGGCTGGAGTCTAGAGGGAGGAAGGGAACCTGCATGACCTGAAACAGTGTTGTTTCTGCATCTTCCTTCCAAGTTCTCAGTTGTATTTGACTGGATCCTGCTGCCTCATTCTCATTTTTCCCCTCCTGTGTGTCTTCCTTTCCCTTCTCTCCTAGCCACTATATCTGGCATGGGTTCGAGAAGAAGTCTTTTCTATGGGATGCATGACTGATCCCCACATAAGCAGTAGTGGCAATGACAGCTAGCATTTGTTGAGTACTTGCTGTATGCCCTAGACATTACCTCTTAGGAAGTCCTAAAGAGGAGAGGGAACTCCTGAGGGAGCCTTGCCCAGAGAGGATGACACTTTGCAGACTCACCTGGAGTTGAGTCATCCTTTCATGCATCCAGCACACATTGGCTAAGTGGGAGGTGCCAGTCCTGCAAAGGTGAACAGGACCCTGTGTTCAAGGCCTTCTCTTTCCAGCCTCATCTTTCAGTGTCAGCCTCACACTTTCTCTTCGAATTGGTCAATTCAGCAAGCCTGTTTTGAGCACCTTCTCTGTGCTGAGCACTGGGTGAAGTCCCCAGCATACAGTGATGGACAAGATAGGCCCGTCCCACCCTCATGGAGCGTGCATTCCAGTGGAAGAGCTAGGCAAAAACAAAGAAGCGGGTAACTTCTAAGAAACGAAAGATTGTGGTTCTTGTTATCAAGGAAACACAAAAGGGATTGAAATCATGACCAAAGCGAAGTGGGGTGGGGTGGAGGTGGTCCTAGTTTTGCTAGGGAAAGGCCTCTCTGAGACTGAAGGGTTGAGAAGGAACTAGCAGGGCTGAGAGGTTGCAGGGGAGGGCATTTCAGGGGGAGGGATCAGAATGTGCAAAGTCCTCTGTGCACGAAAGAGCTTGATGTATTCCTGGGAGTAAGGAAGTTGGGGGGCCAGAGTGTAAGGGAGCCATGGGGAGAATGACACAAGGTGAAATTTTCAAAGGAGGCTGGGGACAGATCCCACAGCAGGTTCTAGGCCGTGTTGGGGAGGTCCCCTCACTATATGAAGGGAAGCATTGGTGAGTTTAGTCTCAGGAGTGGGATCTGATCGACACTTTTAAGAGGTTACTTTCACTGCTTTCTGAAGAGTTGATCACAGAGGGTGAAGAGTGGAAGCAAGGAGACCAGATAGGAGACCATCGTGCTGATTCGGGAAAGACGGTGGTGGCTTAGACCAGGGTGGCAGCAGTGGAGGTGGAGAGAAGGGAGCGTAACCTGGGCAGATCTTGGAGGAAGAATTGATGAGATTTGGCGATGGATTAAATGGAGGCGAGGCAGAGGGAAGGACTCTAGCATGACTCCTGGGTGCTGGCTTGAACAGCTGGGTGTCCTGTGGGGAGAGAGGGAAGACCAAAGGAGGAATGTGTTCGTGGAGAGAATCAAGTTCTGTATTGGCCATGCTAAGATTGAGATGTCTGCAGGGCATCCAGGTGGAGATTTCAGACAGACGGGAGGGCCTGTGACTCTGGATCGCAGAGGAGACTTAGTGGCTAGAGACGCTGTGATGGACACGACCAGCCTGGAGCTGAGCCACCAACACGTGCTTGCCAGCACACGTCCTGCTGTGTCATTTCTCTGAGGGTCTGCTTACATTCTTCCTCCTGCCTGGAACATTCTTCCTCTCTCCCAGGCTAAGACCTGCTCATCTTTTAAAATATACCTGTGTCTTTATCTCCTTGAAGATGCCTCCAGCTCCCTCCCCTACTCTCAGATTCCTGTGTTTACCTTCATCATCGTGTTCCATCAAAGTTACCTTTTTATAGCATCTGATGGGTATGAAAAACTTGGTGCAGGCCCTGACACGTGGTAAGGGCTCAACAAAGGTTAGCTGCTATTTTATTATCGCTATTAACATTGATGGGAGTGATAGGCATATGAACAAAAATTCCATGGTATTAGGGTAAGTGCAGTGAGAGATGACATGTTTGTTTCATGTGGCTGCTGTAACAAATAACCCCAAACTTGGTGGCTGAAACAACACAGATTTGTTCTCTAACGGAGCTGGAGGTCAGAAGTCTGAGATGAGTCTCACTGAGCTAAAATCAAGGTGTCCGCAGGACTGCATTCCTTCTGGAGGCTGTGGGGAAGAACCTGTTTCCTTGCCTTTTCCAGCTTCCAGGGCCCTCCTCTGTACCTTGGCTCGTGGTCCCCTTCCTCCATCTTCAAAGCCAGCAGTGTTGGTCTTCATCCTTCTCATGCTGCTGGCTCTCTGGTTTTCCCTTCTGGCTCTCTGCTCCACTCTTAAGGACCGTTTGGTTCCGTCAGGCTACCTGTGTCATCTAAAATAATCTCCCTATTTTAAGATCAACTGATTAGCAACCTTAATTCCATCTTCAGCCTTGATTCCCCCCGTTGCCATGTAAGGCATGGAGCCTAATGTATTCACAGGTTCTGAGGATTAGGACGTGGACATCTTTGCAGGCTCGTAAAAGGGTGTTACAGGAGCTCTGGGGAGAGGCCCCTAACCCAGTGGGGCAGGGGAGGTCAGGGCATCTTCCCAAAGGTAGTGATGCATGGGCGGGGGTCAATCTGCACTTGAATCCTCACTGTCCTCCCAAATATTCATTCCCTCCTCCAGGTTTATTCATTCCGTCATTCAAGCTCTTCTCCATGCCCGGCTTTATGTGTTGGGGAGTTGAGGGTTCATTTCGCTGTGCCTTCTTCAGGCTGCAGGCCAAAGTATTCAACCCAGGGACACTAACTCTTCTCACCCGACCTCACAAATAAGTTAAATTCGCCAGCTCGTGAAAATGCTCTCCCAGCCTGCCAACCCTGCATCCACTCCCGGGAAGGGGTGGCGAGTGGGAGGGGTTGAGACGCTCTTTAGAAGTCTGCTGTGTGGTACTTTCTTTAGACGTCTGCTGTGTTTAGTTTCCCAGCATAGCGTGAACCCCAACACGAGTGCCTTTTGGACGGCTAAAACCTTGGTGCCACAGCCACCGCTAGTACCCCCAACCTCAGTCCCCCCTGTTCCCAAAGCAAGCCACAAGAGAGGTCTGGAGAGAGCGTGTGGTTCCATCAGGACAGATCCATCTGAACCATTAGAGGAACAATAACTCGAGGGCCTGGCCTCCTAGTGGTGTGTGGCAGGTGGCCTCATCTTCTGGGAGTAAGGGAAACACACCATGGTGTGTTGTAGCCACGTTGCTGCGAGCGGTAATTAAGACCAGATTTCAAACATCCTCTCAGTTATTTGGAGAAAATGGGCGTCTGTCCCAGATACTCCCCAGAAACAGACGGCTTCTCGAGTCTCTAAGCGCCTCAGAGAGCCACTTTCCCTCTGTTGGTCCCCAGCGTGCTGAGTTGCAGAGACAAGAAGTCGCTTGCTGCCTGAGGTTCCCATCCCTTGCAAATGCCCCGAACCAGCTCATCTCGTAATATTTTTGGCGTTTCCTCTTCCTCTACCGCTCTCAGTCAGGAAATGCAAAAGTGTGGAGCGTTAGGAAGACAGAAAAGTGAGCAAGCCGTGTCTTTGCACTGGAGGGGTCCTTCTTGGAGTCTGGTTAAACTCAGGATGAAGAAGAGCCATCAGCGCTTCCCCCAGATGTGGCGGGGAGTTCCGGAGAGCTGAGCCGAGCCGGGTGCACATCATCTGTGGGCAGAACAGGAAGCAGGGGATCAGGAACACGCCTGCTTGTGGCTTCTGGGGAATGGCTTGCATTTCCCGCATCTGGGCTCCTCACGAGCGAATGTTCCGTCAAGGCTTCTGCCTTTATAAAACTCCGCCTGTGCGGAACAATACTGGGTGCCACTTTCATTGTCATTTTGTATCTAAAAACATTATTCTTTCAAGTAGAAACATGGAAAGAGTGCCCGAGTAAAAGACCATGATATATGCAGCTTGCCCTCAAATGGTTCAGAAAACGATTATATATATGTTATAAAAATTATATATGAGGGGCCGGCCCTGTGGCCTAGTGGTTAAGTTCATGCACTCTGCTTCGGCAGCCCAGGGTTTCACTGGTTCGAATCCTGGGCACTGACGTGGCACCGCTCATCAAGCCCTTTTGAGGCGGTGTCCCACATGCCACAACTAGAAGGACCCACAACTAAAAAAATATACAACTGTGTACCAGGGGGCTTTGGGGAGAAAAAGGAAAAAAAAAAAAAAATCTTAAAAAAAAATTATATATGAGTGAGAAAAAAGGAAAAAGCAAATGGAGGACAACGTTAACAGTAGTTGAAGTTGGGTAAGGGGCGTAGTAGTGTTCTTTGTACTGTTCTCATTCTTGAAATTATTTCCCAAAAGGAGATTGGTGCCAATTCACACACAAAACAGAAAGAGTGCTCAGTCATCCTTTTGTCATTGTGACCTGGATGGGTCCAGGATGGCTCAGGGGAATGGTCAGTGGACAGGAAACAAGAAGATTCCGGGGTTCACGACTTTTCTTCTGTTCTTGCGCTTTCTGTAACTGAGCTGAGATAATGAAGGAAAAGCATCCTGCACGAGGATGCTGTAAACGGGAGCCATCGTTAGAACGGTCTTGTGTAGAAATGTGTTCGCTCTTGTGGTTGCCTCACCTTCAGACTGAGCATCTTGAAGGGGGTGGGGTGGCGCTCTGTGTCGTTCCTCTCATCGCCTGTGCCCAGCCCAAGCAAATGGCACGCACTGGACTGGCAGGCTGAATCAGGCGCGTTCCTTCTGTTGCTGGGCTGTGTTATGTTTGTCAGACTTTCTCATCCCTGAGGTTGAATTTTTAATGAATCTACGCTTTATTTCTAGAAATTCTCTTTGATTCTCTTTCAGATCATCCTGGGTTTTAATCTTTGAGTCTTAGCCTTTCCTTAGAGTTTCTCATTCTTATTTCCTGTCTTTGTTTTAAACATGCTGACGTTCTCTTTCAGATTGTCCTGTTGTGTTGATTCGAGAGGTGCCTGTTCTCCCATTTCCTGCGACTTCTGGCTTGGGGGGTGTGGTGGTTCATCCCTGAATCTCCCTCTCCTGGGGAGCAGGAGTGGCTCTGCAGGGCGGTTTTATGCTTCAGCTCCTGCTCCAAGGGTTTCCTGGGTCCTGGACAAGCTTCTGTGGTAGCTTCTGGGTCCGAGACTTTTCACATGAGCCCGGTGTCTACGTATGGGCTCTACACCCATCCCTGGGGCTTTAAAGTTTACACAGGAGCCCTTTTCCCCCACCCAGACCTTGAGGCAGACACAAGCTTTTTGCCATTTCTCAGGCCCTCTTTCTGAGCAGGCTGGCATCCCTTTGGGGTCCTGGCTTTGTAGAGGGGTCTCAGCTCTCCTGTCCTTCTCATCGACACTGAGTGGAAACCAGCCAGCATAATATATTCAGTCTTCTTTTTCAGTCTAGGAAAAGAAAGAACATTTACAACAATGTAAAAATGACCATTCTGAGAAAAGAAAACCAGGATCCTTATCAGAACAGTACAATAAAGATTTGGTTCAGCTCAGCACGCACTAACAGCATCTCCTGTGTGTTCACCCTGCAGAACAGGGGTGGGGTGGGAGAAGGGCAAGGGAGAGCTGGGCCTTAAAGTGCCCTTTGCATCTTTGGAGCCCCCAGGGCAGAGAAGACAATGAATGGTTAGGAAGAAAGAAAGGAAATTTCTGTGGTTGAAGAAGAGTAATCCAGATGCAGAGGACGTCATAAAATGATGGAAATAGCACTGAGTTGAGATTCAGAAGTCCTGAGTTCTAGTCCAGGAATTGGTATGACTGGTTATGTGACCTTTCCTAGCAGTCTCTTCCCCTCTTGGAACCTCACTTCCCCACCTCTGTAAAGGGGGTGATGGGTCTGGTCCTGACTCCCCTCCCCCCAGGTCACAGTGAGATCATGAGGGTGGGAGGTGGGAGCCTCCGAGTGTAAGGGGTCTCTTGTCTTTAAGGCTGAAGGCACAGCATGTCCTCCAGCAGCACCTTGCCGTGGAGACTCTCTCCGCCTCGTACCCCCCGTGGCCCTGGCTTTTCCAGGGAAGGACTGTAGGCGTTTCAGGTCCTTAGAGCTTGTCCATACTGTTATTCTTTGGCATATGGTCAGCACTTGGGCACTGGGGGGCTGAGCCGGCTCCTGTCTCATGTGATGTTCTTTCCCTTAGAAGTTTCCCCTGGGACTCCACAGACGAGGGCCGAGGTGCAGCCAAGAGCTGTTGTGGGATGGAATTTGTGCATGGCATTGCCTTCACGACCTTTGACCTGATGTTCTCTGAGGCTGCTCCCCTGGGCAGTGGAGCTTGTGATCTCCCAGGGTCTGTCCTTTGGCCAGGCCGGAGGTGATTTGGTGGGTGGAGGGTGGGAGCATTTGTCATGATGCAATGGGGAAACCACTGGACCTGGAGTCAATAATGATAGCTAATATTTATTGTGCGTCAATACATGTCAGGCACTATTCTAAGCAGTTTTCCTATGGAAGCTCATTTAATCCTTGTATAACCTTATAAAATAGGCATTATTTTTATCCCTTCTTGTGCATGAAGAAACTGAGATACACAGAGGCTAATTAACTTCCCCGAGGTCATATAGCTCGCAGGTGGCAAGATTTTAAGCACTGCGATCTGCGGTCAGTGCCCACACTCTTGACTCTGATGCAATATTGCCTCTAAAGACTTGAATTTGAATGCATGCCCTAATTTCTCCTGTGGCCTCGGGAGTGTCTCCCCTTAGCCTTTCTCTTAGTCTTCCTGAGCTTCAGTTTCCTCTTCTGTAAATTTTGAAAAAGCTTGCAGGTTTTTAAAAAATGTATTAGATACGGCAGTATCTACAGAAAGTGGCTGAATGAGTGCCTGGCACATAATTGGTACTGAACAAAAGTGAGTGGGTTCCAAACGGGATAAGAGTTCTCATTTGCCTGATCAGTGGGGAGAGGGAACATGAAAGAACTAATTCGATTTAAAGAGTCTTCACTGTGCAGACTTTTCTTGCATATCCTGCTCTGTGCCAGGCACCAAGGATGCAAAGATGAAAAATCAAAGTCCTTGTGCTAGAATATCTTACAGTTGAGTAGAAGAGAAAGATGTGCAACTTCATCCTTTTGCACTGATGCTGGCCCACCCCGTAGGAGAGTTATGAAGGAGAGGCCATGAATGCAGGGGAGGGAGAGGATGGTCCCAGTCGGAGGGTCAGAGAGCATTGGGGACGAGTTGCCGTCTGGGCTGACCCTTCTAGGATGGGCAGGGTTTCCAGAAGTAGAGAGAGTGGGGAAGGGTATTCAAGGCTGCGAATGGCTGGATCAAAGTCTTTGCAGTAGGAATGTGCTGGTCATTTTTTGGAGGTCTAAGGAACACTTGTGTTCAAGGAGAAAGGTAAAACTCTCGGTTAAAATAAAGTGGCATTTGGGGTTTCTCCCTGGAATATAGTCATCGCTGCTATTTCCTGTCCCCTCACTGTCATGGAACTGATCTAGAAAAGCAAACTGTGGTGTTGTTTATAGAACTTCCCATAATAGCCTTTAGCAAGTTTCCTCTCCTAGGACAGTTACTTCCTCAGACTAAAATAGCCCGGCAGAGGGTGGAGAAGGGGGCATCTGCAGACTACACTGTTTTAATGGTACCTGTGGAGGCGGGTGGGTGAGAAGGTGCAGCAGACCCTGTTGGCTGCTTGTCCAACAGCCTTTGCCCTTCTTCCTCACTGGCAGAACATTGATCTTCAGAAGTCCACCTTCCAGGGCCTTTAAGGGAGGTCAGTCCCAGCCCCAGGGGGTGGGGGTGGGGGCGGGAATCGCTGTGGTCCTGTCCACCTTGGCAATGACTGATTTAGGCATGGGCATGTGACACAGCTCTGGCTATGAAATGTGAAGGGACATTTGCTGGGAGGGGGAGGAGGATGGGGAAAGATTTTCCTCCATCTTGAAAAGAGATGTTTAAGAAGAAACATCCTTTCTTCTGCTATGGGACATAGTAGAGTTGACATGGGATATCTGGATCTGTGGCAGCCATATTGGGACCATGAGGGGGCCTTGCTTAGAGACAACATGTTGAGTGGGTCCGAGCAGAAAGATGGAAGGAACAAGATACTGAACACCCTACTTTTAGACTATTTTGAGTGGAGTTTTCTCTTACTTGTAGCCAAAAACACAACTTAACTGATATACAATGGGATGGCCACCTGTCATGACATCTAGATGATTCAGGGTCCACTGCACCCTCCTTTACTTCCTGATGCTCTAGCTCCCCCACCCTGTTTGAAATTCACCACCAAATCATACACTTCTGTACCTTCACAATCTTTCTCTTTTTTTCCACCTGAATTACCCTCTCCCTATCTGCTCCACTTACCAAAAATCTAACTCATTCTTTATAGTTGGGCTCAAAGGCACCTTCTTGGTGAAACCTTTCCAGATCCTTCTTGTTGTAATTAATTATTTTGTTCTTTGAGTACCTGTAACATTTGTTGTCCCTTCTCTCATCCCTCCCTTCTCCCCCCCCCCATTCTTTATTAAGTGCCTACTATGTGTCAGCTGCTGTGTTGCACACTGGCACCATCCTTTATGAATGGGGCCAGACATGCACAGAAAGTCATGAGCCGGGGTATTTCGTGTGGTCGTACAGGAACGTAAGGTATCACCAGGTTCTTATGAAGAGGTGCTGACCCCAGCTTTCAGGGAGGGTCAGAGAATACGTGCTATTGGGTGTGATCCTTGAGTTGAATCTTAAATAATGAATAGTAATTAGCTCAGAAAAGAATGAAGCGAAGGGAAGGAAATTCTAGGTGTAGGGAACCCCTAAGCAAGGACGGGGATGGTGGAAATATCATGGTTTGTGCTGGGAACTGAGTGACTCAATATGGCTGGAACGTAATGTTTGGGGTAGGGTGCATTGAGGCCAGAGAGGAAGGCAGGAGCCAAATCCTGAAGCCTGGACTTTGTCTTGAAGCCACTGAGGAGCCCTTGAAGGTTTAAGGTGGGGGCTGGTAGGACGCTTGCCCTTTAGAAAGATGATCCTGGCTGCATTGGACTGAATGGATAGGTGGCTGAAGGCAAGACTGGAAGCTGGGAGGCCACTTAGGGTGCTCTTGTAGGAGTCTGGGAGCAGGTGGCCCTGGAGATGGAGAGGGAAGATGAAGGCAGGAGGATGGGCCAGCTTGGGGATTGATGGGGTGAGGAGCATGGGGAGGAGGAAGAGCCATTGATGACACTGAGCTTTCTCGCCTGTTCGTGAGGCTAAGTCACGTCTGTGTCTTGCAAGACTGCAGCCTCCTTAGCTCCTGGTCCTGCGATCAGATCCCCTAGAGTGCTTGGTTCTGGACTTCAAGGGAAGACGGGCTGAGGAAGAAGCAAGTCTGTCCCTCTCTTCTTTCTTATCTCCTCCTCCCACAACTTCAGCTCTTCGGTTCCTGTTTAAGTGGAACAGGAAGTGGAGCTGTGATGTGGTTTTCCTGGTGTCCTTGCTTCCTAGTTCTGAGCCTCGAGGAGAGGGAAGATTTTCTTACTGCCTGTCGCCCATTTGCTTTTCTTTTTTGCTCCTCTCCCAAACCAAACCAGTTCTGAATAAGCCTGTTCCAGCTTCTCCCGCTGTGCATCCCTGCCCTTCCTGCCTCAGATCCTGGGGGATCTCCCCTGAGTCTTCCAGCCTTTTCCTAACTCACTGCCCTCCTCTTAGTCTTGCTCTCAGGGGAGTGTCCTTCAGACCTCAGATCGGGGTCACCCTCCTGCTTAGCAAGCTTCGCTACCCATCTCCAGTGCCTGGGCGGTCAGGTGAGGAAGAAAGCAGCCTGGATTCTTCAGCTGCGCTGACCTGGGGTCAGCCCTGGCTCTCTTCCTCCCTGAGAGCCCTCGGACAAGTCGCTTAACCTCCTGAGCCTGCGGTTCCCCACCTGTGAAATGGGGGTGGGCTGCCTTATGGAGTGACAGCGGAGGGAGGAAGTACATTCAAGTGCCTGCCTGAAATACACACACAGACACACCACACACAGACGCACACGTGCCGCAGACACACACATGCCACACACATGCAGCCACACACGCAGACACACACACGCCACGCACACATGCAGACACACACATGACACACACAGACACGCGCAGACACACACATGCCACACACACAGACACGCACATGCCACACACACACTGACACACTCATGCCACACACACGCACACCACACACAGACACCAGACACACACCACACACACTGGTTTTCTGTCTCCCCTACAGTCTTATTCATCTCGGTGAATCCTTAGAGCCTGCCCCACAGTGGAACAGATGCTTAGTTTGTGTTTGGTGAATAAATTATTCCTTCCTTCTCTTTTAGCTCAGACAATCTCTTTTTTGCTAAATCTGAGAAACTCTTTCAAGTTGTCCTCTAAGGACCAGAAGGAGTGGGGCCCTGCCGCTCTGGGGAGTTCGTGGGGAGGAGGAAGCAGAAGTCAGACTCGGGCGTGGGCTTCTGACTCCACGCTCCTCGCTCTTTCCATTGACCACCCCATGACTTCCTGGGCAGTCAGGAGCCACCCACTGGGGCAGGATGCCAGGGTTCCAGATGTATCATCCCGAAAAAGGGTGGGGGCCCTGCTTACAGCTCTTATAGACGTTTGCATCAGCAGGGCCGCTTGAATTAGTCAGTGAAGTCTGCATGCGTTTTTCCGAAAGAATCTTAGTGGCCATAACGTGTGTGTGGGGGTGTTCCCATCCTGGAACGAGTGGCGAGTTGGTTGGGGTAAGTTGAGTTCAGCGATGATATTTTAAACTTCGAGTTTGAAGGAAGTCACAGTGCCGAGCGTCTGCAGATGGGAATCGTGTCAGAGCGGACGGAGAAGGTTTGCAGAGGGTTATCACACCGTCAGAAACAAAGTTGCGGTGGTGTAGACGATTGGGTGAGTTTGGATCCTGGACTTAGGTGGAGTCCTACTCGGGCTTTTACTGGCTACTTGCTTTGCTTGGGTAAGTTCTGGGTGTCCCTGAGCCTCAGGTTTGCTTCTTGTCACCTGGGATTGTGGGGAGGACTGTGTGCGGTGGGACACGGAGAGAGTGAGAATAGCTCCTGGCACACGTTCACTCCAAGGGGAAGCGAGAGCTGTTCTGATGATGATGATTGCGAGCGGTTGAGTCGTGTCCTCTCCCCTAGTCCTGCAGAATGTGGCCTTATTTAAAAATAAGGTCTCCGCAGAGGTAACGAAGTTAAAATGAGGTCACTTAGAGTGGGTTCTAATCCAGTATGGCTGGTGTCCTTATAAAAAAGGGAAATTTGGATATGGAGGTAGACATGCGCAGAGAGAAGACGATGTGAAGACACACAGGGAGAAGGCAGCCATGTGACTGGAGGGATGCATGTACACCCGAGGAACGCCCAGGATTGCTGGCTGCCACCAGAGCAGGAAGAGGCAAGGAAGGATTCTCCCCAGAGCCATCAGAGGGAGCATGCCCCTGCCCACTCCTTGCTTCCAGAATTCCAGCCTCCAGAACTGTGAGAATAAACTTCTGTTGTTTAAGCCTCCCAGTTGTTGGTACTTTGTTATGGCAGCCCTGGGAAACTGAGGTGATGGTGATGGTGATGATGGTGATGATGACGATGATGATGATGGTGGTGGTGGTGGTTTGGCATCTGGCCCAAACACTGACCAAAAAAAGATGGTCACACGTGTCTGCCATAGAGAGGCTTCTGGCATTAATTCAGCGAACGCCGGCATGGGTGTACCTTCCAATTCTGCAGTCTAGTCATGCCTCCAAGTGGCACTTGTTACACTTGTTAACTTGATGTTGTACTAGGAGATTAGAAGTCAGCGCGCCCAATCTGGAGGCTGAGGAGGACGCTGAGGAGCAGTTTTTCAGCAAGCGAAGTGACGTTCCGTCTGCTTTGTGACTGTTGAGAGAGGATCCGTAGAACAGACAGGGTATGATGGGCTGCTTTGGGGCCGAGGACGGAGACCCGTACCGCACAGGACAGTGCCCACGGCCCGTGTGTGCCAGGGGTGGGAGGAGGGGAAGCAGAAGGGGTGGTTGCTGGGGGCTTGGGAAGCAGAAACGCCTTGAGCCTGGAGAAGGGAGCAGGGACAAGAGTGAGGAGGAGGAAGGATTGGCCTTCATCCTGCCTCCAGGAAGGGGAGCTTTGTGACTCTGCTTTAGAAACGTCCCTCCGATGGGGCTCAGCTGTACCCTCTACATCTCTTCCCTGTGCCTCAGCCTCCCTGTGCCGTGCGTTGAGAGAATTCAAACTGGAGGAGAGAAACACCAGGTTGAAGGGAGGGAAAAAGTGACAGCATGAGTCCTTCTGTGTCACAGAGACAGTGTGTTGTGGTAGAAAGAACATAAACTTGGGCGTGAGGTAGTCCTGGGGCAGAGTCTTAGGTGGGGAACCCCAGCTCTCTCTCTTGCTTTGAGAACTTGGGCAACTTTGAGCCTCAGTTTCCCCACCTTTCCGCTTGCGCAGAGTGGGGATTAAAATGAGATCGTATAGGACAAGTTTGTGGCACCTGGGAGGCCCTGAGTAAAAGTCGCTTCTTCCCTGCTTCACCCCGTTTACACACGGGACTCTGGAAGAGGACTTGCGATGCTTGTAAAGCTCAGTGATCAGAGGTGGAAAGAGAGGGTTGGCATCTGGAAAGGCCTGCACCTCATGGAGTAAGGACGCTGTGGAAAACCAGGGGGCTGCGGCCCTGGGAGGGAGGCCTGAGACAGATGCTGGGGCTTCTGGAAGACTGTGATCACGTTTATTGGCAGGAGTAACTCTCATTGTTCTCCAACTGCTTAAAATACTGTAGAAAAGCAGGTAAAGCCTTCCATCCTTGGATGGCTTAAAAATAGCCGCCGGGCGCAGAGCGGCCAGTGCTGTTCTCTCCCTGAGCCGTCCATCCGCCGTGCCCTTTCCAACCACTCCTGCTCACGTCTCTGCCCAGTGGGGACCCCCGTGCGTCCTCCTCCCAGCCGCCCTGGCTACCAACCTTGGTATTTATTGCGCACATGTTTATTTGCGTTTCCACTGCACACCAGCATTCTTCTAGAGGCTGGGCTACGGCAGTGAACACAACAGAGAAAAATCCCTGTCTTCATGAAGCTTACATTCCCACTGGGGGAGACAGACAGCTAACAGACATTGAATGTATGGATGTGAGATAATGGAAAGTGCTTATGGAGAAAATTCCTCTGAAAGGAGGCTGAGGGAGTGTGCATGTCAAATGGGGTGTCCAAGGAAGCTCTCCCTGAAAAGGTGACATTTGAGCAAAGACCCAAAGAAGCTGAGGGAGTGAGCATGGAACAATCTGGAGTAAAATGTTTGCTAGACAGAGGGAATAGCTAGTGCAAGGGCCCTGGGGTAGCTGCATGTGCGACATGTTCAAAGAACCTCTGGTGGCTGGGCATTTTGAGGACTTCTGCTTTTACTTTGAGTGAGAAAGGCAGTTCTTGGAGGGTTTTGAGCATAGGAGTGGAGATGATCTTGCTTACTTTTTTGCTAGGATCCTGCTGTCTGCTGTGTAGAGGGTGGGTTGAAGGGGACAAGAGTAGGAGCAGAGAGACGTTTAGGGAGGTGTTGCAGTAATGCAGGCAAAAGGTCAAAGTGGCTTGGATCATAGTGGAAGCAATGGAAGTGGTGGGGATGGTTGAATTCCGGATTTATGGATTTCCCCTCCCTCGCTCAGCTCATTCAAACCATCCCCAAGCCCTGCTGGCTCCATCCCAGGGCGAGTGGGAGGACCTTGGAGATCCTGTGCGTCAGGTCCTCTAGACTGTGAGCTCCTTGGAAGGGACAGCAATGCATTTTCTTTCTTTGGTGTCCCTGGCACCTTGCTCTGTGCCTGATGTCACTGGTAGCCATTTTTAATGTTTATTATGCAGATGACGAGCCTGTCATCCCCTGGTCCCTAAGATAGGTTTTGGAGCCATCTCTGGTGCTCCCAGTATGCCCCTGAGCTTACCCTATCCGAACATCTGTCACACCAATCTCTCATTGTCTGTCCCTTCCCTCTGCTGGTCTCTGAGCCCCATGAGGCCAACATTGTCTGGCCACTGTCATAGCTTAGTGCCTGCCACCTGTAGGTGCCCAGGAGATGCTCATGTCAGTGAACAAATGCACCTGGTCCCTTTCATCACCTGCTGAGAGCAGGGTGTGACACCAGTGTCACTTCTGATCCCAGCATGTCACTGGGAGAGTTAAATTGTTAAAAAGCCCCGAGCTTACAAGGTGGCCCTTGCGCCTTCTGAAGGGAAGAGCAAAGCAAATACCGACGTGGAGAGGTGTGCATGCTGAAGGGCCCTTGGCAGTGGAGTGAGCTCCGAGGCTTGTCTGCGCGGCTCAGGCACGTGGATAACCGTGTCAGGAGACTGGGGCACGTGGCTGCTGATGGGCTGGGCGTCCTCCCGGGCCGGGAGACCCAGACCGACTGGGATGGTGTATCCAGAAATTCTGGTTGGCTGGGTTTTGCCTGTATGGACCAGAGAATAGACAGCCATGGTCCCGTGTGAGAGCATTACGCCCTGCTCCCATTTCCCAGCTCAGCTCACATTTATTCATTTTGTTTCTTAACTTCAAAGTCTTTCACAATTTCTTTTTTAGCAATTTTTATATTATATTTTTGTAGCAGCTTTACTGAGAGAGAATTCACACGCCATAGAATTCACCCCTTTAAAGTGCATAATTCAGTGGGTTTTAGTATATTCAGTTATGCTACCGTCACTACAATCAGTTTCAGAACATTTTCATCACCCTGAAAAGAACCCCATCCATCCCCATTAGTAGTCATCTCATTTCCCCCAGCGTCCCCACCCCCAGCCGTAGGCAGTCATTGATCTACTTTCTGTACAATTTCTCCCCCCCACTCTGAATCTAAACATAATACGTGCTCTTAGAATGTTCAGAAAGAACAGGCAGAGGTAAAAGGAGGACAGCGATCACCCATAATTATCCAGCCACCGAGAGAGAACCACTGTTGTCTGTACACATAGACTCACAGTTACATGGTTTCTCCACACAGTGACATTATCTTGTACATCCTCTTTAATAATCTGATTTTTTTCAGTTGATATACTGGGACTGCCTTTCCAAGAGGGTAAATCTAGATTTACAGGATCTTTATATGTGTGTGTGTGAGGAAGATGGGCCCTGAGCTAACATTCGTGCCCGTCTTCCTCTACTTTATGTGGGATGACGCCACAGTATGGCTTGACAAGTGGCGCTAGGTCTGCGCCCAGGATCCGAACCTGCGAACCCCCGGCCGCCAAAGCAGAGTGTGCAAACTTAACCACTACGCCACTGTGCTGGCCCCCGAATATGTGTTTTGCTCATATTTTTATTTGGTATGTTTGTTTTTCTTATTGATTTGTAGTTGTTCTCTTAATATTAATGTTCAGCTATCTCCTCAATACCTTATTCTGGTAAATATTTCTATCAGAGATCTTCTGAATTGTTTGGAGATCACTACCAGCTTATATGTTGGTTAGGATGAATATTGTGTAAAAACAGTGACTAAAAGAAAAACTTAGGTTGGCATCCCAGTGTTAGCCCAAACCCAGGTTGTATCTTTGGGAGCATCATTTTCCCTCTCTGGACATCGGTTTTCTCATCTGTATAGTGAGAGGGTTGGCTAATTGATATCAAAGTGAAAAAGAGAAGAATTCTATGATTTTATGGTGAGTGTAGCGCTCTTGGTCCACCTGTGCTTATTTAGTATCATTGAGTTTTAGATATTATGCCATGTTCCTTGAAATATCAGAATGTCATAAACCAAATAGAAAGTGGCATAAATTGGACTCTAATAATAGTTGCCGACTGACCTAAGCCAGCTGGTAATTTAATTCTGTTCGGTACCACACTTTGACATAGACTTGGCCGTCAGCTGTGATCTTGAGCTGCTTGTTCTCTCTCTCATGGCCTCAGTTTCCTTAAACTGTAAAGTGAGGGAGGCGAGGGTGGAGGTGGAGGTCATTGCCGGCGCCATCTTTATGATTCCTTGTTAAGAAGACTAGAAGGAAGTAATTGTGAGGAAATTGAAGCTTCAGCCTACCTAATGACCTGCGCTAGGTCCCCAAAGTAGCAAGGGCCAGCTGCATTTGAACCCAGGATCAGTGCCTCTGAAGCTCTGGGTCTTTCCCTGGCTCCAAGCGCCCTCTGGGCCACAAACCAGGATCTGCCGGGAGGATCGGCACTCACCAGGCCCACTTCAGTGTGCTGTGAATCCCCTCAAGAGGTTGATCGGTGGGAGAGAGTTTTGGGGACCCAGGGAAGGAGGAAGTACGAAGATTACAGGGGAAGTGTCTGGATTTCTAAGGACAATGGGGTGAGTCTCGGCAGAGAGGATTTAGGAAGGGCAGCAGAGAAGGCCAAGATAAGTGAGAAGGCAGGAAAACACACTGCGGGAGCGGGGCGCCCAGGCCAGAGAGCAGGCGCTGGATGTCCCGGGTCATTGGGTCTGTGAGGCTTACCTTTGTAAGTTACAATTTGTAAAAAACAATTATTATCATCCGTATTTATGCCACTTTCCATTGAGTTGATGACATCCTGATATTTAAAGGAACGTGGTATGATATCTAAAACTCAATGATACTGAATAAATACAAGTGGACCCAGAGCACTGCCTTTATCATAAAATCAAAGAATTCTTTTCTCTTTTACTTTGGTATCATTAGCCAACCCTCTGATTCTACAGAAGCGAAATCTGAGGTCTGGAGAGGGAAATGATTTTTTTTTTTTTAAAGCAGTTTGATTTATGCATCTTATTTCTAAAACCCAAAGCTCAAATGAGGCCAGGCTGGTCCCTGTGCAAGATGAACCAGCAGGGCGTTCTTGCCTCCAATTAAGAAGCCGGGTCTCGTCTGGAAGAGCTAGTTCGGATCATGTCAATTTTTCTGTATGGTTGTTAGGGTGTCCACTCCAGAACGCCCACAAGGCCCTCTGTGATGGCTCCGTGTTCCTCTTCAGCTTCATCTTTCACACTTCCCCTCTCCCGCCTCCTTCTCCCCCTCTCTCCCCTCTTCCCACCTCCTCCTCTTCCTCTTCTTCCCCCTCTGTGTCTTCCCTGCAGCTTTTCTTCTAGATGCTCCCACCCCCCTCACACTTCCCCCCCTATTTCAGGCCCCCACACCTTTCCTCAGGTTGGTCCCTCTGCCTCCAATGCCTGTAACACTCATCTCCTTGATGAACCCCTTCTCCTCAGCTTGAGTGTCTCCCCTTCCAGGAGGCCTTTCCTGACCAGCCTGACCCCCGGGGGGATTGACCATCTCCTTGTTTTTGCCCTCACTCTGCCTTGCGCAGGCTTCTGTCAAGGCATCTGAAACATTTAATGACTTGTTTTGTTTATACCGCTGTCTCCCTTGCTATTTTGTGGCTTCCTGCGAGCAGTTATGCTGTTATTTTATCTGGAACCCACAGAATCTATCATGGCATTGGACACACAGTAGGTGTTCAGTTGAAGATTTTTTGGGATGAATTAATGAAACCTTGTTTAATTCAATTCAGTCACTGTTTCTCACCAGGAAGACCAGGATAGTGTATTAATTTGTAATACGGTGATCAGAGCTGCAGGAACAAATAGTCCCTACGATGTTTAATGGCTCAAATATAAGAGATTCTTTTTTTTTTTGTCACTCATGTGAAAGTCCCAAATGGAAATTTCTAGTTCAGGGGGTGGCATTCCATGTGGTGACTCATGGACCTAGGCTTCTCCCACCTTAGTGGTCCAGCTGCCCCCAAGGGCCTTGTCATTGTCTGCATCTGCTGGCAGAAAGAGCGTGGAGGAGCCACACCTGCCTCTTAAAAGCCTTGGCCTCAGAGATGGCAAATATTTCTACCCTCGTTCCTTGGCTGGGGCTCTGACACGTGGCTACGTCCGGGACATGTAGTCTAGCTATGGGCCCAGGAAGAAGAAGAAACAGAGTTTTGAGAAACAGCTAGCAGTCTCTGCCACAGATGGTGACTCGGCCTCAAAACCCCTGTCACATGAGGCTTGTGTGAAGGAAAGGGGAATGTTTGTCCCGGAGAAGCAGGACTCCTGGTAAAGTCCTGTGCGACACTTATTAGGGACTCTATATTTGCTCTATAATGAGGCTAACAGTAGCTCAGATTAATTGAAAACTTGCTCTTTGCCAAGAGCTGTGCTGAGCGCTTTGTGTTTCATCCTTACTTATATTCATCTTTATTTGATAGATGAGGAAACTGAGTCTCAGAGAAGTAACTGGCCCAAGATCACACAGCTTGTGAGGGATGGAGCTGAGATTTGGGCTCCGGCAAGGTGATGACAGAGCCTGCCTGGTCAGCCACTCCACTGTGTGTTCCTCATTTGAACCTGATACCGATACTGCCAGGTAGATGTTGTTATTGTCACTGAGGGAGAGCCATCATTTGGTGTTAAGAGGAATGAATGAAATCATCTTTTGAGCTCCACCTAATGTTCTAAATACATTTTATACATTCTCCTAAGTTAATGTCACAATAATCCTAAACCAACCCAATGAAATTGGTATAATTAGCCCGATTTTACAGCTGAGGAAACTAAGACTCAGAGATGCTTAGAGACTCACCCGAGGTCACCCAGCTGGGAAGTGGTTGAGTGGGTATGTCAATTAGGATGCTTCCTGCTGCAAAGAAGACACCTGGCTTAAATGAAACAATGGGGGAATGTATTGACTCACACAGCTGCCAGTCTAAACTGGGTGCAGGGGGTGGTCAGTCATTGTCCCCACAGGACACACACAGCGCCCTTGAATTAAGATAATTCAAGGAGAATTTCATAAAGGGATTTTTTTTTTAATTGATGTGAAATTAACCAGTAAGCATTTTAAAGCATATAATTCAGTGGCATTTAGCACAGTCACAGTGTTGTTCAACCATCATCCAATCACCCTACAAGGAAACCCTGTACCTGTTAAACAGTCACTCTCCAGCAACTGGGCTCCAAGCCCCTGGCAATCACTAGTCTGTTTTCTGTCTCTATAGATTTGGCTATTTTGGGTGTTTCATATAAGTGGAATCATACTATGTGTGGCCTTTTGTGTCTGGCCTCTTTCACTTAGCATCATGTTTTTGAAATTCATCCATGTTAAAGCATGTATCAATACTTCATTCTTTTTCTTGGCTAAGTAATATTCCACTCCATGGAGAAACCACATTTTGTTTATCTGTTCATCTGTTGATAAACGTTTGGGTTGTTTCTACATTCCGGCTATTGTGAACAGTGCTGCTCTGAACATTCATGTACAAATACAAATTCATGTACAAACAAAAAACATTTGTTTTGAAAACCTGTTTTCAGTTTTTTGTGGTGTATACCTAGGGATGGAATTGCTGAGTCATCTGATAACTCTATGTTTAACTTTTTGAGGACCTGCCAAACTTCTCCAAAGCCGCTGAATCATTTTACATCTCCCCCAGCAATGTATGAGGCTTCCAGTTTTTCCACATCCTCGCCAAGACTTGTTATTTCATGGGGTTTTTTTGGTTTGTGTTTTATGGCCAACTTAGTGGGTATGGAGTGGGATGCCGTTGTGGTTTTGATTTGCATTTCCCCGATGACTAATGCCTTTGAGCATCCTTTCCCTGTGGGCCCCGTGAAGGGATCTTTAAGAAGGTATGGGCAGATGTAGGCCATGCCCAGGACAGATGGCCCTGGGTTCCCGTGCCCTGCGTAGTTTTGCGGGGCTGGGAGGGAGCAGATCCTGGAACCTGGAGACAGCGATGGCTGTGCGGAGGGGCCCTGACCAGGGCTGAGGCTTGGGTTGAAGAAGGTGACCAGTGTGCAGTGACCCCCAGAGAGGGAGCCGGAGACGGGAATGGATACCTCAGCCTCACCCTCTCCTCCCTCCCATCTCCTCCTGCTGGGGTTCTCTGTTGACTAGAACTCTCCTGCAGCCTGAGGGGTAGGGAGCCCTTGCGTTAGTCCCTAGAGGTCCATTTGGGGTATGGAAAGGGGGGAGCGTGGAGTGCGAGGGGCGTGGGATCCAGAATTAGCATCTGTTCCAGGAGCCCTGGCTCCAGTATCCTGCTGTTCTTCCATCTGTGCTTTGTGCGTTGGCTCCTCCCTGAGGCTGGTAGTGAGCCCGGCTGCAGCTGTTTTGAGCTTCCCATCTTTATTGTAACATCCAGAGGAAGAGAGAAAAACACCATTTCCAAACCCTCTTCTAGATGATCGAGAAAGAGCTTTCCCTGAAACCTCCAGCTTCAAGTCTCGTTGACCCAGGTTGGGCCACATGTCCCTTCTAAACGAATTCTTGGCAAATGACTAGGGTGTTTTTGAACCGCTGGGCCCACACCCGGGAACATGCGCTTCCTCGGAGGAGGGGAATCCCAGATGAAATCAGGAAGGAGGAAGGGTGCTGGGTAGAAACCCGTGGTGCCCTGCCCAGGGGATGCCTTGGAACATCCATGTGACGAAAGCCCACGCTTTTTCCGTTCCACCCCGCACCGTTCCAGGGGCGAGAGCAGAAGCCGGAACGAGGCCTGCTGGGGGCGTTTATGCCCTCGCTGCTGCAGGGGCTGTGGTGTTCCGCTGCGTCATGCGGGCACTGGGCCATCTCTAGCCAGTGCTGGCCTTCTCAGGCCTCCTGCAGAGGGTCATCCCTCCTTTGGCCCACATCTGTGATAATGATCCCAGGGAGTGAGGCCTGACTTGATCAGAGCCAGCGATCTGAGTTCAGGGAACGGGATCTTTTTGTAGATTTTGCCGCAAAACACAGAATTTTAAAAACCTTCCTATCCAGTGATTCTATTTATATGAAATCTCTACAACAGACAAATCTGTAGAGACAGAAAGTTACGCTATTCTTTTGCCAGGAGTGGGTGGAGGAGGAATGGGGACTACGGCTGATGGGTATGGGGTTTCTTTTCGGGGCGATGAAAATGTTTTAAAATCGATTGTGGTGATGTTTGCACGACTCTGTGAATTGCATTAAAACCATTGAACTGTCTACTTTAAATTGGAGGGTTGTATGGTGTGTGAATTGTTATCTCGACAAAGCTGTTACAGAAAAAAACAGACATAAAAGCGCGATCTGCTTCTGTTCTCTTCGTTTTACTTAAAGTTGAAGTTGTCTGCTACTTTATTCCCTAATAATAAAAATTACCCGTAGCTTACACCATGTTTTCTTTTTCCTCCCGTCCTCCTCCTCCCTGCTTTCTTACTTTCCTTCCTTCTCGCTCTCTTTCTGTCCCCTAGTTTCCTTTGGATAAGTACCCCCCTCCCTTAGTCTCTGTAGATCCTGTGGGCCTGACCCAACCCCTATACCCGTATGGGCACATGAGCAATACCCAGCCAGTCGAGTGGTTCAGCCCTGGCCACAGAGATGGGTTTAGGGATGCACACAGTCAGTCACCCTGAGACTTGAGTTAGAACTAGTGGGAAAGAGTCTTTCCTTCCACAGGGTTTGCTGAACTGGGCCTGGACATAAACCCAAAGGCCAGTGGCCCCTTGGAGGCAAGCCTGCCTGAAATACCACCCCTCACCCCTCCAGGCTTGCAGAGCCAACCGATGGACAGTATAACCCCTCCCCGACCACATCCTTTGAGCCCCTGCATTTAGCCATGCCCGAAGTCAGATGCGTCCCTGGGCTTTTCAGTTTTATCAGCCTGTAAATCCTGTCCCCTCCCCCCTTTTCTTCTTAAGGCAGTATTTGTTGGGTTTTCTGTGTCATAAATAAGTCTAGGTGTGGCTTCTGCACACTTGGGCCCTCCGGGCCCATGTGATTCAGATGACCCCTCTCCATGACTGTCCCAGAGCCGTGAGAGGGGACCGCTCTTTCCGCCCTCATCTCTTGTATTAGAATGAGCCAAGAAAACTGCTTCCACAGAGGAAACAGGCTGATGCTGGAACGTCCCGACCCAGCACACCAAGTCCTTCGTAAGGGCTCCTGGATGGGCATCTGGGGACCGCCCCGTGGCCTTCCCCTGCACCTCCTGTTGCAGATCTGCTTGTCCGTACGTGTGCGTGCAGCTGGGCATGGATGTGTACTGGGAGCTGTGGCCTTTGTTTCTCACATGGGGTCCCCCCTTTTTTTCTTTCCATTTTGGCTGTGTGTTGTGCACTATTTGAGTCAGACTCATTCAAGATTTTAAGTGTTTGGAACAAGGGCGAAGGGGCCCGGTGTCAGCTCAGTCCTCCATGTTGCCAGAGCGAAAAGTCTCTGATGCTCTTTCTGTTTTGTCTCCCCGGCTCCAGGAAGCATGGTGGTTGTGGGGCCTGGGCTTTATGATTCTGGTTTTATCACAGGGGTACCTGAGGCCTTGAGGAGCCAATGGGCTTTCTATCACATGGTTTTGCCTCCAAAGCAGGTACCCAAGGCCAAATCTCCTGCCACTTTGGGGCACTGATATTCCCACCTCAGACTATTTCCTTGTGGTTCTTTGTCATTTAGGGAAAATAGGGTTGGGGAAGGTGGGAAGCCTTGATTTCTAAGAGAAGTTTGGTTCATACCAGGCGCGAGAAGAAGATGCTCAGGGTAACCTACGTTTGAGGCGGTTGCAAGCAAGAGGCTTGCAGGGAATCCATGGCACTGTTTAACTGGTGTTGACTGGTTGGCACCTGAACTCTGATGGGAAATGAAAGTGTGCTGCGGAAGTCTTGGCGTGAGGGTGTTTGTTTAGGCGGTCATTAATTAATTCATTCAACAAATGTTCTCTGAGCCGGACACTGTGCTAGCTGCAGGGTCTTCTGGTTTTCTCGAAGTCTCCTCCAGAAGAGTAAAGATGGGAGGCAAGGCTGCTTTGCTTGCATCTCTTGAACTTGCCTGGGGTTTCCCAAGAGCCTTCGAATCTGATGGGCATCCTGAGTTTGGTGACTCCTGGGGTGGCAACACTGAGCGGTGAAGGGAGTGGACTCAAGCCTGCAGTGAGCCAGCTGCATCCAGGCTTAGCATCCCGTGCAGGTGTCGCCTGCCGCACCTGGGAGACAAACATTTGTGAGATAGAAAAGGTTTAAATCTTCATTTGAAGGAAAGAGTCTTGACTTGGGGAAACTTCATTTTGAAAAGGACCCTTGTAAACAGTGGCTGGTCCTACTAGGTTTACAGGTGGTGAAATTCCTAAGATGCAGAGATGGATTTCCAGAAAGAAGTTTGAAGATTGGGGTTGTGCCATCAGTGGCGTCCTGGTCACAAGGCTTCCCCAGGGAAGGGCTGAAAGGTGACTTCTCCAGGGCGTTCTGTTGGACTGGAGATGGTGGAGTGGGAAAGCTCAGTTTAGGTCGCACGAATATTTCCCTATAGTTTAAAAGGAGCCCCCAGTTTCCCATTTTGACAACTCGCACAGAAGTCTTTCTGCTGTTTCCCTTGTTTGTTTTTATCTCACTCTTCTCATGTTTTCAGTCAACAGGTGTTTATCGAGCACCTGTAAAACACGTTGCATCATCATGTCGCATGACTTTATTATAGTGTTGAGCCTTCGACATAAATTGCCTCTGCCTTCAGGAATGAGATGAAACTAATGAGTCAGGCTCCTCTCTACAGGCACACCCGCTCTTCGTTTTCTCTGCCAGATTGTCCTCTTCCTCTTTCAAAGCCGTCTTCTTCCGGGAAGCCTTCCTTGATTGAACCTGCGCCCCTGTAACCATTCAGCAGATACTTTTGTGTGCCTGCTGCACCTCAGCCCTTGTGCCGGGGCCTTGCGGGTCAAGGTCCACGATTTAGAGAGGAGCAAGTCATGGTCCCTGACCTGGGGGAACTTCTGGTATTGAGTGTGGTCATGGGAGCAAAGGTAGCCTTTGTATATGGAGGTTTCCAGTAGGTTCCTGCAGTTGTGTCAGTGTGGTGTTTTCTTATTTCCTCTTCTTGGGTATGCTTATTGAGATTGTAAGTCACTGAGGGAAAGTGTCAGCCCGTCAGAAAGTATTTATTGTGTTATTATGCTTTGTCCATTATTCATTCAACAAATGTATCATTCATTCATTATTCAATTATGTATCCAGTCCTAGAAATTGGAACCTTGTGCTCTGTTGGTGGGATTGTAAATGGGGCAACAGTATGGCAGTTCTTCAAAACTAAAAAGAGAACTGTCTTGTGATGTGGCAATTCCACTTTGGGTATATCTCCCAAAGAATTGAAAGCCAGATCTCAATGAGATGTTAGCACAACCCTGTTCACGGCAGCATTATTCACAATAGCCAGAGGTGGGAGCAATCAAATGTTCATTGATGGATGAATGGATAGACAAAATGGGGTATATACATACAATGGAATATTATCCAGCCTTAAAAAGTGAGAGAAATCTGACAGATGCTACAACATGGACGAACCTTGAGGACATTATGCTAAGTGAGAGAGCCAGTCACAAAAAGACAGTGAGTTATCTGATTCCACTAATAGGAGGTATCTAAAGTAGTCAAATTCATAGAAACGGGAAGTGGAATGGTGGTTGCCAGGAACTGGGGAAAGGGAGAAATGAAATGGGGAGTGGTTGTTGATGAGTATGGAGTTTCAGTTTTACAAGATGAAAGAGTTCTGCAGATCTGTGGCACAGCAGTGTGAACATACCTAACACAACTGAACTGTACACTTAAAAATGGTTAAGATTGGGGCCAGCCCGTTGGTGCAGCGGTTAAGTTCGCACGTTCCGCTTCGGCGGCCCGGGGTTCACTGGTTCAGATCCCAGGTGCAGACATGGCACCGCTTGGCAAGCCATGCTGTGGTAGGCATCCCACGTATAAAGTAGAGGAAGATGGGCACGGATGTTAGCTCAGGGCCAGGCTTCCTCAGCAAAAAAGAGGAGGATTGGCAGTGGATGTTGGCTCAGGGCTAATCTTCAAAGGAAAAAAAATAGGTTAAGATGGTAAATTCTATGTTATGTGTTTTTGTTTGTTTGTTTATTTTACCACAATTAAGTTTTTTTTCCTCAATTTTTTATTTTTATTTTTTTATTAATGTTATGATAGATTACAACCTTGTGAGATTTCAGTTGTATATTTTTGTTAGTCATGTTGTGGGTACACCACCTCCCCCTTTGTGCCCTCCCCCCACCCCCCCCTTTTCCCTGGTAACCACCGATCAGATCTCCTTATCAATATACTAACTTCCACCTATGAGTGGAGTCATATAGAGTTCATCTTTCTCTGACTACCACAATTAAGTTTTAAAAATATATGTCTCCAGTCTTTTAGAGCAGGCATATTCTAAGCACTGAGCTTTCACTGATGAACAGGCCAGACTAGGTCCCTCCCCTCATGGACCTGCACTGTGATGAGCAGCTAGTGCGTGCCAGGAATTGCACAAGAACCTCCAGAGGTAGCTGCTGACTCTCCCACTCATACGGATGAGGAAGGGGAAGCTGAGAGGTGAAACAGCTTGGCTGGAATCCCAGAATGAAACCCATATCCAGGGGTAGGAGGGCTGAGCACCTGGAGCAGGGGGCCAGGCGGCTAGGGTTGCAGTAATTCAGACACAGGCAGGACCTGGCTCACCGTGCTGGTGCAGGGTGCTTGGGAGCCTGGCTCAGCAGGCCAGACATTGTGACGGGTATCGGCGCTGTGCCTCGGATGTGGCAGAGGGGTCGGCAAGCATTTGTCCAATGAAAGCTCTATCTTGGGCTGTGGCTTAGAACTTGCCTCTCTGTGCGCTCACAAGTTCTTCTTACTGTCTTTTCTGTCTGCTATGTCCCCATTCCTCCCTCAAAACCTGCTACCACCTCCCCCGTGAGGCCACTCCGTGTCTGATCCTCTGTGTTGCTTCTGTACCTTATGCCAACATCCATTTTTTGCAGGTACCAGCAACTACTGATTCATCTTTCTGCCTCCCCCTGGGGCAAGGTGCCCAACTTGGATTAGCACCTAATGGCATCTGTTCAACTGTTGTAGGAGTGAATGAATGAATGGTAAAAGAGAAGATAGAGTCAAATATTTATTTCATAGTTTTACAATATAATGGGCGTTCATTAGATCTTGTTACCTGTGGACTGACAAGGGAGGAATTCACTTCCTTTTCTTCTTAGAAGTGCAAATATGCATGGATTCTAAGCCTGAATTTCTGAGTTACAAATGGAGAGGAGACTGTGGGGTGAAACCTCACGTGGGGGCAGGTCCACGTTCGTGGATTTTGGGTGTTCTAAAGAAGATTATGTAGGCACCTCATTTCTCACATTTAAAGCTTTCTCAGAACTTCTCTGGGCTTAAACTAGATGAGATTGGAAATTTCTTAGAGATACTTTATTTCCTTTGATTCTGAGATGCCTTTGATTGCAACATGCATTCTTGACATCATCACAGCATTGGAGGAGAAAACAGAAGCTCTGCCACATTAAATTTCATTGATAGTAAGACACAGTGTGTTCCAGAAATGGTAAAATGTGAAAATACGGCTGTCACGGAACGGAGGGAATAATGTGATTACAAAGAGCGTTGTCAAATTGGGTTGCTGATGCTGATCGGACCTGCTCCAGGGGGTTAGGAGTGAGCTTGATGGGCGAGGCCAGTCTTGCTGGCTTGTTAAGGGTCTTGTTTTAGTTCCAGCACCAGGGAAGAAGTACATACAGCAGAGACCTCTCTCCTGAGGCTGCCACTGCTCTGAGAGGCTGGTAGCGGAAAGAAGAGTCTTCTGGAATCAGATAGATCTAGGTTCCACTTACTAGCTGTGAAAACTCTTGCAAGATGATCATCCTGTGCAGCCTCAGTCTCCTTCTCTGTAAAATGGCACAATAATAATACCTGTCTCCTCGGGTTGTTATGAGGATTAAAGAAGTTATTGCTGTGTAGTGTCCGATACACATAGGAGGCATGCAGTATATACTAGCGACATTATTTTTTCAACTATTATTTAATCTTTCAGAGCTGTCACCTCCTGTGTAAGACGGGGATCATAATAAGAGCTGTGCTTCTCACTCCTCGCGCTGGGCGAAGATTCAGTGCGATTGAACGGGGCCAAGTACCTGGTGCCCACACAGGACCTGCGTGGTGCCTGGCGGGCTCTCAGCAATGGGGGCTTCCTGCAGAGGGGTGAACGCCTTTCTGTGCAAAACCCTTTCCATCCTGGTTCTCTTTTCCTTGGGCATGCTGGAGGCTGGGACACTCAGATGCTGCTCCTGGAAGGTGACTTCCAGGCCTTGGTGTATCCTCCCTGACAGTCCCTGGGGTAGTGGCCAGTGGACAGTAACATGATGACCAGCTACAGGAACCATGTCCATGGCGCTCGCCGTGCTTAGAGGCCACCACGTCGGGACCCTGGGCTGCCGATGTTCTTTCTAGTTGTGGGTTGTCACGGTCGTGGCAGCTGTTGACCATACATCTGTTCTCTGCTGGCACTTCTCACACCCTTGTCTGAGGGCCACACCTGGGAGTGTTAGTTCCCTGGCACTTCCACCTTGCTCCTTGGTGGCCAAGAGCAAGCTCTCAGGCAGAAAGTCTCAGGTGTTGCTTGCAGTAGGATGCACTTGGCCTTACGTGGACTCGTGAGTGATACCTTGATAGGCAGTGTGTGGGCATCATCACCCATGTGGGCACCATCAGAGGCTGCTGCCATCCCCACTTTCCAGAAGAAGACACAGGCTCGTAGGGTGAAGTTCCTTGCCCCAGGTCACACAGCAGTCAGGTGGGAGAACCAGTGTTGGAATGTAAGGCTTCCTGCTCCAAAGGCTCTCCTCGTCCCACTGCTTGGGAAATTCCCCCAGCACTGGGCTGCCTGCTGCTTCCTTCTCCTGCACAGTCAGCACAGATGGCTCTGGCTCGGCGTGCTCCCTGGGAGGAAACACGACGCGGTTGTTTGAAAGGCCCTCCGTCGCACTATTAAAACAGTTGGTGGCACAACAAACTCAGGCGCCCGCAGATTTCACGTTCCGCATTTGCTGTTCTCCCCAGGGGTCCCTGAAGGAAATGTGTAGTTTTGTGGTGGCACAGACTGAGTTGAGTCTGCCTCTGCTGGTGTGAGGAGTGGTCACGTGGCTGGAGAGGGAGCCTAGCCAGCCTCGCAGTACACGGCTCTCAAGGTTACTCGGTTTTTCTCTTCTCGGCTCACTGAGGCCGTTTCTCTGGCATTCACTTGTTTTAAGATTCACCAAGTTCTCAGGATGCAACTTTTGAAAATGTTGAGGATTTACTCTTCACCTGTGGTATGTAGGTTCCTATGGCACCCAGTACTTTGCCTTTTTCTTATCTCCCATGAGGTTATTTCAGATCTGATTCTCTTACACATGGGCTCTAAGCAGAGACCATGTCTGTATTGCTCACCGTTATTATATCCTTGACATTTAGCTTAACAAATGTCTTTTCAATAAATGAATGGATGAATGGGTGCGTTTCCCCAACAGATGATTCTCATTATGGGAAGCCCTCGCCAATGGGAAATACCATGTGGTAAGCACTTACTAGTGAGGCAGGTCCTGTGATGTTGTGTTCACACCCAAATGAGGTCACTTATGAGAGCTCATCCTGTCCGTTGTTTCTGCATCTGTCCCCCTGACCCCACTAGACTGTGAGCTTGACCCACCCAACTTTGCCTCCCCACTGTGTGGCCCAGTGTGCGGTACATCCAGGGAATAGAATGTAGACATGTGGTCACGGTCATCATGAATTTATAACCCAACAAGAGGGTGCTTCTACTCTTATGAATCATGGGCCCTCCGCAGTGATCTCTTCTTTGGAGAGGACAGACCCAGACCATCTTTGATTGTTATCTTAACTGACGAGTGAGGCAGGGGGACAGGGCCCAGGCTGAGGTCCAGAGGCATCAGCATTGTTAGGCAGAGCACCTCAACGCTTCTTGGATTTCTTGGGGTGGCCTTCTGCAGGCTCTTGTCTGTTTCCCTCTGTAGCTTGATTGGGTAATCCCGGGCAGGTGGAGTCAGTGGGAGTGGCCCATCCCAAACACTTGCTGATGGGGAGGAGGAAGGGGGGATTAGGAGAAACAGCAGGAGTCCAGAGTTACCTGGCCACAGGCCACAGGTGTATAACTTGGAGCTCCTCACGACAGGCAGGGAGGCAGGACTTGTTGCTTGCTGGGGGCTATAGAAACTGAGAGACCTAGGTATCGGGCTGAAATCCCCATGACCAGGTCAGACGGTCTCGGCATTCACCATTGAAGAATCGCCCCAGGAGAGGCGGTTTGACTTACCTATTTAAAACAATCAGAAAATAATACAGGACGGGAGGTATTCAGTCATAATCCATACCGCCTTGCCTAGTGTGGTGAGTAAATCCCTGAGCTTTGAAGTCAAGCCATTCCAAAGCTGAATCCTGAATCTGCCACCACCAGCTGGCCGTGTGACCTGAGAAATGTTACGTCACTTCTGTGAGCCTCAGTTGCCTTACCTGTAAAACTCAGTCACAGTTCCTTGGAGGGTTGTGGTGAGGACTGAAGGAGATAATTAACGTGCCTGGCACGGATCTGGTACACAGTGCCCAATACGAGTTGCTATTGTTATGGCTGTTGTTATTATTATTATTAGTGCAGTTCAGAAATGGACAGATTGTTGGGCTAGGAAAGTTGGAGAAAGCTTCTTGAAAGAAGGGGAATTTCAAGTGGGACTAGACAAGTTGGGCTTCTGATGGATAAGAGGGAGACTGGCATAAATATACGTTCGGGCTGTTTTCTTTAGGTCCCCGATTTGCTAAGTAGAGCTTCCACAGAACAGGAAAGAGCCGCATCAGTAAATAGGAAAAATGTTTGGCATGATGTTATGGGAAAAAAAGAAATTGTCCAAGCCGCAGCAGCTGCAGATGACTCAAGAGTTCATAACATCCTCTACAAAAGGATGCGGATCGCAACATCCGTGAAGTCACTTCTGTGAATAAAACCCGGCACCTATTTGGGGATTGGCAGTAAAGAAGGGTTGATGCGCCCAGTGATTTATGTCTCTTATTCCTGCATGACATGCAGGAATTGCTGTCCTGACTGACATACCGTAAGTCACAGAATAGAATTTCAGTGGAGAAGCAGAAATGTGGGTGGATTAAAAATGCGATGCTTGTTGGTAATGAATTCTGGTTCGCTCTAGCGGGTCCTTGCTTTAAATCCTCCATCACTGGTGGCCGCGGGAAATGAGAAGTTGTAAAGAAGAGCACAGGAGTTGAGAGCACACGTTCACTCCCTCCTCTGACGTGTATTTATTGAGCACTTATTTACAGACGCTGTGTTTTCCCTGCCTGTAACTTTGAGCCCACCCTGGAAGGCACTGCAGATGGTGCCTGTTCCCACGGAGGGCTTCCTGCATCTCTGTCTGTGGCCGTCCCCCGGCTCTGCTTGGCCAGTGAGGCAGAGGCGTGGGTGCATCAATGCTCCAGCTTCCTAACCCCTGGCACAGTGCTGATGTGTATTCTCCTCAGTCTCTCCGAGGGTCCCTGGTGGGAGTGCTCCCCTGGTGCCTAAGCGGTAACCTGCACGACCTTGGACAAATTCCTTAACCTCTGAGTTTCAGCTTCTTATAGGATGGTTGTAGGAGTAAATGAGACAGTAACATCACTGCCTCCACTCCTAGGTACCCTTTATTCAACAAGTCCTCGGGACCCATACATTATCTTACTGATTCTCATGGTGACTCTATGAGGCAGGACTTTAATTATCCCAGTTTTAAAGATGAGGAAACTGAAGTAGGAAAGGCTAAATAACTCACCAGAGAGCCATAGTCTGAGTTCTAACCCAGATGCATTTGTTGTAAGGGCCAGCATTTTTTATTGAGGTCACATTGGTTTATAACATTATATAAATTTCAGGTATACATCCTTATATTTTGACTTCTGTATGCACTACATCATGTTCACCACCCAAAGTCTAATTGCCATCTGTCACCTTACAGATTTGCCCTTTACCCCTGTTGCCCTCCTTCCTCTCCTCTGGAAACCACCAATTTGTTCTCTGTGTCTATGTGTTTTTTTTTGTTGTTATTTTATCTTCCACCTATGAGAAATCATACGGTATTTGTCTGTCTCTGTCTGAGTTATCTCACTTAGCATAATACCCTCAAGGTCCATCCATGTTGTCACAAATGGCAAGACTTCATCTTTTTTATGGCTGAGTAGTATTCCATTATGTGTATATACTGCATTTTCTTTATCCATTCGTCAGTTGATGGGCACTTAGGTTGTTTCCAAGTCTTGGCTATTGTGAATGATGCTGCAATGAACATAAGGGTGCATATATCTTTTCGAATTAGTGTTTTCATGTTCTTTGTATAAATACCCAGAAGCAGAATAGCTGGATCATATGAAAGTTCTATTTTTAATTTTAATACAGTTTTCCATACTGGCTGTACCAGTTTACACCCCCACCAGCAGGGCATGAGGGGTCCCTTTTCTCCACATCCTCTCCAACACTTGTTACTTTTTGTCTTCTTAATAACAGCTATTCTCACGGCTGTGAGGTGATATCTCCTTGTGGTTTTCATTCGCATTTCTGTAATAATTAGTGATGTTGAACATCTTTTCAGGTGTCTGTTGGTAAGGGCTGACCTTTAATAATAAGCCAAATTGTTAGAGTACAGGATCTAGCAAGAAAACTATTATTCTTCTTCTTCTCATCATCATCATTAGCAAGTGCCCAGCGTATAGTAGTTGCTCCTTATTTGTTGAATTTAGAAAATAATGAAGGGGGCCAGCCCGGTAGCATAGTGGTTAAGTTTGTAGGGTTCACTTCACCAGCCCTGGGTTTACAGGTTTGGATTTGGGGTGCGGACCTATGCTCCGCTCATCATACCATAGAGGCATGCAACCCATATGCATAGAGGAAGATTGCCACAGGTGTTAGCTCAGCAACAATCTTCCTCAAGCAAAAAGAGGAAGATTGGCAATAGATGTTAGCTCAGGGCCAATCTTCCTCACCAAAAAAAAAAAAAAAAAAAAGGAAGAATGTTAGTCCCTTGAGATCATGAACATTCTTTTGTTCTTGGCTCTGTCTTCAGGAAGCAAGAACAATCCCTGGTGCATGGTAGGTACAAAACAACTGTTTGTTGAATGAATGAATATGAAATGGAATTTTTTTAGTTACTGGTAGTTTCTGGTTCTAAGAAAATCATGTTAATTGAAATGCATTATTTATTTCACTCTTACAGAAACCAGTTCCAGGAAGGAAATAGCTTTAAGAACCCTGACAGTATTTATCTCTAGGTGTTGGGATAATAAAAGATTTTAGTTTTATGCCTTAATATTTTCCATGATGGACCTGGATTCCTTTCTTAACTGGAAAGAAATAATCTTCAGAAAAAAATCAGTCTCAAAGCACAAATGGATCCTAAGGCAGCATGAGGGAGACACTGACATGTACGTGGATGCTGACCTAATTTGAGTGGGTTCAGAGTCTAGAGAGCGCAGGATGTGAACTGACTTTGGTGTCACAGCTCACACAGCTCTTTCACACACCATCTCTCTGGAAGCTCACACCAGTCTCGTGACGTAGGCCAGACTGGGATTAGTGGCCTCGTTTCACAAACAAGGGACCTGAGAGCCAAAGAGGCTCGCTGACTAGGACGAGGCTCTGCTTGGGGGCACAGCCGGACTGGAACTCTGGGCATTTGACTTTAAGCCCAGTGGCCTTCCCACTCTATCCCAGCAGCCTCTCATGAAGACCCATTAAAGGGAGTGGGACAAGGGCACAATGGACCAGGGACTCATGTGACAGCTGTCTCTGAGCATCTGCAAGACCCTTGTATGGAGGCAAAGCCTGGCTTGGATGTTTTGAGTCAGACAGCTGGGGTCAGAATCCCGGTTCTGGCAGACACTGTCTTGGACACGTTGTATCCTATCTCTGAGTCTCGATTTTCTCATTGGTAAAGCTGGCCCAATATCCACCTTGCAGGATTGCATGAGGGTCACACTGGCACCAAGGAGGTGGGTGTTCAGCTCCACCGATTGTCATCACATCTGTGCTGTCTGTGTGCAAGACTTTCATTATTCCCAACCTGTGCTGATACTCCTTGGTGTCCATAAATTGGTGTTCCCATGTGTATGAGTCAGTTTTGGCCAAATAACAAAACCTCAGACTTGGCAGCGGCTTGCTTGATGGCAGATATTTATTTTCAGGCTCCTGGGTCTGTGGGGCAGTTGTGGTTTGGCTGGCCTAAGTTGGGGTCGGCTGGCTCAGGCTGGCCTTCTGGTTGGGCTCAGATCTGCTCCATGTGTCTTCGATCTGGGGTCCAGACTGAAAGGCAGCAGCCGACAGGGCCGAGGGAGACATACTTCTCTCCTTGCACATCCTGGGGGTGCAAGAGGGTTAGGATTGGGACCAACACACTGTCACTTCCATCCACATTCCGTTGGCTAAACAAGTCAACGGTCCAGTCCAGGATCCAGTGGGTCAGGGAGCTAACCACCACCCACTGTAGAGGGAAGCATTGCAAAGTCACGTGACCAAGGGCAGCGACGTATAATCCAAATTCAGGTTGAGAGTGAGGAACTGGGAGCGGTGGTCCAGTCGAGGCACCGTCTCAGCTCGTACACTTGGATGGAGCAGGGAAAGGAAGAGACAAGCAAGGGGGGGGAGTGGGCTGGGAGAGTCATGGATGATTTGTGCAAGTCTCCGGGCCTTATTTCTCACAGGCGGGTACTGAGTGAAGTTGCGACCAGGGGGTGAATGTTCCAGGAAGATCGCAGTCTGTGATTCTGAGGGAGAGCCTATGTTATTCTTATGCTGCTACCACACTGTCTTGACTGCCGTAGCTTTGTTGTAGGTTTTGAAATCGGGAAATGCGAGTCCTCCAACGTTGTCCTTTTGTTTCAAGATCATTTTGGCTATCCTGAGTCCATCCCATTTCCCCGTCAACTTTAGAATGAGATTACCAATTCCCCGTCTAATTTAAATGTGTGCTTCAAGATTCAGGAAGATTCAGTCAATCCCTGTTGCCATCTCAGGTTGAAGGAAGTGACTCGATCATTTATCTAACAAATGTTTATTAATATTTTGCCAGACACTGTGTGGTTGTGCTGGGGCTACACCAGGGAGAAAATCCAAACACAGTCTTTGTACTCACATAACTTATAATCGAGGCAAATCAACAGAGGTTAATCAGGCTTCACATTAATGAATACACAATTAAAACTGAGGTAAATTTTGTGATCTAATCTGGAGGAGCAGGAAGAGTTTCCCTGAGGAAGTAAGATTTAAGGAAGTATAGGTGTTAACTAGGCAAAGTGAGTGACGAAGGCTTGCAGGCAGAGGGAGCAGCATGGGCAAAGGACCTGGGGCAGAAGGACCATGGAGAGTTCCAGGATTTGAAAGAAGGTCATATGGCTGCAGCAGTGAGCCTGAGTGGACAAGATGAAGCCAGAGAGGTGGGCAAGAGTCAGACCACATTAAATGATTTGGATGTTTACCTTAAAGCACTAAGAAGCCAGTGAAGAATGTTAAAAGCTGGGGGTGGAGAGGTGGAGATGACGCAATCAGATTTCTGTTGCAGAAGTTTCATTCTGCATATGGTCAGTTTAAGGTGTGGACCTTATTTGGATCTGGATTTTTAAAAACAATTGTTAAAAAAAATGTGTAACATTTATGAGACTATTAGAAATTTTAACTTTGGATTTTTGGTGATTTCAAGGAATTATTATTATTATTATTATTTAAAGATTGGTACCTGAGCTAACAACTGTTGCCAGTCTTCTTTTTTTTTTTAATTGCTTTTTCTCCCCAAATCCCCCCAGCACATAGTTGTATATTTTAGTTGTGTGTCCTTCTAGTTGTGATGTGTGGGATGCCATCACAACATGGCCTGATGAGCGGTGCCATGTCCGTGCCCAGGATCCGAACCGGCGAAACCCTGGGCTGCCAAAGCGGAGCATGCAAACTTAACCACTTGACCACGGGGCTGGCCGCCTTGAGGAATTATTATAATCTTTTTAGGTGTGGTAATGGTATTGCAGTTATATTTTTGTAAAAGATCTTATCTTAGAGATACATGCTCTACGATTTAAGACTAAAAATAAGATGTCTGGAATTTGCTTTGAAAGAATAATGTGGGGAGGGGAAGGATAAGGGCGTGGATGGGGTAGATTAATTACAGGTTGATGATAATTGGGGCTGGGTGGTGGGTACATGGGGTTCATGATACTCTTCTCTTTTTTTGTTTTGGTACAAAATTCTGCATAATAAACCTTAAAACAAAAAAAAAGAAAAGGATTATTCTGACTTCAGTGTAGGGGAGCAGATTTTAGAGGGAGAAATGTTGACGAGGGGAGACTAATCCAGAGGCAGTTGCAGTGGCCTGGGGAGAATGATGGACGCTGGGTTCAGGGCTCTGTCAGTGGAGATGGAGAGAGAGGGACACGTTGAGAGATCTTTAGGAAGTAAGGGAGACCCAACTTGGGGGTGGATTGGATACTGGGGTGAGGGAGATGGTAGGTCAAGTGTCCCTCGGTTTCTGGTCCCAGATGGAGGTGCCACTCTGAGCTGGGGATCACTGGAGAAGGACCAAACAGGTCCCTCGGCTCATGTTGTTTTCCCACTCCCAGCTCTATTTCCCCTCCATTCTGCAAATATTGGAGCTGCTCCCTTATATAACACCTTTTATCCCAGACTTCCTGCGTGCTGTGCACTCAGCAATTAATTAAGCGCTGGTATGCATGAATTAATTAAAATCCTCTCTCAGCTTCAGAGCGGCTGTCCTGAAATAGGGATATTCGCATACATCTATGTCCTTCCTGGGGCTGGTTCACTTTGCTGGGCGAACACAGCTGCAGGTGCCTGTCTGTCTGTCTGTCCGTGGCACCTGTCAGCACACTTTAATTTCATGTTTAGGAGCCCAGGTCTAGAGAAGTTAATGACTTGTAAATTGCTCTCCAACGTAGAGCTAGAAATAGAAGGCGAGAAGGATTCCTGAGCACTTGCACAGATGCAGCGATGGAGACGTCAGCCCCAAAGTGGATGGCTGAAATAGTGGTCTCCTGGCTGTTTTCCTTCTCCTTCCTGGACAGCCATTCTGTGGGGTAAGGACGTTCCTAACAAGGGTGCCGGCCTCCAAGTGAAATCGCTTGTTGGTCTGAGACAATGACTTCTGCCCTGTCCCGCTGGATGACTCTTGTTGCCTTTTTTCCTGCCCCCCCATCCAGGTAATTTCTGATGTGACGGCTGAGACATGAGATCTTCAGCCTCCCGGCTCTCCAGTTTTTCGTCGAGAGATTCACTATGGAATCGGTGAGTGGTCTCAGCGCATCCTGTCCAGGGGGCCCAGCTGGGGACAAGTAGAGGGATTCTTTTTGGGGGTTGAAATGCAAAATTTAATGAAACTCAAGCACTCGAATCTGACGGAGACCCCATGGGTGTGAATATAAGTGGCATTCAGATCTCTGGCATTTGCAGAGCTGTAGACTTTTTAAAGTGTTTTCCATCACGTGGGCTATCTCCTTGGTATAGAAGCAGAGGTGGCGGGGTGATGGGACTAGACAACCACGTCAACACTGCCAACAGTAACAGGTGCTGTTTTAGCCGAGTGGCTCTTTAGAAACATTATTTCATTCAGTGCCCTCAACAATCCCACCAGGTGAGAATTGCCACATTCATTTTACAGATGAAGGACTCACCCAGCTGGATTGGAGGTCAGTAGTCCTGATTCCAGGTCTTCTGCGTTTTTCTCTCTGCCATGTTGCCTCTTGATAGTCGTACGATCTGCCCCATTTTGCAGCTGGGGATACTGAGGCCTGGGATGGGGCACGTGATGGGGTCTGAGGAGTCTGGCCTCGTGGGTGGAGGTTTGTGTTAGAGGGTGGTAAAAAATTAGACCAGACAGGAAGAGCCCTGAAAACGAGGCAGAGAAAACTCGTAGAGTCTGAGAATCTTAAAGTTGCCAGGGTTTCTTGACACAGGGTCGATCTGCTGTAGCTGGCATTTCCCAGAAGTCAGCTCAGTGGTGGAAAGAGTGTGGGTGCTGGGAGCGGGTGGTTGAATCCTGGCTCTGCCCCGACTTTGTGTAACCTTAGGCAAGTTGCTAAACTTCTCTGTTTCTTCTGTTTTCTTATCTATGAAAGACGGGTGATAATATTTATGTTCCAGGTTTTTTGTGCAGACTAGGAAAAAAGGTATACAATGAAGTGTCTTGCCTAAAGTGGGCACAGAAAGCATTGTAATTATTCCAATTTTGGGGATGAAAGTAATTTGTAAGGATAATTAGACAAGCAAAAGTGTTCTGAATGGGTGGGAGAGGTGAGGGGCTGGAGGCTGGGACACCAACCTGAGGGGCGTTGATGTGACCCAGACATGAGGTCATAGGGCGCTGTTGCCACCTTCCAGGATAAGTGAGACTTTGCCTGCTTATTTTCATAGTTTGACCATTACCCAAAGTTTTATTTTATTTTGTTCTATTTTTTAAATCCAGTCCAACACAAAAGTGACATTTGTTTTTGCAGGTGTCTTTTCAGGTGATAATTATAACTGCAATAACGGTGCATTATTTAGGATTAGGTTTTGCTGTGAATCATGTGAAATCTAAAAGAACATTGACTTGAAGATACAAGTAAATTTTCCTCCTTATGAAAGTTCAGACACAGGTGGTGCAGGGCCGCTACAGCAATCTGTGAGAGACCCAGGCTTCTCCTGTCTTGTTTCTCTCCCATGTGGGCCTCCATTCCCAAGGTCACCTCATGGTCCATGTTGGCTGCTTCTGCTCCAGCCATCACATCTACGAGAGGGAAGAAGGACAGGGAAGAAAGGCAGGCCCCTCCCTTTCAGGGTGCTTCCTGAAAGTTGTACTTGCTGCTTCTACTTGTATTGTATTGCCCAGAAGTTAGTCCTCTGGCTACACTTAGCTACAAGGAAGGCTGGGAAATATGATCTTTATACTGTGAGACTAGTGCTTACCAAAATTGATAGTTGTTATTATACAAAAAGAAGAGAACAGACATTGGAGGACAAATCTTTCTTTGTTGTGCAAGTAGTTATTGAAAGATTACGGTTAAGAGGGTAGGCTCTGTAGCCAGGCTGCTGGTGTTTGAATCCTGGATCCATGGCTCCATAGTTATGTGACGTTGGGAAAGCTCCTTAACCACTCTATGCCTCAGTTTCTTCATCTGTAAAATCCTACATCCTTATATGGGCTCCTTTGAGCATTAGATGAGTTAAGGTAAAGAACTTGGATCAGTGCCTGGAACATAAGTTCTATTAATGTCAGCTATTACTGCTACTGCTACTTCTATTACCAGTACTACTACTAATACTATTACTATGAGTACATCTATCACCACGATTACTACTTCTACTATTACCATTACTACTGCTTCTACTATTACCATTACTGCTACTTCTACTATTACCATCAATACTGCTTCTACTATTACCATTAATACTGCTTCTACTATTGCTATGACTACTTCTATTACCATGATTACTACTTCTACTATTACCATTACTACTATTCTACTATTACCATTACTACTACTTCTACTATTACCATTACTGCTACTTCTACTATTACCATCAATACTGCTTCTATTATTACCATTAATACTGCTTCTACTATTGCTATGACTACTTCTATTACCATGATTACTACTTCTACTATTACCATTACTGCTACTTCTACTATTACCATTACTAGTGCTTCTACTATTACCATTAATACTGCTTCTACTATTGCTACAACTACTTCTATTACCACGATTACTACTTCTACTATTACCATTACTCCTACTACTACTACTGATACTATGACTCCTTCTCTTACCACTCCTGCTGCTTCTACTGTTACAACTACTGCTTCTACTTTAGTACTACTCATCGTGACCACTACTTCCACTTTTCTGCTGTTGCTGCTGCTGCTAGTGCTGTTGCTACTGCTATTTCTATTACTATGCTGTTACTGCGATACCACTGTTGTTTACCAGGCACTGCACATACACTTACAAATTTTATACCCATAGCATGGTAAGTATTATTTCCCCCACTTTGAAGGTCAGAGTCAGGGAGGGTGGGAACCTTGTCAGATGTCGTGCAGTGGGCAGGGTGGTGCTTTAGTCCTGGGGGCATCATCCTGGGGTGGTGACTGGAAAAAGCATGAGGCGGGCTTCTGAGATTCTGCGAATGTTCTGTTTCCTGGTCTGGGTGCTGGTTACACAGGTTTATGTATTTATATGACACTTCAGTAGAAACGAAGCATGGGGCGGGCAGTGGTGGGGCATGGGGGAAGCTTCACCTGGTTCCAAAGCCTGTGCTCTCCTCACCATCACACAAGGCCCGACACTGTCATTGCATTTTGTTTGTTTGTTGGCTCATTCATGTGACATATATCGATCAATTCCTTATTCCTTATGTGCCAGGAACAGGGCTGGAGTGCTTGGAATGTGAAAGGGCAGGCAGCAGACAGAGCCCTATCCTCATGGGGCTTTGTCTCTGGAGAAACAGGAGAGATGTGAACACCATCCCAATTGCCCTGGTTTGGCTCAGTGTGGGACGCCCTGGGGCCACAGGAGGGGCACATAAACTAACCCACCCACGCAAATAACATAGATGTCCATCTCAACTGACTCCTTTGATAAGAATGCGTTCCCACATCAGCGGGTGAGCCGATCACATGAGGGCTACGGGGAAAAACACAAAGCCGTGCCCTCCGTTCCCTGCCAGGCGGCACTGAGAAGGGGTCAGCTGTTCTTTTCCTTGTTTGTCACTGTGACTGTTGTTGACCTCCACCTGGCACCCCGTGGAGCAGGCAGCGCTGGAGCTTGGAGTTCAGTAGACGAGAAGGGGAACCCACAGGGCAGACATTTTCTATATCTATCAAGGCAGAAGTCCAGGGACCTCTTACTTTGTTTGTTTGTTAAAATAAATGTATGAATGAATGAATGAAGTCACATCCCACAACAATGCAGTTGTCACCCCTGGGAAAGCTCAGGTCCAGGGGAATAAAGAACAAGGTGGTTCCTTTCTTCACCTCACATACCACCTGGACAGCCGAGGGCAGACAGCAGCTGTAAGTGGAGCTGAATCCTGAGCCAGCAGGAGAAATCATTTGGCCCTATTTCCAGGGTTTTTCTCCATAGGTAGAAATGAACTGACCTAAACATTAGACCCTCCTAAACCAGGCCCAGGAGAAACCTCTGTGACACGCCCTTTGGCCTTTCCAGAGGTCATTATCATGCCACCAGCTGTCAGCGCAAATTGAATTTCCCGGAGCCCAGCTGATGTCCCTTTTTGGCCGCAGGGCCGGGGTCAGGAATGAACGCTGCTCATGGACGGGAAGTGTGTCCCTCGAGCTGAGCTCGGAGGCACTGACCTCTCACCTCTGAGCCGCATTTCTAAGATTGTTGGAAGGGTTGGAAAGCCTTCTGATTTCTGGATACAAAAGAAAAAAGACATGTGTTTTAAAAAAACAATAGCATTCAAATTCCGCTGTGAAAGCCCTTTCAATATAATTGAGTCTGTTTAAAATTCAACCGGTTATTCCAGGGCGTCTGCCGTTCCTCACTTAGATACATAAAGGAAGGAAGTTTCTACCTGTGCCAGGCCCGATGCTGACTCTTGGGGAGATAAATGAGTAAGACTCATTGCTCCAGTCTTCCTGAGCTTATTGTTCATTCATTTAAAAAAGTTTGTTCATTCTACAAATGATTATTTGACGTCGAATTGGCTCTGGTCTCTTGTCGAGATAAAAGACATAGTTCTTCCTTCTGTGGGGTTTATACTTGATTAATTTTTTCCCTTGCTCACTCAGCAGACATTTTCTGAACACCTACTGTATGCCAGGGGTTGCACTAGCTGTTGGGATACTAAGATGAACAAAAGATAGCTTCTGTCTTGATGGAACTAAAAGATTGGACAATATTGTTTTCGTCTCCCAGGGCTGCCATAACAATAACAAAGTACTCTGTGGCTTAAAACAATAGGAATTTATTATCTCACCCTTCTGGAGGCTAGAAGTTCAAAATCAAGGTGTCGGCAGGGTCGCTCTCTCTCTGAAACCTGTAGAGGAGAGTCCTTCCTTGCCTCTTCCCAGCTTCTGTTGGCTGGCATTCCTTGGTGCTCCTTGGCTCACAGCTGTGTCCTTTCAATCTCTGTGGCCTCTGTTGCCACGTGGCCTTCTCCATGTGTTTCCCACTTCTTCTCTTACAAGGGCACCAGTCATATTGGAATAAGGGCCCACCCAACTTGTCTGACCTCATCTTAATTTACATCTTAACTGCGTCTGCAAAGACCCGATTTCCAAATAAACTCACATTCATGGGTACCCAGGGCTAGGATGTCAGCAGTTTTGGGGGGACACAATTCAACCTGTAACAAATATAGATAACGTTGTGAATAAAGCACCTCCATGGGTGCCTGCTGCTCGGTGGGTCCTGAGTAGGTGTAATTGTCCACCCTCCCTTCTTTCCACTTTGTCTCAGCATCTAAAGCATTCACGCATTGAGGGCAGGAACCCTGTGTTGCTCTGAGCGAGTGTTTCTGGATTTTTTGCCAGGGAACTGGGGCAGGCATTTCATCCCTTGCCTACAGGGACGTTCTTGTGCCTTCCCCAGTGGACAGGCAGAGCTCTTTCCTGCTGCTTGCGTCAGTTTTTATTTCTTGGGGAGTTTGATGAGAGAGTCCTGGGGAACACCCGCCTCTCCTGGAAGGCCTGGCCTGGGGGTCAGAACTGTGGATTCCTGTCCTGGCTCTGCTGTGGGCTGGGGCATGTCATGCCTTTTTCTGCCTCGGGCATCTCATCTGTACCTCCTCCCAGGGCTCTGGTGAGGACCAAGTGGGATCAAACCTGTAAAGGGTTCGCCAGAGCGCCTGGTCCATAGTAGATGTTGAGTGCGTGTCGGTGGGATCATGGCAGGGCGTGTGACACCTCCCCGGGAAAGACGCCCCCGCTGTGCCCAGCTCATTCAGCACATTCCCCTCAATAAAGACTTTTGTTCAGTGTTCAGTGCCATTCACCGTCAGAACATTTCCCTGTAGTCTTTCTAAGGAAAGTTTTTTGGAAATAGAGAAAACACCCCTAGCACAAAGATGTCCAGTGCGGCCTCATTTCAAATGGCAAACGGTTGCAAACAAGATAAAAACCTGCCCTACAATGAGAAATGAGTTAACAAATTAGGGCGAAAGGATAAAAAAAAAACTTAGGGTAAAACAATGAAGAACAATGTAGCCAATAAAAAGAAGATTATGATTGCTTTTTAAAATTTCTGAGAATGCTCATGATATAAATATCCTGAAAAAAAAGGAAAGTTTTATTTTTGAGGAAGCGACTTAATTTCTCTGTGCCTCGGTTTCCTCATCTGTAAAATGGAGACAATAACAGTACCTAGACATAGGATTGAGAATTAAATGAAATAATACCTATGAAGCACATGCTCAGCACCTGGCACATATTAGCTGCTCAATAAATGCTAATTTTTACTGTTGTTATTTATCATATGGCCTAAATTGTGTGCCAAATATAGAAAAATATTTGGAATAAGTGCCACAGTTGAAACACTATTTTCCCTTTTAGATAGCTTATTCAAGGGACTTCCTTCTGTCTGTCGCTCAGCAGACGTTGACCAACCTCTGCATCAAGCACCCTGTTAGCCCACAGAGCAGTAGATTTCAATCCAGGAGTGTGCATCAGAATGCCTTTTGGGGCTTTTAAAAAAAAAACACAGATGCTTGGAGATGCTAATTTAATAGATGTGTGGTGCGTCTCAGGCATCTGCAGTCTTAAAAACATTCCGCAAGTGATTTTGATTCTCATGGTTGATATAAAGCAGAATAACTCCCCTCAAGAAGTTTGCAAACCAGATGAGAAGATGGGAGCAACAGCTGCATGGAAAGAGAAACCATAATGTAAGGCATAATATTATATGATGCTATAGGTTAGGGGCTCCGAACTCTGGCTCCCCGGCAGAACTCTGTAAAAATAAGATTCCCTTGACTATACCCCTAGACGTATGGAATCAGAACCTCTCAGAGCGAAACCTTTCCGGGAAGTTCTGAGGATCAGTTAAAAGAGGAATGTTGATGACGACTGTCAGTGGGAGAGCAGGTCAGGGGAACCAAGAGGGCGTCTTTCGTCTGGGGTTTTTGCAGAAGCTCTTTCTAAAGAGGTAAGATTCCAGGTCAGGCTTTTGACAATGCCTCTGCGTCTCATCTTTGCATCTCCATCCTCCTGCTCCCAGCACCTACCCAAGGGGCTGCAGCATAAATTGAGGACCAGACTTCTTCCAAAGCCATTTTCTTCAAGCCATGAGGCTGATATATTTCCTCTAGTTGGCACTAGTGAATGCATTTAAAAAAATTTTTATTGATTAATTTTTAAAAAATTGTGATGAAATACGCATAACATAAACTTTACCGTCTTAATGATTTTTCAGCATATAGTTCAGTAATATTAGGTACATTCACATTTTTGGGTGACTATCACCACCATCCGTCTCCAGAACTCTTTTCATCTTGCAAAACTGAAACTCTGTACCCATTAAACAACAACTCTCTATTCCTTCCTCCCCCAGCCACTGGCAACCACCATTCACTCTACTTTCTATCTCTGTGAATTTGACTACTCTAGGTACCTCATGGAAATAGAGTCATACAATATTGGTCTTTTTTGTGACTGGCTTATTTCACTTAGCGTAATGTCTTCAAGATTCATCCATGTGGTAGCCTGTGCCAGAATTCCTTTCCTTTTTAAGGCTGAATTATATTCCGTTGTGTGTATATTCCACATTTTGCTTATCCATTCACCCACTGTGGCCATTTGGGTTGCTTCCACCTTTTGACTGTTATGATAATGCTGCTGTGAATATGAGTGTACAAATATTTCTTCAAGAGCCTCCTTTCAATTCTTTTGGGTACAAACCTAGAAGTGGAGTTGCTGGATGATATGTAATTCTGTGTTTAATTTTTTGAGGAGCCGCCATACTGTTTTGCACAGCGGCTGCACCATTTTACATTCCCACCAACAGTGAACAAGGGTTACCGTTTCTCCATATCCTTGCCAACATTCCTTATGTTCTGTTTTTGTGGTAGTAGCCAGCCTAATGGATGTGCTGGTGAATGCTTTTAGCAGGGACAAATCATTGTCAGCTTTATATCTCGCTTCTGTTGTATGGGCCAACGAAGAAATTGCCAAGCATTTATTTAAGCCACAGGCACTGGGAATACAGACCTAAATAATACGTGCATGGTTCCTGCCTTCAAGGCTCTCAGAGTGTGTCAGGGAAATAGATTTGTGAACAGTCTGATATGATGAGTGTAATAATATATCCTTAGGTAGCACGTTATGCCTTGAATACAGTTAAAAATGGTAGGAAATGTCGACGGACTTTAGTGCCTTGGTGTAAAACACAAGCAGTACATCATTCAAGTGGACTTAGAGTCCTGATGTCTGGGCTGTCCAATGGAACTTTCAGCACTGTCCAGCAGAACTTTCTGTAATTATGGGAGGAAATGTTCATTTTCTGTGGTATCTACTGGCCACAGGTGGCTGTTGAGCACTTAAAATGTGCCTAGTACAACTGAGAAATTGGATTTTTAAAGTTTATTTAATCTTGATGAATTTCCATTTAAGTTGAAATTAGCCCGAAGTGGCCAATAGCTAGTGTATTGGATGTCGAACTAATAGAGATCACCTTACATGGTTCTCCAACTCGAATATGCACATGAGTCATCAAGGGATCTGGTTAAACAGTAGATTCCCAGGCCCTCCCTGGAGTGTTTCTGCTTCCTTATGTTTGTAGTGGGGCCAAAGCTTCTTCGTTTTAACACCCACCACAGGTAATTCTGGTGCAGGTGCAGTTTGAGAAATGCCAAGCCTCGCGGTTTTCGATTTTTTGTATCAGAATATTTTCTTCGGATGAAGGCTTAAGAGAGAGCTCAGTGTGTAAAACAGACAAGAGCAGAGCTGTTCTGGTTAAGTAGGACTGGGACCCAGAGCTGCATACACGTGGGGGACCACGGTCTGTTCTCCTGGGCGAGGTTTCTTGTAGCACAATTCATACGACCTGATCTAGCACAATCTCGTCACTTTATGAATCTGAAACCATTAGATTGGTTTTCTAATAACCATAAGCATGCCAGAACCAATTTAACAATCCGTAATTACTTCTGGAAATGCAAGTTGAAGCAGAAGTACAATGTTTTAACTCGGGCTGCTACAACAAAAATACCATAGACCGGATGGCTTAAACCACAAACATTTATTTCTTACAATCTGGAGGCTGGAAAGTCTGAGATCAAGGCGCTGCCGATTCAGTGTCCAGTGAGAGCCACCTCCTGGCTCATAGATGGCGGTCTTCTCCCTGTGTCCTCACATGGCAGAAGGGGTGAGGGAGCTCTCTGGTCTCTTTCATAGAGGCCCTAATCCCATTCATGAGGGCTCCATCCTCATGACCTAAGCACCTCCCAAAGGCCCCACCCCCTAATACTGTCACATTGGGGGTTAGGATCTCAACATAGGAACTTTGCGGGGACACAAACGTTCAGTCCATAACAATCACTACATTAGTAGGCCATTGTTTTCCTTGCCCTGGACATTAACCACCCATCTTGGTGTCACATGAGGAATTGCAGAGTGGTGATTAAGAGCTCAGCCTGAGTCTGACCTAGATGTGAATGCCACTCCACCCTCAGAACTCACTGGGTGGTCCTAGGCAAGTTTCCCCATCTGTAAAATGGGTATAACAATATCTTGTTACATGAGATAATACACGTAAAACCCAGCACTTGGCACTTAGTATTAATTATCACAACAACCACAACAATAGTAGTAAAAGCTGACAGTTACGGGGCATTTAACATGAGCCAGGCGTTTTCCTCTTCTAAGCACTTGCTGTTTATTAACTCATTTCATCCTTTAACCCTGTGAGGTAGACACTGTTGTTATTTGCATTGTAAAGACAAGCCGAAGCTTCTGGAGGTTTGGAAAGTTGCTGATAAGTGATAGAAGTAGAATTCAGTTGTGGGGAGTCTGGCCCTGGAGCCTGGAATTTCACCTTTTACTCACTGCATTGTTAAATCATCCCGAAGCTCTAAGGAAAGCCTTTTAAGATGAGCCCTCTCCCCACCCACTCCCAAATCTGAAAGCATCAACTCAGCTTCTGGGAGGCGTTTGACCCCGCTGACCGCTCCCTCCCTCTAGAAACTGTTTTCTTTTGGCTTCCACGGCACCAGGCTCACTTGGATTTCTTCTTGTGACTCTGCCCTCTTTGTCAGTCGGGCACCCCTTCCTCCAGCCAACCTCAAAATGTTTTGGAAGACCATCTGTATGCTGACTGCTTCCAGATTATCTCCAGCTGAACCTGTCTTGGAGTTCCAGACTTGATTATTGCAAATATCCGATTAACGTCTCTATTTGGTAGTCTAGCAGGCACCTGCAGTTTAATGTGTCCAGCGTGCGTTATTCTCTTCTCTCCCCCTGCATGAGATCATGCTATGCTTCTGCTTAAAACTCATGAGTGGCCCCAACACCCCCTGCCCATTTTACTTAGAATGAAATCCAGACTCACAAAGGCCAGCATGATCCAGCCCCTGCCTACCCCTGTGCCCCCTTCTGCCCCCACCGCATTCCCTCAACACACTTCAGCACACTGGCCTCTTTCTCTTCCCACACTCGGCAAGTGCTGTCCGTCTCAGGACTCTGCCTCATGTTGCGTCTCTGCCTGCAGGGCCCCTCTCCCTGCATCTCCTGTGCCCTAACCTCTCCTGTTCACAGGGGTGACATCTTCTCACCCTGGAGTCTCAGCTAGGATGCTCTTTCCTCGGACAGATCTTTTGTCACCACCCCATTCTCTCTGGCTGCACCCTGGACGTTTTCTTCCCAGCACTTGTAACAATCTGGAATTATTTGTTCACCGTCCCCCCCCCCGCCCAAGACCACAGGCAGTGGTAACGGCTGCTTATTTACTAATGGCACCCTAATGCCTGGCATCGAGCCTGGCACATAGTAGATGTTCAATAAATACATATTGTTGTTGAAATCAAACCAACGGCCCCTGAACAATCATGAACATCAAATGCCAGTTCTAGGCCGGTTACTCGTAGAATCCTTTCCCAGGCCAGGCCGTCCTCCTGTGAGTATACTAGTGATTGAAGAGTGGGTGGGACCTGAGCATTTTTACGGACCTTGGTCTCTGTTTTCACATTTCTCCCTGCTGGGTCATCCAACATGCTAGAACTCACAAAGATAATCTTAGGGAAAACAGCAGCCTCGGCCACCTAATCCATATTAAAGTTGATTTGATTTTGGTTTAAAATGGAAACTGTGTGCTAATGCATTTTACAGATTTCAGTAGAGAACAATGTTCTCTGTACAAAAAGAAAAAAGATTGAGATGTGGGACACTGTGTGGGTTACCCCAGTGCTGAAAGCTCCTGAAAGGCGTTCTCTGCAAATATTTGGGGTTTGGTGCTCATAAACAACTACACAGGTTTCCCTGCGAATTGATAACCTCAGCAACAGCAGCGTCGCTTCCACGGTGAAGATGTGCTTGCCAAGCTGAAGCGTGGAGTGGCTGTTTTTGGCTGAGCTGCAAAACTGAAAATGGGGGTTTACAAAGTCACTGCAGACAGGTCATTAACACGACTGGCTGCACTGCGCTCTGCCGCGCTCTGCATTGCTGCTCTCTTTTCGTCAGCAGCAAGATAATTGGCTGTTAGATTCCTGAGCCACAGACCATGGCTGACGGCAGTCCACTTCAAGCTGCTTCTCCAAGTGAGGTACAGTTTTCAGAAGTTTCCAAACTGTGCGAGTTTGCTAAGAAAGGAGATTGGAAGTGAAGTTTTCACCGATAATTCTGAGAGTAGAGATTGTGTGTCTACAGTGTGCAAGGTTCTGTACTCAGGCCTCTGGCTGGCGTGGTGGCGGGGCCGCTGTCTGAATTCCCTCATGCCCCGCTCCATCTTCCTTAGGACCAGGCATGAGGTGGGGACAGGCAGGAGCTCAGAGCCATGGGTTAGGTCACGAGGGAATATGTTTTTGTATATACCACACAGTTTTAGTTTTGGGCGATAGAAACCCTACTCAGATCAGCTTAGGCAATAAAAATTTTTACTTGTTTATGTAGCAGAGGGCTCTTGGGGTAAAACCTAGCCCCAGGAATGATTGGATTCAAAGATTTAGTCTTTCTTTTTTGCTCTCTCCATCACCACTGAATCTCTCCCCCATCCCCTCATCTCTCAGTAGCGCATTCCCCTACGCTGGCTTTATTTGCAGAGTCTCCATGTCGTGGCTTCCAGAAGCATCTGTCCTGCAGCTCCTGGTCTAACAACCTCCGTATCATACAGAACTTTTCTTCCCAGAAGTTCTAGCAAAATCTCTAAATTGATTCCTGTTGGTCCAACTTGGGTCACGTGACCCAATCACTGGAGACAAGGTGATGAACAGGCTCATGTCACCTGACCATCCCCAGAGCTGGGGGTAGAAGGTCAGCACCATGGGAACCAAAGGACTGAGAGCTGAGAGAGGTTGGCTTTCCCAGTGGGAACTTGGAGTACAGTCACCAGAAGAAGGAATAATAGATGCTGAGAGGCAAAAACAGCGGTGCCCACTCCGCTCACCAATTCACTGCAGGTAGGGAGAGCTGAAGTGTGGCTCAGGTTCCAGTCAGCTTCCTTAGGAGGCGTTCCAGTGTCTCTGTTCTGCTTTGGCTCTGTTAAATGAATCTCGAGCACACCTCCATCAGCCAGCAACATCGCTCACCTCTGGAATCGCTCCAGGCGGTATCTGTGTGTGGACAGCGTCTGCCTGTGTTTCCCATCCTCTATTCTGAGCTCCTTTGTTCAGCTCATCCCACTGGATCAAAGACAGAGTTTGGACCTCCAGTCCCTGCCTTTGACTGCCAGCCTCCTCTGAAACATGGGTCCATGTCTCTGCCCCCTCATGTCAGGCAGCCCCCAGATCCCATACCCTTCCCATGAGTGCAGCCTCCGCCTGGTGGGCAGGAGTTTGATGGGTTGAGAGGCAGATCCAGGAGCGGGTTGGGAAGCAGTGAGGGCTCCCACGGTAAGTGCTGTGACACTGTGGTGGTCCCTCCTGTGGCTTCCTTGTCCTCAGATAAGTATAAACCTTTGCCCTCTGCCCTATTCCCCCAATCCGGCCTGCCACTGCTTCACTGCATCTCCACCACTCGCCTCTCCTTTACTTTCCAGCCAGACTCGGGTTCTCTTGGTTCCTTAAAGAACTCTGTTCCCTCCATTGCTGGGGCCTTCCCAGATGCTGCCCCTTGGCACGAACACTCTCATTGCCGCCTTCTCCTCTTCTCCTTTTTCCTCATTAACTCCTGCCCATCCGAGTCTCAGCTTAAAGGGCACTTCCCCAGGAAAGCTTTTCCTGACACCTCTTCCCAACTCAGCTAGCCTCCTCACTCTGCATCTCCACAGAACCTTATGCAACTCCCCATGTTCTATGGGGATGGGGGGTGGGGAGGGCGTACCATCTTGCCTTTATTCATGCCAGTCTCTGTCTTTCTTACTAGATTCGAACTTCCAGGAGGGTGGGAACCATCCCAGTCTTGGTTACCGCTATCCATAGCTTCTAGGATAGTACCTAGCCCATAGTAGGCACTCAATAAGTGTTTGTTGAATGAATAAATGACTGGAGGCAATGGCAGCCACCGAGGCAAGTGATGTGTGAGAGGATGACTTATGCAAGTTCCCCAAATAGTAACAGGCACCCCCCCCTCTCTGAAGCCCACGTCTTCTGACTCCCAATGTCCTGCTTTCCCCACCTCTGCCCAGCAGTGGGGTTCTCTGAGGAACAGGAGAGGGAGGGTGATGATTATAACACAGAATGAATGATTGTCTGCAGACCAGGTCATAAATTACATAGCGATGTTGACAGCTTTGATGTTGCACCTGACAAGTTGTAATTGCCCCTTCCTTCGAGCTGGTCTGTCTTATACATGGAGAAGAAGGTAGTTTATGTGTTTATTTTAATCAGCGAAGACCTTCCTTCTGTGCTGGAACTTGAGAGCATTCCATTTCACCTCAGAGTGTCCCATCTGGTTTGAGTCTTTGATCGCTCTTGGGTTGCCATTGTCTTATTTGGTGATAAAGTGACTGGTGGGACCTGGAGGGAGCATGCCTGGGACATTGACTTACCATGTCATTAGCAAATTTAATGTTAGAGGACTCTGGCTCCCCCTTCCCAGGGGTTCAAATAGGGTTCAGATGAGTGCGACCTGTGTCACAAAGGGCAGTCTTCACCTTGAGCAGGTGCCCAGCCCTGGAGAGGCGCCAGGAGACCTGGGTCCTTCTTTGGGTACCCACACTGACGCGGCGATCTGGGCAAGTCCTTACACCTCTCTGGGAGAAATACTGTTCTGTATCTGTTGGGCATCTTTCAGTGGCAGTCACTGGAACAGAGAAGTCCAAGGCTAGATCTAGCTTCAGGCACTCCTGGATCCAGGGACGCCACTGGAACTGTCAGGACTCGGTCTCTTTGTCTGTGACAGTACTACATACGTAAACATGAGAAGACTCTCCCATCTAACACTTCCCTGTTGTGTGACCTTGGGCAAGCCACTAACCACGGCGAGCCTCAGTTTCCTCATCTGGGGATAATAGATCCCTCACACGGCTCAGTGAGCATTAAATGAGCCAGTTCATGAAAGCACTTAGCACAGTGCCTGGCGCCTAGTAGGTCTCTTGGTTCTGCCGTTGTCTCTACTGGCTTCATTCTCAGGCAGACTTTCTCCCCTCTCTGGCCCTTAGTGGTTCCGGGCTCACAGCCTTCTGGCGTCTCGTCCACGGTGAAGAGAATTTCTTTTTCCCCAGGGCAGTCAGGGATGTGGACATGGGTCTCAGGCTCCTTGGGTGCAACCAGGAAGTGTTCCTCCTGGTAGCTGGAACTTGGGGAGCCCCTTGGGAGAAAGATCTGAGAAGCAAGCAGCCTGCCTGCCAGATTGGGCAAGAGTGAAGTTGGACCAGACTGAGGGTGGGATGTTAATTCCAGGTGGAAGATTGAACAAAGAGCCTTGCAAGTCCTTGTTTACTGAGAGGGGGATACTAGTAGAGAGGGTGACGATTAATGTGTGTTGGCCAATTATGATCTGCCCTTCTCTACCCCTGTGCCTCTGCACGTGCTATTCCTCTGCCAGGGATGCCCCACTCACCCTGCACACTCCCCATTCATCCTCCGAGAGCCAGCTCTTGGTGAAGCCCTTCCCGGCTAAAGTAGCCATCACCGCCCACCCCAGCCCCTTTCCCCATCATTAACTGCTTTTCCATTTTGGAACAAGCAACTACAGGGTGATGGCCCTATGTGCTGGGAATACAAAAGACAGTAAATCACAGTGCCTGCAACAGAATTAGTTTGGTCCTTCTTCTCTGCTCCGTTTCTCCTCTGTCAGAGCAGTTATTGGTTCATTCATTTATTCAACAAATATTTATTAAACACCTTCCCTTTGGCTAGGCATTGCTCTGGGAGCTGGGGATTCAGTGGATGATGGGAGAGACAATAAAATCAATAGCTAGTATTAATGAACAAGATAATTTCTGATGGTGTATAATTTAAGAAAATAAAGATAAAGAGAGACTAAGGGATCGGGAGTGGGATGGGAGGGACCCTGTGGAGTGTGACATAAAGGATGACAAGGAGGAAGTGTGCAGAGGTCTGGGTGCAGGGCATTCCAGGTGAGGGCAACAGCATCTGAAAAGGCCCTACGGTGGCACATTCCAGGAAGGACAACAAGAAGCAAGGCTGTGGTATGGGAAGAGAGGAAGAGGGTTTGGCAAGTAAGGTCAGGGAGGTGGCCAGTGGCAGGATCAGGTGAGGCGTTGAGACCCCGTCAAGGGCTTAGATTTTGTTCTAAGTGCCTTGGGAAGCCATCGTTGCAATTTCTTGTCCAGCCTTGAGTAGATGCTCCTCATTGGTCTCGAACACCGTGCTGTTCAATATGGTAGCCACCAGCCACATGTGGCTACTAAGTACTTGAAATGTGGCTGGTCTGAATTGAGATGTTCCGTAAGTATAAAATATGCCAGTTTTCAGAGACTCTTTATGAAAAAAGGATGCCAACTGTGTCATCAATAATTTTTCTATTGATCACATGTTGAGATGACAATATTTTGGATATATTGGGTTAAATAACATTTATTATTAAAACCAATTTCACCTATTTCCTTTTACTTTTTAATGTGGCGACTGAAAATTTAAAACCACCTGCCTTGCGTGTGTTGCATTATGTGGCTCTTGGACAGCACTGCCCTAAAAGTGCCTTCAGCCGATGCTTTCACTTGCCCGGGTCGTAGTCACCTCTTGACCTGTCCATGTCCCCCCTCGAGGACTGACTGCATCCAGGTGGTGGTTCTTGTCTTGTGCAGAGTCTTCAGGGGCAGCGTTGGTGTCCACCTGGATCCCCTTGGTGCACCCCGGGTCCCGTGTGCTGGGCGCCAGAGGACGCTCCTCCTGAGGTGGTCTCTGCCTGCTCCGGCTGCATATGGGTCAGTGCGGAAGCGCGGGGGTTCACTCCCCGGGAGCAGCGTTCAGCCCGTGAAGGACAAGAGTTGGGGATAAATGCTCCAGCCTCCTTGCCCTGCGGGTGCACAACTCTGAGGTGTGTTCTGTAGCATCTCCCAGAGGTCCCCAACAGGACTGAACCCCAGTTGCCCTCAGTGATAACCTGCTCTTTAACGCACCCGTATTGGCTTCCTTCCCTTCTCCATCTTATTTCCCCATTCGTCTACCTGGGATTGTTTCCTTAAATCCTTGTCTCAGGCTCCACTTCCTGGGAAACCCAGCCTGAGACAAATAGGTGTTGAGGAGAAGAAAGAGAGAGATCATTTCTCCAGCACGTCATGGGGAACAGGGGTGGGGATAGAGCATGGGTGGCAATGGGACAGGCTTCCTGGCCAGTATGCTCCAGCCTCTGGACCTTTGAGCCAGAGGACAGGGAGCAGGGACATTGCCAGGCATGGGGCGTGGTGGCTGGCTGGTCCCGAGTGCCTCTAGCTATCACACCCAGAGGGACAGATGAATCAGCAGCTGAGTCATTGAGCACAGAGCTGCCCCCGTGAGCGCTGTCCTCCTGTGTCAGTCCGGCAGAGGGGCTCAGGTGTGTCTCCCAGCTGGGAGGAGGGAGGGAGTGTCCGGCACATGCCATGAAGTAGAGTGTTCATGGGTGTGATGTCTCTTTTTCTAACACCACTTCTGACCCCAGGCAACTTTCCAATTCTCTGACACCAACTGGGTGTCCCAACAATTCAGTTCATCCCGACACAAACTACTCAGAGTTAGCACAGACCCCAAAGGTTAAGGGCTCAGTCTTGCGAGACTGCCCCTACTTCACATGCCAGTTGCAAGTCCCATGTGCTACTTCTGATTGACCAGCTGTAAATTTGGAGATTTCCACAAGCCCCTCCTCAGGTTTGATAACTCACTAGAATGACTCACGAATTCAGGAAAGAGCCTTACTTCTGTTATCAGTTTATTATAAAGGATACAGCTCAGGAACGGCCAAATGGGAGAGGTGCACAGAGCGAGCTATGGTGGTAGGCACAGAGCCCTGCGCTCTCCAGCTCGCTGCCCTCCCAGCACGTTGATGTGCTTGTCAACCCGGAAGCTCCCCCATCCCTGGCGTTTAGGGGATTTTGGAGGTTTCATTACATAGGCAGGATTGATTAATCCCTTGGCCGTTGGCGATTGAACTCCAGTCCCTATCCTCCCCTGGAGATTTATCTGATGACCATCCTGAAGCTATTTAGCCCCCTACCCACGTCTCATCTCATTAACATACAAAAGACTCTCTTATCACTCAGGAGATTCCTAGGGTGTTAGGAGCTCTGTGCCAGGAACCAGGGACAACACCAAATAAATTTGTTGTTACACCACAGTGGGGCATAGTATTAGTGAGATCAGATGAGGAAATGTGGGAAGACCGGTGACTGGCAAGTTGCCTGGATCATGACATGTTGTATGTTGGCGTGTGCATTAGAAGGAGCGAGAGAAGGAGGAAGGTGACAGATCTTGCTGTACAGAACTGCTGGTGTTGCATCCATTCTTCAGCAGTCATGCATTGCGCCTGCTGTGTGCTCATGTTGTCCCCAGGTCAAGGCCAACTTTGTAGCCATATTGAACCTTCTCAGCATCAAACCTTTTCATGGCCACTGCCGGCTTCGAAGTTCTCCCTTGCTTTAAGGGCAAAGACCAACTTCTTGGCTGACATTCAAAGCTTTCCCTGGTGGTCCCCGCCTCCCCCTGGCCTCAGCTCTCTGACAGCCTGGCACATGTCCTTTACACTCATTGCACTGAGCTTTTTGCACTGCCCCACATCTGATGTGCGTGTCAGGCGTCCACGCACATGTACCTGTTGTTCCCTCTGCTTAGAATACCCTTTGCTAGCCATCCTACTAGCTAACTTCCCCTCCAGGACGCATCTCAGCATCACCTCCTCCAGGCAGTCCTTTCCCATCTCCTCTTTACCATTGCCCTGTCGCTTCTCCATGTCCCCTGAATCTATTTCTCCTAGCACTTCAGCCATTCAACAGATACATATAGGGCACTCCCTGTGTTGATGGTACTGCACACTTAAATAATCTGTCAGCATCGATGGTGTGCCAGACGCTGAGCTGAGCACACTACTTGTATTATCTCATTTAATCCTCACGACCACCCTATGAAGTAGATACTGGCATTAACCCCATTTTTCAGATGGAAACTCAGGCTAACAGAGATAGTAAGTGGTGGAGCCAGGATGCACAACCCAAGCCATCAGACCCCAGAACTCTTGGGCTTCACTGGGAAACAGTATCATCTTTTATTATTCTGCATTATACCTCAATTGTCTGTTTACTCTGCCTCCCCGGATCAGTCCCGGCCCCAGCAGGAAGCAGATGGCACACTCAAAATAGGACCATTTGAGCAGAGTTTAATAAAGGACTCATTTGAGAAGTGTGGGTGCAGGGTAGGGCAACCGCAAGGGATGGTGGGGCACTCCAGGCTCCTTTGAAGGTCTGAGGGGCAAGGGAATGGATGCCTCTGGGAAGCGGGAGCCAGAGAGGCTGTGTGCAGAGGCCCTCAGACTGCAGCTGAGAGGGTGCAGCCTGGAGAGGAGGGGAGGCACCCCTCCCTGCACGCTCTTCCTCCAGTTGCCTTCCGTACATCCCATTGGCTGAACTCAACTGGAAGTCAGAGGGCTAAGGAGCCCTGAGATGTGTCCAGAGCAGGACAGGGAAGGGTAGTGAGCGAGGGGCCTGGTGGGTCACCTGCACACTCTCTGGTCGACTGTAGGCTCCTTGAGGGCTTGGCTCTGCCCTGCTCCTATTGCCACCTGCAGCACCTCGCTCAGAAGCCAGCAGCCTGTAGGTGGTGGTGTGTGTATCGAACGAATAAATGAGTGACTGATCTTTAGTAAAAAGTCTCCTCCCGCAGTATCTGCTTGTCAATCATGTGTGGACTCAGGATTCTAAGTGTGTATGTATGTGTCTGTCCATGCTATTCTGAGTGTGTATGTGTGTGTCCTTGTTATGTTTAAGTGTGCATGTGTGTGTCTGTCCGTGTTATCTCTGAGGTTTGTGCTGGGGAAAAGGATGGCAACGTCCTTCCAACTCTGAGACGCCTGGTTCTTTTCAGTGGTTCTCAGGAAACTTTTCACACTTCTTGCGCTATTTGAACTTGGATGAGAAAGTGGAAAAGTAGACCTTTTTTAACAAATTTAAAAAGCAAGTAAATGCCGTGCTGATCTCCCATTGGCTGCACCCGGCCACAATTACTGAGCTAATTGAGTCTTATCCGCCAGCCTTTGCCTGAATTCCTGAGATCAGGAAAGGAAAATCAGCCCTAGTGTGCAGTCTGCGGAGACCCAGCTGTGTGGACCCGTGGGAGGCGCTGGCACCCAGGGCGGAGCGCGCAGCCCAGCCCGTGGCCACATTCCCACACCTCCTGGTCCCGAGGCCCTCTCTGTGCTTCCAAATTGAAATCATCTGAAGCAGTGCGCCCAGCCAGAGAGAGAGAGGAAAAACAACCTGAATTACTGTAGGATGTGCTCCTGGAGCCCACGTTTGCTGGGTTAAAGGACCCAAAAGGAAAACTATAATTCCAAATAGGTTATAATTCTTGTCTTCCAGTTTGTGTGTGGTGTGTGAGTGTGTTTGTGTCTCTGAAAAGACAGGGGTAAGTTATGTCCTCCCTCCAAGGACCTCAGATCAGGTAGAAATCCGTGTCTTCCCATTTGTTGATTTGCTGCTCAGGTACATGTGCAGGGATGAAGCTGTAGACGGCTGATGTTGAAAAAACAGTACCGGCTTTGAAATCACACAGACCTGCTTGTTAGGATGTGGGCCAAGTATTTAACCTCTCTGTGCCTCAGTTTGCTCGTCTGTAAAATGGGGATCCTCTTGCATCCCTCACAGGTTGTCTAAAAGTTAAAGGAGGTATAACAGAGATAAAATTCTGAGTAATGGGTGGGCACTAATGGGTGTTCCCTTCCTTTCCCTCCATTTTTTGCTGGTAGAACTCCACTTGCCTGCTCTTTCTATTACACTTTTCAAAATCCTCTCCAGTGAAACCAGAGGGACGAGACCTCATTTCTTGTCTTTTTTTGCTTGCATTACTTTTCACCTTCCTCCTCGGCTCCCCCACTCCCACCCCCAGCCATAGCCAGAACCCGCGGGGGCCTCTTTTCCAAGCCAGTTCTCCAGGGCATCCCTGTCCTGGTCCATCCTACAGTGGCCAACAGAATATTAACCAGGGAGGGTGCATGATGGCTGAGGAGCATCGAATCCAAGGGTTTAGAGCCCTGCGATGAAGCACTAGTCAATAACCATAAACCATCCCTGACATTGGCCTAGTTCCTCTCCACCCGTCAGTCCCCAGGTCCCCACCAGGGAAGGCCCGTAGCTGAGACCAGCAGTGTGGAGCAGTTGGGAAACAGGGGTAGTCAAGATGCGTATTGGGAGGGTAAGGCAGCGGATCAGGGCTTCAGTGAGGCTAAGGTCCCAAAGCTGACTCTCCTTAGGGACTGCTCCTTGAACGGGCCTCGGATGATTCTTTATAGTGGAGCCTCTTTTACGTTTAGCCTTGAAGGTAATTGCAGATGCCTTGCAGATGGGGGCTCTGTGGCCAGTTATGCCACTGTCCTTAAGGGATAAATCGTTTTAGCTCTGTTATCCTCTTTGTATGAAAAGAAGCCAAGATGCATTTGGCTCCCGCCATTTTCCAGAGTCACGGGTTGGGCACCGCCCATGGAAGCTAGACACCGTGGCACAGGTTAGGATGCAAACTTGGGTCAGCTTGACTTCAACATCTGTGCTGCTGCTCCAGCAGGAACCAGGTGATGATGAAGCTAGTTTGTTGAGTGGGGCAAAATCTGCAATGTATTACAGTCAGCACGTACCTATGCTTGTTAAAAACCAATTATGCCGAAATAATATACCCACCACAGCCCAGAAGCTTGACCCTAACTAAATGCCTTTTGCATCCTCAAGAGGAGACTGCGTTACGTGGGAACATGATTCCAAAACTTTGCAGTCTCAGGGTTGATAATACTAGGATCTGGGGGTTAAACACTAGAACATAAACTACCGCCCAGATCATCTCCATCCCAGATCCACGGTGAATATGTCTCTTTTGTCTGGTGGCCTTCAGCTGTGGTGTGGTTGACAGAGAAGTGATCCTGGAGTCAGAAGAACTGATTCCAGGGCAGATGCAAATGCTTAGTCGCTGCCTGGTGGGAGGTGGGTTTCTTAGCCTCCCTACAGTTATGCTCTCTGGACGGGGTTGTGGTCAGGATGGAATGAGAAATACTGGGATCACCAGGTCCCTTGCCTGCTACATGATAAGTGCTAAACGTGTTAATTTCCTTCCTACTTGAATCTGTTTAGCTTCTCCCTCCTTAAGATGGTCGGTATTAGTCTGCCCCTGTCATGAATATACGTGTGTTGGAATCAACCTTGGCATAGATAAGAAAGCTCAAGGAACAGAGGTACCATGGGGTTCCCGGATGTGCGACCATTTTCTGGCTAGAAAAGTTGGCCCCTTTTTATAGAGATTTTTTTTTAAAGATTTTATTTTTTCCTTTTTCTCCCCAAAGACCCCCAGTACATAGTTGTATATTCTTCGTTGTGGGTCCTTCTAGTTGTGGCATGTGGGACGCTGCCTCAGCCTGGTTTGATGAGCAGTGCCATGTCCGCACCCAGGACTCGAACCAACGAAACACTGGACTGCCTGCAGCGGAGCGCATGAACTTAACCACTCGGCCACGGGGCCAGCCCCTGAGTTGGCCCCTTTTTAGAATCAAAGAATGTGAAAGATAGCCTGGGCCAGATCTTCTATGTGTTTGTGTCTGTGTAAGTATGTATGTGTTTATGTAGGTATTTATACTCCACTGTATTCTTCAGAGAATAGGGCAAATTACATTATAAAATATACCAACCAATGGAAAGATATATGCATAAAATACATATTTAGGACCAAAGATAGGCTGGAATATAAAGACCAGGGGTGGAAGTGTAGCATCCTACAGAGTTGTTACTTTGAAACTGCAGATTTCTTCCCGAGCTTATTTATTTTTTTTGGTGAGGAAGAGTGGCCCTGAGCTAACATCTGTGCCAGTCTTCCTCTATTTTGTATGTAGGATGCCACTATAGTATGGTTTGATGAGTGGTGTGTAGGTCCACGCTGGGGATCCGAACCTGTGAACCCTGGGTCGCCAAAGTGAAGCACACAAACTTAACCACTATGCCAGTGGACCAGCCCCAGTCTTCCTGAGCATTTATACATATATCATTGTATATGCAGTACTTCTATAAACATTATTATGTGTCTTTTGGTGAACATATGTATGCATTTCTTTTGGGCATTCACCTAGGAGTGAAACTGCTGGCTCATATTATTCATTGATTTTAATTGGCATCATTAGATCAAATAATAATTGTAATAACAGTTTCATGGAAAGCAGTGAAGATTCACACGCAGAGTAAAGTCTCAGTTCTTTGGACTGAATGAACCTCTATGGGACACAGAGGTTGTACCCTGACATGTATTAGCTTATTTCATATTCATAACAACTTCTGAACTTGCTGTCATTAGCCCCATTGTAGAGATGAGGAAGGTTGAGTCCTTCGCCCAGTGTCATACAGTTTGCAAATGGTAGCGTCCAGATTTGACCCCAGGTCTTTTCACTGCTCCTCTGTGCTCAGCTTGGCCATTGCTGCTTTTCTTGAGAAATTTGCATTTTCTGCAAAGCCTTTGAGCAGCAAACATTTTTTTGTTTTATGTTGATTTTGCTGGTCTGATTGAAAACTCTTCTAAAAGACCTGCATCTGGCATGGTACCTGGAACATAGCATCATGCCTCCGACCCCTCCTGATTCCCAGGTTCATCATTTTCGGTATCACTTCTTACTGAGCCTGGCACCAGTAGAGCAGAATGGTTTGCCCTCATTAGTAGGCACATGTATTTAGAATTTCTTTTTTTGTGGGGGGTGTGTGCCAGCAAATTTCTGTAGTTTTTTGTTGTTTTTTTTTTCCTTCCGTCTTTGTAGCCCGTCCTCACTGTTCCCATTATACCTGCTGTATTCAGTGTACAAAGGCCTAAAAACCAGCTCACCAAATGAGTTAGAATGGAGTATAACGTAAGAGAAAATGAAGGCCCCGTGAGAGCTGGGGGGTGCTCCTATGATTAAAAATGCATGCGTTTTGGTGCATGGGCTTTGTAGAAATGAATTTGGCTCCCTGGGGAGCTGTGTGGTTTACTCCCTGGTTCCTAATGTTCTAGAAGAGATGAGATGGGTGTGTGTGTGTGTGTGTGTGTGTGTGCACGTGCGCACACACACATGCATAATGTACTCTCTTAGAAAAGGGAAAATGTAGGGTAAAAATTCCACCCCTGGTCTGGAGAAAGATTAAGTTTTAATCTGAATTCTTTCTCTTCTCACTTACTTGCAAACATATACAGACACGTTACCTATAATACAAAAGAACAAAATAAGATGAATTTTTTACCCTCATAAAGAATATTTGGGCTACCAGCTCTAGCCATTCATAGTGTGTACAAAACCAGATATATTAACCAGTATGGAAAAATCTTTCCTTCCTCCAAATGTTTCGTCCTCACTGACGTCATTGTGGCTTGAATTCTTAAAACCCTAATGAGAATGGAGGAAAACCAAAGAAAACTCAGTCTTGACCCAACAATACTGTAGCACCCTGCTGTTGACTTATAAATAATACGTCACTAATAAAGATCACATCTATTTATATAAACAAATAAGCCAACAAGAAAACTGTGATGCTATCTCAGTTGTGGAAAGGCCACTACTGTTTGTCTTTCTGGCAGGGAAAATAATTCTGGAATTTTAAATAATTGCTCTGGAAAGATTGTGCAGAACATTGATTTTAAAGCAAAGAAGTCTTTGAGCTTTATCATCTTACTTCCTGTTTGCAGTCTGCCCTGTCTCTTTTCTCTTAACCAAATTGTGCAAAGATTGTGTAAACAAATTTGCCTCTTCAGAAATCCACTCTGTGGGAGCCTCTTGGCTCCTCTGTGGCTGTATTTCTGAAGCAATTCCTGAGATGAAGTTTAAGGCTTACAAAATGTAATGTCTGTACTTGGTAAATGGAGACCAGTCTTTTCACTGATTCTCTAGCTCCACGAAATTGGCCTTGGTGACTGTCTTCAGAAGAATTCAGTAGAATCTCTAAGCCTCTGAATATGGAAACTAAAACATAAAAGACAACTTGGGGAAAATGAGTCTGGTAGAACACTTCTAAGTTGGCCAATTTTGAGATTTAGCCGTTTTTATACATTCTTGGTTGGTTCAGCATGTTCACAGGTCCAGTGTATAAGTTAAGATTAGATTTCACTTGCATATAAACAAAAATGCAAATAACATTTGCAATGAGGGTCTTTTTTTCCTCTCTCTCAGGCCAAAGAAGTCTGGAGATAGTCCAAAGCCAGACAGTGCCTCCCTGATTATCAGGGAGCCAAGCTGTTAAGGTCTCTCTGCTTATGCCATCCTTATATTACCTCATGACCCAAAATGACTGCTGGAGTGTTGGTCATCACATCCACATTGAAGGCAGCAGGATGGAAGAAGAGGGGAAGGGCAACAGAGGTGTTAGCTTTTCTTAAGGCACCTTCCCCAAAGTCCTACATAGCATTTCAGTGTACATTTCGCTGCCTAGACTTAGGCACACAGCCATACCAGCTGTCGTGGAGGCTGGATGATGGGTCCCTTAGCTGAACACAATACTGCCCCAAATCAAACTTGGGCTCTGTTACTGAAGAAAGGGACACTGGATAGAAGGGCCAGGGAGGTGCTACTTGTACAAAGAGTGTAGTAGAGTGGGAAAGGCTTGAACTTTGAAAAACTGATAGACCTGTGTTTGAATCTTAGCCTGTCCACTTACAAGTTGCAGGACCACTTCTCTGAGCCTCAGTTTCCTATCCATTAAACACAAGAAGAGAAATAGCTACTTTCTACAATTGTTGTAAGGTTTAAACAAAATCATGCCTGCAAATTGCCTTGTATGTAGTAGGTACTAAAGGTAGGCATTTAGTTATTATTAATGAATACATTGTGCCTTCTGCCTGCATCAGCATATTATTTATTTGAGATATAATTCACATAACATAAGATTTACCCTTCGGGGTATATAATTCAGTGGTTTTAGTTTATTCACAATCACCACCATGATCTAATTCCAGAACATTTTCATCACTCCCCAGAAGAAACCTCGTAACCATTGGCCGTCACTACTCCTTCCTCCTTTCCCTCAGCTTCTAGCAACCACTAGACTGTTTTCTGTCTCTGTGGATTTGCCTATTCAGGACATTTTGTATAAATGGAATCATATAATATGTGACCTTTTGTGTCTTTCACTTAGCATAATGTGTCTTTCAGTTTCGTCCATGTTGTAGGACATATCAGTACTTCATTCCTTTTTTATGGCTGAATAGTATTCTATTGTATGGATCTGCCACAGTTTATTTATCCATTCATCCACTGATGGACATTTGTGTTGTTTCCACTCTTCGTCTCTTATGAATCATGCTGCCGTGAACATTCATGTACAAGTTTTTGTGTAGCTAAGTGTTTTCATTTCTCTTGGGTGTATATTTAGAAGTGGAATTGCTGGGTCATATGGTAACACTGTATTTAACCTTTGAGGAAGTGCCAGTTGTATCCAGGGCTGCTGAACCATTTTACAGTCCTCTCAGCATGTGTGATGGTTCTAGTGTCTCCATGTCCTCTCCAGCACTTGTTACTTTCCATCTTTTTTATCATATCCATCCAGTGGGTGTGAAGTGGTGTCACATTGTGCTTTTGATTTGCATTTCCCTAATGGATAATGATGTTGAGCATCTTTTCATGTGCTTATCCATTTGTATGTCTTCTCTGGAGAAATGTCTATTCAAGTCCTTTGCCCGTTTTTAAAACAAGTTGTCTTTTTATAGTGGAACTCTAAGAGTTTATGTATTTTAGATGCTAGATCCTTATCAGATACATGATTTGCAAATATTTTCTCCCATTTTTGTTATGTGTATTGTCTAATTTACTCTGTCGTAAACAATCCTTTGAGGTGGATATTGTTATCTCCGTTTTGCAGATGAGGAAGCTGAGGCTCTGAGGCAGTGAATATCTTGTCTAAGTAACACATTTACTATCTGTGAAGATGGTACTGGAACCCAGGAAAAGATTAACCAGGGCTCTTTTCATTTTATTCGTAGAAACCCGTCTCAGATCAGCTTCTGCTACAAAAGAAGCATAGTTGCTCACATACCTTGGAAGTCCAAGGGCGGGACTGGCATCAGATGGGATAGAGTCTGTAGACCAGTGGTTCAAATTATGTCACTGGGACTCTCTCTCTCTCTATCTCTCTCTCTCTCTCTCTCTCTCTCTCTCTCTCTCTCCCTCCCTCCATTCTTTTTCCTCTCCCTCCCTCCATCTCTTGCCATCTTTTCTTAGCATCATTCTTAGGCAAGTTCTAAGTACCAGTGGCAAAGATGGTCGCCAGTAGCTGAAGGCTTACTAAGTCCTTTTGAGCTAGACTTCCAGAGAAAGTGTACCTCACTTTTTACCCCGGAATCCTTATCAGTCCTCCACTGGCCTTTGTTGGGTTAAATGCCTATTGGAGTACCCATTGATGCTGCTTTCAGGAGTCTGAGATACTCTGATGGGACAGCCTGGGTCCAGCCCTTTGGGTGGGAAGGTAGAAACATATGATTGACAGTCTCTGAAGAATCACATGGAGTCGGGGAGGGGTAGTTCCTAAAAGAAGGGGCTATGTGGGGCAGACAGAAAATATGGTTGATGTCCTACAAGGTCTGTCTGAACGGCTAAGTTCAAGATGCCAAAATTAGTTGGAGGGTAAATGAAAGTTAATTCCTGAAACAAAATATTAAGAGAAAAGTCAGTTTATTTGCAAAAGACAAATGTAAGATATTGAAAGTAGTGATCCCCAGATCCCGTCAACAGTGAATCCTCTGCTGTCCACTCAGACATAGCAATTTTATAAATTAGATTGTATAATACCTCGAAATCTCCAAGGTCAGAGCACAAAGACTGATTTTTCAAAAAACAAAATAAAAAACAGGGAACAGAAGCTAGATGCGTCTGTTAGAGGTTTGCTAGCAATTGTAGAGTTGGTTTTTTTTTTTTTTAATTAGAGCCCCTAGTGTGATTCTGGATGTTCACATTTGAGAATGATGTTCACCAAGTAGCATATGCTAAGCAGAAAAACTCTGCAGTAGGTGGGCAGTTTTCCTTACTGAAATTGAGAGATGCCCTACATTTGACATAATTCTGGAATTTCACGTAATTCACAGCAATAGATTCATATACTCTGGGGTGCCCCTAACAGGAGCCCCCAACCCGGCACTGATGACCTCCAGACTGTTCTTCACTTCCATGTAGATCTTGAGGGAGAGCTGGGGGCCTTGTCGTGTTTGACATTGGTTGTGACACTGATGTCAAAAAAGAATTCATTGAATTACAGTATGTTATTGCCCTAGGACCTCAGAGAGCTTCTGCTCCAGGTTCCTGGTTTTAACTACAAGGAAAAGGAGACCCAAGGAGGTGAAAGGATTTGGCCGAGGGCAAGGAGCTGACCTCCCTGGCATGCCATGTTCCATCTCAGTGCTAAAGTCACAAATAGCTGTCATTTTTTCTTCTTGAGTAGTGTTTCAGACGATCAGCAGCTTTGAAAACTGCTCATAGAAATAGGTCTTACCTGGGCTTTGGGCAAAGCAGAGAAAGAGCCATACATGAAATGACTTTTGGACTTGACATTCATGGGTCACTTATTTTAAATACATATTTATTTTCTGTTTGAATTCTTTGAATGTTTCATCAGTTGTGCTGAAAACTTGTATCTCTACCTAAGTGTGAGCTCCTTGAAGGGCTGTGTCTTACGTATTCTTTTTTTTTTTTAAATTTAATTTTTACATGATTTTGTCATTCTATTACCTCTTCTCCAAGTCAGGAGGTTTTTGTGTTTTTTTTGGTGAGGAAGATTGGCCCTGAGCTAACATCTATGCCAATCTTCTTCTACCTTATGTGGAATGCCACCACAGTGTGGCTTGACCAGTGGTGCTAGGTCTGCACCCGGGATCCGAACCTGTGAACCCTGGTCTACTGAAGCAAAACGCGCAAACTTAACCACCACGCCACCGGGCCGGCCCCCTGTCTTATGTATCTTTTTGGCTCCTGAAGAGTCTAGCATAGGACCTATTTAGAATACAAGTGATGGTAGTGGTAGCTAACACTTATTGATCATTTACTATACACCAGGCAGGGTGCTAAGCATCTTGCATGGATTATCTCATTTAAACCTTAGGACAACCTTATGAGAGAGAGATCTTCTATCTTCCTCTTAAACGTAAAGAAGCTGATATTAAGCAAATTGCCTAAGGTAACAATTCCTAAGTGGCAGAACTAGAATTTCTGAATATCTTCTGAAAATTTTCCAAATAATCTGAATCCAGATTGTATGCTCTTAACCACTAGAAAGGTTACAAAGGTGCTTAATAACTGTTTGTGGAGTGGCAGTGCACTGATGGGTTCCAACCTAATACATCTTCCCCCCATTGGGGGATGTCCTCAGCAACTCAGAAGACAGTGGTCTCATCTCTGAAAATGTCCAAGGGGGAAAGAACTTGTCAATCAGGAGAGGAAAGTGGACTTGGCCAAAGAAGGAATCGCACCTACACTCTGCGTGTGCTGTGGGGCCGCCCGGGGTTGGGGGAAGGGGTGGTTGTTTACAAAGATATCTTGACTGATTCCCAATGTTAAAGTCACAAAACATCTCTGTCCTTGTTTCTCATGATTTCTTACCTTTTATAAAGGGACTCTTAAGGAAGGGCAGGGGGTGGGATGGGAAGACTTAGAATGTCCATCTACTGACGTTGATTGTCCTCAAGCTCCCAGCTTACTTAATTGACTTTGGAGATCAGGAAAGGAGAGAAAGAGACAGAGAATGAAAAAGGAGGTAGGTACTACTCCAGGCTCAGACTACTCAGAGTCTTCTTGCTCAAAATTAGGGGCATCAGTTAAGTGATCTGTGCCAAATTTTATATGGTTACCGTTTTTAAATGGTAGGCAAATGTCTATAGGCCTTCCTTGATACTATGATGCAAAGCCCAACATAATATGTTCTTAACTGGGAGTTTCAGATATCTTTTCTGGACACAACATCTTTAACTTGTCTTTTAAATATAACTAGGGAAGGTAGAGGAGTGGGAAAACCCTTGGGAACCAGAATACCTGGGATTGGGCCCTGGTTCCCCACAAATCTGCCTGTGCATGCTGGGCAAGTCATTCACCCACTTGAGAATCAGTTTCTTCATCTGGAAAAATGAAAGGATCAGAAACCACGTTATCCTTGAAATTCTCCCTGGCTCTGGTAGTTTGTGATGACGTTAGATGATGGAAGCGACTCTAAGAACTAGGATGCCTCTTTTCAGTTCTCCTCCCCCAATTCTCTCACACCCCTCCCCGAGTAAATGTTCATTCCTTCATTCGTCCATGTGTTGATTCTTTCATCCATCCCTCGTTCCCTCCATCTCTTCAGTCAGTGTCTCTTAAGCACCTGGGTCTCTGGCCTGCAGCAGTGACTGGAGAACCCCCTCGTCTCACGGAGCTCAGCCTAGTGGGAGAAATAGAACTATTTGGAAAATGGTGCAGTGGAAAAGGGTGTCATAAGAGAGGCATGTTCTCAGTCTCGAGCTAGCGCAGAAGTGGGCATGAGTAAGTGTGATCAGCTAAACTGAAAACAAAACAAATTCCTCCGCAAAGAAAAGAAACCTGGATGTTCCAGCAGTTTTTCTCATTTTTCAGGTTAATGTTTCTTTTTTGAAATAAACTAAGATTTAAAATCCCTCACTCCTACAGATTGCAAGTTTTTAAGAATCCCATATAACACCACAATTTTCCTTCACTAGAGGTTGTTTTACTTATATTAGAAATGATGTTGCTCGTAAAAGGGAGCCAGTTAAATCCAAAACACATTTATTGGGGGTCCCCTGGAGGCCTGTACTAGGCAATGCCTTCCATGGGGAAGAAAAGGCCTGCAGGGTTTGAATTCAGACTGGCTTTGAATAGTTCTCCACTTATTAACTTGACCTTGAGCAGACTGTGCCTGTCTCCGAGTTCTCTCAGCAGAAAGCATGGGACCACACTAGGCCACTGGGGAGATTTCAGGAGATGGTACTTGTAAAATGCCCAATCTGGGGCTCCAGGAACCTCCTGTCCCCTCCCTCAGTTCCTTGGGGATGTAGGTGATACAGAGAAGGTCACCATTTAGTCCCCCGGTGCCCTCAGGGAGTGACAGTCTGGGAATTTTGTAACGCAGGAAACTCAGCAGGAAGATCTGAGTTCTGAGCTGAGCCCTGCCACTAACAGAGCTATAGGTCTCCGGAGAGGTTCTCAGTGTCTCCATGTGCACATGAGTCTGAAGTCCCTCTGAGCAGTGCCAGCATGCTCCTGTTGCTACGGCAGAGGGAGAGAGGCAAGATGACAACCATCCATGCAAAGATTAATCCCAACTGGAGGACTGGAGCAAAGGGAGTGCTCTCCAGACCAGTCAAGCTTACATTTGAGTTGAGCTTGTAATGAGTTCCCCAGGAGGAAAAGAAGATAACACATGGGCTCCAACAGGAAATTATCCTGGGGCTGTAGACCCATTGTCTTGGATGAGCACGGAGTGCAGGGTGGCGAACCACATGGCTGTGAAATCAGACTGCTCAGTCTTGCTCCACCACATGCCAAGGTGACCTCTAAGCTTCAGGTTTCCCCTCTGTTTAAATGGGGACCATACCAGCACCTGCTGTATTTGGTTGCTGCCAGTATTAGGGGAGGTCGTGCCTGCAGTGGCTCAGAGTGGTATAAGGCATATAATAAGCACAACACTTATTAGTTGATATTATTTTATAGGACAGAACAGAAATATATTCCTGAGTTCATTCTGTTGATATTTGCACTATGAGCCCTCTGGATTCCCAGTGCACCGCCTGCCCCTTTTCCTCCTCCCTCCATCAACAGGAACAGGGAGGTAGAACAGAGAGCAGTTTTTTGTCTCCAAACAAACCATGCTCTCCTCTTTACTTACTGAGAACACTCTAGTGGTTTTACTTGGAGTATTTAAATTAAATTAAGCACATTTGGGACTAGAATGGGCTTTTTAAAAAAATTATTACTACATGAAATTGCATGAGTGCACTTGGGAAGCACTCATACAAGGCACATGACAAAAGTCTTTAGTTTAGGAAGAATATGGCAGCATGAGCCTAGTGCTGAAACACACAGACTCAAATACATCGTTCCCTCCTCCTCGCCCCCCCCCCCCACTTTCCTTTCTTCTAGCACATCATTAAGATGGTAGAAAATGAATTTATGAGTTACCAGGTGAAATAAGGAAATAAGAATACTTTCTTGGTTGCTTGGGTTGGGGAAAATACGTAACCAGAGGTATAGTCAAGAGACCGATTTTGCAGGTGGCGGAAAAAGTACTAGATTTCATCTGCCAGGCTCAGAGACATTAGGTCGCAGCAAGATTTCATCGTGTCTCAGTTTCCATTATTGTAATACTCCCATATCAGGACTGTTATGTGAGTGAATTCAGACACTGCATATAGAACGACGAGGGCAGTGCTGGGCCCAGGAGAGCAACTCAGAAAGCAGTATCCTATAACCCAGGAGCCTCAGGTTTCTCTCTGGTAAATCTGGGATAATTGTATTTACCTTATAAAGTTGTCACGATATTTAAAGAAGGATATGTGTGTCCAAAATTCTATACTTAGCAAAATGTCTGGTACATAGAAGGTCTCAGTGAATTTTTTGTGGAAGCAATATCAGAATTTACATCTCCAAGTAAGTGTTCAGTATTCCCATGAGATCTGAAAAGTATTGTTTACTTATGATATGTCAGACCCTGCCAAGCCCTTTATGTGCCTTAGCTCACTGAATCCTCAGAGTACTAAGAGAGAGCTATTTTCATTGCCCCTATTTTGCAGATCTGAAAACTGAGACTCAGATTGAATTACTTTAACAAGGTCTGTTAGCATGGCAGAGATGTGAGCCCAAGTCTTTCTCATATGAGAATCAGCATATAACTCATGCTCTTGCAAAATAAATGCCCTGTTCTATCCTCTAGAAGTTGCCTTGTTCAAAATATTATTCTTTACAAGAAATGTGATCCCTGAAAACAAGGCTTTTATTTTATGGTGTCCACTCACTTCTGATCCTGATGAGTATTTATCCTATTTGACTCTAGATACGGTTTATTTAGTTCCAAAATCCAGAACCATCACTAATGGATCTGACCTCACAAAGGATACTTACCAGAATAAAGCCAGGTCTCTGGAGACTATTCCCAAATCCAAGATCCCAGACTTTGGGAATTCCTGTGCAGCCTCCCCTCCCCCTCTTCTTTCCTCCTCCAGGTGACTAATTTAGAGATATATCTGAGTCGTGGAATGAAAAGAGATGTATTTATAGTCATACTTCACATAAAAAGGGAGTTCAAAGGGAATAACATTGGTTGATTGTTCACTATATGTCAGCCACTTTATCCATATCTTCTCATTTCATTTCACATAACAACCTGTAGCATAGTTTTATTATTACCCTAATTTTGCAGATGAGGAAACAAGGCTAATAAGTGACAGAGCAGAGATTCAAACCTAGGTTCACATATCACAAAGCATATTCTCTTCCCACTGTATCCCATTGCTCCTGTCCCATGAAGCCTTTGGGAGCCTTTGATGAATGCTGTTAATTCCATCCCATCAGGTTGGGATGCTGGCTAGCACTGTTGACCAGAGCATCAATAGCTCTTCTTGGTTTCTTGGGCTCACAGAGCACCCCCAACTCCTCACAGTCACTCTCCCACCCCTGGTATGTTGTTAGCCATCTTCAAATGCACCCCCTTGGTTGTTAGGCAGATGGATGAGGGTGAAGCCTGCAACTAGAAATATGACTCAGCCAATTCCCTGATGACAGTGGGGCCAGTAGTACCACCACTGTCCATAAGAATAAGCCTCCGCTATTCTTACTGCCTCTTTTCAAGGAGATGGAGAGCATCCTGCAAGAACCACTGTCTTACCCCAGTCAGCAGTGCTCAGAGTAAGAAACTGGCATGAGTGCAAGAGTGTTGAATAGTCTTTGATGGGGATTATGATGTGACAACAAAGATGATGCCTGCTGTATATAAAGCCGGGCATGCACAACTATAAGTGTGTGTGTCTGTTTGTTTCCTGGCTCTGGAAAAGATGATGTATATTTCTAAGCAGCTCCACACAAAGAAATCCAGCCTTTAAGTTTTGCCTACACCAGGCTCTATTCGCTTTTAGATATACAGGAATGGTTTTCAGGGTATTTGAGAAAATGAGAGGTGCAGATGGTTTGCACCGGGGCATGGTTTCAAATTTAAAGAGGATTATGGCCCATGAACTCTAGAAATAGCGGGTAGAGGTGTGAAGCTTTGAAATTCTAATTGCAGACCAGACTGAGGAGGTATATACTTACCGGGGCACAATATCTCATTGTTCACATATTCCTTTCTTGGCCAGAGGAGATGGAGAGGAGGAGCAGATATATAACATAATCTTCAAATGAAACTGAAACAACAGTTGATGGTAGCAGTTTGGGCTTTCTGGTGAATTCAGTCAGGAAAGAAATCCCCGGCTGTTTACTACCGCAGTTAGCTTAGCTGCTTGTAATAATCTTTATTCCTTGCGTCTGTAGACCTGAGGGTATGCACAGACTCAGCTCCAGCTGGAAGGGAGCTGTGTGGTCATTTTGACACCCACCCCTTTATTTTACAAGTCACAAGGTGACAGCAGCAGTTATTAGAAGAGAAAGGTCTGGAATCCAGGGCTCCTGGAATTGAGACAATTATTCACTGACTCTAGGCTTTTATAATGGCTTTTACTTATGGGGTGTTTACTATATGCCATACAAATGGGATGGAAGGAGCTGCCGGCCCAGCAGAGGTGACAGGCACTAGATGACAACTTGGAATAGAGGGACGAGTAGAATCAATGCAAAATCAAAGTCTAAATTGATTTCCAGACCAGACGAAGAGGAGTGGATGGAAGTCTAAGTGCTGGGTGTAATGCTCTTTACGGCTTCATGGAATAGCTTGCTCCAAGTCACAGAATTTTCCAGATGCAGGATGACCTAGTTGGTATGTGGAACTATACTTCTGGGTGGCTCATAGACCAAAAGCCAACGTTCTGTCAACCACTGCACATGAGCAAGTGACCTCTAGAGACAGGTTTTCAACTGCCTGCTATCGCCATCTGGCTGTTTCCCCAGAACCTCAACCTCAGTGTGTCCCAAACCAAACTTTGAAAGGAGAAAGTGGGTGCCCATTTATTTATTTACATGTTTTTCAGAATGCCTCTCAAAGTTGATTTCTCAACACTTCACTTTGCCAGGGGAGTCTTTGTTGGTGGTTGGTGCCTTAGGAACATCTTCCTTTAGTTAGCTGAAACACTTGTCTACCTGACAGTGATGAGCATTCGCTGGAGGCACAGTGCTGGTTCAGTACAGACAACACAGGGAGACCAACCCTCCAGCTCTCATAATGGCTTTGCTGTCCACAAAGCAGTTTCTGGTCCATTATCACTTAACAGCCTCATGGTGGTGACCTTACATTTCCTCTACACGTGAGGCAACTGAAGGCCAAAATCCCATAGCCAACAAGATATCTATGGGACTCCGCTTCTCTTCTTTTCTGCTTAAGATGTCACCTTGGCAGAGAGGCCTTCTCTGAGCATTCCTTATGCTATAGAACCCCCATCACTTTCTTACTTTATACATACTCCACTTTATGTTACGTATTTGTTGGCTGTGTTTCCCTACTAGAAGTAAGCTCATGAGAGCAGGGGCATTGTCCTTACTAAATCTTCAGGGCACATAGTAGGCTCTTAGTAAATGTTGCCACAGTAGGCGAGGTGATGCGTTTTCATTTGACAACCACTCGGTTGTTTCTCTGTGCCGGCCCAATGCTAAGACAAGGTCCCTGCCTTGGGGCACTCCGTTGTAGTCAGGGGTAAGGACCAGAGAACAGACTGATAACCATAGAAGATGGCAGGAACTCAATCCTAGGGGAGGCCACAGGACCAGCCTTCCACCCGAAGGGGGCGCATTTGGGAGATGAGTTTATAAGGTCGCTCCTATTGGTTCCAATTGCAGGAGCCAGTCGCGGGGAGCTTTCTTTTCTTTTGCCTTTTCTTTTTTAAACCAATTTCATCTGCAATCAATGGTGAGAAATTAAATGGATTCCTTGGACTAAGTCGATTGAGCTGGTTAGCCATCTGCCGGGGCCGAGGAATGAGCAATCTGTTGGTACTTTTTCCGCTGAAATTTGGCATCTGCTTAGCATTGTACACCATTTGCACCTCGGGAAGTGCCTTTTACACTCCCTGACCCTCGTCTGTCCTCTGGGTTTAAAAAAAAAAGTGCTAATGGGAAGATTAGAAAATTGTGAAAAAGCAAAAAAACTCTTATTTGTCTTCACTTAGCATTTGAGCGATCTAAGCGGCGGCGAGCGCCCTGCGAAGGGACCGCGGGCGGGAGCGGGCGGGAGCGGGCGGGAGCGGGCGGGAGCGGGCGGGAGCGGGCGGGAGCGGGCGGGAGCGGGCGGGAGCGGGCGGGAGCGGGCGAGCGGGCAGCTGCAAGCCTGGTCGCCGGCCGGCTCCTCGCCCTGGCGCCGCCCGCTCGGCCCGCGGCCCTCGCAGCAGGAGGCGGCTCTCGCGGCCTCGCCTCCTGCACCCACACGAGACTGAAAAAGCACGCGCACAACTTTTTCTGGTCCCCCTTCTTGCAAAACGCTCGCGGAACCAGCTCGCTGAAGTAATCGCTCCGGGGGCGGCCCGACACGCGGGCTTCCGGAGCCAGGAGAGCCGCGCGGCCCCCGCCCGGCGCCCGCGTCAAAACGTGGCCCGGGAGGCGGGGCGCGGGCGGGGCGCGGGCGGGGCGGGGGCGGGGCGGGGGCCGCGGCGGGGGGCGACGGCGCGTGCGCAGAGCACTTCCTTGTTTGTCCCCGTGACTGAAGCGGGAGCGCCGCCCGCTCGCCCGCCCGCAGGACTGTGCGCTCAGTCAGTCGGTGTCCTCGCCGCCGCCTGTCAGCGCGTCTGAGGAGGCAGCGCCGGCCGCCCCGAGCCGCTCGGCCCCGGCCGCCCCCGCGCCGCGCCCCCTCCCCGCCGCCGCCGGCATGAGCAGAGGGAGGCGGGTCCCGGAGAGCCCCCTGCCTCGCGCGCCGCTCGGAGTTTGAAGGGCCGCGCGCCGAGCGCCGCCGCTGCCGCCGCCGGCTTCGCCCGCTCTCTCTCCCGCCGCCGCCGCCGGGGACGGGAGCCGCGCCAGGCCGGGCGGCGGGTGGCGGGCTGCGCGGGGCGTTCATGAGCCGCCGGGCGGCCCGCGGCCCCGGGAGCCTGCGCCGTGACTCACCCCCCGCCCCCGCTTGTGTCTCGCCCCCCTCGGCAGGATGCCGGACCAGATCTCCGTCTCCGAGTTCATCGCCGAGACCACCGAGGACTACAACTCGCCCACCACGTCCAGCTTCACCACGCGGCTGCACAACTGCAGGAACACCGTCACGCTGCTGGAGGAGGTAGGTCGGGGCCGGCGCGCCCCCCGGGGACCCCGGCCCGCCCGCCGCTCGCAGCCGCTGCCTCGCAGTGGGATGCTCTCGATTTCCGAGCCGGGGAGGGAGGGGGTGTTGGGGCCTGGGGGAGCCACACCCCCTCCGGGAGACCCCTCCCCTCGCTCCCAGGTGAATGGGGGACTTCGGATGTGCAGCCCCCTGCCCCATTTGCCCCGGGGCCGATCCCCGGGGGTTGGAGGTGGGGAGAGGACTGAGCGAGCTCTGGACACCCCGAGGAAGAAGAGGGAAGTCCTCTCCCTGTCTTGCGCCCTTTCTGGATGCCAGGCAGTCTGCTCGGCTCTTTCGGCATCCTTGGGACCCACTCATAACCCGAAAAGTAGGTGGAGTCAGGCCACCGAGGGCAGAGGGAGGCGAAGCAACGTGGCCAAGGTCACCGGCAAGGGACTGGGAGATGGTCAGTGAATGCATCTCTCCATGGCCCCGCTGGGCCAGGCAGGTTTAGCTGCTTCGTTAGGCAAGGGCCGGTGGAAAAATCCCGGAGGAATGAGAGGGAACTCGGGCTGGGACTGCCTCCACCCCAGGATTCCTCCTCCAGGTGCCTGAGGCCCTGGGTGGAAAGAGAGATCTGTGCAGACGGGTCCCCACCCGGCTCCCCTCGCCCGAGGGTTTGGAGAGCTCGCAGGCGGCTGCGCCAGCAGGACTTGCCCACAGGGCGCTCGTACGCTGTGAGCAGAGACCTGAGGCCGATGCTGCCTGGAGGAGCTGGCCAGCCGGGGAGAAGGGAGGCCTGAGAAGGCAGGAAGAACAGCTCCTCTTATCTGGACCCTTCATGAAGCCTTATGGGTGTCTAGGGGCAGGGCCAAGGGCGTAGCAATTTCCTTTAAAATTTTTAAGAGAATTGGTGTTAGGGCGGGGTGGGTAGGTTAGGAGCAACCCGGGAGCCCAAGAGCTGCAGACGCCTCTGAAGCTCTATAAAAATAGGACATTTGCCCTGGAACTCTGCACCATCTGTAAGTGCCATAAAGCACCACTCCCCTCCAAACAAGCCAAACCTATTTCAACTCGAAAAGACAGCATTGGGGAAGTTAGGGAGGAAGATCGTGTTCCCTGGGTGGATTATCTTGTGGTTGGCTTATTGGAGGTTTGGGGAGCTCTTTCTGATTTATGCTCACCATGGCCAGCCCTCTGTTATGTTGAGAAACTTGGGCTTCTGTGGGTGGACTGCTCTTGATATGGCTTTGATGCTCTTCAGGCCAGGTTACATGCAGAACTGGCATTCTGAAGCCCAAGGGGTCCTAAATTTCAGGAGGGGAGAGATTTCTGTTCATGCTGGGTCCATCTTGCTTGCCTGATGCTGCAAATTCTATGCCAGTTGAGGATGCTTCTAGAGTTCTCTTTGTAGCTAATGTTGGGTTATTGAACTGAATTTTGAAATTCAGTTGGAGAAATACCACCCAACTTAGTTTGTTTGAAAGCCAGAGATAAATAGATCTTTTGTGTGTATATGTGTCTTTGTGAACTGTCGGTCTGTTGCACCAGCTCAATTGGTTCTTAGCATCTGGGATTAAACTGAGTTGCCAGGCATTCCGTCTCATGCTGGGTCTGTCCTTCACTTAATTGTGATAAATTGGAATATGTTGATATAGGAGCATTTTGCATCCTTTTTCTGTACTAACTGTGTATGTCTCTGAAGGATGTGACATTGATTAGACTGAGCGGTTATTTTCCTTCTAGATAAATTCTTCAGTGCCTGCTAATAGAGCTGTCAGTTATTTTAACTTCCCCTCCTCATCCTGTACACTCAGATAGTGTCACTGTATTCTGTTTGTGTGGGATGTGATAAGGGTAAGTAGTTGGTGATGCTCTTTGTAGGGGTATGTGCCTATATTTTGCAGCTACATCAGAGAATAGGGTGAGTGTTAAATTTCATGCAGCTGCCCTTGCTCTTAGTTTGAGGTAACTCAATTTAAAAGCAAATGCAACAGATACATTTTTTTTTGGTGAGAAATACTTTTGTAAGCTTAGGTAAAAAAATAGATCTAATCATAATACAAATGTCATCACCTATGAACTTGAGAAGGAATTGGAACAAGGCTAGAAGTTCAAAAGTGTCATGTTAGAGTACGATTATAATACTCCTGTTCTCAAAAATATAACAGTAAATGTTTCATCTAGAATGGCACAGTAACTTTGTAATTCTTTTTCTGAACTTGAGTTCAGTGCTGGTCAAGAAGTCATTGTCCCCCATCTGCATCTTTTAACTCTTGAATCCTATTCCATGAGGTTGGACTCATGAATAATTGCCTTTTGCATAAATCTGAAATAGACCCTTTGGTTCCTTGTTGGTAGATCGCCACCACAGTTGAATTTTTGTTTTTAACTCTAAGCTTACGTATATGGAAGGGGTACCTTATGATAAATATCTTAAGTGGATCAGAATTCAGTTCTTAAAAAATATGGGGCTTAAGGTTATTTCCCTCAAAATAGAAGGAAAAGTTTTGGGGCAAACCACAAAATCTTGTTAGCATATGCTTCACAAGAGAGATGCTTGGACACTTTCAGAACGCTGTTTGTGCTGTCTTGTGGTTATTCTTAGGAATAGGACTTTTGGGTACTTTTTTGGTGATGTGGAAACTCAGGAGTAGGAATTCATTTGGGCAGCTTGGAATTTTTTCTTTTTGAAAAGTCTTTTTCTAGTTCTAGTGATTAAATAGCTTCTTGTCTATTTCGGTAATTTTTTTGCCCTTTGGATTCCTAATAAACATACATAAGTCTCAACTAAAAATCTATGTTAGATCTCCAAGATTGGAACCCCAGATTACCCCACACTCTCCCTTTTACTGTGTCCTGTTGGCAAAGAGTGTGCTTTGCTTTGCAGATGTTGGTGCTTTTATTTAAATTTCTCTGAGATGAGCCCTCTAGGAAATGGGTCAGAAATATATGGTAAAAGAGGCAGAGAGTTTACTTCCGGGCTTCCCTCTGGAGGCGAAGGGTCCCACATGGCTCTGGGAGTTATGGTGTGGCTGGCACACAGTGATTGCCTGCTTTGGGGAGGCAGGAATGGATTGGCTGCCAAGATTTCATCCTGGTGTGTGAGTGTTTTCCAAGCAAAAAGCCAGTGTTTTGCTTATTCAGCAACCAAAGCACACTGACGTGTGCCATTTTACTCGTGACCGTTTGGAAGTTATGAGTAAATGACTGAGACCAGGAGAGGACAGTTTTCCCAAGAAGGGAGCAAGCAGGCCTTTCAGGACCCCTGTCAGGGCACAGTAGGAGAGACTCCGTTTAAAGGCATAGGTTGGTCGATATTTAGTGCTTGTTGAAAGGGGGTCAGCATGATAAACAAAGGGCTGCTGGGTTATTTGACAGTGGGCCAGCGTTTTATACTCAGTGACACTGGAGGAGGCATGCCATGCCCATTGATTGAGCAGCTGCTCTGTACCAGGCCCCTTGTAGGCACATGGCATGCATGATAACATTTAACCCTCATCCAAGCTTTGTGAAGAAAGGATAATTGTTATCTCCGCTTTACAGAGAAGAAAATTGAGGCCTAGAGAGGTGAAATGGTTTGCCCCAAAGTCAAATGGCTAGTAAGTAAATGGAGTTAGAAAATCCTTTAACAGTTAAGACATAAAATAGATGTTTTACATGGCTGCAGAGGCATAGTCAGTGGCTTTGTAGAGAATGTAGGAGGCTTCTTCCTGTTCATTGTACCTTTTAATTTTGGTCCCATGAAACAGAGGTGCCTCAGTTCCTAAGTGGCTTAGTTTTTCTTCTTGTTCCCATTCGCAAGAGTTCTTAGTAGTAATACTTGAGTACACTTTTTTGCCCCCTGTGCTTTCAAAGATTTGGGTATGGTTTTTCAGATTCAAATGTGGGGACTTATTTGGGCATAATCCGGGAACAGCATTCACTCAGCACATTTTGGGGAGCACCTGCTGTGTACAAGTCACTTTGCTAAGCCTTGCTGAGCTATTGGGGTTGTTTTCTGGATTGTGATACAGAGAAACAGCGGTCTTTGAGAAGGAGATAAATAGGGCTCTCACTCTTAACAAGGTAGAAAGGAGCCGTTCATAGGTGGGGGGAATATACAGACGTTCACCCCAGCAATACAAGCCAAGTCACTCAAAATACCACTCAATCAGCATACAAGTCCAGTGCCGGTCGCATGCCCAGCAGTGTGCTGGGCCCTGGGGATACCAAGATGAACAACCCTGCCCTCAAGAAGCACAGTCTAAAAGTTTTCTTAAGGGGACTGACCATTGAGTGTGGGTCTTGCATTAAAGGTCAACTTGTCCTAACGTATGCAAATGATGTGCTTAGTTCTTTTTGAAGGCACAGAAATGTTTGGCTAAATGAAGAAATGAATGAAGGTATGGAATGTAGATTGGTTATCAAGGCCTCTTTCATACGAGTTATTAGCGTTCCTACTGTGTGCAAGGCCCATACATACTACTGTTTAATGCTTACATTCACCCTACTGTTGTCGTTGTCCCCATCTTATAATAGTTAAGTATTTTGTTAAGGTCACACAAACAGTAAGTTGGGGATTTGGGAATGAATCCCATTTGTAGAGCTTCTCCATGCATGCCAGGCGGACTTCGTCTGTGTATGTTCCCCCTCCATGCGAGTTTTAATTTTTACCCATATTCTTTTGGGCTGCTTCTTCCATGCTAATGACTGAAAGTCAGCAGTCTTTGGTAAATGCTTTGACATCGTTGAGTGTTGTTTCATGGAATCTCACACATAGGACCTCTGTGGCCAGGGCTTGGAGTCTGACCTTGTTCATCAGCTCCCAGTGTTCTAGAATGCAAGAGCATTATCTAAGTTTTGAAAGCTAGTAAACTTAGTAGGAAGTACTTCTTCTATAGCAGCTGCTAAACGTGGTTGTAGTCTTAAAGAACAAGTCTCAGGAAGGGTTTAGATAAAAATCAAGGTTGGTCCTGTGCATTGCTTAAAGAAAATGTGCTGCCTTTGTCCCTGACCTCTGGAAGATAGAACAGCAAAGGGTGATCAAGCCTTCCCTTGATGCCACTGTCCCACACAGAAACCTGGGCTCTGTGGCCCGACCGTCGGGCCCAGGCCTGAGGTACTTAGGTGAACTTCCTCTGCACGTAACCAACACAGGTCAGTGAATGAAGAACACAGTTGCCTACAGAAGCACAGGGAGACGGAAACTCCCTTTATGTACCAAAACTCATGCTTTTTCTAGAATAAGGTTCAAACCTGTTAGCCAGGTATTCCAAGCCAATGCTCTTTGCCCTTTATATACATTTTTAGGGTTTAAAAAAAGTTTTCCACATCTACCATCTAATAAACCCCTGTGTGGTAGCATTCCTATCATTCTTTTATATATGAATAAACCAGAGCCCAGAGAGGTAAAGTGACTTGCCCAAGGTCACACAGTAGTAGATGATAGACTTGGGCTCTGAATGCAGGATCTCTGGATCTGACCTTTCTGTTTGTTCTGTGTCTCACTGTGTTTTGGGCTTCCTGTCAGCTAGTTTCTTTTGTTTTGCAAGGCCCATAAAAAAAATAGCTACTGATTATTTTTCTTAATCCTACTTGATTTCTAACGCCAGAGAGGAGGAGTTGGAGTAGAGAAGAAAAAGGAAAAGACAGTTTCTTTTCTCCGTTCTTTCTCTTGTTAGACCTCTCTTCAAATCTCTGCCATTTGTAGTCAGAGACAGTGCTGCCACCGGTCCTCCTTGGGCTCTGAGGAAGTGAAAATGGCCCCGTGGCTTTCAGCTGCACCCTGGCATACTTAGTCTGGGACTGTTGACCAGCCTGCCTCTGCCTGGGAGCTGCCCACAGCCCTGGCTGAAGAACCACTACTCTTGGTTGGGGTTGCTGCAGGCTCTGGCTGTCTGCCTTCTGCCTTCCTGGCCATCCACAGCCCTGCCTTTTGGCTGGGTGCTGGGAATCATTGGACAGAGTTGAAGGGACCTGGGAGAAAATGTAATCTAGTGCTTGCCAGCCTGGGAGCCTAGTCTCCGAGGGGCCCATCAGAATCGTAGTGGGGCTCTAATAGCCACTTGCAGTATTCCAGAAAAATTAGGAGACACTTCTCCTAACAGGGTTCAGCATAACTCACATGCCAGTTGTCTTTGCTTTTGGTCGAAATACATCAGCTCAGTAATGTAGCTCTGATAATCTTCCGCTGATCAGATGCTTGGATTGCCGTTACAGATTGCTAAAATTGGGAAGCAAACTGTTATCTCCTTCTTGTGATTGGTTTGCCAGAAGAACCTTCGAGTTTTGTATCCCCATGAGAGACAGCTGAGGCGGGATGAGAACCCACGCAGACCTAGTTGAATCGTATTGCTTTCACATGTGGAGACTGAGGCCTAAAGATGGGAGGGAAATATTTCCCATATTTAGGCAGGGATTTGAGTTCAGATCTCCTGACCCCCAGCCTGGGCTGTTTGCACTCTGCTCTCCAAAAGGGCTATGGAGGCTGGTCGTACATGGATGGGGGGCACCTTTTCTAGTGCCGCTGCCTAGAGCTTGCTTCCAGGTAGGAGGGGTGGAGGGTAAACCTGAATTAGGAACCTGACCTTGCTAGCCAGTCTGCTGGTGTAAGTCCTGGTCTCACAGGACGTGCTGTGTGAGGCCCAGCAGCCCTGCCTCATGCTGGGCTCAGAGGCTTTCATTAGAAGGATTGGTGGTGGTGGATGTTCAGACACTATCCAGACCTTTGCCTTTATGTCTGTGAGTCAAGGGAGCCTCAGAGAGGTGGTTTCCATTTACGTAACCTGCTCATTTGGGGACTAGAGTCAGACCTTGGCCTCAGCCATTTCCACATGTATTATTTAAACATGAGTAAGTGATGGGCTAGAGATCAGTTGCTTCCAAGCCTCAGTTTCCTCATTTGCTAAATAAACGGTGGTGTGGTGAGTGTTAAAGGAGATAATGCATGTGAAGCGCTCAGGTGACTTCATCACTGATAAAATGTGGCCCTATGAATGTCAAGGTCTGACCAGTCAGATTAGTAAGCCCTCCTCCTGTGGGTCAGGGAGGAAGGAGGTGAGAGGCCTTCCTTGATGGGGATGGGGAAAGGCAGGCAGAGTTCCCCTCTGTGGACCAGTGGCCGACATTTGGGTTCAGGAGGCTGGAGTTCCTTGCCCAGGTTAACTGCAGCGCTGTCGTCTCCTAGTCTGTGTGGGGCAGGTTACTGAACCTCACTGGGTCTTAGTTTCCTCGTGAGGATGGTACCCACCTCTCAGGGAGTCATGTACATAAAGTGCTTAGAACAGCACCCGGCAGAAGTGCTCTGTAAATGATTGTTCTTAATGTCTTCATTGCTACTGCTGTGTATTATTATTCACTTAGCTCCTTGAATGTGTAACTGGGAGGACAAGACCTGGTAGACTCATTCTGGAAGGGTGGGGGATGAGGAGGTCAGATGACAGCCGGGTGCCTTCAAGGACGTGGAGCTGGAGGCACAGAAGGGACTAGAGGGAGGAGTGGGACACCGCTAAGCACTTTGACCATTGAGGGGTCATAGTCAAAGCCAATTTGATCTGAAACAAACTGTCAACCCCGTTTTACTGTATACTCAGCCCTTGGTGGGTGCCACCCTGAAGTAAGGGAACCAGTGACCAGTGCTGCCTGCTCTGACCTGGGCCAGACTAATGGGTTTTTATTTTTACCTCACTGTCCATGCTGCTTTGTGTCACTGCTGGTTCTTTCTGTTTCCTTCCCCCCCGATTTCCCTCTGCCACGTCCCTGCCATTGATGAATGAGAGCCAAGATGGTGCTGCCTCTTTTGATTTTCACTGGGGCTTTAGGATAATGAGCTATGTTCTCTGTACATCATACATCCAGATATGTGATTTTGGTCTTTGGTGGGAAGGTGCTGGGGGAAGTGTTTATGCCTCGGCCTGACGGGGGCAGAGTGTGGCAGCTAGGTTGTGGGCTTTACTGATTGCAGCTTGAAGCACTGAGACCACAAGGAATTCTATTTTGGTTTGGAGGCAGGCGCCTTAAAGTGAAAAGGATCTGTCCTTGAATTTGCATTTCTGTGTGCCTCATGACTTCTTCCCAGTGTCAGTAAAATGAGTGTTCGTTATTTTGGGGGCAGGGGTTATGTCAGACCTGGAGGCACTGTCCCCGCTTGGTCTTAAGAGCTTCTGGGGGTTCACAGTGGGCTGTTCCGGCCACAGCGCGTTCTGAGCAGCCCTGTGTCGTGGTGCTGTTTGTGGTCACTTACGTAAGAACTGAATTTTAATGCCGAGGCTATGGTATAATTTTCCTAAAAGGACTGGAATATATGTCCCTTTGATAAGACAGCACCCAATTTAGCCACCCAGAAGCTAGGAAAACAGAATCAGAGCCTCATGCACCAGGGAGGTAAAGCCCAAAAGACAGTGGCATTTTGGTACCAGCTGTTACAGAAAGCAGACTTGGCTGAGCTGAGCTAGACCATCTCTTGCCCTGCCACATGTACTTTGGATGGAGAAAAATATAAGCTCTTCCAAGCTCTTTCTACCGTTAATACAGTCTGGATACCACGTATTTCTGTAGCATTGTGCTGAGGGGCCAGGGCAAGGATGGCAGTGTCCCCAGTGCCCAGCCCAGCAGTGTCATGATGACTGTGTTGTTATGAAACAGACTCGACAGAGCTGGAAAAGGCCTTCAAGACCAGCTAGTCCACCTCCTCCTTCCTGTGGATGAGGAACCTGAGGTCCAGAAAACCCAAGTGTGTTAGGCAGTTTTGTTTTTTTGTTTTTGCTGAGGAAGAGTTGCCCTGAGCTAACATCTGTTACCAGTTCTCCTCTTTTTGCTTGAGGAAAATTCGCCCATCTTCATCCTTCATTGGAGTGAGAGCTAACTGAAGAGGAGAGAACCACACAGGGTTGTCGGGAGAACTGGTGGGGAGGGTCAGGCAGCTACAGGCCTGGCCCCCAGAGCACTGAGAAGATGGTAGTTTCTCTGCCCTTCCCTCCACAAGTCTCGCCTCCCCTTGACCCTTCTGCTCTGTATTCATTTGGGACATTTTGAAGGGCTGTGGTCCGAGCACTATGCTGCCTAGTTGTAGCTTTCCTGATGTGGTCGAGAAAGACCAACATCCCACGCAGGGTGTGGGCAGAGAAGAAACCCCTCATTGCTGTTGAAATCCGAAGTGACAACATGGTGCTCAAAAACAGCCTTCCATATGGGGCTGGCTCCGTGGCCGAGTGGTTAAGTTTGCGCGCTCCGCTGCGGCGGCCCAGGGTTCGATCCTGGGCGCGGACATGGCACCGCTCGTCGGGCCACGTTGAGGTGGCATCCCACATCCCACAGCTAGAAGGGCCTGCAACTAAGATATACAACTATGTATGGGGGGTTTGGGAAGATGAAGCAGAAAAAAAAAAAAAAATGAAGATTGGCAACAGTTGTTAGCCCAGGTGCCAATCTTTAAAAAAAAAAAAAAAAAACAGCCTTCCATAGATTCTGAGGATGGACGGGAGACTCGGCAGGGCGGCCGGGCTGTGTTCGGGAAATTGCCTGCTTCGATTGGCCTTCTCCTGCCATTCGATGACAGAAACAACTGAGAGGCCTGCTCAGGGCTCGCAGCTTCCCTGCCACGAAGCGGTGTCTTCACTGACCAGTTACGTGCAAAGTAACATTTGAGCGTCTTCGTTGTTTGTAATGTGGGGGGGTCTTCTGTTATGTTTCATTAATCACTTTTGTTATGTAAGCCCATTTCCTTTTCCTTGTAATGTTTATTCACATTAATAGCACTTACATAAATTAGATACTCCTTATTTCCACGAAGTGCAAATCAAAATAAGCATTCACTGCTGGCCCAGCAGCTGCTGCCGCTTTAATAATAGTAATATTTTTCATAACAAAGCAAGTAGAGTGCACGGCCTCCCAGTAAATAAAATGGTGCCAAGTCAGATCATGCTGTCACTGTCCCAAGGCTTCTGCATTTTGCTTATAAGAGTTTGAACAGATTCGGCATCCTCAAACACTACAGTTAAGCCCCTGCTCTATTCTGGCCCCACCCACATCTCACTTAATTTAATTGTTCCAGCAGCTTGTGGGGAGGGTCCCCTTTTCCCACTTTACAGACAATGAGCTATGCTTAGAGGGGATTCGGCCCCATCTGTGCTCTTTCCCCCTCAGACTCATCCTCAAGAAAAAATGCTTTGTACTGTGAATGTAATGCTAATGAGCTAGAACAATCAGGAAATAGGCTTCAGCTGAAGCATGAGATATTTAGGCTAGAGTTGAATAAGAACTTCCTGGCATGGTATTAATTTTTCCCCTCTAATTTTAGGATAATTTTGTCATGGACTAGCTATTCAGCTAGATTATGTACTTACTCATGTTCATACATGTCTCTACTTTTAGTAGATTGTAAGTACCTCAGGTCCAGGGATCCCCCCCGCCTTTTTTAAACCTAGTTGGCACTCAGAAGTTTGACTGAAATAATGAAGGTTGTAGTGAAACTGCATTCAATTTGTAATTGTTGAGGGCAGGTCTGGTAAAGGTTTTCCAAATACTGCTGTCTGTTTTTCTACACTTCAGTTATATGCCTACTGACTGCATAGAGCAATTGGAAAAGTCCTTAATTACTGAATTTCCAGAAGGTCATGCCACAGATTCATGGCAGACCTGGATGCCCAGCCAAATTCTCTGTCTGTCCTTCTGGTGTCTGCAGCCTGCAGTCTGTCTCTGGGTTAGTATGTCAGGAACAGTGATCACTCTCACTTTTTTTTTTTTTGAGGTAACATTGGTTTTTAATATTATCTAAATTTCGTGTGTATGTTATTATGTTTTGATTTCTGTATAGACTACACATCACATTCACCACTGAAATTCTAGTTGCCATCCGTCACCATACACATGTGCCCCTTTACCCCTTTTGTCCTCCATGCCCATTGACAAATAGATAAAGGAGGTGTGGTGTGTGTATATACACACACACACACACACACACACAGACAATGGAATACTACTCAGCTGTAAAAAAGATGAAATCTTGCTATTTGTGGCACCGTGGATGGACTGTGAGGGTATTACGCTAAGTGAAGTAAGTCAGACGGAGACAAATGCTGTATGATGTCAGTTCTCACCTTTTTTTTGGGGGGGAAGATTAGCCCTGAGCTAACTGCTGCCAGTCCTCCTCTTTTTGCTGAGAAAGACTGGCCCTGAGCTAACATCCATGCCCATCTTCCTTTACTTTATATGTGGGACGCCTGCCACAGCATGGCTTGCCAAGCGGTGCCATGTCTGCACCCAGGATTCAAACCGGTGAACCCCGGGCCACCAAAGTGGAACGTGTGCGCTTAACCACTGCACCACCGGGCTGGCCCCACCTCTCACTTTTTGAGTGCCAGCTCCATGCTGAGTACTTCACATACAGTTATTTCTAACCGTCATGTCACCAGCTAGTACATGATGGAGCCAGGAAGCAAACCTGGGTCTGTCAGGCTCCATGGCCCACATTCCCCCCGCCCCCCGCCAGCCAGCATTACTTGGTTGTGCTTTAGCTGCAAAGTGCAAGGGAACGGCAGAGAGTCAGGTTATCGTTGACTTTCTTAGCAGAGACAGACATAAGTGTACACACACAAACAAGATGCACGTCTGCCTGTGGAAAAGGAAAGCATCTTTCCCTCCTGATTTGTTTCCTTCTGGTGGGAGCCATTTAAATTTAGATAGTTTACATTCCATTGCTGGAGCAGCCAGTTCATGGTGTGGGTGGTATTGGAGGGATTAATGAGAGAATTGGTATTTTCAAAAAGAGTTGACCTCTCTGATTTTTCTTTATAAGTGGCCAGTAGTGAGTCATGATTTTATGAGCAGTTGTGCCCTGGGTTTCTCCCCAGCATTTTTGTGTTCTTTTTTTTTGTTTTTAATAAAGATTGGCTCCTGAGCTAACAACTGTTGCCAGTCTTCTTTTTTTTTTTTTTCTGCTTTATCTCCCCGAAGCGCCCCTTACATAGTTGTATATCTTAGTTGCAGGTCCTTCTAGTTGTGGCATGTGGGACGCTGCCTCAACGTGGCCTGATGAGCAGTACCATGTCCACGCCCAGGATCCGAACCAGTGAAACCCTGGGCTGCTGCAGTAGAGCACGCAAACTTAACCACTCGGCCACGGGGCCGGCCCCATTTTTGTGTTCTTGTAACACTTCACCAAGTGCTTTCGTTATGTCTTGTCTCATTTCATCAACACAGCACTTTGTTAGGCAACAAAGCCACCATTTCCTCATTGGACAGATGAGGAAACTGAGGCTCAGAAAATTAAAATGACTCGTCAAAGGTCACAAGACTGAAAAAGTAGCGCACTGAGGCCTGAGGTTGGTTCTGCCTTCCAGTCTCAAGTGGTGTGTCCCCGCCCATGCCCCCAATAGCTCAGCGTCTGAAAGACACACCTCCAGATGTTTTGTCAAGTAATTTTTAACTTAAAGACTACTTTTTGAATAAAGAAAATATGGACTGTATTATGGATAATTTTGTAATACTTTGCATAGTTAGATTTCCCCTATACACATACACGTTTTGAGGTCTCTTTTTTCCCTAGTAGCCCAGTCCTCCAGGTGGTTTTTACTTTGGGGATGTTTCTGTTTTAGTTTATTGATTTGTTTTTAACTTTTACCCATCTATATACAGAAGTAGGAAGACCACTATGAATCTCCACATCCCTGTCACCCAGCCTCAATAGTGATCTCTTTTGGCCCGTCTTGTTTTCATCTCTACCCGCACCCCTGAGTTTTTTTTTTCCTGCATTTTGCCCCAAATCCCCCCAGTACATAGTTGTATATTTTAGTTGCAGGTCCTTCTAGTTATGGCATGTGGGACGCCACCTCAGCATGGCCTGAGGAGCAGTGCCATGTCCACGTCCAGCATCCAAACCAGTGAAACCCTGGGCTGTTGAAGTGGAGCATGTGAACTTAACCACTCGGCCACGGGGCTGGCCCCCCTGATTTTTTGAAGCAGTCCTAGGTATTGTTTCATTTCATCCATAAATATTTTAGTATGTATCTCTAAAAGATAAAGACTTGAAAAAAGAAAAACTGAACTGCATTATGATTATCACACCTGAAAAAAATGAATGTTTCCCTCAATATTATTAAGTATTCAGTGTTGAAATTTCCCCAGTGGTCGTCTTCTTTTTTTTTTAATGGTTCAAATCAGGATTCAAATGAGATCCATATGTTGAAATAGACTGATGTATCTTTAAAATTAATTTATGGGTACCCCCCCTTTTTTTTTCCTTGCAATTTATTTGGTGAAGTGGGTGGTTTGTCCCATAGAGTTTTCCAGTCTGGATAGTACTGATTGCATCTCTCTGGTGTCATTTAACATGTGCTACTATCTATTCTTGACATACTTTTGTTCCTAATGATTTTTCATTTTGGAGAATAAAAGGAATTTATTTTCTTTATTAGAAAACGAGGAAAAGCATAAAAAAGAAAATTTAAAAGTCATCCATAATCCCACCAGCTAGAGATAGCCACTGCTGTCACTTCAGGTTTATCTTCCAGATTTATCTGGTCCTGCTTAGTTTCATTTAATACATCATGAGTTTTCCTCATACCATTAAAAAGTCTTCAGTAACAGTTTATGAGGCGTGTCATTGTGTTAATGATACTTCCCTCCTTCCCTTAAGTTGCCCCCAGCTGAGGAGTTTGTTTTAAATAGTTGGCTCAGCAGTTGCCCCAGAGGAGGACCCGTTGTTGCAAACAGAGCAGTGAATATTTGTATGCATCTGTCATTATCTGCACTGCTGCTGATAGATTCCTAGAAGTAGGTTTATTGGGTCAAAAGCCAGGTCTCTTGGTAAATTTCTGATACAGTTGTCATATTGCCAGAGTCCCCTAGAATGGTAATCTGTGGCACGTTCCACCCCAGCCCTGGGCAGCCTCTGAAAGCTTTTCTTCACACAAGCACAGCTTTGAATGAGGCCTTGACTTAAAAGTTCCTTCAAAGCAAAAAATTAGACTTTGAGTCTGCTGGTTCCCCCATTGATGCGTTTGTGCACTAGACGATATTGTGAGTAGTGAAGGAAAAAAGGAGCATCGTGAGTGTTTTCACACCGTCTGCTTAGCAACCGTCTGCTTAGCAGCGTCGAGAGCCGAGAGCCGATGTCATCCCAGTGTCATGGGGAACTGGGCAGCCCTGCCTTGTGAGCCCTCCAGCCCCTGGGTGGTGACCTCTCTGCCCCATACAGTCTCTGAGGGAGTTTCTGCTTCCTGTGGAAATAGGTTCGATAAGGCCTCTGCCTCATGGGTTCAGGAATAAAGAAATAGCATTCACTCTGAAAAGAGGGACTAGCTAGAAGACCTGACGTGGCGTCTGACTCCTAGTCAGAGTGTCACCTGGCCTCAGGTAGCTCCTCCTCTTTCTCCCTTGCTGCCTGGACAGTTTCACTTCCCTTTTTTAACTCCAGGGGACATTTCTCCCGCTGAGAAACTCCTTTGGGTTAGTATCTTTTGCGGACCCAAGTATTGTCACACTATTCACCCGTGGTTGTGAATTCGTTAGTTGGGTTGTTTCCTGCTTAACACTTGGCTGAGAAGACGGGAGGGGAGATGTTTTGGAGAGGGGGCGCCTCTCCAAGTCAGGTGCGCGCTGGGGCCAGGGGTTTGGGAGCAACCTGAGGGAAGGCGAAGCAACGGAGGAGAAGGTGCAAAAGCCACATTAAGTTGTCTTTGCTGAGAGTTGGCACAGTGTTTTTAGAAGCCAAGTTGTGTTTCAGATGTCCTGGAGTTGGCTCTTGGCTAGGGATCCCCATCACTTTGTCATGTGAATTTGTTACATTATGAATTTCTAAGGAGGTTTTCCTGGGCCAGCCTGGTGGTGTTAATTTCTCAGTTCCAAAGGTTTCAGAGAGGCCGGTTCTTAAGTCAGAGACTGCCTCTGAAGATGTTGGGCCTCTGCTTCCCCAGGGAATCCAAGCAGTGGCTTTCTGGAACATTTTTCCTGTGAGATTTCAGCTTAGAGTGGCCTTCTCTAAGTCAAGGTTGACTCTTGGTGGAATGTGCTAGGTTCCATGCTGAGTACTTTACATGTGGTATCTTATGGACTCTTGAGAACATCTGGAAAGTAAACAGTATTAACTTCATTTTACAGATGAGAACATTGAGCATAGAACGATACAGTGACTTGAGCCAGCGATGCAGTCAGTGGGGAAGCTGGAGTTTGTGTCTCGAAGGCTCACGGTCTTTCCCTCATTGGTGTCATCCTTGCCCGTTTGGTACCCTTCTTCATTCTTCTTGTCCCTTTAAGACTTCCTCTCAGGGTCCCAGGACATTCTCCTCCCCACCCCACCGTGATTGCCCTGTATCTCCTTACCAAAGTGTGCTTTCAGCGAACTCTCCTGGAAGAAAATGTCACCACTGATTCACTTACAGGTATTAATGCCTGCTGAGGCGTGCAGCAGCTCGTGCCTCCCGGAGCTGTGTGCACGTCTGACAGTGCACGATGCCCTGAGCCAGCAGAAGGGTGGGCTTCCAGGCATTGTGAGGAAGCAGCTGGGAGGTCCTTTAGGTATTGAGCATGGGGATCCGCTCACATCTTACAGCGTGGTTGGCTGTCGCTCCCCACCCAGCCCTTAGAAACAATTCTAAGTTAAAGATATTGCATAATTTAATCTTTGCCTCAGCCTTAGGAGGTAAATTCTCAGGCCCCTGTTTTACAGATAGTGGAAGCCGCCCCAGAGAGGTGCCAAGCTCTTGACATATTTTATCAGTTGACTGTCAGCAAATCTCTGATGTAAGTAATACTTGAATTTTCAGATGAGGCTTGGTGGTTGGCAGTTTCCTGGCTCAGGTTATGCACTGCTGGAGGGAGAGAACCAAAGTTCAGACCTTAGTGTCATCTGTCTGCCTCCCAAGTCTCCAGGTCTCTGCTCTTAACTGCTGCTGCTTCACTTCTTACCCAAGACCCCACAGCACTGCCCGGCCAAGTCTGCTCACGGTGCCAGACACCGTGGGCGCTTCACTGGGGCTAACTCTCCCCAGCATGAGTAATGGACAGGAACTTGACATTGTGACACTTGAATCATACATCCATTTTGGGGAGCAGGGTGGCCTTCCTGGTGCTCTGTGCCTGCGCCTACCCAGGCCCGCGGGGGTGGTGGGCATGCTGTGCTCTGGAGCTGTCTGTTGAGAGGTTAGTGTCAAATTCACTTCCTGCCATAAGACATCATGTCAGTTGACTGAGTTTGATCTATTAGCACCCCCACAACCATGTGGCATTACTAAATCACTAAATATTGGTTGAAAAAAACACTCTCTGTAACCCCCCCCACAAAAACAACCAACAAACCTAGTGTTTTACTAGAATGCCTCCTGGAAAAGTTTCAGCATCCATTGCAATGATTGAGCAGTCTTAAGAAGCATTCAGGAGTCATTATAATATTAAAATAGCCACAATTTAGTAAGCTTTCTTTCGGAGCCTAGTGCTATGGTAAGTTCTGTATGTAAATATTTCTAATCCTTAAAACAGCTTTGCAAGAGTCTCCATTTTATAGGGAGAGAATAGATGCTTAGACAGGATCGGTCAATGCCCACATTGCCCAGGTGGTCTACAGTAAAGCTAAGTTTCAAACCAGGCCTCTTCAACTCCTCAAGGTCACACCACCACCTTAGGCGTGATAGCCTATTTAAAAAAAAAGGAGACACGGAATGAAAATTTTTAAATTCATAGTTTAAAGATATGTAAACGTTTTATGCATTGAGTACAAGAGTCTGAATAACACAAATATTAGTAATTGAGTATTTAATTTCTGCTCATGCCCTTTTCCCTAGAAACGTTACAGTGTGAAGGGAGAAAGGTTTGCCCTGCGCCTGGCATAAATTGTTACCCAGGGTGAGTTAATGTATGTTTGTTTCTGAAGCGGCAGTGGTTGCTTCCTGAGGGCCTCACCTTGTCTGACTCTCTCGTAGGATAAATTACTGTGTTAGTCTGTCTCGTAGGTCTCAGAGGAGACCGGGTGATTTTTCATTCCCTCCGAACTTCCCCTTTGCCTTGCAGCTACCCGTTCTTTCTCACGACTGTGCGATGCTTGGAAAACAGTGGCTTATTTGGGGTCACTCCCTTCTCCAGCCCCTCCAGTCAGCCTTTGCTTCACGTAGAGCCCACTCTGTTGGAAGGTTGGTTCTCAGCCTGTCGCATCACTGTTTTGAGGATGGGACTTCATCTTACTCATTTGTTCATCTCCAAAGCCTGGGAGCCAGTAGAATGGACCCCATTTGAATGAACAAATGAATACACTCAGGCATGCACACCCATGCACGCGCACCCATGCACACGCACCCTGGGGGGCCTTGAGGAATTTTAGGCAAAGGTGAACCTGGCTCTTCGTGTGGAAGAATTGAGGGTAAGGAGAGTCTGGGAGGAGTACTGTCTGTAGGACTGACCAGGAAGGGAACAGGGAGGAATTTCAGGGCTTGTAAGAGTTCAAGGGAAGTAATGTAATCTTAGCATTTTAGAGCCAGAAGGAGCCTTCCAGGTCATGGAGGTCAGCCACCTCATTTTCCAGATCAGTGAGGTTTCTCAGCAGCCCTGAGTTTGCAGCCACTGCCCACTTCAGGGCACAGAACCAGACAGATCTCTTTCAATTAGTGCTTTTATTGACTTAAACACTTACAGATCATTGCATTGTTTTGTGTTTTAAGTAATTGATTTCGTTTTGTGTTTGAGCCCTGGGATGGTTTTGTCAGGAAGGAAGAACAATTTAAAAAATTCCAGGAACTAATCAAATAGAACACTGCCTTCAAGTGGAAGAGAATTGCCCCATGCTGAATCTTGTGATAGCCAGGCTTGCCCTCTCTGTTCCTTCCTCTTCTCCACTTCCCCTTCTTACATTCTGTTCTCTCCCCTTTGCTCTAGTCAAGATTCCTTGTAAATTTGCTGACTCCTAAGACTTGCTCTCCACAAAAACCTAAATTATCTGTCCACGTCTTTTCTACAGCATGATCCTTTCACAACTGAAAAGGCCCCCAGCATCTCACATGCATCTGGCACCTCACAGTTTACGGACAATTTCTGTGTATGTTACTTTACTCTGTGAGGTATTGATGAAGAAATGACAGCTCAGAGAAGTTAACTTGCTTCAGATTTCACAGGGGCTGAGTGCTGATTACATGTTGATTTCTGGGGTGATGACTCTCCTGTGCGTGGCTTTGTCCATTACAAAGACCCCATTTTTCCTTTAAAAGTCTCCCTGAGGAAGAGTGCTCTACTTATGTGTGTTAAGCCTACCTAGAATTCCTTGAACTTGAAGGTTACTTGCTCTCTCTCCTCCCTCCTCCATCCTCCCTCTCCCCTGACTGCTGTGCTGCGTGGTGGGGGAATAAGGTGCCCCTTCGTCCTCGGTGTTCTGTTCACTGCCCCCACGCTGCGAGTCTGATTGTCAGGGAGTTTAATTGTCAGGCCGGCAGCCGCATTTCTGGACCAAGTGCTCAGCAGGAAGAGCCCAGTAGCAACTGACTTGGGGGAAATTGCCATGGAGGTCTGTGATCTCTTGGAGCCCCAAGTTGGTCAGAGCAGCAGCAGGATGTCAGCACTGGTGTGACAGGGAAGTGGTGATTGTCTTCACTTTGCAGCCAAGGAAACCCGGGCTTAGAGATGTCGTGCAGTTGGAAGGTGACGGAACCAAGGCCGCCGCTACCCAGCATGTACATTTTCCACCACACCCCACTGCGTGCTTTTAATAGCAGGAAGGAAAAGTTCTGCGCAGATGTACATGACCAGCTAGAGTCATGGGCAGTATTGCAGAATGTTTGCTGGGGTAGCTGTGGGCACTAAAGCTATTCAGGAGTGGTCGGGATGATGTGCTTGGAGGAGGGTCCCACTCTTTATTTACCTGAGACACGTCTGCTGCTGCTGGCTACTCTGTTGAACACTTCCTGTATGGAGAGTACTTTCATTTTTATTGAGCACTTGCTGTGTGTCAGATGCCATTTTCAATTAACTGCATCCGCTTGTTTAAATCTCACAACCACCATTTAAGGTAGGTACTGTTGAATGCCTGCCACTGCCACTTACTGACTGCTCTTTTGGCAAAGTTACTTAACATCTCTGTGCCTTAGGCACCAGTTGCCAGCATCACTTGTAAGTCTGTGCTTTATTCTCAACTGTAGTATTTACACCGTCCTATTGCCCAGTGCTGTTGTAAGGGTGAAGAGAGTGGATGCACGTGAAGCATCACGAGCTCTGTAGATAATCTGACCCCCGCAGTGCCTCAGTGTGTGACGTAGGGCAACACTTCACCCCTCTGAGCCTGTGTCTTCATCTGTACGATGGTCATAAAGATACTGACAGGAGTGTTGTGAGGCTAAAAGGAGACAATGGCTCTCAGGCACCTGATGCTTTACACTGGTACATAGTAAATGCTCCATATGAATGGTAGCCGTACCGTCCCCATGGGAACTGGTTCTCACTCTTTTACATATAGATTAGATTATAGGATCGAGGGGTCCTGTTAGCAAGGCTGACCAGTGGCCACTCTCTGTTCTAACTTAGGGGAGAGAACGTTTTGATGAAAGGGAACATTTCAGGTTGGGGATAGAGAAAAGTTAAAAGATGATTATAAAAACCAAAGAAAATACAAGAAAACAAGTGTCACAGAAGCTCTTTGAGAAGCTGTGGATAAGGTTCTGCCAGCCTTTATACTTTAATTTTCATGGGATGGAATGAAAGCTCCCCCTACCACCTCCATATACACCCAGCTTTTATTTCCTGGTAAGATTATATTTCTGTCTCATCAGTTCAGGCTGCTAAAACAAAATACCGTGGACCTGGTGGCTTATAAACAACAGAAATTTTTTATCCTCGTTCTGGAGGCTGGAAGTCTAAGGTCAGAGTGGCAGCGTGGTCGGGCACTGGTGAGGGCCCTCTTCTGGGTTGTGGACATGCTGTGTCCTTACATGGAAGAAGGAACAAGGACATTCTCTGGGGTCCCTTATAAGGCCACTAATCCCATTCCTGAGGGCTCCACTCTCGGGAGGTAGTTACCTTCCAAAGGTGCGCCTCCTGATACCTTCCTCTTGGGGAGATTATGAATTGTTGAGGGGGGCGCAATGCAAACAGTCAGTCCATTGCAATAGCATTTTTTTGTTTTATTATTTATCATGGACAAGTTACAATTTCATTATTTGGGGAGGACTACCATGCTTAATTAGCATTCAGAATTTGTAGTTTATAACAAGGATTCTGTTTGGAGTGTGTTCATTTTTGTTACATTGTGGAGACTTTCTGAAAAAAACAACATGTTGCATTGATTATCAGTGAGGAACCAGAGGCAAGTGGTTGGTGGTACAGGAAATGAACCCAGTTGCCAGTTAATATAGCAGTTAAACTGATTGACATTCCTGTAATCTGTCTGAAGCATGCACCATTCATTTGGAGTTACGGTGATAGTCTTAATAAGTAGATGCTAAATCAAACTTTAAAAATGTCATTTAACTTGGAAAACACATGAACGTCTTTTAAAATATTTTGGGATCAATCCTGTCCTTTTAGCAGCCTCTGCTGTTATTCTCTCGCTGTTGGCTGGCCAAGCCTTTCCTTATTTGCTAAGTTCTGGTGTGAGCTTGTCTGACTGCTTAGCTGTTTGTCATTGCCCCTATTGTAAAGGTTCTTAAAGTATAGTCTTGGGGTCTCTGGGGGTCCCAAGGCCCTTTCAGGGGTTCTGTGAGGTCAAAACTACTTTCGTAATAATAACAAGGCGTTATTTACCTTTTTCACTCTTATTCTCTCATAAATGTACAGTGGAGTTTTCCAGAGGCTATAATGATGTATTTTGGTGTCACTCTCTGACAGCTAGTTATGTATGTGTTCCTGAGTGGGAACATTTTCTCAGTTTTAATTTCTGTTGCAGCCAGTGTCAATAGGTAGAGCCCACTTTAAAACAGTACCAACGTCTTTGGGGTCTTCTAATATTTTAAGGATGTAAAGGGTTCCCAAGACCAAAAAGTTTGAGAACCATTGCTCTATTGGGCAGAGCCCTCCACAGCAGGCCACCTCACAGGTCACTGGCCAGCCAGTGGAGGAGCCTCCCACGAGCCAGGTGACAGTCCTGGTCCGAGGTGCCCACCCTGGGCAAAGACCATTAAGGCTATTTCTCTCAGCAAGTGGACACTGGGCATGGCAGTCACCCTGACTTCCATGTCCCATACAGACTGCCAAGCCTGTTCCCTTTCTTTTACACCAGGGGACCTTTTATTTCTGTAGATGCAGTGTTTTCAGCTTGTCTTCCTTGAGACACGGCATCTTTTTTTGTGATACTTGTAATTTCAATTAACTCATAAGGAATTTGAAAACAGAAGGACCAGGGTTTAGTAGAGTTGAATCCCTTCTGGCAGCTATTCTGCAAGGGTTGTTTTCAGAATGAAAACAAATGAGGAATTGTGGAGTTAGCGACTTTCTTCCGAAATTGAGTAATACATTCATGAGATGAAAGGTTGGACATTGCAGTTTTTCTGGTGATTTTCGTTCTAGACCTTGAGAATTCTTCCGTTGTGTGACTCCATCCTGGTCTGCGTGGTAGAATTTTAATGGCACAGCTGCTCTTCCAGACCCTCCTCCTTTTTTCCTCCTTCCGCTCAGTGGTTTGCCATGAGACCATCCCTTCATCCTTTTTTTCAGGTCTGCAGTCCTTCCTTCGTCTGACAGATGCTAGAGTTGTAGACCACAGAGGAGGGCAGTGTTATGTGTCAGCTTCCATCTGATAAGAAGAAGGGATGGTTCAAGATCTCTACAAAGCTTCTGCTGTCTCTGATATCCTTCTTGGTGAAGCCTTGGATGCTCAAACCTGTGCTGAGGCCAACATTGAGGCACCCAGCACCCTGCATTTTTGTTGTTAATTTACAGGCCTGTCTTTGTCTAGACTAAAATGAGCTAAAATCTACATAGTAACTATATCTTACTCGTTTTCTCATTTATACTGGTTATTCAGTACCTGTTTAAAGAACATGTGTAGCTCATTAAATATTCGTTGATTGAATATATCAGTCATTCAGTGATGTCTTCCTCCAAGTAGGGGTCAGCCTGAGACTAGAGGAGCCCCTCAGAGTGACATATTTATTCAGCAGCTGGGGCCTCAGAGAAGGAAACTGCTGGTACCAGGACTCCACCTCCCCTCTCTTGACCTAAGCAGTTCTGCTCTGGCCGTAAACTTGCATACCTCACTCAGCCAAACAAGGGCCCTGCAGGTGGTGAGCTCACCTTTCTTGGAGAAGGCAGCTTGGTGACTTATGTTGCTAATCTGACGTGCCCCATGGAGCTCTCACCATCTTATACTGAGAAGTTATCACTATATTATTCCTCCCAGCTACATGTGGAACGCGTCTCAAAGGGAGTAGTAGGGTATATTTTTCTCCATGTAGTTACTTTACAAGTGTATTTTAGTGCTCCATTTACATTTGTGCCCTGAGTGCTGGTCCCGCTGGCATACCCTGGTTTTGGGTCGGTTCCAAGCAGTTAGAGCAGGGTACCCGGACGCACTGCAGTGTGTGTCTTTGTTTCTGTTTACCTGAGTTTCTTTCTGCAGGGACTCCCAGCGTGTCTGCTCGCAGCCTAGCACCAGTCACGTGAACAGTTGGGTCACAACACAGATGTAGAATGAACGAATGTGAGTGTATGTTGCTCGAGAGCATTGGTCTGCATCCCGGTTTTTGTTAGCACATCAGTGCAAGGAAGTTGATCTGATTAGCTGTGAGGCACCTTGGGGAGACCCTGAGGAGAAGAGAGAGACCATAAGGAGGAGGTCTGTAGTGGCTCTCATTCTAGATGGTTCCAGTAGGGAGGGAGCAGCTTCTAGAGCCTCTGCCATAGTATCTTGAGGGAGAGGAAGGAGTTTTTTGCATTTCTGTAGTTCTTTCCCATTTATAGTGGTTGGTTGGGCTCTCTCTCTCCATCTCCCACCTTTTGTCTCTCTTTTCTTTTCTGACCCTGGTTGCATTGTGTGTAGTTGTTGTCCTGTTAACTGAGGGGTAAATTCTAGGACCTGTGCAGAGGCAAATAGCTTTAGTAGTAGAGCTGGAACTTAAACTCTCTTCTCCTGACCCTCAACTTGGTTCTCCTCCGTTACTCCTGGACTAAAAGCCAGGCGGCAGAGCAGACCACTATGGTGCCCCCACCCCCGAGCCCGCATGCCAGGAGTGCCATTGACGCAGTGGGGAATGCTCTGACCACTGAATCATTTCCCTGGAGCTGGCTTTGTGAGTTAAGTTTGCTCCCCTTTGTTTAGTTGCTGGTGGCTTCTATATGGGTGATTTTTTCCAGAAGAATATGACTGTTCTTATTTGTTTTTAAGAGCCAGTGATTTCACCTTAGAAACATTGTGGACTTTTCCTGTTCTGGTGCCAAATTGTGGACTTTGATAAACAGAGAAGCTGTGTATTTTGTGTTTGCATTGGCTCTTAAAAAAACCCATCATCTTTGATAACATTTTTAAGCCATCCACAGGGCGTTTTTCAAGCCCCTTACAGTAAGAGGGAAGTTCCCCATAATAGTCCATTTATTGCATTATTAATTTCAGTTGAGTGCTATTTAATTATTGATGTTTTATTGAAGGCTGGTTTGGCCAACAGAAGCGAGTGGCTTGACTGGGAAGAGATCCTTTAGTCCCTAATGCTAGGCCCGAACATCAGGGCACTGTTACCTGCGAGCTCAGTGACTAGCTCTAAGAGTCAGTTGTAAGCTAGGGTTTTGCTGAAATCCTCCAGCTGTTTTCTTATGGTGAGATGTGAGAAGACTTTCGCCTCTAACTGGAGCTGTTTGATGGAGAAGTAGTTCCTCTTAAATGTTCTCTGGTGGTTTCATTTGGGTTTTAACATCATTCTAGCTCTTCTTCTTGGTCTAATGTCTGGTTTGGCTGCAGAGTAAAATTTCCCTTTCTGCCTCACTAGCATCTTTTACTGAGGTTGTAAATAGGTACCTTTGTTTTTTTTGTAACTAATTTTGAAATGAGGACTGTCAAAAAGTGCAGTGCTTCCCCTTGGTTGGCTTTACGATGCTTCTCCCAAATCATAAGAGTGTAGGTTTTAATGTTGATTCCATTCTTCCTGCCTCCCTCTTTATTATTTCTCTTAAATACCTTATTTGGTACATAGGAGCCATTCGTCATGTATTATTTCCTTTAGTTTGCTGCCTTGTCTTTATGTAACTTGCTTTGTGTTTCATAGACTTAGGCCGGTGTTTCTCAAACTTTAATGTGCATACACTTCACCTGGGAGTTTGTAAAAATGCTGGTTCTGAGTTAGTCGGTTTTGGGTCAGGCTCAGTATTGTGCATTTCTGACAAGCTCTCAAATGATGCCGCTCCTGCCAGTCCACAGACCACACTGAATAGCACGGATGAGACTTGTTGATCTACAGCCTTAAACGCACTCTCGTAGGTGTGCACACATACACTCCTTTGTTTAACTTGGCCTTCTTGTCCTCTACTGTGATTATTAAGTGTGAGGCAAGAATCACTGCCTTGGATTGGTTGACCATTCATTCTTTCAGTAAACATTATCTTGGGTCATACAATTGGGAGGCCTGATGGTTTTCTGAGGGCTGTTTCTGAGGCTTCTTTCTGCGGTATTTTCATCCCAGGTGTCCATCTGTGGTGGGCAGTGATTGGATGGTATTTAGATTCAGGTGGTCTCCATTGCATGCAGCTTGCTCCCATCCTGGGCCTCCATTCCCCATGTCTCACTTGGAAATCTTGTTTCCCAGTAATCATACTTCATAATCATTCAGGTGCCTACAGTTTGCATGTTTTTTAACATACTGAAAACTTACTGCAAATTATTGGACTGACTCAGCAGCACCATAAAAGTAATAATTTCACTAACCCCTTGTTTAGGCTCATAGTTGCAGAGTAGTTAATCATGATGTATTCCCGGGGCTTTCCCAGGAGCTGCATTTCCCATCTGACCTCTGAGGTCTCTCCCTGACCAGAGAGCCCCAGGCGTCACCAGTTGGGTGGCATGGGGAACACAGCCTCAGCAGCAGGGGCTGCTGTACCCTTCAGCAACCACGAAGGGCAAAGTCAGGCCCAGAATCTGCCCCCCAACTCTTTCTTTCCATCTCTCTTTCCACTTGGGTGTTGTATACTCTCCAGACACTGTTGATTTCTGGATTTGGATCCAATCTTTCCGTATTCCAATACACATGAGTAGGGCGATTCCTGTCATTCACTGTGCCAGTTCTGAGTAGAAGACAGTGTGACCAACCGGGGTTTGACCCTGAGGGACCTGGGTTTGGATCCTGGCTGTGTCGCTCTTTATTTGTCAGATTACTATACCTCTCTGTGCCTCAGTTTCTCCAAGCCTTGGTTTCTCCATTTGTAAAATGGGGATCATATACTGACCTCATAGACAGTGAGGATGAAAGGAATTAGTCTGTTTAAATGCCTGGTGGAGGGTCTGCTTCATGATAGGCCTCCAATTAATGCTCATTCTGGTGGTGATGAAGATGACCAGTGTCATCAAACGGAAAGGAAGGGAACCCAACCCGAGAGAATAGTTGGGGGAGATCTTGCTCATGGCAGGGGAGCAAGTGATGGACAGGAAGTGTGCATTAGCTCTCTGGACCCCGGTTCACTCTGAAGGGAGGAGAGAAGAAATCAGTCATCTTTATGCTTGTGTAAATGACAGCAGTGTGACCAAAGAAGATTTTGGAAACGAGAATGAGCACAGGAAGGTAGTGAGGGCAAGGAGGGAGGCTTGATGTTCTGAAAGGGAGGTGCGAAGATCTGGGATGTGCTTGGATGATCTAAAGGGAAAGTTTATTAGTGACAAAAGGACTTTGTTAGTAGGGTGGTTGTTCTTAATCACATTGCTGTTTTATCTTAGTAGATGGAGAACTGTTGGTATTTGAGAGAGAGGCCCAGTTTTTCCAGAGTCTGAAAAGGGATTTTTGTTGATGTTGTAGTATAAAAAGTGCTCTGTGATAGGGTACGGGGCTGCCAAAAGTGTGAAAGGAACAGGAAAGCGCCACACACATGAAATATAATGGATCTTTCATTCATTTTTGTGTTTTGTTTCCCCCAAATTGTTAAATAAAAGTTTATTTTGGTCACATGCTACAGCCAGAAGTAATTTTTAAGCCATCAGAGTGGTTGTGAGGAATTGGAATAGTATCAAGATAACTGTCTTTGCTTCATTGTGTGAAGTTCTATTCAAGTTTGGTTACTTGTCTTGTGATTTAAAATCTAAAAATAGGGCCATCCTGGTTGCATAGTGATTAAGCTCAGCACGCTCTGCTTTGGCGGCTGGGGTTTGTGGGTTCAGATCCCAGACGCAGACCTAGCACTGCTTGTGAAGCCATGGTGTGGCGGCATCCCACATAAAATAGACAAAGGTTGGCACAGATGTTAGCTCAGCGACAGTCTTCCTCACAAAAAAAAAGAAAAGAAAAGTAAAAAACAGACCATATATGTTGTCTCCTGAACTCTACCTGAATTGGAGCCTCCTTGGGGAGGCTGAGGTTTGCAGAAGACTTGAGTAGTGAATGCCCGAAGAGCTGGAGTTTCGCGATAGCGTTTCATCAAGTGTTGTTCTTTTTCCGTTACCTGAGAAATCTACTTGATACACCCGATTTTTGTTACCTGGAAATGAAGGTGTAACTCTTTATTTGTGGGCCTCAGCAACTTTCTATGGATTATGGGATAATGTCTCTTCCACTTTGCAGCCAAACGTAGAGTCTTCTGCTCCTTTGCCCTCCTTTCCTGCTGCCTGAAGGAGCAGGAGCAACTTGAAAGCATCTTGCTGTTTCTCATCTCCCCGCCTTTCCCCGTAGCACATGAGCGCCTGCTCGTCCTTCTGGACTGAGCTCAGATGTCACACCGCCTTTCCTAACTTCTCTGTCCTTGTTCATGCCTGGCCCACACCTGTGGTGCTCCGTGGGTCCTGCTCATGGCTGTGGATGCCTTCTGTGGTCTCAGCTTCCATAGTACAGCACCATGCTTGTCACATGATGGGCCCTGCAGAAATAGTGCTGAATGAATAAATACATCTAGTTGTCTGTGATAGAGTTTCGTTGTATCCATACGATCAGCAAAAATATTAATCTTTTGGTATTGTGACATTGGCTGTAAACCTTTCTGCTTCAGAAAGGGAAATACCATGTCATAGTGTTTGTAAAAATTTTAATAGTCATGCCTGTTTATTGTAGAAATAAGGAAGGAAATCAAAATCACCTGTAATCCCATCATCTCAAGACAAAGTTGACATTTTGATGTATAATTCTTTGGAAAATCACCTTTTAAGTAATCCAGTTGGTTTGGATGGGGGGAAGTGCTTAAGGAGGTGAGGGGTAGATAGAAAGATAGTCTAAAGTAGATGTATAATTATAATTTCCCCTTGAGGTTTGAGAGCCACTTGTGCAGAACAGAGCATGACATGGTTTGGCCTCCACACAAAAGGTCAGTGTGAAAGGTGGAACTGTTTGGTGCTAGAATCTCTCTGAATGTTGTTATTGCCAGTTTTCTCTGTTACGTGGATACATTTTTCTTAGACAGTTCATCACTTTATTATTTCTCCTTTTTAAAAAACATTTCTCTCTAGCCACTATAGACTTCTTAGATTTTTATATAAAATATTTTCTAAAGTATTTTTTTATAAAAATGAAATGAAAATTATGCCTGTTGTACTGTGTGTGCCTTCAAATTGTGGACGACCATTGGCGTGTTAATGGACTGCTCCTTCCAGGTGGGGAAATGAATAAAGATCCCCCTTTTACTTGAAAGAAGTGATAGGAGAAGTAGAAAGTAAATTTAAGGTATGGTTAACTAGGGAAGCAGGCTTTTTATTCTACTCTCAGCCATTTAGAAGCTGTTTTTTAGTGAGAAAAAGAAAGTTCTTTTGCATTCTGGAATACTTCCAAAAGCATTGCTATTGATGCTGAATTCCATTTTGGATTTGGAATTATGAAATTTTTTAAGTGTTGAAATAAAAACTAGTTGTTCTTTGTATTATCGTTTATTTGAGAGTACAAATAATGATAAATACACTAAACTACAGTTACTTAATCACAGAAACTAGTATAAAAGTGGTTATTTAATTTGGAATGGGATTGAATGTTCAGAAAATGCAGGTGGCATGGATGGGTTTATGGACAGAATTAGGTTTCCTTTCTCAGCAGGCGTTGAGGGAGCTAGAGTGTTTTTATTAAACCCACTGCCGGAGGTGGGGGCGGGTGTAGGCCTGTGCTGGTCCAAGAATTGGGTGTGCTCGCTGAAAGCACCTTAAAAATGCAGAGCAGAAGCAGGAAGTTTCAGAAGAAGCTCTGACAAATAAGATTGTTTCATCAAAGTTGAATGAAAAATCCCAGATACTGGTTCTGAAATTTTTGCTCTATGACCCAAAACGAAGTAAACAGAGAAGCCTCGAAGGGAGGCCTGTGCTCTTGTATTTGACATAGTAGCCACAGCAGTATCTTCTGTTTTCTGTGTAAGCCTTACAGTGTAGTGTATGCCATCACAGGGTCTTGGGATTTAGTGATTCTGAGGTGGCTTGACCTAGACGTGGGGCCACAGAAGTCTGCAGGGACCCACTCTGTGTTTCTGGCTTTGGGCCTCAGTCTTCCCACTCTCCAGCCTGTGTGGATATGGTCCAAGTGGTGATAGGGGCCCTCCTTGCCCATTCCCCTCAAAATAGCCACACCTCTCATCTCATTCATTCCTAATGAAAACATCATTCCCCTCTTCATTAACACTGGAACCCACCACGCTAACATCAGCTGCCATTGAATGTGTGCCTGCTGGGTTTTAGCCCTTCTTCATATATTCTCTGTGTTCTTTACATCGATCTGCTGGGAAGTAGTCTTACCCTTGCTTTGCACCTTGGGAGAGTGAGCATTAGAAAGGCTTGTCTGACCAACATCATAACTAAAAAATGGCAGAGGCAGGTTTTGAACCCAGATCTTTCTGATGCCAGAGCCCATTTTGGCACACTCTACCAAGCTACTGCTAAGAAAAAAGATGGGCGTAGAAGTGGAAGTGGGTTTGTTTGACCTTTGGGCACACTGCACCCATTAGGACTGTAGAATTGGAGTCTGTATTCTTCACAGCTTCATGTATAGGTGTCAATTTGATACACTTTTATAGGCTCAAGAAGGATTATATGTAAAGACAGGCAGAATTCCCAGAAGATGACAAAAAATAAACCGTGGATTTATTTGATAAAACCCTGTATTCTCCCACCTCCCCTATATGGACATATATACCCATTTAATGTGGGAATGGAAACGGTGATCCATCATAAAGCTTACCTACAGGACATATGCCCTTTGGAAATATAAATCTTAAATGCTCAGAAAGGCCTCACATCAGACTAATAAGTTCTCTTTAATTTGATTCTGACATGGTTTGAGTACCTCCTGTATGCCAGGTCTGTGGTAGATGCTGAGAAGAAGGGTAATGGAATGAATTAGATACGATTTCTGCTGAAAAGGTGTTCCCAGGTGAATGGGGACTAGGGGGAAGGTACAGAGTTAACTGTGATACAGCATACACTGTGGTCTGTGCTGTGGTGATAGTTCAGAATGCTCTGGAAGCATGAGTGACGCCACAACTCCTTCCAACTGGAGAGACCTTAGAAGGTCCTTTCTGACCTAGACCATGAAGGATAGATAAGTAGAGCATTCCAGGCAGAGGACACTGTTTGAGCAAAGACCCAAACTGGGAAAGTACAGAGTGGAATGGTGACTTCCATTAGTTGGGTAGTAGGGGTCAGCATCCCCATGGTAGTGATGTTGGCTTTATTTCATGCCTCTTCAGTTTGATTTGATGAAGTGATCAATCTCTCTCTCTGTCTTTCTCTGTTAAATGCCTTTTATGTTTTGTGTTTTGTTGGGATGTGTGTGGGAGAGATTCATTTCCAGCTGGGTCCAGCTGCAATGAAAATGTCCTCTTTGACAAATTGAGGAATTAGATTACAGCCATTTCTCCCTGAAAGCCAGGGCACTAGCTGTAACATGAGACATCCTCCCTTTGCGGGCAAGACAGGAGGGAAGTGGTGATTTAGGGCTGCTGGGTCTGTTGACTTGAAAATTATTTGAAAAAATAGGACTGTGTTGCTCCAGTTGATTAATAAATATGGCTCCTCACTGAGCCACATAGGTTTTCTCCAAGGAGAATTTAGGATGGCGCTATCTGAGACTGCCCCAGTGGAGAAGGACAGCATATGCTAGGCGGTTAAAACGTTTTTATTGAAAGAATTAATGCATTTATGTGATTTTCTATTTGGTTCCTATTTCAGAGCTCTTCTTTTTTCTTAAAATGTAAAGGACTCTCAACTTCTTCAAGTTTGAAAACACTGGAGTTTTTAGTTAGCTACCCATTTAATGTGAGCCAGTAACATTTGCATAGGAGATCTGGTGTCAGGAGACCAGTGTCACTTGTAGAACTTGGAGCGAGTTGCATAGCCATCTACCCAGGCCACTCTCTACATCTGTAAGATGATGGATTTGGACCTGCTGACCTCCAAGGACTTCTTACACAGTAGCCCCTCGGAAGTGGAGTGAATAAATCCGAGGTCCTGGATCCTTACTCTGCACTTGGCAATGTAGCAGCTCTGCGAGTTCTCACGGTCTTAAGTGGAAGGAGCCAAGTCAAAGCTGTGAGGTTCTGTAGTGTCCTCAGCAAGGTAGCTTCCCATCCACGTTGCACCGCAGCTGAATGCCATATTTTGAGAGATGCGACAGAGGCCAGCATGGTAACAGAGCTGGAAGTCATTTTGTAGAAGTGGCTCAGGGAACTGTTGTGTCACCCAGAAAACAAGCAGCGATGGTGGGAATGGGGACCGACGCTAGCCTTCAGACAGTTGGAGAGCTCACACGCCCTACGTCTTGAGCTCAGTGTGAGGAAGAGGCACCCACCTTCTGGGCTGAATTGAAATGAGGTGTCTCAGAGAGCACTGGGGCCTCAAGGGGATGGTTTAAGCTGATGCCATAGTCCAGCTATTAGACATCTGGTCAAGGAAAGTATTGCCCTGGATTTCCAGGTAGTCTAGGAGGCCTTGCCTCTTTCGACTGTTACAAGTCTATTCTGAGCCATAACTAATTAATTGGGTTTTTACAGCTTTAGTCTTAATACTGCCCATCTCCCTCTTGGAAATAATTTGGTACAAGGTGTGGTTTGTGCCCAGGGCCTACCACAGAGGGCAGATGCTTAGAACTTCTTGCTTTTGTTTGGCAAAATTACACATATTTCTTTGTCCTCTCTTATTCCAAAAATTAATACAGGTTCATTGTAACAAGAATGATATAAAGGTTAAGTCACCGTGTGTTCACTACTTTGAAGACTGTTAGCCACTGTGTTACATGGCACAATAGATAAGACCACACAGCTTTGATCTGGTGGTCCTGGTTTTGAATCTCTGCTCTACCACCACTTACTAATTGTGTGAACTTGGTCACGGTCCTTTTTGTTACCATGTGTCTTGGTCATTTCCCTATCTGTCATAGTACCCATCTCAGATGGTAGTTGTGACAATAGATGAGAAATGCATGTAACACACTTAGCACAGTGACTGGCGCATAGTTGAATGCTCCGTAAATACTAACCAGCTACACTGGGGATGGTAGAAGTAGAATTAGCAGAAGGTAATAAACCTCTAAATGTGTATATATATATATAATTTTTTTTTTTTACAAAAGTAAAATCCTTTTAAATAATCTGTTTTAAAACCTGCCATTTCCCCTTAACATTATATTGAGCATTTCTCTATGTCATTAGTCTCTCGAACCATAATTTTTTATAACAGCTTTATTGAGATATAATTCACATAACCATGCTGCAGCCATTTAAAGTATACACTTCAGTGGTTTTTAGTATATTGAGTTGTGCAATCAATTTTAGAACATTTTAATCACCCCAGAAAAAGCCATGTACCCATGAGCAGTCACTCCCCATTTACCGCCAACCCTCCCAGTCTTCCCAACTAATCTACTTTCTGTCTCTATGGGTTTGCTTATTCTAGACATTTCTGAACTCTACTTTTTTTTTTTAATCTTGCTTAGGAAGATTGGCCCTGAGCTAACATCTGTTGCCAAGTCTTCCTCTTTTGCTTGAGGAAGATTGTCGCTGAGCTAACATCTATACCAGTCTTCCTCTATTTTATATGTGGGATGCCACCACAGCATGGCTTGATGAGAATTCATTTGGCGGCCCAGAATTCGAACTGGCAAACCCTGGCCTGCCAAAGCAGAGCACAGGAACTTAACCAGTATGCCACCGGGCAGCCCCCCAAACTATGCTTTTTAATGGCTGCACAGTATTCTGTTGTGTGGATGTACCTGATTTAGCAGCCAGTCCACTGCTGTTGGACATTTAAGTTACTTTCATTCTTTTAGGTAATGCTCATATTGGGCCTCTTTGATCATTTCAGTAGAGTCACCTGGGAATCATAATTAGGAAATAACAGGAAATCTTCAGCTGTGGTGCTATATTCTTGTGCTGTGAGATGCTCCTGGAACCACTGAGGAGGACCAACCTGGAGCCTAAGCCCCACTACCACACCCCTCTGAGGTCCAGTCGTGGCTGTCCAGGGGCAGCAGCCATCTGTGAGGGACAGAGGAAACAAGTGACTTATTGAGCAAAGCTATTGGAAGACAGACCAAGCACGGGGCCATAGTTGTCACCAGCTCTTCAAATAGTGCCACAGTCTCAAGCCCAAGAACAAATCCTAGTGGAACAAAGTGCAGGGAGAATTATCCATCACACCTGTGCAGAAGGGTGGAGCTCCTCTTTGCCTGCTTCTCGGGGTGTCCCTCCACTTCTTCCTTCTGAGTCCTGCTCCTGTGGTGCAGAGACTGAGTTGGAGAAGGGAGGAAAAGCCGGAGGACGTCTGATGTGCCAGTCTAAAGAGCTTAAGTTAAGATGACTTGGGAAAAAGCGATCCTAAAAAAACAGGCCGCTCTTCGTCTCCTGATCTCTTCTTTGGGATCATTTTCAAGTCCCAGGGCTGGGAGAGCTGCATTAAGTTCATGCTTTGCGTTTAAATGTTGGGATTATCGTAGGAGAATCTGTTTCTGCATGCTTGCCGTCTGGCTGTCTTACTGTGTTCAAGTTTAGAACGGTCCCATTCGTTTGTTGTTCCTAGTGTTTTCTCTACCCTTTGCTGGCCTCCAGATGGACACACTGTTAATTCAGTTTCATTGGCATTGAGGAGGCTGTTCAAGCCTCTTTCGGAGGAATGGAAATGAAAGTTGTTGCAACAGGAGCCCAGCAATGTTGCATTGACTGCCATTCAGACACATCAGTCTGTTCATGGTGTGCATCGAAACCTGTGTTTTATTTGGGGTAGAAAATTGCTTGAGGCATTTTGGCTTCTTTGTACTTAAATTGGGGATCCTAGTGCAGCTTTGACTGTTTTATAAAATTAAAGAATGGAAGTAGAAAAGTGTGGAACCTTGCAGGCACCTGAATTCTCAGGCTTTTGCCAGCAGGCTCAAGAGTACAGTAATCGTGATAGTGGGCCTGTAAAAGTAAGCTCCTTTGCGTAGTCTGTTGTGCATTAGTGTGTTGAGGCTTTCCTCATTCCTCATCCCACCGTACTAAAAGATGTGTTCTGGGAGGTGGGCAGTGAGGCACTGCATCGATGCCACTTGTCACCACCTCCTCAAACCTTCTCTGATTTCCCACAGCACTCCACCTCAAAGACATAGAGATGGTGGTTAAGGGATATGCTGTGGAGTCAAAAAGACCTAGGTTCCTAATCCAGCTCTGCCAGCATAGATTACTTCAGTTCTGTCCATTTCCTCATTTGTGAATTGGAGTCAGTGGTAGTACTTTAGTTAAAGGGTTGTTGTGAAGATGGAAGGAGAACATTCCATGTGCGGTATGTAATAATAGCACAGTTTCTGGTTATTTGGTGCTCCGTAATGGCCATGGTTACTGTTACTTGTGGTGATTTGGAGTGACTGAAGCATCTCTCAGCCTCAGTTTTGTCATCTGCAATAGGACGAAAATACCTGTCTCCACAGCAGTTTTGTAGGGACCAGGTGAGACAGTGCTGGAAAAGCATTGGCCTGGCTCCTGACTCGTATCAGGCACTTGGCACATCAGTGTGTGGTAGTTAATCAGTCAGCACGTCATCCTGTGTTGTGTTCTGTACCCTAGTCCTTTTTGCATCGGTCCCCATCAGGAACTGTAAGCAGAGGCTGTGCGTTCATCTTTGTGTATCCCAGGATGCCGAGCTCAACACAACAGCTAATCAACTTAGCTGTTTGTTTGCACTTGCGGAGCACATAGTTTAAGAACAAGTATCTCTTAATACGCTCATAGAAAGAGCAAAATGTGATAAATGGTTCCGATGTCCTTCTCTTAACAAGGGTGCTTGTGATGTGGTTCCCCAAACTCACACGGTTGGTAAGTGCAGCTCACCACTGGCCGCTCCTCACGGCGGCGCACTGTGTGAAGTTGGCCTCGGGCTAGAAATCTGTATTACCTGAGCCAGTGTTTAGACATTCTGCGGTATCTACCTTTGAAAAGCTTTGAAAGAAAAGCGTTCTCCGATATGTCAACTTCTCCTCCCAGTTAAAAAGAAACCACCAGATTTAGTCCCAAGAAGGAGCTGGATATAAACTCCTCTTGGTTTTCAGAAAAGGAAGGGTTGAAAGCTCACACGGTAATCGCTACTGCTGCTCTTCTCCCACCTCTTCCTCCCTGCCCCCAACACGTCAGTGGAGTTCTGGTCCCCCGGTTAATGAGAATGTTCGGGTTAGGAAAAGACACGCTCCCCTCGGGAAGGGCCTGAGGGCAGGGCTGCCAGTCACGGCAGCTGGGGCTCGGGCTCTTGGAGCTTTGTGGTCTCAGCTGTCAAGCTGTGTTTTACAGGTTTCAGTCGCGCTTGCTTGGCTTTTGTAGAGCTCAGGGCTAGACTGTCTGGAGACCTCGCCTGCTTCTTGCCCTAGATGCCCATGTTCTGCTTCCACTAGCTGAGGAAGCAAGTTGCCACTAGCCAAGGGCCTTTTGTTTTTCCAAAGGGGTGTTTTAAAAACCCAGTGCTGAAGGTGTGGGCCATGTGAATGTTTATTAGAAGAATCTTAAGCAGCTAGATAAAACAGATGAAGTAAGTTCCACTGAAATTTCATAGCCCTATTCATGTAGCCATAAAATCAGAGGCCTGTATTTTAACTGATTTTATGAATTCTTCTCCTTAGATGCTGTAGAGTGAAATAGGATATAATTAACTCCTTGAGCACATGTGAGTCATGCAGCGCGTGAGCAGTCAGCTCCTGGTTATCTGATGTCCTTGTTGTGAGCACTTGCCCGAGACAGTTCATCTCACTGTGCCTCTATCTCCCCTTCTACAGCACAAGGGGGTCAGGCTTAGATCTTCTTTAAGGCCTTTTAACTGTAGCTTTTAAAAATTACTTCTCTGCACGTGGAGCCAGCTTTCCAGTTCGGTATGGGATTCGACGTTTGAGTCCCTTCCTGCTTCCAAGACAGCCCTCAGTGCTCTCAGCCACTCTCCCAGACCCACTGTTGGCTGACCTTCTCCTTCCATCCTGGGAAAGGAGAAGCCAGCCGAATATTTCTGGAAGCACAGGAAAAGTTAACAGCCTGGGGAGAAGTGGGGCTGAGTAATGATCCTTGCAGGATTGGGAGGGCCTGCCAAAACCAGCCAGACCTTCCTGATTAGAAGCTCCCAGCCCTTTACTGCAAGTTGGATTCTGCTGATTAGATGATTGGCCCTGAGGGTTTTGTTAGTTGACATCTAAGGGAGCTGGCAGGGCAGGAGTGGGGTGGCCTAACATGTTTTTGCTCCCCTGGAGGAATAGAGGGTGTGACATTGTGAGGAAATCATAAACAGCTCTGGGAGCCCTGGGCAAGAAGGGAGAAGCTCTCCTGCATCTGCTCCTCTGTGCTTCTGGGTCTTTATTTATCCAGATAAGAGGTTTTGGTGCCTGGCACTCTGTTAGGCCCTGGGATACAAAGGTGAGAGCATCCCTTGAGGGCCTCGCAGGCTGGAGGGGAGATGCCTATCGTTTATCACACGTCTGCATAGTGCCCAGCATTGCGCTAGGTGCTTTTTGTACATGTGTCCACCTAATTCTAACACGGTGTGATGAGGAGTTCACAGTGGTGCCTGCCAAGGGCTGAAGGAACATAGAAAAGAGGGAGGGAACCATCCTGGCTTGAGATGGGGAATAGGGGAGACATGGACAGTAGAGGGAAGTAAGAGGGGTTGAACCTGGCTTTTTATCTTTTATTTTATTTATTTTTTGAGGAAGATTAGCCCTGAGCTAACATCTGCTGCCAATCCTCTTCTTTTTGCTGAGGAAGACTGGCCCTGAGCTAATATCTGTGCTGATATTCCTCTACTTTATATGTAGGACGCCTCCCACAGCATGGCTTGACAAGCAGTGCGTAGGTCCGTACCCAGGATCTGAACTGGCAAACCTGGGGCCACCAAAGCGGAACGTGTGAACTTAACCACTGTACCACTGGGCTGGCCCCTGGCTTTTTAAATGAGGCAGGAATCTCAGCTCTGTTACCAATGGCATTGGAATGGTGTTGACTTTCTCATCCAGCAGTACAGGGATTAGCAAGTAGAAAGCTATGCCTTAAGGAGACACACATTTGTCTGAAAGAGCCAGGAGATTTTAATACTGCCTTTCCCTGCATCTCTTAGTGTTGGTTATAGCTGTGAAAGGCTTATTTGTTGTTTTCAGAAAAGTGAACCAAGGAAAGTATGTTCCCTCTTGCTTCCCTGTACTGGTGTTTAAAAACACCAGAGTTTCCACCCTTGTTTCTCAACCCACATCCCTTAAAGATCGTCCAAAGTGTCGTGCTTCCATTTGCTTCAGTGTTGGGAGACATGCCCTCCAGGCGCATGGTGATGAACCAGAAGAACAGTCTGGGCACTGCCGTGCCCTCATGAAGAGTAGTTGGCTCTTGGTGTTTAAAGAGCCACCAGTTCTCTTCCGTCTTTGAGCAGTAGCTGTCATTAATGACTAGAGGACTCTCTTCTTTGCAGCAAATGTGTTGGTATTTCCTTTGCATTGCCCATTCTGATCTTAGTCTTTCTCATCCAATTTGATTCCACAAATGCCTACTGTGTCAGGAAGCCTAGGTGGAACTGGTCCTATGCATAGGTCGTAAGAAAGCCCAGATACGTGGGCTGGGTTCTCCTTGCAGCTCTCTCAGTCTCCCTGGCCTGGAAATGATCTGTCCTCCCTTCTCTACAGTGGAAGTCTTTGTATCTCTTTTTGCCCTTATTACATTCTCCCCTTTGTTAGTTATTTATATGTGCATCCAGTAGCTCGTACCAGATTGTAAACTCACCTTCGCAAGGACTGTGTGTTCTATACATTTTTCACAATCCCCAGCATGAGGCTTTACCATAATAAGCACTCAATAAATATTTGCTGAACTGAGTCCAGATAGCATTATGTATTTTGAGCTGAATGCTCATCAAGCACAAAAAGAATTATTTTTAGAAAGATCAATTAATATTTACTTTCTCCTGTCTAGTTCCTTGCCCCCAGTTCTATATTTAGTTAAAGATATGTGTCTCCTCTGCATCTTGAAGGACGCCAGCCTAAAGATTAGCATACAGGGTAAAATGAGGTAATTTGGGGTAAGATCAATATAATACCTCTGTAGGAGGCAGCGGGGACTCAGACGCCTGAATTCAGCAGATTGTAGTAACTCCATAATTTCTTAGCATCTAACACAAAGAAGGAGTCATGGTTAGTTACAGCATTTTCATTTTTTACCACAGATGGCATAAAGTTCATCTGCAGAGAGACTTCCTCTTGGTACTAAACTGGAGTATAAATTTTTATCACTCTGGTGCTTATGCAGTTTGTCACTGCACATACCTACCCAGTCAGTCTTCCTTTATAAGTTGTTTTATTGAATTGTTTCTTTGTTTTTCTGTGTTTTACCTGCTGCTTCTCTTCTCCACACGTCATTTTTCTCAACAAGAGACTCTAGAGATTAAGAACTGTGTCAGCAGTAGCATCCTCAATACAATATTTATGATTTGCTCTCCCAGCTCAGGACTCTCTGCTGGCACATTTTTTCAAAGCAAGTTTAATCTGGTAAAGAAAACAAGTCAGTTAGATTCAGATTTAGCTTCTGTCTTTTGACCGTCTACTATGAGCTAGTCACTTGTACATACATTATTTCATTTTATCAAAGAAAATTATAACAGGGAGAAAATTCTGTGATTGTTAAGAACTTTGCATCTCATACTACGGAATGACTTTTTTGGGGATTCATGTTATGGACTGGAGTGAGATAACCGATGCTACAGGACAAGCATGGTGTATCTTCCTGGAATATCAGTTTTACTCAAAGATTAAGGTGGGGAGAATGGGTGAACTTAGGTAATGTAAATGACCAGTAATCATTTTATATTTAGATAGTCATATTTAAATTAGAAATATAGAGGAGAATGCAAAATATGTGTGCATGTTGGTGACAAAACAGAGACTTTATTAGGATTAGGTACTTAGGGTAAGTGCTTTAGGATATACCCTCCGACTTCTAAGGGGTACTTTGTGGAAGAGTTGGAGAGAGAACCCCGATCTAGTGGGTCCCTCTGTTGTCTTCTTGTGGATGTAGGTCTCCAAGTTCACACCCCTATTGGCTGAGGTGGAACTGGAACTCCCAAGTGATTGATTGTCCTTTGACCCTACCCCATTGCCTGCTTCTCCTTGCCCTTCAGAAGCTTTGGTGCTGGACCAGATACCTATGTGTAAGCTCAGATGGTCAAATGGAGCTGCACATGAACATCAGCGTTTCTCACAGAGGTGGCAGAGTGGGTTGTCAGCTCTCGACCTGCCTCTCTGCAGTCACCTGTCTGTGTAGCCACTGGGGCTTATACCACATTTTACTATAATCCATGCATTTTTCCAGGAAAGTGACTACCCTTTGGAAGATTTCATTAGCTACTCTTCTAGGACAAGATGGCTTAGTATGCCAGAGATGAAATTTATGTCTTAGAATCACAGAATTTCAAAATTGGAAGGGCCCTTGGTCTTCTAGGCCAATATCCTTTTTTTATATGTATATGGGATGGGACAAAAAGATTTCCTCACATTTCTGGTTTTCTCTATTTGCAGTTAGGCAGGTGGCTAGCCTCTTAGTTGTTTACCTATTTTATTGTTCTGATACCTTTAACAGAAGACTGGACATATTGCTTTCGTGGGTGAAGTGTGAACTAGGGCATTGGTGTTAATGTCTGCTGACCTGATCAGTGTCTCTGGGTAGGTAATTTTACTCTTTTCCATAGATAAATTCCACTTTCAGAGTGGCTTATTAGAAACTATAAGAAGCTGTGAATTTTCTCAACTGTTTTATTACTGACACTGACAGAAAGGATTCTGGTCCCTGGTAGCATGGAAAGCTAGAACTAGGTTGGTTATAATTTTCTTTCTAACTCTTTCTGCCTCTTACAGTCCTAGTCTTCTCACTGTCTAAATCTAGGTGTCAGGTCTTATTTCTCTCTCTATTTCTTACCATCACAAATCCTGGAAACATGCGACATATGCTCATTGATATTTCATTTTGGCAGTGAAACCAGACTGCTTGATAGGAGTGATGAATTTGGTTTCTGCATGATAAATATGTTGACTTTTCTGATTATAAAAGTAATGTCTCCTTATTATAAAAATACAGGAAATACAGAAAAACTTAAAATTGCATAACACAGTTCCGAGAATTCACATAGTATTAACTAGACAGAAGTATGTTAGAGTTCACATTTCTATCCATTATAGAGTAATAGTTGATATTATATATGGCACATGTAAATAGTTGTTATGAAGTAGTTATTGTGTCATGTTATATCTACAGATTTATGTTCTGCTTTTTTCACTTACAAAGTTTTTTCTTCATCTCACTAAAAGATTTTGCCTTCTGTTGTAGTGGCTGCACAATATTCTATTGAATAGATAGATCTACTTTATTATTCATATTCCTCCGTTGATGTTGGCTTTTCCATTTTTTACTGTTATTATACACACATTTCTCTCTCTCCTTTCTGAGGACTCCTTTAGGAAGGGATTTCAATTGCTAAGTTTAAGGCTGTTTTGACACATTGCCAAATGCTCCCCAGAAATGTTACATCAATTAATGCTCCCACCATCAGGGTACAAGCATGTCCCCTCTCCACGGGCAAGGTAGTCTCTGACCCCCCATTCTTAGGGTGTGCAAATATTTGCTCTGTTCCGGACTCCCTCAGTATTCCCACACGCCTCCAGTGAGGCGACGGCATACTGCTCATTCAGGGCCGGGGGCAGGTCATCATCACCCTTAGACTTGGCCTCTTCCTCCCCATTTATTTTTTAGTCTTCATTCACTAATAACATAATCTGTCCGGGAAGTGCCAGGGATTTTTCTCAACATAATTTCCTTCCTTTTTTTTTTTCTTTTTTTAAAGGACAGAAATGGCTCTCTTAAAATTAGCAGCAGCTGGGGGCTGCTTCTGGCTACGTGATCCAACACGACAGTAACTTAAATGAGGGTGCCATTCTATTTCTGGCTGCACACGCTTCCTTGCCATCATCTTAGCATTCTTACCAAGGTGCTCAGCTCCCGTGCAGTCTCTTCTCCAAGTAACCACAGTAGTTGCTACAGAGGAAGTGAAATTGTAAAAACACTTCGGCAGACTGACAGCCGTGCTGATTGTAGGAGTGGCTGCTCTTAAGTTCTAATAAATTGTGTTCATTTTCTTATCATTTCCGTTCGGATACAGCAGAAGCTTCAGCTTTTTATTCTCCTTTTCGGTTTTAGAGTTTCTTGGTTTCTTCCCTTCTCGAGTCTCCTGAAACTGGCCAGTGTTGCCGTGGAGAGACCAGTGAACTCCTTTCGCCCCACTGCTCTCACCTGGCCATCTTTTCCATGGACCTGTTCTCCCTCTGGTTGGTTTGACTCAGTGTCGTATTTCCAAGGTGGAGGAAAAAAGATTTCTTCAAGCGTTGGGTTCTTATTTGAAGTTAGACAAACATAGGCTAAACCCCAAGTCTATCCCATCAGTTTTAAGACCTAGGGAAAGGGACCTACCTTTGAATTCACTGTTGTATCAGTTGCCCTTAGTCAGATTGTTTCACCTGCGGGCTCGTTGTGTTGCTCTGAGGATGAAAGGAGATGGTCATGAAAATGCCTCCTACAGTGCCTGGCATGTAGTAGTGCTTGGCAAAGAGCAGTTCTCCTCCTTGTATCTCCTTCTAACCCCGCCTATATCCAGCCCCTCCAACCCCATGTCACAGCAAATGCCCCTTGTTGGAAAAACATCATCTGTCCCATGGATTCCATCAGATTCTTCTGCGTTCCCTTTTCGTCTTGTCGTAGAAATTCTTTCAGTGGGTGCTTTCTGCACACCCATTTGCAAACAGTTTCCTGTTCCTTATTTTAGCTGTTTCTGTAGAAGTAGCAAATAGTGCAGCAACCATTTCTTCACTAGTGCTTCCTCAGCTCTCCCCTCTTTCTTTCTTTCTTGTTGCTGTGGCAGTGGGCAGCCCGTTAGTTCTTTGAGGAAAGGGCATCCCATCCCATGTTCACCTCTTTAGCCATGTTACCCAGGTTAGCAGTTGTCACTGGTAGGCAAGAGATGATGTATAAAGGACAGGAGTGGGTGTACACCTCCCTGGCTGGCTCACTGATTTATTCATACTTTTATCCATTTATTCAGCAACCATTTGTTGAACTTCTGCTATGTTCCAGACGCTGTCAAGCACGAGTAACACGAACAGGGTGGCAACAGGGCCCCAGGCCTCAAAAGCTCACCGTGATGTTAACCGGTTTCTAGGAAGTGCAATAAACCATGGGAGGTGTTATGATAGTACCTGTATGGGTTCTGGTGGAGGCATAAATGGTGGACTTGACTTTTCCATTTGGGGGAGGAGGCTATAAAAAGCCTTCATGTAGGACGTGTGTTCGTCCTGATTCACAGAGAAGGTGCAGCCCTTCATTCCTTACTTTGAACTACGCCCTGGTGGAATCTGAGAAACTCACGGGCAGCTCAGTGAGTCAGAGGTTCAGTCCTCTTCCTACAGTAGTTGAAACCCTGACAGTGTCTTAAGGCATTTTGGTTTATCATAGAGATGATTTTTCCCTGCAAGGGTCATTCCCTTTTGCCAGATTTTGGCTGAGAAGGGGGGGTGTCATGACCATTTTGGCTGTATGGTGTTAGCATGTAATGATGGGGGCATGGGTGAGTGAAGACTAAAAGGAATCTTCACTTGGTTGGGTACTATTCTTTTGAATTTTATATGAGAAGAAACTCAGAGTTTATGTACACTTTTTGAGATTTATTTTTTGTTTTTAATATATTTGTGGTACTTGCCTGAAAGATTTATGGACAACTATATAGATTTAAAAGAAAAATTAAAAGATAGGAAACTAAAAGCAAAATAAGAATAGGGTGTATAATGTACCAAATGATATTAGGGCCTGGAACATTCAATAGGGTATCCTATACTGATAAAAGGCTGGGAAACATTGGCCTTCAATCTCTTTGGACCTTTCTTCATGAATTCCTGTCCATTTCATCATTTGCCATAATTTGATCGTTGGCTTGTAATAGTTAGGATTAGGTAGAGCTGCATATTACAGAAAAAAGCAAAAACAAGTTAAGAGAGGCTTAAATACGGTAACAGTTGTGGGCTGCGTAACGACATGTCTGTCAACGACAGACTGCATATGTAAGATTGGTACCATATGGCCTAGGTGTATAGTAGGCTATACCATGTAGGTTTGTGTAAGTGCACTCTGTGATGTTCACATAATGACAAAATTGCCTAACAACACATTTTGCAGAATGTATCCCCGTTGTTAAGCGATGCATGGCTATAATTTATTTCTCTCCCACCTAAGAGGAGTCTGGACATAGGCCTGGAATGCCAGGTCTGTGGTGCATCGGTGATTCAGGCTTCTCTTTTTGCACCCCAGCTTCCTCAGCACATGGTTTCTGTCTTCAAGGTCACATCTTGGCTCAAGGTAGATGCTGGAGCTCTGGCTCTCATTTCTGAGATATAGATGCTAAAGAAGAAAGGCAAAATTGGGCCCTCCCAAATGCGTTAGTTTTTTCTAGAACTCACATAACACTATGATTTATTGGCTACATCTAGCTTCAAAAAAGACTGGGAAATGGAGTCTTTTATTCCCCGTGGCAAAATATCTTGCTAAAAACTGAGATTCCGATACTAAGGAGAAGAGGAGAATGGATGTTGGGGCAGGCAGTCAGCAGTGTCTGTCCCAAAGCCACGTCACGGGATACTTGGGGTAAACAAGAAGCAAAGCTCAGTGCAGCATAGAGGCAGAGGAAGTCAAGGAAGAATGTCGCTGAAGGCTGAATGTGGACACTGGAGTTGCTAAGAGTGATCTTGAGGTGGAAAGAATTGTGAGTTAGATGGCAAAGTCATCGAAATATTATTGTCTTGGAGCTCAGGAGAGAAAGGTGGTTGGCACGACCTCAAAGACAAGATTGTTGGATGATGATGGGATAATGGTGGCTGCGGGTGGACTTGTGGATGGGAACAGACAGTAGAAAAGGACTAGCTCTCTTTGAGAATAAGTCTTGAGGAAAGGAAGTGAAAGGCAGAAGTGCTTTCCTCTCCCAGCCTTACAGAAGATGGAGAATTGATTCTCAGCAAAGAAGAAACTCCAAGGGCGTGTGGGAGGGATTGACTAAAGCCAGTGGGGAGGCGAGGCATTAAACCAGACAAGAACAGAAAGGAGGGAATAGGCTAGGGTGGCAGCTATATTACAAAGAAAAAGGGGGCTGGCGTTTGGAAGTTAGGGAGGATGAGAATGGATGGGCAGAAGAAGTGTTAGTGAATCAGTTTGGGTCTCAGGGTTGCCTTTTTTGCATTTTCAAGTGTCCTCAGTGTGCCATACACTGCAGTGGGCATTTCGTTGGCAATTCCAGGTCGGTAGGCCAGCTGTTGGCAGGAGGCAGGTCTGTCTGTCCCACTGAACCTGGGAGCCCTGCTGAAGGAGGTTTTCTGCTGTGGATTCTTCATGGGAACACGGGACTGGGGAGCACAGAGGGACCTGTTTCTTGGCCCCACTTGACCTAGAGTGGCCTCTTCCCCCTAGGGAATTGAGGAGAAGGAGCCTCTTCCTTGCGCTCTGCTCACCTTTAGGACTTTTCTTCCCACTTGCTTGCAACTCTGTCTTCATTATGAACAGGTTTGTGGATAGTCCTGGTTTTGAAGACTTGCCCTCCCTCCTTAGACTCACCTTTCTGTTCCCGGTTCTCTACTCTGATCCCGGATGGGGCACAATAAGTATTTTACATGCTCTCTCTTGCTTGTATGCAAAGGAGTAGACATTTTGAGGAGTAGTCACGGACATTTTTTGTTTCTGTTTCTTCTTTTTTTAAATCCTGGAATGACCTCTCTGTGCCACTAGCATGATTCGGGGCTGCCTAACACTTTCCTTATAAAACTTGCTACTCTGCCTGCCCAGCTGATGCATACTATTAATTCTTTCCATTCGTGCACTACTTTATGGCTTACAGAGGTTCTTCCCTCTTTTCTTCTCTGATCCTCTTAATAGAACTGTGATGGAGGCAGACATTACTTATCACTTGTTTACAAACTTAGGCTCAGAGGTCACCCAGTTAGCTTGTGGGAGACCTGGGGTTTGAACTCAGCTTGTCTGTCTCCCTTTCTCACGCGTAGAGTTGAAAATCTAGTCAGTCAGTCTGCTGTCTCTGAAACAGTTGTCTGCGTATCCTGACCACATCTAAACCAGGCTTCGATGGTTAATGTTTGGTGTCATCTGTGGCTCAACTCCCTTCCGTTTGCAGTAGTTAGAGCATTTTGACTACATAACAGTTCCATCCTGGCTGGATTAAGCGGGTTTATGCAGATCTCACCCTCACAGGTGCCTCTGCAGAGTGAGCATGCTGTAGTGCTTGCCCAGATGTTGGTTCTGGATAGGCCTGGCTGTGTGTGGCTCCTAGCGTGGGTATTAGCTCTGTTAATGTCAATATTAACCACCACTTAACATTTCTGGCCTCTACCTCACCATTTTCCAGTTGAGGAAGAAACATGTAGTTCCTGGACCATTTGTTACCTCTGCAAACCTCAGTTCTCTCATCTGTAATATGGGCACAATGATTGCCACCTCCCTTGTTGTAAAGATTAAATGAAGTACTCTATAAAAGGAGCTCAGCACCAAGTCTAGCAATACAGCTGGCACTTAACATATGTGCCATTTATCTCCTCTTCTTCCTCCTCTTCATCTTTTCCAGGTGTTTGGAGAGCCTCAAAAACTGGTATGAAGGTTAAAAAATAAAGTCAAGGATGTCATAATCTGAACGCTCTGCCCACTCAGTAGAATTAATATGTGGTGTGTAAGTGCGGGGTGCAGACGTACCTTTTTGACCCAGAGAGAGAGGCTTGCACCTGACTCTTTTCTGAAAAATGTCCTTTTCCGACCATCTCAAGGGTGACTCATTCTATCCTTTCATTGATGATGCTCATTTACATGCAGTACTTTTATTTTCAAATTGACTTTCTGTCACACTGAGTTAGTGGTTCCTGGGCTGTCCGCCAGCCTAGGGGTGGACTGCGAAGAAGTGTGTGCAGGAAGCCAGCAATCTGCGGGGCTGTACTGACGTGGGGAGAAAAGGACACGAGGATGTTCTGAGTGCTGAGGTGGCATTCACTGCAGACGGGGACGTTTCTTCACACTGGAGGCTTTCGTGCCCTTTTCCCTCTGCAGAGACTGTTAGACAGTCAGCGCTGGTAGACTTAAGTCATGAGTTTTTCAGTTTACTCAGAATGTGGAAAATGTTTAAGATAATTCATAAGCTTTGAATATTCTGGGGTGGTGGTTTTAGGCAGTGAAGTTAAATTTTTTTTTCTTTTCTTTAACTGAAACCTCTGGTTTTCTGTGAGGATGTTGATTATGTGTTCTGCCACCTAACGGAGTTTCTCATTTTCAAATTGCAGCTCCATAGTTGGGCATTATAACTGTAATTTGAGGATACCACAAGGCTAGTCTGTTAACTCTGCAGATAACCCTAGGGTGAATTTGCATGAAGGCGTTACTTTAAAACAGTTTTCTTCTCTGATCATTATTGCAAAGCAAAAACAGCAATTTCCTTTCTAAGGCAAGAGATTTGGAAAGAGGGTTAAATTTATGTGTGATCGTATTGAGAGTAAGGGCAGCAGAGGTGAGGAAAGGGAGTGAACCTTCTAAAATTTTTATTTTAAGGTTATTTTATTTTTGTTGAAGGTGGCAGTGGATGGGTATGGAGGCGATATTTTATTTTGGGGATCCACCAAAGTTAGTTAAAAATGATCTGTTGGCCATAGAGTTTTTTATTCGTCAGTCATCAGCGTGGCACCTAAGCAGTCCTCAATCCTTCCTCAGTTCTCTAGTTTAGTTAGTTATTCTTGTGCCAGATCCATCCAGTTTTAATTTACACCTGGAGAGACCTTTTTCAGACAGCTGGAATAAGCCAGTGGTTCTCAAACTCTGGTGTGCATCGCAGTCACCTAGGCGGCGTGTCAGAACACCTTGCTGGGCCCCACCCCCGGAGACTGAGTCAGCAGGTCTGGGGTGGGGCCTGAGAACTCGCCTTTCTAACAAGTACCCAGGTGAGGCGGATGCTGCTGTCCAGGCACCACACCCTGAGGGCCACTGAAATAAGCAAAGCAAAGATTCCAGAGAGCCTATTCCAGCTCTGAAACAGTTGCTGTGTATGGCGCACCAGACCGTTGAGAAGGATTGACTCTTAAAGCTTTGAAACAGCAGACAGCTAAATGTTTAAAAAAGAGAGAGAGAGAGAGGAGCTGTTATTGATGGCCTGTGAATTTCTTTGTTTTCATTCTCTTTGTGATTTTGGCAGAACTCATGCATCTACACCTATGTCTATATATATATATTTTTTATTTTTATTCTGAAAAATGTAAAATAGCACAAAAGGCAGAAGGGGATAACGAGCCCCATTGTATTCAGCATCCAGCTTCAATAACAATCACCTTACGGCCGCTCCTGTCTTCTTGCTGTCCCACCAGTTTCCTCTCTGCCCCCACTGGGCTCTGCAAGTTCCAGGCGTATCATTTCATAGAGATCAATCATCTCTAAAACATAAGGGCTCTTTTCAGAAAATAACCACAATACCATGATCACACTTAAAAATTAACAATAATTCCTTAATAGTAAATATTCAGCGTTCACATTTCCTCAGTGGTCTCAAATGTTGATTTGTTCAAATCAGCATTCAAATAAGAGCCATACGGCTCTGTTGATTGATAGGTCTCTTTGGGGTCCCGCTCTCCCCCTGCCTTTTCTTTCCTTAATAACTTATTTGCTAACGCAACTGTTCCTTTGTCCTATAGAGTTTCCCACGTTCTTTGCTGGGATTTTGCTCACTGCATCCCTGCAGTGTTTGACGTGTTCCATTGCCCCAAGATTTCCTGAAAACAGATCTAGAGATTTAATCAGATTCAAGTTTGATTTTTTTGCGGGTGGGGAAGGGGAGGGTGGGGTGGAGCAACAGTGCTGCGTAGATGGTGTTGTTCACTTGAGTCAAGAGGCATATAGTGCCTGGTGTGCTCATTCTCATTCTCTCTGTGCGCTCTCTCTACGGTAAGATTGACCAGGCGGTTCAGGTGTTGGCAGCCAGTTTTCTGTCTCGTGTATTTTTTGGTTTAGCAGCTTTCAGGAGGAACAGACTGCCGGCAAGCGTGAGGGGCATCACCTGACAATGTGACCTTAGGCGAGCGTTCGCTGCGCTCATGCACTGGTCTCACCCCACCGTGTCAGTTTCACCGTCTGTGCTGTTTTGTTTAATTAACGAAGACTTTATTCTAAGTTTTGATTCACAGTAGTATTTTATCCCTGTACTGGCTGCTTTCTTTGAGTGACTCACAGTTAATTTCAGGTACATTGGTGTAGAACTGCAAACTATTGCCATGACATAATGCCCAAAACAGTGCTTTTGGGTAGGCAGAGGGCTGTAGATTAGGAATCTACAGATTGAGCTGCTGGCTAATGGTACATGCACATGCATGCACACACACAATTTAGGCAGTATTCAATTGTGTGGCTGTCAAAGACCTACCAATTTAATATCTTTATATTTTTTGAAGTACAGATAAAAACTGACCTGTTTAATCTAGACCAAAGGCAGAAGACCAAGGTATATTTCCATGTAGAATTTAGTTAAATGTTGATATACAAATGTCACTTTGTACTAGAGTGAATGCCCCTGGCTTCACAGTATAATAAAACATTATTATTTGAGGAAGGAGCTTTAATGACCATCTAATCCAGTCCCAGAGGCCCTGCCAGAGGAAGGGACTTCCTCAAGATCACGCATTGAATTAATGTGCTTGCTCTGCAGGAGCAACACTGGATTGGCCCAGGAGGTGTCTCCAGTAGTTAATGCCCATTTGTTTTTGCCAAGCAAAAGGCCACCTCCTTTTCCACGGGGACTCAAAAGGTGCTGGCACTTACTCAGAGGCCCAGAGGGCTAGCAGCAGAGGTTGGCCTTCTTTGGGCCGTGAACTGACCCATGCCATTTGAAGGGTAAGTCATTTTGGCAAGTGAGCTCCAGTGGTGTTGGCATCCCAGGACATCTAAAGAGAGAATAACAATTTTTCACATTCCCTGAAAGCATAGAAAAAGAAGTCAGGTGTCTCTGTCCTTCAGCTCCAGGTAGTTGTCAAGATCAGGTGCCGTGTTACTGTGTCCCCTTCTCAACCAAGGCTGGAAAGAACTGGAGAGACAGGGTGATGTTGTGGAAAGAGCACTGGATTCGAAGTCAGCAGTCTGTACTTTCTATCTAGGCTTTGCTGCTTTGTCCACGTGGCCGGGCCTTAGTCTCTTCATATGTGAAACTAGTGGACTGATTGTTTGAGCTTCTCTTTCTTGACCGAAGCTCTGTGACCTCTAATACATGGTTTAACCTCTCTGAAATGGTTTTCTTGCACCTGGAGTTCGGAGACTGGACTCTAAGATTCTGGAACTCCATTTACTTCACACACACACCAAGAAATAAAGTAAAAGTGGTAAGCCAAGTGTTTGTATTTCATGCTACCTTTTTGTTAATTCTCTTTCTTTGGCTCCAGGCTTCCTTGTAATTGATATTCAGTTTAGAGGTAAAAATTAAAACTGTGAAAATGGCTGTGAGCTAGAATTTGTTTTTATTGTGACTTTTCAGTAAGAGTGTGAGAAATAATCTTGCAAACTGTGAGGAAGGGATGATGCATTTGTTGCATCTGGAGGAGGCCCAGTAAATTCGTTCTCCCCTACATAAATTTTGGGCTGAATTATGAAATAAGATGGCGGAATAAGGCAAACGGAATCCAAATAGACCATCTTTAGTCCTGGTAAAGCTGTATTGCATGGCCTGGCTTCTGTCTGTGGGTAAGTAGACTTCCTAATGCCGAGCTCCAGGACTTAAAGGCTTGTCTGCTCAGCAGCGTTGCAGGAGCAGAACAGAAGGTGAGCATCTCCCTCCCAGGAGAGGTAAGAGGAAATGACTGAGTCTGCAAGGCTCAGCTTCTCCTCCCCTCTTGCCAGTTACTCTGTCCCCCTTAGGATCCAGTGAGTGCGGGAGCAGGAGAGAGACAGGGTGTCACACCAGTGGAGTGCCCTCCCATGGAAGGAGACATCTGGCCAGAGTGGGGAAGAAGCGTTACCGCCAGCAGCGTTTGTGTAGGGACATGTGGCAATCAGTGTCTTCCAGGTGTCTTCCTTGGTAGCTTGGCAGATGACATGTTTCCATCCTATTTAAGCAGATCTGTATTTTCCTAGCACAATGATTTTAAGTTCCTAGGAAGCAAGGTGTTAAGGAGGCTGCCTACCCTAGAGTAACAGCTACCTTTTATTTGGCACTTTCTTTGTGCCAGCCATTGTGCTAGGAAGCATTTTGTACTTGCATATTCTCACTTAATCCTCACTCCAAAATAAGCAAATAGTTACCATTGTCATCCCCATTTTGTAGATGAGGAAACTGAGGCTTAGTGAGGTTAAGCAGATGCCTAGGGATCGCACAACTAGTGTAAATTAAGAAAGTCACGTCATTTTATTCCATTCTGACTCTCTATTACATGTTCCTTAAATCTGCCATCAAGTGACTCCCGGAAGGTAGCTGAAATAGCATAATGGTTAAGGAAAATCTTCAGCACCATGGCCAAGAAAAAGCCGTCAGAGGAGATGCTCTGAGTTCGTCAGTAGTATCAGCCTCATATGTGAGAAACCCGTGCTTTTTTGGTAGGCTGTGAGATACAGATATAGGTACAGATATATACACTGATGCCGGTTCCACTTACTGATGGTATTGCTACGTGCCAGGACCTGTGCTAAGTGTTTTACACATACTGGTCTCTTTGAAATGTTAGTATGATAGTATGTTTAAAGGGACTGCTAAGAGCTGCAGCCTGTCTTACAAGTGCCCCATTTATCTGCCCTTAAGCCTTCTAACCGTGCATATACAGGACCTCCTGGACTAAAACACCCTTTAATGTGATCCACTAAAAGACAGTCTGTTATCTTTGGGCTGGAAACATCCCTCACCCAGAGGATGTTCACTATCAGAGAGAGGGTGGTCTGGGAGGTGGTACAGGTTGCAAGTGTTTCTTCTTAAACAAGAATTCCAAATGTTTCTTTCTTTCCTCCTCCTTTTAGGGATGTCATATTCTATTTAGGTGTGTTAGATGAAGTTTAGTTCCGGTCTGGGTAGTGTTCAAGCTCCCTTTGAAAGGCACCTTCAGTGTCCAAGGCCAGGAGCTCAGCTCCAGGGATCCTGCAGTGTTTGTGGCCAGCTCCCTTAGGCAAGTCACTTCCATCTTTGCAGTGGGTGGTGGTCGTTTAGAATTTAACAAGGTGAATAAGCAAGAATATACTTGCACATGCATGTTGCAGGCTAAGTTTAGATCTCCTCATTTAGAAGTGCAATGAGTAGCAAATCCTTACAAGTCGCATTTAAATTACTGCTTTTTAAAAAATTTGCCCTTTTTATTGGAGTTATTTGTTTTATTGGCAAATAGAATTTTTTTTTTTTGAGGAAGATTAGCTCTGAGCTAACATCTGCCACCAGTATTCCTCGTTTTTGTTTTTTTTTTTTGCCAAGGAAGATTGTCCCTGAGCTAACATCCATGCCCATCTTCCTCCACTTTATACGTGGGACGTGTGCCACAGCATGGCTTGACAAGCAGTGCATAGGTCTGCACCCTGGATCCTACCTGGCAAACTCCCGGGCGCTGAAGTGGAACATGCGACCTTAACCGCTGCTCTACTGGGCTGGCCCCTGGAAAATAGAATTTTAATTATCTAACACGGCTTTTGATTGTTTGGCCTAATAACCTTGCTTTCTGTAATTATAGATAACTTGTATATTGCTTATTTTTTCCCTTTTTTAAATAATGGTTTAACAAATTAAAAAAATGCATATGCATTGAAAAAAGACTAGGAAGAGCTAGAGCACGGTGTCAGTAGAGATGGTCTCTAGGTGATAGAATTGGCCATTGTTATTTTAGTCTTATGTTTTCTGTACTTTCCAAGATTTCCATCTATATGGATATTTTTAAATTAATTTTACAAAATGTAGCCATTGGGAAAAATTTGAAAAACAGAGCAAAATATAGGGAAGAAAATCTAAAAATCACCCGGGTCCATCCATCACTCAGGTCACCACAGCTGGCATTCGGTGGATCGCCCTTGTCACTTGGAGTGTGAACAGCGACTGTGCTGCATTTCCCAGGCCTGTGATTTGCTCCCCTTGCCCAGATTTCTGACAGTCTGCCCTCCCCAGTGTTCTCATGGAGTGGCTATCTTGCCCGCAATGGGAGCCCCTGCTGAGTCTAACATATAAGCCCCCTCCGCTGTAGACCCAAACAGGGGGCAGCTCACCAAGGAAACACTGTCCCTCTTAAGGTTGGTCTTCAGTCCCAAACTTGTACAGCGTGTGTTCTGGTGGAGTGTAATCTGCACGCCATGTTGGCATCACGTGAAGCTTGTTTATTTATAATAATAAACATGTAGATAATAAATATGTAGGGAAACTGGGACAGTTTCTGCACTGAGCCCATTAAGAAAACTTTCTATGAGTGTGGGCAAAGTTTAAACATTATTTTCTCATTTCCTTTAACAGGCATAAAGCATCCCTGTTTAACACACCTGTGCAAGAAAGTTTTCAGAGGCTTTTTTTTTTCAACTGAGAATATGTGATTTGGTGATGGAATCTATAAATACAGTGACCCATTTTTAACTAGATTGGTGGTGTGCTTTTCAGCGAGACTTTGTGGTTTAGCTAATGAAATCTTTCGGAGATGGCCCTCTGAACCTTCTGTCTAGTTATATTGCTACTGCTGCTTTATGACTTAATTGCCTTTGTGGTTTAATTCACTTCATGACACATCCATCACGATGGAGTTTATACTCTTCACCCGTGTGTGTCCTCGTATTTACTTGATGACTCCTGGGGTCAAGGAGAGGTTGAGAGGTGGTTTTATGCTATTTAAAATAAGTGGTTGTTTTGTATGGGCTAATTTGTCTTGTTTAATTAAAACGGTCCTTTTAATTTTAATTAGTGCCTAGAAGCTCCTTCCTCCTCACAATTGTCTGTTCCATAATACTATCGGCTGAGCCTATAAGAAGTCATTTTTTTCATTTGTAGAGAATTAGAGTTTATAAAGTCCTTTCATATTTATTCTATTTAATCACTCCCACAGTCCCCTCCCAAAAACCCCAGTATGGCAAATATTATTATCCTCATTTTGCAGATGAGGACACTGAGGCAAAGGAATTATAGGAAGAGTGTACCAAATCGTATGGCTAATGGAGTGCAGAACTAGGACTTTCATTATAGTAACTGGACAGTTGGGGTATTACAGTTTAGAAGACAGCTTCTGTTTCTGTTGTCTGTTATCATTGGCATTGCCCTGGTGTTAACATCTTAAAAATATGTCTGAAGGCTCATGCTAAGTTCTGGATTTTGAGAGATTTTTAGCTAAACCTAGGAAGTTAGCTTGGTCACAATTTCCGTTTTTGTGGACATGGCCATGAGTTCCTGTGGCAGTACAGCTTGCGATTCGCTAATGTTAAAAGTCTGGTTTTGGAGGAACCAACATCTGAGCCGATCTCTGTTGGCATTGAGTCTTTCCATTTTCCCCTAGTCATGGATGAGGTATCAGGAATTTCCAAATGCATCCCAGTGTAAGTCTTCCCACCCGTACCACTCTCTATGTAGAGCCCTTGGTGGCTCCCCAGTGCTTGCATGGTGAGAGCCACACCCCTTGGCACCGCCAATAAGGCCCACTTGGCTAACTTCTCTCTCTCCCCCCTCACCTGACTGCTGCTCTCAACTCACGCCCAGCAGTTACACACACACCTGTGCGTCATCCCGTGATGTGTTTGTTTACGGCAGTGCAGCTATCTGCTTGTTCACGTAATTGGGTCTACTCACTGGGAGGAGGCAGTCCAAGGGTCATATCTCCTGAAGTCCCTTCTCGGACTCTGCTAGCTGTCACTCTGTCAGACGGGGCTGGGGTAGCTTCTCCTCTGTCATTTTATAGAAACTTGTACACCTCAGTCTGAGTATTTATCCTGTTGAAACAATTTGTTTACGTGTCTCTGCCCACAATTCCACCCCCAAGACTGAATTTCTTAAAAGTAGGCCCTGTGTTTTTTAAATAGTAGGCACTCCGAGAATGGATCATCCCAGTGCTTAGCACACTCACTCCTTGATGCGTGGCAGGTGCTTCAGTACCTGTTTGCTGAAGGATGAAGGAGTAAAAATCTAAGGCTTCTGTGGTCAGTCTTCAGCTCTTAATTATCTGCATGTAACTTACAACGGTGTGGGTTGTCTGTGGCAGATAGGGAGCCCACTGGCTCCTTTTCCTTTGCCTGTGATGGTTGTTGACTCTTTTCCCTCATTCTGCACATTCACTCCTTGTGAATGATGTGTACTGAGGGAATTTGAAATTATTATTTATGTCTGTCAAAACTGTACGTGTTGAAAAAACTAACTGTATTGCTCAGAAGACCACAAAAATGACTTCGGAATTATCTGTGTTTAGGATTGTCTTCCTCCCCTTCTTCCCTGATGCTAATGTTAGTAAATAAACTTGACTACGTAATATTGCTTTATCAAAAGATCTTACACTTACTGAGGGAAGTTTTGCTTAAGATCCCACGATAATTTTTAAAGAACATTTGTATTGTATTCCAAAGGATTGAAGTTCACTTCATCCCTTGGGTCTGTCTATATTCAGACTTCTCATTTTGATCATAACATGGGGTTGGTTATTTTTGAGTTTGAGTTTAGAGTTGAGAATCTATTTTTGTAATCCAATTGTAGAAAACAGTCTAGTATCTTATTTTGAATTGGGCAACTGTGAAAATCTTAGTTTGTAGATTATCTCTTTGTTTGGAGTAGAATTTTGCAGCTATGACTTGTAAAACTTATTAAGATGGATAGTTATGTGTGTCTAAAATATTCTGTAACAATTAAAGGGGCTTGTGCTAGTGTTACAAATTCAAGGATGTATTGCTAGGAGCAAATTGAGTTATGGATTTAAAATGTGAACATTTCCTAAATTAATTCTGTGTCAGGAAATGGAGATAACATTTGAGGGAGGAAACTGCTCACTGAAGCTGTGCAAATGTTATTCTCTCAAGTGTATTTTAATACTAACATTAAAAGATATGTATTTTATGTATTTGGAAAGGCAGCTTACTAAAGGAGTGAGCATTTTGGAGCCAGAAACACCTGGTTTCAAGTTCCAGCTTATCACCACTTAGTCCTTTGTGACTTTGGGCCAGCGTTTTTACTTCCCTGAGTCTTGACTTCCTCTTGGCAGATCAGAGCATAGGAACTGGGAGATAGGGATGCTTATCCTGTTCCTCCTACCTCACCAGGCTCTTAGAAGATCAGGTGAGAGGTAGAGGGAAACATCTAAATTGTTGAGCACTATATGTCTCTGTGTGTGTGTGTATATATATATATATATATATGGATGGATTTCCCATGGAGAGAGGGTTGCATATTGGGGGTTAGAGAGAAAAGGATAATGAGAAAAACCAGAGGCAGGTGACAGGTAAGATTTTTGCCAGTTTTCTCAGGACTTCGAGACCCCTTTGAACCACTGGACACAGGAGCAGACATCCCTGGTCTCCTTGGTGTGTGACTTAGAGCTAAATCTACTGGCACATTGCTGTCTCTTGTACATGCCATAAGTCAACAGCCCTTATTTTGAGACCCTCTTTATTTTTTGCCACAGCCTCAGATAAAAATTTATGACCTTCAGTTAATTAAATACTATTTCCTGAACACTCACTATGTTCATTTATTCAGGAAATACTCAGTTGAGCGCTTACTGTTGGATAGTAACTGTTTCAGGCGCTGGGGACTACAGTGGTGAAAAAACGTAGACAAAATCCCTGTCTTCTCAGAGAGTACATTTTAGGGGGAGGCAGACAAAGCAAACAAATGTAAAGATAAGTTCAGGTAGTGATAACTGCCATGAAGAAGACAAATAGGGTGACTTGGGAGAGCGAGGGTGGGAGGGCTTAGTAAGGATTGCCCAGAGATGCGTTTGAGGAAATTACCTTTGAGCTGCATCCTGAGGTGTGAGAAGGAGCCCCATGAGAAGAGCTGGCTGCACCAGAGCTCCAGACTGAGGGAGTGCCTGGTGCAGAGGCTCTGAACTGGGGTGGCTGGGAATAGTGAACTACATGGTTCTAGTTTTGTTTGGCTCTGTCGTCTCTGCCCTGAAAGATTTAAATTTTTAATTGGAGGAGAAAACACTATAGAGATCAAACATGGAGGTGGAGACTACAAATAAATGTTAGGTTACATGGGATGGTGCATTGTGAATGCTAACAGATTTATATGGTTCGTTGGAATTTACTTCAAGAGGATATCCTAAATATATGTATGAAATAGCTTTCCAGTTCCATTCCTTTCATCCTTACATCTGCTAATTTAATCTTGTGCAAACAGCTGGGTTTGTTCCTCCTTGTACCCTAAGGTTACTGGCCTCTATCCCTTGGTCTCTCGAGTAAAAAGTTTAAGAGGAGATGAAGGACCAGCTCTGCTCAGACCTTTGACCAATTGATCATGTGAACTCTCAGGGGCTTGGTGCTAATGACAATGGATAAGGTTGTTTCTTCTGAATTGATTTTGTGGCTTAAAAAAAAGGGACATTTATCAAAGGCTAAAGGGATTGTCAGTGTGGGGAGAGGGACATTAAAAAAGAAGCCATTACCCAAATAACTGGTTGAAGAGAGTCACTTATGATGTACATTTACAGTGACTTATATTAGTAGAAGTCAGCAAATCTCTGAGTGAATGACTTGTTAAATAATAATACTTAGAATAAAAGCTAACGCATAGTAAATGCTTGCTACTAAGGCTTTTCTGTACCTAATTCTTGTGAATCCTCCCAAGAACCTGTAAGGTTGGTATTGTTGTCGCTATTCTTCAGGTGAGAAACCGAAGGCTTAACTAGATTAACCTCCTTGCCAAAGGTCTCATAGTCAGTCGGTGGCTGGATGGAACTTGGACCCAAGTCTTTCTGACCCCAGAGTCCTCCTTAATCTTAAGAAGTCATGGCTTCCCTTGATGGTGTTGGGTCTATAAGCAAAGGACATTACAGGAATGTTGTCTGGGGAGAAGACAGATGAATATGAATAAGAAGACCTGTGTGAGTATAGGGAGCCCAAATAGCTAATATAGTGGCTTGGAATAGGTATAGAGGGGCTACTGGATGTGAAGTTCTTGGTGCTGATCCCTAGGATACCTCTCTTAGGGTAGCATGGGGGCCAGTGAAACAGCTGAGGGTGAAGTCCATTTGTGTGCTGGAGTTTTGGAGTTGCTTATGGCTCAAATCACTTGCTAATTTTGACTTGAGGCTAGTTTAACCTGTCTGGTCTTTAGTTTCCTCACTTCTAAAATGAGGATGATTGATTAGTCAATTATATGAATTAAGGAATGAATCCATCATTATCAGCTGAGTGCCTACAATGTGGCGGGGATTTTTTAAGCACTATGGATAGAGCAATGAAAATCAGACCTAGGTGCACTCGTTGAGCTTATTTTCTCATAGGTGCAGACAGTCAAGAAATAAGCAAATATACAGTTTGTGAGGTGGTAATAGGCGCTAGAAAGAAAAAGGGATGAGATAGAGAATGGTGGAGGTGCGGGAACATGAGGGCAGGCTTCATGAGCAGACTTGAAGGCTGGGACCACAGAGTTAGCTCTCGTAGATTGGCCAGGGGCAGTGCAAAGGTAATCAGGGAGGAGCATGCCTGGTATGTTCAAGAAATAAGGAGGTCCTGTGGCCGAGGCAGAAGTGGAAGGAGAGTTTGGAAGGGGGCCAGATCCTGTAGGGCCCTGTAGCTATTGTAAGGACTTTGGCTTTTACTCTGACTGAATAGGGAGCCTTTGGAGAGTTCTGAGTAGGACAGTTTTGAGTTGACTTAGGTTTAAAAAGGATCCTTCTGGCTACTCTGGAAATTAGACTGTGAGAGTACAGGGTAGAAGGAGGAAGCCGGGTTAGGAGACTATAGGAGTGAGTTTAGGTGAGGTTTCCATCCAGTTGATGATATGCCTCCTGCACTGGTTTGAAAACATATGCAAACATTTGAACAAGGTGGAGATAAAAATAAGATTGTCAGGTACAACTACTGGGTTGGGCAGGTGCTTACAAGACCGTTAGTTTTGTCAATCGAAGTTGCACCTTGTGCTGATTCAGGGAGGGTTGAGTTGTGAAGGTTGCTTTGGCCCTGCCCATCATTCCATGAGACTGCTAGACATTATTAGATTCATTGATTACGATTGTTTTTCTCTTTATTCTTCTAATATATTACTATTATCATTAGTATTAATATTAGCCTGAGAGCAGACTTAAAGAAGAGATTGTAGGGTGAAATGATTTTCCTTTTTTTAGGATGAGTGTGTCAGACTTTCAAACATGACTTTTCCTCTGGAAATTAGATGTTTGTTTTTACTTCAGCCTGGGACAGAGAAATAATAATGCAATGTGCTCTTCTCTGAACCCTGTACAAGGTTAATACATATTTGGTTCTATCATAAGACTTAAGAACCATTTTCTTAGCAAAAAGATGGACTGTATCCTAAATGAGTGGTACTCAGTGGGAATGAGGGTGATTTTGCTCCCCAGGGGACATTTAGCACTGTCTGGAGACATTTTTTTTTCTTGTCCATAAACGTTTTTATTTTAATTAATAGATTTTTTTTTTAAAGAGCAGTTTTAGGTTTACAGAAAAATTGAGCTGAAAGTACAAAGAGTTCCCATATATTCCCTCACACCCCCCACCCCAACTCCCCATTTCCTCCATTAAGAACATCTTGCGTTAGTGTGGTACATGTATTACAGTTAATGAGCCAACGTTAATATGTTATTATTAACCAAAGTCCATAGTTTACATTAGAGTTCGCTCTTTGTGTTGCACATTCTGTGGGTTTTGACAAATTTATGACATGTATCCATTGTGACTGTATTACATACAGTTTCACTTCCCTAAAAATTCCCTGTGCTCCATCAGTTCATCCCTGCCTCCCTGCTTCCTCGCAACCACTGATCTTTTGACTGTCGCCATAGTTTGGCCTTTTCCAGAATGTCATGTTATTGGGCTTGCACCGTGTATAACCTTTTCAGATTGGCTTCTTGCACTTAGCAATGTGTCTTTAAGGTTCCTCCGTGTCTTTTTTTCTGGCTTGATAGCTCATTTCTTTTTATCACTAAATAATATTCCATTGTCTGGATGCACCCTAGTTTGTTTATTTATTCACCTGATGAAAGACATCTTGGTTGCTTCTCTGGAGATGTTTTTGTCACCAACTTGGAAGAAGCCAAGGATGCTGCTAAACATGCAGCAATACACAGGACACCCTTACAACAAAGAATTGTCCAACTCTGAATGTCGGTATTGCTGAGGTTGAGAAGCCCTGTTCTAATTATATCCTAAAAGATATAGACAGAGTATGTTAATCATGCACTTTTGGTTTTGCTGTACTAGGGGATAGTTTGAGAACCCTAGCCTTACGGCAATCCCCAGGAGCCGGGTGTATTGTAAATTCCATTTTGTGAATGAAGCAACAGGCTAAGAGATGTTAGGAGCATGCCTCTGGTCGTTCTGCTGGTAAACGGCCGAAGCCAGGATCAGGTCTGCAGCTTCTGTCTTTAAGCCCAAGGATGACACTTGCACCCCACCGTAGTATTAGGTATCATTGGGGTCTTCCCTTCTGCGTTATTTATGGATTCTTTTTTTTTTTTTTTTTTAAGATTTTTTTTTATTTTTTCCTTTTTCTCCCCAAAGCCCCCCGGTACATAGTTGTGTATTCTTCGTTATGGGTTCTTCTAGTTGCGGCATGTGGGACGCTGCCTCAGCGTGGTCTGATGAGCAGTGCCATGTCTGCGCCCAGGATTCGAACTGATGAAACACTGGGCCGCCTGCAGCGGAGCGCGCGAACTTAACCACTCGGCCACGGGGCCAGCCCCTGGATTCTTTTGTTTTTGACCAAAATGATCTTCCTTTTTTTCCTTGGTGACTTAAATTTCTCGTAATCTTTTCAGTGCAATTCAGTGAAAGTTCTTTAAGTACGTAGTAGGTCACTCAGTGTTGGAGAAACAACAAAGGTGAAGAAGCTGTGGTCTCTGGCCTCAGGGAACTGTCAGTCTAGTTGTCTTCTGGTTCTTGTTTCTTCACAGTTCTCTGCCCTTTGAGGTGGAGGCCCCAGAAGATAAAGGTAGAGGGATGTATGTCCTTGGGTGACTCAGCTCTTGCTAGTCCCGGAACCAAAAACCTGTTTTCTCCAGGGAACCGTTTGCTTAATGAAACTATAGATACTCGCACACCCCCTGCACCCCAGTTGGCGTCTGTCTCCAGGGCTTGGCCGCCGTCTCTGGTCTTCTTCCTGTGGCCCTGAGTCTAGGGCTCCCGGCAGATGGCACCTGATCTGGATAAAGAAGTTGGTTGTTCTTTTCAGTGCCCGTTAGAGGCCTGCCCTCTCGATCTGTTCTTCCTGTTTGCTGTGAAGAACAGCTGGCAGTATTGGTTTAAAAGCCAGCATTTTTATTTGTTTGGGGTTTTTGCCTATTCATTTTTAGCATTTCTCTCTCATCTCTTCCAACATTGGAGATAGCTATTCATAGTGACACATATCGTGTGTCTGGGGAAAATGAGTCCCCCCTCCCCCAAAACACTGCACAAACACACAACCCACCCCACCCTCTCTGAAGTGTATTTTTTTAGCAACCCTGGCTGGTTTCTGTCATGTTTATTTAATCTTGAGAGAGTTTTCTTATGTAAGGTTGGTGCAATGCCTTTTTACTGGTTTTTCAAATCTTTGTGCAAACGAGTGAATGTGTCAGGCTGTGCATGAATGCACATGTTATACATGATGTTAGCCCACAGCCACGGCCAGATTATTTATTTTCATGCCTTTCTCTCCTTTTGGAATGTCAACTCCTGGAGCGCAGAGATTATTAGTAAGTATTTGTGTACTTACCAAGTAGCTGGCTCTGGGCTCTATAGGTGTTGGGGAAACCTCTGCCTTCGTGGAGGTCACGATCTTCTCTTTACATCTCTGACCTGTTCATTCTGCTTCTGCAAATTTTCTCCTGTTTGCATGCTTTGTTTAGAATTGCAAAAACAGAGAGCCACATGAGTGAAATCTGTGAATGGAACACAATAAACAATAGTGCATATGCATATCTATTGATATCAAAAGGTAGTCCTGATATGTGAAGTGGAAAACAGCAGGTTATAAGACAACACAGGATGGAAGTATCATCCCATTTTATGTACTTTTATAAGAAAAATCTGAGAAGATGTCCAAAAAGTTTAGCATTAGTTATCTGTGGATGCTTGAGTTTAAAGATGGTTAATTTTTTCATAATGAACATGTTATACAGATTTAATCAAATAAAGAAAGAAACAGAGCAAGAAAAAACACCATTGTCCCAGATGCTCCTGCCCTGGAGGGACTCATGTAAATAACAGTGACCGTTCAGTATAGCCATTGCTTTCTGTTTATTCAAAAACTACATATTGAGTGCCAGCTGTACGCTGGGCACCGTTCTAGGAGCTCAGGCTACAGCCGTGAACACAATAGACAAAAGTCCTTGCCTACTTAGGGCATCATTCTAGAACACAATTTATATTCATTTCTGTTGAATAATGGAAATGTGTATAAAATGCTACTAGATAACAGAGAAGGAGCAGAAATGTATGTGGATTAGAGTCATGCCGGAATTTCCATTGTTATGCAGAACACACTATTTTGTTTGTGAGTGGAATAAAGGAAGCCGCCGTGTTCGTATACTTATTAAAAGAATGAGGTCTTCTCCAACTAGGCGTTGGTACATGTCATTCCATAGTTACGAGGTAGAGGAAGGTAGCCTAATGAGTTATGCAAGCCACTTATCATTAGGATAGTCTGCGTGAAATGTAAGGTACTATTTCTTGTCATGTCCTGTGTTTATGCTCGTTCCCCATACACTCATCTGAACTAATGGGCTTTTTGGCATCATCTCCTTAAATGCATCAGAGGGAATGAATTTCTCCCCTCAGAAGCCCCATTACAGCTTTGTCAGGCAGGGTTTTGATTTAGCGATAGCTCTACATGCTTTCCAGACACAGGATGGCAAGGAGGGAGGGCCCCTGCCCCTCAGTAAGTGCAGACAGCCCCTTGTTAGAGATCAGTCATCTCTCTGACAGATGCTCTTCTGCTGAACCTGGACCAGACAGGAGCCAAAGGATTGGATGTTGTCTCTTCTTCCTGTCTTGGCCAAAGGGTTCAACCCAGTGGTGGGCTTTTATTTTAGGAATCCAATTGTTTAGAAAGGGGAGAAATAAAGCAGGAAGAGATGATTTCTTTTTAGAAATCATGGTGAGGCTTTCTTATAGAGCAGTCAAGTTTGAGTTCCTTCAACTTCATTACATGTTTCAGAAATTGAGAACTTGCCTACTAGTCTGAGAAATGATATGACCGTGGTTCTCCACCTCGTCTGCATGTTAGAATCATACTGGGATCCCAGGCCACACCCTAGACCAGTTGAATCAGAAACTCTAGGGGAGGGGTCTGGGTGGTAGGATATTAAATCTTCCAGGTGGTTCCAAGGTGCCACCAAAACTAAGAACTTCTGCAAAGTGGTTATTCCAGCTGCACAAGGCAGAGGTTGACCTTCTAAAAATTAGGAAATAGGGGTAATATAAAAATGTTATCCTTTCCTTAAAAGGAGAAACATGTGAGAGGGTGAGTTCATTTAGATGTCCTAACTTGGTTTGATTTTAAACCCCCCCAATTAATTAAGGCTGAAAGCCACATCTGTTGTTCGCCTGTCTAATGGCCTGGTCACTGAGAAATTCTGGAAACATGTCACCCTTTTGCATTGACTGCAGTGTTTGTGTGTGAATTTTTCTTTTTCTTCTTGTTTGGCCAGGAAACTGTATGTATTTTAGCTTGTTTGTTTTTCCTTCTCTGTTTTGGCTAAATTGTTTTTCAAGGAACTGGCTGACTCCTCGTTTAATTAACTCCCGTCTCCTGTGTATGTGGCTCATTTCACAATCCACCCTGTCCTTTAGTGGTTGTCTATTCTACCAACAGAGATTTGTATGAAATCTATTTATACTATTCGTTTCTCTGAAGCGCGTTATTTCTGATCTTGAAATGTAATGTTTTTAAGTGTTTTTAATAGGAATTTGTTCTCCTCCTCTGAACTGCCTTTGTTGTTCCTCCTGATTCTGAATTTATTTAACTCTACTCTGGAAAGTTCCTGCAGTGTCCATCTTCTGGATTACCATCTCTTTAAATCCTAAATCAGTTTGCATTTTTCCATAATGTTGAAATGCAAGACTTCCTCTGCCTTTCTATCTTGTCACAATTTATGGGGAGTGACAACAGTGTTTATTTAAATAGTATAGCAACCAAACCCAGATATAGTTGTTTTCTAGGAAACATCCTGTCTGGGTATGCATCCTGTAAAAAGAAGGGGAGGTTGTCATGCCAGATAGTGCTGGCACACAACGGAGGGGACAGTAGACATGATCTGCTAGTGTTGTCCAGTGACTCGAATTGCTGAGTTTATTTGTGGCCCACTTTTATGTCATCCATCTCCTATACGTACATGCAGCACTGAAACAACATCATTCTTGTTGCCGGACCTCCAAACCTTGGAAAGATAACTGACCATTTGCTCAGGATCCCTGGGCTCCACGGAGTGTAGTGTGGGGTGCATCTGCACACGGCACAGTTCACAGCTTGCCTGTAAACAGTTCACAGCCTCTGCATCCGCTCCTGTTCTCACCTAGCCCCTGGGCAGCTGTGCAGAGGCACAGATATAACCTATTGGGCACCCGGCCTACCCCCACCCCCCTTTTCAGCCTCTCCTTTTAATCTTCATTAGTCTGCTCTCTTTTCCCACCTTCTTAGGAGGCCATCCATTTTGTCAACAAAGAGTTTTGTTGGTTTCTAAGTTTATACTGTGTGCCAGGCACTCTGCTAGGTGCTGGGATGCAACTGAGTACAAGACACATGTGGTTTCTGCCTCCCTAACACCTGCAGTCTGGTGGGGCAGACAGACAAGTAGACAAGAATTTACAGTGAAATATGCTAAGTGCTGTGGTGGGGAGAGGGCAGGGGTGCTTAGAATCCAGGTCAGGGGACCAAACTAGTCTACTGGGTCAAAGGAGGGTTTCCAGAAGGAATGACACTTCAGCTTGGACCTGAAGGATAGAGATGGGAGAGAACTTACCATTCTTGGGAAACCGTGTTTGCTATAGCTAGAGCATGATGGGGAAAGAAGATGGCAGTGGGACTGGAAAGACAGCAGGGCTTTATCCTGGGAGCAGAAACTTTTAGGGTTTGTGGCAAGGAATTGGTACGCTCTGTTTTGCCTTTTAGAAAGCCCACTCTGCCTGCAATGTGGGGAATGGATTGGAGAGGGCAGGCATAAATGAAGGGTAGCAAAGATGAACCAGTGAGAGCTATTGGTGGCCTGGCCTAGGAGGAGGAACTGGGATGGAGAAGGCTGGAGAGAGAGAGACTCAAGCGATGTTTAACCCGTAACTGCCCGCTGGGGAAAAAAATGATGCTTGGCCCCTGAAAATGAGGGCTTATCCTGCTTGTCTGTTATCTTGGGTCTTTGTGTTCTCTAACATGTTGAAACGATGCACATTAGCTTCCTACTGATCAAGACATTGCCAAGGATGCCGCTACTTTTACAGGTTCTGTCATTCCCTTGGTTTCCAGATCCTTGAGCTAAAGCATTGGATTGGTTGGGCAATATCCATCCTCACCAACTAGCTCTTTGTCATTTAGTTTGAATCCTAGAGTCCAAGAATGTTAGAGCAGAATGATTCCTTAAAGTTCATCCCCTCCAACCCCCACATTTCAGCAGTGAGTACATGGTGGCCAAAGACGGAACTGCCTTCCTCAAACACCCACGGAGAAGTGGGACTGGAACCAGATGTTTCAGCTCCCAGTTAGGTGATGCTGCGGGCCAAACAGCTGCTTCTCTGGCCAGTTTAACTACAAGCATGTGTTGCTTCGCCCAATTCCCTTCTCCCACTCTTCTCAGCTGCAGTAGGCTGATCTGAAATGTGTGGCAGGTAAATGAATCCAGTCTGGCCTTGGGTGTGCTGTTCTTTAAGGCCAGGATTCTCCAGAAGGAATGATGTATTATCTCCCCGCTTTGCCCTTCCTTTCTTTTTTCACTCCTTATTTTCTTCAACTCTGACGGCAGTGAACTCGATCCTGAATTCCCCTTCCTGAAGCCCCTGGGTGAGTGGCAGGGGGCAGTAGGACGCTGGGCTTCTTTATGGCTTTATGGTGGTGAGGGGTGGTTCTGCTGCAGATTTAATTTCTGTAGATTACAGCCTGGCAGCTAGGCGCCTGGGCATAGGACTCAGCCTGGGTTTGAATCCCAGCTCTGCCACTTGTCCATTGGGCAAGGAACAGTCATACTTAACTAATTAGACTGCAGATTTAGAAAGCTATATATTAGGAAATCCAGTACAGTGCTTGGCACACAGTTGATGCTCAATAAATGGTAGATATGTTTACACCATGTTATTGCTCTCTGTCCGTTTACTGTGGTTTCCCAAACCACGGATTTGATCACCACACGCCTGTCCACCACAGTTGCCCTCGTGTCGATTCCTTGGTGAGATGTCAGAAGTGTGGGGTCTTTGTTTCCACCCTTCTGAGTGATAGATGTCCACTCTTGTCTCACCCACCCTCCGTGAACCCCATCACTTAACCTTGAGAGCTACCAGACTGTGGAAGCTCCATCAGACCTTGGGCAGGGAGGGGGTTCAGCCTCAGTTACAGGTGCCTGAAGCAGAGGAACAGATAGAACATCTGTGGGAAGAAGTTTTCCTTGCTTTGAGAGCTTGCTAATTTTTTTTTTTTTAACTTTTTGTGTAGTCACCCTTATGCTCTGAAGAGACACAGGAACATTTACAAAGAAAGGGTAGGGAAAAAAAACAAGAAATGAATTTGGTGGTACAGAACCACAAATCCTTCCTGGATGCAGGATCCAAGAATGGCAGGAGGTTAATATTTGAGAACCAAGAAGTGTCATGAGTGATCAGCCTCTAGCTTCTGCTCGGCAGGGTGACGCCATGGGTTTAACAAAGGAAGAAGAAAGTGAAGGGGGAGATAGTTTAAAAATGCGGGGGATCCTGCCTTCCATTCTCCCACAGAGCTTTGCCTCAGAGTGAGCATGACTTGGCTGTTGAGCGAGGTTTTCGCAGAGCTAAGGGTGACTCTCATGAACAAAGACACCTGTTTTTCCTGCAGAGAAGCATCCGGATGCAAGCGTCAACTCTATCTGGTATTCAACCAGATAAATCTCCACTTAGTGAGAAGTGCCATCTTCACGAGTAGGGGGCGTCTTGTCCTTTGAGAAGTCAGTGCCCTGAACAAGACTGCACAGAGTAAAAGAAGGCTAGGTTTTGACAAGTCTGAGGTTCTTCTGAGAGGAGATGATCTGGAGGGCTTAAAGGCTGACCAGCTCCCAGGAAACTCCACTGGGCTGGGGTTTCAGAGGTGAGCAACCTGGCGCTTTGGCTCTTTATAGGAGAATCTAGCAGTCCCTTTGATTGGTGGTATTTTGGGAAGTAAAAGGAAGTGCTTTGAGAGGCAAAGATGGGACCGTAAAAGAAAAACAAAATTCTATTTAATATAGACAGCTCCTAAACTTAATATATTTAACTTTGAAATGTAGCACAGTCAGGACTTAGTCCAAAAATATTCCTGAAATCTCTGTGAAACCCAGGTAAGGACTGATTAAAACAAATCTTCTTGTGCCACGGCTGCATGATATTTTTAGGAACCTTTCTGAAACCAGTGGCAGCACAAATTCTAGCTCAGCATCAAGCCCACCTACTGCACAGCAGCCAGTTTGCAGCTTATTAGGAAAGACTTTCTGCCCCACGGGGGCAGGCCTTCCAGGGACCGGTCACGTGTAATTAACAGCTGCACTGACTGTGTGTTTACTTTTTGCCAGATGTTTTGTATACATTATCTCATTTAAACCTCACAGTAGCTATAGGACAGATACTGTTATTCCTGTTTCACAGCTGAGGAAAGTGAGGCAAGGGATTTTTATGTAGTTTGCCCAGGGTCACATCGCCAGTAAGTGCCCAAACTTAGAGAACTCAGCTCTCTGATTTAGGAACCACTGCTCTTTCCAAAGTGGTTCCTGGGTAATCATTGTGGTATAGTCTTTCCAGAAAAATGAGTTACCTTCAGGCCTTTAAACCCATCTGGGGAAAAGCTTAGGACATTTTTACTATTCCCCTATCTGTTATATGCTAGGCCCTGTCCACATTCCTGTAAGTTGGCTTTGATCATCTTTTTGACTTGCAGATATGTTAATTTTAAAAAGAAGGCATCTCATCCTCTTTTTAATGGCTTCCGTTCTCTCCCAAGTTAAACCAAAGAGTCGCTTGTAATTGCCTCAGTAATTGGACTGTGACTTCAGATGGCTGCTGGAGTTGGCCTTTTGCTGACTTTGTGTTCAAGAAATTCTCTGTTCATTAGCCAAGTGAAGGGCTTGACTCGTGACACTCTTCCCATGCAGAGGCAAAACAGTGGCCCTGATAAGGGGGCAGAGAGCTTCGATTTACGGGAAGTCCACTGTGCACTGGACGCTTTGAAGACTTTAAAAACATGGTCTCGTGTCATCTTTCCAGCAGCCTTGTGAAGGTGCTGTTGCTGTCTTCATGGTACAGGCACAGAAAGAGTTAAAGGCACCACATAGCTGATGAGTGGTGGATTTGGGATTCAAACCCACTTCTGTCCAGCTCCAGTCATTTCTCTCTGTGTGTGATGAATGGCCTGGCTGGCTTAAGAAGGTAGGGCTTCTTGGAATGCAGAGGAGATGACTGAGGCACTAGAGGGAAACAGTGGTACCTCTCTTGGCTCATATCTTGACTTTCTTTCAGGACCCATCACCTAATGCTTCATATTAGTATTGTGAAAATCTTAGGAGTAAGTAGAGAAGGGGTTCTAAGTCACAGAACTCTTATAATGGGCAAAAGGCAGTTTGTTTTGGTTATTGGATGGAAAAACCCTCTGGTTGACTAAGAGAGAAAACTTACAGTAGCAGCCAGCATTTCTTTTACATTGGTGTGTCCCGTTTCCTCACCTACCTTGTGTGGATGTTAACACCCACTTCGTATGGTTATGGTGAGAATTGAGAAAGGAGACAGTGATGTAAAGTACTGCCGAGTGTCCTGCACTCACGTAGGTGCCCCTGTTGCTTTAGTGAGCTGGGCGTAGCCTTGTCTTACTCGTCATTGCTTCCTCGGCACCTAGGCTGCTGCAAGGCTTGTACATGGTGCACGTTCAGTAAATGTTGGTGATTGTTGATTTCTTTTCCCCCTTCACTTACTGTACAGGTATTTGAGCCCCTAGCTTTGTGCCAGACAAGGAGGACGTGGGGCATTCATAACACCAGAGGCATTTATAAGTCTCGTGAGATATATGATCATTTACCAAACTAATCCAAGGAAAGTGACCCACTGGTGAGCGGTGGTCAGGTGGCGTCCTTTGTGGTTATGGAGTGCAAAGCTGATGTTTGAATCCCTCCCCAGCTCTGTGGCTGATTGTGCTGGGGATGGGGGAGTCCTTACTACTTCTGGCATTGCTATCAGAATTGGACCTTCTGCTGTCATTCTAAGGTGGGTTGGACCTGAAAATGTCTTGTGAGCACTCTTTGACTGAAGGATGATTTAATGTGTCATGACACCTTTTGGCTTGAGGAAATGATGGCTTGATGGGGAATAGGGGATGGATGTTGGAAGTTAGGAAAGAGCCAGAAATTAAAGTGCTGCCTCAGTTGAGTGACTGAATCCACTCTTACCTGGTGAGGCAGCCACTCACTGACTTGAAAGGGTCTTAGTGGAGCCCTCAGTTTCTTGCTACTCGCCGTAGGGTCTGGGGACCAGCAGCATCAGCATCACCTGGGAGCTTCTTAGAAATGCAGAATCTGAGGCTCTGCTCTAGAACCTACTGAATCGGAATCTTTATTTAGTAAGATTCCCGGGTGTTTGTGTGCAGTGTGGGAAGCAAACTTTGGAAAAGAAAGGGCAGTTCTGTAGATGTTGAGCCTAGGAATGAGAATGTTGTTCTGGAGTCATTGAGTGTCAGTTGTTGAGCAATCGCAACCAATTAGGACTTATTTCTCACTTTTTAAAACTTACCAAATATTTTGAGCAGCAGAATTCCAGACTGAGCTGCTAACTTCATAGAGGTGCATGATTGCCTATGAAAACAGTAGTACAATAGGGTTAAAAACCATTTTACGTGCATCCTCTCTGATCCCACAGTCTTGTGAGATAGTGTCAACTCTAGTTTATAGATAATAAAACTGAAAGCACAGAGAGGTTATGTGAAATACCCAGAGTCACACAGTAAAATCAGTTAGCAGTATTTGAACTGAGGCCTTAAAACTCCTAGGTTCAGATCCTGCTTTTTTTTTTTCATCATCTGATGTTTCCACATTGAGATATCAAAAATCCCCATCAGTGCCCTTGCTTTTGCGTAGGTGCACTTGTGCACAGAGGGGGCGTGAGACAGTTGTAGGTGGAGAAGAATCTGGACCAGGAATGGAATTCTGCAGTAATCGACTTTTGGAAAGTTTCATGGCTGTTTCAGATTTAGAGCCTGGAACAGCAAGCCACTTCCCTCCTACTTCTTGGCTCACATTCACCTCCAGCCCTTCTGTAAAGCCCAGCTCAGAGGGCCCCTGCTCTGTAAACCTTCCCTCTGATGGGGGACAGATAGTGGGTTGCTCCATCAGTGTTTTATTCATGCATATATTACAGATCTGATTACTATATCTTAACTACCTGTCTTAAGACCTTCCTATCCAGACAGCCTGTAAGTTCCCTGGGGATGTCAAAAGAAGCCTGTTCACCAGTGTAGCCCCAGACCCGGGCTTATTTTGGCCCTCCATGCGTGTTAAATGTATGAGTGCATGCATATATCATCCAGACTCTGTTTTCGCTCTTTTTCCCCTACTCTCCCCCCATTGTCGCCTTTTATGGGTTTTTATAGCGTTCAGAGTGGGGGCAGGAAGTGTAAGGGTGGGAGATAAAACTCAGATTTTTAGTTTGGCTCCTGCAGCAGCTTTTGGGAAAGTATTTGAGGAAGGGGAGTCTCGCTTGGGCTTGAGGATGATCTGGTCCATTTCCCTGGATAAATAAGCATTGACTGTGGCTGCAGTTTATGTGGAGTGCTTGCACATTATGTGTCCTCCGTGTCCCCTTGTAAGCAGTGGAATGTAGCAAGTGACACTCTAGGAAGCCCAGACTTGTCAGGCTTTTCCACCGTTTGGAGAACTTTACTTATGGTGGCTTAGGATCTAGTGAATTCATTCTTGTCTGGAAGTATAAGTGGGAGTGAATCTTACCTCCTGCTAAGGAAATGGGGGCTTTGGCTGCTTTTTCAGGTGTGAATGGGACATATTCATTTATTCACTCCACTAATTCACACTGCTCATTTATTTACTCCTTTGCTTTCCCTCATTTTTCAGACTTACCTACCCCTACTTCTGCCTCCTCCCCGCTTCATCTTGGTTCTCACTAGGACCCTGTGGGAGATAGGAATATAGCAAGTATTTTTGCTGGGTGGGAGTTGCCATCTTACACCTTCCATTTTTCTTTCCCAACGACATCAGGGAGAAGCGACAGGAGATGACTTTCTGCAGACCTTTTCCCTTAATGAGGACAGTAGGTCCTAGAGTAGGGATGTGTGGAGCCAGAGATGAGGGGTCAGATGAATAAGAAACTCTTTGGCTTGGGTCTTATATAATTATTTCCCCTGGAATTAATCCACTTGGAATATATACTCTAGCAATTGTCTGTTTCTGGCTCCAGCATTTTTCTTTGGGTGTCAATCCTGGTTTCATCTCTTGAGTTTTTTCAGCAGGAGAATTTGACATTCACATTCTAAGAATGTTCTGTAATGTTTCCATTTACATACCAGTTTCCTTCGTTTTTGGCTGGAGGGGTATGTGAATATATACAAGAATCTGAGGTTCATTTTTAGCTGCAGCAGAGGCAAGCCCCAGGGGAAAAGTCAAGATAACTGGATTCTTGAAATGGTAACTTGGCAACTCATCTTTTCTGTTTCTTAGCCTGCAAAACGATCTTTGGTTTTAGAAGATAAGTAGCTCCTACTTGTGAAGGTCTTCGGTGGCATGATGCATTGAATGCATCAAGGGGCCTTGTGATCCTTACTCCATTTAACCCAAGGCACATGCCATCGGCTTGAAAGCATATCAGAGCAAGGGGGGAGAGTATATGTGATAGGTTACTAAAGTTGGTCATGCCTTTCTGGCCCAGGGAAAGGAGGGTGAAGTAAAGTCCTGTGTGTTAAAATGCAGGTTTTGTGGTGGTTCAAAGCACCTGTAAGGAAATAGTCCCAAGGTAACAATCAGCCAGGGGTTTGGGATTGGTGGAAGGAGTTTGACATTTTCAAAGGTCTCATAAAGGAGCCTGCTGCCTGGGAGGAATGACCGCCGTTGGAATGAGGGATAGCTGGAAGGACTTCAGGGGTTCTTTATGAAGTTAGGCACACATCCCCGTGTGGACTCGGCTAGGCCAGGCATCATATAGCCCTGGCTCATATGCTCCTGTTTCCAAAAAGGCTTCTCCAGTGTGCCATGAGAGCTTATAGTTAAAACTTGGGAAGAAAGGGGGGTCCCGGATCTCTAGGTGAAGGTGTTACTGCATATTTATTGAATTAATATGCAGACAAGACTTCGGAATGCCCTGTTCCCCCTTGATCTTAGAGAGACTGTAAGAGCTGGCTGAGCTCTGTAAATGCGGGACTGCAGGTCGGACACTGCAGCTCCACATAAAACGTTTCCTGAGAAGCATTAGCAGGGAGATCATACCTGTCACAGGGGCTCTGTGTTTCCTCATAAGTATCCTTTTTCTTAACTTTTCCTATAGCAGCTATTGCAAAAGCATGGAATTATTCCATGGAGTAAGTTCTGGGCAACTAAATTGAGGAATGATGCCCTTGAAGTCACAAACTAGAACCAAAAAGGTTAGAAATCCATGAAAAGTCCCAGCTTTATCAGGAAAAAGCCACAGATGAAAGTCTCACGGAGTTTCCTGCTTGGTTGAGGAGATAAGCCTCCCACGCTTGGTGGATTAGCAGGAGAGCCACTGGAGGCTGACTGAGCCATCCGTGTGGCTGGGGCTCAGCACAGGGAGCAGAGGTCCGTGGAGTGTTGTTGGAGGAGAACTGGAGCAGGGCTTGAAAGCTGCACTTCGGGGTGCCTCTCTCCTGCTTGATGGTTGATTGACTATGTTTAGAGCATTCCGGGGAGAGGGGCCTGGACGGGAGGAAGGTTATTGCAGGGACCAATGGGGCAACAGAGTGCATGTTTGAAGTTTGAGGGAAACGTCAGATCAATTTATCAAAACTTTCCTGCGTCCCTCCTGTATGCTGGCCTGAGTGCAAAGGGCTAGGGGTACAAAGTTAACAAGTCCCAGACATGGCCCTGTAGGAGTTTACTCTATTAAAGGACACAAATAGCTAATAATGCTTTGTAAACTATGACATGATTATGGCCCCTGACATATTCTAGCTCTGGTTCTTGCACACCAACCTTGTGAGGAAGGCCTTCTTCCTAGTTTGAAGAAGGGAAACTCAAGTACAGAGGATTTGGGGGATTTTCCCACAATGCTGCGCTTTACTCCCTGACTCAGAGTTTATATCCCCATTACTGCATGGAACTGTTTTTCCCTTGGGCTGGGAAAAATTAGCCTAACTAGGCCTCCCCCCAAATCAGTTTAACTCCCTTCTCAAAGATGGGTAGATGGATGGATAGATAGATGGAGGGATGGAGGATGGATGGATGGATGGGGAGGGAGGGATGGATGGATGGATGGATGGATGGATAGGTAGATTGATATATTGATTGATAGATATGGATGGATGAATAATAGGATAAGACATTCAGCAGTATTCTTCAGAGGAAGGTGTGACTGAAGATCACCCTCTATGTTGGCACTTGTTCCATTTGTTCAAGGTCTTCCTAATCTAAAGTGACCTCCCCTACCCTTTCTTATCTGTTATTATTCCCCAGCATCCTTCATGTGGTCCTTCCATCCCTCTAGTTCACCTAACCAGTGCCTGTCTAGGTACTGTGCCTTCAGCAGGGAATACACAAAAATGTGTGAGGCTCAGTTCCTGACCTCTTGGTGCTTATGCATTCCAACATTGTTCAATTAGAATCAAATAATTCTACTTACCAGCCTCCGAGTTCCCTGTCATGACACACTCACCTCTGTTTCTCCGTTTTGTTCCTTGGGGCCTCATTACCAGGAAGGCACTCCCTCCTCTTCTCTGATCAGCTCCCTTCAAGGGCTCCCTCCAGGCTGGCCTTCATCCCTCAAATTGTACTCCATCCTTATTTACCTCCTTCAGCCCTCCTTTCATCTGTAGCACAGTCCCTTTGGCATGAAGGTCTGTGCTCTCTTGAGCTGTTTCCTCACAGTGTTAGTATATCTTACCTTGTTAATAAACTGGTGCCTGGGCTAATGTTCCCTGAGAGCACGGACTTGTGCTTCCGTATCGTTTCATAACGATGAGCACAGAGCCAGTAAGGGTGTTTGCTCATTCGTGCATTCCTTTGGACGGTCGAATACTTTGTTTAGCTCAGTAGATGTGTTGGATGCTCTGAATCTTGATCATCCACTTCAGTCCAAGTGTGAAAGAGAGCTTGAGGGTGATGGCAGTGAACCCATACTGAGCATTTGCTGGGTGTCAGGCACTGTTCTTACTGCTTTACTTTCTGTAACTCGTTTAAATCCTTGTAGCAACCCTCAGTTTACAGAGGAGAAAACCGAAGCCCGCGGTATTAAGTATCTTGCTCAAGCAGGATTAAAACCTCAGGGATTCTGGCCTCCAGACACCATCACATGAGAGATTCTTCTACCTGCTGTGACTCTCAATTTTCTAAATGGTGTTTTTCTAGATATCAAAGTAAGCGATAGGTTTAAACTGTGAACAGAAATAGAATCTCATGCACAAGGTGAGATGAACATCAGTAAAATGAATGCCAGCCTTGTTTTTAGTTAATTGAGAATAACTTTGTCAGTTTGTTTTGTGGCACCTTTTTATTACGGCCCCATTTTCACCAAAGCTCATCGTTAGTGTCGTATAAGTAGTAGTGCACTGTACCTCGGGTGGTCTTGGTTTCCAAAACTTGCGCTGTCCTTTGATGCTCTGAGACCTAGAGCAAATTACTGTGCTTCTCTGAGCCTTGTTTTCCTCATCTGGAAAGAGAGTAATTCTACCTGGGAAATTTCCTGTGAGGAGTGAGAGAGATCACACACGTTATCTTCCAGTTCCACACCTGGCACACAGTGGGTGCTCAGTAACCAATGGCTAAAAAGAAGAGATATTTCAGGAACCTGCCGTTAGCAGCCAGGGATTTCCTCGTTTAGGATAGGTCCTGAATTATTTGTTATATCTGTGCTACTAAGGCCTTGGCTACCTATTTTGTTTTTGTTTCTTTTCAATCGATATTTGGAGCATTGTTGGTACTCAGCAGGGAGAGAACATCATAAAGTTAGAGCAGAAACCAGAGGCAGCACGCCTTCCCCTGTGGTGTGCATAAACAAATATTTCATGTTTTTAAAGACAGTCTGGCTATTACCTATGGAAGATAAAAACTGATATCAGCTTTATTCCAACTAAATTTGAATGCCAGATTGACACTGAATGTGGCTGCTTTCCCAGAGCTTTCAGAAAGACAAAACCAACCTGTTGTGTTTGTTTAATTTTCCGAAGATGTCAGGGTTACAATTGGCTGGGTATTTTAGCTGCTACACATATGATGACTCTCTTCACTTCAGTAATAAAAACAAATTTTTTTAAAAAGATGGCTTTTGAATGGATAAATATGATAATAATTACATTTTTCCTTGATTTTATTTAGACCACCAGAAATGACTCTAATGATAACATCATTTTGTTTTGGCCAATGTGCATAAAGTTCTCTTCATTCATGAGATTCCATGTTCGCTAGTGCTCACAGGCTGGCACCGAGTCAGTTGTTTTTTTAACTTAATGGTTTGAAACTCCTTGAGTATTCTATTTTTATTTGCACATGTTTCTGGATGTTCTGTAAGGATGATGGACTGTTTAAAGTCATTACTGGTATGTCCTAGTATCTCTTTTGCTAATCTTCCCTCCATGCTTCCTGTGGAAAGATGAGTGTGGGTTGCCAAGCCTTCCTTTTGTTTTTGGTCTAGTGTTTCCTGAAGTAATTCACTCTAAATTTTGTAGTCAAGGAAGACTCAAATGTTAAGGAAGCACTAGGACCATCGTTTTTAGAGACTGGTTTTTACTTTTCTAGGTCTTGACTAGAGTGTGGCTTAGGGAGCTTTTCCAGTTCTCTTTCACAGGCTTTAGGACCAGTCTTTGTGGGTAGCCACCCACTTATGATGAGTGGGTAAAGGGAGTGGGAAGGAATGATCAGTTTCATTACCTCCTAAGGAGATCACACTTTATTGGGGGGAAGGGATATCGGGAAGGATGTTTTCTTCTTCTTTGCAAAGCTGTCATGCTCTGTCAGTGGTTGCTGAGATACTTATAAGTGTGTTCCTAATTACCCCTCCCTCCCGGTGGCTGCATGTTAGTCTCAGTCTATATCTGCATCTCAGTCTAGGTATGGTCACCGTGCTTCACTGTTGCTGGTTCCCTAACATACCCAAAGGAAGCCATTGGTCTTATTGAGTGGTGACGTTTGTCTGCATGCATCCAGCTCATCCCCTTCCTGTTTATTCTCAGCCCAGCTTCTGTAGTGCTTGCTTTTCATGAACACGGCGCCTTACCCTGCCTGAAATCTTTCTTGAGCTCCCCACCACCTTTAGGGAAAAGTTTAGCTATCACAGTTGGCTCATGTTTTTGCCTTTCTGGCCCTCACTTGAACCTCACACCCTGTGGGCTGAATTAGACTATAATCACTTAAATCCGATTATATATACAGTTTATGGGGTCTGGCTGTTTTTAGGATACTTGTTTGCCCACTTTTCGTTTTTCTACTCTCATTGCTCCACTATTTTGAGATCTCGGATTATGATTACTAAATTTCTGAGTCTTATGTATAGAATTTTTTTTTTAGAGGCACTCTTTAGGCTCCCCAAAACTTTCAAGAAACACTGCTATTCAATTGGCCACCTCAGTCCCTTTCCAGGGATGGGTCCTGTTCATGAGAACCTCTGTCCTGCTTGTCACTGTGCTGGGAGTTTAGGGATGACGAGATGGTGCTGAGCCTTACAGAGCTGTCCCCATCACATGCTCAGTCTGCCACAAGGTTGTTGTCGATAGAGTCAGAGAGAAAGCCACTCGTGAGGTGTCCAGACTAGTTCCTCATGGTTTCTGCTGATTTCCTGTGTCGGATGAATTTCTGCCTGTCCTGAAGCTCTTCATACTGATATGCTCAGGAGAACTTTGCCTTCCATCCAAACATGGGTTTCTCTTGAGACGTGGCACCATTTTGTTAGGCCTTTCGTCTTTGTGGGAGTTTATCTTGCAGCTGCTGACAGTGGTTCTACTTTGTCCGTCAAAGCAGATCTGAATTCCTCTGCCTAGTTTTAAGGGCCCCTACTCTCTGACTCTTCCTCTTCTATCTAGTCTCACCTACGACTTTCTGTTCTTACGAGGCTCGTCTCCTCTCTCAGCTCCCAAACACTATTCCCACACATTCTTGCGTTGGCCATTCTACTCTTATCCAGCCGTCGGCATCCTGCCATCTTTTAAAGCTAATCCCAGATTGCATGTTCTCTGCAAAGCGGTCCCTGCTGCTCTAGCCTGCATGGCTACAGTTGTCTTCTCTCCTACAGGAGTTACTGCAGAGCTCACAAACTAGTGGCCCCCTTACGGCATCCAGTCCACAGATGATTTGTGTGTTCCACCAAATTTGACCTAGTTGCTGTCATTTAAATTTCAGGAAACTTCACAGAAGTATTGGATTTCTGGCTTGTTTTGATAAAGCAGACAATCTGATAACACTGAACTCTCTTTCCTGAGTGGCAAAAGCCAGCTAACGCCAATTAATTAGTGGCTGCTTTTCTTAAAGGGCAACTTTTGTTGTCATTTTGCCACAGTCATATCCTCTCCATAGTGTAACAGTCCAAGCTCGCTTCTGTTATTAATTTATCTTCCTGGCTCCAGTAGCCATTTGCATTTGTAATCCCTTGGTTTCTAGTCTATGTCGTCCTCTATCCCTACCCTCTGTCTCTTTTCAAATTGTTATTTCTGTGATTTTCATGAGAATAGGGACGGCAGCCTTTTGCATATATACATATATAGTTTCCTCAAGAGTATCCATACTCTGATGGGTAACTCTTCTACCAAATCAGTAATTGGTTTTGGTATTTTAGCTTGAATGCCATGGTGGCCATTTTAGCTTGAATGATGTACACATGACAGAAGATTTTTTTTCCTTCATCTGCCCTACTTGGCTTTAGCAGCATTTGAAAGCCTTAGTACACTAGTACGTTCATGAACAAATCCTGTGTAACGCATCTCAGCATCTCCGGGGCTGAGCACAGAGCCGTGGAGGGTGAGCCCCAACTGGAAGGAGCGTGATGGGGCAAGAGAGAAAGAGAGGGAGACTTCTTTTTTAGTCTTTAGGCCTCAGTTCCAGGATCAGCGTCTCCAGGAAGTTCTCTGGTCCAATTTAGATGTGTTTCAGTTGCCTCGCCATAGCATTTATTGAGTACTTCCTTTTGCATACTTTATTTAATCTTTGCAACAGTCTTGGGTGGTAGCAGCTCTTACCCTATTCTACAGATGTGGACACTGAAGCAAGAAGTTAGGTGATGAGTTCCCTAATAAGTCGTTTGAACCTAAATTTGTCTTGATTCCAGCATCTGAGGCCTTACCCTCCTAAAGCATATCCCTCTGTACTGGTGTGATTCACGCCATGCTTTTTCCTTCCTGTCTATGAACGTCTGGAGGTTAAGGAATGTGTCTACTTATTTGTGTATTCTCAGCGCCTAAAACAAGACAGGCGCTCAGGAAATGTTTAATACAGGAGGTATGTGTGAATGTGTTTCGTTTTCCCCCCAGCTTATTTGTAGATCTTTTCTGCTTCTCTCTAGTTAAATTCTCTTGTGGTCCTGTATTTGAGAGTAGGCTTTTTTTCTCTTCAGACAATCATTTGTGTTATAGAAAGGGGAACGGTACTTAAAATATTTAGCCTTTCAATTTGCCAAAAGCGGATCTTACTAAGTGTTCATAATTATATTCCCAAGTCAGGATTGATAATGAATATCCATGCGGAGGGCGGACGCCACCAGTTTTATTGCAGTTGGTATACCTTAAGCAGTTTCACATGAAATCTTTCAAATGTTTGGATTCAATTGTTTTTGCAAATAGACTGATAATAATTAAGCCATTTTTCAAAAAGGAAAGATTAACAGACAAATACAAATGAAATTTATAGTTTTGTCTATGGCGTCTAAAAATATGGAGTCGCAGTATCATTTTGTTTGTTTTCCCTTTTGTTCTATTTGGTAACATAAGTAGAAAAATAATTATTTGCCAGATAGATTATTGAACCCCTGGAACACTGTATAATTGCAGGATCGGATCTTAGGTCTTTCTACTTTGACAGTGTGATCAATCAAATTGGATTATAATTAACCAATTGCAAAATGTGGAACGTAAGATGCAAAGTCTCTTAGAAGAAGATGAGCTGTAATCGTGAATCTTGATTCCTGGGGTTCCCCACATATCATCGTATAGATGTGTCTCAGAACAGAATGAATTAAGTTGCATTTTTTTTAAAAACACTATTTTTTAAACTTCTGGTAAATCTTCCAGTCTGAAAAACTGAACCAGTACATTAGTTGTACATTCACAGTCCGCACACTTTGAGATAGAAGTCCCTGTTCTCAGAAAGGTCTGGCATAATTTAAAAATCAAGAACCAAACAAGGTCCCCCCCACCCAATAGTAAATTTTCAAATTCAGTTAATAAGCATACATCAATCTTTCTATGGAAAAAAATCCAGAAACAATGATGGCGTAGACCATAGAGAGATTTATAAAAACTTAAAAGCAGGGAGAAAAGCCATAAATGGTAGGGAAACGTTGTTTTTGTTGATCTGTAGATCTCTAATACTAGTAGCTACCTTTTATTGAGTGGTAGGATTATTTATTCCTGCCAACAACCGTTTCAGGTACATGTCATTCCCAGTTTTACAAACGAGGTAATTGAGTCCGCCGAGATGTAATAACCTACTCCGCGTCTTATAGCCCCAGATTGTCTGACCCAAAACCTCTGTCCTCTTCTGCTGTCCAACGCTGCCTCCAGATATGACGCATTTTCTGTGTGCATATACATGCATACATAGTCTAAACCTGTTTGTTGCCTGGAAAAATAACATGTTGTTATACGTTATTTGAGAAAAGTGATCCCATAAACACACATATTCATTCACCCATTCTTAGACAAACCAGTGACTGTTAGGCTACGTGTATTCTGGGTTACTTTCAGTGCAACAATGCTGTTAATATCTAAGAACAGTGGACCGATTGACAAATTCGCATATCCTTGCTTGTTTGCTTTTAAATTTCAATAAAATTGCAATGTGGTTGAATTCTGATGTAGAAAATTAAATTCACTTTTGGTACTCTTCCCAGCTCCTAATAAATAATTGTTATAAATTTTAAGTAACTAGATAATTTTTATTGTTTTATTATGAATTTTCATTCTTAAACAGAATCTCTGATGAGTGTTTATGAACCTCTCTCCTGCTTTTCTTTGCCTTTTATTGACGTGGATAAATAATTACAGTTCAAAGCTAGAAGAGTCCATTAGAGTGACTAAATTATAGTGCATGAATACACTCTAAGAAACCTCCAGTCCCAATGCTGAGAGTGCTGACATGATTGACTCCTGTCTGTCGTGGTGGACTGTATGTCGAGAACTCCTTCCAGCAGTAGTGCGGGTTTGTGAAGACTTAATTGTCAAAAGATGCCATAACCGTTATCACACCTAGACTCTGTGCACAAAATGCCCAGGGCTTTTGGGAATTACAATGACAGTTAAATACATAGCACACCACTTTTCTAAACTTGGCTTCTAGACCGGAGATCAGTTACCAGTTTTATGCTGAGGGATTCTGCTGATATCCATATATGAGGATAAAGGAGGTAGAAAAGGGGCATCAAGGAATATTAGGAAGTGCACTGGTAAAATCATCTTTGTGCAAGTCCAACTGTACTAATCACTGGCCTTGTGACCACCTTTTAAGGCCTCTTGATCCCTCCAAACCATGGGTTCCTCGTCACCAAAATGAAGGCAAGAATATTGACTCCAGTTATCTCTTTCTAATGACCAAATAAAAAAGGACCATGGCAGTGCCAGTTTGAGATACTCTGTAACAGCGGAAAGTTACTGAACTGAGACAGACTCAAGCTTCTAATGTGGTGCGTAGTTGATGTTAACTGAGAGTTAGTTCCTGTCTCCTCTTTTGAGCCTTAGGTTTTGTATTGGGTTTTCGTTCAGGAGGGGCAGTGGGCTCCACACAGAGTAGGGTAACTCTCAGTTCTGGAGGCCCCAAACTACTCAGTGGACCAGCTTCCCACCTAACACCACATGCTCTTCCTTCCCTGCTTTCACATCTCTTTTTTTTCTTTCTCTCTCCGCTACTTCATCTCTTGGTCTTTCTCATCTCTCTTATAGAATATTTTTAGAGTTGAAAGAGGTCTAGAAATCATCTAGTCAAATCTGTTTATTTTACAAATGAAGGCAGTAAAGCCAGGAGATTAGTATCTTGCTCAAGAGCACACAGCTAATAGGGAGCCAAGCTGGTGAACCTCATATGCTCAGTTTCAAACGCTGTTTTCACCACATTGTGCTGCTGCTTCGATTTGTTCCCATGGACTAGGGCTCCCCACTCCCATTTAAAACTATGGTTCAGTATCTCCACAGAAGAGGATTTCACCCTCCCGCCAGCCATCACATTCCCTGCGGTGGGACCCAGGCCCTCACGTTCCCTGGTTGTCGTGTTCAAGGCTCCACGTACGACAGCTGATGCGTCTTGCAGAGAAGCAGATTGGGGCAGAACGTGTGGGAAACTTCCAAACCCGAACCCTGAGTCTGTGATTCAGACCTTACATGAGCAGGGAGTCATTGCCTTTGCCTCCCCCACATGCTTCTGGGTTAAAGCACCGCAAAGTTCAGAGGAGGGGGTAGGATTTGTGTACGTTTGTTAATTTTTTTCTTCTCTCATTCTCCTTGTGAATCAAGTGCTGGAGTTTTGGGGGTTTTGTTTTTACCTGACAAGTAGATGGACTGAGAGTCGAAAGCCTGGCTCTGCTCCATTCCATATTGGCTGTGTGACCTTCTAGAACTCGGCTCCCTTCAGCTTTCTCATCTGTGAAATGGGTTCGAGGGTTCCTGCCTTGTTTGTCTCGAGTTGTTTTAAATCAACTAACAGATGAGGAAGGGCTTGGTAAACATGCCACAGGCCCTCTGATTGTGAGGGCTTTTGTGAAGAGGTTTTACTTGTTTTTTTAATGCTTTTTTTTGGTGAGGAAGATTGGCCCTGAGCTGACCTCTGTTGCCAATCTACCTCTTTTTTTTCCCTCCTCAAAACTCCAGTACATAGTTATATGTCCTAGTTGTAAGTCCTTCTAGTTCTTCTGTGTGGGAAGCCACCACAACATGGCTTGATGAGCGGTGTGTAGGTCTGTGCCCAGGATCTGAACCTGCAAACCCTTGGCTGCCAAAGCAGCATGTGAACTTAACCACTACACTACAGGCCGGCGCCCTTTGAAGAGATTTTTAAAGCAGGAGGTAAAACACCTGGATTTGAATTCTGGTTCTGCCCCAGCATGGTTACTAGGTGGGGTGAAAGGATGATGGTTGGCCCAGAAACAATAGCTGTCTCAGTGTTCCACCCCTGTGGATTGATATTTAACAAGGATATTTAATGCATATGGGCTAAATACCCTAGGAGTTATTTGGGGTATTTTTGTCCTTTATCTGTCATCTCTTTTATCATGTGTCTCAGTCCAATATGTGTACCCCTCCAGCTACAAAACTGGATGGTATGTATTGGAAAAAAAAAAGAAGAATAGAAAAGAAAAAAGAAGCATTGATTTGCATGGAAGACTTTTGCAGAGAAGGAAAAATGTTTTCTTCTCATTGGCAGATCCTGTCTTCCTGTGTTTCTAATGAAACAGAAGCCAGTGGGTCTCTGGTTTATTCTTTGTTTCCACTCTGACGTTGTTGATGTCAGCAAAAAAATGCAGTTTGTTTTCTGGAGAGGGTCATGTTTTCTTTTTCCATTTAGCCGTGGTAGATTCTACCTGCCACACCCCTCTAAAATAATAAAATATGTTTAGAATATGGGGTGGGACTACAGCTTTCTATGGTCAGATCCATCCTAAAGATCTGGGCTCAGAAAATTCTTGTGCAAATGCTCATGTGACTACAGTGACAGACGTGCATAACACTGCCTAATCGTTATTGACTATGCTTGTTCGCTCACTACTATCTACGGAGCGTCATGGGGAGTTCAGGAGCCGTAGTTCAGGATGTTAGTGCTAATTTACGTATGCTAACATGGCCTTTTGATTTTTCCAGTTTCAGCACACTCATTAGGTCTGTTCTTATGGCACAGAGAAATAAATGTTCGGCCCCATTGAGGACCAGCCTACTCAGAATTTCTTCCTTTCATTGCTGAGAGTACATTCATTTGCCCAGCTGAGCTGCACCCAGATGGTAGTCTGCCATCTGTAGTCTGCATACTGTCCTGCTGAGTTCACTGTGATGCGCCCGCAAATGCCTGCAGCTCTCAGCCAGCTGACGCGATAGGAGCTGAAAAAGACATTTATGTAATCTGGGGACAACTTTGGAAAGTCCTTTGAGAACTCTCACAGAAAGCATTTCCAAATTTGAGCTAATGGCTCCTTGTGTGTGATGTTTCTTAAAGCATTCGAAAACCGTTTCTATATCTGTACTTCCTTTATTCCCGCCCGTCAGACTCTCCTTTTTGGTGTCACATTGTTACATTTTGAGTTCTGTGACACTAATTTTGGGTTTCTGTCACGAGAACACTTAGTGTCACATTGCTTACTTTGTGTTTGTGTTTGGTTTTTAACATTTTTGTTTTGGTTACATTTTTGAAGATGGGATTATGTAAACATTTTTCCATGCAGCAAAAATGGAATTGATACTTTGAATTTGTTTTTTGTTGTGGTGAAATGAATTTTCTGGTTCTTTCACCTCAACCCAACTTTAACTGCTCTGTTTTGTTGTCTTTAACTCAGTGGATGTAGAAAGTCGGCATGGCTTAAGGTCACTGGTGTTTTCCTCTTGTTGCCTGCAGATGGTAGTTATCTCACTACCTCTGCACATTCTTGCTGCAAAGTGGTTGCTCCAAGGAACCACTTGGAGATGATGGGCAGACTAGATGAGACAGAGACAGTTCAATTCCTGTTGCTTCCTGATCCAGTCTGGCAGCTGCTTTCTCCTCAGTCTTATTCGAATTACCATGGCCTGTCGTTCTCAGCCAGAGCAGGCACCATCCTCATGCTTCTTGGAGATGCTGATCTGCAGGGTCTGGAGTGGGGCCCAGGTGCCTGTGTTTAAAAGCACTCACAGGTGATTCTATTGTGGAGGGGTGTGGGCGGGGCTAAGGAAGGCAGGACGGGACCTGCTGTTAGCCAGCGAGGCCTCACGTAGATGGAACACACTCGAGGAACTGGGACGATTTGTTTCGCCCTAGGGACTGGCCTCCCTCAGCAGCAGGCAGAGTTGGTCCGTCCTCTGCCTTTGGGTCATTTAGTTCCCTCTCCCTGCCACTACTGCACCTGACACTGTGAACTCCTCTACTCTAGCTCCTTGCCTTCTGTTGACTCAGTTTCTGCCTCATGCTTGAGAGTCACTCATGCTGCTGCAGAGCTTTTTCTTGAGTGTGTGTGTTTCCAGTTTTTGTTTTGTTTTGTTTTGTTTAGGAAGATCAGCCCTGAGCTAACATCTGCTGCTAATCCTCCTCTTTTTGCTGAGGAAGACTGGCCCTGAGCTAACATCCCTGCCCATCTTCCTCCACTTTATGTGTGTGACACCTACCACAGCATAGCTTGACAAGCCGTGCCATGTCCGCACTCGGGATCTGAGCTGGTGAACCCCGGGCCGCCAAAGTGGAATGAGCACACTTAACCACTGTGCCACTGGGCCGGCCCCGTGTGTGTTTCCAGTTTTGACTCCCATATTCAAGTGCCACATCCAGGACCTATCCAGGACCCTCATGCCAGGTGGTTTTCTCTCTCAAGGTAGTTGTCAGTAACATGGACCATCAGGTGTCTTAGCAGGCGCGCTCTTTGTATCTTGTGATTGGGTATAATAGAGAAAACCCACATTTTGAATTAATAGTTATGAGTTCCAGTCTGAGCTCAGCCACTTGTAGCAGTGTGATTTGGGGCAAGTCGCTTAACCTTTCTGAGCCTCAGCTTCTTAAAGGAGAGGCTAATAGAGCTTTTCTCACAGTAATACAGTAGAATGTATGTGGAATCGCTTTATAAACTGTTACACAGAGAGAAGACATTGTTCTTATAGCTGGAGCAGTACTGTCCCTTCCCCTTTTTTATGATGACTCCCCCCACCCCCGCTTTATTGAGATATAATTGACACATATTATAACATTGTATAAGTTTACTGTGTACAACATGGTGATTTTATATATGTATATATGGTAAAATGACCATAATAAGGTTAGTGAACACATCCAGCACCTCACATAGTTACAAGTTTTTTTGTGTGTGTGGTGAGAACTTTTAAAATCTCCTCTTAGCAACTCTCAAATAGACGGTACGGTATTGTTAACTACAGACACCATGCTGTACATTAGGTCCCCAGAACCTACTCATCTTAAAACTGGAAGTTTATACCTTTTGAGGCCTCCCTCCCCCACATTTTCTTTTTTTTTAACAAGTGAGGAACTGGGCTCTGGAAGTTTGCTCTGCCTAGAGATACCATACCTTATTAGTAGGGTGCCAGACCTAGAAGCTAGGCCCTAGCACTTCTTTTTATGGTACATTTTGTTTTTTTAAAGATTTTATTTTTTCCTTTTTCTCCCCAAAGCCCCCCAGTACATAGCTGTGTGTTCTTCATTGTGGGTCCTTCTAGTTGTGGCATGTGGGACGCTGCCTCAGCGTGGCTTGATGAGCAGTGCCATGTCTGCGCCCGGGATTCGAACCAACGAAACACTGGGCCACCTGCAGCGGAGTGCGCGAACCCAACCACTCAGCCACGGGGCCAGCCCCTGTGGTACATTTTTTCATTGCAGAGCATCCATTCATTCATAGGAGGTCCTGGATCTGAATCTTGCCCACTCTCTCTCCTTCGGAGAAGCTTGCCTCTTTGGACCTTGTCTATTTCCTTGGTCACTCTGCTTAGAATCTCTTGTTGGAACCTCTGATAAAGTGCAAACACTGTCAGGACATTTACTTCTGCATAAATGTGGCTGCTGTTACCTTCAGCCCGTTTGTTAGTATCTATGTCCTTTTCCGGTTCTGTTGTTCTAGTCCTCGTGAGGAATATAAACAGTTTTCCACATGCCTTTTCCATTGGAGAGTTCGAACAAAAGAGCAAACAAAATTGATCTATCCAGTCTCTGATATGGCTCCTTTAGTAAGCATTTCACCTCTCAGAGTGAGCAGTTAGCTCTGCCCGTTCCCCTGTTTTGAAAGTGCTTTCTGGCTCCTACTGGCCGTGAGAGAGTAGGAGCTCACTGGCAGGCCAGGAAGCCTCAGGGGGACTGGTAATTGAGAGAGGGGTATTGACCCCTCGGTCATCAGTCTGAATGTGCCTAAGTGAGTAGCAGCCCAAAGCCATTACTGCAGCCTTCCAGGAATCTTTGATAAATGAATTAGTGGGCTTTCTATAGTTCTTGATGACCTGTAGAAAGCCGCATACAGGCTTCATTTGTTCATCCATTTGTTTCCTTCTGCTGGGGCCAGGAGTATAACTCCGTATGTGGAAATCTCCCAGCTGTGGATTTCAAAGCACTTGGAAGAGGAAAAGGAGCTACCATTTGTTGGCTATTTTCTGAGTGCTACAAGCTTTGTATACTCTCTAATTTCATTCTCTCTAAAACTCTAGAGATGGTTATGATTATTTTACAGGTGAAACAACAGAGTCTTAGAAAGTAAAAAACTAGCCTAAGGTTAGCCAGCAACAAAGTGCCCAGCCGATATTTTAGTATGGAGCTATAGTCTCAAGAGTCCGTGCTGCTGCGCTTCACTAGATGGTCTGTGTTCCAATCAAGGGTCGAGAACTGTGAGGAAAAGAGAGGTGCATCCTCCATTCCCACCTACAAGTGTGGGGGAAGTAAGAATAGCAGCAGGCCAGCGAGGAGGGCTTTACGAGGACCATAAGCACACATCTGCTCTGTGCCTGGTACTCTCTTGAGGAGAAGGAGTACATTGCCATTCATTCTTCTTGCTCCCAAGGAAATGGGCTCTTGCTCATCAGACTTGAATAAAATGAAATAGTATATCACCAGGTGTCAGTGCCCAAGGTATATCCCTGACAGTGAATCCAATAGGAGGTAGTGAGAAGAGAGAAGTTGCCATATCAAATTGCTAGTCTTTGGCACAAGTGGGAGGTTAAGCACCCCTTTCCATGTTGTCCACTAGGAAAACTTGGGCGTACTAAAGGTAAATGACAGTTGGAGGTCGATTGAGTGGTCTGTTGCAAGGGTTCGGACAAGAAGCCTCTGCTTCCTGATGCTTCAGCCTGGTTCTCTCTCAGCTAGATATTTTTCTCTCTCTACCAACGAAAAGAGCATAACCTCCCCACTTCTGTACCATCCTCCAAAAAAACCCCAAAATGCCCCTATGTACAGTGTAAGTGAAGACTTGGCCTCTGAAAAGTAATGCCAGCAAGGCCCGTCCTCCGTGCCTTGGTGATAGGATGTCACTCGCTGCATCCTCATAGGAACAATAGTAAACCGTCATAGTAACAACAATCTGTCATCCTGTATCTCAAGGCCTGCCATTTTGACTTGTTCTTCCCAAGAGTAAGCAGTACGAGTAGGGAAGTGCCCATAGAAGAATAAAAAGAGGATCGTGCTTAAGATATTCTGAATTATAGAATTTTATTTACCCTAAAGGAATTTTACTGCAAACATTTCATTTTTACAGATGGGGAAACTGAGGACCAAAATAGATAAAGGCCTGTCAAGAGCTCAGAGCCAATTTGTGGCTGAGCCAAGACTAGAACCCAGGTCTCTCTACTCTAAGGCCCAAGCTCTGTGTGCTTCCCCAATTTCCTTCATCCTAGGGAGTGTGCTGGGGCTAAGAGGATTTTGACCAAGTCTTGGGGGTGAGAAGAATGAGCTTTGTTATCAGAGCAGACAACATCAATGGGTTTCACCTGTGTGCCACTTGCCCCCCCCCCCATAAAGGCAAAGTGCGCAACCATGGCTGCACATTGGAATCACCTGGGGGCTTTAAAAATACGCCTGGGCCCCATCACACACCATTTGAAACCACTTGTCCTTCTGCAAGTGTGACCTGTCTCACCTAGGATTGTCTGTCATCTTAGGCATGACATTGCAAGGTTTTCTCCAAGTACGGTCTGTGGACGACCTCCATCGGGATCCCCAGGGGTGCCAGTTAAGAAGCAGATTCCAAGGTCCTGTCTGTTTTTCCTGGGTACAATCTCCTGGTGTCTGAAGCTGAGCTTCCACATTTATAGCAAGTTCCCCAGGTAATTCTGATGCAAAACCAGTGTTCTGGACGTAGGGTACTTTTCTTGTAGTCCGTCCTCCCCCTACAGTGCCCTGCTGACCTTTCCCAGCGCTCTGCTTCTGCTCTTCCCTTCTGCCGTGCCAGAGCTGGAGTGGAGGGAAGCAGGCATGACCCTGCCTCTGAACTTCAAGGTTTTAGACTGCTTTTGATGTTTCTTCCCTTCTTCAGAAAGGAAAGAGATTGAGAATATGGGCTTTCTTTGTATTAATTTTAAAGCGACAAGTGATGATGACACTAAAGTGAACTTTTTAAAGAAACTATACATTGATCTGTTGGTGAATAAGTGGTAGGATTGTGTCTTTCTCCATTAGCCCATCCTTTTTTTTTTTTTTAGCTTAATTTGTGAAGTTACCCTTTGCAGTGTCACTAGAAATATGACTCTTGCTCGGCACCAGCCCTGAATTCAACATATCAGAACAAGTGTTTCTCCCTTTCCTCTCTTATATGCAGGGATCCAACAGAGAAGTGAGACTGGAAAAGTGTACTGCCAGTTAATTTACAATAATCTCCAGAGAAATAACAACATTTCTCCCATCTGAGTTTTTTCACTTCTAGCACATTTAAAATTTCACTGTAGTCTTTTCTTTCTGGCTCTAGAATTTCATATTGTGCTTATTATAAAACAAACAAAAGAGGTATACTCTTGTGTGTAATATTCCACAGATAAAACAATTTAAATAAACAGACAAAAAGCACCCCTCAGGGATGCACAATTGCAAAATGCATTTTCATCTGACTCCTTTTGAAATTTGAAATTTGAAAATTGCACATTTTCTAAGAAAGAAACTGCTTCTCTCCCTTCTTCCGATTTCTCTCTTTAGATATTGGGATTCCTTTAGTGTTTCTGCAAATCTCTTTTGCTTGCTACTATATTTTGCCTTACATTATTAGTTTTGTGTAAGTTAGCAAGATCAGAGAGAGGCTGAAGAGTTTTGCGTGGGGAAGCAATTTTTAGAGGTAAGGACTTTCAGGGGCCTTCCTCCCTTTCCCAACCTTGCTACCATATATGACTCCTATAATATGATTTTAATTAAATGTGATCTATTACCGTTTTTTCAGTTCTGTCTTTACCTTGCTCTAGCGCAGTATAAAAGGTGTGTGATATCTATTCTAAAAGCTCTGTAATGTTGAAAAACAAGCAGATTTATTATGGCAGGGTACACTGGACACCATAATTTCATGGGATTTTCTGAATGTTGGAAACTGAAGGAAACATGAACAGGACTGGAACACAAATGGAAAGTGATATTTGAATTTACAGATGACTTTTAGCAAGTTACTTATTTTCTCTGTTTCTTCATTCTAAGACAAATCTATCTTTATTACTTCATAAGGAGGACTGTTTAGGGATTGAGGATATTCTTGTAAAGTGCTTGGCTCATAAGACTGAGGGTAAGAAGAGGGGGATGAGCTTATCAAATCTTGGTTGAATATGAATCACCATCTGGAATCAACTCTAAGGCTCTAACAGGGACCATTCTGTGACCAAAGGTCTGAATCTGTGCCTTGGGAGGAAATGTCTCTGTTTTTGTTGTTTTTCTGAAATAAATCAAGTAGTGGCATCATGTACATTTAAATGGGAGAGAGGCCATCCCTCAACACTAAAGCACATACTTGCCTCCAAGGATTCAAAACAAGCCCTGGCCAACAAAATAAAGAATAATATACAATTAGACTGCCAGTAGTTGGGTGATTAAGGATCAACTCATCCAACCTATTAGTTAGTAAATTAGTAATTCTTGCTTTTTTTTCCTCGTCTGATATAAAGACATGCAGTTTCTATTCCCACAAAGATTTTATGCCTTATAAAAATAACACAAAATGGAAGGAAGGGAAAACCAAACAAAGTGGCGCACGTTGTTATAAACAAGAGACAGGAGAATGGTGAACTAAATTTAGTAATTTAGGAGTGGAGATAACTATGTGAAAATGTGTAACTTCATTGAGGACCATTTTCTGATGTTATGAAATCCCAATAATGAATGCAAGTTTAGCCCAGTGGGTGATCAGCCTAATAGTTTATAGCTGAATGTTTAATTCCACTTTAAAAGCTTTGTGGCTTTTATCATATTTATGAAGAATGCAAAAGAAGACGACCAAGAAAAATGGCGATACTGGGTGGTAGATGTTGGAAGCTAAATTTCCAAGTTAGGTGAATATCTGAACATCTGAGCTCAGCGTGCAGAAATGGAAGAAATGCTATTGATTTCCCTCTTCCTCCTTGAGGTGATAAGTATTCTTTTTTACCAAAACTATGTAAGGTATGTTTTCTTGGTAAAGAAAAACAAATACCTGTGTGGCATATAAGCAATGTAGTGTCTTCATAGCACATCATTATAATTTGTATTTAGTTTTTAAAAAAGAACAGAATGAGTCTGAATATACATATGGGGTAAACTGCCCCTTTAACAGGATGTGTGCTGAAGGATCCCCTTTCGTCACGGTCTTGGGCACCTGTCAGTAGATACTGCTTAATCCAACACAGTCTTAAGAGCAGCCCCATTCTGGATTGGAACAATGAGAAGGTGGGGAGTGAGAAGGATTTGGTGCTCACAGGGCAGATGAGACAAGTCTGAGCAGCCCCACAGCTGGCTCTGCTGATCGGCCAGGACGTCACTGGGGACCAGGAGAAGCAGTTCTTGCTTCCGATCAGTGTGGTCCTCAAAGCCCTCCCAGCGTGCACGGGTGCCTGGGGAGGAGACGGTGACTTGTGTGGCCAGGCAGATGGTGGAGCACTTGTTTTCTGTGCCAGTGACTCATCTGACGCTGCAAGATGAATGACTGCTTGGGTAAAGGTTATAGGGAAGATTTCTCTACCAAACAAGGGAGATTAATGTGAATCACCAGGAAAAATTAGTTTGAGCAGACTAGGAAAATGACATTTAAAGGTAGAGAGAGAGAGGAGATTCACATCTGTGACTCTTGTTTGAGCATTGTTTTTTCCCAGCACCTTCTACCTGCAGAACAAAAATGAGCTTCCTGAGATACCTCTGTGTTATGGAGGGGTTTTGTTTCTTTTGTTTTTTTAAACCCAAATGTTAGGACCCAATTTTCCCAAAGAAATATACAGGATGAAGCTCTGGCCTAATTGGTTTAATTTTTATGTCCTTATGCATGTTTGAGTTGAAAGAATATTTTTATTCACATAAAGCAAAATATCAAAATGAAAAGCTTTGAATATATAAAAAACTTGTCTGAAAACTAGTTACCCAATTAACCTGTTTAATGAGGGAAGTTATTTCTTTATACTTTTACATACAGAGCGGTTTCTGTGTTAGAGATCACAAAGATGGGACTTGAAAGAATGTTAGAGTCAGGCACTGTCAGAAAACAAGGGACTTCAGAAATATTCTAGTCAGGGGCTGGCCCCGTGGCCGAGTGGTTAAGTTTGCGCGCTCCGCTGCAGGCGGCCCAGTGTTTCGTTGGTTCGAATCCTGGGCGCGGACATGGCACTGCTCGTCAGACCACGCTGAGGCAGCGTCCCACATGCCACAACTAGAAGAACCCACAACGAAGAATACACAACTATGTACCGGGGGGCTTTGGGGATAAAAAGGAAAAAATAAAATCTTTAAAAAAAAAAAAGAAATATTCTAGTCAAACTTCAGGTCACAGTGCATTAATGGGTCATGAAATGAACTTACTACAATCCTTACCATACAATCCTTACCAAACAAAGTTTGATCTTACTGGAGAGGGGAGCCTAGGTCGAAACAGGGGAGTGACATAGTCTTGACCTTTTGTCTTTGATGTTTGGTAACTTTGTATACTTTGAAGTAATGCCTCAGACTACTGTGATTCCTGGGTGCCTGGAACGCATGCTTGGCCTACTTATCTCATCCAGAAACCAGATAACGCAACAATTAAAAATAGCTCTACAGTGACGTGAATGCAGAGGCCTAGTCTGATAACCGGCAGCCCCTACCTTTATGTACCTTTCATCTTTCCCAAGACGGTGACTGCTCTGGTAGTGACCCTGAGGCTGCCTCCCATTGTCTGGGTGGTGACTGCTCTTTGGTTGGGAAACAGATGTCCCTGGTGCACATGGAGAAGAGAGCCAGTCACACACAGTTATCAGAACCTACATTTTTTTTACACAAAGGTGAGATGATCACCAAGTCTAGGTGACACTTGGAGAAGGGACTTTGGTGGGTGGCATGTGTGACCTGAGTTGCAATGTAGCATATTGACACATGTTTAACATTCTTGTTTCTTTTCTGCTGTTGACCCTCCAAACGTGTGTAAACAGCCATTTGAACTGTCACTACCTGTATTCCCAGGACATCCTGTTAACAATGTTTTGTCCACTTCCTTGCAGCTGGACATACGGTGAAGGTCACACAATGGCTATTTTATTTGGAAACCGTATCACAGAAATCTGCATTAGCATTCTGTGTCTGGCTGTGTGGGTAAATCTGAAAACCTCAGATTTTACTTTCAAATTCATCCACAGCTAAACCAAACTCTGCCTTTTTCCAGAGTCTGAAGAATGCGTCCCAGACAAAAGGCCAATTTCAGTTGACCTTAATTCTCCCTCCATGGCATTCCTTCAGTTCTGTGTGTTTGAAATTCAAGGCCTGTTCTGGTTTCAAGTACACTTTTTTAAAAGTCTAAAACAGAAATGTATTCTTGGACTGATAATGCCTCACGGAGGCCAATAATGGTTTTATGTACAAGCCACAGTACTTTTTTTGTTAGTGGTTTAAGAGCTTTCGACTGTTCCCTCTCCTCCTCCCCCTTCTCCTCCCTCAGGTTCCTTGAATCAGGCTAAGTAACTTGATATTGCTCTTGTCCTGCATAATGTAAGTGAACGTTGGCAAAATTGTTGGGGGAATGCTTCAGGGGAAAGAATTTAGTTTAACAAACAGTAGTATAATTTTGTGGAGACTGCAAATGATTCTTGAACTGGACAGTTATCAAGAAGCCTGAGTGCCGTTTTTTTTCAAGTTAATATACCATGCAACAATAATGAATTTTGTAAATATTTGGAGAGAAAAGATCATCCACCATCCCACCACCCTAACCCAACTATTTTTAATTACTACTGTTCCGTCCTTGTTGCTTGCATTCATTGTTTTTAACAGTTGCCACCTTGAATTTTGCTTTTTCACTTAGCACAAATATTGCTCCATAGATTTGTCATCTTCATTATTTCAAGGGCCACAAAATAATATCTGCATATAGACATTTCTTGATTTTCTAAACCATTTCAGTGTTATTGGGTCTTTAGAGATTGCCTGCATTTTGGCTGATTCCATCAATGCTGTGATCCACTTCTTTGAGTCATTAGCCATTTTTCCCCTATTGAGTGATTTCCTTGGGATGCTTTTCCAGAAGTGAGATTCTTGGACAAAGGGAAAGGAGCACCAACTTTGGGAACTTGCGCTGCTGTATTCCTTTCTCACAGTGTTGTGTAGCACCACTAGCCACAGAGAAGAGTCATGGTTTTCGGAAAGACTGTTCTTTCAGCTGCTCCGGCTAGCTCAGGGCTGGTGGCTTACAGGGCTTCTCTCTAGAGAGAAGGCCTCTCCCAACCTCCCCTTTAATAGACCCCTTAGGAGGAGGCCTTTCCAAGGAGAAAATCTCAGTCACAGCTGAGTTCACTGCCGTTATGAAGGAAGTGTATCCTACCCAGAAGGCTGAGGAGGTTCCACCCTGACCTCACTGTTTTTGTAAGGATGGGGTAGAGAGGTTCTTTCAACACACAGTTCACTTAGAAATTACAAATCAGATTTTTATCAAGGAGAGGGAGTTCTGCCTAGATATCAGAATGGTTAAAGGCCCAGCTGTGGTGTTTGACTGGTCTGACTTCCGTCTCCTCCGTTACCTCCTGTGTGACTACAGACAAGGTGCTCAGCCTTTCTCATTTGTAAAATCATCATCATCATCATCATCATCATAACTGTATCTTCCCCCTCTCATTGGTTGTAAGATTTAATCTGATTCTCCATCTAAAGTGTCTAGCACAGTGTCTTGCGTAGACTGAGTACTCAGTTAAGTCTTAGCCATCAATATTGTATCATGGCAAGGCACTTATTTCCTTCTCCCTCAAGGTCCATGAATTACTTGAGTACTACAGTTGTTATTTACTCTCTTTCATTGAATCCAGTAACCCTAGAAGCTGGTGTTAGGGTTACCTGTAGGCTTTGGTTGAGCAGTGGATTCTGTGCTCTCTACTGGTTTTACAAGGGCTCTTAACTGGAGTATATGAAAGGCGCTGGCTGGACTTCTTTAGTGTCCTGATGTGGCTGCCTTAGTTCTCGGTACCTGTAGGAGGTATTTAAGAAGTGGTTGACAAGTGATATGTTCTGAAAAGCTCAAAGAACTATGGTTGTTAGCTTTCCTAAGCTTCTTCACTTACCCCTCCACTCTTTCCCTCTGATCTCGCCTGGAACTCTGTTAGACTGGCACTGGACCTTCCCGTTCCGTCTTCTGTGTCTCGTATTATCCTACTTTGTCCCTTTTTGTGCTGCTTTCTTAGGATAATTTCGTCAGTGATGTCTTCCGGTTCACTGATTCTCTTATCAGCTATGTATAATATTTAACCATTCCTTTGATATGTATTTTTTAATTTTTGGAAAATTTGTTTAGTATTTTTTCACATCTGTCTGTAGTATCTTGTTCTTTTCTCATTTTTATTCTTATTTTAGGTCTTTTTGCAAATTGTATAATCTATTCAATAATTAGCTCAAATTTTTGAGGAAACTTGTTCTTTCTGTTTTCCTATCTGCTGGTTCTCACTCAGTCTAGATTATTTTCTGTTACGTTTTTTTTGTATTTGAGGAAGGTAATCTCATTATCAGGAAGGCTCTCTTGGTGGGCAGTTTCTGTGGCCTGATTGGAGTCCTTATTTTCCAGAGTGGTTGGTTTTACATTCGATTGTCCCAAGGTGCTTCCAGCTCCAGCCACTTTTGTTTTATTTAATTTTAAAACGTTTTTAAAAGACCTCAAACTTACTGAAAAGTGGTAAGCACAGTCCACAGAGCTCCCCACCGTCATTTGAGATTGTTACTGATTTGAAACCCACCATCCTGAATGTCCAGACCACCTTTTATAATCACTTTTCAGCTTGGGAGCGCCCAAGACATGCAGGTGGAATCACTAATCCTGTAATCTCAGGAGAGGCTCTCCCACTCGCCCCAAACAGACAGACTAGCATTCTCGCCTCTCCCTGTGCCGGTGGGTGGATTTTTCTTACTTTCTTGCAAGCTCACTATGGACATTAGTTGTACTTGATCCAGATGCTGAACTGTTGGAAGTCCTTCTTTTACTTTTTTATTTTGTATTGGGGAAAGTAGAGGGAACTCCTTCCCAAGTCCCGATTGCTTATTTGATTGTTCACTCCCAGAAACATTTATGAATAGCTCCCCTTATTCTGCTTACGCCAGGTGCTCTGGGGAACCCTGAAGGAAACAAGACTTGACCCCTGTCGCAGTTCTTATTTAAGGCCACCGTTGGCTTTCTCTTGCATTGAGAAAAGGGCCAGATCCTTGGCCCATTTCACAGTAGTCTTTGAAAGATCCCCTAATTTTTCCCCCCTCCCCTTGCATACCAGAGATTCTAGTCCACGTAGCTTCTTTATCCCTGTGCTCACCCCTCTTTCTTAAAATGTCTTTCCTTTGATGCTTGAAGAACATTTACTCTTCAAAGCCAGGTGAAACACCACTTCTCTGGGACGTCCCCTGACTTCCCAAGCGGAACTTCTGCAGCCCTTTGTGTCCATAGTTACCATCTTGTGCCATCATTGAGGTTCACCGGTGCTGCTCCAGCACTGTCACCACCTGGCATGTTTCTGGAAGGAACGGATTTACCCTTTCTCATGTTTGTACTCACAGGGAGAGACAAGCACATTACTTAGCACATACTATGCACTTAATAAATTCCTGAGTGAGGTGAAATATTTGTGTGCATGAATAGCTAAATAACAATTAAAGAATACAATTATAATTTTTAAAAAGTGGTTTAGATAATCATTGTTTTCCAGTTTTGAAAAGGGAGAAACGATGTAGGCTGGCACTTCTGAGGTGGTACTTGGCCCAGTTCTCCAAGCACTGCTGGTAGCTCTCTGGGCAGCACAAGGGGAGGCCAGTCCCACCGCCCCAGCTCAGCTGCCAGGGGCTGCGCTGCTTTTGCCAACTGAGCAACAGAGAGGACTGGGCCGCCTGAGAACCGTGTCCACCTGCATAAGGTGCTGGTGATCATGGGGTTGTAGGAGGCCCACAGCGCCTTCCCACTGGTTGAAACATGGAAGGGACAGGAGGGACGAGGCATCAGCGGTTTTCTCTCAGTTTAAGAGACTCAGGTGTTGGGGCCGGCCTGGTGGCACAGTGGTTAAGTCCAGACGTTCCACTTCTCGGCAGCCCAGGGTTCACTGGTTCGGATCCTGGGTGCGGACAAGGCACCACTTGGCAAAAGCCATGCTGTGGTAGGCGTCCCACCTATAAAGTAGAGGAAGATGGGCATGGATGTTAGCTCAGGGCCAGTCTCCCTCAGCAAAAAAAAAAAAAAAAAAAAAAAAAAAAAAGAGGATTGGCAGTAGTTGGCTCAGAGCTAATCTTCCTCAAAAAAAAGAAAAAGAGAGATTCAGGTGCTTAATCTTGCTATCTGGCCAGCATTCCTTATTTGATTTGCCTTTAGGTTAAATCCAGCCCCATTGTTGTTGAGTCTCATTGGCTTCTCTCCTGGTATGTGGAGGAGCACTGGAGAAATTGTGTATGTTGATCTGTTTACCTCCACACCATGTCATTTCCCAGTCATTGTTAGGAATCCTCTGCCGTTTCCAGTCGTAGTGGTGGTTTTTTTCTTTTTGCCTGTTGTAACAGGGGCTAGAATTTCACAGTTGTCGGTGTCTGCAACATAGAGGTGTATGGGACTCATAGAACGGCCTCTTCTTACCTGTGTGACTGTAAACAAGCTGCTTAGCCTCTCTGAACCTGAGTGTCCTTATATATGAAATAATGAATAATGCCTACCTTGCGAGCTGTTGAAATAAAAGATTAATGAGCTCTGTAAAGTGTCTCTGTGTGGCTGGCTCATAGAAGGCACTTGAAATTGTAGTAATTATTATGGAATGCATATAGCTGGTGAATAAGCCGTAGGCCCTGGAACACGACATTGCTGAGCTTGGTTCTCTGATCTTGCTGTTGATAGCTCTGTGGCCTGCAGAGGTTAATAATACTTGATGGGGTTGTTCTGAGACATAAATGAAATAACAACGAGCGCCATTTCAGTGAGCTCTCTAGTGAGCAGAGGCTCACTTAGACTTACTCAAAAGTGGTAATGGTTGGGGGTTAGTTCCAGACGACTTCAGGATCTTGGTGAGGTCTCCCTCCCCTCACACTCTTGCCTGGCCTTGCCTCTGTTTTGTGCATTTTTTCTCTCCTGCTTAGTCATAGTTTGTGTTTCTTCTTTGAGGCTTATCTACCTGGCCCATCATGGCCTCTCCTCTCCCACCTTTTCTTTTCTCTTTTCTAGGTCAAATTCCTCAGAGGGTCAGATCTGATTGGCCCAGCTCATCTTTCTTTTCTCCAGCCACATCATGGGTTGCTGGGAAGCCCTAGGTCAGGCTTCCTTCCCTGGTCCATTTAGCAATAGCTAAAGGGAAAAATCTGATCCCTCGCTGCAAAACCTGGCTATGTCTTACCTGATCTTTGAGTTGGGGCTTTTTGAAGGTAGGCGTTGTGATCAACACACACAGTCAGACACTGTATGCCAGGTAAATGGGAGCAATTCATATTAGTGAATGTGTTAAGTATTTTTGGAGATCTTTTTCTATGTTTCCATGTTATACAAAAGCAAAAATATTCCTGAGGCAAAGGGTTAAGGATAACTTCTGGTTTCTGGAGCTATTTCTTCTCTCTTGATGCAAGGCAGATCTTTGGTTGGAATGTTACAAACTCTGGTACAATGAGTCAAGACTTCCACTGGTTTGCATTTTTCATTAGCGTGTCATTCAAGGAAATCCTGGCTATGGGGTCATGGAACAGGCCTCTCTGTTTATGTTTCTGCAGAAGTAAAAAATTTGAAGCATTTAATAATACATCTCAAGATAAACTTGTATTTGAGATCTGTTCTAGCACATTTTGAGGGAATTTTCAGTGGAGCCTATTTTATAAATATTTTCAAAATTTTGTGATAGCCTTTATCCCAACATGGATCATGGAGAGTGAGGGATCCTTACAGTCTAAATATTAGCTAAAGGCGTTTGAGGAACTAGGAATTCCAACTTTCATTCAAAGACTGCTTTATACTTAATAAAGAATTATTTTTCATCCCAAGTGTTTACAGTGAATAAACCTGTAACCTGTCTAAAATCCCACGTGTACTTTATTTTTAAGCAGCACCAGGAACATGAAGACAGTCTATAAAATAATTTTTTTCTCACATGCTGGTTGTTAACTAGTGAAAAAAGTGTGTACGGTTTATATTGTCCGTGTCTAGCAGTTATTTTTCTTTTTGGAGCATATGGTCTCTTAAGTTTTTGCAGTAATTGTAAAGTTCATTTGGTTTTTTCCTTTTTACCTATTAGCCATATTCTTTTATTCACTCTGCATGTTTATTGTGTACGTACAATATGTAGGAATTTTGATAGTTACTGGAGGTCAGCTGTCAGTAGTCATGGAACAAGAAAGAATGAAAACTGAGAGAGAGAGGGGCAGGGAGATCCTCTGCCTCTAATCCTGCCCCCTCCGAAATCTCCCCACCTCAGGTCCCCTGGCCTCCTCCACATGTACCATTCGCAAGAGCTCTCGAGATTTTATTGTTGGAGGTTCTTACTCTATGTCAACTATGTGGTTGCCTTGGGGTACGTCCACCTGAGGAGTTGTCAGCCTCTAATTTAGACAGACCAGAGTAGCTACTAAACATCCCATGTATGAGGTCTTCCTGGCAGTCTTTTCTCACAATCAGAGAGGCCCTAGGTTCCCAAGCCTTCCCCACTCATCCCTACCCACCCGCCCCATGCTTCCATAGCATCCCAGCCCAGTATTTCTTGAGCCTCCCACCACCCTACACCTCTCTTCCTAGTCTTTCTCAAGCTTACCTCCTGGAGGAAGGTTGAATTTCATCAGGTGCTTAGGTCTTCATGTTAGGTGAAAGTGATATAAAGGCAGGAATACCCTTAAAATTGCTAAGAGTCCATGTTCATGGCCAGCACATCAACTGTCATCCGTTTTCTTTCCAGTACACTATTTGTTCACTTGAGCACCAGAGAAAGTGTTGGCGTGCATTTAGGGGCTGTGATATCATCAGTAGACATACACATATACAAACATACGCATGTGTAAAACACCAGGCTAACTTCCGAGCTGGTGAGATCCTTGGAATACACGAGGCTCAGCAGATTCTTTAATCTGTCTTCCATAGTCTCAGTGGCCTGGCCTCCTCACAGTGGGGTTTGTGTGGGTAGAAGTACCCGCTCTTTTTAACTAGTAATTCCTCTCCCACACTTTTTTCTGAATACGTATAATTGAATCCATGTGAATTACATTTCTGCTTGAGGTTCCTGAGAAATGGGAGACTCTAAGAGGCCTTGAAATTTTCTGGAAGTGTATTTTATCTGGGCTCGGGGCAGGCAAATTTGGCTTTATGCACTACAATAGAGTTTGTTTGTTTTAAAATAAGACTGTTTCCCCCACAAATCTTTAGGGCCTCGGAAAGAGGCTTTGTGTTCACCCTGTGGCTGTGTGTACCCCTGGCCCACCTCTGTTTATGCTGTAGTCCACTGGTTGGAGAAGGAGGGCAGGTCAGCACATAGAGACCCACTGGGTCCCTTTAGAGGCCTAATTGGCCCATGTTTCCTACACCCATTGGGTCATCCCAACATCTCCTCTCGTACCCACTGGGCTTCCAAGCTGAAGACCCTAAGTGCCATCCTGGGGCAGTCTGGAACTCCAGTTGCGTCTTGATAGAGGGAAAAGCCACAGGGGTAGGAGACAGACGTGAGGTTAGTCCTGATGTTAAACTATCCTGTGAGACCTTATCAAGTCATTTAACCTCTCAGGATTTCAGTTTTTCTTTTGCTTTAAAATAAACTATGGCAGTTAGAATATGTAATCTCTAAGGGCCTCCCGGCTCTACAGTTCAGTGAGATGGGATGAACTTTTGGCTGTTAGAAATAGAGAAAAGTGGCTGAAACATTGTTAGTATAGAGTCTAGTTGAACTGAGTGGATGCACGAGAAGTAGAAGACCAACACCTGTTCACACAAGGCTCCTGTTCTAGAGGCCCAACATGGTGAGCGACCCCTGTAGAACAAGCAGAGAGCGCTCAGAGATTTGGCAGGAAGAGACTACGGTAATACAGAATGTACCCCTGTAGTAGAGGGCACACGCTCTGCCATTTTCCTGATTTGATTGTCATCGTTACACTTGCGTTGTAAAGACCTTATAGTGTCACAGAAATAACAGGAAACATTAGGAGTGCCTACTGAATGGAGAGGAAAAGATGGATTCTTGAGTTTTTTGCCCTAACTAGACAGTGTGTAAATGAACAATGTTAGTTGGCCATTCTTCTCCCTTTCCAAAAAAAAAAGGGAATCGTAGCCCATCCTCTACCCATTATCCCAAAAATGTTTTGAAGAGAGAGGAGTCACTTGGTAAAGCATTTTTTATAATCTTTAGTGTGGCTGAGGGCTCATAGATAAACACAACTAATTTGAAAGCCTTAATATTTCTTAATCTTCATGCAAGAAGTAGTTAAATGCATATAATTTGCTGGTCTTGGAAGTCTTGCCCTATAACTGTGAGGGTCATTGATCTCAGATCTCATCCAGCCTTCTATGATTTCTTTCTCAGGTGAAGACGTTGTAGAAATGCAGATACTTCCCATCCCCCACCCCCTCCTGTCCATTATAAGAAACTGAAATGTATGGAAGTCGTGTGAGGCAATGTGGCATAACTAATTAGTGAGCGAGCATGACAAGATAATGATGGTTCATTAGGTTTGATTTTAAGAACAGCATTTTTAATTTATGCAAATTTTGCTTGAAAATTTTGTATAGTCATAACCAACCCATAAAAGGCGCTTGCTGGATCAGAGCTCTGCTTTCTTTTGTTTTGCCCATCTATTCCATGGATATTAGCTTCAGACTTGAGAGAAAAGTCAGACAGCAGGAGAGGCCTTGCATCCAGGGTGATTTCAGTGTAGTCTCACAAAAGAGGGCTGGCAAGGGTTTAAAGTGAATTTTAAGCATTTAAGCATCCACTTTGAGGTTTTTCTTTCCATAGCACTAACTCGTGAGAAATTACTTCAGTTATTAGCTGAAATGAAAGGGGACCAATTTAAAAGGAGTAGAAAATAGGAAAATGTTTGAAGCTTGTTGGGAACAAATAAAGACTGGGGAAAATCCCAAGGGAGGGTTTTCTGATATTTAGTAACCCCAAGGCATGGAAGAAAAAAAATCCAGCCCATCTTACTGAATGAGTCATCACTTTATTTCTCTGAGTTGCAGGCAGATTGTTATTTTTAAATCAACTCGGGTCATGAATTTTGTGAACCATATTCTGTGGGGACAATTTTTTTCTTTCTTCTTCTTCTTTTCTTGCCCCTAGCCTTCAAAACAAAACAAAACAAAATCTCTAAGTAAATGGACAGATGCCCTTCTGAAAAAAAAAATTTTTTTTAAATTGATGGGGCAAATAGGAAAAACACTCCTGTACTACTTACTCCAAAATTGAAAAAATTAAAGAAACATGAAAAGAGAGACAAGGACATTTCTTGGGTTTTTTTAAAGAAGAAATCAGCAAGTCAGTCAACAATCACGAATTATCTATCTACCATAAGAACCCACAACTGTTGCATTTGGAATATAAGAACTGTGAGAGAAGAGAGCCTTAATTGCATGGAGTTAGAGTCTCAGAACTAAAAGTACTGTTAATTGAATACTGGCTGTTTACCAAGCACTTGCTGCATCCCTGATCCTCCTCTTGGCCCTGTGAAGTAGTGTGATGAAGGGTCTGACTCTGAGAGGGATTAGGAGACTTGCCCGTACTCACGAAGCCGTTCAGAGACAGAGCCCAAATCCAGACCCAGGTCATCTGGGCTCCGGTGTCTGTCTTGTTTCCACAGCACTCACATGACACAATTGGAAAGTCGTGAAGGAAGTACTCAAGCGCTAAAGCATATCCATGGGCCTTGAAGGTGGAGGATGTGGGTGACTGTCAGGGAGGGCTGGGAAGGTTTCACAGCTAGAGTGACCCTGTAACTTATCCAAAATGGGGGACAGTGCGAATGGCTGTATTATTCATTATACCAGGACAGTGGGTGTAAACAGGGATTGTCCTTGGCAAGCCGTCTGGGTCATGCGCTTCATGGAGGAGACAGACTGGGGCGATGGGCAGATTGACAGTGACTTTCTCCTCAAGCATCCTGAACATGCCCTGCCATCTTCCATCGTGGAGCCATTGCCCAGAACATGGGTGGAATCCATAGGAGACCTTGTGACATTGGGGCCAAATGTGAGTCACTGGCACAGATCTGGTGGTTCACTGGCAACTGGAGAACCTAAAATGGCACCTCCTCCTCAGGCACAGCTCATTGTCATTACTTGGAAAAGGTGAGGTCAGCTCACCCAAGGCATTTTATAGGGAAAGTTGGACTTCTGCATTTTTATGTTAAATCTCCCAAGTTTTAAATGTTTGGAAGCCAATTCAAGAATCTACAGAAGATATTATGCAAGCCACATTTTAAAAACTCATGCAAGTTGAATTTGGACTGTGAACCACCCATTTGCTTTCTCTGATATAATTGTAACAGACTTTCTGGAATATTATGATCCAAGTCTGTGTTACCCAAAATGTATTATGTGGAGAACTAGTTCTGAGATGTTAGTAGGCACTTCTAAAAAAGGAGAGAGGTGGGAAGTGTGCTTTTGAGTCCAAATAAGTTTCGGAAATACTATGTTAAAGTTAAAATTTTTAAAAAAATTTTTTAAATAGAAATCTCATGGTCTTTTAATATATTAATGCTCTATGAATCTTCAAAAGGGAGTATAAGTGTGGAGTATTTCCCAAACCTATTGGCTGTAAATCCCTTTTCCCTCACAGCATTAATTGGACTCGTTGGGCACAGATTTTGGGCACTACCGGTCTAAGTGAATAGTTCTCAAATTTAAGGGTATTCTAAATACGTGAAAACTCTAAAACCCTGTACTTCACCACAATTCTACCTGTCAAATGAAAGTTCATGGAATGAAGTATTCACCATGAAGCCCTACTGCTCGTGCCAAGCCCTCCAGACTTGCACTGTGTGACACGTTAGCCAAACTCGATGTAATTTACTGTGGTTTGCCTGGGACTGGGTTTGACCCACTCATCTGTTCATAGTGGGCCTTGTCATTGGATAAGGAAGGCACTGTTTGCTCACTTTTGACAAGTGGAATCATTTGGAGCATCTCTGGGACATCTGGATAGTGAAATGTCACTCGTCATTGTGCTAAGTGGCACTATAGCAGCTAGACTCTATTTAAAAGGAGAAAAAAGCTTTCCTTGAGGGGGGACATTATAGTTACTGCGCTGGGCTCACTCAGGCTCTCCGAGAAGTGGCCACTGCACATGTTACTGAAGAATGAGCAAAGACACTGGAAAACAATTAACTTACTTTTTATAAAATTGTCGATTATAAGTTGGGATGCTTTCTTAGAGCCTTAATACTCCAGCTCCATTTTTTTTAATGTTAGTATTTGAAATGGAAACGACTTTTTAAGCCTTAATATCTCTTTAATTTTACTCCCAGTAGTATATTAAAGAATCATTCAAATAAAATTTATCCCCTCCCTTTACAGTATGACTCAATCTACAAAATGTAATTTAATAAAAGCTTTTATATGTGTTTATCAAGAAGACTGTGAATTTTCTTTTATCATTCCTTCAAGCTATATTTTTTTCTTGAATATTTTCTACATGCTTCGCTTCTAGGTAAATAGATTTTTGCCTTGGCAGACTTATCCCCCAAATATCATAGGGAAGCATTCATGTTTGAAAACATTTTGTATCTAGCTACCTAATAAATGTGATTGAAGTAATCCATCAGGATCCCAGAAGTCAGGGATCGTCTCTGTATTCCTCAACTCTGGGATATTGTTCCCACCAGATGCTTGTCAAAGGAATGAATTTGTAGGGTGGAGATTGAAGTTTTTTTCCAAATCCTCTGTAGATGCATCTCCATTCCAAGTAAGCTTAGTATACCAAATGTCGGAATGGATGAGGGTGATTATTTGATTACAAGAGGATTTATTCAGATAAAACAACAGAACTTGATGCCTGTTGAGGAAAGCATCTCTGAATGTTAATGTGCATCTTTGAGGAAATAAGATTTCATTTCAAAGGTTTGATTTGTAGAAAACTTCTTCAACTCTTGTAAACAAAAAGATTTACCTCTATGGAAACGACACGCAATAGAGCATAATACTCATTTGTGCTCGAGAGCGAACTCTGCTGCCTCATCCCTGTTTTCCCCGATATTGAATCAATAGGTCCAGGGGTCTAGTGAGCATTTTCCTGCTAACAAGACATTCTGTTGGATTGGCTGTCCTGAGGGAGCTTTGTTTGAAAGGGCGTGTGTTAAGGACCAGCTATTGTGTGTGGAGGTTAAAGTGGGGCTGTTCCACATTAACCATCGCACCTTTTTAAGATGCTCCTACTTGTCTATTAACCACCATCCTAAATTGCAGTCAGCGGTAATTTGCAAGAGGCCTAGTTAGATCTTTTTGACATTTCTGGTATGTGACAGCTTTTTAGAAGTCAAAATCTTAAGACCTTTTGTCAGTGTTGTGACTTAGGGGCACGTGAATTATTCACACACTAAAAGATATCATTAGTGCTGCTACTGCTTCATAATCATGTTTAAAACATGCGCAACTGAAAACTGTCCTTATTGAAAGAAACTTGATCATTTCACAGTCATGCCAAAAAGAAGGTCTTTCTTAAAAATAAATACCTTTATTTATGAAAGTGAAAAAGCTGGGCGTTAAGTTCATCTTTAACAACAGAAATGTATAGGAGCCGGATGACATGTCAGAGTGATGGAAGGCTGTGCAGCCCCTGGAGTGGTAATGGCTGTGCCTGTGCAGAAAGAACGAGCAAGAGTCTTTGCAGCATAATAATAAGATAAAAAAGCAGAATACAGATTGCATGTAGAACATTGATTAGTTACATAGAGATCATGTACATGAACAAAGATGGAAAGTCAAGAAAAAAGAAAACAGTGTTTTTAGAGTCATGGAGTTATGGGTAAAGTTTAAATTTTTTAATTTGCTCAGTATTATGTAAAGGAAAAACACCAAAATTTTCTCAGGTTTTTCTTAGTGCCAGTAAAGCGTGTGTCCAGAGTGCCTTGTGTTAGGAAACAGCAGCCTTGAGAGAAATATCTATTTTAGTTTGCTTTTAGCCATGTATTATCTTTAAGGTTATGGAACACCTGTAAACAGAAGAATTTTTTACAAATTATATTCTGATTTGGGAGACTTGAGTTTTGAGACATTTATTAGCCAGATGGGCCTAGAAAAAAATCACCTCGTCTCTTGGAGCCTTCAGGTCCTCAGAAAGGAAATGAGGAAATGAGATGAGAATAGTTAAAAGTGACAAGAATAAATATAAGGAGCTGCTGTTTTATCCTGGAATAACGCTAATGCTATTTGATGCCATCCCACGTTCTAAGTTAACATTATTAGACTGGTTGCCGCTACTTAAGAAAAACCCATTGGCATCTTTGGCAGTGTCTTGAAACGCTGGACAGTGGTGTCGTCTTCTCCCTGTACACAGATAGTGAACTGCCCCTGAGCTGCGTTTTTGTCTCGTCTTACTCCACATTTCCCACGGTTCATTAACAGAGCCATGGTTTCCAGACTTGCTCATCTCCGAGTCAAACCTTTTTGAGCATGGATTCCACATGCATATACTTATACCTATAAACACATATATTATGCATACTTTTCTGACTAATACTGTATAATTGTATAACATAAAACAATACAAACAGAAGTTCTACTGTTTTTCTTCCCACACTACGGTGGACTGTCTGGTGTGCCTTCTAGGGAGGTCACCAATCAAAAGATCTAGTCTGAGTGGAAAGTTTTCTGTCTGCATCTGCCTTTTCTTTTCCTTCTATACATAGCACCACCAGCCGTGTAAAAGTTGTTCTTGCTAACTGTATATGTCTTGAGAACCTTAGAAAAAAATTAATTAAAGTACCTGCACCTGCACGTTCTAGGCAGCATTTGTTGAGGGCTTCTGTTCCAGCACCATTCTCAGCACTTCATTTGCATGGATTACCTCACTTAATCCACGTAACTCTGAGATGGGTCGCTCATGAGGAAACTAAAAGCTAAGCTGGGTTTATTAACAGGCCCAGGTCGTGTAGGTGGAAGGAGTGGAGCTAGGATTTGACCCCAGGCAGTCTGGTTCCAGATTCTGTGCTCTTAACCACTGTGTTTAAATGCCAGCATCCAGTCGGCAGTTACGTGATTCCCCATTTTAGGTAAAGTTGTGTGATTAAGCCTAAATGTCTGTGAACCGTGAGCAGCGTATTTTAAATCTGGTCAAGACCCAGATGTACAAGTTTAGTGGCCCCTCAGAACTGCTGGGAAGTTAAAAGGCGGACCAGCTCAGTGGGGCCTAATCTGTCTGCCAGGAAAAACTCTTCTGTCCTGAGGTAGAATCTTGGTAAATTCTAAAGATCCTGAAAAGATGTGACTCAGGAAGCTCCTTTCCGGTCTAGCTTTTAATTCTTTTAAGGATCTCTCATTATCTTATAACATGGAAATGGTGTTTTCATGACTATTTTTTGGTCTTTAAATACCTTGTTGTACCTATAATTATTATTTTCCCAAGAATGGAGCTGAAATTGCTTCAAGATGAAAGAGCCGTGGTGCTTGTGGGTGGGTGTGCTCCTCCGAACTTAGAGCTACAACAGAAATTAGAGGTTCACAAGGTAATTGCTGTGATTACAGTTTTCTTTTTGGCCCCAGACAGGAGCTCTTGAAACACAATATTCTACTAATTTTTTAAATGTACAGTTTGCAAGGCAACAAGGAAATTACTGAGAGGAGTATGTACTATTTCTCCCTTGTTTTCTATGAAAGTTAACATCTTGTTGGGTCTTTTGCAAATGCTGAGGGAAAAGCAGACACTGAATGTATTACAGACATTGTTAAAAGGCTTTAAAATTTTTAAGTACTAAATCAACCATAAAATGCTGTATAAAGAAATTATTTTAAAGGAAAAATTCCTAATTGTAACAGTCCTATGTAGCATCAGCTTTTAAACATCTCTGTATCTCTCTTCTCATTTCTAGGTAATTCACATCTTTATAATATATGTAATTTTACATTCTAAATAGTGGTATTTCATAATATTTATGCATATCACATAATAGATCCTCAATAAATGATAATCCTTGATCCTTTCTAATTGTTGTATTTGTAATTTTTAGTAACCATATAATAAACCCTCCTGTTTGTTTCATATTTTACTTTGCCATTTCCCTGTTTCTTGGATTTAGATTATTTCCAGCTTTTTATACTGTAAAACCTGGTACCATGTTTTATAGTGTCTCTTTTTTGTTTCTTATTGAGGGAGTGGTGGTAGTTTGCATAGGAATTACTAGGAGTGGGATCATTGTTGTCAAATTTAAGAGCAGTATGTCACATGGAATACAGTTTGTCCCATATATCAATTGTGACTATTTCTCTGAAGCCTCTCCATTCATTGTTTTTAAAACTTTTTCTATTTTTCACAGCTTTATAAGATAAAAAAGACTTCAGGATTGTTTTACTTGGAATTTTAAAATGATCGGTGGGATTGAAATTATTTGCATATGTTTACTATTTTCAATTTCTTGTCTTTTGTTCTCCTATTCTGCTCGATGTCCATAGCAGCAAAATAAGAGTTCGACATACTAATTATATGTTACAGATGTCAACTTTTTCCCTTTTTTGTTGTTATTTTTCCCTCTTAGTTCTTTTATCTTGGTTTTGTGAAAAAATTGATTGAAGTCATGTGTCTCTTTCCTGGTAGTATCTGTTGTTGACGTTACACAATCGTTAGGCCTCTTTAATTGATACACATAGTATAATTTTTGAGGCTTAACTTTGTTGGATTTTTTTAATATAGAGTTTCCTATCTTATGTCAGAACAAACGTTGTTCTATAGGTGTGCAGAAAAAAACCATTCTGATTTTAATAATTATTATTTGAGTTATTTTAATTGAGAATTGCTGGGTTATAAAGTTAAAAACATTTCTTTAAAACATCCCAGTCTTTGGTATTCTGATGTGCACTGGGTAACAGAAGAAAGGTATAGTTAGTGTATAGTGTTTTCCAAATTTATTGTGGCCTCTTTTCCCCCCAGAATACTTTCCAGCCTCTCTCAGAAACAGTTTTCTACAGATTCCAGCAGGGGAAATGCCACTTTAATCCGTTTCGTTGTTTTTTTACCCTGACCAGTTTTTTTCATGAGAAACAGTCCTTCATTTTTGGTAGTCATCTCCGTGCAAATGTGTAGCTGGGATTTCTTGGTCTCCTCTGTCAAATTAGGTCCGTCTTTCTTTGTAAAAAACATTACTTAGCAGTGACCAGATCTGCAGTCAGCAGCTCTGAGTTTGTTTTGGAGAAGACGTGAGGGGTCTAAACTCAGCCGAAATGGAGAAGTCACCAATGACGGATGGCTTGTGTCCCCTTCAGACTTTGGTCCTCGGAAGCCAGGGAGGTGAGCCACCTATGGAAAGCTTAGCATGTGATGTGATAAGAAGTGGAATGAAACATGTTCTGTCAGTGAAGAAGCAGTCAGATGTGGCAGAAAGGACACACACTTTCGAGTTAGACTTTCCAGGGTGAAAAGCCTGGTTTTGCCCTTTCCTAGTTTTTCGGCCCTGGACACTTGCTTGGACTCAGTGTCCTCATCTGTAATAAGGCATTAGTAGTGCTTGCTTATAAGATTGATAGAGTCTTTGAATACAAAATTCAAGATGAACTTTTCAAAACATTTCTTGGAGGACAGAGGATGCAAAAGAGGGACACAGAATGCCTAGAATTGGAATCTGAGACTAAATCTATGGGTTTTTTAATTCGATATTTGTATTTATTGTGAAATGATCACTGTGATAAGTCTAGTTAACATTCATCCCCATACATAGTTACAATTTTTTTTTCTTGTGAGGAGGACTTTTAAGATCTACATTTTTGGCAACTTTCAAATATGCAATACAGGATTATTAATTGTAGGACCACCTCCTCGAATGGGTCTATCCTTTTATGTGCCTAGAAATCGTAAATGTAAGATCTTTCCCCAGGCTCATTCACTGTTGCTGCCAATTGTGGTACTTTTAAAAAATTAAAATGTCTTTCATTTAAAACAAAATCTAACATGCTAAGAGAGTTGAGGCAGTGGACTAATGTGGCTAGTAGGTGAAAATGTTGGATTTTCAGAGAATCAGAGGCAGAAGAGGCTGCACATTGGTCCAGTCTTCCAGATTTACGGATCAGGAAGCAGGGACCTGAGGTGTCTGGGGGCAGACTCAGATTCAGATGCCTGGTGTCCTGGGATCTTCCCCGGGGTTCTCTGTGCACCGTGAACAGATAGATCCTCTGGTCACATGTGCCCTGGGGTGGGGTCAGGAAGCTGGCTCTACAGCTCTGGAAAGGAAATGAGTACATATGTAGTATCTTAAAAGATTAATAGCTACCATTTGTTGGAGATAAAAATGTGAGAAAAAAGTCATTATGGTAAGTGCTTTCGTAGCAGGAGGGCATAAAGATTCTTTCTCAGAGGGAAGGGGGAGGGTTTCACAGAAGAGATGATAAAACCCAGTCTTAAAGGTTGACTGTGAGTTTGCAAGATTACCAAGAAGATGGTAGACAAAAGGCCAAAGACAGAAGTATTATTGAGGAAGGAGAGAATTGGAGCCACTGGAATTAGCGTCTCCAGAGTCACAGATGCCAGAAAGGGGCTTCGTATGTTTGGGCACCATGCATTTGGGGTGCTAGCAATATAAAGTGGAAGGTCAGAAGACAGAAGTGGGTGTACTGCAAAAAGGAGTCTGCGAAAGTAGTTTGGGGTGAGGTGGAGAAGCACTTTATAGGCTATGGCTGGGGTTTGCGCTGTATGCTAGATTTTGTGGTTTTTTTGAGGACGATCAGCCCTGAGCTAACGTCTGCTGCCAATCTTCCTCATTTTTTTGCTGAGGAAGACTGGCCCTGAGCTAACATCTGTGCCCATCTTCCTCTACTTTATATGTGGGACACCTACCACGGTATGGCTTGCCAAGTGGTGCCATGTCCATACCTGGGATCCGGACTGGTGAACCCCAGGACGCCAAAGTGGAGCGTGCACACTCAACCGCTGTGCCACCGGGCTGGTCCCCCATATGCTAGGTTTTAAAGCAAGAGAGTGACACAGTCAGATTTGTCGTTTAGAAAGGCTGCTCTGGTGTCCGTCTGGAGGGTGAAGGGGGAACAGCTCAGATGCTGTTAAGGGATCTGCGTGGGGCATATTCAAGTCCTAAAAGCAGGAGCCCTTGGAGTGGGTTTGAGAACTGCTGCAGGGGTAGAACTGGTGAGATTTAGTGGCCTGTTGGGTACAGAGGGTTAAACAAGAGGAATGTGACCTCAGGTTCCAGCTGAGGAGCTTGATGCCATCTGCTGAGGTACTGAATCGGTGTGGAGGGGGAAGGAGTATTTTTGGAGGAAGGCTTAAGTTTGGGGTGTGGTCCCAGAGGAGGAAGTGGATTGAGCCATAACAGAAATACTTAAAAGAAGTTCTGTTTATGAAATAACCGGCTTGTTGGCTCTTCTCTTTCCAATCTTGCTTCTTTACCTTCCATTCCCAGCACAGCAGCGAAGGTCGGGAGTAATCGCCTCCTTCTTCTAAAACCCCGGTGGCTCCATCTTTACCTAAGCATTGCCTTCAGAATAAAATGCAAACTCCTTTCCATGGCCTTTCTTCCCTGTGTGATCTGGCCCCGTCCATCTCTTTATCCTCCATGTGGCCACTTGCTTCGGCCACCTGGTCTCCTTGATGCTTCTAAACACCAAGCATCTCTCTTCTCAGAAATGTTGGTATACACTCGGTTGTTTTTCTGCCTCCCCCACCTTGAAGCAGAGAACTGTCTTGTCTTTGCCAGGTATCCCCACGTCCAGTATGGACCTTGGCATGTGGGAGGAGTAGATATTTATGGATGGATGAGCCCAGTCTGTGAGTGTTCCTGTCCATCCCCCTCGCAGTCCTGAGCACAGACTAAATACTTGAGTGACCTTTCTGTGGACCACAGCAGGACTAGAAATAGCAGGTAGAGAAGCTATCCCTCTTTTAAAAATAAGCTCCTATTTTCTTTGCTGGTCCCAAGGTTAAGCCAACCAATTCTTTTCAAGGATTTTTCTACCAGTCAGTCTCAGTGGTGTTTTCAATAAGTTACTGGTATTTTAAAGTACACCTAGAAGCTTTCACAAGCCTCTGCATCTCCATGTGGTGTTGTGCTTAGTTATTAATATTAAGCCTATTTTCTGTGTGCAGGTGCACAGGCCAGCAGTCAGTTTTAGTGAAAATGATGCCCGGCATCGAGTTCTCAGTTAGTGAAGCAAAGGCTGCAGTTCCCAGGGTGCACTTGAAGCGAAGTGGGAAACCTCTCTGGTTTTGACTGTGCCGCTTTGCCTACTGTGCCGAGCACAGTAGTTGGCAGATGGACTGACATGAAATGGTTGGTGGGCAGCTCGGTGGCACAACCCCAGCAAACTGCAGGTTGACTTCTTCCCACTTTGCTCTCCTCCCTGCCCCACCCCTCAACCTTCTTAAAGAGCTACTTTGGGTTCTCAAGCAAAGTGCCCATCTCACTTCTTCTTGGGCTCCTTCATAGAGAACTACGCGAATGGGAAGGAAGAGGTTTTTGAAGTTGTTTATCTAGTGGCCTGATTACTGAATCCTTGGCTGATTTTGTATTTTAAAGGTTCTTTGGTCCTCTGGACCCCACTCTGTCTAGTTGGAAGGTCGGAGAGCATGATGCTTATGAATATAGCTTTTAGGGTCAGGAAGACCCGGTTTTGAATCTTGGCACTGTCTCTGACTAGCTTCTGGATCTAGGGCCATTCTGAGCTTCAGTCTCCTTATTTGTAAAATATGGGTGATAAGAAACCTCTGCACACATTATTGTGAGGATTAAGTAAGATAAGATGTATCAAACATGTTCATCACATTTCAACATGTTTTATCATCATCAGTATTGGGGAGAAGGGAGGCGAGAATGAGCTAATATAAGAATCTGAGGACAGTTAAAGACAGAAAGGAAGGGAAGAAGGAAACACCTGCCTGTACCAGGTGTTGTGTGAGGAAAGCATGAGTACGGAGAAGATGACTATCTTGACCATAGTCTCTCAGAGACGTGATGCAAGGTCTCCCTGACCTCAAAGCCTGCACTGTTAGCCACAGCATCCTGCTGCATCTCGAGATGGCACCTGGCACCACGACTAGGCCCTGCTTCTTCCAAGTCCAGGGATAAACACCAGAGGCAAAGGCTGGCCCTGGTAACAAGTGGTAGTTGAGTGCTGGAATGTTGATATCAGATCACGTGGAACTGTGGGCACCCACGTCTGGTAACGAGTGCTGGATGGTGTGGGGCCAGCAAGGGCTCCAGCTGTTAGCTGCAGAGAACGAGCTTAACAAAGCAGAGCAAGACTTGGCGCAGCCCTCAGAGATGGGTTAGGTCTCATCACAGAAGATGCAGAATATGTAGAATGGCTGTGCTTCTTTATGACGGCAGGTTCGACTTTGAGGGTTTTGAAAGTGATCTGTTCCGCTTTCTTTATTCACATTGCTGGCTCCTGGCATCAGTGTCAGAGGCAGAGTGGTTTAGCGGAAAGAATATTGAATACAAAAGTGACCCTAGGCCTTCCCCTCACTCAGAGGGCAGTTACTTCCCTCTCTGAGCCTGTTTTTTCCATCTGTAGAAGCGGGGACAGTGAGGGCAGGGGGACAGGTCCTTGACCCCACACAGCTGCCTCTGCCTCCGTTACGTATCGGACTTCTGTATGGCTGCCTTTGCAACCTCAGAGTGGTTAATTGAGGCGACTCTGTTTCATCCAGGTCCTAAGTCTTCACAGGGAAAATAAAATTATTTCATCATTGATACCTCATAGATGTACTGTCTTTTGAAAGACAGGATGAGCCCTGGGGAGATTAGAAAATGAATATTTCTACACGTGTCACCCAGGCAAAAACTGTGTGCTGCTGTATTTACGTTAGTTAAGATGGTGCTTCCTTCAAGTGGTTGGTGTAAACACTTAGATTTTTAAAATAAATAGCACATGAGAAATAAACAGCAGCATTTTGTATTCAGTCCTTGTTCTGTACACCTTTAATTCTGGATGCTTTTAATACAGGCAGATTCATTTGACTGATCCTTAATTGAGCCCATACTCTGGGCCTAGTGTGGTCCTTGGTCTAAAGATGTGTGCACACCCAACAGGTAATGTGTGCGTACACAGGAAAGTGGACTTTTGTGAGTTACAGTTTTGTGCAGTATCTTTTCTTTGTTAAGTGGGTGGTATTTTCCTGCATAGAACAGATCCTTAGAATTGTTCAGGAAGTAGTGCTGAAGGTAGTACACTGACTCTTTGCTACAGATCTAAACTGAAGAAGTAGGGCCCAAACCCTTGTAGTTTAGCAGCTACAGATCTTTGCTGTCTGTGGGTCAAATTCTACCCTATGCAACCATTCAGCTATCTAGGCACAGTAGAGGACATTAAATGTTTCTGATTGAAATCTATGAGCACAGGAGAATCTGAATCTTAAGGACACTTTTTCTAGTCTAAAATAGCACAGATAAACAGCTTAAAACCTCTATTTGTGGATGACTTGTCAACTTTCCATTTTTTTGCTAAGTTATGCAAATCAAATTTTATTTTAGGTTGATCGTTTCCCCTTGTGTAGCAGCCTCACTCAACTCATATTAATCTTGAAACTAACAAGCGATAACATCTTGACCTCTTCCTTTCATAAAGCTTCTGCTGCTGTGTCTGTCTTCCTCTGTTTGCAGGTATTCTGTGCCGCTGCTTCCTGGTTAGCCTTACTGTAACTGTTGGTGGTGTATAGCTGTCACACAGGATGGTTCTCAGCACCCCATACTTCTCCTCCTCAAATTGACAGACCTGTGCTTCCAGCATTTGAGCTGAACACTGAAAAAAAAAAGAAAAGAAAAAAAGAAAGAGAAGGAGCAGACCAGCCAGGCCCCTTGAGATCTGGGAAAGAGTTTTGAAAAAAGGGTTTCAGCAGAGAGGTCAGCAATTGCAGAAGCTCTGTGGTGGGAACAAGCCTGGTGGGTTCAAAAAGACTGCGGCTGTGGCATAGACATGAATAGCGGAGAGTGTGGGAGCGAGAGAAGTCAGAGGGTGGCAGGGCTGGATCACATAGGGCTTGCAGGCAGTAGTGAGGACCTGGATTTTATTCTAAGAACAGTGAATTCATTCATCCTTCCTCGTCTGTGTGTGCGCGCGTTTTCTTGTCACTCAATTTGGCAAATTCTTACCGAGCATCTTCTGTGTGAAGAAAGAAACAAGCATAAGCTTTATCCTGGTATTATCGTTAGAGAGCTTTTAGTTGATTGAGTAGAGAAGAGACACAGGTACCTAAACTCCTAAAATACAAGGTAAAGAGTGGAATGATATGGGCAGTGGGGATAAAGCCCCACGGTAGCAAGGATGAATATTTTATGAGTAAGTTCCCTCGTCAGTCTTGTCAAAAGCAGTAGCAGGCTTCCCGTTTGTTCTAGCAAAGGATGTTGGTGTTGTTTTGCTGTGGCAAGTAGAAGGGAGAGGGCATGCAGCTGGGGAAGTAGAGGTGCCTACAGTGTTGGGTTTGCACACTTAGGCCAGTGCCTGACACAGAGTAGTGTTCATTATGTGCCAGGCACAGTTACTAGGTGAAAAAATGAGCAAATGGTAGAAAAACCTGAGTTTGATGATTCCCCCCAGCAGATACTCCCTTGCATGCTTTGTGACCCCTCCTCTTTTTTGAGGTAGTAGACATTGTTCTTTGTCATTCTCTCTTCCGGCACCTTCATTCACAGTGCTCTTCAGTATCACATCAGATTACTTTCTAGGCTCATGCCTGATTCACATGATAATTATACACTTACACATTCTAGTATATGGGGCCTTACAATGGGTAAATAATTTATTGATTTGGCTATGAGGCTGCATGAGAACCTACATCCCTGTTTCATCCTCAGAGACTTTATGTGAATGTTAATTAGGCAGCCAGCCTCTCCTGTAGCCTGAACACCTTGCTCCCCAATCCTCCCTGCTCCCTGTGAGGTAGCACGATCGCTCAGCAAGCCGAAGGCTGGAGCAGTCAGGATCTGAACCAAAATTAGGCCAGAGTAGTCTTCCCTTGCTTTCCCTATTAAAGGAATTACCCATAAGAACATTTGCTTTGTGATGATTATGGCACAGATGCATCTATTAAGATGAATTTTTGAAATTACCTCTCTGAATGCAACTATAGTCATGTGCCACCTAAGGACGTTTCGGTCAATGACAGACTGCATATAGGATGAGGTCTCATAAGATTAGTACCATACAGCCTAGGTGTGTAGTAGGCTATACCATCTAGATGTGTGTTAGTACACTCTCTGACGTTTTCACAACAAAATTGCCTAACGACACATTCCCCAGAACATAGCCCCGTTGTTAAGCAATGTATGACTGTATAAAGTAATAAAGTGGAAACACAGCTTTTTTCCCCCAAGCGAGTAAAAATTCTTTCCATTGAAGAAATCCCTTCGGTAGTACGAGTACTTGTTTCAGAAATGTTTTGCTGTCACTGCTCCAGATCTTTCAGGAATTTCTCTCTTGGAAGCACCTTCAGAGGTGAGGGTAATGACAGCCAGCAGTTTCTGAGCACGTGCTCTGTGCAGGGCTTTATGCTAGCCACTTCCAGGTACATTAATATATTTAGGGGCCAGCTAGGTGGCATAGTGGTTAAGTTCACCTGCTCCACTTCAGTGGCCCGGGGTTCGCTGCTTTGGATCCTGGGTGCAATCTACACATCACTCATCAAGCCATGCTGTGGCGGCATCTCACATAGAAGAATTAGAAGGACTTACAACTAGGATATACAACTATGTACTGGGGCTTTGGAGAGGAAAAAAGAAAAAAGAAGGAAGATTGGCAACAGATGTTAGCTCAGGGCCAATCTTCCTCACAAGAAGTAAATAAGTTAATTAATTAATTAATTTATGCTCAGTATCCCTGGAAGCCAGGTGTGATGTCTGTTGACCTCAGCATATCTCTAAGGAATTTTATGCTATTATGTTATTTTCATCCATCGTTTCCTTTCTCTATAAGTATGTGCATACGATTTTGCTCCAAAGACTTGTCCTTATTTTCAAAAATCACATCTACCCAAAATAAGAATAGTGTCCCCCTCTTGAGTATATTGAAAAGAAGGAGCCATAGGCTTAGAAAGTAACTCTAAAATAGAAAATCTTAATGAATAACAACATTTAACATAACGTGTATTATATTTCAATAAAAGGTTTAAGAAAGTTACCAGAATGACCATTTTAAAGTGCAAAACCAACTTAAAATGTGTAAATTTTGTCTATACTGTTAACCGTTACTCTTGGTACTGTATGGTCGTTTCTTTAAAGGTGTGACTGTTTATACATATAACATACATACATTTAAACTTTGGCTATTCAAAATCTTTAGGGGAAAAATTACAGAAGCCCACATTTTCTCAATCCAAAACTATTTTATTCAACCATTTTCAAGGTAAGTCTTATGTCACACACCTCCTGTTTTGTGGAGCTGAGAATACTGAGGAATTCATTCATTCAGTTATTTGTTACTTCATTTTGTAAGCGTTTTTGAGCCTCTACCATCTGCTAGGCCCTGGTCATGGAATTCAGCCGTGAACAGGTTACGTGGGGCCCTGTCTGCATAGAGCTTTCATTCTTCTAGGGAGGGAGGTGAGCACCATAAAAGTAAACACATCATGCCCAGGATCGTTTCTGGGTGTGGTGGTGCTGCGGGAAAACTAGCACGAAGGGTGTTAGCAAGTCAGCAGGTGGGCTGGGGTGTGCGCTGCTTTAGGCTGGCTGTACACGGCCTCTGCAGGAAGGGCCTTTTCATCAGAGGCCTGTGTAAGGAGAAAGAGCCAGTCATCTGAAGAGTTTGGGTGAGAGTTCCAGGCAGAGGAATCAGCTGGTGCAGATGCCCTGAGCCAGGAACAAGTCTGGCTGGACTCGTGTGCGTCTGTTGGTACACTGTGTTGTGACCAAGGGATGCCACTGAGCCTGGGGGAGTACGAAAGGTTCCATGTCCTACCCTGAGTAGCCTCAGACTCGTAGGGAATTTTTCATTCTTATATCTGGTTTGTATAATTTTTCTGAATCCTGCTTGCCAGCTCTTATGTATTGCCTCTGTCGGTTTGGTTTCTCTGGCAGTCTCTCTCTAACTTGCAAAAAGCCGCTTTCTTCTCTTTATATTCAGATGACCAAACCTGTTAGAACTATACATGAAATAAAAGAAAAAACTCTCCACATCAAGGTTGAAAGTGCTTTTCTAGGTTAACACCCCTGCTCTTTAGTAATGTAGAGAATGTGAACTTGCTGTATTGCACAATTTTAGATAGGGAAGGTGGTTACTCTATTACTAGAGATAAGCATATTCTCCTGGATTGTTTATTTGTTCATTTATCCTCCCTCCCTCCCTCCCTCCCTCCATCTCCCCATCTCCCCGTCTCTCACACACATATCCTTTCAAGTTGTTTAACTTCAGGTGGAAACTTAGAAATGGAGGTACATATTTTAACAAATTCAGAGATGTAATAATTTTATAGCCTGTATTATCTGCCACTTTTCTCTCCACCTTTATTTAATTTTAGGCATACGACATCTCAGAGGATGTCACTGCAGGTGGTGCCTGTCTGGCAGTTGAGGGAATGGCACTCTGTAGCACATTCAGACATGTTATTTCTGGAGGCAGCCTTGTTTGATTGAATGACAGTGTTCCCCAGCTCTGTTAAACATGGAGCCCTTAAGACTGCATTTTACTTGGCTTCTTTTTGCTAGTGGCCAAATACTAGAGTATAAAAAGAGAAGTGTCATCCAGACTTAACTATGACTGTTGCTGTCAAACGCGGGTGTTATTAATAACGTTTAGAAGTGAGCACATGAACTTTACACCCTATTAGTTTATAGATGAGTTGGTAAGAGTTCAACATAAATTATGAGACTTTTCCTGAGAAAAAATAAAGCAGGTAGCGGGTCTCATAAAATGTTAACGGCTGAAATCTTCCACATCCCTTTGCTCACGTGGAATCATTAGCTCTAAATGTGCATGGACATTAAAGCCTGCTCGTTAATTTATCTTTGCCTAGACCCATCCTTATGTGGTCATCACTCCCTCAAGCTGAACAGATAGATTGTCTTCTTCTGGAAGCAGATCCTTTTTTCCTTTCTTGAAAATAATTAAGAAATGCTAAGATCCAGGGAAAGCACTGGGGCACCTTCTATGGTGGGTATAAGGGGTATGGTTGAAAAAGCATAGGCTGGTTCTTCTCTTAGTCAGTGCGTGACATTTGGCAAGCTGTTTTACTTCCCTAAAGCCCAGGGGTTTTCATTAAAAAAATAAAAGAGAGATGGAAGTAATACATATATAAAACATAAATGGGGGACCCAGCCTGGTTGCATGGTAGTTAAGTTGATACACTCTGTTTTGGTGGCCTGGGGTTCACGGGTTTGGATCCCAGGCATGGAGCTACACACTACCCATCAAGCCATGCTGTGGCGGCATCTCACATATAAAGTAGAGGAAGATTGACACAGTTGTTAGCTCAGGGACAATCTTCCTCAAGCAAAAAGAGGAGGATTGACAATAGATGTTAGCTCAGGGCCAATCTTCCTCACCAAAAAAACAAACAAAAATTGAAAAAATGATAAATAGTAGTGGATATCGTTAGGATTCATTTTTAAATGTCCTTCCTGCAAAAAGGATAAACGTGTGGGATTCGGTCTCTTAAATGGGTACTTACTTGCACTTATTTGCATTGCTTTCTTTCCCTCACATACTCCCAGCAACCTAATGCCTTGTAATTTCTTAGCACAGATTTGTCTCTGAAAACTGATGGATAGTCCCCCTCTTAAGATGAGGCTGTTTTTGGTTTCAGTTCATCACTGATGTCAGTGGAATGCAGAACTCGCTGGTGGTTGGGAGATCAAATTCTGCTCTCAATATCTGGGTTCAAATTGCTGTTCCGCCACCCTGGGAAAGTTATACTTTCTGAGCTTGTATTTCCTCATCTATAAAATGAATTTAATAATAGGACTTATTTCATAAGGCTTTTGTGAGAATTGAGATAATCTGTGTAAACCTCAGCATCCTTTGAGGTTCATACTTAAGCATTTTTTTAATGGTACTTACTTTCCCTCTTTATTTTAAAGTATAAATCTCAAATCTTTGAAATAGCTCAAACTCCGTCTCTTCCCTGAAACTGTCTCTTAAAATAGTTTCCTTAAGCATGGTGTACAGTATCACTGGTGTTAGATGAGTTGATTTGAGGTACTAAACAGATGAGCATTTTATATAGTTAGAGATACGTAGTAATTTTTTGGGTATCTTCTATTAATGGTAAGTGATCCTGGTTTTCCATTTATGATAGCTCTTTACAATGTATTTAAGTTAAAAAAGATGTGAATGGATTTAAAGAACAAAATTAATTAAATAAGAGTGCTGTAGGACATGACTGTGACAAATTTGTGGAGATGGAATGTAAGTGATGGGCATGGTGGAAATAGCATTTGACTTACAGTCTGAAAACTCTGGATTTTATCCCAGCATCCTGTTAGATTTGGGATTTGGTAGACATTAGTGTTAATTGTGACTTAGCACTTTACGGCTCTGTGACTTTGAGCACCTTAGTTAATCTTTTCCTCCCTCCCCTCCTTCTTACAAGGATTTATTGAAGGCCTAGCACATTTCCTTATCTGAAAAATATAGATGCTACTTCACAGCACTGTAAAGATACAATGCCGAGAGATAAGATGTAGAAATCATACGTAGCTTATCTCCTTGGTATGTCTTCTGTACAAAGCTTATGCCTGGTCTAGTAAGTGCTCAGTAACTTGAGTCCTTGTGTTATTTAGGACTTGTGGATGCAAGTGATAGAATCCCAATTTCAACTAGCTTGGGACAGAAGAAATTTATTATCTCATGTACTCAGTCTGTAGGAACATTAGCAGTGACATATGCCTTGGGGAAAGCTGGAAGCAAGGACTCAGATGCCACCAAGACCCTCTTCACCTCTTGTCTCTGGTGCTTTGTCTCTGTTAACATCGTTCTGTCTCGCCAGATTCTTCCACAGAGCTAGAAACAGAACCACTGGCCATCCCCAGGCTCACATCATCAGAAAGAGACTGCACATTATGATCCCTGTTCCCAAGCCCAGAAATCTTAGCAAGGACCCTGATCCCAGCCTGGGTCATGCCCACCTGGCCAGCCATTGGTGTCCAGACTACAGGAGCCGAAGGAAAACGGCAGCACCCAGTTGAACCACATGTTTTGGGTGGCAGGAAAGACCATTTTGCAGGAGAAGGGGAATTATAGAGGCCTGCTGCCGTTGCGTTTACCCCTTTCGGTCTCCTGGGTGACCTTCAGGGAGGGAAGTACTTAACTTCCGTGGACTTCAGTTTTCTCATCTGAAGTTTTGAGGTTTAGCTGATGTAAATGGATATGAATGCACATGTAGTGTTTTTACATTTTATGTATCCAAGTTTATTATTATTGCTGCTGCTATCGCTCGTGCCTTCCAGATCTTGACACACCATCCATGGTGTCCCCAGCCTGTGGATCATTGACTGCTGGGGAAGCAGAGAGAGACTTGAAGTTATTTTAGAAAGTTAGGTCGGTGTTGCCATATGTATACCTATATTGATCACCCCCTTTTTAAACTTGCTTTTAAGTGTAATACCTATATAGGAAAGAGAACACTTCCTAAGTGCACTGTTTGATGTATTTTCACCAACGGAACACAATTGCGTATCCAGCACCTGAATTAAGAATCAGCAGTGACAGTCCCCTGGAAGCCCCCCACCTTGTAGCACAAGTAGATTAATGTAGGTGTATTGATTCATCATCTAAGAAATCATTTACAAGCACTACGAGCATCCTGGTAGCATTTTCCATGCTGTGCTTTTTTAGTAAACAGAATTTTTAAATACAACTGGCGTTATATCATAGAATTTTTTTTTTTTTTGACACTAAAAGGAATCCTCAAATTTAAATGCGTTGTTCAGAGCTCTTCAGGTCACTCTTACTTTCACCTCTTAAATGTTTTCTTTCTGGCTGAAATTGCCATTATGTGATCAGATGTGTTTTGTTCCCTGGGTATGTGTCTTTCATGTCTTTCGCTTGCCTTTCTCCCTTCCCAGGTGGTGAACTCTCAAGTCTTACCATCGCTTAGGGGTCCTGTATTTCCTTTCTTGGGCATAGCTTAGCATGGTCACCAGCTGACTGCAGGTTATCCATTTCACCCAACACTCAGCTTTGTGGAACGACTCTGCATTTATCCCCAAAACATAGCTACTCAAATCCAGGGCACTTCATTCTTTGAAATGGTTCATTGTTAATAAATATGTCAGCTTGCTGTTGCTCCAGTACTCAGCAAAACAAATGCAGTCACAAGTGAGTTTTTCTTATTTTTTAAGTTTACCAAGTTTTCCAACATCTTTTTCTCCCCGTTTTTCTTTTTTAGGCTCTAGACCAAGATAGAACAGCCTTACAGAAAGTGAAGAAGTCTGTAAAAGCAATATATAATTCCGGTCAAGGTAAGTACTTACTAAGGCAGATAGCATGAATTATATGTAATGTCTGTAGTTTTCTCTTTATTTGTAAGATGCTAGGTTTATAGAAGACTTGTTACAAATGGAAAAATAAGTAGGTCAAAGAAATTTGGGTTTTCTCTTTTTTCCTCTCTCTCTTCTATCAGCCCAAACCTGTTACTGTTTCCAAAGTAAAAAGTAGGAAAAATATTAGTTGCAATGGGTTTTATTAGACACTTAAAAACTTAGTAGACTTACAGGTAATTTTGCCACAAGCGACATATGAAATATGTAGAAACCTCTTTGTAGTTGGGCAATCTGTAATCCAGTGGCCCTAGACACATGAGGACCTTTTCCTTCTGAGGTGTACCTGTACACATTTGAAAATCAGTTACCCGTGACGGGCGTGGGGTGAAAGTTAGAGGAGGGAAAGGGGCAAGGTTAAATTGAGACCTGGACAGACCTGCCAGCTAGAGTCGTGTCTTGTGGCTGAGGGCGTGCCCGGTAACCTGTGTAACTACATGTTTTACCTTTGGTCTAGTGACTTTATCACTTGGAGACAAAAGTATGTTGTCAGTGGGTAAGAAGAAATAAACCAAATTAAGATAAACAATGGATAACCACAAGAAATGGTAGGTTCCAGCGCCCCAGGGAAGGAGAGGCTTGGAAATACAAAATGAGTTTCAAGGTCTCTGACTCACATCTTTTGTTCTCATTATTGCGGTACTGGCTCGCTCACCCAGAGGTCAGGTCTCTAAGAAATCGGTTGTCTGTAATGCAACAGAAACCTGGGAGGGGAAGGCAGCCAAGGAGAATGGAAAGGGCACAGGCTTTGACATGGACCAATGTGGGTTTGCATCCTTGCTCTGCCCCTTAGCAGCAGTGTGACCTTGAACTGGTTGCTTCACTTTGTTGAACCTCCTTTCTCCTCTGTACCACGAGAATCTTGGTATGACAAGGCTGTTGAAGGGGTTTAATGAGCTAATACCTATAAAGGGCCTACCACCTTGCGGGAGTACTTGTGGGAATTCAGTAAATGCCATAAATTCATATCTTATATAAAGTTTGTGTTTTATTTATATTTATATTCATAATTGTCATAAAATTATAGAGCTGAAAGGAACATTGAAAAAGGAAAAGTCCGACCCTCAGATTCTTTATCACCTTCCTCTCCTTACCGGAGCTGGGAATGAGAAGTCTCACTAAACTGGAAACCTAAGTCTCTTGTCTTCTTTAAAGCCCCGAGGCCTAAGACACTCTGTCATCTTAATTGTTGACAGATTTTGTACCCCGGTTCCTTGATACCTCTAATTTCTTTATATCCAATAAAACACTAACTTCTAATTAAGGTAGATAAATGATCATTGTATAGTTAGGTAGTGACCAAATGTTTTAAGTCTTGGCCTAAATTATATACCTGCTTTGTAACTTCCGTCTGAGCTTCGTTTTAAGGAGTTAGCATGATAGCCCTTTATAGATGTGAGCTCTTCGGGCAGGGGAGTGGGGTAAATAACTAGCAGGTGGTACAAAAGGGGCTTCTGAGGTGCTTGTATTGCCCTATTTCTTGATTTGGGGAGTGATTACATGGTTAAATGTGCTTTTTGATAATTCATCAAATGCTACACTTAGGATTTATGCACTTTTCTATATGTAGGTATGTGTATTATGCACCAATACAAGTATATTTAAAATTTATATACAAGTAGATTCAATGAAGCATTTGCTGTATTTGGAAAAACAGAAAATAAATAGCGATTTGTTAAATAAACAGTAGTATATCTATATAATAGAATACAGCCTATATAAAAAAGAAACTCAGGTCATGTAGATCTCAGTTTGAGTCCTAGCTTTGTCATTACTTGTTAAAGTCAAGTAAATTATTTAACTTACCATAAAATGCGAAAATAATATCTAATTTGTAGAGTATTGTATGGACAAAATGAGGGAATATTTAAGGTCCCTAGCACACTGCCTGCCACATAGTAGGTGCTTAACTCATGGTAGATGGGAAAACATGGCAATCAGATCAATTGCGTGGGTGTCTTCTCTATATTAATTCAGTCATCCTACAAATAATGTTGGACCAATCTGATTTTATAAAGAGCTTAATGAGCCATTCTCTGCCTCAGGAATAAGCGTCAGTTCTCACTAATGTTATGGTTTATGCTTGAGGCGAGGTGTTACCATGTTTATTCTGCTGGAGGTGCCATGTGACTCTTTTTTTCCCAAGTGTCCTTGCTCAAGACACATTTCCTCCCTTTGCCACAGTGATTACATCGTTCAGCAGCTCACACAGAGTCTCTTTTACTTGGCGAGGATGTGCTTCATCTTGCTCTTTCGTTGGTCCCAGCTGTCCTGGATATGGCAGGAGGCAGAGGTTGCCCCAGCATGTATGTAAGGTGGAGAGTTCAGGGGGGGGTCTGCAGAGTTTAGTTGCCATTTCCTCCATCAGATTGTTCTCTTCTCGTGGATGGGGGTCACAGCTAACTGAGCTCTGAATCTCCCCGCCTGAATTCAGAGTTGTCCTGTGTACTCCTTAGGTCTGCACTAGCTTCTAGCTTCTAGTCACATAGGGCTTTTAAATTTAAATTAATTAAAAGCAAATAAAATTCAAAATTCAGGTCCTCAGTCTCAATAGGACTCACATTTTGAGTGTTCAGTAGCTACATGTTACTAGCAACTACAATATTAGATAGTGCAGACACGGGACATTGCCATCATTGCAGGAAGTTCTTTTGCTGCTGTAGGAGAACATACATTCCATTGTATTATAATTGTTGACTGGTCTCTCTTGCATTATACCAGTGAGTCTTAACCTTGGCTGTTCATTAGAATCACCTGAAGAGTTCTTAAAACACAAAAACGGGAATCCCTCCAGCCTGCAGGCCAAGAGTTGTTCCAGAGTAGGACCCAAGTACTGGGATTAAAACAAAATTCCTCCCCAGCTGGTTCTAAATGCAGCTAGATTTGAGAACTGTGTCACTGGCCTGTGAGCTCCTTGATCAGGGCCGGTATTGTGTCTTTCATCTTTGTATTTTGTGCATTTTTCAACCTAGTTTATTAGTTGTTCAACAGATATTTACTGAGCACCTATTACATGCTGCTATTCTGGATATTGGGTGTATTGGACAGAATCTCTGCCTTCATGAATTTTGCAGTCCAGTGGGAGAGAGAGATGTTAATCAGGTCATCGAACCGAGAAGTATTTATAATTGGAAACTGGAAAGTGCTATAAAGGAAAGCTTACAGGATACAAAGAGGGAAATAACAAGAGGGATCTGCTGAAGTTTGAGGAGGGTGCTAAGGGGGTTAGCTTGGAGGACATGACGTTCATTGGGTGTTTATATCATGCTGAGCTAAGCTGAACAAGCCTGTGAGGCAGGTCTGCCGTTATCCCCATATTATAGATGATGGAGCTGCAGCTTCAAGAACCAGACTGTCTTGTCCAAGATGCCACACCTAGCAAATAATGGAACGAGAGCCTAGCTAACTCCAGTTTTGCTGTTTATAGCTCTGTATGTGTCTTCTCTGTGACAGTTGGCAGGGGCTCAGCAAGTGTAGAATGAATTGCCGCATATTAGCTGGATGGGTCCCTGAGAAGCTCTCCGTGTGAGTGGCTGTTAAATATTCACTAATCTCGAATATTTGTGAGTGAATCGATCACCTGTAACCTCCTAGCAGTGTAATCCATAGGATGACTTTGGTGGTTCCCAGATAGGGATAGCAATAGTAGTTATGGTGCCGGTGGCTTGGAAATGTGGCATAAACTCAGATCTTGCAGACTCCCGGGCCTGGTAGGGTGTCTGCAGTCACCAATGAGTATAGCACACCCAGGTTTTTGGTCAGCTTGTGTGGGCAGCACTATGACATTTAATTCTTAAAAAATAGCTAGATGAGTAAAACAGTGATGTTGCAGATCTTTCCATGATACATGCTCAGTGGAATCTAAGCTGTTCCCATCCAAGGGCATTTGGCCTTGTCCAGAGAAGCCACAAGAGGCTGAACTCTGATATCTGTTTCCCAGTGTGTTTTCATAATTTTCTTGTTTTCTCACAGTGCTTTAGTGACACGAAACCCATCTGATGCTCTTGAAAGATTTGAGAAGCACTTCTACATTTCTGGTTTGAAATTACCAGCCAGTACTCCCTACCCACACCCCAAATGATTTGAAAGAGGGTTGAGAATGGCGAAGGATCTTAATCTTAAAATATCTTTATTATTTTTGCACAAAAGCTTTATCAGTATTAATTAGTAAACAGTATAATAATAACAGAAATTTTACTGGAAAAACAAATTATCTCCATGTAAGCCTTTTAGTTTGAAAATGGCTTTTGGAATTTCTCTCTTTCTCTTACTGCCCCTACTGTATATGAGGACATTTTAAAAACAAAAAACTGAATTCTGTGAATTTCTTGCATCAAGGGAAAATTTTCCAAGCCATTCAGTTTTCCTGTGTTGTTTTTAAGTTTTAAAGTCTTAACATTATTAATCTGTGAGCTATATTGTCATTTAGAAAGTTTGCCTTGGTGTGTGTCCCCCACTTCCTTCTTTCCCTCCCTCCCTTTCTTTCTCCCCTAACGTATGTTTAAAATAGCTAGCGGTTTCTTCAACATCTTAGAGGTTTTAAAATATGTTGCAATCTTTGACACTTTTCCTTTCAAAAGATGGACCCAATTCTTTTCCCCTTGAATGTGTGCCAGACTTATAACTCTCTTCTAATGAATAGAATGTAATAGAAGTGATGCCCTGTGATTTCCAAGGCCAGTTCATAAAGAGCTTCCACCTGGTCTCCCCCTCCCCATCATTTGTTTTGGAAGAAGCCAGGCGCCATCTTGTGGGGACACTCAAGCAGCCCTGTGGAGAAAGGTCTCCCACCAAAAACCACTACTGAAGTTAGTCTGCTGGCGCTAGTCAAGCCTTCAGGTGACTGCAGCCCTGGCTGACATCTTGCTCTCAATCTTTGGGCGACACCCAGGGTCAGAACGGTAGAAGTGGGACTGGCATTCATAGGACTTCTGCCCTTGCAAGCGTGGCCATGTGTATACATGTCATAAGCCCACTGTAAATCAGCATGTATCTCTTGAGAAAGAAGAGCTTTACTGCATCTCAGTTAAAAAATGCTGTTAAAAAAGTGGTAACACAGTATACTTTTATAAAATGGAAGAGTCATGTGATTCATGGTAAGCATCAGTGTACCAAATTTGTTGTTCTGTCAAATGACTTAGTTGAATTGAATTCGTTAATCTTTTTGAATGGATACATTATTATTACCAAAGCGCACACATGTACACTTTCCTTGGGAGTGAAGACCCAGGCTATTTCTGCTATTATGTCTTTTTCTGTGGTAAAAATATATGCGTATACTTTTTGCACAAATCAAAAAGTATATTTTATTATTATGTGGTAGCTTCCATACAATTTATGCCAAGATATATTTGGAATACACTTTAGCTTCTTAGTAATATGTGGTGCCCCCTAGAAATCTGTAACATTGTTAGTCTGAAAGTTGGGATTTTTAAATCCTTTAACTTTAGTGAATAAAAAAAAAAATGACAGTATGCTGCTGGCCCTGTGGTATAGTGGTTAAGTCTGGCATGCTCTACTTCAGCAGCCCAGGTTCAGATCCTGGGCACCAACCTACACCACTCCTCAAGCCATGCTGTGGTGGCAACCCACATACAAAATAGAGGAAGATTGTCACAGATGTTAGCTCAGGGCTAATCTTCCTCAAGCAAAAAAAACGAGGAAGATTAGCGATAGATATTAGCTCAGAGTGAATCTTCTTCACACACCCCGCCCAAAAAAAGACAGTGATACGTAATTTGATTACAGGCATATGATATGGAAGTCTTATTTCTAAAATACAGCTGGATGGTCTTA